>NC_088982.1:35774245-37067269 GCF_963932015.1 Anas acuta
TATTTTGGCCACCATTTCACAGGTACTGTTCTGGCAGACTGCCCTTACGTCAGAATGTGTCTAATGAAAATTTGTTAGTTTTGCAGTGTTGTCTTCTCACTTTGTGCCATTAAATATTGACTGGAAAATTTATTGAAAAATGATTTTTCTTTAGTATAAAACAAATTGATTCTATGATTCTATGAAATTATATGTTAGGAGTGCAATCTGAGAAGCACTTTTTTAGGGCTTCTAATACTTAGTTAAGAAGTTCTTTACTCCCAACAGAAAAGGTGCAAGTCTTCTGGTCCTGAATTCTGAACTTGGGAAATGATAGTATTGACCTCATTAGCTTACTTCAAGCACAACTTCTATTTGTCCTCCTGACTTAGAAGTGATTTATGTTCTTATGTTCTTGGATCTTTGACTATATACATCTTGGTTTGTTTATTTTGTTGTTGTTTTCCTCTACTGACTTCTGTTTTCTTTCTCTCATGATATTCTTAATTTTTGATATTCAAAGCAAATCCTAGGACAGAAAGGAAAGCATTTCAAAGGAAGAAGTCTGGAAGGTGGAGACTAAGAAAAGAGTTAAGTGGGGATTTTCCTTGATATAAAATTGTTGGGCAGAAGCCAGGAACATAAGAGCTAGAGAAGAGGAATTGTAGAATTTGTTTCTGTGTGTTGCAGGCTGGGGGAGGGAAAATGAGCGGAGCTAAAACAGGGCACGACTCCAGGGAGAGGGAGTCTTTTATGACAGCTTTCTGGGAGAGTGGAAACGAAGAGAAAAGATGGCCAGAAGAATGTGCATGAAACATGCTTGTTTTACTTAGCTTACACTGCTTCTTAAAATTTTTTAACTGTGTTAATTAGCACTTGCAAAAAGCTGCTCTAATATGCTGAATTGCTTCCTGTCTTCAGGCTCGTTCATTTAGAATTAGCCAGTTCCAGGCTGAGTTTGCCAAGTTTCTAGTCTTGACCAAGAATCAGAGATAATAGGATCATACCCATTTAAAACTCTCTGTGCCACGCTATCTGACACCCCACATCAGTGCGCTTCCAGTTTGCACTTCCTCATTGCACATTACAACAGGTGCAGTGGAAAGTGACAAGGATACTCAGATATGTGGAATGACTTCCGCAGGAAAATCAGCCGCTTATCCTAGTCTCCTTGAGGCTGGGAAAAGCACAACTCCGAAGAGGATATGACAGTTTATTCCTGCGGTAAGGAAGTAATTACAGAAATTTAAGTCTATTCAGACAAAATATCTTGCTAAAAAGAGGGATGTGCATGAAAATCTGCTTTGTGGAACACACCTTTGATTTGATGTCTAAGTAAATTTCGAATATGTATCGAAATGTTAAGATGCCAGCAGAAATTCAAACAAGCTGATATCAAACTTCAGATATTGCTTCAACACACTGGATACATATTCCACTTATTTCATGTTTAGTTTTAACACCGGCAGGCTGCATTGTCGTGAAATCAAACTGCAGAGTAGTTGCAGGAAAAGCTGTAGCATTTTTGTTTTGGAGTCTTCCTTGTAGCTGATATTTTGTTGCTCAGAAAAAGAGCAGACAGTTATTGAGGTATTCTGGGTTCCTTAGAAAGTTCAACTTCTTGTTTTTCTTTGAAAAAATCCTTTTCTTTGCTTTGGATCTGTAAGATCTTAGCTCAAAAACAGGGCCACTGAGTATGTTTTTGCCTCTGGACCTGATTTTTGTTGATGCAGCCAGTTTACTGTACACTGAAGTACATGTTTATATTCTGAGATTCAGCTCAGAAAGCTGATATTTCAGTAAATGTAAACCACAATGTTCACACAATCTAACCTCAATCACTTCATTTCAGGGGCTACCTTTCTCTTCAGGCTACTGGAGGGAGGGGGAGAGAGACCAAGACCATGTGTTGTCAACCACCTTTCAAAGGAGATTCTTCAGTATAGGACTCTACTCAGAAAAGTTTCACCTACTCTAATGTTCAACATCTGATTTTAATATCCTCTCTTCCCTGCTTTCTCTTGCTCTTCCTTTCCTTACCCTCAGTGGCCAGGAGTGAATGTAACCAGGTGAAAAGAAAATTTGCTCCGAGGGATCTTGACCCTTTGGTTTCCCTTCTCCCTGTAGCTGTGGCACACAGAAGGAGTTTTGTGAGCAGCAAGAGGGCTTAACAGTGGCAATATGCATTCAGTGGTTAAATTCTCTGCCGTCTGGTAAGGTGTGAACTCTGAAGCTTCTCTTGTGACAGTGTTGTTCATAATGTGCCTCTTCCTTTGGCCTCCCAGGTGTCAGGTAATGGACATGTTCAGTTTGACTAAAATTACCTGAGGGATGCAGAAGTTACCTGGGGTTTCATGTGTAGTTCTGCTGCAGTACCACAAGGTATCCCTTTCCTTACCAATTTAGACTAAAATCCCAACTAGTAGGCATCTGTGTGGTAATTGAACTTGTTAATGAAGATCTTATTTCTGTATAACTAAAATATACAGTGTCGTAGCAGATTGCAATTTTGGCCCATAGTTCAGCTCACATTAGCATACAGTGCACAGAAGTGGAAGTGTGAGTAAGATAGGTGTTTCTTGATTTTTCTTACTGGGAGGAGAGGAGGAAAACATTCTGAACCATTACAGTAATCTTAAATTACCGGAACCTAAAATTAAAAATGTGCAAGTCAGAGGAATGGGTGAAAGAACATAAAAGATGAGAAGAACAATGTTTGAAACACCAAGCAGTCAGAATAGTGGCACTTGAACTGTGTCCATGCTGCATGAATTGCTGTATAAATATTTGCAGGTTTGTTTCCCCTTCTGGAACTGTGAGGAATGCCTTGACTGAAGACCAAGATAAGGACAAGCATAGCTTCAGAAGGCACTGTAGTTCATCATCTACCATGGCAAGGCTTGGTATCAGCAGAGCAAAGTAGATGTTTTAGTTGTGTTTTGGAATGAGACGTTCTGTCTCGTGATAGTGTGGTTTAACCTTTGTGAGAGCAGTGCACGGTATCATGATAATCCAGGCTGGTGTTTTGGCTCCACTCTGGTGCAAACTTTTCTCTATGAGAGATAGCTAAAGAATTCAAAACAAGTAGCTCCTATACATTGTTAATTTTGTATTTCTTCTTCTTAAAAAAGGAAGAAGCTTCAGAATGAATTCTTGGCAACCCAGGGTTCATGAAATGCTCACAGTGTAAAATACTCAAATCTGTTATCATAATGCCCATGCCATTAGCAGCCATGGGAATTTCAGGTAGATACTGGAGATGAACATATGTTGTTTGTTTGGCTGCCATTAAATGTCAAAATGAAAGAGGAAAAACATGAAGGATTCCAAGAAACAAGAACACAACTCTGTAACTAGGATGCTTGTGTGTAATGGGTCATATCTACGTGTTTTGATGGTGGCCACAGATAGATCTGAGGAATTAAGTATAAGCCCTAGTACATGTGTGAGAGCACGTTTTTTTTTTTCCTCCTTTGTTTTGTTTGGGAGCAGAGGGGGTGGGGAAAAAAGGGGGTGAGCATTAAGAGAGAACCCATGTGAAATGCATGTAAATATATGCACTTATGGTGGCAGCAAGGTGTAACCTGCTGTGGGTGCTGTCTTCATTTTAATGGGAATTGAGACAGGAATCAGGTCTTGTGGCTATTGAACTTGAACTTATTCCTTCCATATATTTTCCAAACACTTTAGAGTCACTTCTGGATAGTAGGCGTTTCTTGCAATCCAATTATTGTGCACTGAGTTTCTTCCTCATTAGAGTCAGGTTAGTCCTGAGGAGATTGTTACCTACAACGGCTTAGTATGGCACAATGGAAATGCAATAGCAGGAAGCAGAAAGAAAAAGAAAAATTTGGTGTACATGTTAAATGTAGTCTTTCATTAGTTGAAACTATGGGAGCTATTGAATGCCCACTTGTTCTCGGTCTGCGTAGAGTCTTGTCTGCCTTTTCAGTCTTTCCCTTTGGAACTATCAAAATTTATACTGGAAATTGTCAATTAATTTATTTTTGTAAGCATGACAATTAGAATTGTTATTTCAAGAGAAAATGACTTGTAACTATACATTGTTAATTCCCTTACCCCCAAATGACTTCCCAAATGGAACTTGAAGCTGCAGCTGCACATCTGTGATTGGAGGACGTATATTCTTTTAATATTTTATGTTCCTGTTTTATTATTATTATTTCTTTTTTTAAATGAGAAATCCGTAAGACATGGCGTTCAGGTTGCTTATTGAGGTAACTGTATCTCAGTTTCTCCACAGAAACTTTGAAATTGCTTGGTACCTCTGCTAGCACAGAGAAGGTTGCAAAACTAGGTGCATGCAAGTTAAAAAGTGACCAGCTGACCTTAAAATGTAATCAGTGTTTGTGTTCTTCTCACAAATTTTGATAAATTATGCTTCTGAACTTTGTTGATTGCCTACAGGTATTGTACACCTACGGTATACAGTAGATTAATGTTTCCTTCTTGTTAAATCTGGTAGAGCAGTTTTAATTCATATCCTAGCTTTAAGATAAACTCTCAAAAATACACATAAATGAATCTAATGAAAAACCTTTGAGAGTGGGCTTCTACAGTATGATTGTAGTCATAATGAAGAAGTAAATCCCAAGAAAATCTCTTTAGGTGTTTGGTAGAAGAGGTGACAAATTAGTATTTGCTAATGCTGTGATCATTTTTTTTGTTCAACAAAAGTAGATAAGAGACTCTGTCATGCAAGTTTGAGCTGAATATTGCTTGAATACTCAAAGCTGTGCTGTGCCAAATGAAGCTCAACAAATGGCTTCCTCTTGCTCTTATGTGAATCAGGGTAGAAGGAAGAGGTGAGAAATAACCTATTCGCCTAATTATGAATTCACTGTTGTTCTTTGCACAACTGAAGGTTTGGAAACTCTGCACAAGTCTCAGTATTGGAAGCATTATTTTACCTGAAGAATAACTCTGGTTTTCCACTCAACACACTGACAAAATTCCCAGTGCCTGCATAAGGCACACAGAATGACACTTTGATTCAGCTGCTTGTCTTTTTGGAGCAGGGGTGTTATCCAGCTCTACTGTTCAACTGTTACCAAACAAGCCAATAAATAATTTCTTAGACAACTTATTCTCTGGTTGCTAAAAATAGAATAGTGTGGTTGACAAGCAGATACTTTGGCTATTGTAAATTTTTCTTTCCATTATGAAAATATTTCATTTTTGTTTAGGTCTGCTGACATTGGTTGTGAAATGCCTGTGACCACTGAAAGCACTTAAGAGAGATTTGCATGTTTCGCTACTCAAATCTGTTAGCTGAGACATCTGGTGGAAGACAACCTGAAGGGAGCTATCATTGTCACCTTATGCACTATCATAATTGTCTCCATGCTTAAATAGTAATTATTTTTCCCATAAACTTTTATGTTATGATGGCTGGATGGTTTTGAGGAATGTTTCATAGGAGGAATTGTTCCTGTCCTACTTGTCCTGCAGATGACTGCTGCCTATGTGTTCAAAGCACAGATAAATGCTACAGAAGGGAAAGGTGAGGAAAAGGAATTTAAATGAGTTAAATCAGTTGATTAGATCAGCTAATCAGGTCTATAAGTTAATTGAACTTCCTTTGTAAAAACAGTGAAAGCAGTTCTCAGTCAAGTCATTCCACAAACAATAGAACAAATAAACCATGGTTTCTTAAAGATTTGTACTGAGTAGCTAGACATTTTGGTGTCTGTGAAGGTGTGAAATTCATCTGAAGCTTTCATTTTGGATAGGACAATTGCAACACCTCTGTTATGCTTCTGTTTTCTAGTGTCTAGTAAAGTTCTAGAGCTTTTTTTTTGTTGTGTTTATGAGATAGAACACAAGCTGCAGTCTTTCTCTCTGTTGAGGTGTTGATAGCTTCCCTCAGCATAACTACCTAATAGCGTAATGTTTGGTGAAAATCACAGTTGTTGAAGAAATTAACTACTTGACTCTGAAATTATTGGGGTGACAAAGCGAGCATGTGAGGATTATTTCTTCGGTAAAACTTAGCATAAAAAGTTTTAAAACAGTGAAGATCAATATCAGGATAATTTGGTTTTACTGTGGTCTTACATAAGAATTCTGTTTTTCTTCATTCCTTTATGAAGTTCAAAATGATTAAGACTTTTGACTGTTTTGAGCTTGCTTTTTTTTTTTTTTTTCTTTTTTGGAACAGGTTATTTTTCTTGTTGTCCTTGTAGATTATCTTGGAAATACATTATTCTGCACACACTGAAGCAGTAAGATTCATCAGGATGTGGTTGTAGTGTGATAATTGCTCACTTGCATTCTTCTCATAACGTTCAGCTGTGAGGCTCAGGCCTGTGCAGCCACTATTTAATGTTCCAACCAGTACATATTTTTGTGAGAGGGAAAGAATACAGGAATATATAAATACATTATGTAAAATATCTAATATATATCTTATATATTACTATATATAGCATATAAAATATATTTTATATGTCTATTAAAAAAGATAAACAGGAAACTAAGCACCTGGAAGAGGAAGGAAGTAAAACTAGACTAGAAAATGAGCTCCTAAGGTGAAGGAAAAGTTTTAGCCATGGAATACAGTTACATGCAGCAGTCTCTGAAGGGTAGAGAAAGGAAGGGAGGTATGCAATAAATATGGTATTCTCATCACAGAAAGATTAAGGCATCCATGTTTTTCTATTTATTTATAATGTAGCATTCCCTCACTTGTGATTTAAAAGAAAAAAAAAAAAGTTGCCGAAGATAAAGCTCCAGAAGAAACAATTAGAAGACTGTTCTTCTTTTGCAGGGTAAGAAACTATGAAACCTAAAACAGCTCTTCTTTTTGTAAAGGTGGTGTATGCATTTCTACTGGTGTGTTGCTTTGGAGAGCTCTTTTCTTACATCTCTGAAGCACTTTCCACTTTTTTAGTAGATATTAAAGGAATCATAATTAGAGTGTGCTACTGGATCAGTCCCAGATCCCCAAACAAAAAGTGTCTTCATACCTTCCCTTCCTAATGTTTTCCAAGGCACCTGTCTCTGAATTCAAATCTGTGCAAGGAGACCTAAAACAAGCAGAGGGAAGGCTGTGAAAATACCATCTCCCGCTTTGTTTAATGAAAATTAATTAGTATAATATATAAGGTAAAATGAAAGGCAAGTTTCCTCCTTTTAGACTGAAAGCTCAGAATAGAAACCTCTGAAGGAGGAACATTATTTCAATTCATGCTGGTAATTAACACTCAAATTTTCCTGTTTGTTAGCAATGTATCTACTCCAGAGTTGCATTAATCTTTCACTGAAATTTTGCTTCAGTTCAGCTTTAAGAATAAGGAAGAGAGAATAGAAAACATTTTTTTTTTTTTTTTTTAAGTTATAACTTATCTGGAACAGCAACAATTATGTCACAAAAAACCCTTCAATCTCAATAATGCGAATACCTGAATGGAGGCATTCTTAACATTGCTGAAGTTAATTGTCATTTAAGTGCCTAATGTTAGCCAATTCCAATTTCTCTATCAAGCAAAAAGGAAATATGCAGCTTTGTGTGGGAAGAGTATATCAAAGCAGCCTAATTCATCTTGCGGCAGAAAAACCTGACTAGGTGTTGATTATGTCAGTCAAAGCTAATGTTTCTACTTCTGAAGACTAACTACGAACAAAAAATGATAGTGCAGAACCGTAGTCAAAATCCACTTTCCCTTTGTTCTCCCTTCATTTGTAGGAAGGGATGCTGTGCTGATGACATACAGTAAATTTCCTTCAGCAGTAGGAAGCAGTGATTCATGTAGGATGAATTTGGAACTTTGAGGTTTGGGCTAATTAAGAATCTGGCTTTTGGGGTCAAAGCCTCAACTTCCTTTCCCTTGGACTACTGGAGCTGAGAATTGAAAATCAGAGAAGTTGGCTCGGTTAAGGTTTTTTTGTTAGGAAAATTTTTCTACTCCAGATTTTTAGTTTTGTTTAGGGAAGAGAGAAGGAGTTTGTATGTGATGAAGTTGTGTATCTTATTTCTGTGAAGGTAATAAATGCATGTGACTCTTCAGATATAAAAGATGTTCTGAATCAATAATTCAAGAAAGATCTGCTTTCCTGATGATAAAACGGTTTCTTGGGTGTTTGGCTGATTAATGCTAGATAGGCCTTCACCTTCTTCAAGCATGTCTCTTGATGATGCAGAGCTACAAATGTTACCAATTACCAGTTAACAGGCTCCAGTTTTATTATATACATTGTTCACAGAATATTTCCATTATAGCTTTGTGGTAGTATGTGACATATAGCATCGGCTCTTGGCATTGGTAGTATATGACATACAGCATTGGCTCTTTCTCCAGCCAGTGTCACCACTTGGCTGTCAGCTCTGCTTTCCTTTCATCTCTGAACCCCAAATTCTCCAGCTTTTCTGAAGTGCCGAGTGTCTTCAAGAGTTTTGTTAGGTGAGGATTGCAGTGGTTATTTGTAGTGACTTGTCTCAATTGAAAGGTTACTTTGGAGTTGAGAAAGATGATGGTCCTGTTCTCTTTGCTCTTTCAAATCTGAGAACTTCAAAGAGTGTGCACTGGATCAGTACTTTATGTATACCAAAGTCATGTGCTGCTTGGTGCATATTAATGTAATTATGTGAGAATGTTTCCACAACATAGAAACAGGTAATTGGACGGTCTTGCTCACTTTCCTGACAGGATACAAAACCAATAAACTTGTCTGTGAGTTGGACCTGTGACTCTGTATACAAAAGAGCTTTTTTAATGCCCCCATTGAAGCATATGAGTGCCTGTACTAATTTTGTTTCTTCTGTACATCTGTTCTTTGGCTAAATACCTTGTTTTCCAGATCTATCAGTTTGCTGCTTCCTTCTACAAAATGGACTTTGAATTCCTTGATAGGTACATTAGCCAAGTATGTGTGTCTGTGGAATTGTATATCAAGGATGAGAGCAGTTAACTAATTAGCTTTATTTTTATTGAAGAATTATATTTTGAAACACAGTTCATGCCTCTCATTGATTTAATATTTTAAACATATTTTTACATCACAAAAATAGATGTTTCAGATTCATATATTTACTTGGTACTAGAAGGAATTTTTTAGATTGCCATATTTCCTAAATATCGTCCATTGTGGCATAATCCTATTAAATCATGCTACAGATGTGAACATCTTGGATCAATAAAAGCTGTATCTTTGTACAAATCAAAACATCTATGCCAAATGAAAATCAAGAGACTGAAAATAAAAGCAGTGATGAGTTGTTGACAGACAAATAAAAGAAGGCATTTTTACTTGATCCAGTTTGTACCATAAGAGGCCAAGACTTGGCATGCAATGAGATACTAGCTATCATCTGAATTTTTCCCAACAAAAAATGGCTTATTCCTAAGGATTATAGGTTTGTAGTTCACAATTAAGAAAAAAAACACACACACACACACACAAAAAAAAACCAATAAACACAACACAACAGAACTACTGGAATCCTTAGATAATTTTGTCTTGGATTCTATTCCCATTTCTAATCCACTGGGGCAGAATCCTCAGTTTTGTCAGCTTTCAGCCACTTGTAATACAACATGAAAGCAGATGACTGTTTCTGGCAGTAGGTAACCAAGTATTTGACCTATAGTATCCTTACTGTACTCTTAGCATTTAGATGCTGATTTTCATTTAGTTGATCAAGAGCTCCAGATGTGGAGCTTTGACATGGTGAATATCTTTAAAGAAAGAATTTCTGTAAGTTCAGAGCTCTGTTCATACTTCTAACAGAGCAGAAAGACTTTCTTACAGATCCTTGTGTAGATGTTTTTCAGGCATGCGTCAATTATTTCCTACAACTTTTCTGTATGTTGAGCTAGAAGAATTTCTCATTTCAGTTACTTATAACAAAAATGCCCTATTTTGGCCAAACAGAACCGTTTCATAAGTTCATGCCTGGTATATTGAGATGTTGCAGTGTGCAGAGAGAAACTTGATCAGAATCTGAAGACCAGAAGATTCTTGGTTAGATTTTTATTTTCTCTAAGAACTAAATTCTTAGAATTGAAACCAATGTATTAATTTTGATTCTTCCCAACTCCCCTTGCCCCCTGCCACCCAGTGGAGTGAAAAAAATCAGTTTTCTGGCAACATTTCTCATGGCTGTAGGTGGACTGGGGGATGGTCCTGTGGAGGTGCCTGTTTCTGACTGATGCAGCCGTGCAGGGTGGCTTAGTGGTCTTCACCACCGAGCTGCTACAGAAAGGTCTGTCCCCATTTCCACTCCTCCCTGGTCATTTCTGCATCCTTCTGCATCTAGTTGTTCCTGCAGTAATCATGCCATGCTTGCTTAATCACAGAAGGATCTTGATTTTATTTATTTATTTGTTTGTTTGTTTTGGTGGGGTGGGTGGGAATGGAGAATTTCTCTGTAGGGGGCATCAAAATGGAGACTTTCATCTAAGTGAAACTCATCACCTCAAGTATGATCATGGGAGGAGGCAAGAACACTTGACAAATGCTTACCTAAAGTTGCCTGTTTTATCAACTGTTTGCTCTCAGTCTTGAAATTCATATAAAACAGCATAGTGTATTGTTCAGATTGTATACTTTGAAGTTGTTAGAGAAACAAGTTGTTTGAGTGAGACTTTAAGAAAACAAAAGACAGCAGGGGATTTCCTCTTACACTTTTTATTTTCTCCCAGAACACCTGCTTGAGTTCATTCATGAGTAAACTGCTATGTTTTGTGGAAGAGGCAATCTTTAGCAAGTGTGTGTGTGGTTTTTTTGATTGTTTGTTTGTTTTACCTGGAAAACTACCTTGGTGTAGAGCTTATGATGATACTCTACAGTCAAAATAAGTGCAATGAAAATGTATGTAAGCTCACCTTTTATACAGCTTAGTTTACCTCCATCTCATTGCATATTCTTCAGCCTCATATTCTGACTCACACAGTCTCAACTTAGTGTTTTTCTTAGAGGGCCCTGTTTAACTAACTGTCTTTTCAGGTTTACTTCTGGTCTCTTTTATTACATAAGCCTCTTCTGTTGAGATGGCTGAAATAAATCAGCCAGCTACCATGACTGGTCTGACACAGCCCTTTTTTAGTCAATCAGCTCGCTACAGGGTGTGCATTAATCACTCAGATACGTTCATAGCGTTCCCTTACAGGCATCACTTTCCTGCAGGCAGGAGCGCAGTGTCCTGCCTGGCACACATGGGCATTGAAGCACAGTCTTAGGTTGTTGCTGTTGGGTCCCTGGACTTGTCATTAGCTTTGATACCCGTGAGGCATGAGAAACTGAGCCTTTGATTTTGGTTTGCTATGCTATGGAAAGACAGCATGCGTGGTGGGGAGCATATGCGTGCCTCTGTTGTTTGGGAAGCAAACAGCAGCACTTGTTTGTAGCTATTTTTGAAGTGCTTTATATTTGGGTACACGGTGCTGTTGTAGTCTCGGTCATACCTTGGCTCCTCTCGGATTTACTACATAGAAGATTTAAGGAAGGGGGTGTATTGTTGATGAGAAGTCTACCCTTCTAAGTAGTGGATCTTGAAAATCAATTCAAGATAAACCACATTAAATCCATCGTATTTCTGAACGAGAGAGCTGGTAAAAGGATTTAATGGTTTAAGTACTTCGTTAGATTAAGTTGGATTTCTGAGTGTACTTAGGTAATCAAGCCTTCCAACATATGCTCAGAAATAATTTCCTGTGGACTTCAGTACAACAGAGCACTGTAACTGGAAAAGGTTTACACTCCTGGTTTCTTCTGCCTGTGAACCATGCTCCCAAGTACATTTATGATACTGCTGTTACTTCTCTGCTCCATTCCCTGTGATGTGTTTTAGCAGCTGTATTTCAAGTGGCCAGAGCTCTGCTCTGGAGTGGAGTAAGCTCTGGTAATTTCAGTGGCAGAATGCCATTAGTTTGCCACCGCAACAGCTTGGCTTGGCTGACTGGGGTATAAATGTTTTGGCTGTACCAAAAAGTCACTTTTATGAAGTTTGTCTCTTCAGATGCTTTAAAATGAGCTGTTACCGAATGGATGGCATCTAGGATTGTTTAACAGATACATTCCCCTTGTTGTGGTGGTAGTTGTCAGGACCACAAAGGATGATGAGACATGAAGGAAGAGATCTTTTTTTGTGCTTCTAGACACCAGTGCCTATGGTAATGATCTGTAGGTTTCTAGGGCTTTAGCCACTTGTTTGACTGTGATTCCAGGACTTTGGCTATGTGGCTTGGAAGCACAGTTCCGTATCAAGCACACGGTAAAAGCAATCTGTTTTCCAGCTCTGGTATATGAAAAGGAAATGAGCGACAGTGGCTTATTCCATGTGACAGATTTACATGTAAGTTCTACCATGCTAGTTTGTATATAGGACTACTCACAGAAGCATCTTTTGGCTTCTTTTTAAAAATCAACATGATTGTTCAAAGAATGAGCCTGTTTTGTTTATTTGTGCCCTGGAGCACTTGTATATGCTTATGAAGGACCAATGTACATGTTCTATTTCCTGACAGCCAAGGAAAGTTGTCCCCAAAGAGGCAAACAGCTGAGTTAAAGATTGTAGCTGACACGGGAGAGTAGCTGATGTGACAGTACTGTGGCTGTTGATGACAGGTTTACTGCTGTTCTTGCTGCCCTGAAGGATTTTTTGCTGAAGGTAGGAGTATAGCACAGGCAGTGAGAACTAGAGGGCTGCTCATTCAGATTGCTGGCTCTGCTTGTAATACTGCTTGGCATAGCTTGTAAGGAGATCTTTTGTATAGCCTGAAGTTTGTCACTGTCAGCTCCCTTGTCTCTGATTGCAGTTCTTTATTTGCTATCTATGAAGAGCATGGATTTGCACGATGGGGTGGAGGGGAAAATGTGGGGCTTGGGGCAGGTGGAAGGAACTTAACTGTGCCAGCAGCAAGGAGTTATTATCCAGGTTTAATAATCTGAAACATCAGATAAATGTTCACTACATCATGTTGTTCTCTAGAAGGGAAAAGATTTGATTAAGACATCTTTGAGCCACCAGAGGTATATTCAAAATACCTTTAAAGCCTTGACTCCAAAGCTCATCTTCTCCAGAATCTGAAAGTGTGTCTGCTGGGGGGAGCAGGGCACGACTGGTTTGAATCACAGAAGTAAATGTTTATCTGTAAGCAGTGCTTTTGGGGGCCTATAATTCTTTTGAAAATTAATCCCTGAGGGACTGCCAATGGCCCATTTGTTCAAAAGCCTTGAGCAAGAGCTTTAAATGAATTGCAAAAAGAAGGAAGCCTTTTGATGCTGAGAGAAGTTTGTCAACATACTGTCAGTGTGTCAGGATGTGTGCCTCTTCCCCTCACCCTTCCTTTTGTTGAATCCCCTGTTGCTTGATCTTTTTGTGAAATAAAGCTGGGCTGTGCCTGGGATTTGGAATAAACCTGTTTTTTCCTCAATCCTTTCTTTTTACATCTTGGGGGAAAAATATGTTTATATTTGTAAAGGGGTATGTCACAGAAAGGCAGAGAAAAACTGTAAATAAATAAATAATCCCTTAAATCTTAAAGAGCTGGTGCCAAGCTCTGGATAGCAGTTTTTTCTGTGAAAGAAAATGATGATAGGAATAACCAAGATTATATATATATATATATATATATTTGTAATTTATTGAGTGTGGTGAGAGTAGTTGAAAGGAAGCTGGAGCTGGGAGAGGGTTGATGTTGAGTAGGTGCAGGGAGGAATGTGTATAAATATTTATATATTTCTGTCAAGGTAAAACATCTTCAACAGTGGATGCAACAAATAAACTTTAAAAGCTGCAAGAGACCAAAGTTTAAGCAGCAAAGCCACGCCTGGGAAAAAAAATTAGTATGCAAAAATAAATCGTCGTGCTTGCAAAAGTCATGTGCTCACAAGCATTATGTCTGTGTACGCAGTTATCCGAGTGTCAGCATGGGTGTTGTGTTCCTAAGTGGTACGTCCATTTTCTTTCTCTTTTTTTTCTATTCTGCTTGTAGTGTCACCTGGTAAAGCCTTTAGCCTTGTGGTAATGTCTCTTTTTGGCTTTGCCCATAGCACACTACCAATGCTTCTGTTAAAATGGGCCAGACCCTTTGATCATGTAGACTGGAACTGGGTGCTGCTCTTGGTGGAGGCAGTTCCTAATCACGTTAGTCCTTGGACTGCTCTGAACCGTCACATCTCAGTTTGTTACTCACTGTAGTTGCATTGTCCTCTTTGTTTTTCCCTGTAAAACTGCAGGTTACTTTGAGCTGAAGGGGACTGAATAGAGAGACGTGCGTACATTTTCTGCTTCCCACATAAGTACTGTTTTGTTGGTATAGATCACCCCCTTAGCCATATTTCTTATTCCCTGCTGCTTCCCAAAATGGTCATGAGCAACACATTCAGGGGTGTTATGGACTGAAAAACTGTTGTTACCAGAATGTGAAAATCTATTTAGAAAGGAATGAAAGGGAGTTGAGTGCCCCAAACATTTGAATTTTGAGTGGAAATATCTAGCCTTGTTAACTATGAGTGTATTATTTTGCCACCTTTCTTTTAAATGACCTCACAATAAAAGAACTCAACCTGTTTTCAAATGGCTGCATGCTAATAGCTTCTAGCAGGTGCTTGGGACATGAGGAAATCTATGAAATTTTCAGAATGCCCTCTCCCCTTCAAGGAAGATTGTTTCTAAAAACTATACATAGTTTTAGTCTGCTTTATCAAATGTGTGAGACTGTGATCTGTTTGTACTTCTGCTGTTTTGAGATTGCTTTTAAGACTATTTTTTGGTTGATACTTTTGCAAGGATTCAAAGTGCATCTGAATGAAGTGGAAATTCTACATAAGCTTAGCTCTGCAGAAGTCAAGGCACCTCTAAAGCACGTAATTCTAGGGTCCCAAAAGTGCAAAAACAAGTGAGATAAAGCTTCTAGGAGGAAACAAACAAAAAATGACCGCTCCCTGAAACCTTTTGTCACCTGAGCTGCAGTTGCTCCAAGAAGCAGGCACAGAAAACTACAGAACTACATTTCAGCTGTAGTTACAGACTGATAAATGTTCTTTGTAGCTGACAGTAGGCAGCGAGGCGTAATTCCTTTTGTTCCTTTGGTTGTTTAGCACAGTAAGTAAATTTAGGTCAAACTCTCAATCATTTGATCACATGCCTGGAGATGTAATGCATTTTGTCTAATAGCCAGGGGAAATAGTCATTTAACCAAGTAACTGTTTCATTTCTTTTAGTGACTAATTTGACAGACAAGGCACAGTTCAAAGGAAAACAATGGATCCTACAATGGGATGTTCTCAACGTGACCTTTGTGCCCAGCTGGAAACCAGTGGCGCCTGTTAACATGGAGATGTTTGCCAGACTGAGATGAGCCTAGCAACATTATACATATAATACAGTTTACGTTGCATTATATGCAGTGCTTTGCATCATGCTCCTACTACAATCACTTGCCTCTCTCTGCTGCTGTCCCAGGGTTTCTGAAAGGGTATGAAGTAAGAGCATTTAATTAAGTAGAAAGGCAAACAGCTTCCTTTACCTTTTAATTTCAGAATAGTGCGAGTAGCTTGTGTATTCTTCACCCATCTTTATCCGGAAGACCCAGTTCAGCACTTTATTGCACATCAGCTATCAACACTAGAAGCAGCTAAAACAGCAGGTGGATTTAAAATGAGGGGACAGCTGTATGGATGAGCTGCTGTATAAGCAGATTATAAAATATGCAGTTTGGAGAAGTGGAACTTATCTACCCTCAGCAAGGAACTATTTGCTGGTGGTTGCTTGATAAGTTCAGCCATCATCTCCTGAAGATAAATTTTGATACTGTCATTATAGCTCTGGCTAATTCCAGCAGGAGAAATAATCTGCATTCATATCTAAACAGAAGGCCACTAGAGAAATGGCATTGTTAAATGAGATATTTTTGTATTCCGATTTAACTGAAAAAGGGCTTTCTACTGCAAGAATAAGGCTGTGCAACAAATGCTGTGAATTGTTCTAGCCATTTTTTTTGTAGACAGAACAAGTGTCTGTCTCTATCTTACTACCACACCTTTTATCCTAGACTCTCACTGATGTGCTTCCTTGAGGGAAGGTCTTTATTGTACCTTCATCCGTGATGAAAGTTTGCAGCAATTACCTCTCATTCTGTTCTTTCTCTAGAGTATAATATGTGAGTGATTTTCTCAGCTACATTCCAGCTAATAAGCATATTTAAAATAACGAACCCCAAGGACTCTGAAAAAACAAAATTAACTTAGACAATTTATTTTCTGGAAGTCTTTGTTTTCAAAAGCAAAATTTATTTTGCTGTTGATCATATACCTTTCTTTCTTGTGCTTTTACTTTCATTGGGTTCTTCCATCAATACGGTTGCTTTTTAAATCTTATTTTATGCTTTTTTTTTTTTTTTTTTTAATGCATGGAGGTGCAGTGATTCATACGCGAATTTGCCTGTGATTCCAAGTTGTGTGTTAGATTGCCTGCCATAATGCCTCTACTAGCTCCCCCACTTCCACTGTGAGCTGTGGAAGTTGCTGTAGTCTGTCACCGCCTGGTTTTTATGTGCTCCTTCAGTGATGGTACAGTCAGGAATTCTTTCTGTTCTGCTTTTGTTTTCTCACCTAAATTTGCAGGCTTCTGCCCATTTATGGCTAGAACATCAGCAGGAGTTGTCGGTGACTGGGTAAGTCATTCAAAATTTCTCATGTTCAGACAGGTACAGAGAAATGCTTTTAAACAGAATGCTTTGCTTCATCTTCCTCCCTCCCACTTAGTTAATTTCATCCATGTTCAGCACCTAGTGGATAAAAGATCTCTGTGTTGACTGAAATAATGAAACGAAATCATGCTGCCACATTTAAAAAGGATGGAGCACCGGAAGACTTTGTGTAGGCAAATGCAGACCTTTAGTACTCTTAAATTGAGCGCACACACTAAATTAATTCAATTATTGGTATTGTTTTTATCTTCTTACCTGGTCAAATCCAAAATAGTGTGTGTATCATATGTGTTCTGTACAAGTGACAGCTGGGCTAGTGTTTTGGTTTTAAAATGAACTCTGCCCCTCTGAAAATAGCCTTTATTTAGGTACCAACACGGATTTCTTTCCTTACAACTAAATGTTTAGAAATTAAGTGTCTGGCTTTGTTTCTGACACACTTTGGGAATAGTTTTGTGTACAGACTTCTCTGGAGACTACTCTCCCTTGGTTTCCCTATTATTAACATACAAATCACTACTGTTGTAACTGAAAATGGAGCCAATTTTATGATCTCTCACCAGGGTCCTCCCAGTCCTCTCACAGCTAGGGGAAACAAATGGGCCTTTTAGTGTGTCCTGAAAGTCAATAAACTAGAACTAGTTTGTAGGGGGTGGGGAGAGCAAGTTCCCAAAGTGGGGAGCCACAGCAGAGAGCACACATCTGCCTTCTCTGAGCAGCACTCCCGCCCTGGTGCTCAGCTGCTGGTGGTCTGGTGCAAAGAGCTCGTTGTTTGTTGGTTACTTTGGCTTTCATAGATGCACGCTTTTCTCAAATACTTTAAAGCAAATTTCCCTAAGACTCTCATAATTTAATTGGCAAAGATAAGCTCCTAAAATGCCATGGTCAGATGATGTCAAAAAATGATCGAAGGTATAATTTTGGGATGCCAATGCCATCTTGCTTTGTAGACAGCTTTTGAGTTGAACACGAGGTAGTTGTCAGGACAGGAGAAGCCGTAACAAGAATGGCAGGTTGTGACCTCAGCTAATCTAGTGATGGAGAAAAAAACCAGTAAGGTTGTAACTGTTAACCTCTTTCTGGTTTGGGGCAGAAATCCATTGGAATGCTTCTCTTCTACCCTGTGGATGCAAGTTTAAAATTCAGGAGAATGTCACAGTTCTTTAGATGTAGTAATTTCTACATTAAAAGTTGTGAGGAATAAATAGAAAAGGAAATAAATTTACAGAGATTTATTACATGATTGTTACTGGACAGGAGTAAAGGAAAAAGGAGGTGTTTTGATTTTTGGCTTAGTTTACTTGTTTTCTCCTACCTTTCCCAGCAGAAGCTTCCCCACAGTGTGAAAATAACACAAAAGCAATGTTCTTACAGCCTTGAAAAGAAGAGGGAGATAGAGGTGCTAAAGTAGCTTGACAGTAAAGGCCACATCTAAAGCAAATGTTTTTACTCTGAACAGTGGAGATCAATTAAGCAAGAGCAAGTTATTTTATTGCTTTACAAGCAAATGACAAGAGCATACATCTGCTTTAAAATGGCATGATTTCTTTTCTACTGCAGAGACAGATTTGCTCTGGACTCAGGCAGTTATCGGATCTGCCCTTGAGGATGCTGCTAGCTGCAGGTTACACTGTGAGCATGAGGACACATTGGGGCAGGACTGGCTTGTCTCCGTCCAACAGATGTCAGCTCACTTCGTAAAACAGGGCAGCTTCATTTGTGTCTGGCTAAGGGTACCAAGAAGGCTCTGTCTCAAATGTGCTTTTTGTTTCTTTGGTGTGTAGTTG
This sequence comes from Anas acuta, assembly GCF_963932015.1. Taxonomy (NCBI): domain Eukaryota; kingdom Metazoa; phylum Chordata; class Aves; order Anseriformes; family Anatidae; genus Anas; species Anas acuta. The sequence goes on from NC_088982.1 coordinate 35,792,688, forward strand.
TTATTTTTTGAGAGAGAGAGACTTTTCTTCTGTACTTGTTTTCTAATAATGAAAGAAGTGATAATTTAACAAGCTGTTGTTCTTACTTTTGATTTAAATTTGAGTAACAAAGGTATTACACCCATACCACATACACAAAGGTATTTGCATCATGTATTGTATTAGTGTATTGTATTAGTATATTATTTTACATGCTTGCTTCTTGAAAACAAAGACAAAAGTCCTTGGTTACATCACATATTTTAATGCCAAAACACATATGCATGCAGATGTCATTTTCTTTCTATATAGTCTATTTTTTTTTCTCCAGAAAACTCATTAGAAATTGTTCCCTAGTACTGGGCTTTATCTTTACAGAAAAATAAAAGAAAGGGAAAAACCAATTGCAACACCAGCAATAATGTGATTTGAGGCTTTGTATACCTGTGGTAGATGAACTACCTACTGTGAAATCCCAAGGGAAGCAAGCTGTTTCTATGAGGTATTTAAGGACAGGGTTCGTTGTACTTGTCTGCTCATGGCTGACTATCTAGTTTGTTTTGTGATAAGACTAAAGACCCTCTGTAGACTAGAAGCTGTCTCTACTAGTGAATAAACAAAAGAAACCCATTTCTGGCAGTCAAGACAGAGCCATAATGCTCCAGATGGCTCACAGTACTTGAAGTAACTCTAATATTAAATAGAGTGTTTCAAAAGCTGGAACTGCTGTGTAGGTTTTTTCTCCCCCCCATCTCCTTTCCCCCCCCCCAACTTTGAGATTAATTGACGAAGACTATTGTTAATGAAAAAGAAAGAATTGCAAGGTATGTGGCAATTCACACCAAAAGTTTAGGAGGCTGTGAAGTAAGCTAGACTTTATCTTTGAGTCACGCTCTTGTGCTAAACTCATCACTGGAAGAAAAAACACACTTTGAATGTTTGTAAATAATACAGGCTTGCCTTAGCGCATGTATATGTATATACACACACCATATATATATATGTGTGTGTGTGTGTGTATATATATACGTATGGTATCTCTTAATGTGGTAACCTAAGCATTTTTACGGAGGGAGCTGAACAGAGGTGCCATATCTTAAGACAAAATATAAATTGCATTCTGCCATATGGAGTCTTCACATCTAGTGACTGCAAATCTAAATCTTCCCTTTAAAGAAGTTACTAAACAGGAAAGACAAACAGGAACATGGTGCAGGTGAACAGGTAAGTACAATAATAATAGTGAAGTTTCAAGCAGTGCTGGAAGCAATGTATTTGCAAATATATGTATTGATCCTAAGTTAAGGACGGATAAGCAGATGGAGAGTCCAGGAGGGCCAAGAGGTTAATTTCATTGATTCTTCAGTCTTCCCCCAGGATTCCTGGGACTGGCTTAGATCAGTGGAGAAGTTGTGTTTGAAATAAGCTCGGAAAAGGTTATTAAAACTGTGGTCAGTTTTTCATTGGCTTTCAAAAAAACCTTTGAAATTACTGGTGTGAATGTAATTGTAGCTACGGTAGAGCCTATCAAAAATGAACTTACCATATTCAAGGGAACACATGCCTACATCCTAGACAAAATATTTAGGCAAGACTAACTTAGTGTATTTTGGAGTGATCTGTGCTGGTTATCTAAATTATAGTAGATACCAATAAGGTGATGAGACCAGGCTTTCCAGGCCACAGCTACTGCTGGGTGACTGTGTGAATGCAATGATTTATTGAGATAAAAAGTAGGAGTGACTTCAAGCTAGCGAACAGTAGTTAAAGGAACTCCCTTTGAGACCAACATCAGTTGGAAATGACCTTGGGTGCAGCTACAGTATCTCAAGGACACTGAAATCTATCTGAGGTTTTCAGCTTTACTCGGGAAAAGAATTTTTGTGTTCTTATTAGCTGCAGAAATGCAGCTCTCTGTTTGCATTTTCTGGAGGCTCCTAAATCCATGAGCGGATCTGTACTGCTTTGTAATTAAAGGCTTTCTCAGCTGAGCCATGCACAAGAGCTGTGGCCAATAATGTGGTTATGGAAAGATTTATACTTGGCAGGGAAATCCTTTTGGGATGCCCCCTCTTTGCTCTTTTTATAGAACCTGTGCCCTTGAAAAGCTTTAGCACACTTACGGAAGTGCGTGTGCCGTGTGACTATATAGGTCAGACACTGCACGTGGCCCTTAGTTTAACTGCAGAATTGAGGATGTGGGTTTTACAGTGATTGTTTTTTCTTTTTTTGGTAATGAAGCTGAAGACTTGAAAAAAAAGTGGAATAATCTCAAGTTGTATCTAAAATATGTGTAGCATAGGCAATAAGTTTAAAAGTTTACTCACACTGCCTAATATGTATCCTTCAACCCTGACTCTGAATTAGAAGGTTTTGAAAACAAACAAAAAAACACCACTACCACCACCACCAGGAACCTAACATGCTCTACCCAACTCTCCCAATGAATTCATTTTTTACAGGTTTTTCTTACTCTGAAAGCACTGGAACTCGGCGAACTGATTTGGGATTCAGTTGGAGTGGAGTGGGTACCATATTTGTCCACTACAAAGGGAGTTTAATCCTTATTTTTAGCCTTTAGACACCGACCAATAGAAACCGTAATTTAGACATCAGATTCAGTATCTATGCAATGCTTAGCCTATGAGATTAAACTGATATTTGGAGACCTGTTGTGATGGGGAAAGAGGGATTGTTTCTTAGCTTGGCAGTCGGTGCAGTTCATTTAGAATGGCAGGCAAGCAAGTTTGTAGATCTCAAATACCATGTTCTCCCCGTATAAATACAATAAAGCAGTGAGCCTTTTATAAATAGAGAAGGGAGCAAATACCTGTTGATGGTCTAGAGCACTAAAGGGAAGATGAAGGCTATGTCTATGTTAGCAGTTTCTGCTGGAGGCCTTTTCTGTCTCTCCAGACCCAGCAGAGGCTGTTTCCTGGGGCAGTCTGGATGCAGGAGGATCTGGAAGAAGCAGAAGTGTAGTCCAGGGCTGAGAAGGGGCCTGCACTGAGTGGTGTCCAGGCCCAGTCCTCAGAGCCCCTCTGTTGACCTGGGCAGGCCCTGTTAAGCTTAGTTTCTAGTTGTGCTACTGGCAACGTTACCCTTCTGTGCCTATAACTGGTCTGTCTTTGTAAGTTTGGGTCACAATGCCCCCAGCCCCTTTGCCTCTTTGTCCTGTTAGCAAAGACCATGCTGGCTTCCCAGGAAGCAAAATGGTGATGTTTGAATATCATTGCCATGTTTCCTGTTTAGCTGCAGGTTTTCTTTCCTTTTTATTTCTTGGCCTTTACTTAAAATTATGCACTTGGCACTGGGGAGAGAAAAAACAAGACAGTGATGGGCCACCATGAGGTGAGAAGAGCATTTGTATTCTCTGAACATAGAATTTCAGCAAAAATACTAGGTAAAGGACAAATGGGTAATTCCCCCTGCCCTGCCTTCCCCCCCCCCCCCCAAGATTTGAGAAGGGGGGTCGGGTGGGACAGATGTTCATGTCTCAATAAAATGGGAAAAGTCATCTTCCTGAGAGCCCCCAAAGCTGGCTCTGCTCTCTGCTTCCCTAACTGATATTGATTTTCCTTCTGCCGTGCTAAGGCTGCTGCTTTGACAGCTCTTATCAAGCTTCCCATCACCTACCCTTTCTCTTAGTAGCTTGATGGTAAAAGGGTATGGCTTTGTGACTGTTGTGGCTGACCCCAGCCAGTTGAGCATCCACACAGCTGCCTGCTCATTTCCCTCAGAGGGATGAGGAAGAGTTTAGGAAGACCAAAAGCAAAAAGTAAAAAAATGAAAATCATGGGTTGAGTTAGAGACAGTGTCATAAGCAAAGGAAAGAGAGGTGGGGGGAGAAACAAGTGATGCAAGAGCACTCACTCACTCCTACCATCAGAATAACGTCCACTTAGTCTCTGAGTAATGGCTACTTTGGAAGACCAAGCACCACAGCTTTATTGCCAAGCATGACGCTCCATGGCATGGAATATCCCTTTGGACAGTTTGGGGCAGCTGTCGTGGCCATGTCCCCTCCCAGCCTCTTGCCTGTCCTCAGCCTACTTTCTGCTGCAGGGGGCATGCAGAGTGAGAAGAGGAGGCCTTGATGCTGCTGTGCAAGCACTGTTCAGCCACAGCCAAAACACTAGTATGTTATCAGCACTGCTTTAGTTGCAAATACCAAACACTGATGCCCTACACGGTGTTGTGCTTCTCATTGACTGTCAGCCCTCAAATATGAGAGCCTGTGGAGATCAAATATCTTCGATATTTTCATTGATGTCCTGATTTTATAACACAATATGGCCTCACAGAGTCAGATTACTATTCTGACCTCTGCAATCTGGTTAGCCAGTGATTAGTAATAGGGCAGGGACCACGAGGCTTCAATCACAGTAGCTCCATTCGGGAATATGAGTACCTGGAGTTCTGTGGGCTAATGGGGCTAATATGGCAGCGGACTTTGGCTGCATTGCTACGTGTACAAAAACGTCACTGCTGGGTGTTCAGTGTCTGAAGGACAATGACCTCAACCAGCCTGATTGCATGTCAGGCTGGGCACCTCTGGCTGATGAAGGAAGTGGCAATCATGGCAGTGAGGATTCCCCAGAAGGCACGCTCTGTCTCTTGTTTCCTTAGAGAAAAAAGCATAAGAAGACAGGTATTGTTTCACTTACTGTCCTTCCAGCATTCCCCTGCAGCTGCAGGATTAAGTCTCTTCCCCTGGCCCTTCTTCCCCATGCTTTCTTGAAGGGCATGTTGTCCTAGCTCAGGGTGGGGTAGTGGTTTTGGGCATTTCCAAGCTTCAATGGTGCTTGGAAATGGTATGAATAGACTCTTTGCACATGGGATCTTTCATGAGTGATGTTAAAGTGGGTGTTGAAAATTTGTGAGAAATGAGAAGACAGTGCAGTGCTTCATAGAGAGACCTGTAGTTTAGGACATGAAGCCCTGGAGGATGACTTCCCTTCAGAACATTGAACAATGTGTTTTGTGAAGATGTTTTGTCCCCAGGCCAGGCTCTGATCCAAAGTAACCCTCCCAAACCAAATGTGATGGAGATGTGAGGAGTTCCAGCACCACCCTCAGAAACACAGAACCGCTCACTTTGGGCCAAGTTACTTCATGATGTGACCATACCTAAAAGCTAAGGGTCTTCTCACTCCTTTGATCCCTTTAGTCTTTTACTCATTTTGTTGCAAAGTGCATCATCCCACTTCTGTAGTTAAATATTCATAAAGGAGTCTGCTATAACTTGTGAGAACTACTTTTACTAAAATCCTTTGTGACACTTCAGGACTGTTTTTGTAATGAAGCAACGGCACAGGTGTTGGGATATCATTCATACTGGTATACATTACATAAGGGTGGAGAACAGTCTTAGTTTTCATTCCCCAGTTTGGTGTGGCAGGCGTTGCTACAGCCTATTATATAGCCTGTTATATCCATCTCAACTTCTTAGATTCAGTACTGGCCGGCAGCTATGCTCCCAAAGGCTGAGATCTTATTAATGTTTGTAAGGCAACTTGTGTTGGGCACGGTTGCTATTTGCTTGGGGAATGGCCTTGGAAAAACCCAAGTGCTGAGGGACGGTTGTCAAAAATGCTAAAAAGTGGGTTTTCCTGGCTAGTTGGTGCTTAATCAGCGGTGTTGGTAGTTGGGAGGTGATCACTAAGTTGGTATCTTTTAAATGTCAGACTTTTTTAAACTAGTTGTGGTAATGTGATACCATGGTGACATTTACAAGCAGCAAGAAGCATTAGTCTGGGGATTCTAGCCTTCTGTAGCAGGCAAGAGGTGAACTTTGAGAACTTGCCTCTTCAGGAGGTGCCAGTGAGACCACACATGCTGATACCCTGGTTGCAACATGAATCCCTGTTAGGATAACATGAGCAAGCAATACTTTTTGTAGCTATCAGTTTTCCTGTAGTCATGTATAAGCAAATCTAAAACCAAAAGCTATAGTTGACAAAATGTTGAGAATGAGAAATAATGAGAGTAAATCCAACTGTCTTTCTACGTGGCACCGTAGCTTCTTAGGCAGCAGTGTGGGAATGTGTCTGTCTCACCCTGCTGGTTTCGGAGGCTTATGTGTGGGACTGAGAAACGATGTTTGCAGCTGAAAGGAAAGAAGCCGATATGGGTGTCTGCGTTGTCAGCCTTCAGAAGGAAAACCGTGGGCATATCAGAGGCCCAAACACTGTAAAGAGAATTCTAAATAGAACTAATGACTCTACAAAGCTGCAAGGGGGAAGTACGCCTCTGCAGGCTGAAACTCGGCTATCTGGAGTGGTGCGTGAGGGAAACTGGCCTGTTTTAAAGAGAATTGACTCCTAAGAAAATCAGTTTGAATTGGAGGAATACCAAAGTACTCAGAATTCTTTGAAATAAATAAATTATTATATTTTTGTCCTCTGTATAAATATCAAGGACCAGTTGTTGACAAATGACCCCTGCAGCTGTGCCTTTGATTTTGCACGTGCTCACTGACCTTTGCAGTACAGGATTTTACTCATCTGATGGTGAATGTGAAATACTAGTAAAACATCTTTTGTAATAATAAGCGTTTTCCTCCACACCTTTGCTCCAGAAGGTATAGTAGAGGTGAACAAGCTCCATACCAAATAATAACACCTATAACCCACGTGGTGGAGCTTCATACAGCTCTTGGGCCACAATGTAAGTGTCTATATGAATTGATGGCTCTCAATATACAGAGATATTGACATTGGTAGCTACTTATGATTTAAGATTTAAAAAAAAAAAAAAAGCTTATAGAAATTATACCAAAATTCATAAGTACTGATGCCTATCAATTGGTATTAATGTCTGTTGATGCTTATCCATAAGTACTTATGTCTGTCAACATTTATGGATATGTATTGATAGGTATCAATGTTTATTGAAATCAGTCTTGAAATACCTATCGGTACCTTTCCTATCAATAGCTATATAAAAAGACAGGTTTTAAAGCCTATTGCTATTGAAAGGCAGCAATATCAATTGGTAGTGATGTCAGTTTTGATGTGAATTTCAAAATTGTTGTCATGCATAGCTAGCTAGGTATACAATTTGATCAGTATCAATGCCTGTTGATTTTAAAATCAGTAAAGAAATGTATAGGTAACAATGCCTACCTATACTGACAGGTATTGATATCAGTAAGTAGCAATGCCTAATATCAGTATTAAAATTGATAGGTATAGATGCCTATGGATACTGAAAGCTACTGATGCCTACTGCTACTGTGATTGGTATTGACAGGTGTTGACATTGATAGGTATCCATCGCTTGCATTAGGTATCATTCTCTTTCAATGCCTATTGATGCATATGAGTATTGAAATCATTACCAAAGTTGAGCAGCATCAATACATACAGTATTGATGTTTTTCAATAGGTTTAAAAACAGTATAAGAATGAAAAAGTTTAGAAACCAATAGGCATCAATGGGTAGCAATACTGATAGATATTGATGTCTATAGGTAGCAATGCCTAGTGGTATCAGTATTGATACTGGTAGGTATTAATATATTTACTGTTCATTGAGACCTGCAAGGAAGTATACACAGCTGATGAATGTCCAGTAATCGTTTATTGGCTATTACATTAGAGGTAATAACTGCATCTTGCTTGGCCAACCAGTAATGTGTGTACCATTCCTAATGCAAGCATCTGAGGAGATTCTTCTGGCTGGTCAGGTCGTGAAGCATTGGCCACTACTGCCTCCTGGAACAAATTGTTCCTTGATCTTGCTGACAATTTTTTTTTCTTTAGCGTTTTACACCTTTCCATAGCAGTTTTTGTCAAGTCCTTAAGTTATTGCTGCCAACTCAAGTAAATACATAAATAAAGCTTAGTTTTTGTTTTTACTTTTTACTTCTTATTACTTCTTATCTTGCATTGTTTTAGCTCTCTAAGCTCCCACAGCTCAATAATTTTTCTGTAAAGTTGAACCAGGGTCATACCTCTGTGCTTTACAGAACTTGGCCTCAGACCACAGAAATCTGAGCTCCTGGGCTCTAGCTACGATGCTCTAGGTTCAATTTACAGAGAAGAGATGACAGTGGTTCAGTGTGTCAGAAATCCTGTTTAATTAAACTGGTTTGTTACACCCTTTGATTTTCATGGGCATGAATGCTGAATGGTCAGACTCATCAGGTTATGTTCCTTAGACATAACAATGAATGAACTTGCAGCTTAGAGAACTCCTTGGTGCTTTAGTGGTGGTGCACACATGAAACAAAGAGCAGAATCTGATTCTCATTCTTGAGACACTCTAGACCCATATACTGGTGCAAAGCTCACTTAGTCTCCTGCATCTGTATTTTATTTCTATACCTGAAAACATCTGTGTCCATATTGCTATGGACAAATGTTTTTCTTTTGAAGAGAAAATGTCTGAGCACTGACTGCAACTTTTTCTTCTATTATTTTTCTTACCACAGTCCTGCTTAAGTTTCCGTAATACACTTCAATTCTGAACACACGTTTGGGCTGCAACCTGTTTGCACTTTGTAGATGGGTACTCCAAAGTTTGCTGGCTTTGTAATGTGCCTGAAAAGGTACCAGATTACTAAAGCATAGAAAGCATTTAAAAATAGAACCCTTATGGGAAACCTGCTGTTTCTCTGTCCTTTCCTTTTGTATTAAATGGTTTCTGTCTCAACCATTTCTGCTGATCATATATGCTAATGTGTTAATTCTGAGAGATACCTTGGTGAGATGAATCTTTCCATCCTCCTTGCTTGCTTCACTTTAGTTTGTGTTGTTGAATTGTCTCTGAGAATAAAAAATGAGTTCCTTTTAGATTAAACAAACCCAAAAGGCATGCTACAAGAGCATGTTTCAAGTGCTCTAACTGCTATTGGTCAGTCAGTCCTGCAGACTGATCATTCAGTCCAGGTCATTAATCCAGGAGCTAATTTAAAGTATTTCCTCTTCTCTCCAGAAAAAACTGTAGTTGTTGGTTTTTGGCTTTCAGCAACATCTATTTTGTGCAATAGACTTGCTCTGATTCTGCCGCACCACTTGCTAATGAAAGCATAGTTGAGATTTTGCTGTATTCTCAACAACCTCAAAAATAGCATTTAAAGTGAGGTGTGAGTCCTAAAAATAGGCTTAAATATTAGCATTTTGGTGCTGTTTTCAACAGAACAACATATTAATAAATGATAGCCTACAAACTCAGTTTAGAGCTTATTTAATTAATAAAGCATACTGAAAAATACAGGTCTTCAGCATAGCGGTTTGGTGTGTTAGTCCTTAAAGCAGATGCTTAGCATTACCTCCCAAATTCTGATGTTATCAGATGTACGTGACGGAAGTTTAGTAGGGAATTCTATTGATGGGGACTGGAGTGGAATAGTCTTTCCAGAGTTAAGAGTATTAGATATTAAATTCATCACTAAAATAAATGTGAGGGGCTCTGACTATACTGAGGAAACACATCTCTGAGGAACAGGGGAGCTATTCCTTCTGACAGTGACTTCAATGGAATTGTACTTGCAGACTGAATTGCACTCCCTGGTGTCATAGAACTCCAGAGGAAAGCTTTTGTGGTTAAAATCTTGGGCTGTTTGCTTTTATATGGTGGCTTTTCTCCTAAACTACAAGAATGCAGATAGTGTTAATCCTGTCTCAGCCCAAACCATGGCATGGATGCTTTTAAAGAATTATGATTGTAATTTTTCTCTGAGTGTTTCATAGTAAAGCTAATCAATTTGAACAACAACAACAAAATATTCTTACTACTTTCTCTTTGATTCTGCAGATTGTCTGTACTACAGAAGTAGTTCTGAAGTATAAACCTCAGTATTTACTGAGGTTTAAGACTTGTAAATGTCTATTTGCTGATAAAGTAGTAAACTACGTTTACTTTCAGAATTCTCTTTAATTATTGCAAAGTACACAATAACTGAGAAAATGTACTCAGAGAAATCTCATCTTTATGATGAAAGGAATGAGGCCAGCTCTGCATTACTTCTATGAAGTGTTCTACAAGTCTTGTTTCACAGTTGTTTCTGTTTTGTGATTTTTTTTTTTTTTTCCCCTGTGTAGCTTTGTTACTTGAGAGTAGTGATTGGCCTTCCCTACAGAAGTGATTCCTGGGATTGGAAGAAAAAAAGAGACAACAGTCTGTACATTGGATTTTGCTTATTAGGAGTCTGGTCTAGTATAAGTCACTGACATTTGAATAGGTGTTCTCTTTAACAGATGGGGTAGAAGTGGTGACCAGAAAAGAAAATCCATTCTGCCAAGTTAGCAGGTGTAAGCTTACCTCATAGAAGAAGGAACTTCAAGCTGATCTGTGAAATACCACAAAAAGAAATCTGGTCATAGAGGTCTTTTGCTAGATGTATTTGGAGGGACTTGGAATGGAAAATACCTATACTGGTACTGAGAAGTAAGGAAAAGCTGGTGTTTGTAGGCCTTCTGCTTCAGAGAAGAAGCTTTGAGTAGAATAGGGAGAACAGAGTACTTCTTAGAGGACTTTAACCTTTAGTCTTGGACACTCTATAGACTATTTAGAGAATTGTATTTAGTATAAGACATTTTTAAACCTAAAGCTACAAACTGCTTGTGCTTCCTTACAATGGATGTTTACAGATACTAAGTTGCGTACCGTTAAGGTTTGGTTTGCCTCTGTAACCATGTGCCCCTGAAGAAATAAGCTGAAAATCGGTGTTCGGAGGTATTGGTTGATTCAGAAGAGCAATTGGGTTACAGAGTCACGTGAAAGAGCGACTGAGAGTGCGCTAGTGCTCTGGAAATGTATCAAGGATGCCAAAGGAAGGATAATACTTAGCCTGTCCAAACCAAGCAGGCCTAAAGACACGAAGACCAAATATGGAGGGCTGAAACCCAACAGCTTGATGAATGTCTAGACAGCTGTTTCAGACTGCGATGTGTTTATAACACAGAGCTGGCTGGAGAAGTCCAAATCTCATTCAGTCACAGGATACTCACCCTCTCTGAAAACCAGCAAGGCTCCCTGGCACAGAAATCCCATCGGAAGGAGGGTGCTCTTGCTCAGCTAACCATGCCCCATTTAGTAACCAGGGCACCAGCAGTGTGATGCTTCTGCATGGCCTGTGGAGTCTGAGGGACTCCTGTCTCTTGCTGTTGCAGCTGCTGGAAGGATCAGCTGCCAGGAATGGAAACAACATGAAGGTATTTCCAGGAGGAACAACAAAAGAGGAAATAAGCATCAAAATGAATGCAAAGACAGATTCCCCTCAATTAGTGGCGGACAATTTTTATGTGGAAACTTTATATTGTCTGAGGCAGAGCAACCTTTGAGGCAACATATCATTAGTGTTTTGGCAGCCAGATCTAGCCTGTGATTTCTGGTGCAGAGATGCTTTGAAAAGTGCTATTTATTTCAACCATGCAGATTACAAATATATTAGTAAAATGCTGTGGTACTTCAGTTAGATATTACAGGAAGGGGTAGTTCATCAGATTCTGGGTTCAAGCTAATGCCGTTAGCTAGAAAATTTGTGTAGTTGATTCCTGCTCTTTAAGTCAGATTTTTCTTCTTTAGATATTTGGAGACTTCTATTGTTCATTCTGTAACAATGGGATTACGTGTATTTAGTTCATCAACTGTTTTTGCTGTTGATCAGGTGACTTTTAATTTAAGAAAGGGCTGTTTAGTGTAATCATTGCACAGATTTGAACATACAGGTACAAACACTACAAGGGTCAGTTCAAATGTTCAAATGTTCTGGTCATTAACTTACGTTCCATTACGTTCCATTTTCTTTTTAGTTGCATAGGATGCAAGTTTTTTGATTCGTTTGACCTTTAATTTTGACTATGAATGCTGGCATCAATGAAAATGGAAGAAATACTTTTGACCTTCTATCATGGGACAAATTTAACATTTCATGGAGTATACCAAGAAGATTCTAATAATTATGTTGTGAAATCGGGGTAAAGAAGACAGGGAGAGGCATTAACCTTCAACTTGTATATTTCATGCATTTTTCCTTTCAGAACTGCTACTGTAATACTAGAACAGAATAATTATTCATTCCCAAGTCTGGCACCTAAAGCAGTGAAGAATAAGGTTGTGTGTCTACATGAAATGTAGCAGTCAGCAGTTCTTACATAGATGAAAAAGGAAAAGTGTCAGGAAATGAGGACATGCCAAACTCTGGATTATACATTCTGCACATCCACTAAGGGACACTTTGTGGTTTATCATTTACCACAAAATAGCTATAGAATTGCCATTTACATATGTTTCCTTTTTTTCTTTTTTTTTTTTTTTTGGTATAAGAGGAAGATATGAGGCTCAAATTCTTTGTACTCTTATGAAACAGAAAAATTAATGCCAAGAATTATTTTAAAAATTCAAATAGAGCTCCAAAAATATCAGAAGTTTATTACAAGATGATTTTGCATAATTAGGATATATCTGTGGGGTTTTTTAGTAAACAAAAATGGGTATACATTTTATAGTGGAGATATTTCATCTATACGTTCTGTTGCTTATAAGACCAAGAAGGTATATGCAGACACAGTAGGGATAACACTCTGTAAGGACTGAACACCTATCTAGAATTAGAAACTAAAGAACAATAATTTCCATTATTAAAAAATAATTAAAAATTAAAAAAGAATCTTTTAAACAAGACAAGTGACAAGAAAACCCACAGTAAATTGTTAACTACCTCAGGTGTATAAACGCCCAGTCTGACAAAGGCTTATGTCTAATTTTATATATGGCAATAGTCCAGTTGATGTCTCTGGACCAAAATGTGTATAAAACAGTGTTTGTGGATATACTGACTCTGACTGGGATGGAGTTAACTTCATAGCAGCCTGTATAGTATTGAAAATACTGGACACATTTTTTTATTCTTTGTTTTAATTAAAAATAACATTTATATTTTTTAACCTCTTGAAACATCAACACTCAGATTTTTTGTATTACTTCATACAAGAAGGAAATATATTAATAGAATAGCTTTGTCCAAAAAGTTACTTAATACAAGCTTGCAATTGCCTCAAATGACATTCTACATATAGCAAATCAGTAAAGATTAGTCATTAGTGTTGATCTGATATGTTAAAACACATTTAAGTGTCAGTTTTTATAAATCATCCTTTTCTAGAAGGTGGCACATATGAAGTTCAAAATGAATTTACAAATATTCCCATGCTTTATGCCTGGCTATGGGCTTCTTCTGGTCCTATCACAAAGAAAAGCTGAGTTGGGGTGTTCTGTTTGAAGATCTCCCAAAATTTGGGTTCCTTTTCACTCAAGAACTTGCTTATGAAATTCTTCTCTTGAATTATCTCACTAATCCCAATGTAACAGAAGTCTGTCTTGATTTCCTCTGTGCTAGTGAGATCACAGCTTTCATCCTTCTATGATTCTTTGTCAGTAAAAGAAAACTGAGAGGGCTTCTCCGAATGGAAAGGAAGCAAACTGCTGGTGACATAGCTATTGGTTGCCCCACAGGACTCACTGCATCCTTCAGTTTAATTTGTTTAATATATGAAATTAATTAAACAAGCATAAAGCATAAAGACAGAAACCTATTTGTGGGTTCGGTAATAAGGCATACCAGGTTTTACGTTTCTGTATAAATCAGTGATAAACAATGTACTAGTGCTTTCTCTGTGGGACTGGTGATCTCTAAATGCCTCAGCAGTTTGTGGAGCTCATCATGTTTTACCTGTTCAAATGAAGTGATCAGATTTTAGTGTAGAAATCTTAGAATGCTCTTGGCACTGCCTGTACTTGGTTCATAGCTTCAGGTCACAAGTAGGACCAGAGCATTTAACTGCTGCCTGGTGGACAGGGTCCTGTGGGATGGGTAGATAGTCTTTAGAGGGTGCCTCTGCACAGGCATGGAGGGTTCAGCTGGAGTACTTGTGACTTCAGGGTTAAAATACACGTTTTCACCAAAGGGAAGAGCGGTCTCTTTAAGGATGGAGACCATTTACACTGCTTGGGCTGAACAGCTAGAACTTGCCCTCAGACAGCTTTCGTGTGGGCAGGTGCTAGGCCCACGTATTGCCACCAGTTTGGGTGGCTGCACATGCAGATGCTGAGTCTGCATACACAAATGAGCAATTTTTGTTATGAAAACCTGTAGAATAACGTGTAGAGGCTAAACTGAAGGTATCTTAAAAACAGACCCGAGACCAAGCCTTCCTTGTTTCCTGTGCAGAATTCTTGCTTTCTCCCCTCCAGCTACTTAAAGGAAACTGATAATTTAGCTGAGGTCCAGGCAACACGGTTATTAGTGTCGTCTGTACACAAGAGATAACAGTGACGTAACCTTAGTACACAGGAAAAAAAAAAATTGCAACATCACTTGTTTCTTTCAAAAAATTTTTCCTGAGGAAATTCATGGGACTTGTCACTGTTGAGCAGTATAATGCACCAGTGAACTTCATCTCTTAGAAATGTTTTTTTTTTGTTGTTGTTTTTGCAAGCTAAATGTTGAGGCCTACAAAAAACTGAACTTTTTAGGGAATTGTAATTTTTAAGGAAGTGTAAGATGACCTTAGTGGTGTTATTAATTAAGGTTAAAAATATGAAAATATAAGATATTTAGATAGTGTCCTCTGTCTGTAGCAGACCTAGCAAAAGTCCTCTGCAAGTCTCAGACCTAAAATAATACTGTAGTTACTTTTTTTTTTTTTTTTTTTTTAAAAAAAAAAGGCAACCATTAAGATATTTTTTCCTGCAGTTTAAAACCAAAACAAAATAAGTAGTGTAGTTGGAACAAAATTAGTACGCACAAAGATATGGTATATAATGACTTAGCCCCAAACTTGGGCCAAGTTGTGTGCTCTCCATTCCTTTTATTAAAGCTGAGACACTGCACAAAAAGCACGTAGGAGTCATGAAGCTGGATGAGAACAAGCAGGCTGTTTGGCTCCACAGCACAGCGTTGCGAAATCGGCCTTGCAGAAAGTGGAAGCACCTAACCAGTAGGTAGCCCTAGACCATCCGATCTGGCTTCGCTGGGCTGAGGCTGAAGCCGTGACCTCGTTATGCAGACTGAAGCAGTTCAGATGATGCCAAAAAACTGAGAGCTGCAGATCGTCAAGGAATGTTGCAATCATGCTAAGTAGGCTCCGGCTATTCCAGAACTGGGCAGAGGAGCAGGAATTATCTATGTTTGTAGCCTTGGACATCAGAATCCTTTGAACCTCATCTCATTAACTCAGCACACTTTTGGCTTTTCTTGTGCTCAGTGCTCTCAGTCCTGGCTTAAGTTTTCAGAGTTGAATGTGCCTGTTTTGTGCTATGAAATGTAAACAGGGTTAGTGTAGTAAACACCTGCTAAGTATGATTTAATTTGGTGCATATGCTAGAGATACCATGCAGCTTTTAAGCTCTCTGTCAACTAGTTCCTTGTTTGACGCTCAGGTTGAGATGATCTTCAAACTGAGTACAATGTGTGGCGTTTGATACTTCAGTTTATTAAAAAGTATCATAAAGCTTAAGTAGCAATGGCTGTACAGAATTCCCTATGATTGTAAGCTGTAGGCATATAGGGAGGGAAAAATCCCTTGTAGGGAGAAATCCTAGCTTCTGGTAGTTAGTGGCACAAGCACTCGTTCCCAGGGAAGAGAGAATTTCAGCTCATGCTTTTGCTTTAATGGTTGTAGGTACACAGAGGGTGTTTGAAAAATAAAACAAATGTTAGTGTTGTCTTCCCTTTGCTGGACTCGTAGAGTTCCTGACTTTACAATACCTCTATAAAATAAGTGTGTGTGTGTATGTTGTAGCCTGATCTTACTGGTCTATTTCGTTTTTATTTTTTTAAATGGAAAGATACAGAATTTTGTGTATGAATATCTTTGACACCTTTAAAGGATTTAAAACAGCTGACGTTGATTGCTTTCTGAAGGTTACCCTGCTTACCTGGTTAATGGGGCTCCCTCCCCAGGGACAGCGTGTGGCAGATGTAGACATTTTCAATACCTACCTGTTCTGCTCACAAGAAATGCCAGGGCTTGCCCAGCTGGTGATCTTGGTCTTTCATTATGTTTTACGAGGTTTGGGATGTTTTTGCTGTCACTGTTTTTTTCCCACTGAAATCCAACTCTTGCAAACAAGCTAAGGATGGTATCTGAGGCATGTGTCAGGCACTACTGAGAGCACAATACTTGTAGCATTTTTTTAAGACAGTCATGAAAAGTGCTTAAATTCCTTAAAACGGGGGGGAGGGGAGAGACCCCAAAGAACCCACAGAAGCAGCTTTTTGAAAAGTATGAACTAAAGATAAACACATAAAGGTAGAGCCAGATCATTGCTCGAGGCTCCAGTGTCAGTGTGTGGGAGAGAAAAAAAAAAAAAAAAAGTCCTTCGCTCTCTCAGTGCATCTGTGCAGCCTATCAGTCAATATGTGCTTTATTACAGCTGTTATTGATCCAAAGCACTACACCGGAGTGCCAGTACAAGCTGTACTCTGGCATGTGACTGTCCGCTCTGGGGCTGGCATTCTTTCCGGTTTTCCTGAACTTATCTTCTGTAAACGCTTTTCCCTTTGCGTGCTGTGGCTGAAGGCTTTGCCTGGCTCCCTTAAGTAGTTGGGCCCGTTTCCAGAAGAGATCGGAGATACTGAGGGCTCACCTTTAGCTTTGGCTGAGGGCAGAGATGCTGCTATGGTTGGCTGAATATTTGAGAAGCCAAGTAGGCTAGAGTTGTGGTTTTGGTGGTTACGTAAGGGTACGTGCGCTCGCTGCAGGATGTGGCCGTTCCTCCCTCAGAGATACCAGGTGACAAGCAGTTGGTGGGGTTACTTTGTGCCAGAGCTTGCACTTCCACATGGAGAAAGTAACCTGCTTCAGACTGTCAAAGAAAAATAAATGTGCAATACTTTAAAAGCATGTCCTGGATAAAAGGGAGAGAGAAGAGAGAGAGAGATTCTTTTGTGACTTATGCAATTTGAGGAGCAAACATAGATGTTTACCCTGTGCCAAAATCTGCCCACATAAGCAGATCAGGCTTTTTTTTTTTTTTTTTTTTTAAATGTTGTTCTGGAAGGTCAGAGACTATTTTGTTTGCAGGTTTTTTTTTTTTTTTTTTTTTTGCTTAGTGAAGCAAAGTTCACAGAGCTGGAGTAATGATTTGATTCCCAAGTTTTCTTCATTCCTCACTGTGTGCTTAGTTAAATATATTTGTGGTAGCTGCAGCTTTGAACAGTAGCAAAGAAGCTGAACTTCTAAATAAGCAATAAACTCCTTTGTCCATTTCAAAAAAATGTAACTTCAGAATTACTGTTGTGAATGGTATCAAATGACTCGGGCTGTTTATATCCTGAACGTCTGCAATACGTGCACTGAAAATTTACTGTGCAGCTGGTTGAGGTTCTTCCTCTGAACATCTCTGTGTACACACACTGCCACCTCCTACCACTCTTGTTGCTCTTTCGAAGTCAGAAGCAGAAATTTTGTTTTAGACACATCCAGTGTGCAAATGCACTGTTAACAAGAGTTGACCTTTTGTAGTGTGTGTGCTTCAAATAGCACTGAAGGATTACACTATTGTAATATGTTAGGGCTGAGTCATGACACTGAGTCTCTGTGCTTTGCCAGAGACCATTTTCATTTGTATCTCTTTACCATTATGTTTCAATATCTTTATTTGCAAAATAGATACAATGGATAATAATTTTCCACATCTGATAAGGTAAAGTGAGTTTTCTTATGTTTGTGTGTTTTCATTTATAATTATTTATTTTTATTTTTTACACTGAGTATGTATTTCTGATAAGCTCTTAGCAAAATGGAGGCATAACAGTGTGGACTGTGTTTGGGTATGCAAACCAGATAAAGAGTGTCAGGAAGGGCCATTTGCTGCAAGTTTATGTGGCTCACTGATACTCAAGATGAAATGCCATGTTTAGCCCAATACCTCCTCCCACTCTTTTTTTTTTTTTTTTTTTTTTTCTTTTGGGCGAGAGAGGTGGAGGAGGAAGGGAGGTTAGCACTGGACTCAACCTCCCCTGTTGAGCAAGGGTTCCTTTCTCCTGGATACCTCTATCCTCCTGTTCCTACTTCTGTTTGGTAGTGTTGAACCTCTGAATATTTCAATAGTGAAACGGAAGTATATGTGGTAGATTTTATTATGTTTATGCTGATTAAGACTTACTAAACTGTTTTTTTTTTTTTTTTTGCTTGCTTAAGCAGTGAAACTTGTGGAAAAATTCAGCAATAAACATTGCTACAAAAAAAAAGAAAATTACTTTAGTTCTCTCAATCATTTTTTCTGTGTTAAACACTGAATGACTTCTAAAACATACTGCTGGTGAAGGAAAATAGCTGAAGTAAACAACAGTTGCCTGTTTGTTTGACTAGCATTTTCTTTATTTAGAAGTAGTGGCTGCTTTACACCCTTGTTACCTCCTATCTGTGTACTATACACATAAAGTTACTAATACCTGAAGTAGGTTTCAAGACTGCTGCAACTGAAAGCACTGAAATCAGTGGATCTCTAACTATTCAGGGAGAAAATTTGACTTTAGTCAAAATTGTGATTGACATACCCTATGGGGGATTGGTTTCAAGCAGGGGAGCAGATAAGCTGGTAAAGTGAGCAGAGGTAGATGCCCCTATTAAGGATAGACAGAATACGTCCTCTGCATTATGTCCAATTGTTTTAGGTCAATTTTCTGCTGTGGAGGCTGCATAATCTCTCAGGCCTTGTGGAAGACCTCAGTTCTCATGGTCTGGTATGAGCTCTAAGCTCCTTGAACAGTGAATCATAGCATTTGGAGGAGGCTGTCTGAGGAGAGAGCACAGGTAGAAGTAATGCTGAAGCAATTCCATAAATACTACGTGGAACTGAAAAGGACCACATGGGAGGCTCCTTCCAAGGTTTCTAGTCTTTCCAGAAATGTTATCATAAGCTGCTTGGAGCAATTTCAACAGTTGTTTTTATTTTTATTTTTTCCCCCGTTTAATCTTTTTCCAACTCTTAGGATCCAGAGTTGAAGTTGTCACTTTTTCTTTAAGTCATTTTGCTGCTAGGTTGTTACGGGCGGTGGGGGGGTGGGGATTTTGTAGTACTTCCCCAATGAATTGGTACCACAACTCTGCTGCTAGCAACCAGTTATCAAGAAACACTGCAATCAGAAAATCTGTAATCAGATTCCTTTGAACTCTTGTACGCGTCTTGTCACAGTACTTTTCTTTCACTGGTTGATTTCTGCCTGCACAAACACAATTTAATATTGAAGCTGAAGTTCGTTTAGATTAGACAGTGTAATGTTGCTTGATGAGCTGCCAGGTAGGCACGTGTGTATACTTTAACTCAGATTTGATCTGTAGCTACTGAACTGTCATTTGCCTGAGGTTTTCACAATCCATTCTTCCTGTACTGAGGGCATTACCTGGGCTGCTAATTACTTCTCTCATCATGTACAAAATTGTGTTGTTTACTTTAAAGGTGATGCATCAACTTGATCCTGCTTAACTCTCAGACTCGCAAGTTAACTGCCTGCTTATAGTTGTTCCCTTGAGGTTCTTGTTCTACTGGTTTTCCGTCAGCTTCCACTTTTCAATAAGAGTAATTTGGAAGCACTTGATTTCAGTAGGTGTACTTCTCGATTTTGGAATTCAGTATGTTCTGAGGGTGCCTGCTACCACTCCACTTTGAGATGAACGCACAATGTAAACTGTTGCATATCCATGAGATGACCATGTCTGATTTGCAAAAGTATTTTAAGATACCACATCAAAGTGTCATGGAGGTATACTTTGTACTCTGATAGGTGCTATGTAGCAGTCCAAAGGAAAGGATGTAGTTTAATCATTAGAAGCTTTGGACTGGGAGGCATGACTTTTGGTTTCTATTCTTGGTTTTAATGCTGACTTAACATGTGACTTATGTAAGTGATTTAACCTTCGTATGCCCCTGCCTACCCACACATAAAATAAACATTATCTCTACTTCTCAAGTTTTGTCATTAAAAAGACTACTCTAGTCTCTCAGTTGCAAGCACCCTGCTTGATAACACGGTAAATAGAAAGTTGAGTTCTGAGAACTCATTTTTCATCTGTTCCCCTCCTTATCCCTTAACAGCACAGCTTGTACTTACCGGGTCTTACACATACACATACAGCTAGTCACCTCTCCAAACAGCTACATTTCAATAAAACAAGGAACTGTAAACCACAAGAATGAGGCTTGTGAGTGCTGGAAAAAGCACATCTTTGGAGTGTGGCCTCTGACTCTGCAGTGACGGTAGCCGTAAACCTCTGCTTCAGAGTAAAAGGAAATAACATGCTACCCAAGTCTAGTCTTTCTGATCTTTCTAATCCAAACACACCTAAAGTCAGCTCTTGTCATTATGAAGAAGGAAAAAAAAGCAAGAGCAAAAATTAATTTTTGTGGATGATTTTGTGTGGTGGTCAGATGCCATGTTGCCATAAGTGATATGTTTGAATTAGACAAAACTGGGGCAATTATGTTTCTCTGTAGTACATACATAAGCCATGTGAGCAAGTTTTATTTCTGCAGTGGTTAAGAATATTGTACATAAGCAATTTGTAAGTGATAGAGATTTACATATGCATGAGTCAAAACAGATTTTTTTCCCATCACTCGTGTGTAGGCCAAGTGAAGACAAAACAGACCTGAACAGGATATGGCCCAAATGTGCATGTCTTGCCTCTCTGCAATGTATGCATCTCTCCCAGGAGTTGTGAAAGCTGTCTTTAGGATTAAATGCAAGTTAAAATATTGACACTGTTGGTTTGGATCCATGCTGTGTTCTTCCCCTCAGGTTTCTAATCTTGAAAGGCAAGAAGGGGAAAATGGAAGTTCTTAAAAAAAAAAAAAAAAAAAAAAAAAAGGGGGGGGGCTAAAAGGAGCAAAAGAAGAAGAAGGTTTGAGTTCCAACTGATAGTAGGACTAAGCTTTATAGTGGGGAGAAACTCGAGTTCATTAGCTCTGCCTTTGTGTAGGATGAGACTCTGCAAGGATTAATGGAAAAAGATTGCAAACATTAAAGGAGTAACTGATACTAAACAAATTAAAAATAAAAAAAAAAAGTGAAAACATTGTGGCAGATACTGCTGCAGCAACAGATTTCCACTAAAACCTGTAAGAAAGTGCTGAAAAGCCAGACACGTGTTCCTTCCTTGGCTTTGTGCATCTGCCCAGAAATAAGTCAAGAGGGAGAACTTAATTTTTTTTTATCATTTATATAGTTTAAATTTTAATAAGGAGCAACTATACCTGGTGAAACAACATGGAGAAGGGACCAGTAATTCTGTGTATTAGGATGATGCCTAACTCCAAGCCTGATATATATGCTCTGAATGCTTCTGGAATGAGTATTAATACTGATACAAAGATGACCGAGCAAGGCGTGGGGTCTAAGAAATGTATGAGATTTCATTAGAACAGGTTAGAGATGAAGGCTGAAATTCTGGCCCCATCAATGCCCGTGGTAAAACTTCTACAGACTCTACCTCCAGCAGGATGTTACCCATCTTCAAATGTAGCCAGCAGAGGTAGCAGAAAACTATTCTGAGGTTCTCTCTCTTTTTTTAGTTCCTGATCTTTGCAGTCAGCTTGTGGTCAGATACTTGATGAAGAATTAGGAATTCTTTCTTTGCCCCGAGTGGCTTGCTTTTATCATCCTTCTCTGTTTATAGTAGGCAGCCTGCCTGCCCTGGCAAGTTGAACTAGACACGGATTTTGTTGAGAAGCAGGTGAAGATCACTTGTGCAGTCCCTTCTGGTGCCTGACATCCTCAGGCAGGAATCAAGTGCCTAAAGCCATGAAAGCTGTTTCTGCAGTGAATGTCTCAATGCCTCAATGCAGGCTATGTATTTCCCTTTATTTATTTATTTATTTATTTTTAAACGATGCTGGTGGCTTACCCTGGTATGCTCTGTTATATGCTTTTCTGTTTGACCATAGCTATATTGGTACAAAACTTTTTATGTGTAGTTTTAACATGGCACAGGATGCCACTGCTTAATTGTAACATGGTTTGTACTAATTTCCAAAATATTATTCTAGTTACAAACTCTGTATTTTTTCAGTATTTCTTTTTAGATTTAGGAGTGTGTTAATCCAGAACAGTCTCAGTGATACCATATGGAGAGGCAAAAAAAAGCATGTGTCTTCCAGTTGTTACCTTTCTCATAAAGGCTGGACTCGCTGGGTTTATGGTGAGGAAGGCTCACACTTGGTGAGCTGCAGAAAAGATTTTTAGTGGCTACATTCTAAAACACAGCCCACCATTCTGCAGACATTCATGTTCTGCTCCTACATGTATGGCCTTGCATGGCTTCCAAGAGAAATGTTTCGTAAAATACAAGACTTAACTTAAATTTGGCTGTATATGCAAAGGAAAACCCATCAGAGGAAAACAGAAATACTGCCTCAAATCCAAGGAGCTTGAGACAGTAAGGTTTTTATCATTCCTCTGAAGAAACTAGAGTGCATTCATGTTTAAGGTTTTCTCAAAAGCCAGCTCTGAACTTTCTTGGAAAGAATTCAGAAAGGTGGGACAAGCACCTTTCTGAATTTTCAGTGATTCCTTGCTCCTTTGCAGTAGGTGAACCTCTTAAAAACAAGCAAAACTCATATTCATCCAGTAGGGGTGCATAAGTCCGTATAGTAAATACCAAGTAGCAATAGCTGAGCTCCCAAGGGGCCTGCCAACCACTGAGTGAAAAACCACTCATCTAATCCCTTAGGGGGTTTGTGGGGTTTATACCATAGCATAGCACAGCAGCGGGCATGTGCTGCTTAAATACTAGAGATCAACAGTCTCTGATCTTTGACTCCCTTGGCTGCATTGAGAAGTAGCACTTGAGGTAGGTTTTTGGAATCTCAGGGGAGAAAGCTGACGGGTGACAGGAGTGTCATCCTGAGGACTGGTGGGCAGAGCACCAGCTGGTGAGATCTGCGATGTCGCACGGGTGATCACGGCACCATGGACGGGAAAGGCTAAGGCCCTGAGCCTTGCAAATAGGAGTGATACCAGTGCAGGTACTTGTGGTTAGACTGCTGATGGGCACAGGTAGTCCCTTAGGTGTCTTCACAGGGCTGGACACCAAGTTCAGCATGAGAGAACAGAGAAAAATATATATATGAGTGTATATATATTGTTTTTATTTTTTTAAGTGTTAGTGTAGATGAAAACAAGGAGAATTGAAGTCCTAGTTCCCGCTTAAAAATCTGAAGATTTCCCGGCTGTTCTATGAAAAGCAGTATAATTATCTTATTTTCATGGTGAAAAAATATCTCGAGGCAGGGAAATGCTTTTTTTGTGCTCTCCAACTTTTAGGATGTGCAGAAATAGGCGCCCTTCCATGAGGGGTAGGTGGGTGGGGGAGATGGCGGGATAACGGGCTGGCTCTGCACGGATGAGTAACGAGCGGATTCCTCTGCTGAGCTGAGGTGCGATGCCTTGGCAGCGGCTCCTCGCCGTGGAGGCTGCGTTAATTTGTATTTGCCTGCTCTGGGGCTTGCTTTCCCCACACCGCGTTGTCGGCTCCGTGCCGGGTGGCGCTCGGCGCAGGGGGAGCTTCCCTCCCTCAGCGGGCGCTGAGGGGGGCACAGGTGCGCGGCGGGCGGGTGCTGCCGCTTTCGATTTCAGGTCCCTTGGCTGCCCGCTAGCAGATGCAGGGCGCTGCTGGCTCTTCGCGGCGGTCCCAAGCAGCCGAGTCGGGGCTGGCGGGGCGCTTCTCCTCCTGCAACTCTCGGCGCCTCCGTGCCCGCAGCGGGGAGCGCGGGGCACAGGGGCAGCGACTCGGGGCGCCGCGGGCCGGCTGCTGCGGAGCCGGGCCCAGCCCAGCCGAGCCGAGCCGAGCCGGCTCCCCCGGGGCAGGGGCGCTGAGGCGAGGCTCGCCAAGAGTTAACGGCGGCTCCCCCGGGGCCGGGGCCGGGGCCGGGGCCGCCTCCCCCCGGCGGCGGTGCGCGGCGCTGGCTTCCCCCTTCCCTCCCTCGCCTTCCCGTTTTGGCAGGGGATTAAAGCAGCTCCCCCCTGTGGCAGCAGTGACCCAGAAACGAGTTTGATGCGCGGAGTCCTCCCTCCGTACCCAGTACAAACGTCAGTCAGAGGGAGCCTCTGTGTGTGTGTGTGTGCGCGGTGTGCCCGGCTCTGTGTGTGTGTGTGTGTGTGTGTGTGTGTGTGTGTGCGTGTGCCCGGGCGGCGCGGGAGCCGCTCTCCGCGCCCGCTGCCGGCGCCGCGCCGAACTCATGAGGCGGCCCCGAGCCCTCCGCGCAGGGGGAGCCCGGCCGCGCCGCGCCAGCCGCCCTCAGCGCCGCCGCCCCGCCGCCGCCGCCGCCGCCAGCAGGTAACCGTGCCCGCCGCCCCGCGCCAGCCGGGGGAGCCGCCGGCTCAGCCATCTTTGATGGCTTTTTCCTCGCCGCTCCGCAGGCGGCGGGAGAGCAGCTCGGTGCCGAAGGTCGCTGCCTAGTGGAAATAAGCGAGTACGTCATTAACATGGCGCCAAGAGCCGCGCGGCTCGGCGCGGCGCGGGGCGAGGGGAGGGAGGCGGCCGAGCGGCGGCTCCGCTATCCCACCACCAACTTGTGCCGGGCCGGGGCGCTGCGAGCCGGGAGGGGGCGGCCGGAGGGGGGCTGCCGGGCCGCCGGCCGCGGGGCGGGCGGCGCTGCGGGGGCGCCGGGGGAAGCCTCGGGGCGCCGGCGTGCGCGGCCCCCCGCGGGCGGCGGGGAGCGCCCGAGCCGCTCTGCGGGCGGATGGCAGCGGCGCCCGGCGAGGGGCGGGGGAGCCGCCGGCAGCGCCTGGCAGCGCGGCGCCCGCGCGTCCCGCAGCAGCGAGCGCGGGGGCCCGAGGCGGCTGCGGCTCGGCGCCGGGGCTGCCCCCCGGCCGCGCTGCTGGGCTGCGCTCGGGCGAAGCGAGGGAAAGCGCCTCGGGAGCGCGGAAACCGCTCGGGGGGGAGACACAGCGCCAGCCGCCCGGCGGGGCGCAGGTGGCAGGTGGCCGCACGCCTGCGGGTCCCAGCCCCGGCGGGGCAGCGGGCAGCAGGTGCAGGCGCCGGGCACACACCCACGTGCGCGGGATGCCGGGGGCGGCTCGGCCACCCCGGGCGGGTCCCGCCGGGCAGCAGCGGGCAGCAGCGGGCAGCGCACCAACTTGGCGGGGCAGCCCCGGCGCTTGCTCCCCTCGCCCCGAGGAGACAAAGCCGCGCCTTGCCCGCGCAGGGGATGCTCGCGGGGCTCTCCCTTTTTTTAAATTATCTATTTATTTATTTATTTATTTATTTACTTATTTTTTATTTCCCTGCCCCTCGGCGCCCGCCAGTTCGCTGCCGCTCCGTCGCGGGGCTGTCGTTATTTCGGGGAGGGCGGAGGCGCGGCGTGTTTGTTTGTTTGCACCGCCTGCTGGCTGCCTCCCTGTGACAAGAGGTGATACACAGTTTCCAGAACTGTCTGGGAGTGGGAGGAGAGACGGGCACGGAGAGGGAGCCCGAGCCGCCGCCGCCGCCGCCGTGCCGCCGTCCCGGCCCCCCCCCCCCTGCCGCGGGGAGGCGGGGAAGGCGCCTCGGCCGCGCTCGGCAGCGCCGGGGCTGCGGGGGAGAGGGCGCGGGGCCGGGGGCACCAAGTTTGATTTGCAGCCGGCGCCCAGCCGATTGGTGGCGGCCGGCGGCGGGGAGGAGCGGCGGAGGGAGCCGGCGGCGGCAGGAGGAGGGGGGGGGGGCCGGGCCGGGCCGTCGCGAATGGGAGCGGGCGGCGGGGGCGGGGCCGCTGCCCCGGCGGGAGGCGGAGCCCGGGGCCGCCGCCGCCTCTCCCCGCTGGAGCCGGCGGTGGCGCGAGGAGCGCGGGGCGCGGCCGTTAACGGCCGGCGCGCGGCACGAGCTGAGGCGGCCCCCGGGCAGCTGCGCCCGGCGGCGTGCCCGCGGGCTGAGCGGGTTGACCTGGCGGCCGGCGCCGTCCTCAGCCCCGGCTGCCTGCGAGCGCCCGGTGGCCGGGCTGCCCCTCCGGCGGCTGCCGGCGTGCGGGAGGGCACCGCGCCGCTCAGCATCGCGTTCCGGGGACATGTGAATCGTACCGCGGCAGTCCCGTTTGCTGCTCCTCACAGGAAGGTTGTACCGCGATGGGGAATGATCGCCTTTGGAAGCGGGCGCTGTCTGCCGAGGGAATCAGAGGCTGCCCACGCTTGCAAAGCTGAAGCCTTCCTCCGAGTTACGCCAAAATACGCTTGTTATGCTTCTATTTCGAGAGGTTTCTCACACTCAGCGGGATATTGTTGAAACAGCGAGGGTTGTACGTTTTAGTGGTAGGATTTTCCCTCTGGCTGCAGATACCATTCACTCCTGTGTTTGAGCTCTGTGTAATACATATGTTTAAAATAAAATAATAATAATAAACCCCCCTTTCCCCTCACAGCTGCAGATTTCCCTTCTAGCTTCTCTGGTTTCATTCCCAATTCACAGAATAAAAAAAACTTGCAGTGTTTCCTCTCATGCTTTCTCCCTGTGGTTAGCCCTGCTTCTTGGCGCTGCTGTTTTCAGCTGGAGTTGTCCAAGCTGCCAGCTTTCTCTAGGTGGAAAAGACAAACTGGTGGGTGGGGGGTGGGTTGCATTCATTCACAGCGCCTGCTTCTCAAGGCTTCCAGTAGTCACATTCACCAGCAAAGTTTGGAATAAGCTGCCCCTGGCCACGTCTTGAGGTGACGTTATGAACTGGCTTTGCACAGGTGCCTAAATGAGCATGTGCATCCTAGAAACATGTTGCGCCAACACATCCACCTTGTGCTTCTGCCTTTCCTTGATACATTTTGAATAGGTGTGCTGAAATTAGTAGAAATAGACCTTGTGGAGAACACTCTTGGCCTTAAAATGTAGTTCTCTTGTTTTGCAAGGCTTGAGGCTTCATCTCCAAATCTAATATCTGTGGCTTTTTGTGCCATGGCCTGTGCTACGTAGTGCAGGAGTATTTCATGTAAGTTAGGAACACGAACTCTTCTTTGTGACTACAAACTGTTGCTATCAAGGCTTTTATTGGTGCTGAAAAGGAGTTAAGAAGTTGTAGGTGGAGTTCAATAGTGTATCTTATTTTTGGTGTAGCTCTGTTTTTTTCTTCTAGGCATAGATGAAAAAGTTTTTTCTCTCCCTGTCTCATGTGTCAGTCGATGAAGACTGAGGTGTTACCATAAACCAGCTATTTAGGAGAGAACTGTAGCAGAAACCTAGTGTCTTCATCTACCGTTCATATGATTAAGGCCATGTTATGCTTCCCTGTGTACAATAACCGTTCTGAAACGAACTCTTGTGTACTGGAGGTAATTAGTGTCATTGCAGTTCGTGGGTTACTTGCAGGAGAAGCCAGTTTTTCAGTTTGTCTTCAGGGTGTACATCTGTCATAATTCTGCTTTCTTCCCATTCTGTCTCTGCAGCTGTTCAGTGTAGTTTATTATAGTGACACCCATTAACATGGCTACAGTTAATTGTCTGTCAGAGTTTGAATTATGAACTCTTTCTACCCGGACGTTTATACAGCCCTTAAAGATACTCTGGTAAGAATTGTGCTGAATAACATCTTTGACCTGCAGCAGGAGATTTTTTCAAACATGGTTATATTAAAAAGTCTGATTCTGTTTCATTACTGGCATGACAAAGACTTTGACATGCTTCACATCTTTGTCTTTGACCATATATCTACTGGAGGTCAAACTGAGGGACAGAAGTCTGTGGTGTCCATGCCTGCTCAGTAGAAACATAAAAAGTTCTGTGGTGTCTTGCATGCAAGTGTGTGTGTGTGTATGTATATATATGCAGTACATGGGTGTATATACGTGTGGATGTGCATCTGCAATTTTATATGGGATAATGTCTGGATTTTTCCCAGGAAGCTAGGGAAAAGGATTCAGATTTTGTTTGTATGTGTGCAATCCCCATACTTCAGTAGTGGTGGAAAAATGGAAAGATTTTGGTATTGTCATCCAGCATAACTTCTGTTGCTTGTTGGTTCTTTTAAATCAATCTCTGGCTGAGGTAGGAAATGAGGAGTGCGTGCTGGTAACGCATTGCTGCACTGGGTCATGCCGCTGACTCTAACCCGCTGCACTCCCAGCCACGGCTGGGAGGTGGGCAGAAGTGCCTGTCCGCCTGATTATTTGTGTAGAGTTAGATGTTTGTGGCTCACCTCCACAGGGGTATGTAAATCCAAATGTTACTTTGTGGGCTGGTATTGATTTTGGATTATCATCTGCTCATTTCATTTGTGCAGCATTTTACAGGCATCTTGAAAATGGTTTATTGCTCTCTCTGAAATACAGTAGCCAGAGGAAGCATTTCAGGCATTGTAATCTTGTCTTAAACATGAGCTGAGTAGCAATTTCACCTCTAAGTCCAGAGTTAGCTTTGTATGCTCAAAGTGTTCACCCAGTCAATGGGTAAAGCCCAGAGCTCGGCTCTCTGAGCTAGTGTGATGAACAAGGATGGAAAAAGCCACTGGTGCCACGTCTCTGGGGAGCATCGTGCCTTCAGCTGCCGGGGTGGTGCAGCAGAGCCCGTTGCAAGCTGTGCCGGCCTCACCAGTGCAGCCCTGCTGTGCCGGCTCATCTAGGGGTGCTCAGTGTCTAAAAAGTCACAGCCTCTGCCTCATCTGCATCGTTTATTGCTGTGGTGTGATGGTGTGAAGTGCTCTTAGATGCTCTGTTCCCCCTCGGAGATGTAGTAACACAGACAGCAGAATCGCAGCTGTTTCTGTAAAACTGCGTTTGAAGGCTGGCATTTGCCAGAGTCCACTTCCCCCCCAGTAAATGGATAAATGGTACAGCAGAGTTCTCAGTAGAAATAACTGCTAGCGCGCTGGGTGTTGCTCTGCTCAATTGCTCGGTCTCTGGAAGGATGGTTTTAAAGGGAACAAACTATGATCTTGCCAGGAGGTGAAACTGAAACATTACACAAAAAGTTAGTAAGGCTCTCAGCTGTATTAGAACTGGCCTCTTAGGCAGATCCAAACTTTGCTCTGTGCGAGCGCTGTCACGAGCTGTGCCAGGAGCGCTCCCTCGTGCCTCTGTTAGAGGAAGAGGTAGAATCAGAGCAAAAATACTCACCTGAGGGCTCCATCTGAGGGCTTCTCTGTTATTTGGAATGGCAATGAGCCTCTGCTTATTTAAATGAAACAACTCTGCTCATCCCACTGGAATCGCCGGGTTACTGGGAATTTATGTGTGACTGAAAAGTTGGAGACTGTGTGGTTTGGGTGGTGCAGCAGCCTGCGTCAGGGCAGGGCTGCTGAGCTGCACTGCAGCTTACTCTGCAGGTGGACTCTGCGTGGGCACATGCCCTGTTGGTGCTGGTGTGGGGGTTTGGGAGAAGCAGCGATGGACGTGTTAGTGATGGAAGATGCAGCGCTCAGAGGTGCTGCGTGGCTGGCTGCTGCTCGCCTCAGAGAAGCGTTCATTTTGAGAAGGGGCTTGAGAAGCGGTTCTGCGGCATGTGTGGATGGAGTGGATGTTTGGTGGAAACTCCTGGGCTAAACAGAAGTTACGCAGTTGCCTTCAATTTGGGGGAATTGAGCTCAGTAGCCTGGGTGGTCCCTTCCTGTCCTGCAAGTGTCACAGGCTGCGTTGCATAGTTTTTATTGGAATGAGTCTAAGGCTTGGCTTAAATGGTTCACCCTTTTTGTGTGATCCTGCTCACAATGTGAATTCTCTCCACTTGCACACATAACGATCATAGCCAGTTTGTGCCGTTAAACCCGGTGTGCTACAGTCGGCCCCGAGGAGTTGCCTTTACTTCTGACCTGTTGGAGGTGGCTGACCTGCTTCTGTTTCAGATTATGTTTTATTGAGATCAGAGGTGAATCAGATGCAATATATTTGCACCTGAGTATATTAAGTGTATGTCAGAATATAGGCAGGTGAAAAACACCAGCAGGTTCATGACTGTCAAGGGTGAGAATTTCAAAGAGAAGTAGCACACAAGTCCCAGATTAGGAAAGGAAAGGGAATTAAATTGGCAGTTTAATGAAAAGTTTGTCAGATTTCCCATTCTGCCTTTTCCAGTATAAAAAGATCTTGGTTTTAGTTACAGATGTCCTATGAAGAATAAGTTACTATAGCTCTTCTTTTCAAGGTTAGAAAAAAGTTGCTTGAATTCCCAGTAACTTCTCAACATGCTGGCAGAAGCTGTGTGTGTGTGGTTGAACAGGGAAGGTCTGCACCTAGCCGCCACCGTCAGTAATCCGTGTTTATTTTTAATGCAGTCCTCGTGTGACTTGGAGGTCACTGCTAACTAACAGAAACCAATGGCCTTTGGGGCAGAGGCACTGTGGTACCCTTACGAGTGTCAGCATTTCGGGCTGTGTGGCTTTAATTTGTATGGGCTGTTCCAGTGTTACCTTTGTAACACACAGTCTGAACTTCAGGTGTGAACATCTGGTGGGTGTTGTTTAAAAGGAATGGTTTAAAATTAGTTTAGAAGTCAGAAAGGCTGCTTATCACTTGTAGTAACAAAACTTTTAAGGGGTTAGGTGTACGAGGTTTGATGCTTGCTCCAAGCAGCCAAGTGCCACTTGGCGATTTATCTCCCTGTAAACTCAGGTTCAAAGGGAACACGAGATCTCTGCATCACAACTCCTGTTTCATGTGCATCTATAAAGTGTCACATAAGCTCCACTGGATTGGGTAGTTCCTTTAGTGTTATTTTTGAGGGGACAGGCTTTTTGGTGTGGCCAACTTCAGCAACCTGACTAGAGCGGACAGGTAAGTTAACTGCAGTAGCTGATGTTCTGTACTTCGGGGAAGTAGCTGCGCTTCTGGCTTCCCTTGCTTCCTGGAGCTGCTGGAGGCTGACTAGCTGAGCTTCAAATGGCAGGGGTCGATACCATTCTTTCTTTTAAACAACAATAAAAAAAGAAGTGTTTTATTATTTTATTTATTTATTTTTAAGATACGTGGTGCAAAAGAGAGGCTTCTGGCCTTTATTTTATGGATTTGCAGAAGTATGGTTAGGAGAAGGTGGACTCAAAATACACTTATCTGAAAAGATGCAGAGGGGCAGAATTTCGAATTTCCTTGTTCATCTCAAGCTTACGAGTGTGTCTCAGTGTATATAAGCGATGTAATCTTGCTTTAGGGTGTGTAATACTTTTCAGACCATGTGGGAATGAACCAAGAAGTGAGGATTTTGACCAGGAATATACAAGCTGTGTTTCTGAAATAACTTCATTTTTCTTTGTTTTCTTCCGTATTGTCTTTAGTTTGTTTTGAGGAGGTATTTCCACACTGAGTGAGTGTGCTCTTCAGTACTGAACAAAGCAAATACTAATATTCATTTTGGTTATGGGAAAAGTAATGTGAACTACTGGAAAAAGTACCTTAAGGAACAGGTATTTACCCCCGGTTTTTGGACTTATAACAGCTACCGGTCTGTTTTTCAGTTCTGTCTTAGCCTGTTTTGGATATGAAGGTTTTTTCTTTTTTTTTTTTTTTTTCTTTTGTTTCATTTTGTCTTTTATAAGTGACCACATGAAACTGGAAAAGTCTCTGGAACTAGCACACTTACAT
Organism: Anas acuta; assembly: GCF_963932015.1. NCBI lineage: Eukaryota > Metazoa > Chordata > Aves > Anseriformes > Anatidae > Anas > Anas acuta. The sequence goes on from NC_088982.1 coordinate 35,824,144, forward strand.
GTATACCAGAACTGTATTCAGGTGATTTTGATGATCTGGGCTGGTGGTGTGTGTGTGTTTAATTGGCAACGTTTCTGTCTGTCATGCACAGAAAGTCCTGGTCCACGTCAAATCTGTTCTCGTAGAGAGAATTCTTTCTGCATTGGGAGAGGTGGCCTTTTCTGATTCCCTATTCTCCAGCATCAGAAATTATATCTGATCTTCCATGAAATGACAACAGCAGGTCTTTGTGAAATGAACCGTTCAGTGTACCTTTAGCGAGCAAAGTTTGCGGCCCAAAACTGGTACATGTGTCAATGGCAGCCGTAGTAAATCCTACTCTGGAAAGACAGCGTGTGTGAGAGACGTCCTCCCTCCTCCAGTTTGCGTGGATAATGTCAGAAAGGAGGGAATCTTGCAATACTCGGGCTCTTAAAACACACTAGAGTTCACTGGAAGTGAAAAACAGTCTCAGGTTCAGTTGCTTATGCTCTCCTTTGAGACAGAAAGTTCATTTTATCATCTCCAGGATGCTTATTTTTACATGGATTGCTTTTTGAAGAGAGGATTTTCATTTTTGGAAATAGAGTCAGACTTTGATTAGGCTTTTCTTCTTTTTACTTTGGGAATTACTCTTAAAAGTTGAAAGCGTTCTTGTCAAGTTTACTACTGTGAATCATGTTCTCATTGAACATAGTAGAAGCAGTTAACAGCTTACTGAAGGGGTCAATGAAAAAAATTTTGCTGAAAGGTTTCTGGGAGATCCCAGCTCACACGAAAAAGAGGAGGTTAGATTTTCTGCACCCATCTAGAAGCAAAGGTATTTTGGCACTTGATTTCAAGTCTGCACCCTGAAGGCACATAGTAGGGCTTTGCTGCTAGCAGAACACCCAGGCCTTATTGATAGCATGATTGATAAGTAGTGAGCAAAGACTGGGGGTGTTTGATGTGCTATCCAGAGTCCTTGTCACTTTAACTTAGAGTGGATGTGTCTTGTCATGGTTTTTCTGCTCTTCAACTCACACTTTTTTTTTCAGTAAGTTTTTATGTATAAATGCTGACGAGCTATTTACAGCTACCTTATTTTTTCCTGCATTTAGTTTCATTCCACAAAGAATACACGCAGAAATAGCAGCACCCTGTGAATAGCCAATAAAAAGATAAGGGACTTTTTGCCTTTACATCACTGGTTCGTGTGCAGTTGAACTCAGTATTGCTAGAATTCATCAGCACTGGCAGCTTGGAGGAGCTTCTGTGTAATCAAGTGTTAGTCTGATTCCTGAAAAGCAGTTAAGTGTTTAGGCAGGCCAGTGGAAATGTGCCTGCAGGAAGAAGTAACTGTCTTACATTAAAGGTGCTGCCTTCTAGGGCATAGATGATGCATGTCTAGTTAATCTGGGAAAGCTTGGCTTGCTACTGCTGATGTTTCTTTTTTTTTATGCAAATGGAAGACTTTAATCTTTGATTTTGTAAATCTGGCACTTTACACGGGAATAAAATTGTTCCAAAAGCATATTAGCCAAAGTAAATATTTACCGAAGCAGTAAAAATGTTATTGTATTGCAAATCTAATGTCAGAATGGGTAGAGTAGTTAAGCTCAATTACTGCAGATATTTAGTGATTGTAAGACTTCTGAGAACAAAATACGCTTTTTGTCTTAAGGTGAAAGTGTCGGTGGGGTTTTCATGACACCCTCCAGTTTTGTTCACCTGTTTGTATGATAACTGCCTAATTAAGCAGCCTTGAGGTACTCACTGTTCGTATTTCAGATGCTGTTTAAAGTTGTTTGTTTTCCTTTGTGTGCTGTAAATCCTCGAGTGCCATCAGAAACACAACTTGATGACTGTGTATTATTATCTTGGGTTAAGTGCTGTCTCATTGCTTTGCAGGCTGCCTGCTGTTTCCTGTGGAGATCATGAAACGACGTCGGCTTCCTAGCAGCAGTGAGGATTCTGACGACAATGGCAGTAAGTGCTCCTTTGTTGTAGAGTGCAGTAGGTTATGAGTTTGAAAACACATTTTAATGCAGTGTTTTATGTGATAGAGGCACTTTGCGAATTGGTTGGACTGGTGGAAATGTGTATCTGAAGAACCAGTTTTGAATTCTGTTGTTGTAAGCACAGGTGGATGGTAGGTTCAGGATCCCCCCTCCACTGTATTGACTGTACAGAGTTAATTAATAAGATAAAACAGGAGAAGTTGGTCTTCTTTTTCTCTCTTTACCTCTTCAGTTGCAAGCAGCATAATTCATCAATAGAAGGACAGAACTTGGAGACATCTGCTAACGTTGTCCTCAGCTCAGTATTTCATACAAGTTTGTGTGAGGATTTTAAATTTTGCACTGGTGTTCTCAGACCCTTCTATGTAATGGAAAGGTATAGTGCTTCAGACTTCAGCAGAAATGATTGTAGATGTGTAAAAGCTGTTTTTTCTTTTTGATTTTTTTTATTTGAAGATTATTTTACTTGAATTGAGAAATAACTTTGAACAATTTGAATCGAGTGCAACACCGATTCATATACACATTTTCAACTGTTTCTGTAGTGACGTAACTAACACTGAGCTTTGTGTGATCTCTCCTGTGTTTGGGTTCCAGGGATTGATAAATTTTAATGTAAAAAAAAAAAAAGATGGGGGGGGGGGGGGGGGGGGAAGAAGAGATAAAATGGCAGATTGGGGAATATACCATGATGTTTTATCTAACCAAACAAGCAAGTTAATTGTAATTGACAACAGAGCAGCCTAGTCAGTTGTCAGAGATATTTTCAGCTTTAATCTGACCAATGTAGATGCTCATCTTCAAATTCTGAAGTCTCTTGTGAGACTTCGGTCTGAAATGTTACAGGAGATGACTGGGGAGATCTTCTAGGTACTTTTGAAGGATTTGCTAAAGGAACATAGCCCTGCACTGTGGCCCTGCACAGGTGACTACTTCACCTGTATGCATTTCTGAGGAGCATCTGTGCTGCGTAGGAGTCTGCTCAGGTGGCTCTTAGAGTCAGATCTGCACCCTAAGCTAACCTTAGGCAAACCTTAGCTGAAATGAAGGAGCGGTAAAAGGATTGGCAGAGGTGAAAACTAGCAAGCTGATTAGGAGTTCATCCAAAGAAGGATTGAATAAAAACTATCAAAGATGTGTAGGATTTGGCCTGGATTTGGAGAACTGCCTGCAGTTGGGAGATTTGGGGGGGAAAAAGAGAAAACAACACACAGAAGAGCAAAAACCTACCGTGTTTTTTCTTGGTTAGACTATTTACTTGGGGTGATAAGAATTTAAATTGGTGTATTTCCTCAAAGGGGAAGTGTACTCCAAAACAAAGCTGTGTTTCTACTTGTGAAATAGACAAGTAGCAGCAAATATGATGTTATTCATTAGAATTTTGCGCTACCATTTTCTCATGCCCTCTCTAACAGGTTTTTGTAATAGTGTCTTATTTTGCTAATAATAGTTATTTTCACTCTCCTTTTTTTTTTTCTTTTTTCTCTTTGATCCCTTCGTGTGCCTTGTGTTTCAGGCTTTACCAAATACAATATGAAGCAGATAATCTTGGAGTTGAAATTCTGAAATAAATATAGTTGACTGATCTGTTACTGATTATAATACTTGTTTGTAATATCATTTGATATGTGACTGTCTGGAATAGAGCTGTTGACACATAGAGAGTTATGTTTTCTAAAAACCTTTATTTTCATCTGTTCCGTAGTTCAAGATCTAAGAAAATGAGATAAGAAAAAAAAAATACTTGGCCTTTTATGATATCTCTAATTTAAAGCCTCATAAATATGAATAACTTTCTGTTGAATAAATTGCATGGCAAAAGTCAGTGACATTTTAAAAGTGTTTTCAAGTATTGTTTGAAACATATACCACTTCCCTTTCATTACACTTTTTTTTTTTTTTTTCTTGTCCTGATTCTGTTGTTTGCCCTTTTACTGTGAAATTGGTGGGCAAATTCAGATACAGGTTCCTGCATATATATTCATTCTGTTCCTATGTACATATTGATAAAGGTAAAAGTTAGCAATCAGAAGAAATGTTATCAGAAGATAATACTTACTGTAGAGTCAGCTTCTCCAAGGCTTTTTGGCTTTTACACTTCCATGAGAACAATTTCTCACATGCAGGCCCTTTCCTTCCACTTCTCCTGTTTTAGGCTCTTGTCTTATAGGTTTTACTTTCATTTTATCTTTTCTTGTCTTCAGTGGAATTACTGGTTAATCTGACTATGTTAATTTCTGTGTAGAGATCTATTGCTACTCTGTCAGTAGTATCTCTAATTCACTGTACTGATGCTAGTGCAATGGAAGGTAAGCAAATTTTGTTGCCTAAAAAAAAAATCAAAGGCAAAAATTTCTCTGAATTTTTGGGCTCCTTTTTTGAAGCCATAACTTTCCTGCTAGCTATTTTTCTTTCTCAGAGATTGCAGAGAAAGAAAACAGTTAAATAGACTATTCAGAGCACTTCAAACAGCCGCCTTCAAATTGAAAAGTTGCAACTTTAATCAACATTTAGTTGGAGTCCTGTTGCCAGACATCTGCTTCCCTTCAGTCAGTAGCACTTCTTGACCCTCCAGTTCGCTTCTTTCGTTCCTGTCACACTGAACTCGATTGTCTTTTGGCTTACAGTTCAGCACTGCTCTCCCTCATCTTGCAAGGTAAGGATTGGGACCTCCAGCAGTTGGATTTCTTCAGTTCTGAAGTTGAGTTTTCACACTGTGCCCTAGTAGACTGTGTGATCAGGCGTCTTGGGTTCATCATGAACGTCACAGGTTATGTGTTGTTGGAGTAGCCTGAATGATAATGCTTGTTTGGGGTAAACTAGTGCCACCTGGAAGATGCTTTGACATGCAGAAATACACATTTTATTTTGTTGAACTCAGGAACCTGAATATTTATAAGGCAATAGTAACTATAATACTAATAATGGAATTTATCTACAAAAGAAAGTAAACATACAGAGCTCTTTTTCCACTACGTCACTGTGAATGAGGTTCCTTGTACCTACAAGAAAACAAACTTCAACCTGCAGGCACTAAAAATGTATTATACTGAAGATGTAAGCATATCTGAAGTTTTTCAGAGGAAGAAAAAATGCTCTATTTTTGTCATATGAAAGAAGGGTGAATGGTTAGTATTTAGGAGTGAAATAAGTCAAACCGGAGGGAAGCTTAACCAACATGGTTACGGTCCTGGAGCATTTTCTTACGTAAGGTATTTCAGTGTGGATAGGTTTATGTTATTTACAGCATTCTAAAAGCCTTGCAGCTTAAAGACAGCACCCTTACTTTTCTCATCACTTCTTTTTTGTCCTCTGACTTGATTCTTTCCAATGCAAAATGCAGTCTCCAAGTCCTCCAACGTGTTTAGCTTATGTCCTTCAACCTAACTACTGCAAATCATTGAGCTGTGTCCCCTTAAAATCAGACTTCTACATCTACATTTAGACCTGAGACCAAAATAGCACAACTGGAGCAGTGAGCAAAAGTGTCAGTTAAAGTTGTGCACCTCAGTTCTGCAGTCAGGCCCTGGATATCTCAGTGTGTTCTCCGAGATTTCGTTTTCTGAAATTATAGGTCACTTTTGAACATTTTATCCATGAAATATAATTGAACAAAAAATGGCTGCAGGCATAGTTCTGGATTTTGAACTTTTGTCTAAATACAGAGGAATGGGATTGGGAGGGGCTTGGTGAAGGTTTTAAGATTATTGGCAGCTCAAAATAGTCCTTTTTTTTTTTTTCTTTTTTGACTACAGACAGCTTGCTAGTTTCTATCCCTTTCCAGATAATGTATTACAGCAACTATAATAGACGTTAATATTAGCCAGGCCCATCATAAAAGCCTGATGATGTACACATCTTCTTCAAAACCTGTATTAAGTAAATTAGTAATGTTTACCTCAAACTCAATTATGTCCTTATTATCTGCGTGGCTGGTCAGGGCTTTGATATTTTTAAAGTAATTTCTGTTGCTTTGTATTTTAGTTTGCTTCTCCATTTCAAAAGCTCCTCCTCTTTATGGTTCCAGGTCTTATTCTAATTAAGTGTTAGATACTGGAACTGTTTTGTTTTCCCTTCTTAGTGTTCAACCTGACATTTTAGCCTCATTTGTCTGCAAATCCTCAAATGTGGTTTGTGCTAAATAATCCATTTTGCTTTGTTTCCTGGAGTGATCAAGTTGTCCAGCGTTGTAGTTTCCATTTATAATTTCAGGGCATCCCTTCTGCACAGACTGCTGGGACACTTGGATGGATCACATTTGAGATGAGATTTGAAATTCAGACAGTTGAATTACAGGGAGCTTGGGTGAAATCCAGGCCCACCTTGATGTCAGTGGGAGTTTGGTTCCTCTTTTCCATGAGCAAGGAATTCAGCATGATTTTTTCTTGCTTTGCTTGCTCCCGCTCTGCCTTTTGTTTTTATTCTTGGAGGGTTTATCAATTCATCATACTTCTAAATGCAGAGTGTCTGAAAGAAAAACTGAAGAGGCTTTCAGATGAAAAATATTTCTAGGCTTGACAACGTTTCACATCACTTCTAAGAAATGAAAGATTTAATACTTACAGATAGCCGAAGTTTTGTAATGTAGATGGCCCCCTAGTCTATCTTTGCTAAACAAATGTTACTTTAAGTGTAAACATCTTGCCAATATCCATTGCTTTGACTGAATGACAGAGATCTTAGAAAGGGCTTTTCATCCCACTGGACTCCCGTTGTGTTTGAGATGGATCCCCAAGTGCCATGCAGGGGTTGCTGAGTACATAACCTTAGCTGTGTACATAATTTTTACCGCAGAATTGTGGTCACTGCTGGCTTGAAAGGTGGCAATTACTTAGCAGAGCATGAAATGCTGTGCAGCACTTCACGAAAAGAAAGTGAACACAACATCCCTTGTTTTTCAGTTGAACGGGTTGTGGATGAGGAGGGTGTTTAAGGAACGGCTGTAACGTAGTGGTAGTGCTCGGATTTGGACAGAGCAGCAAGTTCAGTGGTCACTGCTGTGCTTTTGAGAAAGGGCTGTGACGTTTGGAGTGGTGACAAATGGTGACAACCTGTGTCTTAGTTAAAGGCTAGGCTCGCTGTGGCAGGGTGATTTTTGGTGAAGTTACACTTCTGGGCACTCCTTCAGAGCAATTTGGAAGACTTAGCTGTGCTTATAGGCCATTGCAGATGGGGAAGGGGCATCACATAATCATCGCTTTTGGAGAAGCGTCTTTCTGTACAGGACTGCTAATTCAGAGTATACCCAACTCCACCTGATTCGTTAGGTATAACAACATAATGGCATCAGCCTATGAACACAACCTTAGGAGATGCTGAAATAGACCATGATAATCCGTAGTAAAACCTGAGATAAAACTTCATATATACATGTAGTTAGGGTAAAACAGCACTGTAACAGGAATCATCAAACCGGAGTGTTGCGTTAGGGAGTTAGAGTGGCACTTTGCCTTGTGTTTTTAAAAAAGAAAGATGGAGTCTAGAAATTCCTGACTGATAGAAGTGTGAGGTGTGTCTCTGTGTGGTCCCGTCTGTCTTCTTGGAGATTATAAAACTCAAATGAGAAGAAACTGCTGAGAAGAGCAATGATGGGAGGAACATGTGTTGAACTGCTGGGGCAGGATGCTGCAAAGGCTGTTCGTCGTATGTGTCAAGTGAGCAGTGCTGCTGTAAAGCACGGCAGAGATCGTATGGATCCATGCATAGGTCGGCAGCTGCAGTTGGGTGGTTGTCAAATAATGCTAATTTTTGAGTAGCGTCAGGATTGATGAGATAAAAGACAGGTGCTCTTTCTGGTTTGATCCAAATTAGATTATTGCGTAATAGTACGCTACTGTATAGAGATAAGGAAGATAGATGGGCAAATCCTCCAGCAAGAGAAACATGAGAAGAAGACATAGGCTGCATGAAATGTTGTGGGCTGTGTTCCCATACGTTTTTCTTTCTTGATGATGAGGCCCCAAGACTTCTGCACAGACAGCACTTTTTATATGTAATATACAGGAAAACTGCCATCAGTCTGTTTCTGTTTTCTTTGTGCTAGAACGTGGGTCTGGACACATGGAGTTATGTCTAAGTGACATGAATCCTTACTTTAAAGAGCTGTGAGCCAGGCTTTAAACGGGGAGACTCCAAGCATCTCTATTTTCTCTTCGGGCTGCAGATCTGTCTGACAGCGTTGGCAGCAGCACCTAGTTTGTCTCTGAGCTGAGGAAGAGAAGAGTATAGGCATCTGGAAATGCCAGCGTTAAGCAGAAGAGACAGCCAGACATATATCCACGTCAGAGATGTTTTGCTCTGTTGTGCTGCCTGGTGTAATGGTGTAGCGGGAGTGTGTTTACAGTGGGAGAAGCTTTCAGACGCCCACTGATCCGAGGCTTTGAAGTGTGCAGAGGCTGTAGCAGCAGGTAATTCTCCGGGGACGCAGCCGGGTGCCTTGCAGGTGGCTTTACAACAGCCTTGTGCATGATACATAATAGCTGAGCCTTTTCTGCTCGTGCTGAGAAGTGTATTAGCTGTGGGGTAGAATTCCCTGAGGGCTAGAATTGTTTTATTGGTCCCAAGGAGTTTTCTTTTTTGATGGGCCTTTTCGGAATCAAAACATGTTTTTGACAGATCATTTAACATATTGATACAGTTAGAATTGATTTTTTGTTTTGTTTTGTTTCCCTTCTGGGAAGTGTGCGCTCTTCAGAAGTACTGAAATAGAATTCATACCCCTTGATTGCTTTCTTTTATGATCATAGGGTGTGTGTGTTTTATAAACCCTGTAGTGGTATTATAAAAACACAGGTTTTATAGTGTAAGGTGTATATGTAATACCCTTGGTGAATAGAAAGTTTTCCTGGTTGTGGCTTAAAAGTGTTCTTTGCAGCAGTGGGACTGTGTTGGAGCTTTGCCTCTCTTGCTGTGAATTGTATCTCGTTAGTCATTTGTGTTTTTATATTTGTAATTTTTTTTGTCTTCAAGTGAATAAAAGTGAAGGCAAAACTGAGCAGCACTTAGGAGTATGATTCTCATCTCTTTGCTCTCAGTGATGAAAACCTTTAAAAAGGGATATGAGCATGTAGGCCATCCAGAACGATCTTAACTGAAAGAACCAGGATGGTCTTGGTGTGGAGCAATGACACTAGCTAGGTTACTGTGTTCATCCTTACCTTTCGGAACCATGTAAAAGGATAGGCACTTACTAAGGTACCTGTTGTGTTTGGTTTCTAATGCTGATAGCATTGCACATTCTAGATGTGTTTATTTAGCTCTGTGCTTTGGAGTTTAACATTTTTCATATTCAGTGTTACTCACACAGCTTTTGGTGGTGTGGGCTCTCTAACAACTCATTTATCTTCCACCTGCTGTAGGACTCATTTTTCCCATGAGGTTTAATGTTACCTTACAAGGTTTTACATCTTCAGAATCCAGGGATTCAGACTTCGGTTATTTTATTAAAACTAGGTTTAACTCTGTCTTGAGCCTTAGCATTTTTTCTAGTCTTGGTGATCCTAATTTAGTTTTAGACTACAACCAGTGTGCAGGAAACTGTTGAATTGTTGAACTGCTTACTGGAAGGAGTAATCTTGTTGAAAAGCGTCTGGAATCTTTCTAAAATACTCTGTTAGGTTCATGTGCTTTTACAGTACAGAATAACTATTTTGAACCCTGTGTTTTGACCATAGCAGATTCTTCTTTCCACATAATCCAGGAGTGGTTCGTATTTCATATACTTAGACACAAAAATCAGATCATTAATCACTGAAGTAGCTGCAATTGCCTGTTAACTTTTCCTTTCAGTGAGGTCCCTCTTCTGGATTAAGTATCAAAATATGGACAGAATGCTTAAAAGACAAATCACATCCTTCATTTTCCTCCTGCTCTTTTTTTTGATGTACTCAGTTGGTCCGTTGCTTATTAATGAAAGCAGCTTTGGGTAGCTCAGTGACATGGTCTTGGCACAGTGGAAAGCAGTGATATTTTGCCATTAAGTTTAATGTAAGAAGAGTTGAAGCTCCTCTTTTTAGTTTTCATAAGTAGTTAAATTTAATACTGTTATGGGCTGGGTATTTTTACAATAATTTGTCTGGCTCCATTAATTTCTTCCACTTTTGTGTTTAAGTGGTGGTGGTTTGAATATGTGAATGCGTGCCATGTAGCTGGGTTCTGTTTGTTCAGTGAGTAAATGTTTTCCCTACTGAAGTGAAGCCTGTGCCGAAGGTCACCTGTTAGCTACACTGCGTATCTCAGCCAGTAGCAAAATCTCAGTCCCATGAGAAGTTTTTTCCACCTTTTCCTCATAGTATTATGTACAGTCAGTTTACATTGCTTAGAAAAGTACAACAGTCTCTTTAGTAATGTACTAAAATACCATGTGTTCTGTGCATTCACCAGTTTTATGTTAAGGAAACAGTTGTTACAGACCTATGTAAAAAACACTTCTTCCCTTACTCGGTGTAGGAAGTTAATTGACATGGAAAAAATACTCATTATAATATATCCTGAGGAAGGCTGGCTGCGCTTGTGTTGTCCCTTACATATGGAAATTTTACATAGTGTGCTTTCACATAGCCCTTAAAAAAAAAAAAAAAAAAAAAAAAAAAGGCAATTTAAAATGAAAAACCAGGAAATTCAGAAGTGGTTAAAATTTGCCCCTTCATGTTGCATTAGGTGGTTGATTAATTTGGTGGCCTAAAGAAATACACATTTAAGGCTCTGTTCTGATGTGTGGCATCTGCAGACAGCCCAGGGAGGAAGTGGAGATGGAAGATATAGTAAGGATTATTTTACTTCTCACCTTTGCAGCTTCTGTATGCCATGAAAGATGCCTGGAAATCCACCTCAGTACCTGCATGGTGGGGAACAAAACAAAACAAAGGCAGAAAAGGCTTGTTTACTTGCCTTCAGTTTATTGTATGTTGTCACCAGAGCTGAATTAAAGCACACAGGTAAAGACCCAGAAGCACCTCCTACTGCTCTTGCTCTAATTTTGCCAGATGCGTACATTGCTTGGGAACAGCTGTACCAAAGCTTCCAGAGTCACCAGCTGTGCTCCCACAAATTGAGAACAAGGCAACGCTTTGCCAATGCTGCCTGTCACTCTTAATCTGTAGCTCATACGCATTGGGCTTTCTCTCCCAAGCTCAACAGTAAGTTTGCAAACAGTCAGATCCACAATGGAATTACCAGTTTCGAAGTGTATGACTCGCTGGTACAGGGGTCTAACTAGCAGAATACCTCGGTGACAGATAGTTATTGCTAAAATCAGATTTTAGTCCTGCAGATGGAGAAAAGCATCAGAACCCACAAAAACAGAATGCTAACCTGTGTGGTGTAATCTGTGCTAATTAGTATGTGGTGTATGTCCTCTGCTGAGTCTGGTGGTGGAAGGAATCACATATGTGTGAATGCGAAAAGGTTAATAATTAAATTGTTGTATTACAGGAAGAATCTGTGGTTTTCAGTTGTGAATTTTTGCTGTATCTCTCTGACACATTTTGATTGATTTCACTTAGTCTTCCTGATCTTGCTAAGTTTAGGTACAGGCTGATAGGATCCTCAGAAGCAGGGATTTATGGATTTATGCTACTGGTCATGGTTTTCTGTAGTTTTCTCCAGAACATCATAATGGAATGGTAATTAAAGGATCTTAGAAATTCTTAGGAATTTGTTTTTCCACACAGGTTAATAAATGGTAGTCGGCTACTCCTCTCTCTCTCTCTCTCTCTCTCTTTCTCTATCTCTCTCTTTATGGAAATTGAAAATCAGAATTGTCAAACAGAGGAGCTTAGGCGAAACACCCATGACTCATAAAAAAAACAACTTTCAAATCAATTTTCGTGTTAAAACACTGAAATTTACTTGAAATATTCTTTTTTTTTTTTTTTTTTAATACATTCTAACCCCAGAAGATAAATTATTTAGCAGTTTGGTGTGTACCTTGCTCCAGGTTTGTTGTGCATGTTCTGTGCAATGTCTGTTGTTCATTGCTCTGTTCCGGAGTGGTTTGCAATGGGGCAGATTCCTTAATGTTTTACCAACTGAGAAGACTAAAGCAATGTAATGAATTCTGAAGATGACTTAGTGGTGTCTTCCGAATGAAAGTCTTGGATAGCTCCTTTACTTTGAAACTTATTTTTGTGTTTTTAATGGAGAACATAGACCATCCTGCGCAGTGTATTTCTGAAGAGCTCTTGCTAATCCCCAAGAGGTTTCAGCTAGGTGATGTGAGATGTTTCTCTTATAGACTACACTGCTTACTCCTAGCATCTGTGTGCACAGGCAGTGAAGAGATGAGTGGTGTAGGCAGGCTTTTGTATTGGTTCTGTTTTATTTCTCTGCAATTAATACCCAGAGTTGCAAAGTCTGTGTTCAGCCTTCAGAGGTTGCCATGTAGTTCCCTAGCTTCCCCATCATAATAGATATCGGTACATCTTTCATCTCTCCACCAGAGAAGGATTTATTGGCAGTTTTGTTTGTTTTTGTTACTGCTGTGTGGCTGACAGTGGAAAATACCTGCCATACCTGTAAATCCTATTGAATTAGAATGAGTTGATTTGCACAGGCATAGTGTGCTTGGTGTCAAAGCGCTACCTCATCTGCGGAGTGTAGTTTCCTCCTTTCTCTTTTTCCTTTCCTCCTGTTAAAATATTTGTGAAAGCTGACAGAGGCTCTGTCACAAAGTTTCAAGGCAAAAAGGTGTAATTTGTTCAGAACGTAATGAGTAATTGTGCAGACAAAAATCATACAACCACACTGAAATTTCCTTAGGAAGAGAGATGGCAGCTTGTTTTGGTGGTTGTACTGATTTGGTATGGCAGGTTGCTCGATTTTGCAAAAGCTTGCTCTAGTTAGAACTGTGTAACCAGTGCAGGTATTTAGGACGTCAGTACATGAGGTTCAAATTTTACATTTTAGGCTATCAACAGACAACCTGGTCAGCTATTAATCTGCAGAAAGTGGATTATTGGTGCTCAGGGGGAAGGATGTTAGGAGATAGTTTTGTTCAAATGCTCAGTGGAAGGCGGTTGGTGCAGCACAGCCAGTCTGTACCTCAGCAGAGAATTATAAACGAAACAGAAAAATGATCACAGTAGCTGAAGACTGAGCAGCCTCTATTTTCTAGTTCGTTTTGAAAGTCTTTTCCAGGTTTGTCAGACAAGGCCATCTCTGGCTTACCCTACTCATGCAATCTTACTTAAGTCAGTAGGCCTACTTGGGTGTGCTGAGGGAGGCAAGGCTTTTGTAGGGAACTGGCAGCAGCGTCCGCAACTGATCATTTCTGTATTCTAGGTCTGTCCACCTGGTCCCAGCATTCCAGATCTCGACGTCGGAGGACTTCGTGTTCTAGGCATGAGGATCGAAAACCTTCTGAGGTATTTCTGGAATTTGATTTGCATTCTGTTGCATCTATCAAATGCCAAACATGTATGTGTTCTGGTAATGGATCCATTTCTCCTGAAGTGCATTTTCTTTCCTTTTCGCTCTGTTTTAGCTGGCACCTAGTGTCCCCTCCTCTGCCTTTTTATTTTTGGCCAGGAGATCACAGAGTTCAGCTGTTGACACAGCCACTGCCAGCACCAGTTTCTGTCACTGAATTTTGGCATAGTCTGACATCCATCCAACATAGCTGTGCAGTCTTTCTTGTAATATTTTGGGAATCAGAATTTATTTGTAGCTTGTCTTGCAAACAGTGAAAATTCATCTTAGGTGCATATATTTCATACTAGATATTGGGTCTTGGTCTGTGATCTTTGTTAATGTGCCTGTCAAATGAGGAATCGGCTTTCTGACAGTTCTGTCTTCCGTAGTGCTTTGAGGAAATCATATCAAGGGAGATGTAAATGGCTTTGAACTTTCTAGGATGGATCAACTATTAGTATAACACATAAATGAGATCCAGTTCTTTGGAAGTATTCATGCTGAATCTCCATACCTTCAGGCAGGTATTATACTGCCAACTCTGAAAAGCCTGCAAAGAAAGCATAAGATTCAGGAGGTAGAATTTCTTGAGTCAGCTTACTTGCCTGATAAATGTACTTCTGATGCATTAGCGAGTGGTGGATGCTGAGAAAAACTGTGCTTTGTTAATCTCCCTGATGACAGTGTATTGAAGTCACAGAGAAGAGTTTTCACAGGAAGACTCCCATTCATTGCTCAGTGTGTTAGAACTACACCTAGTACTGTTGGCTTTCAATCGTTTTCTTTTTTGGTTGTTGGCTGTTAAAGGCTTTTTATTTTTTTTTAGGTGAGTGCGCAGAGCTCTAGTGAATTTATTCTTGTTGAAAGTAGGCTTGCTTTCCTTAGCTCTTTTTTTACATCCCCTATAAATAAACTTAGATGCAGTTTTGAGAACTACTTCATGAAAGACTATCAAGAAAGAAACTACAGATCTTGCTGTAGTTTTTTTTTTTTTATGTACTTCAGTTTTCTCCTCTCCCCTTCCTTGCATTTGTTGTCGATGTCTTTCCAGTTTTGTGCTGTTCTCCTCTTGCTTTATCAGCCTGGATGGGTTTTTGTATACTTTCTTCATATACTTTTTCATATATGTTAGCTCTGTTTCACAGGCATTTAGCCCTCTCCCTCCCTCGATTTGCATTGCCTCTGCTGCTTGCCACAGCACACTCCTCTGACGCTAAGCTAAGCGTGCTGGTGGAAAAGTGTCACTTGCTAAACTCCCTGGGTGAAATCCTGGTCTCACTGAAGTTGGTGGCAAAATTCCCATTGACTTTAGTCTGGCCAGGATTTCACCCCTTAGCTTTGAAGTGCTCTGCGCTTCTGAGAGCCAGCACTTCTGTAAGCTCTGCTTTGCTCCAGGCAGTCTGATTGCATCAGAAATTAGAGCAGAAAGAATGGTGTTACGGGGCCACTGCCCTGGGAAGGAGTTTCTTGGCTGTCAAGTACCATGTTAGCTCTCCTATGAGAGATCTTTGTGACAAGTTTATCTGAGTGCCTGAGTTACTTTGCCTCTCAGATTGAGCAAGTTTTGCATCCCATTTTATATTCTTAGTCTTGTTTTCATTTGACGTTTGATTGCTTTAATTCAAATAACTTAGAAGTGCAGGATCCTCTGGCCAGCTGTGCTTGTTAGTTTTGTGAGACAATTTACTTTGTAGATTATTTTTCATTTCTTGATTGCAGCCTCATAGGACTTGTAATTGGTTCGCTTAAAACACTTCATTATATTTCATTACCTGCCCTCACCTCTTCCTTCATATGGTAATATTGTTCTTTATTTTTTAAGGATAGCATTTTTTTGATCATGTCAAGACAAGTGCTGAGAAAAATGTCATAATTTTATCCTATTTTATATGACAAAACCAGAGTGGAAACAGAAACATTCTGGGACAGAAGTGGGGAGTATGAGTGTTAGGAAGGAGGAGAGGTGTCAAGATACATGGTGTTGTAAGGCAAATCACACTTAAACAGTCTCAGAAATATTATTAACTATCAGATGCATTGTTAGCCTAAAAATCTTACATGATCTATTGAAATTTTGGGTGCGTGAATAGCGTATGATAGAAATTGTTGCCCTTGGGAGGCTTCCCTAATAAACACGTGTGGCTGAGCTTCTTCCCCAGCCATACGCAGCCGTTGGCTGGAGCTAATGGAAAAGAGCCAATGTGGCCAGTGGCTTGGGACTGGCTGGGGGACAGGAGGTTGTGGCACTTTGCCCCGTTAGCAGCCGTGTAAGAGCCTAGGAGCACTTTCCTGGTAGCCTGCCTTTTCTTTTGTAAGTGCAGTAAGGGGCTGGATAGATGGTGAATTTGCTTAACCTGAACTGAGCAGTCTGCAGGGAAGCTTTTCTTGCAAGTTTTGCCTGCCTTCTTGTGCTAGTGGTGCTCATTTTTAGTCACTTGGTTGCTTTTTAATCCCTTCCTTTGAAAGGGGCATCAAGTAGTTAAAATGTGCAGAGTTGCAGAGGTAAGGTGCAGTTGCTGCAGTTCACAGCAGCCCTGCCTTGCAGGGAGAGCAGGGTGGGGAGAGCTGGAAGATGTGCAGACAAGTGCAGGCGTGCACTTCTGCTGCCTGTGATACCACCCTTTGCTTTCTGATGTGCTGACAGGCAGCGGCAAACCAGGCTGAAGCTGCCACAACAGTAGCACAGCATGCCCGCTATGAGAGTGGATCCCTTTTATTTTATTCGGTGGCTTGTGGAAGACAGCATCGCTGCTTGTTGGTGACTGCTAACCTAGAAGTTGCCAAGATCATGCTGTTTTTAGAGGTGGATGCTTTTGCAAAGGCAGAGTAAAATTAAGGTATGGTGCAGCAGTGTCGGTAGCTGATAGAATAACAAGCACATGTGTTGAACATCAAGCTGCCACCGGAATTCAAGTTTGGGGCTTATTTTATTTGTCTTCTGGGTTATTTTTTTTAAAATACTTGCACAAAGAGTCATCTTGGTAGAATTTCCTCTTGCGTCTGGTCGTGGTGGAGTCACGCCTTCATTTCTACCACAGGGAATTTGTAGAATGCCTTCGGATTAGTCAGAGCACCAATAATTAAAAGATAATAACGTTGGAGCAAAATTGAGTCTTCCTTATGCTGTTGTTCTAAGAAGACTCAAAGCTCCTGCAGCTTTTATTACAGCCAAGAGGAAGGTAAAATGGGGCAGCATCATTTAGCACCGTCTCTCCAGCATGGGGGGAGCATCAGGGCTCATAGAGGAACTAGCTGGAAGTCATCGTATCAGCATTTGCACCTTCTGCCACCCCTTTCTCTGCGATGAAGCTAAACTTCTGTCCTGCAGTGGGCTGGGTTAGTTCACTGTTGATACAGTGACCTTGTTATGCTCTGTGCTCCATGGTTACCCTGGAGCTGTGAATCATAGAGTGTAAATATCAAATGTCAGTGTCTCTATTTTTCTCTCTTGGTCGCTCTCTTTGCAGGTGTTCAGAACGGACCTGATCACTGCCATGAAGTTACATGACTCCTTCCAGCTGAACCCTGATGAATACTATGTGCTGGCAGACCCCTGGAGGCAGGAGTGGGAAAAGGGAGTGCAGGTGCCAGTTAGCCCAGGGACCATCCCAGAACCAGTAGCCAGGTATAGTTTGGAGGAATGTAAACAAATATACATTTATGCTAGCAGCTTTTGTCTACGTTGCCTTGGCTTCTTGAGCTTTATCCTGCAGTGTCTAGCTAGAAAGGCCTTGGTTCTCAGAGAGAGCAACATGCCTCAGCTTTTTGAATGGTCAGAGGGGTCAAGAGTCAGGCCTGTTCTGCCTGTGTGTTGACATACAAGTGAGTATCAGAGAGTCATTTTTGGAGTTACGTTAGGATGCAGTTTAATGACAGAGCTTTAAAAATCCCTTCCATTGCATTTTTAAGCCCAGACTTGACCTCACTCAGTATTGCTGGGAGAGACCTCGTCTTTGTGTGCAGTTCCAAGCCATAGGTTCTTTTCAGAGAACAATTCGACAAGCCAGATTTAAGAGCTAGAGAAAATACAGCATTTACTTTGGTTTTATGATTTTTTTTCATTTGATTTACTAACTCAGAAAACTGTTTGTACAACGTTTTAGCTGTTTTAAGAACCATCCTGATGTGTGTGTAACTGAACACATTAATGTGAGATTTTCCAGCTCTTATCCAAGAAACCATTATTTTCCTTCCCTTGTTTGTTACACTTAGATGTTGTTTTCTGTTTCAAATTAAACAATCCAGCTGTAAGGGCAGGAGCGCACTGCAGCCCATCTATCTGTTTCATGCTTAGTTGGGACAGGAGTTGGAGAAAGTGAGAAGGATGATTGCCACTTAAACATGCTAGATCTCTTTGAGTGAGTGCAGGCTGGTGCGTACGGCCTTGCCACGTGACACAGCAGTGCTGAAGGGGCCACAACAGCCCAAGTGCTGATACACAGCAAAAAAATCTGGCTTATGTGACAGTGCTTCTGTTAGCTCTGTGTCTGGCAGCTTTAATGTTGCAGGGGGATTGCAGGAGGGTTTGTTTGTGCTTCCTGTGTTCTGTGCAGGAACCTGTAGACAGCTGCACAGCCCCACCAGGCCTGTACAGTGCAGAACTGACCTGCATGGCAGGTAAACCCTTTCCTCCTTCGCCTGCAGAGGGATCAGAGCTGGCGCTCTCCTCAGGGAGGCAGCTTGGTGTTTCCCTGTCTGCTGGGCACTGCAGGGCACAGGAGCGTGCTGTTTGACCATGGAGCTTGTACCCTGCTCCACGCTGCCCTCACCCACAGCCTGTATAAATGCCCCCCCTCTGCTCAGGTGCATTCACGTTGTCTCCTCCTTGCTGTGTTCTTTGAAGTCTGCAGGAGAGCCAGGAGACCTGGGAGCAGGGGGAGACCCTCCCAGGTATTCCCCAACCTTATGTACCTGCCTTAAGTCTGGGGAGGTAGCTGGGTGGCCCTGTCAGCTCCACGTGCTCTTTAGGAGAGAGTCACGCTTGTGAATGTGCTCCAAAATTCAGAAATTAAAGGGGATGGGGAAGGAGGGCACCCAAAGATGTGGATGTCAGCACAGGAGGCACTGCTATTTTTTTTTTAGGCGCTGAGCTGTCTTGTGAGGTTTTTACTGGTGAGCACCTGCTGCTCAGTGGCCTCCTGATGCCTGATTCTTACCCTGTTTGTCCCCTCGCAAGATACCAGAGTTATGCTGGAGTGCTCAAACAGTTCTGTGCTTAACTTTGGGAGGGGAGGACGAGGTTACCCTGAGTTGGGTCAGCAGCAGGAGCAGCTGGTGTAGCGTAAAAGGAAAACACAGCCCAGCAGGGTGGGGAAAGGAGTGAGTCCATGCGGTGCTTCAGTGTGAGTATAGCCCCAGACAGGTGATTCGCTTAGTTGAACCTCCTTTTTTGGAGCATTGCAGCTCTTTTTTTATATATATTTTTTATTTACTTCTGTCTCAAAAATAATGAGAGTAAGGTGTTGTTTGTAAAGCCAAACTACCTGTGCTTATTTCTTCTGTGCCACTACAGTGGTGTATAGACAGTGTGTGCAGCATGCAGCCCAGAGGTTGTAATTTCCACACAGAGAAGTACTCAGGAAGGAATTGATGGTACAGAAGATTCAGCAAGCAGTGCCCCCTGTTTAAAATAAAACGTCTGTGAGATGTAGTAGTCTGTAATATTTTAATACTGTGCAGTATGACCAGGATCAATTCAGGCAGTGCAGTTAGCCTGCCAAAATCGTTCACCTTCTCATTCTTACACAGTTCCCTTCTGCACCACAGAAGCTGAAAATTCAGCATTTGGCTCTTGTCCATTATGTCTCAGGTTCAGATTTTGTCTGAAATAAGCTAGGTGAGGGGAAGGTTTAGGGCTGTGGAGGAGACTGGTTTACAGAGATCTGGTTGTGCAGATGCAGTAATGACAGGTCAGGAGATCTTTTTTTTTTTTTTTTTTTTTTTTTTTCGGGGGGTGGGCACAGTTGGGAGCAAAACAGGGCAGAGGATGTCCTCCTTCTCGTGGAGCTTTGGCTGTTCCCAAGATAAAGCTCTGTCTGCGTGGGGTGGTGTCATCTCTGCCCCCGTGGGATTGGAGCACAAAAAAATTACCAGTGCTAGTGCTGGGACTGGCGCTGCAGGAAGGAGTCATTTGGCAGCGTGGCCCTGTTCCTCCTGGAGGTATCAGTGTTATACCAGGAACTGGGGTGCACTCGCACTGAATTTTAGCCTGTGCAGCTACCTAAGAGAAGGTGCAGCATCCTCTGCTGAGAGTCCTGCACAGCAGCTAAACCAACAGAGCTGTCTGGCTCTTTGGAGGCGAATCTTCAGCTCACTGGGAGAATGACTGCTGTCCTTCGCCTACTGGGCATTTCTGCCCACAGTTCCTGGTGCCGCAAAGTTGCAGTAATACAAGAATCTGACCTAGACCAGGTTATGTGCTGTAGGTAGTTCGCTGTCTCCTGAACCAGTACCTGTGCTTGAACAAAATCCTGGCCTGCAGCTCAGAGGCACTTTTGTGTTGTTCCAGTTGGCCGCCTGGAGCCTTCAGACCCTGAGAGGGGGGAGAGGTAGTTTCAGTGCTGATTAATATTTGCGCAAAGATTTGGCGCAGTACGGGATTAGGGATTGTGAAAGAGGAAATGCAGACCTAGGATGCCAGAGCTTGGATCTGTTTGGGTAAGTGAAGGCCAAGCAATTGCAAATTCCTGATTCTCTGTGGGAAAGGGCTTCTGAATTTCACAAAGATGGTGATGCTGTAGCAAAAAACCCTCCCAAACATTCAAAAGCAATGCACTGTAAGAAACAAAACTTAAATTCTTGAATTTTCTTGACCTTGCTATGGTAGTTAAGCAGATGGATTTAAAAAGTCATAAAACAGTTTAACACCTGTGTATATGGCAGCCATCACTACCTAAAGACAGACTGTCTAACTCTAGTTTTAAACGAGTATGAAATTCAGGTAAGAGTAGCCAGAGTTCTGTCCTCCATTTTTTTCATTTTATTTATAATTCTGGAAATGAAATGGGTTTCTAGATAATTCCAATTAATTTGTCATAATATTGCAAATCCTGTATGAAAATGCAATGTACTGGTTTTTGTTCTCATCTCAGTTGTGCAAGATATGCTTTGAAGATTGATTGCTTGTGCCTGTTAGCCACTTAGCATGAGGCATTTTGAGTTCTCTAGAAACAAGTCGTTCAGCAGCCCAGCATACCTAGTGTGCACTTGTCTGTTTTAGGATTGTGTCTGAGACAAAAGCTGTCACGTTTACACGCCCCAGGAAGTACATTGCTTCGTCGGGCTCGGAGCCTCCAGAGCTGGGCTATGTCGACATTCGGACCTTAGCAGACAGCGTGTGTCGCTATGATCTCAATGATGTGGATGTAGCATGGCTGCAACTTGCCAACGAAGAATTCAAAGAAATGGGTGAGCAATGAGCGTTTTGTTGTTTGTATTTTTTTTTTTAAAGCTGGTAAGCTTAAGAAGAATTTTGCAAGGGGTCAGCAGTGGGAAGAGGTGATAGAGATCTGAAGAGACTAATCACCTTGGGGTTTCTGTGGGAGGCCAGATCTGATGTGATTAAGCCCTAACGTGTATGCTTTCGTAACTGCTCAGTTGTGTTTGCTTAGACCAGGTCAGAATATGGCAACGTGGTCGTGTTCTGTGCTACTTTCTGCTTTATAAGGGAGTTCTCACAAAATTCCAATTTTGCCATCAAGGCCCTTAAGAGCTCATCAGACTATTCATGTAGTTATGTGTATTTTTCTCCATTAAAAAGTGAAATGCTTCCTGATCTGCAGTTGGAGGGCTTGCCTTATGGTGTTCCTGCAGCTATGAATTCCCAATATTTTCTTTGATACCTGCTGCAGTGCTTCAGGTGTTGAAAATGTATAATCTTTCTTTAAAAGCCAGAACACAACATTTGAAATGAAGCCACAGCTCCTTCACTCCCATTTTTTTAAATCCTTATCAACAGACAGTAGGTGACATCTCTCTAAAGGATTTTTATAAAAAGTGATAGCAGTCACGAGGTTAGAATTTACTTGCAAGCTGGTCTAACTCATGACATAGTGTGCTTTGCCAGTATAGCATTTTGGGGCTGCAGGGCAACGTTTGCTCTGTTCATCAGCAGGGTTTTGGGTGTTTCCTCCTGCTACCTCAGCTGCTCTGTTTGGGTAGTAAGGAATGCATCGATCTCTGCGGTAAGGTCCTGTTCCCTGAAGGTGGAAACACTTTTGTAGAGTGTTTCTCCTCTGATTTGGGATTTAGGAAGGTTTTTTCTTCAGCATTTTGTGGAATTTGTGGCTCAGTTACTCACAGAGAGAGCCAAAGGAAGAGTTTTCTTGTTCAAATGCATATCATGAGGTTGCCATCTTCTGTATGTCACAGTGAACATTAGGTATTAGGAGTTAGGCAAAAGTAGGGTGTCATCCTAAGCCTACGCTTCAGTGTAGTAATCTAAGAATATGGAAATTCTTGCATTAAACTGACTTTGCAAGGGGAAAATGACTGGTGTAGTAGCATGGCTTTCTTGGTTTCACAAGGGTTTGTGTCGTAATGTTGTGGTAAGGGTCAGTGTAGGACCAACGTGGAAGCATTACATCCAACTCATCCTTATGGCAAGTGAGAGATAGAAGATGGGTGAAGCACTGTGCACTTTACTTTTCCTTCTGCTTCTCTGGCAGATACTTTCTTGGGATTATAATTATCACTTCATAATTCAGATTTGTTAATTATATTGCATAACATAACATAATAATATTGCATAATGGAGCTGTAGTCACTAATAATTTTCTGATGGACACTGCAGAGACCAGTTCCCCGATTTGATGCTGCATTTATTACACCTCTGGTTTTCACTTTTTCAAACAAATCTATTGGTGTAGCAAGATCTGATGGGGACCTCTATGGGGTTGCACCCTGCTGGGATGGAACTTAAGAAATAATAGGAGAAAAAAAAAAAAGAAAAAAAGCTGTTGTTAGAAACTGCTAATTTGGTATAAATATCATACCAGATTTTGTCATTGATTTTGTTTTTCCATCACTTTTTGTTCAAAACTCTGTCAAATCTTTTACTAGAGATTGAATATCTGGGTTGCAAAATTGCAGCAAAAGCAAAAGCTATAGATGTTGTCGTCCAAGAAGGAAAAATGAGAACAAGACCAGGAAGCCAAAATCAGTCTATGAGTTTCTTTGAGGATTTTGAAAAATAGGTTTGAATACTCTGCTTCTATTAATTTAATATAGTTATACAACTTCTTGTCATTTTTTGCAGTTTCCTTAGTTTGTGCTGGAACAGGCACGATTGTCTAGGGGTGAAATATGTGTGTTTGTGGTGGGGGCGGGTGGGCTGTATCTACTCTGGTGTTAAAAAAAATTATCTGGAGTTGTGCGTAGTGGTGGTGGTTGTTCCCTTTCAATAAATAAATCCTGTTTCCCAGGGATGCCTGAGCTGGACGAGTACACAATGGAAAGGGTCATAGAGGAGTTCGAACAACGGTGCTATGACAACATGAACCATGCTATCGAGACAGAAGAAGGACTTGGGATTGAATATGATGAAGATGTTGTCTGTGACGTCTGTCAGTCTCCAGATGGAGAAGATGGCAACGAAATGGTGTTTTGTGACAAATGCAATATTTGTGTGCATCAGGTATGGCGGCCAGGGCACAGCAGGGGAGTGCAGGGGTAGCAACAGAAACTTTTCTAAACTGCTAAAGATGATAGGTTGGATTTTTCCATTGACAGACACTGATTTATTAAGTTGGTGCAAAGTTCTCTATTGAGCAGTGGGATGAATTCAGAAATGATAAAATTGAGAAAGACAGTTATTACATGTGACTGTAGAAATGTCATACTAAGAGGATTAAGAAATGGTATTGTTACAATACAGACAAACAACAAGGAAGTTAGAAGGTAAGGAGTAGCCTCCCCAAAACATGTGCCTTGTTGTACATTCTCACCTGGTTACTTCTCTTGCTTTCTTCTTGCTCTTTCTATGCACCTACTGACCCGAGCTGAGCTAATGAAGCACTATTGTGTGGCAATTAAAAAGCCTTTTTAGCGTGGAATTACAGATCCCGTTTTGGTTTATCTGTTTTCTTGGCTGCTTCCTGCTGTGGAAGATGCCTTCCTGTGAGCTTGTTGTTCCTTCCCAACTTAAGTTTGCTTTGTCATTCGCTGTTCAGAAAGCTGTGTTGTTTGGTAAGCAAGAGCAGCATTGTCTTGCACGCGTTACTTAAATGTATTTGTACAAGTGAAATAACATCTATGAAAGCTGTAAGGTAATTTACCTTACAATTTAGCTTGCTCTGCAAGATAATGTTTCTATAGTGTTATAAATTCCATTAACAATGTTTTGAGAGTTTTGAAAGGCTACCTGTGATCACAGCTAAGAAGTAACAGAAATGCATGTCATCTCCTCTGTCCGCTTTCTCTTTCCTGTGAACGGGAGTACAGGCATGTTACGGGATCCTGAAGGTGCCGGAGGGCAGTTGGCTCTGCAGGACTTGCGCGCTCGGTGTTCAGCCCAAGTGCTTGCTGTGTCCCAAGAAGGGTGGTGCCATGAAGCCGACCCGGAGCGGCACCAAGTGGGTTCACGTCAGCTGTGCTCTGTGGATTCCAGAGGTAGGCATGGATCCGCTGGGAGTGTCCCTCTGTTGAGTGCTGCTGTAGTTCTGGGAGAGAGGGAATCTGATAAGAACACTGCTCAGCCTAGCGTTTGTTGCTACAGCGACTTGCATGTGTATATGTGGTGCTTCCTAGAAAGTCAGTATAAAAGACGTTCAATGTAAAGTCTGGCAGGATAATGCATCATCTGTAAAGAAAGTAATTTCATTAAGCTTTGTCAATCAAAATTAGGCCTCGGAAGGGATGACTGATGGCAAAGCTCATTTAATGAGCACACAAAGTACTGTTTCATTTTGTACACCGAACATTAAAGGTGAAGAAGGGGGAAGTTTGGATGTGACAATGAGAATTCCTATGGCCTTTATAATCAAAATGGTTATTTTTTGCAATAACTTTAAACTGATGGGGGGTCACCTAGAAACTAGTTTGATCATTCAGTGAGGAACTGCTTTTTAAAAACAAATTGTAATTCTTTTAGTTTCTTACAAACTGAGGAACTTGGAATATGCAAATTTTGCATATGCATGCAGGGAATTGGATTTCTTTGATAAGATTATTTCCCTTTTCAGTTAAAGGTGTAATAATTGCTCTGGTTTTTAATATTTTTTCTCTTAGGTGAGCATTGGAAGTCCAGAGAAAATGGAGCCCATTACAAAAGTGTCTCACATTCCCAGCAGTAGATGGGCATTGGTGTGCAGCCTTTGTAATGAAAAAGTTGGGGCTTCTATACAGGTAAGTTAATAGTATGAGTATCTCTCTGTTTAGTTTTGTTGGGATTTTGTAGATAGGCACGTGTATTCTCAGTAAAGTTTCTTGGATTTAATGTTTGCTACTATGGACTAAATTGAACACAAAGTGCTTTTGAAAGTTAGTGTGCTCATTCCTTCTACTAAAATTTCAATAAAAATAGTCAGGTCATCCCATAAAATGTTATAATCTGTAGATACATAGATATGTTTATTAGTACACTTGAAATAAAACTTAAATGCTGTTTAGTAGAAGGATAAAATAAATTTCTGTGATGTATGTACAACATGCCTAATTGAAACTTGGATGCTGAAAGCTTCTGTGCTGAAACCTATGTTAGCCCCTGTTCAGTGACTTCTAAGATGAGGTAGATTCTTCAGTAGAAGTTGTATAATCGCTTCTAACAACTGAAATTTTAAAGGTGCTGAGCATGCCAAGATTTTACTAAAGTCAGTGGAAGCAAACACCTTCACTTTGATGATGAAGCTAGTTGGTTTTGAATTTCTGATTTTAGGTACTAAACATCGGACTGTTTTGGCTGTCAGTATAGTTGGGATTAGAGTGATTTCAAGCTCTGTTTTTATTACAAAGAAGGCAGTGAAACTACAGGCCTTTGCCTTTTTTTCTGGATCTATTTTATTCATCTTAATGTTGCTTCAGCTTTTTTAATTTACTGAGGAGAATATCTGATCAGTTAATAACAGGCTTTTTGAGCACCAAGAAGGAAACATTGCTGGACTGGTCTGCCCCAAGATTCAGGCAAGCCACAAGTTGAGGGATTGAGCCCCATTTTCTCCATTGGTTGTGGGTAGATCTGGAGCTCTTGTTTCCAGGGAAAAACAAACCAACCAACCTCCTGGGTGTCAGTTTCCCAGCTCATGTTGCTACAGAAGCAGAGCCACATTATCCTTCTGACTTCTGATACTCACCTGAGCTCAGTAGTGATGATTGCCTGCAACAGTGAGATGGGGCAGAATCAAAGAAAAGTGAAAGTCTAGTCTTTGCATTTCCAAAAAGAATGATGTCCATAGGCAATATATAAGCTATAAAGCCAATGCTATAAAGGCAGTTGTTTTGTACCAACAACTCACATTCTTGGGCCAGTGCCAGTTTGGCTCACTGCATAGTTCTGAAATTCTCTCTGTAGTTTCAGTTGGACATGGCCACAGCCTGTCTCACTGTAGCCTGTGAATTGTTGTCACTGTTAAATACACTGAATTGATCTGTACCAGAGCATTTCAGATTGGGCAGCGTGGTTTCATGTGCATAATTACATTGGATTATTAACTGTAAAGCATTTGCAGATCCTTTATAGTTTAAAAAAAAAAAAAAAAGCTTTGAAATGTGAAGTGATAATTTTGAAAACAATTCAATCTAGAGATTGAGAAAACATGTTATTAAACCCTACATTTTTTTTTGAAGAGGATCTATCCGCTTTCCTTTCCTGAGAGATCAGACAAAAGTTTAACTTACTTGAGAAGAAGTGGATGAGAGAAAGGGAGAGGTGAGCCACTTAGGGCAAAGTGTTACGACCATGTAGAAAAATGTAATAAAATGTAGGTTAGAATTTGCAATAATGTTTGCTCACCTTCAAAATGTTTCAAATACTTAAGGAAATGATCATCATAAAGTTCCCTGAGCCAGACAGGACGGTACTGCTGCCTATTTAACAAGTAAGCAGCCTGAAGTAGAACTCTTACTATTTTGTGGTGAGCCTAATGTTACAGTAACTGTGATGGTAAGGCACAAAGATGGCTAAAATCCTATTCCTCTTAAAGATCAGATTTTATTCATTTCCCTTTTTCCTCTATTTTGAGCCATTTGATAAAGTAGCCAGAAAAAGTTGTAAAACAGCAATGCAGCAGTAGTTACAGTGAAATCAGTCCATTTCTATTCAGGGAATGTATTAAAAAAGTACATTTTGAAGTGGAGAAATCTGTCCACAGTATGTAAATTTGTAAATGTAGTACCTCCTTGCAGGAATTGTGTAAATCTTAGTATCATTAAAGCTAGCAATGAGAAATATTTAGGTTTGTATTGTGAAATCTTATATGGCAGAGAACATCATTTTACAAAGTCACTGCACTATGAAGGAATAGCATTAACAGGATGAACTAAGAGAGAGCAATTCTTGATCCTCCAGAGATGTTATGAAATGTTCACAGTAATTAGAAAAGACAGCAGCTGGAAGTACATATCAGGCTGGGCAGAGACCAGCTGGAATACGCTTGGAAAAACAAGACTGCAGAGTCTCCCAAGTTCAGCAGCTTTCATTCTGATGATGCACACTTGCCCCCCTCCTCCCAATAAAACATGAGCCACACTGAGAGCTAATTACTCTAAATGATGGCAGGTTGGAAACCATAGCTGGAGTATTCTTCTGTATGGTTTGGTACAGCTTTTGCCCTGTTGGTTAGAGAGAGGAAAGGACAAAAGATGCTTTTTATTTTTTTTAATTCCTTTTATATGTTGATTTTTAATTAAAGAATATTCATTTGAAACTTCTGCAGCTTAGTGTACCTTTCATATGCCCGCTGGCTGCTGAGTCAACCTGAGCAGGAAAATCCAGGGAAAGATACTTGGCTTCTTCACAAAGTACTGTACAAACATCTTAGTGCGGTGCATTTCTCTTTAAGGTTAGATGAGTTGTGGTAAGCATAGTTTCGTTTCCTCCTAGTTAATATCAGTAACATTCATTTAAACTTCAGATTCTTTTCACTGGAGGCAGACAGAGGTGTGAGTTAAATGTGTGTATGTGTGTATCTAAACCTTTCAGTTTACAGCTGGCAATAGCTAGAGCAGCATTTTGCAAGAGAAAGTATAACTGAAATGTAGTGCTAAGTCATCTGACCTGGTGCCCATCACTCCAGTGAACAGCTGGTTGACTGGGAACGAAGAAAAGTAGAAAAACAACCCTGAATTTTCCATTCTTCTCATCCCCCAGGTGAAGTGAAGGCTGTGAGCAAGCAAAGTAGGGATTGACAGTGATATAATATTTGACATCATAAGCTTTCCATAACAGGAAAAGAAATACCTAGTCAGTTGAGGCCTTTTGGGTAGTATGCATGCATCCAGGTGCTGGGAAAGGCTTTCAATTAAAGTATCAGACTGGCCTGCAGCCACTGAGGTGTTTTTTTCCCCTCTCTCCTGCTGGCACAGTCAAAGGAGGAACACTTTGCTTTGTGTAACGCTGCTTTAAGTGAGTGGCTCTGCTTGAGGGTTTGCTGGTTATTGAATAGTGTGGTTGGGCTAGGGA
The DNA here is from genome assembly GCF_963932015.1 of Anas acuta. Classification (NCBI taxonomy): domain Eukaryota; kingdom Metazoa; phylum Chordata; class Aves; order Anseriformes; family Anatidae; genus Anas; species Anas acuta. The sequence goes on from NC_088982.1 coordinate 35,852,146, forward strand.
GGGGCTAACCACTCCTGTCCCACTGGGCCACTTGGTCGTTGCCTGGCCTGAAAGCACTAAATTGTAAACCTAATTAAAAGAGAGCAAGAAAGTACATGCAGCTTAGAAGCAGAGCCTGGTAATGGGGTTGCTCTTCCAAAGCAGTCCTGGCCGCTTAAATAGCTTTAGGCACTATGGCTTCTTAGTATTTGTATTTGATTAATTTTCCTCTAATTTGTGCAGTGTTCAGTGAAGAACTGCAGAACAGCCTTTCACGTCACCTGTGCGTTTGACCGTGGCTTGGAGATGAAGACGATACTGGCAGAGAACGATGAGGTGAAATTTAAGTCGTACTGTCCCAAGCACAGCTCCACCAAGAAAGCAGATGATGAGACCTTCAGCGAGAGCCCGGGACAAGAGAATGGGAACGGGATTCAGGACAGCTCTCTTCCTGCCCACATCGACCCTTTCCACAGCATGGATCAAAACCAGGAGGAGGCCCACAGAGTCAGCCTCCGCAAGCAAAAGCTCCAGCAGCTGGAGGACGAGTTCTATACTTTTGTTGAGTCTTCGGAAGTGGCTAATGTGCTGCGGCTGCCTGAGGAGCCGGTGGGATTCCTTTACGAGTACTGGAAGCTGAAAAGAAAAGCCAACTTCAATAAGCCTTTGATTACCCCAAAGAAGGATGAAGAGGACAATCTGGCCAAACGAGAGCAGGACGTTCTGTTCAGAAGGCTGCAGCTCTTCACACACCTCCGGCAGGATCTGGAGCGGGTAAGCCACTGCACTGCCTGTGCTTGTGCAAGGTGTGCTGGGCTTCGTTAGCTGTTTCTAAACAACATGCTCGGTTATTGTCACTGCATGCAGGCACCCCCTGCAACTCGAGGTGGTATTGTCAGCTTGGTACAAGATGGTTAATGCTATTTCTGTTTAAATTTCAGAGCCAATACTTGGTTATGTCAATTACCTTTTTCAGCCAGAGGGTTAGTTCACAGGGCCCTTGGCTCTTGGTTTGCAGTATCCTGTCCCCTTACAACTGGATTGTGCACTGAGGCTTTTTTTTTTTTTTAATAAGTAACACCGATGGCTGTGGAATGTACTGCAACCCCCAGATGCCCTTAGGGCGTTCTCTGCTCCTTTTGCCTTGTGCACAAGAAGGGAAGAGTCTGAAACTTAACTTGATTTGGAGCAAATGTGTTTCCTGTTGGCACAGCATGGTAGGACACTATTTCACTGGACTATCTGTATGTAGTAGGTTTGGTAGGCTGTTCCAGTCAGTTAGGTTCAGATTTGTTTGATTTTGGTTGATAAGCTAAAAACAGTTGAATAGGATCAGTAGGGTGTTCTAACCACATCTGATCCTGAAATCACCTGAATTCCTCTTCTTTTTTTCTTTTTAAAAAAAAACAAAAACAAACAACATCAACAAAAAATACTAGAGACACTAAGGAATGTAAGAGCCAGGAAGTGTACTACAGTTTGTTTAGTTTTTCATGTATATCCAGTGTCCAGCTCATGCAGGCCACCAATAGAACCTGACTCACAAAGTCCTGCCTTAACAGGATTGGTGGTGAACAAGAACCTCTTCCAGAATTGTATCTAGTCTTTCAGTCTGGGCAGCAGGTGCTAATAGATCTATCTGCTGCATCCTTTGTAAAGGATCTGAGTGGGTAACTGTTCTTCTAATGAGTTGCTGTTGTAGGTTTTTAAATATTTTTTTCTTCTGGTTTCAACTTCCGGCCTGTGATCCTTCTCTCCCTGTGTTAGATTGCTGCTACCTTGTGTATTTTGTTTTCTGTTCAGCGTGTTCAAGATCTTTTTTATTCTTCCCTTTGATCAGTTAAACAAGTGGAGTTTATCACTGTTCTCTGGGTCTTAAATGATTCTGTATGTATCCTTTCTGTTTTTAAAGTACGGTGTCAAAACAGGATACATCGTTCTAGCACCACTTTTAATATTTTACTACTCTATTGTTCTCACTGATACATACATCAAAGAGAACTCAGATGCTAAAAAAAAAAAAGGGGCCTATTTTTTTGCTCTTCTTCAGGTTGTCTGTTAGACTTCATTATGAATTACATTAGTGATAGTGTCACCCATCTAGAAACATTTCTAAATGGTGTCATCCAGTTCACCTAATAAAACAGGTAATTTTGTGGACAAGATGTGTCTTTGTTCTGCGGCTCGGATCAGACAAGGAAGAGAACAAAAGACTGTGAACTGTACCAGGAAGGGTAACAGGCTAGACGAATGCCTTCCAATTCAAATCCACAAAGTAATGACAGCTGCTGAATACCTGAAGTGCTGTCTGGGCCAGGACTGGGAGCCTAATACAGGAGACCCTCAACACACATTAAAGTGAGTCTCCTCCTCAGCGAATTTGAGATCAGCCCATAAGGCTCTGATCAACAGCACTCCTTTCACCATGTGTGACTACGCTAAATTGAGAGAGGAGCCTTGAAAACAATCCCATAAACTCCTCAGTGATCCCCATCGCTACTGTTAAGCTCTGAGAGTGACAGCTGTGAAAGTAAGTTCTTACACTAGTGCTAGATTAGAAAGTCACATTTTAAGACCAGAGATGTAGTTCTCTTCTGAAAAAATAGCCACTGTCAACATAAACATTTTGCTGTTTTCATTCCCTGCCACCTCCCCGGTGCTATGGCATGGATGGACTGGCCTGCCTTCATTTTTAACAATTACCATACAATGGCAGGGTCAATATCAAGAATGGTACCAGTGAATAGGCCTCCACATTTTCATACTATATTAAGTATTTCTTGTTAGGTCTCAAACAATAGGGAACAAGTGGTGCTGGGCTATATAGTACTGAGCATATTTAAGCATTTTCAGCATTTCTCTAGATTTGTATGCGTGTGTATATATACACATGTACATATATACATATGATACAAGCGTTCATAGAATTTACTTCTGCACTGTGAGCCTCCAAAATCCGATAGACTAAGCTGTCAATTAAATGGTATTTAAGATTGTCTTGTAATATATATATACATTTAAATTTATCCTTCAACATACCTTGTTAAAATGGTGTATCGTGCTTAAGCTGAATTAATTTGAACCACTGAGTTACAGCATTATAGAAACACGATTCCTTTAAAACTCATCAACTTGATGCCTTCTAGGTGCGTAATCTCACTTACATGGTGACCCGAAGGGAGAAAATCAAGAGATCTGTTTGCAAAGTTCAAGAACAGATATTTAACATCTACGCAAAGCAGTTGGAACAAGAAAGAGTTTCAGGTATGCTTCGGCATTTATCTTTTTCACACACCACCACAGGCACAAGCATTGAAAGATTTGGCTAGAGACTAATGACTAATTTTGAAGGACAAGCAGGACCTCATTTATTCTCATTAAAATCTCGTATACTCCACCAGGCATTGGCAGACTGGAATTAAAAAATGAGAATTTGCCTAGCGCTAATGGTGGGCACGCTGCTATAGAAACCCATTTTTTTGCGCTCTTACCAATGGGCACGGAGCAGCTTGCTGCTTCAGGTCCTGTCTGCTGCGAGTCCTTAATGGCTCCTTCTACGACAGAGACACCGTGACTTACATTCAAGTGCCATATGCTGTCTAGGAGGTTTGTGCTTTATCAGTGCCACTGCATTAGTATTTAGTACATGTTTCTTTGCAACAACGTACTTCTTTCTGCCTAATCTCACTGACAGTAGTCTTTTCTCCTAGAGGAGCAACTTCAAAGTTACCATATTAACTAGGAAACCAGGAAATAGCCACACAGTCATGGTGTAAAGATGCTGGGTAGGCAGCCAAACACCCACTTACATTGAAGAATGGAGTTAAATAAGTACAAAACAAAAGTTATGTTTGCCCAGACATGGACTGCTTGACTCTAACCCAGTGTGTTTACATTTAGGTGTGCCTTCCTCATTCTCGTCAATGGAAAACGTGGTGTTGTTCAATAGTCCATCTTTGGGTCCCGACGCCCCTAAGATAGAGGATTTAAAATGGCATTCTGCATTCTTCAGGAAACAAATGGGCACATCTCTAACGCACTCTTTGAAAAAAACACACAAGAGAGACAGAGTAAGAAATAGCTCTGGGAACAACAGCAAGTCCATGCTGAGGCAGCCCAACCAGAGGGAAGGTGGCGCGGCTCCAGGTAGCTTTTTAAATTTTGACAAGACCTTTGCAGAAACACGGATTGTATCAGCACAGCAGAAAAACGGCATAGTTATGCCAGACCACAGAAAAAGAAGAGACAATCGTCCACAATGCGAGGTAATCAAGGCAGAACTAAAGGAAAAAACTTCCAAACACAACCACAAACCACTGAGACCCACAGAACTCTCTCAGAGGCAATCAGAAAACAAAAGGGCTGTGAACCACTCCAGTGGTAGGTCAGCACCTGGCACACGGAGAGATATAGTGCCTAAATGCAATGGGGGTCTTGTCAAAGTAAACTCTAATCAGACAGTAGTTAAAGTGCCTACGACGCCCACCAGCCCGGTGAAAAACTGGGGTGGATTCCGAATTCCAAAGAAGGGGGAGAGGCAGCAGCAGGGCGAGAGCCCAGAGGAGACATGCCGCCAGAACTCCAGCTACCCCTACCTGGGCATGGGCAGAGTTTCACCGAAGGACAGGGCAAAAAGCAAGCTAAAGCCTGACAGCGAGAATGATGGGTACGTCCCCGATGCAGAAATGAGCGACTCAGAAACTGAAGTGGCTGAAAAAAAATGCAGACAGCAGAGGCTCAGTCCAAACAGCTCTATCAGCAGGAGAACGGACATTATTAGGAGAAGCATCTTGGCATCCTGACGGGGCAGCGCGGCACCATGGTCAGTAGAGTCACTGCCTACAAGCCAACTTCACTTTATTTATTGGTGTGAGAGGGGAGAGTTCTTAGACGTGACTACGGACTGACAGATTGATAACCCATTATTCCCAAGGTGTATAAACATGTTTACATACTCTTAAAGCTGGATTTGTTTGCTCCCCAGCTCATTCTGTGACAAGTTTCTATCTCCTTTATTTGCAACCTTTCCGGGCAAGCAGAGAAATGACATCACTACTAAACCAGGATGATGAACACTAAAGTAACTCACAGAAACATTTAGGGGGGATAGGGTGGGTAGGGGGAAGTAGGCTGCATTCATCCCTTTTAGCAAAACAGCACTGTTACAATTCTCTTACCTTCCCCTGCTTTTCAGAAAAGCACAAGCTCTTAATTTAACTAGTGTGTGTATTGAATCAAAGATGGTTATTTATTTAACCATATTGCACTGCTACACCCCCTTAAAAATGGTCACTTGCCTTGGATTGGTGGTAGGTCTTTGTCCTCCATTTGCAGAATGTTTTTGTTGCACTCAGTTTGAGAACAGGTGGCAGCCAAAAACCCTCCGCAAGCTCCAGTCTAGGTGCAACCGGGTCTGCGAGATAACCAGACGTAACTGGGGTGTTACACTGGAGAAAAAGGAAGGGGCAGGTCAGGGCTGCAGCTGCCATACACTGCAACCGCTTCAAGGTACTCAGGCTGAGTGTGTAGCTTAGTTCTGAGAAAGGGGGCAGGCTTGTGGGTTCCTGGGCCCTCTGGCATAACCCTCAGCATTTAGTCAGTCACCTGCCTCCTGGAATACATTGACAATTTTAGAAAAATTATTCTAAGGCACTAGTCATTAGGATTTCCCAAAGCCCACCACGTATGCACTAATAATGGTATGTACTGGGAAAGCCAAGCTTATGACACTAAAGGGTTACTTTAAAATGGACATAAATATATATTTTTAAATAAAATGGAAAGGCAATAAATTGTGATTAGCTCTTTACAGTCAAATGAAGAAAAAAGTATTCTATTCTGGACTAGATTTGATGGAAGAGGGAACTCATATGCATACTTTTTTTTAAAATAATTGCAAATGGCAATAACTAGTAAGCTATGAGCAATAATATTAGTAGTTCATTATTGTACTTTTTGTACTGAGTGCACATGTAACTGGATTGTTAGAAGCCTGTCAATTTGGAATTCTGCATAGATTTAAGTCAGGTATGTACTGGTTAAAAGGAAGTTTAAGCAGGCAATGTGCTACAGAAATACAGGCATAAAGAACAAAATCCCATTATTTTTCACTCCTAGCCTGCCCTTACCACGTTCACTTACATTTTAATGTTAGACCCTTCGTCTTGAGCAGGGAAAATTCTAAAATACAGTAGAACTCTGCCATAAATGAGTCTTCCAGAGGATTCAATCAAAAAAAGGCTTATTAACACCCCATCTTGCTATGCAAGTTACCGCTTACTTACACATTTTGACAGAATGTGTCCCTGTCATTTGTGTTTTAAAAGTTTTAAGTCTTGACCTTTTGATAGTGTTTGGGGTGACGGTGAGAAAAGGGTATTTTGTTTAACATGGTATATTTCTAAAATACCATTGCTGGATCCATGAAGTTGGATTGACCTCACGACTCACACAGGTTAAAATTAAACAGGGCACAGGTGAACGTGAAATGATGTAGTTGCTCTTGGGATGTGATCAAATGAAAGCACTTACCTGATCAGCAACCGACAGACAAAAGGTAAGTGCAGGTAGTTCTACTCGACATACAGTAACATTTTCAAGGCAGGCATTGCTATTTTCTGTAAGAAGCTCACGACCATGTAAGGAATTGTTTGTCAAGCCATAGATGGAATAATCTAAATTTTGATTCTAAGTAAACATTTAACCTCACACCGATTTGTAAGAGGTATCTTGTTAATTTGCACTATTATGAATGCTAACATTGTGCAGAATTAATGCCTTACCTGTTCTGCTCCCTGATGTTTAGGTTAATAAGCTTTTTAACGTTTCAAGTTATGCTGAACCAAAACCAAAAAAGCTCTTTTCCCCCACCCCAATTACAAAAAGCTGTAAGATGACTGCAGTGTGACCAGATCTGTAGGATAGTTTTGTCTCCCATGCTTAGCACTCAACAAAGAGGTGTCGTAAGCAGCAGTGACAATACAAACCCACGCCCTCTGTTCTATTGGGATAGACCATTTGCTTAATTTCTGTTTCTGAGCATTACCTTTCCTTGTGCAGACTGACCAAGAAATCTTTGATTATGATTGGTGTATTATGTCAAACTGTAGGCTAGTTGAACTTTTTGTAAAGTTGCCTGGAATGCCATTTGTTAGGTTATGAACTCACACGAATCTAAATGAAGGGTTATACGTGTTGTGTACAAATCTTAATTTCAGAAAATTGAAAAATTTGTCATTACATTTGTAAAACCTTGTACAGAAGATTTTTCACTATGTGCCTAGCTTTGGTGTCCATTCAGCTGAAATTAATTAAAAAAGGTGCATGAAGAGAAACAGATAGAAATAAAAAGTATATGTAGAGATGACTATTTTATATTACATGGCCCAATCCTGTATTTATTTTACCCCTTTTTTGAAGTATTTATAAAGACCTAGTTGAAGACAGCTGTATTTTTTGTTAAAATATTCAGTAGAATTGTGCCTTTTTGTCTGTATGTGAATAAATGCTGTAAATTTTTGCAATATGTTTGCAACAGTGGTTTACAATAATGACTTTGGGTTTTCACATATACACTTAACTGCAATGATTTCAACAACTTTCATGGTTACAAGAGGCATTTAATTTGGATCACTACAGGTATCAAAATGCATGCTAAGGTTACAAGAGAAAATATTTTGTTTAGGAATAGTATAGGGCTTCATTACTGACAGCTGTGCCCACCCAGTCAACAGCAAATTGCATACTTACTTTTTCTTGGTATCTTCAAAGACATGTTGCTTACCTCCAAGAATTTCAATTCTTTGATATACAATGTCCTTCCGAAGTCCAAAATCTTCGTTTATGTTCCACTGGAAGGGTAAGTCAGGTTTCTTACCTGTTAACTCTGCAAGATAAGCAGGCTGAATGGACAGACACCCCACCAAGTGCCTGTACTCAGCAATGCAAGATGTTAGTTGCTATAGCACTTCTTATGTAATGGGAAGGACAGCATCACACTAGAGCATCTTTAAAACACTCATGAACTAGTGTTAGGGTGGGAAAGGAAGGCAGGGGAAACCCAGACTCTTCAAAGACGTATAAAAAGAAATACATAAATGTAAAACAGCCAAGACATGTTTGAAAAGACCACTCTTTGACTCCATTAAATCACTAGGAAAGACAAAACTTACCTAAGCTGAAAAATCTCGACTGTTTCAGCTCTGAACAGCCATTGTGGGCGGTGTGCCAGAAGACCCCTGAGGAAGCCAAACTGAATGAAGTGGAGGGGGTGGATGATGAGCTAAACTTAGACCACACACCCCTTCCTATCTGGCCAATTTTTAGTTGCTCAGAGAACCAGGCAGACAGATCAAAGAGAGAATCTGATTCTTTCCAGTTTCATCTGCCATGACTGCTCTGATGCCCCTTCACTTTACTCTCACATGCTTGTGTTGTAATTCACACTCCAGCAAATAACCCTTACACAAGAGCTTCATCAAAAGCTAAAGTGAGTAGTAGCCGCCATTAAAAGCTAATGAAGTCTTGTGCCTCCAGAAACAAAGGAACAAAAATACTGTTGCTTAAAACCACACAATTATCTGCCAATTTCAGCCATGTTTCACCTCACAGAGCATCCTTTAAGGAGTGACTGGGATTCATAGCTCACACAAAATCTTCCAGGTTGTCTGTCAGCATTTCAGATGCACATTACACAAATGAAAGTTAAGGTGCCTGGTACTTACCTCCCTCTATATCATATACGTGGTTGATGAAAATCTCGCTGCAACAACTGTCTGGGGTTTCATGACAATATAATCCATTTGCTTTAAAAATCTTTGAAGTCTTAGCAAAACTACAGATTATGGTGGATGCAGGCCTATATCAGAACTGCAAAAGCATGAGCAAAGAAGTGTGTGCAACTCTAGAAGTAATAACTTCCTCTGAGGTAATCAGAATTTTTCCTTGAGGTTGCTTCCATCTTATAGGCTCTACTTTAACAGACTAGCATGCTTTTCTGGAGATGCCACAAACATACTTCCACATGGCGATCAACCCCCATCTGTCCTCTAAAACACAAAGGCAATGAAGATCCACTATGACAGACACATGGTCTTCGTTATCCCAAAACAATGCGTTTCAGCAAGCACTAGGTAAGCAGGGTAAGCATTATCCATCAACTGAATTAGAAGCCATAAAACAGAACTACACTCTTCACATTTAAAAGGGATGACAAGAAATTAAATTTAGTTCAAAATGACAGCACTTCAAAATTAGTTACATGTATCACGTTTATAATATACGCTGAAAGAAAATAGTTCAGCTAGAATTTGAGGATAATACGTATGAAGTTTCTCATCTATCAAAGAAAAACTTGAACACAAGAGGATTGTCACATACTGGCATCTGTAGAATTCAAACACACTATGTAAAAGTGTGTAAAAGCTGGATGATCACCCTTGTGCAAATTCAAGTACCAGAGAACTAAGGTTCCCAGACATATACAACCCAAGACAGCACGTCAACACAAAAGCAAGGAACAATTGAAAAGTTGTAACTAGGGGAGAGGGAAAAAAAAAAGCACAACTGAAGAAAAATTAAGGTCCTTAAGAACTAGCTGTAAGAATAATCATAAATAAATAACTTTATTTATTAACTGTTTCCCAGGGACATCACAACAAACTGAAGTGAATTCGTAAAAATGGAAGGCAATGGAGGCATTTCCCAGTTACAACACCTACCATAAAAACAGCAACTGTTTGACATTCATGATGTAATTGGTGTCTTACTACACCTTGTAAAAGATTTTCAAAATGTTCCCAAGTTACTGCACTACCAAAAAACTGGTATTAATAGTATGCGAACAAAGCTTCTTAAGAATTTCAGTGTAATAACATCTATTGCCTGTAAACACTTCTGTAGCTGGATATAGCTGGTATTTTTTTTTTTAAGACCAAAACTGACCAATATGCCACAGCACTGTATCAGTGTTTCATCTACTACATTAAAGGACTTTAATTACATCATTTTGCAGTCTTCTCCCTATCTTTACTACTCATGCAGAGACAGAATCTTCATCCACCCTTCCTTCTTACCTGAGTAAAACAGAAAATGTTTATGCAAAGTTTTACAAGCCTTGCTATGCATTTGCTTTTAATGCTCCAATACAAGATTTCTCCAGCAATCTTCTTAACTCCAACATGGTGTGAATGACACAATACATCTTTTTAAATGTTTTCCAGTTCCTTTAGCGAAGCAGCTTTTTTCTTCTGTGAAGTTATGACGCTAAGCTGTAATTAAGAACAAACAGATAGCTTCCTATAATTTTTTTTAAGATCTAAGTAACAGTACAGATTCAATATGGAAAATGTCATGGAAAGGGAACAAGCTTAGTTAAGTTGGTATTTGGGGTAAACAGAAGAATTTATTATGCATTTTGTAGATGATTACTGCTTGTATCTTATTTCAGATCTCAAAGAATTACAGATGATGAAAGATTAGGTAGTACGCTTAAAGATATTTATATAGAATACACACATTTTAAGTCTATGCAAACATTATCTTGCATTTTTAATGCTTTTTCACTGAATTACTATTATCTAATAATAAGCTAAGATTCATAGTCATTGAATAACCATTGATAATTTTAATATATTATTTCTTCATAATCATCTCTCCTATCAAAGTACCACACAAGCTATAGTGCACAATAATGTACCACTGAGAAACAGTCACCTTTGGCTTAGAGGGCAAAAAGCTCCAGCCTACAATCCAGCAGTGAGCCAAAAACCCATCTGACAACCCTACTTGTGTCTTACTTTCATCTCCTTAATACCTTTAAGAAGCCCCCTCCTGCCTTGCCTCCCCCTGCCTGTTCTTCAGAAAGGCCAAGTCAGCACTTTGTGTGAATGCACACAATGACAGTGCAACAGTGACTTGAAATAACGTTGAAAACATCAAAAGAAAGAAAAAGGTGGGAAACTGGAGTATTAGACTTTAACCTACATCAACAAACATTTCTGGTTTGTACTGTGTCTCTGGAAATAGGTTTGTGGCACTCTATATATGGCACAGGCTTTGTTTCTTCAGGGAGAGGGGAACCAACATGGAACCACCCCTTTAAGTACAGTCCTCAATCAACCAACCACCACAGCCAGTCCTTAGTCCTTTATGGTAAGTCCCTTACCTTTATAGTAACCCCTACAACATGTAGGGGTTAGTTACCTTCCAAAGTAGCCTTCTTCCCCCGTAGAAATTCAGTGTACTGACAAAATCTCAACAGAATAAATGTAACACTACATTTAATTTCATTAGCAGTATTTTGCTTGCATACACAAATATACTATGAGGCTGTTCCCTTTGAGTGGGAAAATCAGTGCTGCTATTTCTCATAGATTTCCTTCTTGTGATGCCATCACATTCAGGTCCCAGACCTGCTGGACATCCATCATGATAAGCCCTTTGACTGGTATTATATCCCAATTGTGCCACTGCTAAATATTTTCATGCTGTAGTACTTTACTGACATGCCACCTGATCATCCAGGTTTACATTTCTAATTTTACTGAAAGGCTTAAAACGTGTGAAGAGAATGGTTTATTACCATACAGGAACTGTGGCTGTAATTGCTGCAGGCCCTACTGAAGACACACATATATGCCACATGGATGTCTAGCATTTTTCAAATACTTTCAAAATCTCTCATGGGAAAACTGAAACAACTACATATCAGTTACCTCAGCCTATAGCAGCGAAAGGAGAAATGACGATGCCATCCATACCAGATCCATCTCTCAAAGCACACAAATTGTAAGGAAAGTAATTATCACTACTTTGAAAGAGTTACTGATTTAACATCAGTCAGCATAAACTGTTTTACCAAACTGGTCAGTGAATCACACAGCCAAGTCAATTCCATGATGCTTCACAAACATGAGCAGCTAACTTGCTTCTGCAACAAGCTGATTCCAGTTGTTGGAGCTTCACTGACACTTCAGTCACTACATGAAGTCCTGCCAGCAGTAACCTCTGACAAGCCTGAGGAGGGGCAAGGCAGTTCTAAAGACTATCAGCAAGATCTGAACAACAATACAGCTGATAAACATCTTGTCAAATCTTTGTTATCTTTCTGGGACACTGGTGCAGAACTGTTAGTTACCAATGTTTTCTGGAGCAGCAGGACCTCTTCCTATATGGGTAACTAAGTCCAGGAATGCATTCTCTTGAAAGGTGTATGACCATGTTTTTTTTTTAAGGCAGAGAGCATATCAGAACTATTAGAGCTAAACAGATCCATGTAACAAAGAGGAGGTTAAAAAAAAAATAAAAATTGGTCTTCCAGAGCAAATTTTTACCAACTGGATATAGACCTTGCTGTGGCAGGGAGCATTTCCAGCCAGGAAACATGACTTATGTCATGACAGCAATGCCTGTTTATTCACTGTTGTTGGAAAAAAAAAAAAAAAGAAAAAAAAAAAGCTATTTGTCTTAACTGGACAATTTAGATTAACCAAACATTTCCTCTCTGCAACTCATGCAGGGTCACCCACATTAAAAAGCAAACAGTGTTTCCTAAGTCACTAAATAAAAGTAGGAGGCAAAAGGATCATGTTTTAATAGGCAACCAACTTGAGCAACAGATATGCTTGGCAAACAAGTGAACCCGACAGAGAGCCCTCCATAGGATTTGCTTCCAGACATACAGCTCAAATAGCAGGGGGAAAGAATGCTGAAGGGATGTCCAACAGAGAAAATAAATAAATATAGGTAGCACAAGGTTGAAACAACTATAGCCTAAATTCTCTCAGAAGATAAACAATAACTTTCCACCTTTCCCCCCAATATCCCTTATGTCCAAAAATACTGAAGAGTACCGGTCAAAGTTGGAATTGAGTTGTAAGGGAACTGGAAAAGAAGCCTGCAAAAATTCAGCTCATTAAGTAATTACAATGGTGCACAAAGAGGTCTTAGGAATACGAATAGCTCTAATAGACACAACATGTCTGAAGCTTTCAGACCACTGAAACACGTACTAGGCATATTTACTATAGTAGTGAGCTACATGCACTATCCCTGCCTTCCCCCCTTGCCATGGCCTGGAGAAAAACAAGTTATTTCTTATGCTGTCTGCGTAATTTTCAGTACTTTTGACATCACAGGACTTAATTATATCTATTATATGTAACTTATGACAACTGCAGGGGTGTGTACTTTTCCACAGTCCTTGGGGTTATTGCTACTGGACTAATGAAAATGCAGATGAGCAGACAAGAAATTAACAACCTCTGGAGTTCATACAACATGCCAGGTTCGCAAGGTTGCAGTTTGATGACCAGGTCCACACCATCAGTTCTGTCCTGCACTCACTGCACAAAATTTCCCCATGCTATTCATGCAGCCATGCAATGAATTAGAGCAGGAAGCTGGCCAAAAAAACACACCAAACAAAATACCCACAAAACAGCTGTACTGCTTAACATTTTTATAAATGCTGTTCTCTACCCAGCAACTCAAGACATGCTTTGTTTCAAAGCAGTGCTCTGTTCTCAAGACAGAGACTCGCCAGGAGATAGGTACTTCTGTGTTTCATGAAGCCATCACTTCCAACTGCTGCAGCAGGTTACACCAAGCTAAAAGAACAAGCCTGCTTATGTAAACAAGAGCAGAAATTATTTAAGGAGGTTTTTTTTTTTTTTTTAAACTTGCTGCCATTTCTATATAGCAGAATATGGAAGCAATCTACCTTCATTCACACACTTTGAACCACAAGTGTAAAATTTGTTTCCATAAACAAATCTACATCATCAGTTAAGCATCCTCTCAGAAAGCAGCATTTAATCAAACATGCATCAGTTTTGTGATGACACATTCAAAATACAAGATTGCTGTTCAAATTACATTAGTAATACTGAATACCGAAGATCACCTCTGCCTTGGCAATAACATGAAGTGAGTATTTTTGCAATATTCAATGAGATTTTTGTAGTTAGAGAACTGTTGTAGTTTTGTACCTTTTGTGATGCTGTCGCTGCCCTCTGTTCTGCCTGGCTTAGTCGCTTTTGAAGCCTATTGATGTATTCTCGATATTCTGTCATTAATTTTTCATCCTGTGGAAACGAAGTACCTCGTTAAAATGTAAAGTTCTCTTTACCGGATCCATACCTGTTGCAGTGAAAAGCTTAAAGCAAGAGGAATTTAAGTGGAGCTGTTTACCACATATAATAACACTCAAGACACACTTTTGACACATTACAGACAGTTTCCAGCTCAAATATGACATCCTATCACTTTTCCGATCACAGCAATCTTAAGAGGAAGTTTTATTCATTTCACCATTTGAAGTAAGACACAAAACTGGCATTTCAATCCAGATAATTTAATTTGCACTATCTTACAATATAAATATTTTAGCTATATTCAAAGGGAAAAAATAATATACATATGGTATTAATCTTGCTACAGCTGCCTTCTGTTCCCTTCATCAAATGGTATGTATAAAGCCTTTCTTTACCATTCTTTAACATGTTTCAAAAATCTATTCCCACCTTAACTCCATTTTTCTCCTCCAAATAATACAGCACTACAAAAAACAACACACAAGGATTCATCCTAGCCAGAACTGCATATTATCCTAGATTTATGAAGCAAACTGACAGAGTAGCTGTTTTCTAAAGTGACCGTTAATTATTGAACAATGCAGATTCCAAAACAGCCATGGCCTTAATTTTTAATGAATAATGCTTTTATCTGTATGCATATGTACACATAAAGTGTACATTCTACTATACATATAGTATGCTGAAAAACTGAACTCTCTGCATATGCTACATTATCCATAACACAATGCATCCTCCTTTTTGGAGATACGCAGACATAGGCCTAAGTTTCTTCACAAACATTTCCTGAACTATATAAAATTACCAGATTGGTAACCATGAGAGATGATCTCTCTACCTTTCCTAATAATTTGAGGGTAAAGTTAATCTGTCTCCCTGTCATTTGAACACAACAGTCAGCAGAAACAGTGGTGTTTTCAAGCTATGTCTACTCCTGTCAAAATTAAAAAAAAAAAAAAAAACAACAAAAAAACAGAAACATAACTCATCTAAATGGGTTTCTGTTAAGATCCTAGTGTATCTGCATTCTGTTGTAACTGAAAGGAGTGGTCATATTGGTCAATATCTTACCTCAATTACCTTTTCATTTGCCATTTCCAGCTGAGAAATGAGCTCCTGGGTACGAAGTTTTTGTTGACTCAGCTCACTTCTATTAATCAGAAGAAAGATGCTGATTAACACAAGGTAGTGCATCAGTTATCAGAACATGATCTCAAAGGCTGTTTCTTGCATTGTATGGGCTTGTGGCATATTTTTAATTACAGTGTTGCTCTTAACACATTAATTTCAAAAGCACTACAAACAGAATGTGTATTCACCACTGTAATGGCAGAGGAATTAAATGTGTTAGTTAGAATTAAAAGAACTTTGTCACAAGCATTCAACAATTTACAGGGCTTTCCTGCTGTTTATCTTATTTTACAGGCATATTATCAAATACACTATGAATTTGCCCAGTGCATTTAATTCTTAGATTAAAATTCTAATGAGTGTTTTATAATCAGACTTCAATATGGACATTTTTGAAGATACTTTGAAGTACAAAACTCAAATCTTTCTGTGCTTTGTGTGACAGACAACAACGCAACATTTCATAAGGAATATGTTCCCTTCTTCAAAGTGGTCTTTTTACTATCACACCACATGAGTTTTACTGATCCTAACTTTGTATAGTAGTGAAGATAAAATAATAATTATTAATAATACAATTAATATTAATAATGCAATTAATATTATGCACCCAAACGAGCCATTTTCAGTACACAAGTCCTAATGAACAGCTGTTTTTTGAAAACTGTCTTAAAGTTCATTTTTTATAAGCCATTTTGTTAGCAATACAAAAATTTCACACAATTCACATTTTTTCATACATACCTTTTCAAAATAAACTATTCAAATGCTACAGCTTACAATGTGTGAACTGCTTATGGTCAAGTTTAACTATACTTGTAAAAAAGGCTTTGACAATACAGAACTATCAAATTGTGACAAACCATCTCTATGCTTTGTCATCTTAAGGAAGGTACCTAAAAATTAATTTTTAATACTAAGAATTCTTACTCAGTGAAAACAATCAGTCTCCTCTCTTTGTTCTGTGGTGTGGAATTAGCATTCTTAGCAGCAGAGATCATAAATGGAGTTTGTATGCTCAGGTACAGCTGTATATCAAGAAATTATTTTGTAATTACATCACACTGAACATGTTTTGAAAGCAAACAGTTTAACCTTGTAAGTATAAGGAAATATGACAGCTGTCAGGACAGACAGTTGATTTGTTCTGATTGTTAACCCTCCCCCTAATACATATTATGAGATTTTAATATTAAAATGCAGTGGTAACTCCAACTGCTGAATAATCAAATCATTCTCTATGGCATATTGTCTTTGTTAAGTGAGCAGGAAACAAAAGGTGAGCTTTTAGTATTTTGGCAGACGGGTGATAAATTCACCAGCTGTAGCAAGTACATTCTGCGGAGCTCTCATATGACAAATATAGCATGTGCCAGATGTTTTTTTGGTTGAGTTATACTATAATATGCTTCAGTTAGTCTTACTAATTATGAATTTTGTATACTGCCAGTACCTGCAGCTGTCTCTCATCCTGTTAATTTTTTTCTTTAATGAACATCTTAAAATAAGCAGTTATGGCTGCCAAACATTACAGAAGTGCAGCCAAGAATAATGTTTTGGAAATGGAGGAAACTTCTTCATCTCAAGATGCTGTGCAATTCACTCAGTGTACTGTACAGGATATAGGGAGAAGGAGAAGGTGGCTCTGGCCAACACTTCATACATAGACCAAAAAAAAGAAAAAAGGTTATTCCTCAGAGATAGATTCTTTTCAAATATAGAAAAGATAAATCTGAGAACTCCGATAAAGACACACAGCTACAGATGAGTCAGAAACTCTTAACTATGATACAGAAATGTTTCAAAAACAGAAATTGGAACAAAGACACACGAAATAGCTTCAATAAGGTAAGAAGAAAGTTATGACTTAAGCTAAGCACATTATTTAAATTTAAAAACAATATGGCAAGAATTCCATTTTAAGTAGTGATGATTATAATTCTAGTTAATTTTACAACAAATGTGTGTTTTTTTTTTTTTTTTCCAAAATGATATACCTTACTACTAGACAATAGGGGCAGATAGCTAAGGTTACAAATGTGCTAGTTTTTCATACTAGTATTTTCGTATTAGTATTTAAATTTAACACTTTCCTTTGAAGAGAGTTTAAATTTAACACTTTCCTTTGAAGAGAGTTAAGATTTTTGAATTAACTTAAATGATTTTTTACATGGAAGCCATTTTTGAAGTACTTACTCTATTATTTAAGCCAACGTTTATAAACTATCTTATGGGCTGATTATTCTCTTAGATTCAGTTTATTCTCTTCTAAGAAGAGTTTTATTTTGTAAGAGTTTTCTAAGAAGAGAACAGAACTGTATATATGTTACCACCCCTACTCAGGCTTATTTGTACCTTAACTAAACAATCATGAGTCTAAGAGACCAAAGATTCGCTGCAATTCACTGCAAAGTTGACAGAACTATAAATTTCCTGTAAAGTTTTCAAGTTACAAGATCCATATTCTTACCATCTGCAGTTTTCATGTTACACTGCACTGAAGGTCATTCTATTGATAATGCAATCATTTGACTGAATATGACACTTCAATTTTCTCTGTGAATCTTGTTCTGATCTCTGGTCCAGAACAGAATCATGTTCAACAAGTATGTGCTCCTTGTATTGACCACTGGTGAGGATTCTGCTTAGTGAGTACATGTAGCCACTGCTTATCTGCCAAATTTCAGTTTACCCCAATTCTTTTTTCCTCATTCTTAGTGTTAGAACTTAAAAAGAATGAAAAATACCAATAGGTGAATTAGAAGGGATTAACCATCTATTACAGCTTGTCTTATGACCTCTTTGTTTCCTTGTTTAACCTCATTAGTGTAAATACAGCCCACTCAAGGCCTAGCACTGGACTTTAAACAATGAATGAATAATTTTCCCTCCCACCCCCCTTTAAAATTTGTGTAATGATTTTCATTTGCATTTTCTTTTAGTAACTGCTTACAGATTTGATTACCCTGTTTTTGCTTAAATTCTGTTGTCAGAACTTTCTCTCTTCCACCTTCTCGATCTAGCCTGCATTCTCTTCTTACTGAGGTTTGTTTCCTTCCATTCATAAATTTCATAATATTATCTTGGTATTAGTGGTTTCATTTTCTAACTTTGCTGCCATTTATTCTTCTCAGATTAAATATGAAGAACCATATAGCCTTATTCACAATGCTGTAGGGTAATAAGAACAGTTCTAGCCAGTACCTTTCCCCCCAAAATATGGCCAAACTGACAGTGATCTTGGAGTTGTGATCTACAGATGTAAAACTGTAAGCTCTACATCCTGTGATGAAAAACAAAAAAAGCTGTCTCTGTTTCTTAAAAAATCCTACATACATGGACTCCAGCAGAATGAGGGACAGGGTTAGAAGGGAACTGAAAAATGTCATGGATTCAGGTAAAAGAGTTTAGCAACTGAAAGGAAAAAAAGCAAAAGCAATCACCCACCACCAAAAGAGGAACACCCACCTACTTTGTAAAATCCTTCATCCAGTTTAATTTCTGAGAATTAACTTATTATGAATGGTTTATCGCCTTGGCCAGTTTGGCCAGCTTTCCCAACTACCTCCCCTCTCTACTTCTTGCCCACCTCCAGGATACTCACTGGGGTGGCAGCGTGAGAAACAGAGGCTTTTGCACTGCATAAGCATTGTTCATCAATAGCTGAAGCATCACTGCATTATCAACATGGTTCTGGTCACAAATCTAAAATGCAGCCCCAGTACTCTGAAGGTGAGAGATTTTTATATGTATTTATATATACATAAATATATAAAGACATAGACAATTTTTTTTTTAAACATACATGTATATAGAAAAAAACGAAACAGAACAAAAATTCAACAGCAAAAGCCTTTGGACAACTTATCTTTAAATATGAACACTGTACCACTTTCTTTTTTAAAACTTTTAACAGTAATTACTGGAATGACTATTCTATAACTGTACATAGCTGCCGTCCTTTTCATAATCTCACTGTAGTTTAAGTTCACTTGAGTAAATGTCATTAAAACTCATAGTCCATCTAAAAGTGATGCAATCAAGACTCAGAACAGCTTCATTTCATAGTCTGCAAGACCAGATGCTTTGCAGGAATAAAAAGGGTAAAGACTAGTCACAAGTCATGCTGCCAAGAGTAGTGTTTTTATTTGGAAGTATGACCTATGCTGCAAGAAGCACTGACCTTCCTAGTTACCTTCAAGATTGTCTTTTGGCACAAGTATATCAAAGTAATCCTGGTTCCTTGCCCTTATTATGAGATGAAGGTAAGGTCTATTACCACTAAATCCTTCTGAAAGTGTACAGCATCTTAAGATGCTTAGAAGGAAGACAATTTTGTCTCATATATGAAAAATATATTGTACTTTTCTGAATAAAATGGTGGAATGTAGTCTACAAGTATTCAATTCAATGCCTAGTGTTTCAGCACTGTTTTTATTCCAAATTCAGTTTCACAGGCAACGATTATGTGTTTAACTTACACCGAGACCCAAGTGCCCAAGAAAGCACTGAGTAATTTTCAGCGAAGCTTAAAATTATCGACTTACTTACTAACATTTTTATCTACATTTTTTTCACTGAGTTACTAGATTCTCGTGCTATTTAAAAAATCACTTTGCTCTACTATTGGAGCTTGAAAATTTACTTTTCAATTTAAAAAAATTAAAAGTCAACTAATGTTCTCTAATGTTGCTTTGTTTCTTAAAAACATTTATTTAATGTTTCCTTTATGTATATGTATTATACTTCGCAAATAAAACACAACACACTGAAAAACAACAAACAAGCAGCATAGAATATGGAAAAGTAAGCAGCTGTTGCCAGGAAGTTAGTAAAGAAGCCAAAATGTTTCAGACACTTTCACATGGAAAATGAAAGTAATGAGGAAAGACCAAAACAAGCAACAGATCATGAATTTAACGCAGACGAATGGGAAACACCTACACTAAATGGGACGCTGACTCAATGCCTGTTAGGGCTCGAGAGCTGCACTAACAGCAAACTTCTGGTGAATGCAATGTTAAGCACTTTTATGTAATGTGCCTCCCCAGTAGACACAGGCATGACTTTCTAAGGAAGTTTATAACTTCATGAAAAACATGCACTTGTAAAACACATTACTATGCTGTAAGAGTAGTAATTCTTGTTAAAAACTGAAATTCTATGTCACCAACACAATCTCTGTATTTGCCCATACATTTACAGGAATCCGATACATAAAACAGTAACTTCATTAATTGCCAAGGTTTGCCTCATACTGCCCTCAAAATATATTAAATAAACATGACACGCTTAGGGAGTTCTATGCTGAAACCCAAAAAGGCTATGTTAGTATCTTTATCTAAGCTCATACCCTTGCTGCCCAATCAAGACAGATGAAATTTCTAAAGAAAATATTAAGTTTTCCTTAAAAGTTCACAGCTTAACTAACCCTCTCAAAAACACAAACTTAGTAAGACATGTATATAGGAAAGTTGGGTGAACATCATCCTTTCACCTGGAGTCTGATACAAAACTTCCTGGTATGACTCCCTGCATTAGCTTCAAGAGGACATTCAAAACAGAACCTGTAATTCAATAGGCTGTGTTTAGCCAGTATCACTACTAGTTAGTGGTCTTGATGATAAATCTATCAGTGCATTGGCTGCAAAACTGTTTTGCTCTTTAAGTAATTCAGCAATTTTATTTTAGTTCACTACAAGGTAAGATGTGATTTGCCATTCTGTACACTTGCACACAAAATGCTTATTCAAGAGTTATTGTGGTAAGATTAAAATAAATAATTATTAATTTAGAATATGAGCTTTGATTTTGCATTGAGTAACTTCTACTGTGCAGGTCAGGAGCTAGTTTTCATACCAACTGCATTCTATGCTGTATAATTAAGTATCTGGTAATGCACATAACATATAAAAAATAAACTGGTTTTAAATATAAATTTAAATATAAATAATATTTATTTATAGGTACTGTCATAGCTACTTGTCAACATAATATCAGAACATCACTGCACAGATTTAGATGAAATTCCTTATTTAATTTTAAATTACAACCTTTTATCAGAGAATTAACTTGTCGCTGTTGCCAGCTTCCTTCTTAGGCAGATCAAATCTTTTCCAGTAAAAAACTCTGATTCTTGATTATACAAAAATGTAAAAGCATCGCCAACAAAATCGTCTTAAAATGTAACTGACTTTGCTTTTAGACTTTGCATCAAAATGCCTACTAAAGTGACAGAGAACCAGATGGGCTTAGGGTTGACTTAGTTTATAATGAGATGAACTTTTTTTTCTATTCTGCAGATCAGGCAACATTTGCTGATACAGAATGATAAATTAATGCAGGGGTTTCCCAGATGATACCACACAGGCAGTCTCTCACATAAACAGGGGCATTTTGAAAATTTAATATCTATTTTTCATACAGATTCACAAAACAGACTTCCTCTCTTGTCTGTTATATTTTCTATGTCAGCATTTTGCTGCAGATAAATAAGGTCTAAAGCTTTTGGGCCACTATTGCAACATTTTAACACTTTGCATTAAAGCTTCATGAAGGAAAGCAGCTGTTTCACAGACAATTTTAATTGCTTTGGAAGTTTGCAATTTTTCCCTTTTAATTGGAAGTTGCTGAATTATATTCTGAATCTCAGTTATGAACATAGATGCTCAGCTATGGCAGTTTTCTAATTTCATGTACAGCAAATAAACTACAAATTTAACAGCTAAAATTTACTTTACTATGAAACACTACAAAATATTTTTAATCTCTAGTTACTGCATTTAAAATAGATGTCAAAAAAGCATTACGAAGATGCAGCCATAAAGTGAAGCTGTACCACTAAGACTGTCAGTTAATATGCACAGCTCCTAGTGTCTTGCAGACACAATGAACACTGTGATGATTTCTTCTGAAAGACACTTTTTGCTTTAAAAAAAACAACAAACACTGTTTAGTAATCTTTATAAAATGCAGAATATTTAAAGGCCAATAAATCCAGCCTATATCTGGACTGAAAACATAAAAAAACCCTGCTTACTTAGGAGAGGTGAAAATGACAAGAGGGACTACATAGGACTTTTTTTTATCTAGAAAAATAGGCCAAAGTGTTAGCATGCTTTTGGTCTATCTGAAAAAGTTTAAACTGAACTAGTCATCACAGATGACTACAAAAATTGTTATAACCACTATAAAAGGAGTACTTTAAAAATAAAAGGGCTTCTAGGTTGACCAGTGAAGCTTCAATTAAATCAGAAAGGTCATCAATAAGTATTCCTCTATTTGAACAGAGGATAGGTACAACTTGTCATGATAGACAGTGGGTCACTTTAAAAACATAAGAAAATAGTTTCTAAGGGATGAACTGTACATGCTACATACGACACTGCTATTTGCAAAGTTCACTGGAGACCAAATTCACATTCTTCTCCCAAAAGTTCAAAAAACAAGTTAGAGTAGTGGTATGGTAAACCTGCAGATGTTGTCTACAACAGAAAGTTACATTTCCTTGCTCATGTTGGGAAACTTGGTTCTAATTCTACTTTTACCACAAGCATTCTGACAACTAAGAAATGTCAAACTATGCTTAAAAAATCTGACTTAAAATTGTAACAAGGATATTGGAAACATTATGGTTGAAGCTGACAAGTTGCAAACCATTAGAATGGAACATGAAAAATTTACAGATTACACCAAAGGAAATAAAAGCTAGAATTCATAGGTTTCCAATTTTAATATGGTAAGATCTTTGCTTCCTTGTTAACATAATAGTAAGCAATTTCTAAAATCAATCTGAACAAAGAAATATACTTGAGTGCATCCTGAACTTGATGTGGCTGAAGTTAAAAAGGTAATTTCAAAGTTCTCAAATTCACAAAGCTGCATGCCCCAGATTTTTCTTCTAAAAACCACTGAATGCCCTCTCTAAAAGGTACACATAACATTATACTCTTGTCTAACCATTCAAAGAAACAAGACTTATGAAATCAGGCTTTCTGGTTTAGAAGTAATCATGTATCAGTCTCAATTTCCTCCAGTTTTCAACCAATTTTGAAAAGGGGGAGATCTTGAAGACATAAACTTAGAAGATCTATAAAAATATGAGGCTAATTAATCTCTAATTTATAGGCAACTTGATCTGACTGACAGAGTCTCCTGAGCTTAGGCATCAAATAAAGCAAACATACATCTTTGCCTCTCAAGAAAGACTGTTGAAAATGTGGCCTCCTATACGCCTCCTATACCTCACAAACACCACCTACCTGGCCAGCGAGGGTGAATGATTGTGTGTTAGCTCGTAATTTGCCACAGTTTGTCTGCTACCTGCCAACCAAAAATGCGCAGGGAAGCTTAGATGGAGGAAGGCAGTATCAAAAAAGGAAGACACTAGAAAACCACTGTGCATGGATAAATTCATTTAAATTTTAACACTTTGCAATGTGTCCTTACAGTGAAAAGGAAAACCAAAATGAAAGATGTCACATTTGCGTATTTCATAAACTGACTGGTAATGTATCTTAATGGATATTGTGTGTACAAGTAGAAACAAACAATACCTACAGCAGTATGCATTTAAAACAAAGAAAGGCCTGTAGAATTTATTTCAAACATGACTTGAAAATAGCTTATTTTTCACTGGGATGCTTCCTTCACTACTCACTCATTTCCAACAACTCACCTTCTTATTTTTTTAAGCCAACTGCTGCCTGTTTGTATATAGGCTCACAGGCACCATACATGTTTGTATTGCCCAGCCTCTAGAAATGATATGTAGTATGTGTCTGCTGTGTGAGATGCCCTTGTCATGGCCTCTCAAGACTGAAAATGTTCTTATATTCTGTGCTGGGTATAAAAGCATGAGCCAGTTACCTGTCAACCTGTATGAATTAAGAGAAAAGTAAAGTTTACATCATATTTTTGCTTAAGGCAATCAAAAAACTCATTTGTATCCTCATTAATGACAACCAAGTGCTCGGAAGAGAACATCAGATATGTCTCCCAATATGCTTTTTTCAACTTATTTTACAAGTCTAGAGACTCATTCCACAACTGATTTGATGAAGACTGCTCTGAATAGTGATAAATATAGGAGTTTTCATAATACAAAGCTATTTTTCTACACTGAGAATGCTATATTCTGAAAGAGAAAATTAAAAAGAATATATTCCATTTACTTTTTGTCATTACAAAATTCATACACATCAACGAGATGTGAAATTTCAACTTCAGTGATTAGCTGCTAACTTCACAAAGGGTTAAGGTAAAATGTTCTAAAGACAACAATTTTTTCTTTTATTTGCTACAAGCACATCATCTATTCTAGATGGTTTGCCCTTCAATGCTTTCCACCATCATAC
This sequence comes from Anas acuta, assembly GCF_963932015.1. Classification (NCBI taxonomy): domain Eukaryota; kingdom Metazoa; phylum Chordata; class Aves; order Anseriformes; family Anatidae; genus Anas; species Anas acuta. The sequence goes on from NC_088982.1 coordinate 35,876,705, forward strand.
TGTCATAGCAAATGGTTACCAGAACTGTAACAGTTGCCAGAAAAACAAATTTGCACTTACTTTAGCTTACTGATCCTGGCTTCTGCAGTTTCACTAAGACTTTTTGTTTCTTCTTTCCATCGATTTGTTGCTTTTTGCTGAGCTACCAACAAACGTCTAAGTTCAGCAGTAGACTTTTGACTGGTGTCTTCCAATTCCTTCAGTCGAGCTTCATATCCATGTTTTTTCACAGCATGCTCATGCTCCATTGTGCTTATCTGGAAAAAATACCAATAGGATACAACCAAGTCTCTCACTTCTTTTTTTAAAAAACTCTTGAGCTAAATTTATAAGCATTTGCTGAAAGCATGTAACATACAATAATTAAACTTGTAATTATATACTCAAATAGATGCATGTTCCCAAAGCCAATTTAAGCAAATAGTACAACTGACAATAAAGGATAATGAGCTGTGTATGCTTATTTTTGTAAATAAACTTTATCACTCTCCCTTGTGTTTTCTCCATAGAACATATTTTTTCTTCTCATCTAGCCAAAATGTGTTAGAACTTTCTGAACTGCAAACAGAATCTTTTGCACATCAGAGGAAAAGGGAGGCAAATAACAAATCTTATCTGTGACTGACTATAATGGAATTTGGTCTGATTAGGGACATACGAAGATCTAGTATTTGTTTTATAACTGCTACCTGTCACACTTGACTAAAAGATTCTAGAGTTGGAATAAGATTTCTTTTTTTAATTTGCCTACTTTTTTTAATCTTGAGGTACAAAGTAGTACCTGGATTTGAGATGGCCCTCATTCATAATTAACTATAACTGTTTACTCAAGTCTTTTTCATTGCTGTAGATTCTTAGATCCCTTCAGTATCCTTATACTCAGAGTTAAGAGCAGCAGGGAACGCATCAGCTCTATATATTTAGAAAGCATGTCAAGTATCAAAGCTGTTATTCCCTTCAGAAGCTAAAGGTACGATGAACCTGCTGAGATTAGTTATTAATACATTATCCCATATGCAATCTGTTCAGGTACATTAAATGAAACACATTCAAAAAGAACATGTCTTTCAGCTAAGTATCTTGCTTGCAAATATTCACATAGAAAAATACTCTCTGTCCAGAAAAAACAGAACTAATGTTTGACAACCATACCATTAATAAATTTGTTAGTTACACGCTGCTTTGGTAATATGGTAGATATGCAAGTAGAGGAACACTGTACTGAGTGTCAATACATTCCTAACATTGCAGACAGTAGATAAAGATCTGGAATGGGAATGGGTAAAATCACTTGAAGGTAAATATGTTACTATTTGGAATATTTATCTTATGAAAGCATAGAATATTTGGGATTCTCCTACCAAGCTGAAAATAACACATTAAAATACAACCTAATTAGCCAAGGCTGAATTACTCACAAGATCATGAGGACATACGATACAGCTCTACGACAAAATTACTTATAAGCAGAAAAGAGGAAGCATCATTGAAACTTTCACTCCCTTTCACACTGCCTTATTAAGTAAATATCAGTCCTATATTAAAATAAAAACAGCACATAAACCATACCTTTATTTTAGCTTTTTTTTGAGCCTCTACAGCTAGTTTTCTCAAGCCTTCCATTTCTTTTTGCAATTGTTCGTTCTCTTGCTGAAGTTTTAACCTTTGTTCACTGACAAAACCACTCTTCTCTCTTTCTGAATCCAGAATGCTTTGCAAATTACAGATGATTTCCTGGCAACGAGATTTCTCTTCCTCAGAGCTGAAAGAGAAGAAGTCTTGTTTGAACGCAAGAAGAGAATCCATTTTACAGTTTCATAATGCTACTTTGCTGCAGTTGCAATGGTGTGAAGATAGGGGACACTAAGTTTGTAGACAGCAACGAAATCTTAATAGAGCAATTGGTCTAGTAGGACACTGCCTCTATTGCTGTTAAAGGAGGCTATCAGGAAGCAAACTGAAGGCAGAAAAAGGAAGTTCTTCATGCAGTTATGTTTCAGGTATAGAACTCACTATCACACTATGTTGTAGATGAAAGATTCAAGTAATCCATGTAACAGTAAGAGTGATAATTAAACATATAAATATATGATGTCACCTTTGGACATTTTTAAGCAGCCCATCACTATCAGAATGCTGCCAGAACATTCCAGTGAAGTATCACTGTCACCTTAAACTAGTGTTCAGTGTTTCCCTTAGATGACTTAATTTGGACAGTGCTCATGAAAATACATAAATTTGGGACAGATTTTGGTCTGACCCAGTATATACATCTCCCTGTTTCTTCCTGAAAGCTTGTATCAGCTCAGTATGTTTAATGGCCTTTACACCTAGGACTATGTGCAAGTCAGCGTAGTATTTTATCAAGTCTAGGGAATTCATAACAGCAATCTAACATTCTAGCAATCTCAGTAAAATGGCAATGTGGAACAGTAGATTCTCATTTTAAACACATTTCTAGATTCCCAAATGATTGCTCTGGAGAAGAGATAGAATTTATGATCATTGAAGATCATAAATAACTTAAAGAGAATCCTACGCTTTTTATTCTGAGAACAACCTGATCTAAAAACGTGTACTATACTGTGTCGTTTACCATTACATTACTGGAATTACGATAATATCTGTTAGCTCTCTGAACACAGACCTGAAATTCAGTATGCTACATAAACATGGAGTGTTACACATGCACTAGAAGATACCACATTGCAGATGAATTTATAAAGTAATAAATTCTGCCCAAATATTTCAGAGCATAACTTTTCCTACAAACAGTATTAAGAAATATGTCAGGATTTCAAATACTGTACTCCAATTTTTATCGTTTTGTAAAAAAAAAAGCTGCTTGCAATTCTAGTCTTGCAAAGAAAACTTTTCATCCTATAATCTGTTATCCCCCTTAATACTTTTATAGTGATTCATAATTACCCTTGCTTCAGAATTATGGTAACTTGATACTATTCCTGCTACTGATGGAAAATGCGACAAAGACCTAACACACTATCAACAGCTAGTCAGAAATAATTTCCATTATTTTCCATTCCTGTCTCTGTAACATCCATGACTTACTTCATTTCCAGCTGTTTCAGTTTATTTTGTGTTGTCTGTAGACTCAGCTGAAGGTCACCTTTTGTAGTTTCTGCAAGTAGGTACTTCTGATGCAGTTGCTCTAGTCTTCTATTGTCAGATTCATGTACTCTGTCTTCCCTGTAAATCTGAAGAATAAAATTCCATGTAAGATCAACTTTACCTTGCATGGGTGATTGACAGTATAGTAATGACAACAATGCTACTCCTCATTATGCCCTATTTTTCAGATTTAAAACAAAACTGAATTTCATCGAATTTTAGTGTTGCTGCTACTTAGAAAAAAAAAGGTTTTCACAGTTTTTTCATCCATTTGTATACTGAGCTTAAGTTTTAACTGCAATATGTACCAAGATTCTTTCAAGTACCTCTCCCTTTACTTTTTACATTTTTCAAAGAATACTCTTTTTCAGTTTAGAATTACAGCTTTAAAATGATTTCTAGATTAATAGCTTAGAATACTGACATGAGTATTTACAGTTAAGAAAAAGTACTCAACAAGTAAGAAACTTGAGGGTCACAGAACTGTCCTTCATTCCAATATATGGGAAAAACATGAAACAAAAAATTAACACATCTTTTCCTACTGAAGAGAGATCTTAAACATGATGTAAAAATGCATAAAATTGCCTTACTTTTTCCAGTTCTTCTTCCACTGTTCGCTTTTCTCTAATGGCTCGTTCAATTTGACTCTGTTTTTCACCACATTCCTGTTTTAAAATAAGTCACTTTAAGTACATCTAATCAGAAATAACTCACAATAAAAATTCAAGAAATGACAAAGCCAAATACCCACCATTGTAAATGTAATTTTTTGCTGTAGGTATGTATGCATTCAATTATATTTACCTGTTCATTATTTTCTCTATAGGATTGGTCATAGACTACAACACGCCAAATTAAACTTTTTAGAAATAAATTTATTCCTTAAAAAGCTGCATAAAAAACAAACTCTTTTAGTCCCCAACATCAGTTGTTACAAGTTCCAAGTTGATTCAAGAATATGATGATTGTGATGCACTTTCTCTTAGTATACTTTATCAACTTTTGTATACTTTATTGCTACATATGCAACTACAGATATGCAATAATCAGCTTTCCTTGCTTTATTTATCCCTGAAAGAAACAGGGATACTTAAGAAATGCCACCACATGGGAAGTATTTCCAGAGCACAGAACCTCACTGTAAAGAGGCTTGTGACCTATGATAAGAACAAGCACAATCAAGGAATAAACTTACACAAAGAAATTGGTAGATTTGCAGAACCCTATTATTTCATGCAAAGCCAGGCAAGATTCTCAGTAAAAGTAAAATATGACTGTATACACATAAAGTAAATCTGCACATTAAAGATGAATTTTCAAAGCGAAGTATCCTTTATACCTAAATTCGAATCACTGCACTGACTGTTGAGACACTACACACAGTCACTTTTGTTAAGCAACATTAAAGGCACTGAATGTTGTATTAATGACTATGCACATGCAAGGGGTAAAGTACTACTATAATAAACCATAGTCCTAGATAATTACTCATAAATCATAACTATTCCATGCACTGTACTATCATCTACCTTTTTTGCTTCTTGTCCTTTACACAAACTAAACTGTACAAAAGAGCTGTGAAGGTACTCTATACTGGTAGCGAGGAAATGGTTACACAGCAGGACTAAACTGCCTCTGATCAGGCAAACTGTGAAAACCTGTACAGATCCATGACTATAATAGGTCCTATTAGACATATAATAGCACCTATGATAGCTCATTCTGGTTCAGCAAAGTCCACCTTATTCCTGTTCCCTGAGCCATTCCTTCACAGATGAATTTCCTGAGAGACTCAGCACAGACTCCAGCTCACTACCTACGTATCTGGAAAGAACTAAAAATAGTATCAATTCTATTCTCTCTATCCGTTTATTTGCCTGTATTTCTCTGCATTGGCCCTATGACAAATCTAGACAAGTACAGTAGAAGAAATGAGCAGTGCGTGCTGTAGGAAAGTTGTTATTGATAAAGACAAGTATTTTGTTAGGTGCAAGTGGTGCACCAATACTACAAAATCTACACCAAGATCCTCTCCAAAACAGGAATCACATGGTATTTGTGTCTATTAGTACACCATATATGCACATAAATTATTTGATTGTTGGGGATGAAACAACAGTTTCTTGTGCAATTCAGAATATTACTGCTGGCCATAAAAAAAAAATAAATACACAAACCCTTCCAGACAACACTAGAAACAAAGTATTTCTAGTAAAATCTAAAATAAAAGTATCCCAAACCTACCATTATTGACCAATGTATACAACATAAACAACACAAAAAAAAGATAAAAACAGTCATGATCCTTTTTTTTTTTTTGTGGGGGGGAGGGGAAATGGAGAACCAATCACTAGTAACTTCTAAGTAATACTAAAGATAAACACCATTCTAGAAATAAGAATATCAAAGCTCTGATACCTTTGTATAAAAGAAAGAATTATCTCTCTTCACTAAACAGATAATAATATCATGAGATGTTGGATTTTAATTGATTTACTTCTACTTGAATTTAGTGTTTAACTTGATAAGCAACAAAAAAGTCTCAAATGTTTTGCTATCAGAAATACTTTTGTAAGTCAAGACCATACCATTTGGAGAGCTGAAAGTTCTTCTGTTAGTCGAGAAATCTGTACATTATATTGTTTCTTTGCAGAGTCTACCTGCGATCAAAACCAAAAAAAATAAATAAAAAAATCCTGTGAACTATTTTTCCATCCTGTTTTTACATAGAGAATCACAGAATTATTTAGGTTGTAAAAGACCTTTGAGATCATCAGTTCCAACTGTCCATCCTTTAGTCCACTACTAAACCACATCTCTAAGTGCCATGCCCATGTCTCTTCAATACGTCAGGGGATGTCTGACACTCTGCCACCTCCCTCAGCAACCTATTCAAGGCCTAACCACCCTTTCCGTGAAGAAATTCTTCCTGATGTACAATCCAAACCTCCCCTGACAAAAATTGAGGCAGCTGCCTGAAATATATATTGTGTATACATGATGCTTACATATAAAAATATAATGAGACTGAAACAACTGATAAATCTTCCTATATCAATGTTAGAAGAATGCTTATTATCAATCCATATTACTTTAACTGAGAGTGTTTAGAAAAAAAGCAGAAAGACAGACATCACAACAAGGCCTTATAAAACAAACCGTTAAGACTGCCAGAAAGCTGCAGAAAGTCCTCTAGGTGCAAGGTATCTGCAACTTGTTTAACATGTATTTTCAAAAATATTTGTTAACTCCTGGAGAAACATGACAACGCATATTCTCAAATTTTACTTTTAATGCTTTTGATAGATTCACTTTTCCTGGGATTATGTCAAAATAAGAACAAAGACATTTCTAAATTCTTATGAGTAAAGTGTTGTCATAACTAGATTGAGTGGTTATCCTACCTGCTCTTTAGCTCTCACACCTTCTCAAAACCACGCATGACATTAAATACTGCAGTTTTAAGTAATCCATGTAATTTTTGTGGTTCTTTTGGGTAATTAACAAGTGGAATGCACAAACCACTTTCATCCTCATTTTAAAGGCTTCAAAAATTTACATAGTATGTTTCTGAAACCTCTAGAAATTAAAGGAGTGGAAATAAAAAGAATCCTTTCATCCCTAAACAATAAACACATACATTGTGTCGTAGTGAAGACAGTGAAAGGAAGCACAATCAATGGCACCACTGAAAACTTACAAACCAGGTAATTGATTTACACTGTTGCCTACTTGAAATAAAAGACATTGTTAACATATTTATATAACAAGCTTCTGTTTCCTCTGGAGTGTGCCTTAAAACAAAGCATGTCTATTTGACATGTGGGTAATTGTTGAGAACTTCCAGGTAAATGCATTTTAACCACAAATGGGAAACAGCATAAAGAAAACTAATTTTGTGAACAGTCTGTTATCAAAAGAGCTTCAATTTTTCAGCCATTCATAAAAAGAATAAAAATCATAAGGACCAAATCTTCGGAGTCATTTCTCTACCGAATGCTGGTTTTGAAGCGAACTGTGATATTGAGTCTTCTACTATTAACTGTACTTGGTAGAAGTCTTATTCGCCTAGAGGAATATTCTGAAGTCGAGATGCCAAAATAGTGACAGTATAACTCTCAACAGTTTCTCTCATCTGACTGTACTGATAAGCATCAATAACTTCCTAGATGAGGCCATATATTCATAAACTAAATACATTGATACCAATACAACTAACAGATGTTAGCGTCTGTTAACATGCTACTGAATAGAATTTCTGAAATAGATGCCAATCTTTACATCACCTTCTCTATACCAGTATGCGCATTGACAGGAACACTTTTGGTTCATGAGAGATAAACCAATATCATTTGGGTTGGAAGAGTATCTATCTAGATGATAAAGCTGAAGAGTACAGTCCTGTCAGTATGCTGCCCCTGCTACCTATATTATCAAAACACTTGTAGAAAACAGCTGATTTGATCACATATAATATGTATATTCATAAAACATAATTATGTCAGATTTAACTCTACAAGTACACAGTTGATTCTTTCTAAATATCATAACTTACTGCCTTCCTAATTCTTGCAGCAGTGTCTTCTGCAAGCTGAGACATTTCATTTTTCAACTTTTCAATTTCCTCTTCCTTTTGTTTCTCCCCAAACAGTGCCTAGAAAAAAACAAAACAAAACTTGAAATACTACTGAAAATATTTCAGTCATGACATAATATCTAGCAGTGAGAGAAGAAACCACACATAACCACTGTTCTAAAGAAGTTTTTGGCTTGCATTTGGAGCAGTTGACAACAAGATCCATCAAGAACACAAACAGAAATGTCACATAGAAAGATCTGTTAAGAATCTGCATACCTGAATTCTCGGTTAAGAACCTGAATACACACACACGTATTCCTACACACATCTGAGCATTTTTAGTTGTTGATACACTAAATTACTCATCTTCTAGAAAACTAAATGAATGAAAATTCACAAGCAATTAATGAATGCATATGCAATCCATTTCACAGTGGATAACAATGAACTGAACAGCTCTTCAGCACAAAAGGATGGTGAGAATCACAAAAAAAAGTCTATTAAGGAGCCTTTCCAGAGGAAGATGAAGATAGTAATGTTAAGGTAGAACACCAGATACTGGTCTGGAAAGATTATGGAAGGTAATACAGATCTCTTGATGGGATAGATGAAAAAAATTCTAGGTGGCACATTAAGAACATGTCAATGTAAAGGGAGAAAGACATGAAAATCATTGCTAATACAACATTGATACAAATTCAGCCTGTAGAAGGTTACTCACTACGATCAGTAACATGGTGCATCATATGTCATATTCTCTTTTACTGCTCCCATTCAATTTGTGATTTGTTTCTCAAAGTACTCTTAGAATTCTTCTGATCTAATTTTGTAATCTTAGCTTTGTGTACTTTACAATGTTAACATAAAAGAAGGAGCACTGTGACAACCCTTTACTGCCTCCCATAATCTCTTACAGATCAGGGAGAAGCCTCCGTGGCAACAGTATAAGACACACAGTTAACTAAATGTACATATTAGGCTGCATTTTTTATTCTGTTAATTCATAAACTTCCCAGCTTTAGCCAGTGCAATAAATTAACAAGTGCCTGCAAATTCAAGTTTTTTCTTCCCAGAACATTACACTAAACTTGTAATGAGACATTTCCGTATCTGTAGAAGTTCATTACATCTCTCAGATTCATAATTGCATCACAATAAATTCTACTGGGCCACTTTTTTCTGTCAAAAATGGTAGGAAAAACACTGCTTTGATGTACCAATATGTAGCAGACTATAAATGTGATTTACACTTCTTACCAGTAATTTTCAAATGAAAGAGTGATTTCTCATTTTTAAACTCTGAAAAAATGAATTAATTTTTACCTTTTATTCTTCATACTCAGGCTCCAGGGAAATGCTGTTAAGGATACAAATGTCTTACTAGGAAAAAGGAACTAATAAGTCCAAAGGTAGCCAGCAAAGGAGGACATAAAACTTCATTTTTTTCTTTCCTTTTTGAATATGAGCCTAAGAGGTGAAGGGAACTGTAGAAGATCAGGGCTTCTAGCAAGTATGATGCACTAAGTTTTGAATGAATATGAAAAGGAATTAGTGTGTCAGGAAGATGCCACCCAAACTATATCCTAAGTTACTATAAATATATGAGAAGAAAGACTGTAACAAGAAAAGTACCCTCTTTTGTGCAGCAAAAAGAAACATACAAGTTACTGGGCACCACAGTAACAACCAGGACTGGTTAAGTCTTGGAAAGATTTAACTCTTCCGGAAGCAGGCAAGAAGGTAGCAGGATCTCTTTAAAGAGTTATTCCTCCTTTCAGACAGGATCTTCCTTGTTTGTTACAGAAATGAAATCAGCATGAGCAAAAAAGACAACATTAACTCCTGTATTCCAAAAGGTAAAAGTATAAAGTTAAGTTAGATTCTCAGCAACTTCAGATTAAAAGGGAATGTTTATCTCCTTAACTGCTTGACTGTTCAACATGTTAGCACAAACAGAATAAAGTCTCCATATGTTCCTATGGTCATTAACTAATCTGAACTTCATTTACTGATGTGTAAAGTCTATTACATGCATTAAAGTTCTGTCTCGCCAGCAAACACTATTCATTAGATTGCTAAAAGCCTGATTTTTGATCAATAGATGCTTCTAAACCTGATGGATTAGAGTCTACCTCTAGAAGTTTTGGTGGATTCTTCTATTTTGAATGTGACTGTTTTCATATCTATACTTTTGGCATAAACATTATCCTGTAACAGTTGAATCGATTTTTTTTGTTACAGCCTCTCTGACATGTCTTGCTGTCATTGTATAATCCTGCACTTTCCTATTTCTCCCATCTTACTTGAAATATACTGATCAAAACTGCATGTTAAGGTGCACTACGTTTAAAAGCATTTTTAAAAATCTCATTCTGAACATTCTATTAATTGTAATGAGTTACACTAAGGATCACACAAATGTGTTCATAAGACCCTTTACTGACTGCAAAACAGTAAGTTCAGCATGCTGTACAGAATATCTGAATTTCATCTGCCATTCCAGCATACACACTCAAACGCCTTTGCAGTTTTTTACTGGCTGCCGGCTTTGCTGACTCGTTACTCAGAAACTTTTTCAGATTTCTTCTGAATATTTAAGATCTGAACACAAAGCTCACTCTTGGTGACTTATGTCTACCATATAAAAAAAAATCTCTATAGTTTCAGCTTTTCTTTCCTAACCATTAACAAGTAATATAATCTTGTAACTACTCTGACAGCCCTATCTAGGTATTCAATAAGATTGGTACTTCACAACTGCTAGTGATTCAATTTTCTAATATATAAGAAATACTTTCACCCATTACCTTACCTGACTTTTTTGTAGGTTAGCTTCTTCTAAGAGCTGTATGCAATCTTGGACTTTTGCAACTGCATCATACTTCTCCCTTTCTAAATTAGTGTACTTTGTCTGAAGCTCTCTAATCTGTTTTTCCAGGGCTGTTCTTTCTGTTCTCAGCTGTTCAGCATCTTGGACAGTAACACGTAATCTAAAAGACAGTTACTCATTTAACAATACAATGGTTAATCAAGACACTTCAATTATTTCAAACTAAGCTTGTAGAAAGTAAAATAAAATAAAAATAGTCAATACTGCATTCCTGGTTTTCTGCTTGTTTTGGGGACATTTGTCACACCTTAGAAAGAAGCAGAATTGAAGGAGTTAACTCAGATACCTACTCTCAGAAAATCCTTAGAAGTATGTTGCTATCCTGGGATACATCACTGAAAATGTTCTATATTAAAACAGAATAGAACAGCCCAAGAAGGAATAAAGTTCTCCTCTGTGGAGGAAATGGAATAATTGGATGTGGGCAATGAAGTTGCAGCTATACCATTAGAACAATGAAAACACTGGTAATTTTGCAACAGCTCAGAAATTCTTATTGTTTAATTATGATTGTCAGTATTGGCAGGCATGAGAAAGGGCAAGAGACTCTCAGAGGTATCCTCAAAAAATGTCTGAAAGTTCCGAAGTGCAGCTTATTCAATAGAGTGCATAGTTCCAAATACACATAGCGAGCGCTTTGGAAACACTTGGGCTGCCTTTTCAGGCAGTCATGCTGATTTACTTCCTAATGTGTTTACAATAACACATACAAAGAAAGAGAGCCACTCTATTAAAACGCAATTTTTGGAGAACCAAAAGCCCATAGAAACTAATAATGATAGCTAATTCCTTAACACATTCTAAAATGAAGAGCCTCTGAAACACTTAGACAAGTAAAACTCAGTAAGCAGAGGTAGCCAAACAAATCTGTAGAACTATTCAAGGCTGCACTTGACCATATAGACACATGGTTCCCCACTAATTATTTGTTTTCCAGAGTTACTGGAGAGTTCACAGGGCTATGAACAGAGCTGTGAGCAAGAAGGGAAAATGAACAGTCACACAGTTATTCCAATAAGAAGTTTATGAATTGTTCTTACCTATGAAGTCATTTGTCATTCTAAAATTGCTTACAATACTTTAATCAAAATTACTGTCCTCAGCTCCATGTAATATAGCTACACTTGATATCCTTGGAGAGTGAAGGTAAGGGGGAATGCACAGAAGAAACTGATTGGATCTTAGATCTTCTAGTAGACAGTACTGGAATTAAAATTCTATTCCTGATCACTCAAGCAATTTTTGTAATTTGCATTTATTGGATGTTATTTGCATGTTATTAATTTTTATTTATTTATTTATTTTTGTATGAGGAGTGATGAACTAAGACCTGAAGCCAGATCATGGTCAGAAAATCTGTATTCACCTCAATAACAGCTTCTTTACATAAAAAAAATAAAAAATAAAAATTCGGATGTGCATTTTTTTCTTCAAAACCCCACCTAACACTAATGAGAGTTGAGTAACTAGAATTTATGCACTAGAATGAAAAATACGTGTCTTGTTTTTTCTCCATTACAGTCAATAAAATCAGTGCTGTGTTTTAACATTTTAAATATATTGAAGACAGAAGCTGTTCTGCAAGGTTATAGAACAGAACAAATAAGGTAGAGAGCAGCCAAACATAAAACACCTGTATTTTGAGAAAACAGACTTACTTAGAAATACAAAACCCAGAGACTGATAAAAACTACATTTTACCTCACTTGTGAATACCCTGTTAGTAACATCCAGTGAGATGTCTTTACCTTGTTTCTAATTGTTTTATACTAGACTGCATTTGTTGCAAGCGTTTGTCAGATGCTGCTTCTCTTTGCTGGGCAGATAACACATCTTCTTCCTAGAAAGAATAAATATATTTTCCAGGTATCATCTGAATTTCATTTAACAAAACAAAGGTATATTAATAAAAAACAAGTCAGGGAACAACTTGCCATTAATTTAACACCAACAAGTTTCTAACTGACTAACATTTTCAGTTGTAATTTAAAATTGTTCTTTTCTCTAGAATACCTTTCTCTCCAATTGGCCTTGAAGCTTCTCTGTCAATCTGGTCATTTCATCAATCTTAGCACTTGCTGTCCGTCCATCTATTTTGGCTTGCCTGTATAAAGAAAAGAGTCTATGAATTACACTTCAATTATTACAGGGACAAAAAAAGAACTCTGTTACAACTTTGTTGAAATAGTTCTGAAGGGCAGTCAGATTCCATAATACTTTAACATGGCAGAAGAGGTTTCCCCTAAGCACGCGGCACAATGAGAGAGAAAGACCAAATTCATCAGGAAGGTACGTTGAATAAATATTTGGGAGGACTAGGCAATCAAAAACTTGGAGTGACTCAGTAACTTTAGTATAATTGGCATCAAATACTTAACACTGAGATAATTTTCAGAATTAGATTTCACTTTTTAAATCAATTTGTACAAAAAATTTAAAAAAATTTTAGCCATTTCTAAATAACGTAATTGATATGCATTATAATTTGAAGAGGTCTGACAACAGCTAAAACAGAAAAGGAGAAAAAAATGGGCTAGTTAGTGAATCAGACTTTAAACACAGTAGAAAAGCTCATTGAAATGAGCAATGCTCCTCTGACTTGGGAAAAGAAAGACATACAGAGTCCCTCACGTGGGTGTGTAACCCAATTATTCTGGCTCAGTATTAGGGTAAATTTAAAGACCAATGACTGAAAGTATGATAAAGTTTAAAAAAAAAAAAAAAGCAAACATATAGACTAGGGCAAACTAGAGCACTAACAGTCATGAAAGAAGCCAGGAAATAATGAGTATTTTTTTAGAATCAACTTCAAGCGAAAATTCCTTAAGGAAATAACATTTTTATTTAATGGCATAAAAGGAAGGAGCATATTATGCTGCAGTGAAAATATAAACCAGCATACGCATAATCCTAGCAACTCTACAACAGTTTCAGTTTAATACATCAGAAAACCTCATTTCTTAAGAAATCAAAAAACAAAGAAAAAAACATTATTCCTAGACATCTGGCCCTCACTGCGGGTCCAAACCTTTGGTCTTACCCCATGTGAAAAGGGGGTGCCTTCTAGAAAAGGCGCTATTAAATTTATGACAGCATTTAGTTGCTTCCCCCCAAAATATTTAAAAAGTGTTGCAAAAAAAACCCAAAGAACTCTAAAACCAATATAAGGAGAAAATAAATATATATAAAAAAAGAGATCATAAAATTCAAAACAGCTTAAGTACTTAAAATGCATTTTAATAACCAAACTCTGCTTCAGATCAAATTCTGGAATGTGCATTTAAGAAGTGACAAATTGATTCTAAAGATGCAACTTTGATTTCTCATTGTGCAATTTATCTTTGATACAACCTTGTCAAGCTTTTACCTTTCTGGCAATATACTGAAATGCAGCTTTGAGCAATTCAAAGTTTATATGTTTATATGCATTATCTTCAGACCTTTTAAAACATTTCAAGAGCATATATCTCAAAACATTTTTGATACTTGCAGCTAAACTCAGAAGTTCACTGCACTGGAACAGACCATCTGACAAATGAGTATCCAGTATCACCAGAGTATCCCCTCTCCAGAGACAGCCATTAGGAGTTAATTCATGAGAACAATAATATGGTGAGCTAAACAACTGATGATATACAATGGAATTTTAAAATATTATATTAAAATATTACACGTTAAATATCATAATAAAAATTCTAGCATTTAAAGAAGTCAATCTGTTTAATCCTCAATTCTCTCCACAAATACATCAAATATTATGTTGCTTATAATGTATGGCTGATTATGGCCCTTTAATAGTTGCATAAATGTAAATTTGTTATTATTTAAATATTAATGAGTAGCAATAACTCTGTTCTTAAATACTTCTCAAGAAGTTTTCACCAAATTTCTTTTTTTTTTTTTTTTAAATTTGGGTAAGGTCAACTTCTGATCTAAAGAATAAAAGCTATTATCCTCTGAAAAATAAACTCCAGCAGAACTCTTACTTTTGTTTTCTTTTCCCCAGGTTACCTTCCAAAACTTAATCTAGCAGTCTTCCCTTAGGTGCACATATTAGAAATAGGATGATAATCCATCACGAACACGTTTAAAGTGTTTTATGGTTACATAAAACAGATCATATACTTTGCTAGATCAATCCTAAAATACTTAAAGTTTACCAAGACATGCTTTTAGGCTTAGCAACATCAAAAGCTCCAAAACTGCACCCAGTCTAGGTCGTATGAAACAAATAGAAATTGTCCCACGTGTAAGTTTTTGTTTTTAAATCTCTCCAGATTTGTTACTCTATTACTGTAAATCACTGCGAATCTATTAAAAATGTCTGAAAGAAGCATCAAATTGTCAGCAATATATGCTTTGTAACCCAGGCAAACTACATGCATGTGACTTCCTGGTAGAGAAGCAACAGCTGGTGAGAAGTGTTGTAGGCTTCTTTGAGAATCACTGCAGTACTTCTTTTACAGCTATATAGAGCTGCTGTCATTAGCTTTGTGAATATGAAATACTGTTTTTTGGAACTCTGAGCTGATCTGCATGGAATGACAGTGTAATCAGTGTCCACAACAAGAAACTCAAAATTCCTCTGAAATCCCATTTGCACCAAATTGGTAACACTATGACGAGAATAAATATGACAAAGTTTATGCGTGATGGTCCCCAGTCACTTTAATCAGTAATCAGGGAGTTACCAAGAGACTCTTAGAACCTGGAGAAAGCTTCCAAAGATGTATAAAGATTTGTGATTGCTGCGGGAGTGACAAGACAGCGATAGACCAGCAGTTGAGCTGTGTTTGACACTGCCTGGAGTCACTCCACTGGTAGAGAGCAGCCACCCCGCCAGACACCAGGAACAGCCTGCACCCAACTGGCAGACCGACAACACAGCAAGAAATAAATGGGGACCAATGTATCTGCTGTGTTCGTATGGGAATTCTTGCGGTGCTTTCTCAGAAGCATACAATTAGTGGACTTGAGGACGCTGCATAAGTACACACAATGCAGCAGCAATCACACCTCCAACAGGAGAGATATGCAGTCAGGTAAGTGACCATGTATTTCTTACAAAGGGAGTATCTGTGCACACTTGCACACACTTTATCAGTTGATTGATTAATAACATGTAATGAACTATTTTGACTTAAGCCATGTGTTGAACTGCCTTCACCAGCAAAGATTTTTAATCAGGAATGTGTTCCAGATGAATGAAGGTGACTAGTCTACTCAAGCCCAGGAAATAGCCAGGAGCCTACCCTTGTGAAAGTAAGGAATATACATAAATGTATACAATTTCCCCCATTATATATAAACTTCACTGCTGTTTGTAAATAACAGCACCTACAAAAACCCATGTATTTAGTGCAAACATAGGTAAAAGTTCAGACCAAGGTGATCCATTAGTTTTAATTCAGTCCCAGGGAGTTTCTAAAAAAGAGTAGTTTCCTTTTTTAAAAAGGAAGTAAGGGTAAGAGCAAAGGAAATCATGACACCTTTGAATTTGACAAACACCCCAACTGAATGCTTTACTGCATCACAATTTTTATTTTTGAATCAAACCCTTGGAAGTGTTAGAAATACATAAAAAGCCAATGTTGCAAGTGTTTATTGAATGTCTAAAGTAAGTTCAGCTAATGCTAATTGCTTTAACACACTTATTACGAGTAAATGCAATCATGTCAATGCAAGACTGATCTCCAGATGAATGGGTACCAAAAGAGTAATATTAGCCTGTGCGAGTAATGTCCAAGAATGTACGGATGTGTTTTCTCTTTTAAGATAGCATGACAAGTGATAACAGAGTTGATAAATACTTTATTTCAGCAAATACCTTGAATACCACCTTAATTTTTGATTTCTGTCACATTTTCCTTCCTTAAATTACATCATTTTCTGAAAATAGTTTTTCCCACTGAAAAATTATAGCTAATAAAAAAGAGGTGGTAAGTTCCCCTTCGAAAATATCTTCACTGACCAAGGTAACTGCATATGTGAACAAGTCCTGGTCCTAAATTTGCTGTGCAGAAGAAACCTAAAAATAACCATTAAGACAAATAAAGCTTCTCTTACCTCTAATGTCCACATAGCCTATGGTTTAGAGCTCTTGGTGAAATTTTAGATGTTAAAATTTAAAGCTACTTTGAACATTCAAATTTCAGGACTGTGATGAGTAGCCACATATATAATGGGACGTTGTAAAAATGGTGTTACAGGACAAAAAGAGGCCCATAATAAAGAAGTAAGCTAAAAAAGGCTATAGGAAAAAAATATTTTTAATTGCCTGTATTATACCTCAGTTGCTTTCGTAGCTGCTCTAGTTCCACATTCTGTTCCGTTACAGTTTGTAGAAACTGTTGATTGCTCTGCAAAACAAGGAGAGATTTATAGCATATTCTCATTTTATTGAAAGTCTCATATATTCGGAGTTATAGGACATTTCTACAGAATAGAATGCTGTAAGAATAGCTGATAAAGTCTATGTAACACTGGCTGGTCTTCAAGGTGCCGGGCTTTAGGTAGCGTAATATAGAAAGGCAAATGAAGAGTGATGTTACCCCATCCTCCGTTTCTTTCCCCTGTTGGTAGTGTAAGAACTTCCAGAGATGAAGACTGTAATAGCTCAGATCTACCATCTACATTTCCCATCTAGTTGCTTTAGGTACCTAGAATACCTTAGATAAATGAGTACCACAGTAGACCACATATTGCTGGAAAGAATTCCTTTGTTTTAAATAGGCTGCCTAATTAAAAACAAAAACAAAAAAACCCACTACTTTGTATTTAATGTCCTCTTGTCCTGAGGCAGCAAGCAACTGTTTATCCCTCAACTTTCTATGCCACCCAGAGTGCTAGAAATCTCATCCTCTTTCAGGTGTCCTCTCATCTAAGAATAATTTAGTGTTTGTTATCCAACTAGCCTTTCCTGGATCTTACATTCCCCTTCTGAGATAAGAGATGACCACAACTTTAATATAGGTAGCATTCAAGACGCTACTGTACTGTGGACTTCAGCACAGTACCCAACCCCAATACTAACATTCTTCTTGCTTTCTTGACTGTTGCTGAGAATTGTTTTCAGAACCCTCATACTTGTAAAATATGTATTCTGAGTGTTAACAATTACTTCAGGACTAACACTAAGCACCCTACGTGAAAGCTCCATTTTGCTTTCACTGGTTATTCTGCTTATATAATTATTAATGAAATGTCTGACAAAATGTATTCATGTATTTGATATCATGTCTAACTGCAAATTTCTGTATCCTATTTCAGTTTTCATTACCTTAAATTCTTTAACATTAGTAGTGAGCACTGTTGTTTCATTACTGGATCCCATTTCCAGAACATTTATAAATACACTGAAAAACTCAAACCTGAACACATCTATGGAACACAGATGTTTAACCATAATAAAAAACACAACTAGTTACTTCTGCTCTCCACTCCTCATTTTTCAGTTTGGTAGCTTAGAAAGGGCATGCTTCTTCATTTCGTGACATTCGTAATAGACCTTGTCAAATTGTGTGGAGAACACAAGCAAATGGATAACCTTTACCTTTAACATTGTCTTCTTCAAAGAACACCTGTATTTCACTCTTCTCCTCATCATTTTTCCAATATTATGATTTTAAGCATTCAGTCATTCTACTTTTTGTTACCTCCTACTGCTTCGCTTATAATAGTCGATCAGTCTGCAAATTCCAAATCCTCACCTGAACTGTTTCGGCTCATTGTATTTCCTTGAGACTGTTTGACAGCAATCCCTCAATAACTATAATATGGCTATCAACCTTAAAGAAAGTTGATTTTGTTAGTCACTGACTGTATAAGGTAAAAATTCCTGAGTGTGTTATTTTGCTTTTATTAAAACTACTGAAACGACTAGTAAACAGAACTGCTTGCAAGATACAATTCTATGGCAATCTGCAGTATAGTACTCAATATCAGTATGGGCTTGACTAAAGCACTACATTTTTTTCAGCCCACAGCTTCCAAATGATTGCACAACAAAGAATTTAAGTATTTAAATAAAGAATTTTAAGGAAATTCAGAATTCAGGAAAAAAACACATTACTTCTTGATTTAAAAGCCATTACTTCTTGATTTTTGACTTGTTCCTAGACAAGTGTGCAAATCTGAATGGCACAAGGTCTGTCCAAGCACATATCTATGAGGGACATTTTGCTTTCAGTTTGCGCTTCAAGGCTCCCGTAGAAAAAAT
Source organism: Anas acuta (assembly GCF_963932015.1). Taxonomy (NCBI): domain Eukaryota; kingdom Metazoa; phylum Chordata; class Aves; order Anseriformes; family Anatidae; genus Anas; species Anas acuta. The sequence continues at coordinate 35,895,524 of NC_088982.1, forward strand.
TCAGTAAGTCACTTACCAACTCTGTTTTCTCATTGGCAGCCTGTAGCTGCTGAGTCAGCTGGTGGAAGCTAGTCAGCTGATCCTAAAAAAAAGGATTGAGCTTCTTGTGTTTACCATCATAAGGATGTGACAATCAGTCAACTAAAAACATTTTTGAAAATTCACGTGCTTTACAGGAAATCCAATATACTTTGTAAATTAGTGATTTGATTACTTCTAGCTGTTGACCTGGTAATCTAGCAAATTAGATTTACTACTGAAAAACGTATCTGAATTTCACTCAGTTAAATGAAAGCGTACATGTGTAGTACTTCTAATGGGCCACACAAGCTATGATGGTACTATAAACATTTCACAGTAGCAGAAATGTATCCACAACACGTTAGCAATTATTTGATGCATCAGTGACCACATCTGACCACTCAACATTTGACGTGACTGTTACAGAAAACAGTATGATATAACCACCCCACCTCAGTTTGACTACACACAGACCCCAAATCTTCACAGTTTACAATGACATTCCAAAATTAACAAAAATATAAATGAAAATTACTTTCTGCTTTTGTCTTTCAGCCACATGGATTTGTGTTTCAGTCATGCGTTCCTGGTACTGCTGCCGAAGGCGATCAAGCTCCTGTGATACAGTCTGCCAGAGCTCTATTGCATGTTCTTTTTCCTAAGAAGTTGCAGAACAAATGTCTACATAAATACTGTCTTATTACAGTACATTTACTTTTATCTACCATTCCCCAAAAGAAAAGACGTAACTTTTCTTTCGAAATGTCTTTTTGTACTTTGTACACATTACAACCACAAAGACAAAACAACAAATTCAGAGGTAGAAAAAGATGTTTGTGAGTTCAAATTACACATACATGAGAATTGGAAGTTTTGCACAATTTTGTAGCTCTCTCCAGAAAAGCAGTTCTACTAAAGTTCTGAAACTTTCAAACGCAAACTTTTACAAGTATTTACTCTAGGACTATGGTATATCAATAGTCAAATACAAAAATTCAGCTGTCAATTTAGCTTCAATTTAGTCCAATGCAACAGGACTGACATATCACTGCAACAAGTTCATGAGATTTTGCTGAGCTTTTTGGATTTGTTACTTTCTGTATTCCACATAAACTTGCCTCTTTATTTCACATTACAATGTTTTTTTCTTTAAATCAAAATGACAACCTACCACAGTAACTTCAATTGAACAATATATTTTATTCATCTCCTGGTCAGGAAATCAACATAAAGATCAAGTAAACTAGGTAAAACTAAAGGCAAATTAACATAAAAACTTCCTAGGTGTATGAAGCTAGAAAGAAACTTCCTTCAGGTTTTGCTGTCCATACTATAAATACTTTTTTTAAGCTATGTGAAATCAAGAAGGCCTCAAAATAGTTTCAAGAAAGTGTTATAAACAAATTCTGAACCAAAAAATAAACCATCCCCTAATCTGCTAAGGCACAAGAGAAATAAAGCAGTACAAACGTTTTGTCTCACGCACTTGATTTGTCAGTTGTAGTTGTTCTTGAAGGTTTCTCACTATTCCTTCATCTGCAGGAAGATCAGTTCCCAGAGGCATGAAAGGAAGAGCCTCCAGTTGTGTCTCAAGAACCTCTTTCAACTCTGCATGAAGCCTGAAATTCAAAGTAACAAGTTAAGCAAAACATTTCTTTAACACATTATTTTTTTAAAATCAACTAAGTTATGTACCTTTAATCTGTACATAATGTTGACATCTGACATTTAAATCTATTAAGATATGTTCTATAAAAACAATAAACAGTTTTAAATAGCTTTATATCTAGTTATTTTACACAGATACGGCTGAACCTCCTAATCTGGTGGTGTAATATATATTAAGCACTTAACAACTAACACAAGTACATGAATATGAAATCTTGAATTAAGTGGCTTCACAAGATTTCAACGTCTTAGGAAAAAAAATAAGATTAAAAAATCAAGAACAACAGCAATAACAAGACAGTACACTTATTTACCTTTCATTTTCCTTGGTGACTTGCTCAGATTTTCGTCTCATCTCACCCATCTGTGCCTAATACAAAAACACGCACAAGTAAGCTCTTAAGCGTCAAACTTCAGCAACTCGTTCTATGTTTTTTCTGAATGATACTGTAAAACACAGACTACATAATTCAACACAATGAAGTAATTGAAAGTAAGATTTCCTTCCGTAACAAAAGTCACAAGATGCCACTTAAATTTAACAGCTGCTAAATCCTGTTTAAAAGTTACACCTGAGTTCTAAGTTGTTATGACCATTAAACTTAGCTCTGGGAATTCCTATAGCTCTTACAGATATATTTTTAATTAAATACTGTTCTTTTAGGGATACAGTTGATAAATACTTAATGTGTACAGGATGAGTTAATAAAAAATTTTAGGAACTATGTAAGGAGCAATGTCAGTTTGTAATAGCTGAATCAACTGCTTTGTTAACAGAAGGAGTGCAACAGAAGCATAGGACTTATATTGCCTTCTGCAATCAACCAAGTTTGAAGACTATTTGTGGATGCTCTACTACGGACATAAGATTAAGTGCACTGAAACAAAATTGTAGTGTAGCTTTTGCATGTAGATCACAAGTAAGAACTGATCTCTGCTCCACAAATATTATTAAACACACCACTTTACTTTTCAGGAATCATAGGAAGCATTGGTTTCATTTGCCTGCGGTTTGAAAGGAAGAGAGACAGTTCCCTCTCCCCCACTCTCCATGATACCAAACATTTCAATTATTTGAGTTTGAACAACTAAGAACATAGAAGTATGAGTATATCTAGTTGCAAGACTGAGCTGGACTGTACGGCCAAGATCAGACCTGTAGGGAAAGGGGGAAATATCTGCCTCATCTCAGTGTCATCGAGGAAAATTCCATGCAATCATATCAGAATGTCCAGAGACAAAAACATGCATGTTGTGTTTCACACCACCACTTCCACAAACACAGTAATGGCACAATTTGGACAACCTCCCAGCTTTTTCATAGAAAGTTCTATTCATTCATTTGAGACAGGCTGTGATCTTGGAACTTTGTGAAGCATGATGAAGTCATGCTTTCCTCAACTGACAAAAAATAGTAGCCTACATATTAATACAGTAAAGCACTAAAAGAGTGCAAAATGTTGGCAACATACGTACCTTATAAATCCGCAGCTGCTCCCTCATCTCTTCCAGGTGTTTATCATACTCTACAATTAGAGCTGATAAGCTGAAAATTGGAAAAACATGCTCAGAAACCATTTTGTAAATGCAGAAACATCGTTTTGATAATCAACTGGTTTTACAGAATTCTTAACCTAGAGAACAGAACAAAACAGTTTACTTCCAAGACCAACATTCACCAGCATCAAGAGAACAAGTTTAATTACTGTTAAAGTATGATAATTAACCACAGACTTACTGTATGAGAGAATTAGAATACACAATATTGTAAATGAGAAGTAAAGCATTAGTATTTCATATATAGATAAAAATCTCAAAAAATTAGAAACTAGACTTTTTACCGCTTTCACATACATATAAGATAATGTAAAAAAATGCAGTTTTACTTGCATACTTCCTTCCTTCCCAGTATTTTTTGTAGACTACAGTAATTCTCTGAAAAAACTTTATTAGTGATAAAGCCTTAAAACCCAACCATAAAGGGTAGTTTGTAACAGCATGAAGAGCATAATGACCATTAAACAATTTACTAGTGCCCCTACAGAAAAGCTTATTTGTGCACTGTTAGTCAACTTCTCAAGCAAATATTTTAAAAAATACCCACCTGACTTGTTTAACAGACACCTGTTACCTAACTTCATGCAACCTCACCTGCACTTTATTGTCTTAAAATTTACATTAGATTATTCCTCACCTCCTGTTCTTTATTTTATAAACTGTGCAAGAAAAGTCATATTTAAATCCCTGAATAAACAGAAGATTTATTTAAACACAACTGTTACAGGAACACTTTCGCAGACTTCCCCTTACAAGTCCTCAGAGCTGTGAGCAAGTAAGTGTACATAAAACTAGGCCCAACTGGATATTAACGCTTTTAAAAGCAAATGTGTTTTTTTTCTTTTTTTGAAGTAGTATTCTCTCTTGTTTGGAATCAGTTACCTTTGGTCCTTTATCCTGGATCCGGATATACCATCACCTCCAAAGACATTTTTCTGTAATCGAATATCTTATGTTAGTACTTGTACATGACTGCATGTAGCTATTATTTATTTATTTTTTAATATGCAACAAAAAGCTGTTTATTCTGTCTGTACTGAAAGCATATACATTATCCCAAACAATCGCTTTTAGGTTTACATTAAAAAATCCTTGAACTCTGGCCCAATTTGAAAAAAAATACAATTGATTTTTTTTTTTCCTGGAGATGCTCTGATGTAAAGTGTAACAACATCTGATGGGGAATCAGCTCTTTCTTAAAAGAACCCATACAAGTCTGTGCAAGTGCCAAGTTCATTTCCATGCATCCCAGCATCAGAAAAGTGCTGATGCCCTAAGTTCTGCACAAATTTTCAGACAGGCTTATGGTACTCACCACAAAATGCTATCTTCACATGAGACAAAAAAGCCTATAGAAGTGAAAAAGTCTACTCTGCAGAAATCAAGTGTCTTTGCAGGGATGTGTTCTCCTGCATATGATAAACTTTAAAATGCACTAAAAATAGCAGAATTCATAGCTGTTACGACAGTTTTATTCTGCTGCTGCTTTGAAAACTAGAAGCAACTCTGCAGATGTGCAATGGGCTCAAGGCAAAGTGACACTGAAGTGGACTATGTTCTAGGTATGCAAAGATGTATGTCTTAAAACTGAGATTTTTTTTTTTTTAAAAACTACTTCTATACCTGTGGTAAAACCACCCCACAATACCTCAGTTCACATACCTGCTCAGCATTGCTGCTCAAAATTTCATCCGTTTCATACTGTTCAAATGCCACATTTAGCCTTTGATCTGAAAAATACAACAGAAGTTAGAAGATCATACAACATGAACGTTTATCTAGATAAACCTGACTGGTAGTCAGAAATGTTTTATGGTGTAGTGCTTTGAAGGCACACGATATGCTTTGTAAAATTCTACTTAGTGCAATTATTTTCAGGAAAGTAGGAGTTCAAAAAAATACAAAGACTAAGAAGAAATAATTAATTTGACGTCTTCCATATCATTACCTCCTAGAAATTATTTTATTTTTTTTTGCCTAGAAAAGTCATAAACATACACAACATCTTAATGATTCATGAGGACTAAATACAAGGAATCACACCAGAGCCAATTCAGTTAGCTGGATGATATAAAATTAACCTGTTGCTGGGAACTGGACCCATAAACGTTCAAACAAGCATTCACATAAATGACAGACATAAAAATATTCAACAAATTTAGGTCACAAGAACTTCATTGATACATGAATCTGAGCACTCACATATATCCAAAAGAAAGCCAAGCAAGAAAGACATGCAGACTTCAAGCATCTGCATTTTTAGAAATAAACATCAACTAAGGCATCGCTCTTCTCTACTAATCTAACTTTGACTACTGGGATTTCAGAGACTACTTATGCTGCAAATGGAAGAATCAGCAAAAGGTTGGAAAGGGAAAACAGCAGCTCTTCCCATTCATTTATAGCACTCTTCCATCTGGCCAAACCATGAGAATCTGATTTAAACCTTTGTAACTGAAATGGATAGAGGGAAAAAAAAAAGGGTGTCAGGAAGACAATACAACTGTTTTGACTTAAAATTTCTTGCCTGTTATTCTTGATATGCATTGCAATGGTTCTTTTTGTGGTTCTAATGTGCTACAGGAATCTACAGGGAAAAAAAAAAAAGAGAACAGAATATAAAGGGGATGTCAACAAACAGGACCTGGAAGAGTAGCTGGCCTCACCAGCCAAAGCAATCTCAGAACATGAACATAGGTGCAAAAGGAGGATAGACCTTAGACACCAATTGCAGAAGTATTCACCTTCAATAGTAATCATAAAGTTCATTCAGATAAAAAACGTACTTAGTAGCTTATCACAAAAATATGGAATGGAATGGATAACTATCACATGTAAGATCAGCTGCTGATACTTCAAAATGAATTCAACCAAAACTGAATTTATAACGGATCAGTGTCAGGGAACAGCATTTCATTATGAGAACTTCCGTTACAGCTATAACGCAACAAGTATTTATGCTATAAAGCTGAATTTAATAGTGCTTATAGAATCCCCGTGTATTACACACATTCAACACTTTAGAAGTTGGACATCATCTATGAAAAAAGTAGAACATCGATAAATACATCAGACTTAGAACAAGCCTCAAATAGCTTGTGTCTCAACTGCTATGCAAACTAACTTAAAATTTGTTCAGCATCTTTGCAGGATGCATTTTTTCTGAGAGGTATCCTTGAGAGAAAAGGCAACTCGTCGCTTCATGGTGTATATTGTCTAAGCTCCATTTGGAATCACACAATTATAAAATAAGAAACTAGACCCAAACACATCAAATACATAAAAAAGGAAATTCACGACTTTTGAACCTAAACCATTTGTTCATGTCACAGTATAACAAATATTTGAGCAAAACTCAAGAGATATAGAGGCTTCTGAGGCAAGGTTACTGGTGGTACAAACAGAAGCTTTTCTGCTGTTGAGGTCCTTTGAATCACGAGTTGTCCCTCCACCTCTGTCCATCCAAAACTGTCCTAACAAGCTCAGTATCCGCTGAAAACTTGAGCTGCGTGCTGCACGGTCACAGCACTTCTTGCACTGTGATCCTGTCCATTCACGTTACCCCATTTCCCCACCACACAGACTACAATGGCGGGGTGAGCAACATTCTTGGGACAACACATCAACTCCCTATTTTTAGAAATATAAACTCTGCAGAAGCATCTTTTGCCAGTCAGTATTTTGGCGTTCAGCAGTCTAAGTACACTCTGATCCACTCGTTTTACACTCACATTAAAATTACCCAAACCATACAGAACACATACTTACAGGTATAGCTTTCAGTCTGTAACACACATTTCATCAGAAGGCAGCTTTTTTGCCTTCCAGGTGTCGGTTAAGCAGAGTAACATTTTCGTACATAAAGAGGCACGATCCTAAAAATTCCCGTGCCTGGCTATTACCCTCATTTACACCCTTTTAACGGTTAGTCCTCTGCTAGCCATAAAAGTTTTCACACCGTTGTTTCTCGCCGCAGACACCACAGAAAACACCCCCCTGCTGTTACACCCACGGACTGAAGGCTTCCCTCCCCATACAAGAACCGCCCCAGGCTCCCAGGGGCCGCCTCCCTCCAGCAGCCGGGGGCAGCCTCGGGGCCGACCGCCTCACCTGGCTCCCCGCCGCCGCTGAGCTCCGCGGCCATGCCGGCGGTCAGGGCCGTCACCGCAGCCTCGGAGACGGCGGAGCCCCCGCTCCCGAGCCCCTCACCAACACCGCTCCCCCGGCCGCCGGAGCCCGTAGCGAAGGAAGCGGCGGTTGCAGCGGGCGGGGCGCTGCGCTAACGGCTGCGCACGCGCCGGCGAGGCGCTGAGGGGCGGCCGTTGGCGGCCGTTGGGTGCGCGCGCGGCGGCGGTTGGCGTGAGGTGAGGGCGGTTGGCCGGGGAGCCTCGGCCGTTAGGGTCGCAGGAGGTGCCTGAGGGTGCGGGGCAGCCCCTCGGTGGGCTCCTGCGGGAAGCTTGTGCCCAGCTACGGGCTGGGGGCTGGTGGAAGCTGCCCTCTCCTTCACGGCTTGCAGCTTCCTTGGCCTGGCAGGGCAGTTAGGGAACCCGGAGCGCAGCTGCTTGGTGCTGTCCCGCTACCCGTGTGGGTAGGGGTCGGGATGGAAGGCACAGAGCTCACTGAGGAGCCGTGAGGGGGCCCCAGGTGCAGCAGCGTTCTCAGGGCGGGCAGGTGCGATGCTGGGGGAGCTCAGGTGCGAGTGCCTGAACTGGGTGCAGCGAGCTGCATGCAGCTCGGGGGCGTGCAGTGGGAGCACTTGCAGGTGGCTAAGAGTTTCTTCTGTATGGTGTGCTGGTGTTTGGCTGAGCCTCTTGGGCGTGTATAGCATTAAAGGTAGATTGAAGGTCTTCTTTAAACACCCCCATTGCTCCATACCATTGTGCTGTATTGCTTTCTTTATTATAACTGAGAAGCATACTAGTAACCAACTTCACTAAGTCTCTGTATGGTAACGTGGATCATTCTTACAACTTGTACATTTCTACCCAATAAACTGTCACTGCAGGAGTTATTTTTATTTTTTATAGTAAAGTCATCTGTCTGTCCTACATGTACAAATAGTAAGGTGCTACATCTGTTGTGTCTAATTTTTCTTTCAGACACCATAGTTAAAGTAGTGCTCAAAGTAGTTCAGTGGGTTCTGTTGTGGAACTCTTGTGGAAATGTGAGGAAGCTCTTAATACTGTAGAGAATAAGGGGCCATAAACTTTTTGGAAACTGTGCTCCATTTATTCTTTTGCTTGTAGATTAAGGTTGTTCTTGAGACTAATGCAATTGTTTCTAAGGAAGAAACGTTGGAGTGTAGCGTTCTCTGCTGTTCTGCAGATCTTGTTTGATAAGATGTGCTTGCAGTTTTTCTTGAAATCCTTTGCTTTGGCTGGTTTTCAATGACCGCCAAGCAAAACTGTAGCAGATTTTTTGTCTTGCATTTCAGATTCACTGAAGATTTTTTTGTCAATCTGTTTTTTTTCATATTACAAAATCATCTAACAGCATGTAGTTATGCCTGCTTTGTTTATCTGTTCTCTAGATAAATATTTGATGGTTTTGGAAGGTGTTTAGGTAGGCAGTGAAATGTCTTAAGCTTGGCAAAACTTCTAAAAGTCATTTGTAACCATGGAAGTATAAAAGCCTATGAAAAGCATTCATGTTACTGCTTTATAAAGCTAAACTATTTCAGCTCTTCTGTTGTCTGGAAACATGATTTGGGGATTGTAACAGATGCAGCTGTCTTGTTATTGACAAAATGACTGATACAGCTTCATTATTTTTTTGCCTGTAACTTGTTCTTTTGTTGGTAAGGGCTCATGCAGAATATTCTAACTTCTGCCTGCACAAATGGTTCTCCCTTTCAGAATAATCTGGCATTGCAGAAGTATGGCTATAGGTGAGTGTAAGAGCAGTTCCTCCCCAGTCTGTTTTGGAGTCTGCCCTCCACAGGGATGCCACGTGCTTGTCCTAGAACTGAGTGGCCCTAAGGAGGGTGTGCGTACACGTAGTCGTTGGGATGGGGGTGAGTTTCTCTAAGCAGTCTGTATCTGTGCTGATCTGTGTAATGGTAGGGCTGCTGGCAAAAGCTCTAGCTGTAGAGAATCTGGGTTACAGAGCTGACATATGGAAGCTGCTTTTGTAGTACAAGAGGCAAACAGAGACGTTTGAGGAGGCATGGATTTGTCTTGCTACCCTAATGTTGTTTGGGTTGAGGAATCTAGCTAACACTATACAGACTTTGACTTGTCATATATAACTTGCTCTATAGAGGAACTCAGTAAAATAATAGTTTTAAAACAGTGACTTGTTCAAGTGACCATCTTTCTTCATTCATAAATAGGACGGAAACCAATCAGTTCTCTCCTCTTGGTCCTGTCTAGGAGATTTATGCTTCATGCAAAGTTACTTTTCAACTGCTTAACTTGCAAGTTTTTATTTTTATTTTTTTTAGCCGATGGGCCAGTACTGTTGGTGCTGAAATGGCATCTGGGCTCTTTAATGGAAACTTCCTTTCTCATTTGTCTTATGCAGAATATTAAAATGGAATTCACAATTGAACACACGTGGGATGATTTACCTGTGAGCCACAAGCCAGTAACAATTGGGCTGAAGTCATATGACGGAGGGCTGCTAATGGTAGTCAACGCTCCCTTCTTTAATGATCCTCCAGCACCACTTGGAGAGCCAGGGAAGCCCTTCAGAAACTTGTGGGACTATGAGGGTAAGCGTAACGGTTTTGCTGCAGTTATCTGATTTGTGTACATGCTGATGTTCATCTGTATTTAATATGCCTGGTTGTTGTTTAAGCTTCTCTGATGGCTATTTTTAAAAACTGATCTAATTTGAAGTGTTGAATGTATGGCATCTACTAATGCAGTACCGTGATCAAAGAAACTGAACTGATTTTAAAGTTCCAGATAGGAAATGTAAAGAAAAATTCCTTCCTGTTTTATCTTAAGGGCTCTGGGAAAGAATGCTGGTGTAGAACTTCCTTGTAACCTTCATCCTCCCTTAAGGAAGTTCCTTAAGTAACTGTAAATGTCATGCTATATCTAGCCATAAACTACCCCCAAATGTATTAAGAGGGATGCTCTCTATCTAGGTGGTGAATTATTTTCATGACAAACACTGTTGACAGTAAGGTTGTTTTTATAGTAGTGCAACAATATAGATGACTAGGAAAAGAAGAAAACGTTACATTTATGTCACTTGGTGGACATAAAGGAAATGGACTACAGCAAATAGGATGGGTATCAAGAATAGTGAGGTTGACTTTTCCTGATGTCAGTAGTATGGATGTTCAAACTTGGCTTTTGGGTTACTGATATAACTTGTGGGACAATTAAGGCTTGACATATTTTAGTATTAAAATAATTTTACGAGATGTATATATAAATATACCTTATGTATACATAAATATACAAATACATTATATACATATATAAATATACATTTGCAGTACGTAAATAGAATTGAAATGCTAAATATAGGTTCTACTTTCTCTTTAAGTAGTAGAGAACAATAGGTAAAACATTTGTCTATTAATTGCTTACTTTTCCAAAGTCAATTTCAGGAACAGGAAGGTATGAAGCAAAGAAAGTAGAGCGCATAATGTTATTGAAAATTGCACCCAAATAGAATGGGAAATATTCCTACAGGAATGCTGTTTTCTCTCTTTTTTCCTGTCAATACTTTCATTTTTACCTGTTGCTTTGAATAATATAGCAACTTAATGCTTCTAACAGTTCTCTGCTTTCGGATTATTGAAATACTCTGATTTAACCTCTACTGGAAAATTAATAGCATCATTTCGATATCTATTATACCAAGTAGGCTTATGTAAAACAGCATAATAAATCATATCTAGTTCTAACTCTAACTAAAGCTTTATGATAACATATCTTTACTGTGAGAAAGACCATTATAGTTCTAACTAATGGTCCTAAAAAGTGATTCAGTAGTCACACCTAGTGTTCAGGTATATCTGAAACCAAGTAATTCCTTGTCCACAGGATCAGCTATTTACTGGGCAGAGTGTTTTGAAAGCTACTACTTTCTTAATATTTCTGAGATTCAGCAGGCTTTTTAATTATGGTGTGTGTGCTTTGCTGTGAGTTCCTCTTTTTGGTGTTCTGCTGTGTATGGTGCTCTGAATCCTCAGGCTACCAGCAAATACAAAATTCTGACCCTTAAGTGCCTTAGGGTGAGTGTCTGCTGTGAGTGTGATTGGCCACGATCTCTGTCTTAACACTGTTCGCAGCAAGCATATTGGGTGAAATGTCTGTGCTGGTGCTATGCTTACTGTGCTGAGAGCTGATGCTACTTAGTAGAACTGCCATTTTTCTGATGCATAAGAATTTTTTTTCTAGAATGGCATAGGCCAAAAGCCATTATGAAAACGAATGTTTTAATGGGATGTGAAAGTCTTGGGATGCTATAAAATCGGTAACTAATATAAAGCATTGACAGCCTGTGTCTTTTTTTTTTTTAAAGTTGTAGAGGCATTTTTCTTGAATGACAGAACTGAACAGTATTTAGAAGTTGAACTTTGTCCGTAAGTACAGCATGCTGGAAAAAGTTGTGAATACTAATCTGCATTTCTAGCTGTAGTGCTTGTGGAATGTATGCATGAGGAAAACTCTGGGTGCAGAAACTACTTCAATATGGAGGATGTACAAATTTGTGGCAGAAATGTGCACTAATAACTTGGCATCATTTTAAGAAAATTGTGGCTCTGATTTTTGACAGTCATGGACAACACTTATTGTTGCTGCTTTCTGGCAAAAGAAGAGTATGGAAAGTAAGTGGTCAAGTGCATTCATAATGTACAGAAAGTAACTTTTAGGTGCATGTTGGCTGATTAGAAGTTAACTAGCTCTTTTTTTCTGCCTTTAATAGGAAGAACTTCCCTTGGAATTTGAGGTGACCAGAATGGAAACCAAATGGGAGGGTAAAGCTCATCTTCCTTGGAATTATTTTCCACCATGCACTAACAAGTTTAACGCATTTGCAATTCATGGCTCAGGAGACCAGAGAAAACATGAAGCACTTCATCCTGTGCCTCGATGTGAACTTCAAGAAGGACAGAAACCAGATTTGTAAGAATAAAATTAGTTCTCTTGTAACATAGTTGCATTCTTCTTCCAATACTCTACAACAAACCTAATTTAGTTTTCAGACTGAGTGCCAGTGCTATTTGAATTATACTGCTTAGCCCCACATCCATTGGCACTGTACTTAGTGCAAAGAACTGCCAGATAGCTGTAATTAGTGCTTGATTTCTATGTTATCCCCTGGGCGCATAGCAAATGATGCATTCGACACCATTCACATCTGTTATCACCTTCCTTGGCTAAATCATAGATGGGTTGTTCAGGTTTTTCTTTGCCTACAGCACCTCCTGAAATGACACTTAGTGTTAATTGTACCAGATACATCTCAAGTGAATCTCTTTTGCTTCTCCCCTATGGTTCTAAACAGCCTCATGTCTACAGATGGCTCCATATTATGGAAAATTTGAAAAGGCAGATGAAATTGAGAAGTATAATAAAAGGATACCTAGTATCAACAGAAAAACTATAGTATCTTGATATTTAAATTGTGCCGTGGGCCTGCTCATTTCCTAACTGTGAGGCTGAAATGACTTTATACAGGCTGCTACTTGTGGACAGTCTTTTGTAAGGGAGCTAGGTCTAGAGGACTGCTATAGTTCTTATGCAAACTTGTTAGTCAATACTGGAGAATGCTTGTGATACTTTTCAGGAAGGGAATCTTTCTAGAGTACCTTTTCAAAAAAGAAAAATCCAGACTTTTTCAGACATCAGTAGCAGATGCTTTAATGTAAAGAGGTTGTTTTCATCACTCTTAGTTTGTCTTTACACGTCAAATTGATGCTTCCTGTTTAGATAATTTCATTTACCTACTTAAATGATTAATAGTGTCAGATGTACTGTTTACTGTTTGGCAGTTTTTTAATATAAGTATTAATTAGAAATTAGCTTATTTGTCGTCTCAATTGTTTTTGTGTGGCAGCCTAAAAGAGAGCTTCTTAGCAAAAAGCAATTCATAATGTTTAAAAGCAAATGAGACAGTAAATATTTTTTTCCTGTAAGACTAGCTTTATTACATTGTTCTGTCTCCCTTTTTATTGTAAGGAGAGGATATCCTTGTGATATGACTCTTGAATTGGTCAAGAGTAGTAAACAATATTTGTCTGGAGTGCAGATAAGTCATAAAACAGGATATAATTTTGTTCTTGATCTGACTGGAGTTCCAGGCAATATAAGTTGAAATAATTTAAAGGTGAGCACTTAAGTACCACAGCACAAACTGAATTTTGTTCATAGCTGAGGATTTTGTCCTGTTTCCACTACAAGAAACAGTACTGTTTTCAGAAACATTAGTGGTTACATTCCTGTGCAAGGAAGCATGGAAAAAAAGATCGGTTCAACTTGTTGAGGATACTTTTAAGATGCATAGTATGAAGCTTTTTTTATTTCCTTTCTCTACAGTCATCGTTTGGAATTTTTCAAAGAATTGAATCTGAAGAGACTAATGGGAGAAGACTGGAAGCAGCCTGAGTCAGATATTTGGGAGTCTCACGCCAATTAGCAAAATGGATCGAGACCTGTGTTTTCAATAGCACTACGGTTGGATGAAGGTGTATGAAAACAAGTTCATTTTGAACAGTTTGTAAATATACATGTAAGATTAGTAAAGCTTTTCTTGACACTAAAAGCATTGATCAATCTTGAAATTGACTGTAAAGTATCTGGACCCAGTTAGTTAGTTCTAAGTATGTGAAATGCGCAACTGCTTGTTTCAGTTCATCTGCGTATGGAGCTTTTCATCTGCACAACGGAGATGAATCTGCCCCTTCAATGAAGGGAAAATTGTGCAAAAATTATAACTGTGTTTCCATGAGTGCTCTAAGACTGACATGACAAGTTATCTGGCTTGGAATCCATTTACAGCAGAAATGCAGTAACCACAGGATTTTCACTGTCTTGTTTTTCTTAGCTGCTAAATGTAAAACTTGTATGCCTGAATTTTGTGTTGCGATCAGGAGAAAGAATGCTTCCTTTGGGAGCAGAAGAGAACATACTTGTCACGGTGATTCTTAGCCCGATACTCACACTGCAAGATGGTGTGGAGGTATAATACTAGCCAGCCCCTTTCCTATACTTGCAGTTTTCCTTTACATATTACTAAAGGGGGAACTCTATCTGCTGCTTTATTAGCAGACTTCTCTGGCTCAAATTCCATTTGGAATTTCTAGTGCTAGTTAGGTACAGTGGATAGATTTACAAAAGGTTTTATGCACTCCAAGCAAAGTTTCTGGGGAAAGCAGTGTTTAGTAAAACCTTGGTATAATTGTGTGCCTACAGAAGCCTGGCCTTTTCATGTCACCTTAAGGATTCAGCTCAGACATATGAAAAATATCAGACTAACAAGTATTGTTTGCTTGCCACTTAGCCCTGGAAGTATGAGAATGAATTTGGAGTGCTTAAACTTCTCCATACTGGTAGAATATTTTAATAGTACTGAACACTGTTAGATTTTAAGTTCTAATTCGCTAACTCTCACAAGATTTACAAGTGTTCCTTTCTTATCTGGCATCATAGCTGTTCCTTAGAAAATGGGAAGCTTTTCCACTAACTGATCACACACCTGAAAAGTAGGTGACTTTAAAATCAAAATTCTCTTTGGTTTAGTTCAGAATGAGGATTTACACCAAGACATAGTTCTCATCCCTTTATTGGAAAGAAGGCTTCCTGTATCCTTTTCAAGTGTCATCGTCATAGGGTGAAAGCTGGTCACATTCTCTGGGTGAGGATTGTTCTGGGAGTCTGAGAGAATATGACTGTGTCATATGATTGCATCATTGAAGGATGATCTTTCAGAAGTTAATGCATGAGATGTGGTGTTTGGTCTCCACCATTTGTTCAGCTTTTTCTTCTGGACAGTTGAGAATCCTCCAAGTTCCTGGAAGGGACTTGGGTTCATGTAGTCTAACATCCTGCTCAAAGCAGAGCTGTCCTTGAAGCTTAGCCAGTTTGCTCAGATCTGAGTTTTACTTAACTCCATAGATCAAAATTCTGCAAACAGGATCTGGGTAGCCTTTATCAATACTCAATGAGCTATGTAATGAAAATGTGTAGGTGTTTTCCATTTAGCAACTTGGGTCCATTGCCTTTTGTCCTCTCAGTGAAAGAGTTGGACGTTCTTTTCTAAAACCAATGATTAATTAACTGAAAATAATTATTAACTCCTCATGGGCTTCTTTACATGTTGTCATTCTCTGTTTGCCTTTTGTGAATCTCATTAGTAAGTACATTCCCTTCAGATAACATTGAGATAATGAAGTGTAACTTGTGTTGTAACTCATAGGCAGCAATGTTTCCAAGCTTTCTTATTTAACCCATCCTTTGAAAATCCTGTATCTGTATTTAGATGTCAAAATGCCTGAAAAATTTTGTACAAGCCCTCACTATTTCATGTCTACACAGACCAGACACTTACCACAGTGAGGGATATTAGTGGAATGGGTCCTCTGTTCTTTACTGAGCATGAATGCAGTAGTAGCCATAGTCTGGTCATGTTTTCTGCGCTCTTTTTAAATCCAAATCTACCTAGAAATTCTACTTGAAGAAAAGAAGATGGGAATATCCTGCATTTATGAAGAAAATCTGTGATTAATTTCTGTGAATTGGAATGTTTCTTCAGAGCTCTTTTGTTTGGCTTTTGCTTCCTTGTTTGTACTTTCATTTTTGTAGAACTATACTTTAAAATTTGAGGATTAAGTTTTGTCATATGCAGAATTTGGTATTTCAGTGTGCTCCAATGTAGTCAGCTATCCAGTTCTTTCAGTCCTTTTAATTAGACACTATAGATTCCTTGCTATAAAGTGCCATCTGTTGTAAATTAGAAGTATTGTACGTTCAATTGTTTGGCTTTTCTACCTTCAATTGATATTCAGTTTTCTAAAGAATGACATCATAGTCTGAAATTTTGAGTACTCCAATAAATGTTGATTAAAAACATGTTTGAGATGTTAGCATATGAAGACCATTTTTGAAACTTCAGTCAAAAGCAAACAAACAAAAATCACTATGCTTTTAGACTTCAAATAATTTGTCAAAATTGTGTACAGGGGTTTAAAACCAGTTTCCTGCTTTTTATCTCAAAAGCTGTTTTCTTGTGGTGAATGGCATTATGTATGTAAGAGACAATAAATCAAACTATTCAATGGTTTCATTTCATTCAATCCCACTTCTGACAGCTTCAATTTTGATTTTAGATGCAACTATTGGATTATAAATTTTGGGAATAGATTGCTTTCTGTAAATAATTAGAAATAAAATAACCCTGCAGTAGACAATATAATGCTAGAAGCTTCTGAAAATGGGTATCACCACACAGGCTTTATTTAAGACACATGTTACTCATCAGTGCTGTCAGGAGGTTCTCCTGTAGGTTTCGAAGCTTTAAGAGTCTGTTTGAACTATAATTGCTGCCTTTACAAATGGGTTTGTGGGGTGCAGAGATCAGACTTGTGCACTAACTTGCAAATAAAGGTTTAAAGTTAGATATATCCTATATTTACTGGAGGAGAGTATGTCAACATCAGGCATATGTTAGATGTAAGCAGTGTCTTATGTAAACTCTGCACATAGCAATTAACAGCTTATCAATGGACAGTACAATACTTGCCAGTCTATCTTGCATCTCCTAGGTCTTTGCAGGGATGGATATTAGGGTTCATTGAGACGGGCAGCTAGTTCATGGCTTTCTTCCTCTGTTTTTTAAACAGTCCTTTTATGCTGTGGAGCCTGGTACTACTAGCTTGTCTTTCCTGAACTTCCTCATTTTTTTTTTCTTTTTCTGACAGGCAAACATGAATAAAAGACAAAATGGTGTTCTGCGCAAGTTTCATTTAAGTACCTGTTTGTTAGTCCTGGTATAGAAGTGGTGATTCAACTCAGTCCATCTCAATGTGTCTATATACATGTGTATGTAGTGAGAGTCATTCAGCATTGTGGTGTTTCATGTATGTCATACTCCTATCAGGAATCTGATATGTACAGATAAATTCTAAATTGTCACACTGGGTCTACTGTATGTATTCTATGAATTTCTATGAACTATGAAGTTCATGGTCTGAACTTGGGTAGACCTGTGCGGTGTCAAGAGTTGGACTTGATGATCCTTAAGGGTCCCTTCCAACTCAGGATATTCTATGATTCTATGATTCTATGAATTTGCTAAAAGGGAGAACTGCATGATGGAAAGCATAGATTATGCAAGTACTCCATCCACAAATCCATTTCACTTTGAAATTGATTTAAACACTTCAGCTGTGTGAGCACTTTTGAGTCATCAGTTTCTTAGAAGAAATCATCCTGTCTGATGTATTTCCTGTGGGTAATGTTTGGCTTTGTGCTAGTTACATCCTGTGGCATACTGAGTTTAAGATGCAGGAATTTTATTATTTTAGAAATGGGGAATGCCTACTTGGCTGCATGGTATTTGATTTTGTTGTTTTAGCTCTGCAAAGACTTTAGATGAACTTCTCAAATGTGACAGTTTCACATGTGAAAATGATGTCATGACAATTTTAAGTTAAAATATATATTTTGATGTATTGAGCCAGAATTTCTAAGGAAACTAGGCTGTTGGGGTATTGCTACCTTCTTGCCTTTCCGGCAGTGTTATCCCCATCTACTTCACTACCAAAAGTTTTAAATCCAATAGCAAATTTTAGCTGAACCAGGCAGAGGAACAGAATCTCAAATGATACAGGTGTTTTGCAAGGTGTGTGGATATGAACAGCTGGAGGCAATTCTTCACTACAGCTTCTCCAAATTGAGCAAAAAGAGAACATCTCATAGCCCTTATCCTGTATTTGTAGCACTGAAACCTTGAAGGAGTTGCTGCATGGTTAACTTTAGCTGTAGTACGTGCAGGCTCTTGCCTTTAGACTTTAATTAGGAAATAGGTAATGTGTGTAGAACTTAAGGGGTTACAGAGGTGAGCCTAGATTTCGCAGGTTATACACTGGTGTTAGTTTGAGGTAAGAAGCTTAGGAAAAGGAATGTTTATATAAAATAAGCACAAGGAACTGTGTTTTGTTTGTCTTGCTGTATGTAAGAAAAAAAAATCTCCTTTTTAATAGTAGTTAAAGCACACGTTACTTGGATGTTGCAGTGCAATTTTAACATTTGCTTTGTTGATAATGAGACTTTCTGATAAAACATTTCTGGGCATTGTAAGTTAAAATCTGTAGGTGAAGAAGGTAGGGGTAGTGGACAGTTACCAAAATGTTTTGCCTTGGTTCTGACTATAATCCACTTCCTAGAAAGGTAAGTGCAATGATTGCGTAGGTAATTGTGTATATAACTTGATTGCTGTTATCTGAGGCAACTTATTTATCTTGATTTGCATATTCTTTTCAAACAATATTTTTGAAGTTGGCATGTACATACAAAGCATTATATTAGTAATTAGTAATTACAGTAAGTTGTTTTTTTGTGTTGGTTTGAAAACTAAGTAAAACGAGGTCTTGGACTTCTGTGGGACTGTGTCTACTCATCGGTTGTATTACACTGATACAACCTATGTGACTTCACTGAAACAATGCTTCCTGGGTGTTGTTCAGAGTGTAAGACACAACCAGGCTGTATTTCTAAACCTAGCACTCCAGTTAAGAAACAGTGCTTTTTGGTTTGGTGGTTGATTTTCTCAAGCAAGCAACAAGTTTTGTTCTATGTGTGTATTTATAAATAGTATTGTTAAATGAGTAACACTGTACTGCGTGTTTTACAGCTTTGCCAGTGTGATTAAGGACACTTAAAAAAACGTCTAAGTGAATTGCAGCTTGTGGCATACTAGCAGGCAGCAGTGATCTGTAACAATACTCACTAAAATATTGGCAAGGATGGTAAATGTTATTTATCACTGGCGAAAGCATCAGATATGAGAAGCTTTTTGGCTGTGGTAACTGAAGTGTGGAGTGTAAAAGCAAACTGATTTGAAACTTGAAAAAAAGCGTGGGACTACACTTACACAGTGTTCAAGACTAATGGGCTTGTTTTCTTTTTTTTTTTTTTTTTTCATTGTGATAAGATAATTCAGTAAAAACTTACAAGTTTCTTAGACAAGAATACTGCTGTCTATAGGGCAATGGAATTTTCTTAGATGGTTTATATTATCCATGCCATTTGATTTACTAAATGTAATGAAATGCTAAGCAGTTTTACTGTAATATTCTTTTTCCTCCAGATCTTACTAAATACTTGAGCAATAGAATCTGAATGCAGAGTTGGATAGTTATAACCTCTTACTTAGGAAACGATCAGACTGAAGGACCTGGCAAACAAAAATACTGAACTTGGTGAATTATAAATATACCCGTAAAGAGAACTTTGACTTGTTTCAATAATTTTATCTTGTGAGTGTATTTCTAAACTCCTTGTATGGTATGCCTAACACTTAAGAACTTAAACATGAAAGCCAAAAATCTATATGACTTAGCCCTCCTTGTCATGTCTGTGAATTTTTATAGAGTTGGTATCTGGAAACATCTTACGATTGAACTCCCAAAGACCTTGGCTTTTTTGCTTCTTGCCACTAGGTGGGAGAAGAAGGTTATCAAAGCTATGTCTTGGTGCTTTGAGGCTAGTTATCCTTAACCAGATCCACTCTTTGTCGTCTTACTGTATTTTTGATTTTAGAAAAAATATGTTTCAGTCAAGCTGATGATGGCTTGTTTTGAATTTTTAAGACATCTTTATCAAAAGAAACATTATGCTGTGCTTTGTACATACAAACAACATTTCTTTTCCCTATAGTAGTGGTTTTATTAATATTGAGATAAAATTACTGGAAGATGAATTACATGACAGATATGTTCATCTGTAATACAGATGATAGTATGGTGATACACTGATAATTTGAATGCGCTTTTATGTTTTTTTCCGAATGGATAGCCTTTTGCAAACTTTCCAAAATGACTATATTTAATTCTGATTATATTAAAAAAAAAAAAAAAAAAAAAGCTGACTTATCCTGATTGGTAAGAGATGGCGTGCCCATCCCAAGAGGGACAGAAAATTGTACTTCAACACAAAAATGCAAGAATAGGGTTTTGCATGTTTTTATTTTTATTTTTTTAAGACAATTTGAGTGGTAGTGAGTCCTACTGGCAGAAGTGATCCCTCTCTTAAATGCAGAGAGGGAGCCACTTAGGGTGTGGGCTATTGTAGGTGATAAAATCTACCACTGCATGCAGTGACACTACAGAGTTTTTCATTGTTTTTGATGAAAAAGCCCTGGGAATAAAATTTTGTTGTTTTTATATACTTTTTATAATTCCCTTTAATATGCCAGGTCAGATGTCATCTAGTAAACTCTAATTTTGTGCAGGTTTACATATGTTTTGTTTGTAGTGGCTGGCATACCTGCTATGTTCGCTCGTCTAGTTAATTCACTAGCAATGCAATTCAGTGGATGCTTGTATTGCTCAGCACTATGATAGTACAATACTGATGAGTATGGTAAGTATTCTGTTGCTCAATGCTCCTTTTTTGCCAGGCTGAGTTTTTCTGTGCCTCTGAAAGCTACAGCACAGAACATTTGATTTCTGTGAAGAACATTTAAATTCTGACCGTGCAAAATACTGTCAAAATATGAACAGTCCAGGGCCTAATTTGCTGCAAATAAAATTTAGTACTGTTCTTTCACACTATCCAAGCCATCTCTAAAGTGGACTTTATTGCATGTAATTACAGAGCATTTATAATGGTACTATCAAAATTAGGTAGTTAACCTGCATCTCTTCTATTGATGATTCCTTCCTTTTGCTTTCGGTTAATGCTTTAGCTTACTACCACATCTCTGAACAGTGCTTCTGCAAAAGTACAGGGAAGTGCTTTAAGCATGATTGTAGAACTCTTATTTACAGTGGTTGTATAAACAGCTGTACATGTACGTGCTCATAAAATAGTCCCAGTGAGATCAACGCAACTGTTTGCATAAAGTAAATCACAATTGCACCTTTTTTCCACTTACTTTTCTACCCATTGAAATCAGAGTAACAGTATTATCAGGAGAATTCAGTTCTAGAAGCTAGTACTGCATTAGCATACTGCTTGGCACTGCTTTTTTATTTTCTTTCCTCTGGTCTAAAGCAAGCAAAAGCCTTAGATACAGTGTCTGTGGGAGGGTTTTAAGTGATGATTCAGGATTCTGTTTGTGTCTGCACTAGGCCTGAATATACCAAAATATGTTCATAGTTTATTTTCAGAAATGTTATAGAATGCCATGGAGTATGTAAATATCCTTTGCTAGTTATGAGGTATATTTGCAAATATAAATGCATTCTTACATTCTTTGGTAAACCAAAACTAAATAAATTGTATTAAAATAGCATTGAAATGAATTCTACTTTACTGTGCCTTCCCTTCTGCTTTAGAATCATCCTAGCTAGACTAATTTCATGCCTTTCTTGAAATACACAACATAATCTTAAGGAAAAAGGAATTTTCTCATGTAACCTTTTTAAAATACAGAATTGCCCTCTGTAGAACACATTTTTATCCAGTTTAATCTTGTCTTTCATTTAATGAGTTCCTTCTCAAACTCAAGTCATAGCAGGCAGTGAGGTTTATATCTTAGTGTCAGTGGTAGCTGTCATAAAACTATTCATCCCTTTAATTCTGGGCAGTGTAATTGGTTCACTTCCTTCTTGCTGCTGAGATTGCTTTCATCAGCAATTTAAGTATTTTGGAAACTGGTACTTTATTTTACTCAGTGCTTTATAGTTTATACAAGCTATGGCATTTATATTTAATTGTGCCTGGCACTTTAAATAATTATTCTTGTTTTAAGTTGCATATTATTTTCCTACTGATAATAGAGTTGTTTCTAGTCTTTTATGCCAGATATCTATTTCAAAACTCTGAATTTCACCAAAATACTGAGCTGTTTTGAGAGGTATTTTATGATGTCAGGGGAAAAAAAAAAGTGATCTTCTAATGCTTAAATCCTTGTGACTTTTAGCATGAAACCTTAAGGCTTGGTGAGAGGTAATAGTGTTGTTAGGAGTACTCTTTAGTAATCTCTGTGAAACGGCTTTTCAGAAACTATTCTGTGTGTTCTCAAAAGTTTTTATTTCAGGCAGACAGATGAATTCTGTAAATATTGTCCTGGGAGTGGGAATACACCATTGGCAATTAGAATCACCAAGCTTTAACTTGCTCCATGCTGGGTGGTCTTTCTGCCTCCCAGTGACACATCATGTGATAGGGATTGAGTTCTGAATACCACTCCATGGAAAAGGTGAGGTTCCTTCCTCTCTTCCTGTGCAGCAGTCAGCCTTCCAGGCCCATAGCTTGAAAGCAGCAAAATGGGGCCAGGGAAGGGAGAACACAAGGTAAAGTATTTAAGTTCAGGAAATGTGGCATTATGTATTATGTGGCACTGCGGGTTCCTCTGTGTCAAAAAGAATGTGTTAGCATAGGAAAAAGTTCACAGAAGTACAAGAAAGTTCAAGAAATTCTCTCAGCTGAAAATAATTGAAGGTAGAGAATGTAGTAGAATAAGCATGTATATATATTACTTCCTATTCTTACCCGTTCTTAGGCATTTGCTTAGGGATAAAAGCCTTTTTCTAGATGGATCATTGGTCTGAAACGCAGTAGCTATTATTACCTCTGGAAACCCCGACTGAAGGAATTGTTTTTTAATTCCCCGCAGTTGTTTCTCATTACTTATAAATTATACTAGAAATGTGTATTACAACCAAGGGACAAAGTAACTCTTCTTGCTGATGTTCTCAAAAATCTCATGCTGAACCAAGATAATGAGAAGTGGAAGAACACTGCCAGAATTTAGGAAATTGGGAAGGTCAGTCTTAGCTACTGTGGGATGGGAGTGAGCCATGAAATGAAGAGGGGATGGGGAAACAGTGTGGGAAACAGCCATGAAGCAAGAGTAGTTCAGGGAAAAAGGTATAAAAAATAAATGCAACTGGATGAGGGAACAAAAGGGTCTGGCTTGGGACATGTGATTGAAGAATTAAGGGAAGGCAGAGGCCTGGTGAAGTCTAGAGAGTCAAATTTTGAAAGGAGGGGAAAAGAGATGGAAATAAGGCTTGGTGTGGGGGGAAAATCAGTAACTTCTACAGGAAATTTTTTTTAGACCCAGGAATAGTTACCCTTTGTACTGCTGTTGGCAGATCACAGTGAAAGCAAGGTGTTAAATTTGTCTTTTGTGGTGCGGTGAACTGTGAAGATGATAATAGCCTCTCATTCCTATCTCATTTAACCTATACTAAAGATTTTAACCTGATGAAAAGAGCAAGGAGTGTAGTACAGGTTGGATGGGGTGGGTTCACATCTGAGGAATGCCATGAAAGGATTTTTATTCATTCTCCTTGTACATGTTATGGCACTTTTAATTATTATATACAGTTTTTACATGGTCTCTGTCATGTGCAGTTACAAGATGGAAAGTAATTACTTTGAATACTTGGAAATACATTTTTATTGCTTATGTCACCTAATTTATTGCAGAAGAACTATTCTGTGATACAAACTTTTTTTAAATTTTTTTTTTACAAGATGTGTATCATTTATCTGATGTCTTTGAAGGCTTTACTTAATTTATCTTATAGAAAAATAATGCCATATTATTTTCTTTTTTACAAATCATCAAAAGGTGGTTCAATATTAGCGTTAATGGTATTTGTTAATAGTGCCTGCCTAGAGATGTGTGTATTCTGGTATTTCATATCTGACTCTTTATTTACTGATAACTCAGCTGTTACTGAGGATGGTTTCTGTTGCAAATTGGAGATTCTGCTTTTCTGCTTGTTGGACAGCAGGTGCTTCAGATTAGATGTCTGCAGATGCATTTAGTGGTCAGTTGTGAAACATTAGGTTTAAATGACTTGGTAAATATCACATAAAATCTGTGTCGGAGGAAGAAATACAATTCCATTTTACCAGGATATCATTCAAGTTACTGAACTGTGATTCCATCCTTTCATCACATCTTTTTGTTGTTGTTCTGAATATTCTTCCCAGATGCCGCAATAAATGCAGAGATCTTGCTGGTAACAGATTAATTCCTTGCACGCTGTCCATAATGTGAAATGAAAACTAAATAAATGTAGCTCATGAGGTGTAAGCAGTTCAAAGCGCTATGGTCATACATACAAAACTAAAGATGACAAAATAAATCAGTGAAAGCTGCAGAGTTCTTGATCACTTCAGAACACTTCAGTAGCTTGTGCTACAGTGGGTTTTTGTGCCTTTATTGTTCACTGATGGATCCCTTCAGTCACTTCTGCAGACACTTTTGACTTGAGAACAATAGGTAAAGTGATACTAAGCTGTTTATCAGAAATCACTGTTCAAACTAGCATTATCATGCTTTCCTTGTATATAGGTAAATAGATCTATCTTATTTGAATTTTCAAATTGTTGATATAATCTGGGCAGAGAGGAGGAGATCCAAGTCTTTTAAGTGACCTCATATTTCAAAATCTGTCAAACCATGCAGTAGTGGTGTTCTTTGGGTAGGAAATGCTGACTGCCATATATGTTCAGTCACTATTGATGAAATGGGCATTTGTGAAATCTTTGGGATGAATGATGGTGTTTAAGGTTGAGTGCAAGCTGCTGCTAAAAGGGGGGCAGCTTTGTCTTGTCATTGCTTCTGGCTTGGTACTCTTTATGTGCTCTCAGTGGATTTTTTCCAGCCACAAATTGAGTCAGCATAGAGAGTAACTCCAGCTAGAAAGAAGTAAACAAGCTCTTTCCCATCCAACTCCAGTTCAGCTCTGAGAGGGGGAAAAACAACCAACCAACCAACCAAAAGCTACCACCACCAAAATCTTAAACCAAAAAGATACCTTTACAGCTGAATGAGCAAAATAAGGCAAGGGACACATAAGAAAAGGGACAGGGGCATGGACATCAGGTCGAGGAAGAGGGATAACTACTATGGTTAAAAGTATTGGCAAATGTAAAACACTTCTTTCCTTCTTTGAAGGAAGGGGTTTTTGTACTGGAAGTTCCTTTAGATGAGTCTGTTTCCACATGTTGTGTCTCTCAGTTGTCAAAATTACTGAGATTTAGCACTCAGGATTGAACAGAATATCTGAGCTAATGAGAAGTGGAAATTTATTTTCCCTTATTTCTGCACCTGCTTAGTTGAAGAAGTAAATTGACTGCTTTCCATCTCAGTTAATCTGTGGGTTTGATGCTTGGGTGAGGCTCTCTAGATTAATTAGCAGGTTTAGTAAACGATATAGGAAAAAGTAATCACATTCTGCATGCATTAGTATCACAGTGCCAAGACATCCAGCCTCAGATGTGTAATTTATCTGTGAAAATGGGACTACTGCACAGATTGTCACAAGCATTGGCTATATTCTCCCAATTTTATGTTCAGTGTAATGTAAAATACTGAATTCCTCTGTTTTTTAATACCTCCCCCCTCCAAGGTTCTTAGACTTGTATAGTTTTCAACAATGTCTGTTTTTCTGCTGAGAATCATTTTTAGTTTTAAACTTCATGAAACCTATCCTGTATTTTTTCCTTGATCATGGAATAATGTGTTATTAAAGAGAAGCTAGTGCTACCTGAAAAATGTCATGATTCTTTAAACTATGTAATATACTCTTCTTTTATTTCCCTTACATGTACAAGTTAATGGCTACTTTATTAAAACTACTAGTTGTTTAGTTTTTTTACTAGACTAGCTAATTACTAGTAACTAATTAGTTACTAGTATTGTAATGAATTCTGTTCATAAGGTATTGACTGTTTAAAATTAATTCCAAGGATTATACAATATGAATTTTTCAGTTTTCAGTACATATAATGCAGATCATATAATGGATAATGCTAAGACACCTAGCATTACTTCTGCATTTTTTGGCAAGTCTTTTCGAACTTATTTCTTAGTTGTAATGTTCTCTAAAACATTTCAGGAATAAGAATTAATTGTGGACAGTTGTATGTCTTTCAGCATCTAATTAGAACGCAATAATTACATGCTGTTTTGTGAAGCCTAGTTTGCGATGGATTTGTGTTCTGTGTTCCCTGAGCCCTTCTATCTGCATTAGAAATCACTTAAGAATCTTAGGTCTTCTTAGAAGAGTGACAGTTAAGGAGCTTGTTATTGCTGTCACACTCTGAGCTGAGTATGTCATCTGTTTCTCACAAATGGAGACAACAGGAATATGTTTATTTATTTATTGGAAAAGAGATTAACTCCTTTTTTTTTGCATGCATATTGTCAGCTTTCAGCAAGGTCTACAAGTTTGCATTTGACATCTTAGGTTTTTGAAGTGAAAGATAATCTGAAGCTTTTTACATTTGTTTAAACTGCATTAGCAGCGGTAATGAGGATTATTATTAAATCTAATGGTTAATAGCTGGCAGAATCTGAAGTGAGGTGTGCGTCTGAAAAGCTGAGTATTAGGAAACATTGCACACTGGAGGAGCTATATTTTTAAATCAACTGATGGCACCCATTACCCCCTCTTGAAGATTAATTTTTGATTGAATATTTTAGACCAGAAGTTATATTATATTTGGTGGTATCGTACAGGACAGGAATGCCCATTTCCAATTTAGCAGTCTTAAGTGCAAGTAGGTTTGAAAACTTGAAACAGAAAAGTCATACCACAGTTGATAACTGTGTGAAAAAATATATATATGGCAGATCACCAGTTTTGCAGTTTCAAATGTCTTTTCCAGCTTTGTCAGATCAACATTATTGTTCTCAGGAAACTTTGCTGGAATTGCCTTACTGTAGTGATTTTCATATTGATTGAGTTTAAAGTATATAAGTATCTTTAGGGTGAATCATACAACTTGTGTCTAATTCTGAGGTTTGCTGAGCAGCATCTGCAAGCTTGTCATTAGCAAGAAGTCCAATCTATTCCAAGTGTTGTGCGTGGTTGCTTTCTGAGAGAACCAGAGCCGTGACAATATTAGAGCTGTGTTACTTAAAAAGTTAGCTCCTCTCCCCTCCTCCAAGAAAAACCTACCCCAAACTCCCCAAACCAGGTAAATTATGTACAAGAATCTTTACTACGAGCCATGAATACCTCATTATGTAATTAGAAAATATTACTTAGTTTAGCAGAGCCTTGTTTCTCCTGTTTTCTGTGCTTCTCATGCCTTTCTGTCCTCTAACGCTTACACTAAGCAGAAAACGGTTTATACCTGGAGCTGTGCATGCACTATTGGAGTTGACAAGTTATTTAGCTGATGTGCTGGGTACATGCATCACCTGATTGGCCAGCAGCTGCTTACTAAACAAAGTGCAAATGAATGAAGATTGTACACATTTCCTTCAGATGGACAGTAACCTGAACGTCCTTCTATTTACTGTCTGTCTCCGTAAAAATTTCAGAAAAAATACTTTTTAATGTGTTTCTCCTCTAATTTAGATGTGGTTGCTTCATGGATGTAAAAGTAATTAGAACAGGGCAGATAGGCAAGTAGTGTGCAACCACATATGCTTCATTTTCATGGAAAACCAGACAAAATCTTGTGTAGCTGCCAAAAAAGATACGGTCATCACAAAACCTCCAGAGTTGAAATGCATTTCATAATTGATAGGAATTTATGTAAACTATCACTTTCAAAACTTTTGAGTAAGTAAAGTTACAGCTTTATTTCCGTAACAGATATAGCAATGATTATGAAGTTGTTGATTGCTGAAACTTTAACTGACTTAAAATTTGTGTTCAGAATTCTTTCCAGTTATATACAGTATGATGAGAAATTAATAAAAGGAATCCAAACATCTGGTCCTTAAAATTGTTTGCCTGCCTAGTAATTATCTTCAGACAGAGCAAAAAAGTTAGCTGATGAGGTTTTGATGTATGCTTTGTGTGTCTCTGCATAACTTAAATTTGGATACCATTTTCATTTGAACTTGTAGCTATTATAATCTGCTAGCATGAAGATAAAAGAGCATTGTCTTTAAAGTATGTGACTGCATACTTATAAGTTGTCTTTGTTATTGATGGAAAATTAGAACAGTCAGTTGCTGCTTGAAGTAGAGGTTAGATGTACAGTTAAATTCAGTACTTAAACGGTGAATCTGAGCTTGTTTTGACATGGAAATTGTTTTCAGACGATTTTGTTTGAATATTGAGGAATCTTCTCTGGAGGACATTACTTTGCAGTGAGTAGTATTCTGCAAACATAAAATGCTATCTGAAACCTACATTTGGATGTCCAGTATTTCTTGCAGTCCAGTATTTCCTTATAGCCCCAGCTTCACACCCCAGTATTTAGAGTTCAACTGTTTTTATTTTCTCTTTTAACGTATTTTGTCTTCGTCTCTTTCTTGTTGCCTTTCTTGGCATTATTTTTATTGCATTATCTTAAGAGCTGAGGGACTTCTCATTTGGGTTCTTATCATAAAGATCAGAGAATTTTCAGGGAAAACAATTGAAGAATGGAAAGATTTTTGGAAAGACGATTCAGATTGGTTTTCATGTATTCCTAGCCAAATTAATTAGGGACTGTATTTCACTTTAAATTATACAATAAAACTAAAATGCATTCTTGAACTTCCGATGAGTTAAATGCATCCTACTGGAGAATGTTTTCTGCAGACAGTGATCCCATCTGTAAGTTTCCACTACATATGTGGCAAATACCACAGTTATTTACATGAAGAAAACAATAAATAAAAAATCTTGGAGAGTATTCTAGTAGTGTTCAGTGCATGTTAATGCTTAGATGCAATGGAGCACGATGAAAGAAGATCTCTCTTTAACACAACAGATTGTAAGTTGCCCAAGATGTTTTAAACAGATTGACGAAATTCCCCATTAATATGGGACAATAATTGGATAATAAATTGGATACAGCTAATTGGGTATAATGTCACCATCTCTTTATAGTTATTTCTGTAAGTACAGTATTTCTCTGTAAATCTTGCATGCAAATTGGGATTAATTGTGCTGTGCTGTAATTTCACAGGAGGTAACAGAACCCTTGCCCTTTCCGTTTCTTTACTAGCCATAGCGTGGGAGTGTTTCATAGTCATTTGCTATTCTAGCTTGTTAGCCACAGTAAGTAGAAAGTTGATTGTTACAGGTTCCATTTCAGATGCCAAAATATCACAAAAATGAGTTGGGAATAAACAGGTAAGCATATGGGTTGAGAAGATGCTCTAGTGCTAATTTCAGAAAAATAAAAATACATGGTTCCATATTTGTATGTTAACCATTCAGCCAATGCATGTACTTATTCTAGATTTGTATTTACTGTGAAAAAGAAAACTAGGTCTAAAGTATTATCCTTTATAGATCACTTTTAAAACAGATTTGACTAGTGAACTTAAGTGTCTAATAAGCCTTGAGGATTTCCTAAAGCTACAATGTAGACAAGTTTCTGAATTACTTTATACAGAGAACACTAGATGAAAGAAGACTCTTCTCAAATCAAGAAGTGCTCATTGGTGCATGGTGCTCTTTTGTAGAAACCAAGCTATTAGAAAACAGTATGCATAAAAATCCAGGTAAATGCAAAACTTTACTGATTTTTAATAATAAATTCACACCTTGATAACTATTCCGCTTAGGTCTTCATGTAAAATGTATTAATTTCAAGGTGAAATGCAAGTATTTTTTTTTTTTTAGTGATGTAAAAATGGATTTTACTGTGATTGTTCTCGTCTATTTCTTGAAGATCTTTCCTTTTAGATGCTTTTCACAGTTTTTCATTTACTGAGAGGTTTTCAAGCTGGCAATCATTTGCTCTTTTTACCATCTTCTTCCCAATTTTTCTTCTATCTGTTAAAACCTGTACATTTTATTTCGTTTTAGTATCACAAAATAAATAATTGAAATAATGCAATTTTAGTAATGACAGGATGCCTTAATATCACTTATAAATTGTTTTGGGTATCAGTTAATCAGAAAAATATTCTGTGCAATTCTTCTAATATTCAAATTTACAGTAAAGCTTTATACACAATAGTTAAAGGTGTTTTTCCCTACTATAAAAAAGTTCAGCTTTACTTAACATGTATATTATACAAATATATTTTAATAGACCACTCTTTAACTGCATGTTTAAGTTAATGTCTCTATTCAGAGTAATACAATTTGTCTTGTGCAAAATCTTTGACAGTTAAATTTTAAAATGTTTGTGTACATAATAAAGAATAGTAATTTGAGAGAAGTTGAGAATGGTTAGAGTGTCATCAAAACTCCAGAAACTTCAGTTGGTGTATAGATTTTCATTACACTTCTGAGGGTGTATTCTGACTTCTGTTGAATTAAATAAACTCACAAAATTTTTCCCTGTGATTAAAATGTTGCTTGTATTCAAGCAACAATGGCTTCTTACCTGTTGTTTTGTTTGTTTGTTTTGTTTTGTTTTTCTGTATTGACAGATATTTTAGTATACTGCTTTTCCACTTGAGGTAGGGATTTGGCATGGTGGCTCTTCCAAGGTGAGTTACTAATCTGCTGCTTTCTTTTGCAATATAGCAGAAGCTCTTATCTTTGGTTGGACAGATGAATTGGTTACCAATTTGTTGTCTTTGTCATTGCTTAGTCATTCTTGTCTGACTTGTCAGATGAGCAGTGGTTCCCTCTATGATGGACTAAATTATCATTAGGGACTGGAATTTACGCTGTACTATATTCTGTCATCTGGTCAGGACCAATATGAATTTCTTTCTTAAAATGCCAGTTTGGCTGGCTTAGGTGTATTATTTTTCTTGCAACTAGAGGTGATTTTTTTTTTTAACATTGCTGCAGTTTAGGAATACGTCATTACCAACTGTGCTTGATAAGGTCAAGTGAACTATGCTTGTTGTCCATTGTCCACTTGTGTTAAGACAGCTAAAAATGACTTTGATACTTTTTTCAGTTAAGGAAGTATTGAGGTTACCACAATTGAGTGTGAGAAAAGGTCAGTCACCACGTGCAGTCTCAAATGGAAGAATGGGGCATGTAGGAATGGCACTACTTTGAAAGACATTAAGTTATCTCTTCTATTCAGCAGGAATTACAACTCGGTTTAGTGTAGTTTGATCTTGTTAAGAAAAACTCTACATTTTTCTAAGTATAGTATATGGCAGTCTGAAGAAAGAATATTATTAAAAATAAGAGAGTAACCAAAATTATTCTCCATATTTCTGTGTGTATGCTACAATACCTGCAATGTTAGCATTCAGGAATTCTTTTTCATAGGTATTCCTTACATATTCCGTATTACGTATTCCTTAAATTAATGTTGAAACTTCTATTGGTGAATTTGTTGAATAATGCCTAAATAATACATAGTCGTGAAATAGTAGAGAAACTTGCAGGTCATTGTTTGAATAATGAAAATATTTGAGGTTGTTCAAAAATGCTTTATTTAAAAATATTTTGACGATTTCATCTTACGAGTGAAGATAAAATTTTGATGACTTGTAAATGCCCTGCAGAGGGATTGTTCTCCTATACAAAGTGTATATAAGCTGGAGCACTTGGAATGGCATATCATTTATTATTGAAAATATGTGCCACCTGGGAATAATGAATTCCATGTTATCTGTGAATATAGGTTTGGAGGAATATATGAGCATTTTATCCAGTACTTGAACAGATTGAACTGGGCCAGGAAGCCTGATTTGTAAGTAAGAACAGTTTCTTTTTGATAATACAGCAAGATTGGTCTCTAAGGCCACTGAAGTCTGGAAATAAGATTTTCTCTTGAATTTAACAGGTTTTGGGTTAGATCCAGAACAGATTGTCTTCTAGACTGTCTTCAGCTGATAAGAATAAAGAACATCCTATAAGAGTTGATTATTTACATACAGTTTCAAGAAATACATGTTCTAAAGGACATGTAACAGTGATACGTAAAAACATTGCAGAAAATATATGAATATATTCTGCTAGTCCTTCCATTTGAGAACACATTTGATTTAATTTCAAAACTGTTGGAACAACTTATAGTGCCCAGTAGCCCTGAATTCGGAATTAAAGCAGAATGATGGTAGAGGGGAAAACAACAACAAAACAAACAAAAAGCCACAACACCTGCTTCTAACATTTTTTTTTTCTTTCATGTCAAGCTTGGTTTTTCTTTAGTACCTCAAAATTTTCTGGTTGCCTGAAAACGAACTGTGAACTGTGTTTATCTCTGTTGGTCTATTCAGTATTGCAGCAAAGTAGTTGTGAATTGCTGTGACCTTGTCAAAACTGCATGTATTTTTTTATTGCTTACAAAAATTAGAAATTTGATATCTGGCTGCCTGATTGGTGGGTATACATGTATAATAGCTTTTATATTCTTATTAAACAATACTAGTTCAGGCAATGCCAATTAACCCTTGATAATTACTTGCAAAACCAACTTAAAACCTTGTAGCATTTAAAGCAAAATTGAGTTTTGCTGCTCACGTGGCCAGGAGAGAACTATTTGTTATTTATATAACTTCATATACATGTACGTACATGTGTACGTATATACTGTGCCCTTGAGTAACATGTTACTCACAAGTGGATGCACTATGCATAGTCTTAAGTGAGAAGTTATGAGTTCTGGTTTCATCACAACTAGGATACCTTAGTTTTTAAATGTAAGGTAAACTCATGATGTTTACTTGTGTACTGTTTTCCTGTTCCTTATTATTAGTTACCATTGGGTGCATTCTAATATGGTAAGTTAAAAATGAAATGTGAGAGAGATCTGTGAAACAGTTGCCTTACTATCACAGATATAAATGGATCCTATTGTCAAGTAATAATCAAAACTACTTAAAAAACAAAACAGCAACAACAAAAGCCCCACCACCTGGCCCAGACTGCTTAAAGCATGTTGTCTTCTGTTGAAAGTTGCATTCAAGCAAATGGGCAAGTTGTTTCATTTAAAGAGCTATACTTTAAGAAATTTTTAGATTTTTGCATTGTTTTAAGTTGTGACTGTGGAGGGAGAACTGGTGCATTAAACTACTCATCCCAGACAGAATGTACTTTCCTAAAACATCATCGTAACAGAAAATACTTGAAATTATTTTAACCAACCTAAGTAATGATTTTTGATCAATCTTCCAAAACATGATACTTTTTTTTTTTGTCATACTTGGTCATCACAAAAGCTGCTAACCGATTTTCTTGTTGAAAGGAAATAAGCCTTTTGTAATACCTAAGGTTTAATTATAGCCACTGTGGACCTGTTCCTTTTGGATCCAGGTTCTAACTTTGCAGATTTTCATATAATTTATTTCTGAGTGACTCTTAGGAACGATCTTGTGGAGCTGGTAAAATTTATCCATTTTCCAATGGTGAAAATGGAATTCCTTCAAACTTACTTTCTTCAGAATAACGGAGAGGCTGCATAGGTTCTTCCCTACATGTAATATGCATACAGGAATATAATGGTAAATAAGATAATGCTTATGAACTGTTTATTCTAGACAGACTATGGCCAGCTAATTGTTCATGGTAATGGGCTATCTTGTCTTAGATGATGTGTTTGGTTTTTTTTTTAGAATTTATGTATTATAGCCTTCTTTGCTGTACATGTACATATACATGCAACATTTAAGCTAAAACTCCTTAAAAAATAAACTGATTGTAACTCATGTTTTGTGTAGGGGTTTTATAGCTTGCTGAATATAATTGCTAATAATAGGGCTTCTTGCAGTTAGAAGCAAAAAACAAAAAAAACAAAACAAAACAAAAAACACAAAACAAACAAAACCACACACACACACAAATACAAACCAAAAAAAAACCAACAAACCAAAACAAAGTATTGATTATTACTAAGAACTGTTGAATACTCTTATTCTATCCACCATTTAGTCATTGGTATCATTACAGGCAATGAAATTATTGCTAACTTTTTTTTTGGCTCTAGGTTGGAGCACCTTTTCACTTAGTGGCCTCATATTTCTTTCTGCAGTTGAGAATGATGATGGAGTTACTGTAATGCGTGGTCAGTTTTCCAAGAGTAACAAACAATGACAATGCTTAGACAAGTTGTGTTATCTTGTGTACTATGGTTTATATGGAACATTGTTTTGGATTCAGTACACCCATCTTCAGGTCAGGTGTATGACTGAATGTGGCTTGAAATCTTAAAAACATTCTCTATTCTCTAAATTCTATATAGTGTCACTTTAAATGTAAGTTAAGGAACTTTAAATGAAAATGTGTTAAGTTTTCTTTGCAGAGTGTTATTAACTAGAGGGATTCTGGATTAATTTAGCAGCCAGGTCTGTTCTTTCAGCCATAAGCCATGCTGTCAGGGAAACTTAATTACACTTTAAGTGGGATGCAAATGAGTTGTGACACTACATCATTTCACATGAAAGGTTCATTACTTACATTAACTGCACAATGCTCTCTCCTAAGCATAGGGCTCATTACAATTTTTCTATTTTTTTTTAACATGGCTACATTTGAGCAGGGCTTTTACTTTTAATATGTCTTCTCTTACTATGTGTCCCTTCTTTAATCGTTTAAGCTGTTGAGTTTATTAAATGAGTTGAACCTGGATTGCATACAAGACACTAAAATAAAGCCAGACGTTATAGGCTTCCAAAATCATCACTTTGGATTCATTTTTCCTCTTTTCCGTTTTCACATGCAGAGCTGTATGTACTTTGAAGTATCATATCAAAGTACATACAGCTCTGCATGTGAAAATTTAAAATCATATGATGCATCATATCAAAGTACATATCCCTAGTAAAGATGCACATTTCTCACTTATTTCTGGAAAAAAGAAGAAAAAATACACCGTTATTCTTAGTGATTTATCATATTTACTGGGACATGATAAACCAATGGTTGCTTTATAATGGAATTAAATGTATTAGAGTGACTGAAAATTAAGGAATTTATGGCTGGTCATTGTCAATTGAAAAAATAACTTCTGTTAGGTCTTAAACTCCCTAGACCAGCTATAGAGTTGTTTGGTGGGTTTGTGCCATCAAAAAGCACTGCTGAAATAGTTCAAAGGCATGTGTTGGAAAGTTTTCAACTTAATTTTCATCTTAATGCTCCTCTACATAATGTCCTTTTACTTTAAAAAACAGGTGTATGTGGGGGGAGTCTGGCTTGTCTGGTGTAATGAGTGACCAGTTATTAATTAAACATGCTTAAAAGAATATCACGTCAATGTGGACTTCTATTATGGGATCTCATTTAGGATTTATTTTCAATTTAGTGTGACCAATTGAAAGCACTGTGAAATAGCGCTGAGGTTGCCCATTCTCAGGAAGTTCTTCAAGTACATTTAATAAGAAAATACATCTTTGGACTTGTTTTTATTATCAGTAAATTGAGTTTGTTTGCAAGTTTGCAGTATACTGGATTCTAGTTCAACCCTATGTTGCGACTTAGGTCGGGCCTTGAAGGCAAGATTCTGAAGTACTGCTGATTTAATAATTACTAATCAATCTAGTAAAACCCATTCCATTTCACTGAATTCAGCGCTCATGAAAATTGCCAACACGATACCCTTGAAAATATCTGGCAACCCAGGGTTAGTGTTTTATTACTCCTCTTTTGTACGAAGAGCAACTTTATTGCCCGTTCTCTTGTATTCTTCAGGAACGTGCTGTAACCCTGGCTACAGAGGATGAAACAGTGATTCTCTGCCACTGCCTGCTCGGTCAGTTGCCAGGCATGGAGTGCATGCTTTAGTAGCATCAATAATCCTGCTGAAGTCAGTGGGGTCACATGGGAACGAAGTGGGACTATTCCTTGAAATCTGCAGGTCTTCCCTAGGTCTTAAATTCACTATGACTTAGGTAAAGATAATACCCGTAAAAGTTCTAATGAAAAGTTTTTTAGGTCAGCAGCCTTCCTTTAGTCCTAATTTTATGCATCTCTGAAGTATGTATATCAGTGGCTCATTAACTACAAAACTGCAATATTAAGCAGGGTATCCAAGTTCATAAACACTGTTTAACATGCTGCCATGGACCTAAGCAACAAAATAACTTGCTTTTCCTTAGAGGGGCCTTGGGTGTCATCAAGCTGTCTATTTCGTATTTTGGCCTTGTATTAGATCAGAACACCAGCAAGCTGATTTCATGAGCTTCCCACTGTTTGAACAAATATATGAGGTAGTTAAGTGAAACCTGTGAGAACAATTACCAAAAATTGATGTACCACATTACTTCTAAGTATAAATGTGACTATAACTATTTTCTAGTCTGCAGTTTGTTCATACACAAATAGCACTGTACCACCAAATAACTTTCAATCTTCCTCCTTCTTGGAAAGCTAATCACTACGAACAAACCCTTTGCTTAAAGAAAGACTTTAGTAAATAGGAACAACCCTTCTTTTTTGAGGCATTTTCTCTTTCTGATTATTCCTTTTAGTATTTTATATCCTTTTTGAAAGGAAATTATTTAGCTTGTCTTATGCCTCAAATTTTCTGAGGACTGTGTAAACAAGCTTACTACAATTAGATTTAAGAAAAACAGTTCTCAAGCTACAATGGCTACAACCTTGTTTAATGAAAAATTCACAAGAACTCAGGCACTTCACTGTTTTTTCTCTAAGGCAGAACAGATTCAATATAACAGAAAGGAGAAACTCGTGCCATGGTGTCTTTCTGCAGATTATATGCTTGTGGATGTTAGTATTCCCAGAGCCTGCAAGAGGTGACTTCAGTTTAACTAGTGAAGGGTGAATGACTTAGAACTTAGTAAGCTGCTTATGCAGAATGGTCTTCCTTCACAAAAATCACGTGTGATGCAGTCATGTGAGTTACCCAGGCCAAGACAAAAGCTGTTTTACAAGCATTATTGAAAATTTCCGCAGGTTTTATTTTGGTTCTTCAAGAAACAGATCTCCAGGAGCTGTCAGTTAAAAGTCAAGGCTTGTGATGCTAGCCAACTCCTGCAGGGTAGGAAAAGAGAGTTCGTATGGTATCATTCAGCATAGCTTAGTTAGATTTTTTTTTTTTTTTTTTTAAGGCTCATGCAGAGCTTGTTTCCCATGATTAGAAGATATTTTAGAAGATATTTTGATATTTTTGCTGGACAGAAGATTTGAAAAATTTACTTTTTAGAAGTTGATGTGATTTTCAAAAATGTTTGAAGTTTCTTTGAATGAAATTAAACTTCAGTTACCTTCAGTAGAATCCTTCAAGAATTGGAATATTATAAAATATCAAAATTGGCCTTTAAAAGCTGCCTGGATATTGCCCTTTTTAGGAAAATAATGCTTTAAAAAAGGAATTGTGCTTGACATTTCTTTGACTTTTTGGTACTAACACTTTATTTTAATAAAAAATCTTTTTTTTTTTTTTTTTTTCCACTCTTATTTCCAGCTTTAATGATGTTTTTTGGATGGTATATATGCAAGAAGCAGGGTGCAGAAAGCCTGCGGTAGAGCTGAGGAAGGAGCAGTGGTTTTGAAAGCAGGATATCATATATTGTGTGTTCCCTTTTCTAAGAGTGACCTGACTTTAATGGCTGCTACATAGATTGCAAAAGGGTATGGACAAAGGTTATTGCTTTTCTCTGAAGTAAGAAAGAAAGTATAAGAAAAGATGTAGAAAGCAGAGGTGTAAGGAATAATAATGGTAATAAAGGGGCTTTTAGGGACATTCCTACTTTTTTTCCCTTCTATTCTGGACTCTGCATGACTTATCTACACTAGATTTTTTTTTTTTTTGGATTCAGAATATCCTAAACTAAGAGTAGAGGAAATAAGACAAGCTGAGTATTAAGAAAATGGAATGAAGTTTGAGATTATTATGAATGATCTTATAGGATAAGAAGAAGAGTAGTGTAATTAAACAGCTGCAGGCAAATCTGAACACAAACTAACAGATGTAAATGAAATATAGTGAAAGATAAACTGCATTCATCTAACATTTATTTTTAGGATTGCCCTTTTAAACAGCTGGCAATGACCATTGCTACTTACATATGTCCTTTCTGGAGAGGCAACTGTGCTAGTAGTCAAGCAAGTAGTATTAAAGAAAGGATGAGGTTCTTAAATACTACAGAAGTGACGCCAGGTTTCTGCCGGAAGCTTGAGTATTTTCTCACAACCAACTGTTGTAACTGTAGAGAATTTTCAGATTTCCACTTCAGCTAAGTATTTACTGAGGGGCTGGGCTTAGGCCATATTTGTTCCATTTATGCCTACATAAATGCTAATATCAAACAAAGATGTATAGATGTGTATATATTGTAAATAAGTTCTGTGGGAAAACAGTTTACCTTATTTTGCATTTTTTCTCCTGTTAATATTTGAAACTTCCAATGAAGGTAGTTCAGTTCTTGGTTTTTGTTTTGTAATTCATACTGATTTTTGTTACCTAACTATCAGATTATTAATTCTAAGGTACAAAAATGCCTTTGCAGTATCAGAACAGCATGATTGAGGGCAGTGCAGCTTGCTCAGTGCATTAACCATACTGGAATTTAAAGCTCCTTTGCCCCTTGACTAATTATTTCTATTCATTGGACTTTCTGGAATGTAGTGAGAGAATTGCCGAGAACTTAAGAAAAATGCAACCTTGCTGATCCTTTCAGGAAAGACTAGAAAATTGGTCAGGGTGATCTTGAAACTTAACTAGTTTGAAAGTATTTGTATATAGTATCTAAAGCTGTTTATTTGTGTTCACCTGGCTGGTGGCCTAGAGCCATCTGAAATGGCTTGGCGTAAGATTTGCTGAGCTGATACACAGAAGTATTCCTGTCTAATTTCATTGTGTGTAATCTTTGGAGGGGAGAGGACAAGTAAAAACATCTGTTATGAAAAAAGCCAATTTCAGGGTTTTGAGATGAGCCTTCACACATGGTACTAAAGTAGCTCTAAGTACATTCCTAAGGAAGCATGTATTATGGGAAAAAATGGACTACTGTAATGGATCATTTGCAATTAAAGATCTCCAGTACTACTGTTCAGACAGAACTTCACATAGAATTAGAAATTTGTTACAGTTGTAGAAAAGATTAGTATCTAAACCAGTTTGGAGGAATAGAAAGTATCCCAATACATCACTTGTCAGTGCAGATAACAGAATACTGCATCATTTTCTATAAGCTAAAGCAAAGGTTGTACAGAATTGCTTATTCAAACAGGATGATCTGCTGGAATAATTCAGCACTGGCTTCCATGGTTGCTGTGGGCCATAGTGCTTGAGAGTAAGTGGGTTACGTACATGATCATCAGGGCACTATTCTGCGTGGTTGGTTTTGTCTCTGCTGCCCCTTTCCTGCTCTGTTGCATGAATGTTTCTTTTATGGAGGTGAGTTGAGAGAAACGGGGAAAGGACAGCGCTTGCTGTGCTGGCTTCGTACCGGGGAGGGTGGACATAGGGAGTGGGTGGGAGGTCGAAGAACTAACCAAGTACTGCAGGGAAAAACTTACTATTTCTGTCAGCTTCTCCAGAAAAGTTATGAACAAGCCAATTGGACTTGCAATGTGCTCTTATGATGTGCTTTTATGATTATTTTACATTTTTTCCTGGAGCTTTTTATAACTTCTGAAAATGCGCCACAGTATTTAGTAGCAGTAGAGCAACTACTGTTGCTATCTGTGTAACATTTGAAAGACAATGATTATTGTACTAAGGGAAGAAAATCCTTTTCTTGCAAAAAAGGTGTTGACTGTAAATATTAGTCAAAATGTTTTGAATAAATACTCATGATAAATATATATATATATATTTGCTTTGAATAGTACCTGTTAAAAATCACAAATATTTACATTGGAAAAGAAGCAGTAGGGTGCTTCAGTGTCTTTACAGCTAATGGTCTGTAACCAGAAACACTATTTTAAAGTAGCCTTTATAAGTATTATTTTTTGGCCATGAAATTGCACAGAAGGCAGAGAACATTATAGATTAAAAGTAAATTGTAGGAGACAGTTGAGACTAGACATTACCACCATTATATTGAGTGGTATTTTATGCTAAATTAGTTTAAATGGAACTGTCTTGGGACTCTTATCTCAATGTGATTTAGCATGCAATGGGAGTTGCACTATGCCCACAGTGGCCACATTTTTTTTTGCTTTGTGATGTGCCTTGATTAAGATTTTTTTTTGTGTTCTTTGATGTCATGAATTTTCTTCCTTGTTCCAGGGGAATGTGACCCCTTTGCTGTTGTGGGGTGAAATTATAAATTACACCTTTATTTATTTGTGGTTACTACAATCTCGTGGAGATTATTTATAAATCATGGTTAAGGGACCATTAAATCCTCCTTTTAGCATGAACTGTTACTGTTTCCATTCAACCTCATGTGACAAGGAAGAGTCTTAATTCTGGTAGGTTTAAAGGCGTCAGAAATTGTGATTCATTCTTCGCACTGGAGGCTTGAACTCTTTCTTCGTTCTGTATTAGCAGACAGAACAGCAGCGCAAACTATAAAAAAACCTTTTGCGCTTTTGTATTTTTTAAAAAAATAAGACAACGTTCAGTTGGAAAAAAGGTGTATTGATGATACTACATAGTAAATGGAGTATATAAGTTATGTTAGTGACATACATGCCTGAAAGCTTGAAAGGTCCTTGTTACCCTTTAATCAAGTTGGCAAAACCAGCTTGATATACTTAGTATTTAATTTTCTGTTGCCCTTCGAGACATGGAACACTCATCTCATGGTGTGTTCGCTTTGAGTAGTTCATTACATCTGTGTTGTGGGGCCTCTGCTAATATCATTCCCCTCCTGGATATGCAAGTGAAAGCATAAGAAAGCATTTAAATCAATGAAGCTAACAAATAAACAGCATGTGGCTGATGCATGGCCTGTCAGTTAGAAAATACCGTGTGTAGGTCATATTGACGGTTTCTGGTGAAGAACCATACTGATTATTGACAGCAGAAGTCTGTATGTGATGAACATCTAATTGTGATTATGTTTACATAGAACTGTAACAAGTTAGCAGTAGTGAGAAAAATATGATCCACCATTCTGTTACGAAAAATTTTATCTACTGTATTATAACTGTAATGGAGTTGATAATGGGTTCTAGAAAAATGATTTAATACTTATTTTAAGATATATAAACTATATGAGCATTTTATTTATCTATTCTGTATAAGATGTTGATGTGAATAACAGAAAATGATCACAGGAATTCTCATTTTAACCTCTACTATTGTCTTTACTCTTTTCATTTTAATTTTAGCTTTCCCTTGATTATGAACATTTTTCTTTTATAAATCCCAAGATTTACATAAGCATGTAGAGAGTGAACAAAAGAACAAGGAAAAATGTTTTTTTAATCTTTCTTACTACCTGAGCAGTAAGATTTTTTTTTTTTTAGCAGACACTTACACTTTTGTCCAAATATCTACAAATATGCCATGTTTATTAGGTGCTGTGAATTGTCATAGATTTCTCTTTTGAATAAAGTCATATTAAAATTTTATTTAACGTGATTTTGACAGCTAATACTAGAGGGGAAAAAAAAGGAAAAAAAAAAAAAAAAAAAAAGAGAAGGGTTTGTTACAACATGCCTTTCTGAAGGGGTTTTCAAGAAATTTCTCCAAGGTCCCAGAGTAGCTGACTGTTTAATTCAGGTGACTGTGGAAGAATTTGCTTGGTAGATGAGTCCTTAGTGAGTGTGGTGCTTTTATTTTGGTATAATTTATTTAGTAGCACTGAGGTATTCTGGTATATTGACATATACTGTACTATTTTCTGAATTTGGGGTCAAATTTCATCAAGTTACATGCAAGCATTGCGCTAAAGCTGATTAACAGTTCTTACCTACCTTTTTCAACTACTCTCTTCAGATGCTAAAAAAAAAAAAAAAAAAAAAAAAAGTCCTGTGTACAAATTAATAACTACTTCAAATTCTGATCAGATTGGAAAGCAAGTGAATTTCCTCTAAAAAAGAGGAAAACTAATCAAGCCTTTTGAATTCCAAAAGTCAGGTATAGTTCAGTATTCCTATACACACAGTCAACAAATATTCTGTGCATTTTTATAGTTCTTATATATTTGTAATAATCATAGTGCAGGAAATCAATGAAAGTTGTATTACTATGCTTTCCACTTCTGGCAAGATTATAGCCAAGTAGTTTTAGAATAACCAAGTGTGCACACACTTCATCTTTGGCAACCTTAGTTAAGATGCATCATTCTGTTCAGCGTAAGAGATTGGATTGACATACATCTTAATATTATAAACGCGATTGGCTTTAAATAAATTACTGAAGGAATATTAATAAAAATGGAGTCAAATAGCTTATCCTGTATACATAAAAAACTTGAATGATTTTTGGCAAAACACTTGAACTTTAATATGGAAAGATGTTTGTATGTCTGCATTTATAGCTTTCAATCTAAAATAGCTTTTGAAAAAGCCAGGGAGCACATGATTCATACAGAAACATTTGCTGATAGGATAAACTCTGCAGAAGTCCAACAAATTAAAGACCTTGTTTAAATTTCACTAAACTTGTTTTGTGGCTTCTGTGATGTACAGTACATACACTGATCTTCTTTACTGGAAAAGAGTGTATCACCATCTAATCCGGTGGTACAGACCATTTCTGCAATGAGGTGTGATGTGTTTGTGTGCCTGTTACAGTTGATTAAGAACTGAAGAATCTGGTGCATAGATTCTACGCAAAAGAACTATGCTGCATCCTATACTGTGAGAAGGGAAGACTCGCAATAAATATGAAACTCTACCAGGGTAAGAAATAGTTCTCATTGATTCCTATTTTTAATAAAAGCTAATTCCAGTTACATCTTTGGTGAGCTTTCTTTTGCCATTGCAAATTGACTTCAAGATCTAATGTTCAGGGATCCAAAAAAGTGCATAGTATGTCTACAACCGGAAGATACCTTCAGTATTTCTTCTTAACAAGTACTGAATCCTTTCAGAAGGATTATAATAAGTTATATGTGGATTTGGTAAGTGCTATCATAGCTGGTTAGGAAGTTGTCTTGGCATTGGTCAAATTCATTTAGATAATGAAGGCTGCAGTGTTAGGTATGAATGATCCAAAAGGTGATTAGACAAATGAAAGACAGTTGAAACTGACTTTTCAGTTGAAACTGAAGTAGAAAAGGCAAGTAATATGCTTTAGAAATAGTTTGATGGAGAGGTAAATAACTTACCAGTGTATTGCTAAAGTAGGTGTAGTTTGTTGTGACCAAGTGAAGATGCAGTCAAGAGAGTAAAAGAACAGAGTACAGTACAGAATAAATAAATAGATTGATCTAATATTTGGAAATATCCAAAGAAAAGTAACAGAAAAGATGAGAAGAATGAGAAGATTTACCTAAGGAAAAAAAAATTACAGTTGTACTTGACTTGCATTAAGTAGATACTACTAATTGTATAACATCTTAACAAGTTGATCTACTTTGATTTTAGTCTTAATTTTTAGGGCAAATGTTTCTCTAGTCTAATGTGTACAAGCTCTGCACTGTGAGATTTAACATTTCATTATGACTATTTTGGAAGAATGATTTCCTTAATGATACCTGTTACTCCATCCGTTTGAACTTGATTCTTATTAATAAAGGAGGACAAAGATTGCTACTGTTGTTCCAGAGTATTTTGAACCTTTATTTCATCTGCACTTATTGCCTACTTTTAAAGGTCCAGAAGTGTTCCTTGAATTCCCTATATAGTTTAAAAAAGAAAAACAACCAAAAAAACAACCTGTAGAATACTTCGTTTTAAGAACTGTATCCTATTTGTTTTCCTGAAATTATATGGAATGAAAATCACAAAACAATCATCTGGAATGAATTTATGCCATAAATATCTTTTTAAAGGGTTTCCTCTGTAATTTGGCATTATGCTAAAACAGGCTATTATTTTAAAGCACCACTTTACTTTTCTAACAAGTAGCCTGCAGCTTTTGCATCTGTAAGTCATCTTGGCAAGCCATACTTGCAACTGTTGTCTGCAAACAGATTTCTGGTGAATTTATTAATGAAACTAAAGCCATACTTACGATTTGAAATATTGTACCTCAGAGCAAAGTAACTGTCAGTTGATTACAGGTTTTTAAACTTCCAGTTATAACCGCAGTATCCTGGAGGTGGCACCAAAGTACACGCAAGGAAAATAAAATGAACGCTAATACATAAACAAGCAAGAGATTAATGATGCTATGCAGTACTGATGACTGACTAAATGCATCAGTCTTTTCTAGCTTAAAATGGCAGTGTAGGTAAATAGAAG
Source organism: Anas acuta (assembly GCF_963932015.1). NCBI lineage: Eukaryota > Metazoa > Chordata > Aves > Anseriformes > Anatidae > Anas > Anas acuta. The sequence continues at coordinate 35,939,946 of NC_088982.1, forward strand.
GCTGATGTGTTTATCTACTGTTTTTTAATTATATTGGGTATCATCCAAAAGCACTGAATTCCTCATTTTACATCTCAATTTTTAGCAAAAGATGGGAGCATTCTTCCCTTTCCTTTTCTCTCCCAGTATTGTATCAAAAAAAAAAAAAAAAGCTATTTAGAAAAAGCCCTTTTGATTACATTTTGTTTTGTTTTGTGCACTGATCTAACATAGTTCAAAACCAGTCTTCACTGGTCTCCCTGTATTTTCAAATAGCTTTTCTTCACCTGGGAACTTGCACGTTTCAATCCCTCTTGCTTTCATGTCTTCAGCATTCATAATGGTATGATTAACTGGCAAGGTGATTCATACTTTAATAACAGATTGCAAAGGACATCATATTAGACATCCTAAGCGCCCTCTTTACTCTAAAGTATACATACAATAATGCCCCAGCAGACATGAGTTATAGTTGCTATACCTTGGAAAAACAAGAACAGTGAGTGTTGGCAGAAACATTATTAAAATGAAAGAGAGAAAACTCCGGGCTGCCAAATTGCAACTGTTGGTTTCAATGTTAAACTTGTTTGTCAAAATACTGTTGGGTAGAATCAATAAAAAGCCGCAGCCAGAATGTTCTACAGGTTAGCAGTCTAATGCAGCAAAGTTCATTTCAAATCGATCTAAATGGGGATGTTTTTGTAAAGAACGTAGCGTAACCTTTTGCAAATGCATAGCTGGCTTTGTTGGTTAAAAAAGAAGGCCTGGAGCACAGAGCCATTTATTTGCAGACACAATGTAGGCAGTAATGGAACAATTTCTCCATTCCTGCTTTACCTGTGTGCCTAAATCTGAGCTTGCATGAAGGGCTTCAGGGAATCAAAGATTTCATGTTCAAGAGAAACTTGATGTTTAGCCTCTCTAAAGCAATATGCAGTATAAGCCTTTGTATGAAGTGGTTACTGGGAAAGGGATGCATCTGGCTTTAAGGTCTTGCTTCCCTCTGACTTTAGCAGTGAAGGTGATGGGCAGCCGTGGCATTGAGCTGCATGGAAGTAGCGCTACTGCAGCCAGCACAGGTCTGAATAACAGATGGGCTTTGTTCCCTACAGATGTGACATCTGCTGGAGCTCAACATAAGTTTCAGTGAAAACCTTTAAGGAAGCCTGAAAGCACTGTCCGTGGCAATGTAGGGATACAGTGTCTTTTTCTTCAACCCTCTTCAACCCACACCCAAAGGAGTGACAGGTACTCCTTTTTTGAAGAGGTAGAAGGCAGAAGGCTTTACATCTTTCTAATGTTAGTAGGTATGTGTAAGGAAAGTCTGAACACCTTTAGAAGCTACTGACAGGCAACGCCTCTTTCTGAGTTAAAGAACTCACAGCACAGCTTAACCATCTTTTCTGCCTTAGGTTCTTATTCTGTGTGGCAGGGACAGGGACAGTGAAGGTGCGGTTCTAGATGGCCCCTTCTGAGGGAGGTATGACCAGAGTAGCATCTACAAAAAGGGTGTGAGAGAAGACCCAGGAAACTACTGACCTGTTAGTCTAACCTCAGTTCCTGGAAAAGTTACATAAAAGACTGTCCTGGGTGCTGACAAAGGGCATTTAAAGAACAAAGCTGTTATCAGGCCTAGTCAACATGGGTTCACCAAGGGAAAGTCCTGCCTTAGTAATCTGATCTCCTGTGACAAGGTCACCAGCTTGGTAGGTGAAGGGAAGGCAGTGGATATAATTTTGCTGGATTTTCTGTCCCTCGTGACATCCTTCTAGACAAATTGCCCAGTTGTGAGATAAACAGGTTCCATGCTACACTGGGCAATGAACTGGTTCAACAGTGGAGCTCAAAGGGTTGTAGTGGATGGGGCTATATCTGGCTTGCAGACCGGCACTAGCGGTGTCCCCCACAGCTCAGTTCTAGGGCTGGTTCTGATCCATGTTCTTATCAGTGGTCTGGACACAGGAGTGGAGTGCATCCTCAGCATGTTTGCTGATGGTACTAAACTGGGAGGTTTAATACACCCCCAAACTGCATTTTGGGGTGTATTAAACACAGCTTAGCCAGCTGGGTGAAAGGGTGGTGGTTGATGCCCCACACCTGTCAGCACTCAAGAGACATTTGGGCAATGCCCTCAGTAATGTGCTTTAACTTCTGGTTATCCCTGAAGTGGTCAGGGAGTTGGACAATCTTTGTAGGTCCCCTCCAACTGAACTGTTCTATTCTGTCTGCTACTCCTTCTGAGTTTTTGCATGCATTGCAATTTTATCTAAGTACTGATGATAGTTATTAATCTATGACAAGTTACTAATCCACGACTTTTTGTCAAATAAAGGAATCACAAATGCTATCAAGACTGTTTCTAAATATAGCATTTTGATAGCATAACTACCGTAGTGTAACATGTAATTATTATGGCTACAGTGCATGAGCAGTAAGGGACCTGTATATTTTAAGCCATTAAACTATTTCAGCTTTCTTTAGAAGATAGCAATATTTATTGTAGAGATGAACTGCTAAAAGGTTAGCATAGCTTTTTTGCATTTGTTGACTATGGATTTGTTCCAAAGAATGGCATGAACTGTAGCATTCTGCTACTTTTTAAGTCTGTAAAGGAACATCTTTATCATTCAATCTCCTTCATAACAAAGTGTTAATCTGTGTAAGAAACACCACATGGATTTATCCTAAAATTTGAATTTCAATGGAATCTTTCAGTTCATGGGGTTTTGAAAGTTTTAAACTATTTTTAACCTGTTAGTTTAGCTTATGTGAAGTTTAACCTAGACTTGTACACTAGGAGGTTGACATTGCTTTTACTTAAACCACTTTAAAATAAGATTCAAGTTAATCCTAGATTATGTTTTACCAAATATGGTGTCATAGATAATAGGATTTTGATCCTGAATTCTTTTATTACAAATTTCTAGTTGAGTTAGAATGTGTATTTTAGGAAGACATTTACACTTGGTTCTTAGTTTTTCCCATCATTGAAAATCTTTATTGGATCAACTGGATTTTGTCTCAAGAGGTAACTACTATTACTGTTTAAAAAAAAAAAAAAACACTTTTAAATAACATTTTCAACTTCATCTTGAATCACTGAATTTGTGAATTGGTCTGTTAGATTGAGTTGAATCTTTTTAAGTGGTCCTGTTGGCTGCTGTGGGACTAGACAGTACGAAATACTTAGTCTGAATACTGATATTACAACGTGCCTTACAGTGTGCCAAATCTTTGAAAATGCAAGCCAAAAATGTTAAAGAAATTTATCCTAAAATTGAGAAGGAGATGCAAGTACAGCACCTTTAGATGGACAGGTTAATCCAAGTCTTTCATCCATGACTACAAATGATGTCTGAATAGGCCAGTAGCTTGTGAAAAGAACTATCAAAACTGTATTTATTTGAATTATTTTATGAAACCGTTTTGTGTTCTGCAGAAAAATATATCCGCTGCTAACCATGCAATCTCAGATTTTTCTACTCGTATGCTGTTCATCCTTTGTGGACCTAGTTGTTGTCTTTCTCCTTATTAAGTACTCAGACATTTAACTTAATAACTTTGCATGCATCATCTCAGCTGCAGTAACGAGCTCCCTGCACACTTAAGTTCACATTTGTATTGTACTGAAAATGTCTTTGTTTTCTTTTTATATGCAGCTGGCCAAAAACATGCACGTGCACTGTGGCTGCAGCTCAGTTGATGAAGAACTCATTAAGTTACAGGAGCATAGCTGTCTGTCTGATCTGTGAATTCAGAACTGCTAGATGTCTGTCCATTTGTTTGCTCTGCATCGGGCCTCCTTTCTGCCTTGAACTGCTCGTACTCCTAAATAGGAATAGCAAATAAGGGCAGAATTTTTATTTTTTCATTCCTTAGGCTCCCTCTTCTGTTTCTTCTGCATCTGGTTTCCTCACGGGGAGTGATGCATCAAACACTTTTGGGCAAGGATGATTGTTAGAGGTTAGCAGGACCGTTAGAGCTAATATAATGAGCTCAGATAATGTTGAGCTGTATCAGTTATGGTCTTTCTAACAGTCTATTTTGTATGGGTAACTATTTCAGTTGTGAATGATGATTTTGTTAGGCTAGAAAGAGGCAGAAAGTTGAGAAGCAAACAGAATGACCTGCCAATTAAGCAAGTACAACGGCAGACTGCTAATACAGGCTGAAATGAGGACTGCAAATTCTTTGCAACTTACATGCAGTTTTCAGAAACTTTGAAGCCTTACTCTTCTGAACGTCAATCTTGTGACAAATGGAGCTGTCTTAAAGGAAAATGAACTTGTTGAAAATATTTTTAGTAATAGACGCCACAAGAGTGGACAATAGAACAATATTTATATCAGTTTTACAAGTTGCTCTCATTATGGTCTTACAGCTATAATGGTATCATGATATTCCTTGGATAATGACTTTCTACTGGTGTACTCCTGATTAAATCCATTTGTATTTTTTTTTATTTTTTTTTTTAATAAGGCAGACAGTTCAATTTTCATATTTACATTAAATCTCTGATTGTCAATCTCAACAATTTCAGTGAGTGGTAAGAACCTGGTCAAATCTATAGTGTCTAAAAGGGAAAAGAAGGGCTTATACTTTAAAAAGGAAGACTTCTTCCTGGGCTGTAATTTGTTACCACTCACAGCCTACAGCCTCTAGGTGAAGGGTGAAATGGCAGCTTCTGGCCAGAGCAGTAGTTGATGACAGGGCACTGTTCTGGTGTGTTTCTTAGCCTGAGTAATTCCCCTGTGGAGTCTCATAGCTTTCTAGCCTGTTTCACAGACTGGATTGTGACTGCGTAGGTGAATTCCATGTGAAGAACTTATGTGCCTTCAGTATCAATTGTTAATAAAACCGGCCTGTATCATGCTGTCAAGTAGCAGCTTCAGCAGGGAATCATTTCTTGACGGACCACAGCTTGATTCTCTACTGCTCATTTTTCCATCACTCCTTACTTACCTTGTCTAGAGCAGAGATGTATTTTGGTATGATAACTTCAGTACTTAGGAGGTCCTATGCAGTTTTTTGTTTTTTTTTTTTTTTTAAAGCAGCAGATTTCAGCCATACAGAGCACTGAACTCAGTTCCCTTGTGCCTTCCTGCAGAGTTTTTGATTGAGCTAAAAGACTTGTTTCTTATCTTTGGGTTCTATGGCATGAATTCAGGATTATGGAGAGATTTCTTAAACCTTTGGGGTAAAGACCTCTGCCAGTATTTATGTAAAGGTAAAGACTGCCTTTAAGAGAGACAATTTCTGCAGTAGTGACTGAGGACTGTGAAATGAATTGAATGTGACTTCTGCCTTCCCCCATGGATAGTCACATTCCTTTGAACTTGCCTTTTTTTTTTTTTAAAAAGAGTTCTTACAGATCCCGTTCACTGCAAGATTTATGGCAGAAATTTATAATGTATTTCTTGTCTAGCCTTCAAAAGAAGGAAGGAGAAAATGACCAAATTTGTCTCATATGTGAAGTTGTGCTATGTAATGCATTAATAAATGGAAATCAGAAATGAGTTTTCAGCACACCAGGAATTTTAGTGCAGTGTTTATTACTACTGGCTATTCATGTATCAGCTGCATGAATTTGTCTTTTTTATTTGTTTGAAGATGGAATTATGGTAGATTTCAACTTCAGATAAACCCATTGAGTTAAATCACCTCTCTTTATTTTTGAAGCAGACTTTTTTCATGTTTTCTGTTTTTAAATTTTCTAAACGTGCATAAAATTACTTCATTTTCTGCAAACAGTAAATCTCAGAATTATCTCAAACACTTCCAGGCTGAATTTGAGATGCAACCCATGAATTGACTTTAAGTTTTGCATTCATCTGCATAGGAGTAAGATCCTGTGATGCTGTTCCCTGCTGATATAAATAGAGGTCTAGTCATTTTAGTGAAATTTCTCTACTTGATGCTGACACAACCTAATATTTCTATTCATGGCAATGAAACTTATTTATAGTTGAAAAAATGTTTGGTGCAATTTTAATCCAGGAAGAGAAAATATAAAGGCTTCTAGTCAAATACTTTTACTGGTCTTCCTATCACTTCCCTCTCATATAAATAAACAGTCAATCTCTCCTCAAATACAAGGGTTTTTCATAAGATCACCCTAGCCATTGCTTCTCCTTTTAAGTTAGTAGGTGTACCAGACTGTTGTCAAAGACATGCTGGCACCACTTCAAAAATCAGAAATAATACATCTGTTAGTTCAAGAAGCAAAAATTAAAGTAATTGGATCCTAAAATCAGTAATCAAGGCAGAAGAATAAATGTTACTATAAAATGTTTGTGAGCTTTAATAATACTAAACATGAAATGAAACTAATTGGTATAATGAAATGGGATTTATGAAATGTTCCCAGGCATGCTATATGGTCACCTGGGACCATATATTTTTCCTGAGAATTTCCAAGACTTTGCCTTGTTTGATAAAGGACAAGTGCTGAGGCTTTCATCCAAAACAATGATTTATTAGCTTTTGTGATACTATAGGCCTCACGTAACCAGCGCTAAATCAAGTGTATGTATACAGAAACAATGTTTTCTAAAAATGACCCCTGGAGGCTCTCTAGCTGTTCTTGCCCTTTTTCTGTTGCTGTTGCTTTTTTCATCTCTTGTCACTATTTTAAAAACAGTGGGATTCATTTTTGTCTTAAGTTCTTCACAGTGAAGGTTGCTTTGCTGATAGTTTTATTGCTATGGACTTTCAGTTGATATCCCATACCACTAAGCAGTGTAAAATAATACTGGGAAGGTGAGATACTCTAGGACAAGTGAGATCACGAGGAAATTCAGACGGCTGCAGCAAATCTCTTCCATTGTGCCAGTCACTGGTAGTCTGTACCATCTTTGAGCAACACTGGCAAGTGGTAAAAACGTTTCTGTCATAGCCTGGAATGTTACCTAGAGCTTTTCTTCAATGAAATTCACTCAAAGGTTTCATCTTCCAGATGACATGACAGTGGCTATCAATCAAAGTCACTGTGTGTTGATTATCTGTGTATCTGTTGGATAGACTAGAGAAATCTTTAATTACTATTAAGTGCTTGCCAAGCATGGACATAAGGGAAAAAAATCTGTCAGTCAAGGGGCAGGTCTAATGTAGACACTGAATTCTAATGAGAGGACACTTGAGAAAAGTAAATAAAATAACATGAATGAGTTGGAAAAGCAGAAATAATTCATAGTGGAAAAGAAGATTTGCCTGGAGAGCAAAATTCTTTATTTTTATTGCTCTGTGCGCAAACTCCTTCCCATCTTGTGATGTAATATACCTGCCTGTAATTATAGTGATTGCATTTGAGGAAGGGAGACTACAAGGAGAGGTGGTGTTAGTTAACTCTATTCTGAGTTACAAATTTTTTTTTGGTTACAAACAAACGGATGTGGTTCTTTACCTTTGCTTTTCGTTACTGTTATTTCCTCCTTTTTCTTCTCAGATTGAAGCATGTTAGGCTGGATTTTTGATAATAAGCTTGCCTAAATGGGGCCAGACTAAAGCAAAGACTGGTTTTAAAGCAAAGTAGGGTCCACTAAGCTGAAGTGCATTTTTTTGTGATTTATTTTTATGGAAACTACAGAGATATTCAGAAGTAAAAATCATTTTGGGCCTTGTAGCTAACATTCTCACTTATACTGCAGTTTCTTCTCCAAGTAATGCGCCAAGTCAGTGAGAGACTAGCACATTTATAGATAATGTGTGACCCAAAGATCAAATGAATAGATTCTGTTGATCTTTGCTGGCCTGAGGTACGGGGTCAGATTAGGTGACTTCCTTCTGTACTCACAACTGGATGCTCTTGGAGTCATACTGTAGAGTTGCAGGGAGTTGCTCAAGATAGTTAGATGAGCTACCTTGTTCTTGGATGCGTAGCAGGGGTAGTGGCAAGCCTGGAGCTAAGAGTGGTAGTAGTGCATGGAGATGAGTGCAGAAAAAAGTTGTTTTCTCTGGCATGGCTAAAAAAGTGAGGGAGATTCTGGTTAGGTCAAGGAAAATGTGTGAAAGTAAGTGGCCCCTATCAGACAAGTGCCGATACCAATTTTATGTTGATGTTGTCTTGCTTTGCAACTTTAAAAAAACAAAAACAAAACAAAAACAACAAACTTTGTCAAAACTTTCATCCAATAAATTGGTACTACAACGTATTCCTATCCTGTAACAGACCTGGGTTGTAGTTTCCTTAATCTCCATTTTTTTTTACCTCCTTTGTTGGTATTAGAAATTTTTACATGTTTTCTTTGTTTTGCATGTTTTTAAACATGTCTTTTACCTCAGATTGGGTAGATAGGTGCTCAAAGAAATGGAGAAATAAAAACTAAATGAGGTTATAGGAAAAAGGCAAACAGGCACGGTAAGGTATTTTTTGAAAGCAAAAATACATCATCTGATCCTTAGAGTGCTGCTGAGATGTGATCACTTATGAGTTACAAATTGGAGGTTGCTACTGGATGCTACAAGGAGCCAAGTTACACGACTTGGTCAGAAAGAGACATCAAATGAAATCAGAGCCAACTGAAAGGTATTTGAGGCTTTCTTCCTTTGCAGTTTGGAGTGAAACTAGGTTCTCAGTTGTAAAAGAACTCCATAAACATAATTCACTGAAATGAGAGGGTGATAAAAGACTTCCCCCCTTACCCCCCGATAAATTACACTCAAATCTACAGAAATGTTCTTTTCCAGTTTGAGAGTAAGTGGGCTTGTATAATAAACATTTCTGTAACATTCAGCTACTTTAGCCCAGACAGCTCAATTAAGGACTGTGCAGTAAAATGCAACTTCTGTGCACTTTGTGAGCACTTAATGTGACTGAAAGACTGTTAGCAAGAAATCTCAGAAAATAGATCCTGTCAAGTGTTTAAGGAAATTGAATTGGCATATATTTAACTCACAGATCTGAAAAGCAAGAGATTTCTGGATGCTGAGTAATTTAATTATATTGTCATATTTGACTTTTGCTGTTTGAGCCTCCTTTATTCATTATTTTTAATACATTGAGAGGTGTTCAAAAGGGGATGGAAGTTACTCAAGCAAGCTGACAAAAGTGGAAAATATAAAATTAAGTTTGACAACGTTTTCCTCATTTAATAGTTATCCATAAAATCCAGCCTCCTCAGGTAAGTGATGGGCTAACGTTTGTCTGCAGCGTTCTTTGAAAAATGTTTTTCTTTATCTGAGTCTCTTTAAAGAGTCTCTGATAACAGAGAAAATATTCAGTCTGCTATATTTATATAGCTTTTATCTATAGCATAGTTTTCATTACAACATTCTTTGTTCTTTGAAACTGCTGCTTATGTCGTACAGTTACAGCTCAGGAATCCTTTGGTGTCCGTAGCCCTCTACTTTGTGAATGTAGGCTCTGGTCTACTCTTGCTAAGTTGTGTGTTAGCTTGGCTGTGGTATTCTCTGAGAGGACTTAGTGTTATCAGTTAAACTTACTCAGTTTAGACAGTATTATCTAAAAAGAAGCAAGCATCTCTTTAATTCGGTGGTAAACAGATAGCAATTTAGCTAAATCATAACTTTTGTTTGGGGATGGCATGAATGGCCTTCTGGAGATGCTTGTTTCTCTCTACTGACTAAGGAGAGCCCAGAGGGTTTTCTTAGCCTATCAGTATAACTTCAATAAGTCAAAGATATAACAAACTTCTCTGTTTACTTTTCATCCAGGTAAACGAGGGGTTTGGTGTGCATAAGTAAGGTTAGTGCTGAAGCACTACTTTCAGGCATACCTAAGAATTTGGCTCTTTATTTATAGAGTAAGTTTTTCAAAAGTGTCAGATGGAATCTTTTTTTTTAATTTTTAAATATATATCATAGTAAATAATGCTGTCAATTATTGGGAAAGGGCACTACATAATTTACTTATTTATGAATCTCCTCACTAGAAAAAAAAATGGTACCAATTGTGCATCTGTTAGATGGGATCCTGCAAATGAGGTGACTTCCTATCTTGTAAATTGTCTTGTTTTGGCAAATACACATTTAATTCTGAAGAAAGATGTGGGCAGGCAGATTCAGATTTATTCCGCATGTTCTGAATGATCAAAATTGAAGTGACATTTTGGGGCATCCTTATTACCACTTTTAACTGATGGTTCACTCACAAGAGACTCCGGAGTTAGTTAAGGTATCTGTTATCTGTCTCCTATTCAGGACAGATTTTACACCAGTGACAATAAACAATGAGATGACTCATTTTTGTTATGGATCAAATAACCATCTGCAGGCAGCCAATGTTACTTTTATAATTGCCATTGTAGCATAAATATGTTAGGAACTGTATATAATGTGAGATGGATGCTCAGCAAGTACTGATGGTAGTTCATGCTGATATAGCTCGAGGATGCCAGATCCATCTTGTCATACTGAGAAATTGCTATTCGCTCTAGGGCAGAGAACAGAAAGGAAAATCAAAGTTTGAGATGCTATTTTAAAACAGTAGCACTTCCAAATGTATTTGCAAGTTTACTTTTTCTAATTCACAAACAATAGGAATACAAAGAATATTTTAGCAAATATTATTTTTTAAAAGGAAGATCAAGCGATTAAGAAGGCACTTTTAATTTTCCTCTTTTATTGCTCAGCAGGGAAATCATCAACACTTCTGAGTGAAAGTAAATATTGAAATGCTGCAATTTTCTTTTGAAGAACCAGTCAAATATTTACTGTCATATATAGTGCCCTGTTTTCCATTACTTACCAGAATACCTCGTTTATTGAATGCTTCAATTATGCATTGAGGAAAGTGATTTTGTGTTATGGTAAGCAGTTTAAACATTGTACCGTTGAAAATAGTAGTTGAAGGCTAATAGAAATGGATTTAAAAATGGATCCAATAGGCAAGCCTGCTGTCTGCTAGGGCTTCTCTGACTTGCAAATGCTGTTGTGCTAATGAAGCTTGGCTGACTTATAGTAATTATTCTGTTTCCTTGGAAGGGAGTAGGCACATCACTGCTTTTTTCTTCTTAGTACATTCACTTTACTGTAAACATCAAGTGACATTATAACCTGTAATGATTTTATTACAATTAACTACATTTGATCTTGTTCAGCATGTTCCTGAAGAAAAACTTGGGCAAGTCATTATTATTTTTACATCCAAGTCCTACATGCATTAAGGTGGGAATAAGGAGACATTTTACTGTTGGGCAATTAAGTCCAGGTGTAGGTGTTAAAATGGAGTTCAGAATAAATGTATAACATGGGAACTGTTAAGAAGAGTGCTCTAAGGGATATGTGAGCTGTAAATGAGGTTAGGATGGATGCTTGTTGGCTGCTGTATGTCTATAGCTCAATTATACAGAAGAGATATTGACCAACTGGGTAGGGTCCTTATGTTTGGTCCACTCGTTCTATTCAAGAAGAGGAACATGTGCACCATATTATTTTTATCTTGTGTAACAGTCATTTATAGTTGGAAACAGCTTTGAATTTCCAGCCACTTAACTTTAAGCACGAGGCTGGCATGCCTAAACTAAGAATCTTCTTGTCTCGGGCTGCCTCAGCAGTCACTGAGAGGAGGTAAGCACACTCCAAAATTCATTCATGCCATTGAGGATTTGAATTGCTTTCTGAAAGTGTCCATCTCTAATCGTTATAGAGGGAGTGTATGGTTATTATGCACCTACCTTTGTTATCTCAGTTAAATTAAACAAGCTGAATCTGAACCTCAGCTCTGTAGAATTCATGCTGAATGATAGCTTCTTCTCTAAAGGTAACCTGAAAATCAATGGAAATCCATAGTATTTACCAGAGCTTGATAGAGATGCTGGGAGATTCTGTACAGTAGCTTTGAGGCGTGGTTTGATTCTGCAATAAATCCAGTAAAGATTGCATACCAGTCTAGTAGAGATTCTATACCCTGAAGGGATTTGCAAAAAGCCATTATTGGTCTTGTAGTTGAAACTGTGTACGTGCCTACAGCTGAGAGTAAAATACAAATGTAGATAGGTATGAAGTTATTTTTCTGGAGAGATTGAGTATCTGGCTCTGGATGCTGGTAGAGATCACGGAAGCCCTGATGAGTTCCCAAGATATCACAGCAAAACTATAGCCTTAATGACTAAACAGATGTTAAGTGAGGCTGAAAAAAATATTGAAGATATTGGCTTCACATGATTACAGCAGGGCCTCTTATTTCTACTGTTTTAAAATATATATTAAATGCATGTACAAGGCACAGAAAGGGGAATAATCTCCTAATTTATATAGACTCAGGGTGTGGAGGGCTAGGACCAGACTATTAGAAGGAGGAAATGGTGAAATAACATTTCACAAGAATGGAAACAAATAGAAAACTGCGAATAGAAAGATAGGGAATTCTTTGAGACCAAAAACAAAGCATTGCAACTTAGATAACTGCACCTCTTATCAAGTGCAAGGGCATGTCTGTTAAAGTTATTGTTGGGTCCATTATTAGTGGAGTGAGAGGAGTATTCTGTACAGTACAGATGTCCCTTATCAGTGCTTACAGTGTATTTCTTAAGGTATTATAAATGTTTAACACAAGCTCAAGCTGCAATAAAGCTTAAAACCCAAGCAACAAGAATAGTGACTCCCTAACAACATTCCCTGTTGACCCTGCAGATTTCTTGGCAGGAAGCTGATGGAAAATTAAAGCTGCTTTAGAAATAGCACTGACTGCCCTCACTTGCTCTCCTCTGTGGGCAGAGAACTCTGCAAGGTGGCTAAGGGATAAGGGAGGGCGGTAGGAGACTGACATACTTCTGTGCCAGCTCCTTTGTGCCACTAGGGCAGAGGTTCCTGTTCATAATTTAAGCCCCTGCTAAGAGGACTGTTAGAGCGTAAACGCTTCTGTGGCTTTACAGAGCCAACTTAAACCACGTTTGCATATAACTGATGCCTCTGATTCTGTTCAAGCAAAGGTTCTCCTTTTGTGGAAACAAATAAAGCAGACAATGAGTTTGCTGTAAATATATACAAAGATGATGCCACATATAAATAATAATGCTAGGTCATTGACAGTTCTGTATGTAACCAACACTGTCACTGAGCTATATGGAAATTTAAGAGCTAAAAAAGCCCTTCAGAAATTGGACAGGAACAACTTCTTCATTGTAGAAGTAAATTGAATAAGATAGGTTCAGCCTCTGTGGGTAACCTAAGATTTGAGCTACTGAAATATGGTTGTTATAACAGGTTGTTATTTTAAAGAAATAGATCAATCTATTAGATCACATATGTAGCTGCATTCACAACTTAAAACATTCGGATGAAAGAGTCTGCCTGAAAAGTAAGGTGCGTGTGAGTGTGCCAAACCCTTGGTTTTGAGAGCAAATTGCTCTAAGTTAACACTATGTTGTAAAATATATGTAAAATATGTACATTATATTATACTTAAAATTCCCAGTATTTAAAAAATTTGATAGCTTTGTGAAGTGCTGGTAATGAGAGGCTTTCATAGGATACAAAAGCATCTTCTAGAATTCAGATATAAAAATGCTTCTTGTACCAATCACATCCAGGACTTGTTCCATTTGTCTTTAGGAAGACCAGTGGCATGTGTGCAAGCACGTCAGTTTCAATGGATGTAGAATGACAAAACCCAGGCTGGAACAGACTCCAAGGCAGGTCCAGCAAAGCAGGTTGCTTTGGTCAAAGCTGTGTGTGCATATACTTGAAGCATACAAATGCATTTAGAGATAATGGGGTGGAAGAAAAAAAATCCTTCCTTAATGCAGCCTGAACTCAAGCTACTGTTTTTTTCTTCCTGGGGATATTGAAATAAGAATCTCTGATCTTTGGAAAAAATGATTTTTTGCCCTTCTTAAAGGATATCATTATGGTTGCAGAGAAAATCAAAACCTACTGCTCAGCAGGTGAAAAAAAAAAATTGTTGTATTTTGATTCTCTGCATCTGATTGTAGTGAAAAAGTCACTTGTTACCTAAATCCTAATGTAGAAATTTAATTTTTAATCTGAATGTGAGTTAACCTCACAGTCTTCAGACAGAATCTACAGGTAGTCTGCTTCCAAGGGTAAGGTGAGAAATACTTAAAGCTGAGGGCAGTCTGGTTAAAATAATGGTTCATGATGCAGATTCTCACCTTTTGCTACTGTTAAATTTCTTCAGCAAATACTGAAAAACTATGATCAAAACCTATTGCTGATCTTAAAAACATAAGTTGAAACCTCTGGGATTCATTTCTCCTTCTGTAAAAGGTAAATATTAGGAAACTGCCTGCCTGCATTTAAGCTGACTGGAGTTCCTTGGGTGGAAGACACAAGACAGGCCTGAGCCAATGGGAAAAACTAACTAGACACAATAGGCTTTGGATTGGTTCCTCTAAGTTAAAAATACAGCTATTAGTTGCCAATAAAAGAAAATGAAACTTGCAATAGGGAATTAAAATTATCAGCTAATTCATAGGTCAATTTATGATCAATTTTAAGGATAAATAGGATTCATGAGCTCAGAGGAGACTCCAGAATGGTGAACAGAATACTCTGAGCCCTGACTTTCTAGGTCTTTCATTGAGAGAGAAGGATACAGCACACAGGTTATTTGTGGCAATATGTATTTTATATTTCCTGTGGTGTAGGAAGCTTTTTTTTTTTTTTTTTTTTTTTTTTTAATTACTAAACAACAGTTAAATTCATATGGAAACAAAGATTCTTTCCTAAAGCATTTCTTTCTTTTCTGAACTGGCTGAGCTATTTCTCTTGACGCCTATCAAGCTGATTGAAAAAAAAACATTGAAAACAAACCCTCCAAAATTGTATATACCAGGATTAGAGGCAGAACAAATAATGCAGTGTAATGCAATCAAAATTAGAAGGAATTGTTTCACCTGAGACTAGGCCAGCAGATGGCAAATAGAGTTCAATGTAGAGAATGTAAGATAATTAAAGTTGAAGTAAGGAACTAATCTAGGGAATACCTGCTAAGTGGAACAATCATCCAGCACAGTGATCAAGAAAAAGACTTGGGGATTATTCTGGAAGAAACTGTTGAAGCCATGATCCCACTGAACAGTTTCAGTAGAAACAAGTAAATTGGAAGTTAGGTTGTATAAGAAAAGAGAGAAGGTGTAAGATCAAGGACGGGTGTAGCGAGCACTTACTAAAAGCTACTGAAGCTGCTGTACTTTATAATAAAATGTGCTTTTGTCAGTGCAATGCGTTTATTAAAGTGGCAGAGCAAGCTATAGAACTCTTCTTTGATTATTGCCGTTTTAAATTTGTTTCCTCATCGTGTTGAATTTTGCAGTGTCTCCATGAGATACCTGGAACAAAATTCTCTAGAACATCATGGACTGGAGGAATTTACAATCTGATAATATGAGAGCCTGTCAGCAAAAGATTTCATAATTTCATAAAAACGTTGCATCTTATTTTACCTCATTACTCAAAGAGCTGTATTCCAAAGGCAGTGCCACTGGTCTGTTTATGAAGGCTCTAGAGCTTACCAGAAAATAGAAATTACACGATTGCTGACAGGGTAATGGTGAGAACTTGTTCTACCCTTGGTCTGAAATAGCTTTTATGCCTTTCAAAGGTTCTCGTGCAAAGCTGGTTGGTACCAGGTTTCTGTGTTGTGCTGTGTTAAGCAGCTCTGACCTACTAGACTTTGAATGAAGCAGGCCTCTGCCTGCTCCTCAGTTGGATTACAGAACAGCATGTGGTATCAGCAGCAAAATGAACTACACTAATGCTTTGTGAGGAAGGTCAGAGCAGTTCAAAGTTTACCCAGAGAGGTAATGTTCCAGAAACTGCAAGAACCATCAGAAGTTCCAAATGATACTTCATTGCTTAATAGGTAAGCAAGGAGGATGGTCAGAAAATAGTCTTGTTTAAGATAACAGAATCACAGAATCACAGAATCTCTAGGTTGGAAGAGACCTCAAGATCGAGTCCAACCTCTAACCTAACACTAACAGTACCCACTAAACCATATCCCTAAGCTCTACATCTAAACGTCTTTTGAAGACTTCCAGGGATGGTGACTCCACCACCTCCCTGGGCAGCCCGTTCCAGTGCCTAACAACCCTTTCAGTAAAGAAATTCTTCCTAACATCTAACCTAAAACTCCCCTGGCGTAACTTTAGGCCATTCCCCCTCGTCCTGTCACCAGGCACATGGGAGAACAGGCCAACCCCCACCTCGCTACAGCCTCCTTTAATGTACTTATACAGAGCAATAAGGTCACCCCTGAGCCTCCTCTTCTCTAGGCTGAACAAGCCCAGCTCCTTCAGCCGCTCCTCATAGGACTTGCTCTCCAGGCCCCTCACCAGCTTCGTCGCCCTTCTTTGGACCCGCTCAAGCACCTCGATGTCCTTCTTGTAGCGAGGGGCCCAAAACTGAACACAGTACTCGAGGTGCGGCCTCACCAGAGCCGAGTACAGGGGGACGATCACCTCCCTAGCCCTGCTGGTCACAGTGTTTCTGATACAAGCCAGGATGCCGTTGGCCTTCTTGGCCACCTGAGCACACTGCTGGCTCATATTCAGCCGACTGTCCACCATCACTCCCAGGTCCTTCTCTGCCTGGCAGCTCTCCAACCATTCCTCTCCCAGCCTGTAGCTCTGCTTGGGGTTATTGCGCCCCAGGTGCAGGACCCGGCACTTGGCCTTGTTGAACTTCATACAGTTGACCTCAGCCCATCGGTGCAGCCTATCCAGATCCTCCTGCAGAGCCTTCCTACCCTCGAGCAGATCGACACACGCACCTAGCTTGGTGTCATCTGCAAACTTACTGAGGGTGCACTCAATGCCGTCATCCAGATCATTGATGAAGATGTTAAAGAGGACCGGCCCCAGCACCGAGCCCTGGGGGACGCCACTAGTGACTGGCCTCCAACTGGACTTGGCTCCATTCACCACAACTCTTTGGGCCCGGCTATCCAGCCAGTTTCTAACCCAACGAAGCATGCGCCAGTCCAAGCCAAGAGCAGCCAGTTTCTTGAGGAGAATGCTGTGGGAGACGGTGTCAAAAGCCTTGCTGAAGTCAAGGTAGACCACATCCACAGCCTTTCCCTCGTCCACCCAGCGCGTCACTTTGTCATAGAAGGAGATCAGGTTCGTCAAGCAGGACCTGCCTTCCATAAACCCATGCTGACTGGGCCTGATCGCCTAACAGCTAGCTTGACTATGTATTTAGCTAAATTTGAGTTAATGCATGAAGAGGAAGCCAAGTGTAAAGCTGCCCTCCATTTGAAAATGTACACAGTTGATACCTGCTTTAACAGGGTCTGGAAGAAAGAGGAAAATTCTGCTCAGTTGGTCTTGCATAAAGCAAAAACCCACTCTTGCCTTTTTAGTATGGGGACAGGTACATTCTTCAGTGTCCTAGGGATCCTGAAATGTTCAGTGAAATGCTTTTCTCCTTGTCTCCAGTGATGACAGCCAGGGTATCTATCTAGACTGGAGAACTTAATAGCACTCCTACCTCTACCAGTTTAGATAGACATGAATGTTCGTGTGAAGAGACTGTGTCTAAACTGGAAGGTAAGGTCTTACAAATGGTGTGACTCAGAGCACATTTATACAGCAGGCACAGTTATACTTGCAGGTAGCTTGGATTTGAGCAGAAATGTTGTGATGTTTGTCTAATCTTCTGTCCAGACTGATTAGCCCCACAGGGCACCCTTTTTAGCAGAGAAATTAGCCACCGGAGCTTTAAGGTTTCAAACCAACAGTGTGGACACCGGCAGCCGGCCAACCTGGATCATAGCATGCTGGTGTCACAGCTGTCTGTTAAAGTACCCTGCTTATTGCAAAAAGGGCTTTGCACATTTTACATTAGCACAGCTTTGCATTTTGACTTGAGCTCTCCATGCAGCATTAATTCATTAAAGAGACCATAATAGACCCAGTCTTCTGGTTAATAAGTGCAGTTTGCTACAGATATTGCTAGTGTTACAAAGAATGCAGAGTGCCAGCTATAAAAACGTGGATTTCAGTTCTTATGCTGTTGGAGATATTTAATAGATGTGTTATGCTTGATTGCTGTGTGACAGTAAAAAAAAAAATAAATCTAGCAACACTTTTAAAGATATAGAGGCGTAATCATCTCTTTCCAGGTTTAAATTACTCAGTTGTGGAAGTACCAACTTGTTACAAGTCTGCTGAAGGGCAGTGCAGGGCATATGTTTGAGGGATACTTCTATGGATCCAGTTTCACAAATGCTAAGGTAACTGTGCTTTATTGTGCTGGAGACAAGTGAGTACGATACTGGAGAATTAGGGTTTCTGAGTTAGCAATTTGCAGTAGTGAATGAAGGTGTAATTTTTGAGGTCTTGCAGGGAGTACTGTTACAGGTAGGACTTCTTTGGTTGGTATCTATTCAGCGACTTTCAAGAAAGCAAAAGCAAGTTCCATGAGCCCATCAGTCTCAGAAGCGCTTTTCAAGAAAGGCCAGTTTTTCAGGGGTCTTTTAAATACCATGAGAATTATTTTATTCTATTCTCAGTTCAATAATAAATGCATTATTTTTCCCACACCTTGTGTACTTGCATACTTAAGAGGTGGCAGAGCACTTAAAGAAAACTTGCTTTTATTGACAAGACCCTATGATATATCATTAACAGGCCATGGTATTTTTAATGGTGAAGTTTATTATTGCTATTATTGAATCTTGCAAGCCAGTACATGAGAAAGTTAAAGCCTTGATCCAGGAGAGAGAAGTGTCGTACTTCATTCTTGCCTGTGTCATTGGATTGTCCTTGACAAACCATGGAAAGCCCGAATGACAGAAAGTACGATTTCACAGGAGGATTTAAGTGAATTTCCACCTAAACTGGTCTGCTCAGTCACATTTTCAGGCCTTGTATTATGGCTTGTAAGTAGGACAGCATGGTTTTCTTTCTGTCCTGAGAGCAGTCATGGGATGAAGGAAGTCCTCAATGTTACGGAACACTGATTTCTGCCATGGGCTAATTCTGGCTTAAGAGTGGTGACATTCACTGTTTTCTACAGAATTCCCATTGGCTTTGAAGGCCTACTTAATGCAAAGCTGCTGGCCACCTGGACCGTTCCCTTACAGCTTTCTCAGGAGGTCTGTGGAGCTACATAATCCTCTGTCCTTGTCTTTCTAGCATTAGTCTCTACATTTATAGATGGCAGTAGCTGCTGTGGATTGCACCCTTCACAGGTGTTGAAAAGCTGCCTTTTTTTTTTTTTTTTTTTTTGTCAAAATCATGTTCTTTCTGCAGTCATAGAAAATCAGGCATATACTTAGGCAGGTGTTGACAGTGCCTATATAAGAACAATGCTGCCCTTAGACCAGTTGCTTCCTGTACGCATTTTGAACTTAGTTTGAATTCAGTTTGAACTCAACAGTGCCTAATGCCACCTGCTAGAGTATAAAACAACCTAAAAATACCGAAAGAGTAGTTACAGAGAGGCAGAGTTAATATCTAACCATACTGTTTCATTTTTTTTTTTTCATTTTTCAGCTGTGCCACTCTACCTATCCACATACTTTTATAGATGTTTGACTAGAGTTCCTAAGCTCCTATGGTGGATGGACAGAGAGTCACAGCTAGAGGATGCTTTAATTCCTCTGCCTGTGTCTTTTTGGTACATGCAGGTTAGAGCAATAGGCTTTTAGCTTAGGTTGCTCAGTGAATCTTGCTGTGTACCATGGGAAAGCAGGAAATCACAGTCATCACTGGAATGCATGTAACATATAGATATATATTAGTGCAAGAAAATGAATATCTAACAAAAAAGAAGCTACTAAAATAAATCCAAGCCCTTTTAAACTTCATCTCCCAGGCATAACACATCAAACTCCAGTGAACAAAGTTTATGTGTAGAAAACTGCCTGAAGAAAGAAAGAATCCTCTAAGGAAAAAAAAAAAAAAGCTTCATGTTTAACATCTGGCCAAGTTGCTGCAGAAGTTCTTTCCGCTAAGATCCAGTGAGATTGTTGGACCTCCCTGAAGACCAATTGGCTCCAAAAGGAGGCTGAGACCCAGGATAGAAAGTTACTTTAAATGGAGTTTTTTTGTGTTGTGTTTTGTTTTGTTTATAGGCTTTTTCTCTGATGTTCATCTAAATGCAGATATGAAGCATGATATGCTTTCTGTGAGATGTGGAACAGCTTCAGCAGCTGTTGCATGCAATGGGGATATCCTGGTACCAATTCTGGTTCCTCTTTCAATGAATCTCTGCAGACTGATAATTGCAGAGAGGATGTGATGCTCCAAGGTGTGTTCCTCCTCTTCCATAAATGTGTAATAGGTAAAAGATACTGAACAACAGTGAAATCCATTGGCTGCGTTAGTTTAAGTTTTCTTCTACACAGGTACAGAGAGATTTAATAAATCTATGCATAGTACGTGTTGTATGTTCATCTGTTATTTCAGGCTGGCAGCTCTAACTAAATTAGATGTCAAGCACCTGCTGTTTTCTCCTCATCTCTATTACAGCATTATTTGACATTGAGACATCTCTCTAAAAGTATTCAGAAAAGAATATATCATAATTAGCTTGTCATAGATAGTGACAGTCTTAAGGAAAGGGGAAGTAAGTCAAACAGAACAAATCAAGTTGGCAAGAAAAACAAGAAAAAGACCAAAAATCTCCCTGAAGTTCTGAAGCGCAGTGCTTTGGCTGTTCCCTGGCTGGGGAAGCTCAGCAGGACCTTGTATTCTAGCTTCATTTAATCACTATTGCTGCTGTCACTCTGTAGAGCAGCAACTGCTTTCGAACCAATTGCAAAACATCACAAATAGATTGCTAACACATGGAGGTCTGTACAAATGTCACCAGAGAATATTCTGAGAAGGAAATGAATTACACATGTTTTAATTTGAAGTCTTCCCCTCTTGTGGACATCTTTGCATTACTGCCACAGTCATATGGCTAGCTCAGTGCTTTCCCATGACTTTACAGCAGCACCTGTTTCTGTATCAGTCATTAGCAAATGTAACATTCAGCAGACGAAGCAGTAAGATGCTTTAACTTTACAGCATATGGTTTGCATCTGTGATGGAGATGACAATGAGTTGCTCACCAGAATCTTTGAATAAGCATTTCTGTACCTGTTTTTTTTTTTTTTTTTTTTTTTTTTTTAATTATTGACATAGCAGTGGTAGGCTTACTGTGAAGTGCATAATATATGTGGCCAAACACAAGCCCACCAGTCTGAAAACTGTCATTCTACAACAAACACTGCTATGTAGTTTAGAGCCAATAACTTACTCACTCTGCTAGTTGTCAGATTAGAGCATGGTATTCACATTAAAAGCATTCCTTACTGAGCATTATTGAAGCCATTACTGGCGATTACATTATTGAAGCTATTGTGTAATAAGCAGGTTTAATATGCTTTATCCAAAAGGTTTATCAGCATGAGTAAACACTGGATGTGCTACCCTTCCCAGTATTATCATATTTTTGAATATACATATATATTATTTTGGGAGATTTTTTCATCTTGTCTGGTGGATACAGTGCAGTGTGTCTTTCACCCATACAAGCAAAATGGGGCCTGAGTGAGGAAAGAGTTGCTGAGATTTAATTTTGGGGAAAAAAAACTTAAGTTTAAATGGAGGGCTTTGCTTATTTTGTTTTGTTTTATTTTAATCTTTCCACAGTATCTCGGATGATTTCATCCTTGTAGGCTTTAGAACTGAAAAGTGACGGAACTGAAACTACATGTACTGATAACGTAGTGCTGTGACCTGTTAGGAACTATTTTATTCCCAGATTTTCACAAATTGAAAGAAACACTTAAGGGGGAAGGGAGCAAGAGTGGAAATGGAGGGAAGCTCAAACCATCAGACTTGTAAGATTTCTGCTTAACTGGTAACTGCGTTATATTCCAGTGGTGGAATTCCTTTTATTTCAGTAGAGTTTCATCAGTGCACAGCTGGAATAAACAGTAGCTTTCTGTAGTACAGATAGATAAGCTGTTAGTATTCTGTGCACCTCCTGTCATAGGTTCTTTGATCTCAGGAAAATGAGCCATCAATCAATGATTCATGCATTTAAAGAAGCTTTTTTTCTGGAAGTAACAATGTACAAAGCTTCGTAACTTTTCTCAAAGGCATATTCAAGATAACTTGTATAAATCGTGCTGAGATTTATACAACTGGTGGATTCCTGTAGAATATTGAAGCAATGCAAAAGAAGACTGATATCTTCTGTGTGACCAAGAGATAACCATGCATGTGGAATTGTTGCTTAGGATGACTACTGTGCTGGAAACAAATGTGAAGCTTCTAGAAAGCGCTACTTATCTTTATTTTGAACAATGAAGAATTATTTTACTATTTTATACTTAAGGATTAGACTGATGTAGTTCTCAGAGAGTTGGATAAAACATTACACTACCAGTTTTTATTACTCAAATTTATACAAGGAAAACTTTCAGCTTTCAACAACTTTCCAAAACCGGAGAGCAGTGGTTGGTGTGAAGCATGAGGGACAGCTTGGTTCAGAATAATTCTTGTCTTACATAAGGAAAAGAAAGAGATTAGTCAGTGAGGAAGCACTGACTGCTGTGCCATTTGTGTGGAAGAAATGTTTTATTTGTAAATCTGAAACCACAAGAATCTGAATTATGAAAGGAAAGCTTCAACTGTGAGAGCATAGACTCAGTACAAATTAAATCCACTCTTTTTTTTTTTTTTTTGGGGTGGGGGGCGTACAATCCAGTATCAAATATGGTTAAATTTCACTCTATTCCTTCAACCCTCCAAAATAACATGTTGCTAAAGGGATCATTCTGTACTAGGGAAATAGTGACAGACTAATGTAATCAGGATATTACTATTGTTTTTGTACAAAGGAGGAGAAAAGGTAATGGCCCTACCTTAAGGGTTTGATTATAGAGGAATGTGAAGCTGTAGAAGAGAAAGTTGCTGAAAGGGGGATAAGATGCAGAGCAAAGGTATCACATCTCCAGATCAATTTTTTTTTAAACTTAATTGCTGAGATGAGGCTCCATTTTTATATAACTTCCTACTTGTCAACATAAAGCTTCTGCTTGTAAGCTACTAGCATCAGTCTGAATCAGGACATTTAATACTGTGCATTTATTCTGGACTATTGGCAGCATCATCTTTTGTCAAGATATCCATACAGCAAATGGTGATACTAAGTTTTTTTTTTTGTTGTTGTGAAGGATGTGTATATGTGCTGCTGCCTCCTTGTTTGAAATAAGGCAGCATCTGAGCTGAGTGTGCCTAGGATCTTGGCCAGGGAAAGAAGTCTTCCTTTAAATCACTGATTATTGTGTACTAGCAGACAAACCTTAAATATGTTTCTTTTTAAGATTATGCTGGTTATGAAACTCCTGTGAGATCTGATGGAAGACATAGAGGACCATTTGCTTGTGCCTGTTATTTTTCAGGGTCTATCCTTTAAGGCTATGTCTTGACAACAGGCAGAATAAATTAAATCAGAATCAACTGGAAAAACTTGGAAGATAAAAAGCATCTTTGAAAACCTTTTCCAGTAGATTTGTGCTTAAGCAGAATCAGGAGATACATAGAATAAACTGAAATCATGTAATGAGTTTGGTGCAAGCATACAGTCTATAAGATATCAAATACGTGGTATTTGGCACTTGCTGTATACTTCATATATCCATGTGAATTTGAAAACGGGCATTTAGTATTTTTTTATTTGTATTGCACTTCTTGGAAGTGAAGACCACGGTAGTATGTTCTTCAAAAACCAACCAACCAACCAAAAAACAAAACAAAACAAAAAACCAAACAACTCAAAACTTATGAATATGAGACAGAACACAAGGGGAAAAGGTAAACCATTATGCATCAATATTTATCATAGTCGCCTGGCTACCTGTGTAGCATCTCATATGAGTCATAGTCTCATAAGAATGGTCTGGGTTTCAAGGGACCCTTAAAGATAATCTAGTGCAACCCCCCTGCTGTGGGCAGGGACCTCTTTCACTAGCTCAAGTTACCCCAAAGCCCATCCAACCTAATTTTGAACACTTCCAGTTCAGATGTTCCATCCGGCAAATAATTGCCCTCAGCCAATGCACCATGTGTGTTTCAGGTTCTAAGTGCTACTAATTGGATTTGGTTTTCCTCTATAGATGACTGCTGAAATCAACAAGAATCTTGCTAATGACTTTGCTAAAATTTGGATCATGCTATGAAAGGATAATGCAATGTGAAACAAATCAGTATGTAAGGACCGGGCTGCTTCAGCATTTGAAAGCCACACTCAGTAGTGGAGGATTAGATTTTAATGGGGAAAAAATAATTTGGTACAGTGCAAACCAAGTATATTATATATAAATTATATTTAAATTGGTGTCTGATGATGTGGGATTTTCAGGGGTAAGGTTTGGGAAATGCTGAATTATTGTTTGTGGGTATTCTGTGGATAATCTAAAAAAAAATAGTAGGTTCAAGGTACGGCGCAAAATGCACCAGCTGTTACACCTTGAAATATGCAAGTAAACAGAGATCTGTGTGGATTTTGGGACATGTGCAAACAGCAGAAACATCACTGAAGGGTGATGAATGTGACTGCACAGCTGTTTGTGTGGTACTTCTTCCACTGGAGCCTGGCTGGCTGAAGGGGTAGAAGTTGCAACTATCGCTGTTGCCCGGGATTGCAAGGTAGATTGTTCATCTGGAAGTCTTTTGTGCCCTGAGGTAAGCACTCAGAATAGATGTTCACTACTTTGAGTCCCCTTCACTACTTCAAACTATGTGCTAACTACTCTATTGGAAGATGGAAGGAGAGTGGAAAGGAGTGACTAATTTTGTTCTTCTCCTCCTCCATATTTTACCCTCAAATTGCTGTAATTTGTTGGCTTTCTACTAAAATGGATCTTACTGCACACTTGAAGTTTTGGAAAAGGGAGTGAATTTTTTTAGAGGGCCTATGTTAGAAAAATACTTTGCTCAATTTAAGCACTGGATTAGTTTTCAGCGATCTTATTTTTGAAATAAAAGATGTGTGTAGTATACTCATAATTTTGCCTTGAAAGGTTATTTACTAAGTTTTTGCTGCAATCCATTCCAAAGCTGTATACACAAGTTATTTGCTAACATTTTTCCTCTCTACACTATTTGAATGTATTTATCAACAAAATAATTGACATTTCAGGACAGAGCTGTAAGGACATAACTGTGCAAACTCCTGCACACGTGAAGCTTCCATTGAAACTAATGAGATAGCTACACATTGAGAACTAAGAGCAACCCCTATATGTTTGTAGGAATTGGCAAACATACAGATTTCTGTCATTTTGCAGGCACAAGAACAGCCTTATAACAATAGCAGTCTTATAACAACAGTGTTTCTCATCAGAGCTTGCTTATCTGCAGCTTTCCCCTATAAACAAAAACATGGCTTCACCTTGCATTTTATCCCTTCTGCTTGTAGCATAATAAATGCGTGGCACGGCTGTCAAAAAAACAAACCAAACAAAAAACTATATATAAAATTACAGGGTACTGCGTAAATGGCTTAACTGTGCAATTACTGCTTGCTGTATTTAGAACAAATAAGAAGACTGCCTGCCCTTTTTGATGTTGTCTGGAAATACAAACACTAGAGAAACCTGTTGCTTTGGGCTCTTCAGGCTAATCCAGGCTTCATGTTATCCCCAATCATTTGTACCAGGGCATTGAAAAAACTGCACCTGCACCACAGAGTCCTTACTTCCTTTGCCCAATAATTTATCAGTGGTCTAGTAACTGATAGCTCAACATGAAAACTATATTTTCTCCTGTCCTTTGTTTAGAAAGTGCTATGATTTTGTATTCAGTCATGTGTATTTTGAGTTCAGAAAGTGTGCAGTTAATTTCTTTCATTACGCTTTCATTATGAGGAGTGACCACAGGTGGGGGTGACAAGAAGAAATTACACTGCCCTGGTTGTGTGGGTGTTTTTTTTTTTTTTTTTTTTTTTTTTTTTTTTTTAATTTTGGGTGGGGGGGTGCGGGGGGGGAAACAGAGGTACTGGCAAGGCAGCTGGTCATCACAATGGTGTCCTCCTGACCTGTGTCCCTGGTCTTCAGGCCAGACCTTGTCCATTTCCTGTTGTGGGGATGGTGAATGGGGAGTGGAAAAAGGATGGTGCACAGGTAGGGTTTGTCATGGGGTGCAGCTGGAAGGGAGCTTAAGTATATGCTCTTTATAGATGCAGCATCTGGCTGCACCTATATTTATGGGTTTTTCAAAGCTCTGTTTTCAAGACCCGGGCTTCTGTTTAATCTTACTAGCCACACTTGGGCTGAAGAATGATCATCTGTGTGCATTGGGGAAATACTGTCTTTTCCAAGACTCTTTTATAAGACTTGAAAGAACTGCAGAGGCTGGAGGAACACTGAAATAAAGGAGCTGGGCTTTGCCCTTTTCAAGTTTGTACAACGCAAGTCTTTCATGATATCCAGTCTCATAGGAAAGCTGGGCATCTCATAGAGATAAATGTAGCTCCCACTGCTTCCAAAATCCATTTTACACCATGTTGCATGCGAATGGGGTCATGCTGTACTGCAAGTAATAAACTAGGATGTTATTTCGAGAGAATTCTCCCTGACTCCCTCCTAGGGTTTCTTTTATGGGATGATATGTGGCATTATTGTGTCCCTATAAGTACTTTATCTTACTGAGATACAAATCATCTAGTTTTATTTATTTATTTATTTATTTATTTATTTATTTATTTATTTATTTTGTGGTTGTTGTTATGATCTGAGCTCTATAGATTATTTCTTCAGTTTCACAATTTTAGTTCAGTGCCTTAAACTTATATGGACGTTTTTTTCAGGATGATTTCGATTCATATGTCTATATCATAATTCCTAATATCAGCAGTGAATGGCAAGTATATACTTCTTGGAGCAGAATTAGGGCTTATCTTTCAACATTAAACATCTATGAGTCAAAGGCAATTACGTTCAATGCTTTTTTGGTGCTAAGATATAGCAGGCCCTTGACACTTAAAAGTTGTTAACATGTTTCTGAAGTCTAGTGGCATACATTTGCGAAGTACTTCCTTGTTTTTTATTTTCACTAGTGGTAATTCAGTTTCTGAAAAAAGCCTTGAGTGTCTGCTGGCATATGTTGTAGGCTCTTTTCTGTAAGTGGGAAATGTTTTGGTTGCTGTAGCAGTAAATGTAAAGGAATGAAAAGGTAGTGACTTTTTACTCCTTATATTACATGTGGAGGCTTAGAAGGTGTCTTCAATATTATTTAAATCTGTATAATAACATGAGTTTATTATTTGTTGTTTACAAAATCTCATTAAGGAAGCAAATTTTTCCTGTATTTTAGCATTTGTGGAAAAAAATGGGGGAAGAGATAGAGAAAAGGAGAAAGAAGCATGGAAAGCATGGAGGCAAAATTCAGAGCTTAGGGTTCTGATTCATATTCCAGACTGACCTGATAACTACATGAGGAGGCCATCTGTGCATTTGATTTTGTGACAGTATTTGCTATTCTCAGATTCCCCTGATTTTTTTTGGTCAAAATAACACAAAAGCTGTTCACAGCATTTTAATAGAAGCCAAGAAATGTGCCCTTCATTATTTTGAAAAGAAATTGCAGGTACAGTTTCTGCTGATTTCAGTATAATTTCATTTTTTTTCCCCCCTGCTTTTGATTGGGTGTTTACAGGTGGCTTTCCTCTAGTATATTCTTCTGTCACATGAACTATCAGCTTTTGCTAGGAAAAATCCCCCTTGCTGTAGTTGCCAGGCTCGAGGTCTGCTCCTGCAGCAGTTCTGGAGCAAACGTGCCGGGTCGGTGGTGCAGCCTAGCACGTGGGAACATGACAAATTATAATAATTACATTCTTGTTCACGAAGTTTCTGCTTTGCAGGGGACTGGAGCTGGTGATACTTGCTTGCAATTAGCTTTGTGAACTGCTGTAATTATACATTTGGAAAATGACAGCATTTTACTTTTCCTCATTGTTCAAAGAACAGATGACTATAGACAAGAAATACCTTGTAATGGTTCTGAATTACACTGAAGTGTTTGCTGTTTAATACTGCTTAATCCTGTGTTATTGCTTTTATTATTTTTGAGTGTTTACTTGGGTTCAATTTGGGGGATTGTATAACAATTGAAGTGTCTGATTGTGCTGGCTTCAAATTCCAGTTAACATACAAACTGCTAAATCGTCCATGCAATTCTGTATATACACATGCCATATAAGCCCATCGCTATTTACATACACGCCATGTATGTGGAGCTGAAATGGAGTTGATATCTTTTTCTCGTGCCTTTGACTGCTTCACTTGCTCTCTGCCTTTTAATCTCTCTCTCCAGGATTTACAGTGGCATTTCAGGGGTTGCGAATAACTGCCATTAAAAACAAAAACAGAAAAATAAGCTCAGAGGGAAACGCTTTCTCTTGTGGTGCTTCTCCTCCTCCTCCTGCATGTGGGGTTCCCCTCAGCCCTAACAGAGAGGCAGAATATGTGCCTTTGGTTAATGTGTGTGGGATGGGTGAATTGTGCTACTGCATGGGAGAGGTGCCTCGGTGTCATTTTCAGTTTGTAAAGACAACACATGACTATAGAATGGAGGTTAACATGCATTATATGTTACTAAAGCATATTTTTCTGAAGTTTTGAAATGTTATTTGTTCTGTTTCTCCAATTTTCTTCATAAAGCCAGTTTTTGTAGTACATAACTATAAATATCTTTTTTTTCAGAAGAGCTGGTTTACAGGAAGAGCTGGGAAAATTAAGGTTTTCACATTGTACTGTCTTGTGAAGCGATGTTATTTAGACAGAAATGGCAGCCCAAACCATCTCCTTATGCTGGGAGGTTTATGTTTAGAAAACATCTTTTTTTTTTGTTTGTTTGTTTCTGGTGCAAACTGGATCACCAGCTCTCACCAAAGGATGGTGTTGGCTGCAGCTTTGTGCATGCTTAGAGAGTGGCTCCAGGTAGTATCCAGGGGATTGATACAGAGCTGTCTTATACTTTGCTTAGAATTATAAACCTGAAGACATAAATCCTGATGTTTTTAAGATCTGTTTAGGCTTTCATTACCTGTGCATCATGATACCTCAGATATAAACAATCAAAAATTTGGGACTATGTGAAATGTAGTATGAAGTCTAAGTGTGATTTATTGAGCAAAATGCTCAGATTTTGGAGGTGAAGATTAAAGGTAAGAATTTGAAGACTACTTCAGCTGCAGAGCAGATGTGGCTAAGATGAAAATAATAGTGTTTCTGTTTGGATGCAGCACAAGACATTAACAGTATACTGTTTCCAGTAACATAATGAGTCATGAGAATTGTGGAGGGTGGAAATTCCTATTATAAACTCCAGCATTAATGTACTTGTTTAAAATACTGAGAACATTTCCCCCTTTCCTTTTATGTAGCATTTATCTATGCACTTCAGTTAGGGTTCCAGGCTTCATTTTTCCACCATGCACTAGAAGAAATCTGGCCTTATTAAATCCCAAGTCTTTTCAATGTCTATCACAAATGTAAATGAACAGTCTGTAGTGTTGCATGCTCTCCAGATTGCTCTGATGATCGTGTTGCCATGGCAATAACAGAGCATACAGGTTCATGAGACAGCATTAGTAATGCAGCAGTTTGAAACTTAATCAATGTACTGCTACTTCTCTGTATTTCAATATCACTTCAGGAAAATTGAATTCTAGTCAGTTGTCAGTCCAGTTTATTTCCTATGGATTTCTTCTACAAAATTTCCCTCTTTATTCTAGACACTGATCATGATACAGTAATTGAAATCTGTAGTGGTCTGTCATACTAATTAGATGACTGTCTTGTAGCAGGTAATCTTTGGCTGTTGTATTCGGCAGCAAATAGATGAGAAATATTTTGGTCTGAATATATTTGTGTTCACATTTTTTGTGCAAAAAAAAATCTCTTCAGAAGAATAATCTTGGACAGTTTTGTTTATTTTGAAAAAATTTAAGAATGATGTGGAACTAGAAGATGACTTTACCTGTTAGAAGTAAGGTAAAGCTGTCAAGAACAAGCAAATGAATGTTGTCTCCTAGCAATACATTTGAGGAAAAGGTATTTTACACTTACAAAAGCATTAATCAAAATATGTTCACAGCAGTACTTCAGGTTCTCTCTGAAATAATTTTAACTTCTAAAATAATGTCAACAAATAATTGTTGATAATTATTATATTGATAACATCATTAAGGCAATCAGCCAGTTGGGGATCTATATATAGTTTTAGAGATGAACAATGATAAATAGTTAAAAAACAAAAACAAAAACAAAAAACAAAAACAAAGTCTTGCCATGTGAACACCTTTGTGTGTTATCATATGTATTCAGGAATACAATAAAAACCTTAAGTTTTCTCTTGGTATGAAAAATAGTAATTTTTAATTTTTTTTTACAGTGGCACATTAATGACATTTTAATATGCAAAAGTGTACAAAACTGAATTTACACCTAAGGATCATAAACCACATCAGCTGAAGATTTGCGACATCAGAAAACGTAAATGTATAATGCAGGTGTCCCTTGACATATATAGGCCTGTAATTCATTTCAGAGTTACTCCTTATGCCACAAATATTCAGAAACAGTTTTTATGGATTTATGAGGGTAGCAGACTGCAGAGGATGAATTCAGTTTGATAAGACTCTCAAGGGTCACTTCTAGAAATGGTATGTCAGAAAACATTGAAGCTGAAATGAAACCATACCAAAATATGCCAATTCAGAAAATTCTTTACTTCTCTTTATGTACTTGGGCAGTGCCATTTATATGCATCCTGTTCCAATTTTATAGTAGAGATAGTTTAAACATCTCTAGCTTTTTTCCTTTTACTTGAATTGATTTAATCATTTGCTTGTAAAAAGTGAACCATCTTTTTGAATAGACTGGGGACCCAGCTAAAAGCTGTTGTTATCAGGTTACAGAGTGGGAAGTTGGGCACTGAAGAAGGGACCTGTCTTCCTTTGGGTTATTCAGAGTTGTCACTTGGGCTGGAAACAGACCTTGGAAGCCCTTGCTCATGGTCTCTTCTTCTAGCATCTGGAACATACTTGTTCTTTAGGCCTGAACAGCTTGCTTATGGTGCTATGGCAGACAGAGATTACAGAGAATTTTTTTATACATATATTTTCCTGTGTTGTTTTAAATTACTAAGCTAAAACCAATTTATGTTTTTTTCATTGTTGTTGTTTTGTTTGTTTTTTTTAAACATTGAAAGCATGGGTTATGGAAAGGCAGAGATGAAGGTCTTGAAAAATACATGTGATTGACTGCAAGGTTAACTAGTTTACGAATTTTTGTAGACAAAACCAGCTTTACTGACTCAAAACTCATGTATTGAAAGTGTACTATCTGCTTTGTACCAGGTATTTAGTACATAAACTTTTGTAAATTTTTTTAGCCTTGGCGCTTTAGTTTCTCCACCCAATAAAACATCTTTCTCAAGTGACATTGCAGGGCTACATTAACTCATGGATGAAATCATCTATAGTGCACAGTGCCCTCCAAAGTCTTTACACACAGACTTACTGTATTTTATAAGAGGTACTGAACAAATACTTTCCTTTTAACCTCCTGCTGCACAGGTGTGAAGCCTGTAAGAAATCTCTACCACAAAAGCAAAGATTTAGAGGGCAGAACATGACCTGATGGGAATACGGGAGGAAAATCACTCTGAGGTAGACTTGCAGGTGCAATCATTCCTGAAGTCTCATTTCAGTCCTCCAGAATAGCTCTTATGAAGGTGCTAGCAACAGACTGGTTTGGGGACAGATCTTCACAGCTGAAAAAGTGAAGGTAAAAAGCTGCTGCCTTTTCTTTACTGCCCTATTTTCATGCATAACTGTTGCCAGAAACCTGTAGGGGAGTAATGACTCATGCCTCTAAAGGATCTGAAGAAGCCACGTGTACAGTTAGACCCCAGTGAGTTGCAATAACTGTCCTATTTGACTCCTTCAGGGCTGCAAATGCCAAGCAACCACACGGTTTGCCCACCCAGATAAGCCTACAGTAGTTCAGAAAGTTTCTCAGGAAAATGCAATTAGTTACAAGATTTAATGAAAGCAGAACAACTGAATACGAGGAGAAAAGTCACTATTCTTTTGTTCTTCCTATGTAATGTAAGATAATAGTGAGAAGGCGATTACATTACAACTAAATGAATTAAACAAAGCTCCAAAACATAAATTAGAATTTAACGGTGCCATTAAAAACTAATTTAATTTGCAAGCCATCATTACTAGATAATAAAGACCTACTGCAAAATGCACAACAATCTCTTGTGAACACAAGAAAAAAAGCTAGCAATAAATCTTTTTGAGCAGATGAGTTTCTGTTACATTAGTAGAGGAAAAAAAAATGCTGAATGGATGTTTTAGTGCATAATGAGAACTAGGAAGTAATGGAACAATTGGGCAGCTTAATTTTAGCCATAAATGGTTTTATAGCTTAGGGATGACCCTGGGGATTATTAAGAAAAAGTGTATGCAATATTGATTTTTTTTTTTTATTATGAAAACTTTTTGAATCAAAATAGCTTATGAATTTAGAGTGACATGACGCTACTAGTATATACTAGATGTTAACTTTAGTTTGAAAAAATGCAACGAATTGAAGGCTCCACACAATTTCTTATATGGAGATGTATGGCATGGAAACACGCAGTGTGATTGTACATCAAGAGGTGCGTATTTTCCTCAGACAAAATAGCCTTCAAGCTGATAAATACTTCTCTGTTTTGCTAGAGTTTCATTTGGTATTGAATTTACATAAATTTGCATACTAGCTGGGGCAGAACCTGCTTTCAGTGTTTCTGGTATGAAGAAGCCTTTATTTTGTTTCTACATCTTTTGCTTTTTAGACTTCACTTCTGTTGCTCCATATTACATCTTGCAATACGTGTCAGAAATCATCCTAATCTCTGTATTTCTTGATGCATTTAATACAATTGCTGTAGGCTCCATGTGTTTTGGCAGTGCATATCAGTGCAGGTATTTTGGCAGGGTACCACCAGCAAATACACCAAGAGCCAAGTCCTGAAGGAACTTCAAAACCTTGTAGTGCAGTACTTTAATTATGCTGTAGTGCCAGCAGATGGCAGTCCGGCACTTTCCTTCTAGCCTACTAGTGGCCAGATTTCAAAATTATAGTTTTAATGCAATTAATATTGTTACTAAGAGAACTGCTTTTAGCTTGATTATTCTGACGGCTTTGCTATCTTCTCTTTACTGAGGCTCTGGCATGAAGCTGCCCCACGTGCCTTCTCCTCTGTGTGATACCAGAATTCAAGCTGTACCTCCAAACCATGGTTGTGTGGAGCTGAGTGTAGATCTGTGGAAGTTGCCATGTAGTCTGTCCCCATGGCATTGACAGGACTATATAATTTATATTTTAAGTCTCCTTCTGTCTGAGTAGCTTTAATCAGCTTACCTGCAATTCTCCCGGTAGTATCATGAGGTCAGACTCTCTCTCACCTCAGTGGCTGTGTCGCGTTGATGTATGAAGGTAAAACAGCTGCCATGCTCAATCACAGAGGCATGAGGAATGTAATTTGTAATTTAGGTCCCACTCTTGCAAATGCTTAAGCACATGCACAACTTTAAGCATGTGAGTTGTTTTCTAGCAGTTAGAGCTACTCAGGGATTTAGTTACCTGTGGAGTTATACATAATTGCAGAATTGGGGCATTGCTTGTAAATCAACACGTAGAAGTGGCCTGGGTGCTTTAATTGTTGTGGATACAGGGAACTATATTAATGACTGTTGGTGTTATTTTACTGAAAAATCTCCTTTCTGCCTCATTGCAGCCAGCATGTTTAGAGTTCTCAAAGAGAAAGACAATTCTTATCTCTAAGCTTGCGTAGTTCATTTTATTTTTGCTCTTGTTTATTATTTATGTGTTCCCATAAATGCTTCTCCTGCTACTTCTGTTGATGCATACATAATACTCACTGTAAAAACATCTTCCAATACAACAGCATAGACCTTGTCGTGTTAGGGATATGACTTTTCCTGACAAGAGAGAGCATTTGGGAACTCTGGGGATGCTGAAAGCTATGGCTGAGCAGAATAATTATCCAGAATCTCCTGGGCAGTCATCTTCCCCAGCTTTTCCCAGGGCAGACTTGTGCAGAACAGTGGAAGGCAATGTGCTAGAGCTTTAGCAAAGGTTTTCAGAAGAAACTTGAAATCTATCAACACATGATTGCATCTGGGAAAAAAAAAAAAAATATAATCTCAAACCTTTTTCTGATATCACTTCCCATTCAATCCCATGACTTTACACTGGAGGCAAAGTTGGTGATGTGCATTAATGATACACTGAGTGTAAATTAATTTACACAGATGTGCTACTCCTGAAATGAGATGGCCAATACCAGTTAGTAGCAAATAGACTTACTGAAGATCTGATCTCAAGGCCAAGGTTTTACTGCTTGTATGACTTTTCCTCTCCCCAGACTGCTTTAACATTGAGCCCTTAGATAGCATTAAGTTAGCACCACTGCGTTTGCTTAATGTGAAAAAAAAAAAAAGAATATAGGCTAAGAAAAAAAGATTGATAGGTTATAATATCTCCACAGGATGATGCTTAGATAGTAGGCTTAATAATACTGGTAAAGTGCTGTTATAAAAAGTCTTGAAGTGGGTGAGAATATGTATAAATGTATTATACTGTACTGTTTCTTCACTCATGCTGTGACACCAATCTCATCTGAAAAGGATAAGGATCAGCTGCCCCTGAATTAAATGATACCTAACCCTGTAATTAGTGGTGTGGAAACCAGTCAGGCTTCAGAGAGTACAAAATGTTGGCATAATTTGGCTTGGAATTAAGGTATGGTGTAAGACATTCTCATGGGTAAGTTGCCTTCACTTGATATGATTCCACCGAAGAAAATTGGATGGCTTGTGTGACTGTGTGACTTGTGTGTGTACTACTGCAGAATTGGTCATTAAATTGTTCTAGTGTATTGGGACTGGGTAGTTTATATAATGCACAGCTATAACACAAAGAGTGATTAAAAAGCAGGTAATCACCCATAATGCTAATGTGCTTGTTGCCACAGAAAAGAAATGTCAATTAAAATTCTTATGAATTATTTACACATTTTTTTCACCCCTATAATTTGATTCTAAATTGAGTGTTAGCTTTAGGTCAGAGTTTTATGTGGAGATCTGTAACCCTTCTGAGCTGCACATGCACTCATTAGCTATAGGCACATTTGCAAATATGCTGGAGGTCTCTCTTGTAGCTGTCAGTCTATTAAAAAAAAGATCAGGTTCCCTCCTTGAAGCCCTGCTGCTATGTTGCCTCCTACAGGAATATACCTTACACAGTTTGAAAGTTATCTCCTTCCAAGGATCCTTTGTCAGATTTGAGGAAATGACCAATTTGAGGGTTGCTTTTTATTTTACTTTGATTTCAGACAATTAGTATTCAGCCTCTAGCAGTAGTGTCATTATCCACAAAATATTAGAAAATTAGTGATTTTCTCTCTGTGTGTGACACCCACCTTTTGTGGTTGTTTAAAACAAATATGAGATGTAATCATCTGAGTAATTCATAGAGAGATTTCACAAATGTCTGAAACTTCTGCATGTTTCTTGAAGGGTATGCTTTGCTATGTTTATGACTATTGGCCTCTTTAATATAAGAGTGTAATACAGGTTATTGTTTCTGATGCTGTCGTGGTAGATCAGGTGAGAGCTCTGGGATATCCTTTAGGAACATGTAAAAGGAGCATGTGGTTAGAAAAAGGTGGCAACCTATAACTGGCAGTAAAAACCATGGAATTAGATTGGTCAGTGTTTTTTCTTCTGTTCTGTTGGATGTGTATTACAGGGATTTATGTTTTTGCATGCCAGAACAAATACCTGTAAGCTGAAGGGTGCCTAAACAATGCTTTTCTGCCTAGACACCAACAGACAGTTGGGTGACTCCTGTGAGGACAAGTGGACCACCACTGAAACTGAACCTGTGACTTGTGTCTGCCAGAAAATGTAGCTTTGCTCTTGTATCTTTTCTTTTTCTGTTGTCCGATCTGTTTGCTTTTATTATTGCCATTCTTTTAGTAGCAGCAATTCAGATTTAACAGACTGAGTTGCAAGCATAGTATCTACCAATGAAAAGGAGTTTGCTTTTCTAGTAGCATGGCTGGTCAAGTCTCAAATCAATCATGTTCAGGTCCAGCCAGGTGATACTGAAGATCATACAAGAGGATTGTGGACTGTAGGATCAATTTGACTGTAATGGCTTGGGAAAAAACATGCATTACTGACAATGTATAGATATTAAATGGAAAGACCTCAGACTGTCTCTTTGGTCCAGATCAACTTAGTGTTGTAGGTGATTAAACAGAGGCTTTCTTTGTATGCAAAACGTGTGCAGTTGACCTAGGAATATGAACATCAAGACCTAAGCATTCATTAGCTCTTCTCCAAATGTTTCCCTATTTGGAAAATTACTGGACTCCTATTTGTTATGTGTTATTTGCTATTTGTTATTTGTTTAAAGAGGGTTTAATTGCTCATTTGTTGAGCTTGCATGGTGTGATGTTGTATGCTGCCTCTTCCAGTGACAGGACATGTATGAGGGAGGAAAAGTGTTCAGGTACTTGTTTTATTTTGTGAATACTTTCTGCTGTAGCTCCTTGTGTGAAGTAGAGAACTGGTATGTTGACCATGGAAGTGTGGGCTTTTGCTCTTGGGGAATTCAGTTTGTTGTTGTTACTGTTTTTCCTTTTTGACATTTCTGAATTGAATGGAAAGGGGGTTGAATGAGGCACCAGACGTACATTTCTGTTAGCGTACAGTCTTGTGAAGTGCTTGCTGCAATATGAGCTATGAAAGTGACTATTTTTCTCCTAAGGTGCATTATGGTACAGGCAAAATACTTGATTTCTTCTCTCTGCTCCAGCAAATATTCAGGTATGACATGCAAAGTGGAAATACTGCCACAAGAAAGGGCAAAAGAGTATAAGGTAATCTTGACAGCTCTGGGATTTTGCATCCCTGTCTCAGATGTCAGGGTTTTGTTTTTATTGTTCTTGTTTTTTTTATTTTTCTTTTTGTCCCCTTTCCCACTAATAGTATGTTTAGGGGTTTCACAGTAGTATCCTGGAATTTATGCCTCTGTAAAGCCAGTAAGAGTGATGTGGTTAATCTTCCTGACTGCTTTCGAAATGTACACCCTGTTTCTCAGGCTTCCAAAATAAGTATTTTGTCTTACCTCATTTGTATTTCTCCGTCTTCTTCTTCACATCTTACTTTCCCAGTCTTATTTCATTTCATTAACCAGTGCATATTATAAACGTCGCGTATGTAATACCTAATCTAATCCAGTATTATGATCATCTCCTTTAATTTCTATGTGCTTAAGTATTGTTTCTTTATTATTAATATTATTGTTGAAAAAGGAGTCATTTGGCCAAATTTGAAGAATCTCAGATATCCTTTTTAATTCTGTCTCCGGGTTGGTGTTTTTTTTTTTTTTTTTACCATACAGCAGCAACTACTGGGGTTGTGGGGAGGAGGAGGTCTGCAGAGAGAAAGATTTTTTAGAGAAACCTGAGTTTACAGCATACCATTTCCTGCATTGAAATGTTAAAATGCAAACCTTTTGAGCAGTTGCTTCTCTGCCCATTAAAGATAGAGCTCCCTTTTCTTGTTATTTTGTCCACAGATTTATTATCTTACCTTTTTCCAAATTGAATTGCGTAAGCCACTTATCTGCTCATGATTCTAGTCTAGCCAAGTCGCTGTGAATTTTATTGCTTTCCTATTGTGTATTTGTTGATTCACCCATTTTGTATCATCAGCACATTTCATCACTTTACTGCATTTTCCTTCTTTCAGGTTTGTAAAGTAAACAAAATCAATACTAACATTACAGAATTCCACAAGTCATCTCCTTCCATTCAGTACTGCTTCTAGTCATAAGTACCTTCTGGCTCTGGTATGCTACCTATTTTTTTTTTTATCCAGTCAAGCAGCTCGCCTCCTGTAACTCACCTCTAAAGTGAACATGAAACAGTTTGCAAAGCATCTTACAGCACTCTTCATTAGAAGTGGAACAACACTTCCTGTCAGGTCTGAAACAGGCTGACCAAAAAGTTGTGCAAGCTCTTTAAAAAGTGAACAAATTCAGGGACAAGATTATCCCTGGAGGTTACTTAGAAAGAACAGAAGAGCTCTGAAGCACTCATTTGCTACCTCTTTGCTCGTTCTTTTTCTGCATTGTTAGTCTCTTCTGTAGATCATAATATTACAGGACAGCTTTTTAGCTGGTGAAAATTGGTGAAGCTTGACTGGTCTCAGTGGTGTTACAGTGATTTATGCTTGATTAGCACCTGGATCAGGCTGCTTAAGTGGTAAATGACATTAATGCCCTGCCACAATGATATTTGCTATCGCTGAATGTGATTTGGAGACTTTGATATCAGATATGATGGTTACGTGCATGTGTGATTCTGTGCTGATCTTCCATCATGGTCAGCCTCAAGATTTTCCAAGCAAGAGGGCAGGTCCCTGACACTTGTTGTAGGAGGATTAACTGCCACTAAGTAACAGGCTGTTGGAACTCCTTACCTTGATCACTGGAACAAAACAGACAACATTAGACTGCTGATTTAGATGGTATTTAATGAGAAGCTTATGCATGAACCTACATCTGGAATGAGATTCATTAGTCAATGAACCTATAAGGAAAGAGACTGTGAGAGGAGGGAAATCCATGTATGTGTTTCTTTCTTGGACTTGTGAAATGCACAAAAATACCCCACCAGCTAGCATGAGTGAATATGTTCTAGGGGATTTCATTTCGAACAAGGACTGGACCTTGACATGACTGTTACCTTGAAAATGGGCACAGCATCTCATTGTACCAGTCATTTCACCAAAAAAAAATAGTGAGGGATAGTCTACCCTAAGAAATACAGAGCCTCAATAAGCAAGACAAAGTCTGGAAGGGGGATGGAAGCATCAAGACCTGAGGTAAATTGATTACAGCCATACTGCAAGTAAGTGGCTTTAAAGGAGCTTTATTTATATCCCTTGAAATATAATACATTGTAAGCGAACCTTCAAAAAAAGCTGAGAGATTCATATCTTCATGAAGCCCATCCTATTATATCCAGTGGCATGTACAAATCAAACAGAATTTCTTTAGTGCCCTTTGACTCCACAATAAATTCCAGACACAAAAGAGATGTTATCCTTTCATTTCCACAATATGAATGTTATCTTTCCTTTCTATTTTAAGTTCATGTACTTGTGCCTGACATTAACAGGAATGTCTGTTGGCAATAGTGCCTAAAACAACTTCTGATGTAAAATGTAGCGGATGAAGGGCTGGTCTACGTGTTGCAAGCATTATGGGCTGTATTTATCTGCCTTAAAAAAAAAATAAAAATAATAAATAAATAAATAAATATATATATATATATTTACACACTGTTGCTTCACCAGTAGCAATACTGTGTCTACAACCGTCTGGTTTTTGACATTTATCCAATTCAGTTTTAACGCTTAATTTACAAGGTGAGCTTTCCTTCTTTGTCATTATTTCAGGACTGTCTTCAAGGTTTCTGGGCAAGGTAAGAAGCACAGTAACAGCAAAGAGCACAGTGTAGCTGTGTTTAAATCTTTGTCCTTTCACAATAACTATTGTTATGCCTACTGTTCTCTCCCCGAATTGCACAGCTTAATTGTGTTTGTCAGCAAAAAGGACAAATTGGGTTTTAAAGGTGCATTGGGGTTTTCCCTCCTGACAAGTCTGTTGGTTGTAATGGATGGAAGCAATGCCTCCTGCATTTTACAAGGCGTTTGGTCTGGAAGATCTATCTAGTAAGTCATCCACTTCATTCTTCTGTATTCAGTGTTTCCTAATACTCCATCAAAGTGGTCATTGCTGTATCCTCATAAACCCATCACTCAAAATTACTATGTTCTTCCATCCAGGAATTGTCAGTGTTGCCACTAATAGGAGTGAGAAGACAGCCAGTCACCTCAGCGAGACCAGTTCTTGGCTTAGTGAACCTTACGGTTTGCATAATAGACTCTGTAGGCTTCAGTCTCCATTGCTTTCACCTTGAGTAGCCACCCATGCCCATATAAAATGAGCGTGCAGAATGGTCTCATTTAGCATCCAGTCCGGAAAAATGTCAAGGAGTGCAGGGCAGCCTGGAATCAAATGCTTCTGCTTTCAGTGTATTTCAATGAAAATTAAGAATGTTTTTTCTAGGTTTAATTTTCTTGATAATTCTGTTTTGAGGTCCCACTCCTAGTAAGGAATGAAGGGTATGAATAATTCATACACTGCCATTCATAGTTGTATAATGCACCATGTTTCACATTGAGTTACAGTATAATCACTGTCATCATCTTCTCTGCAGTGTTAGTTCACCACTGCTGCCACAGTGGGCAAGTACCTTGCACTGTCATGGAGCATCTTACTGGCCAGTTAACCTTTTTAGACCTCAAGATAACTTAAGCTGAAGAGGGTTTCACTAAGGAAGCAAATGCAAGTTGCAGTGCAATATGAAAAACACCCAGGCAGCATTTTAATGGTTGTTACTAGGTTCATACTAGCAATCCTTGTGCCTCAGACAGGTTTGGGCGTTGACGTTTTCAGCAAGTCAGTAGACACAGGAACCTGTGGACTGCTGTTGAAAGTCTCATCATGCACTTTAATTAGCAAGTAAATAACAGTGATGGAGAACAAGAGGTCTGCAATTCACAGGGAGTGTTTTTGTGAGACAGCAGTAATGAACTCTCTCATTTGAGGTGCAGTAGTAACACAATTTCACTGCTTGCTGACTGTACCCTAAACTACAACTTAATTTCTTTTGTTCTAAATGCAGTTAGCCATGTACGCATATGATGGCTGTCTTGAGAATGTAACTGGATTAGGTGCAGTTGGTGAGGAACATTTCTCCAGTTTTCATAGCAGCTGACCCATCACGTCCACTAAATGGAGTTCAGTTGCTCTTTGGGCAGAGGCAGACTTGATGACATTGGTGGGATTCAAGTAGACTGCTACTAGTAATGCATTTCATGGGTGCCTCCTGTTCCCTGTCTGACTGGGTCTCTGTGAGGCTGCTGCATATCAAACAGTCAAAAAAGACAATTTTATATATTTGAAAGAAAAAAAAAACATAGCCTGAAATAGCACATTCCTTGTTTCTAACTGACAAGCAATATCATAACGGCAGCTGCTGGGAGCATAGCATGTCTGTCAAAATGTAAATTGTTTGTGACTGAAGCTCCCTTCTGCAAAGATACAGCACCTACCTCTTCAAAGGAGCTTCTTTGAAACATAACTGTACAGATATACCTCAATGTAGAAAAGCCTATAAGCGAACCTTTAAAGCTGTCTCCCAGGGTTTCTGTAGAATTTATGGTAGATTATATTTCAGGATATGTTATTTTTAGTGCAAATTGCTACAAAGTTAGTTTATAAAATGTACAGGTGCAGTGAACCTGAACAGAGCCTCTGCCTTCCCCCCCAAACAGCATCAGAATGGAAATGTTTTGACTAACAACCTGATTCTCCCTTCGCAAAATTGACTGGTGCGGATTCTCTCTAGATGGCAGTGAAGCTCTTTCAATGACAAGGCTGCTGCTTCCTTCCCCCACCCTCTTTCCATTTCTTCTGGAGATTCATTTCCAGCTGTACTGCGCTATGATTTAACAAGGCTTTGATGCTGTAAGATGTTGGCGGGCACAAATCAGATTTTTTTTTTTTTTAAAGGATAATATACTGCTTTTTCAAAGTCAATTAACACTTAGGGCAAATGAAATGGGGAGAGCTAGAGGTCAATTACTAAAGGATGTCCACAAAACCTTTCTGGTTTATACAGCATTCATCCAGGGATTGCAGATCACTGGGAAAAGAAAGGAAATAGTAATTAGCTCATTTCATTTCTCAATGGTTACCAATAAGATGCTTTAATACAGCTTATCTGTTTTATTTTCAATCAAGTGTTGACTGATGCTAATAATTATTCTGACCATCACAAAACTATGTTGTTTCAACCCGAGACTGTGTTGTTTCAAGGCATTGTACAGTCATCACAGTAGCTGGGAGACTGTTGTGGCAATTTATGCACCAGGCAGATGTTAGCGGAGAGAATAGCATTAAAATTTCTGGTTAGGAATGCTCTTAATAAGCTTTATGTAAAAGAAATACTGTAGCTGGGCTGTCCAGCCACTAAACAAACAAGTGGATGAGAGATGAAGAAGTGCCATTCTTACTGTCATTCGTCATCTGAGTTAAAACAAGCAGGTAAGCTAATGCTTGGCCTTTGGAGAAATGTGGTGTCAATTCACTGACTTACCTACTGCTAACTTTTTATGTCATGACTGTGATGTTGTTTTGTAGGTGACCTGCTATGGATAGAAAGATTTAATCAGACGTGGCTTAGGCTTACTGGCCTGTATGCTACTCATGTGAGTCACTGATATCAGCAAGGCAACGCACCGGTGTAAAGTACGAGGGATATCTAAATCCTTTTGCAATGTGTGCCTTGTTTGCAAGAGGCAGATTCATGTCAAGAGAGCTTACAGCTCGAAGGCAGCTTTAATAAAAGTAATATTAAGCCAAAATTAAAGCACCATTCATAACAAAATGGGGTAGCAGATTACTGTCTTGTAAGTTTAACGGTGACTATACGTGAAAATGGCCAGACTTGACTTGAATCTGTGCTTTCTGCTCGTCTTTTGTATGTCAAACAGCTTTCCAGGCAAGACTCGTGCTTAAGATTGCAGTCACAGTTCATTTCTTTTTTTTTTTTTTTTTTTTTTTAAATAACTCTGCTGAGTTTAATAACCTTTTCCTTTTTGAATAAGGAGTTTCTGTTTGCAGTCACATGAAAAGAAAAAAAGGCCAGTGCTACAGGCAGCAGGAGATTATTTCATGCCTACCTACTCAAAGAGGGTTTTACAAGAGCACAAGGGCCAGGGAAAGCACATAATGAGCAAACTCTTGTGAGGTAAATTATTATTTGGAATTTTGAATGGGCCCTTAATGTGTGGGGGAACTATACTGCCAACTGGTTGTGTGTGGCACTTGACTTTCAGGTAAGTAGTAACTTATCAGATAGCTGTCATCCCTGCCTTATTTCACTGTCTGTGACGGCAGGAAAAGGAAAGAAAAAAAAAAAGCGTTGGACCTAGAAGTCATGTTCCCTTGTTTGCTGCTGTGTCAGAGAGACAAAGCTCTTTCTAGCCACTTGTGTGTGTGCAGTGCACTAATTGTCTGCCCCCACCTATTGCACAACCAGCAATCTTTGTCCTTTTGGTTTGAAAAGCACAGCAGTCAGGCTCTTGAGTGATATGCACCCAGGCACAGTGCTTAATTTGTTTCCTCGAGTTTACAAAGGGAGTGAAGATCAAATGTGGAGCTCCTGTTCCTCAGCTACAGAGCATATTCTGCTTTAAGGATATACGTAAACTTTTGTTATGGCACTGACTGTAGTGTTGTGACACTAGAGCTAAAGGGAGAGCTCAGGGGCTGCAGCTCTATTTGCATTGAACAGTGTGATTCAAAGTGAGCCATTTTCTTAAAACATGGTAGCTGTGTCAGTGCACTTTTTTCCCCAGACTGATTCATGCTGAAGGCATGTGTCTTTCCAGGTACCTGTAGCATGTTGATCGAGCTACTTTGGTAGTGTGTCTGTGGCAGCAAAAACATTTGCCCAACATTTTGGCCGTGTTTTATAGTACGTGCTGAGCTATGTAATATGGGGATTCATGCCCAGCTTAGCTTTTACGCTAATATTCGTTTTTATTCATGGCCATATCCACTTGTTTTCTAGAGATTTGAGGCTGAAGGCAAGGTTTCAGAATACTTGTTTGGAGTGGTGAAAGTCCAGAAAACCTGAGTTTGTCCACTGAACATGTTCATATTGGCTGTACTGTGCCTATAGCTGATCTGCATCTGTGTTGTAACTCAGTGCGAGGGTCAGCCTCTGTTCATACTTGGTGAAAAATATGCATGTGTTTCTTTCTTTCTTTTTTTTTTTTTTTTAAAATTTTTGTCTGGGAGAAACACCAACTCTACTGAGGTTATTTCAGGTTTGTCCCTGAAATGTCCCCCCCCAAAAAATTTAGGGAACACTCCTTAGGATGTGAGCCATTTCACCATAGTATCTGCACTGTTGGCCACATACTTGAGCGCAAGAAATTCCAGCAGAATATGTCTGTAGATACATGCAGGGAGAAACAGTTTTACAAAACCAGCATATTAGAGTGACTTCCTTCCCTGTCTTTTTTTGGACTTCTTATTTTGTTCTCCTTTGAATGAGATAAGATCTCCTCTAGTATGCTATTAAAATTAAAAAAAAAAAAAAAAAAAAAAAAAAGGAAATTTAGATGCAACTTTTGTCTTTACAACACTGAATTGGGAAGCATGTGAGAACAGCTGCTCTGTATTTCAGCAAAATAAAGAAATGCAAAAATGAGCAGCAATACGAAGAAAAGAGTGATCAAAAACAGTCCCTAAAGCTTTGTTTGTGTACACTGTCTTTTGCATCTGAGGCAGCATCCATTGAAATCAATGATACCTCCTTTTCTTTGTTGTTGATGGAAACAGCTTCAGGCAGAATTGGCAAGGTATGTTAGACCAGTTTCCCAGTGTGTTATGTTTTAGGGAGCCCACTCTCCCACCAGCATACATACCATGTGCTCCGCTGTTCTACACGGAGTAAGCAAGCGAGAAATAGTTATACTGCAAGCTTTTCAACTATTAGTTTTCAGTGTATGGGTTTAGCAAATATTTTTAAAACATATTTTCAGTACCTCTTCATCTAAACCTTACAAAGAAAAAATATAGATTAGTTATAGTTCTTCAATGTGATAGCTAGAG
This sequence comes from Anas acuta, assembly GCF_963932015.1. Taxonomy (NCBI): domain Eukaryota; kingdom Metazoa; phylum Chordata; class Aves; order Anseriformes; family Anatidae; genus Anas; species Anas acuta. The sequence continues at coordinate 35,984,710 of NC_088982.1, forward strand.
TCTTTAAAAATGAAATCTTTCCTCATGAGCTGATGTCATGGTTCATTTCAAGCAATCTAATCTTCCTGAATGGATACATATAAAACAGGACGGCATGTGGCCGCTGCCATTTAAGACTCCTGATGGTCCTACTTGTGAACCGCTCAGATCAGTTAGAAGCTTTCAGAAAACATGCATTTTATTCTGAAATCCAAATAATCAGGTAGCTGGAGAGAAGTGATTTATGAGAAAAGATTAAAGTCTCCCAATAGTCAGTCAGTAATGCATTTGCACTCTTCACTGCTTTGATCACTGTTGATAGTAGGGCCAGAGTTATGAACATATGTTTGCTGGAAATTTCTAGTATTTTAGCATTTCCAGTGGATTGTAAGGAGAGGAACAAGAGTGAGTTTAAAACAGCAGAATTAAAATTTCATGGCTCTTGATTTGATAGAGAGGTTTTTGTGAGATTCATCTGCTCTTCTCGATAGATGTTTTTTTTTTATTTTCATTCATGCTATGAAATAAACTTAATTTTCATTTCTTTAATTTCTTGGAATCTGTTCTCTTGTGCCTCTTGCCTATTAAAAAGAGTGTATGACTTATTGGAAATGATTATCTGTGTCTTTTGTTAGACATTGGGCTGATGTGACAAAGACAATAGGAATCAAAAATGCACAGAATTAGTACCTCTTTCACTCATCCTTTGTGTGGCTAAGAAGATAATTCAGTAGGTCTGTGAAGTTGTTTCTGAAATGAAAAAAAAACACAAACGGCATGTAGATAATGTCTTGATGCCATTTCTCTGTCATTTTGGAGCTAGAAGGAAGTCATAGGGTATCTGAAACCACATTGAAACATGATACGTTATGGACTGCACAGGGTTTGTCTGGACTCAGAATATTCATGTTCTTTCCTAGCCTTTATTTAGTTTTCACATCCTAGCCTTTATTTAGTTTTCACATAGGAGGACCCTATGGATGGTTCTTCAGGGAGCTGTGGCAATAGGAGTCTGAGGCAGTACATCTTTGAGGGAGCAGGGAGAGAACACTGGAGATTGACGGTGGCAGGAGTGTTTGTGGAAAACAGTATGTATTAGAAAGCTTATGGCAATTTCCTTTCCTTGGACAGATCTACAAGAAAGAAAGGAGAGACTTCTAAACATTTTTTCTTTTCAAGCTGTTTTGCAGACCAATCTGAAATGGAGGAGAAAGGAAGAGACTGCGATAGAGATCTTCACCAATAGGGAATTTAGCTGAAATAGTTTGTCAGCCTCATCTGATGCAACAGCCAGCAGTTTGTGGTTATCTGTACAGGATTTGAATGCTAAAGGGGCACTAAAGATCCTTATCCACAATGAAATAGCATTTCAATAAATATAAGCTTCTTTTTTGGTTCAAACCAGCCCCAGAAATGGTTTCTTACCTATTTGGAAACAAACTCTTGAGATATATATATATATATATATATATATATATATATATATATATATATATATATATATATATTGCTTGTAACCAAGAAATCCCTAAAAATAGTTTTGGAATTTGGAGAATTAATTAATCAGAAAATTGGGTTTGCTGTGAACCAACTTTTTAACATAGTCCTACTTTCAAGTGCTTCAAAAGTAAAATAAAAACCCACCTTGTTCTGTTTCCTTGTGTCAGACTCAGAACAGTAGTCGTCATTTGTCATTCCTTTTGCTTCTGGAAAAATATAATAATAATAACAAAAAGCCTTATTTTTTACTCCTTCCGGAGAGAGAACTTTTTTCTTATTTTCAGCAATGCTTCAATTCAAGTGCTAATTAAGCAGCACATACTGAATGATCCTGAATTTCTCTTATGTAATTCATGTGGTATGTATATTACATTTCCTATCAAATGAATTTTAAGCAAGGGTTATAATTTTATCTTCCCTGTCAAGAAGATACAAGTAGACTTTCTGAGCATGTGTTACATTCTTGCAGGGCTGAAGAAGTGATCAATGATCTACTTTCTTGACAGTTTAAAAATCTGTGAGATAGCCCATTTGTGTTACTCTGGGTAAAGTGCTACATGTTTCATCATGTGATTCTAAACCTTTTTTTTTCTTTTTTTAGGCTCATTTCTTTCTTATTTGTATACTACAGGAATGATGTGCAAGAGAATATAGAGTATGTCAGAATCCTTTCAGATTCATCATTTCAATATTTCCTTCTGCTACAATGGTTTAATTAGAGGAGTCTTCTTTTGGTATGGGCTTTTGTATATCTTTAATGAAACTGAAGAGCATGAAATGTGGTTTCCCTGCTTTAAATGAAGCCACTTTTAGAGAAATAAAATGAGAAATGAAGAAATTGTTGAAGTCACAGTGCATGAAATTAAGAGAGCCCTGACTATATTGGCAACATTTTTTTCTTTAGTATTTTGATGACCATAGAGCTAAGTAGTTGTGGGCTAATTGTTAAGAGATTTTCTTGTTTTGGTTCATATGCCTTTGATAGTTATATTGGCTTCAAGTTCATTTGAGCAATTCATGATCCCAGTCCTGCCATTGTCTTGAGGCAGGTGGAGCCTTGTGTTCTGGTGAAGCTTCACTGGTTCCAACTAGGTCTTCTGCATATGGAAAGTACACTTACAGGCAGGTACATTGAAATCAACAGGGCTCTGCGTGGACCTATGTCTTTCCTGCATACAGATAGTTACAGAATCAGAGCCACTGGTGGGATTTTGGAGGAATTCAATGTAGTTACAAGTCCTGAGTCCTCTGTAAAAAATCTGGTCTTGTGCACTGTGGTGGGTTAACATTTTCTAAGGGCCAAACTCCCACCCAGCTGCTCCCTCCCTCCCTCCCTCCCTCCCTCCCTTCCCCTCCTCAGTGGGACAGGAAGAGAAAAGAGGTTGACAAGGTTGTGGGTTGAGGTAAAATCAGGGAGTTTGCTTGTCAAGTACTGCTGTGGGCCAAACATAGTCACCTTGAGGAAAATTAATTTGTTGTCAGTTAAAATGGACTAGGGTAGCAAGAAAGAAAGACAAACATTAAAACAATGACTTTACTTTTCCCCTCCAAAACTTGGCTTCACTTCTTCATACCCAACCCCTCTACACAGTGTTGAGCAGCTCAGGGCTTTGGGATGATCAGGACATGGTGTTTTCTCCCTGCAGCTCATTTCCCCCCAACACTTCTCCTCTGCTCCAGCTCCATCATCCTCCCCTTCCTTCCTCACTGACCCACCCCGCAGTTTCCACTGCAGTTTCTCACTCTTCTCTTTGTTACTTCTCAGCCCTTTTTACCATTTCCTAAAGACGTTTTCCCAGGGCTGGTGCCAGTCAGGCTGATGGGCTCAGCTGCATCCTGCAGTGGGCCCTTTGGAGCTGGCTGTGTCCAGCACAGGTCAGCCCCTGATCTCTTCTCACACAGATCACCCCTGCAGCCACTTCCCACTCCTCCCCAAACCCTCACATACAGTACAGGACAGAGAAGTGTGTAATTCATTCTGCCTCAAAGACAGAGGAGTTCAAAATGATACGTAGCTGTGATATTAAACCATACACATGAAAGCACTTGAGCAATGGTGTTAGGGATGCTCATCTTTCAGAGAAAAATCATTAGATCATTAACATATTTAGACCCCATACTAGCCCCTGCCTCCAAATTGTTCCTGAAACAAGATACAGTCCCTCAATGATCACTGGATGTCTCTTGGGATCAAATTTTCAATTCATTTTCTTTAAAGAACTTTCTTCTGAATAAGGAACTTGATTATGAGGAATGTAAGGAACATGGCTGTAAATTTGAGTCATAAAGCTATGCACTGACTTGCATTAGATCCAGCTTTGTGTGTCCAGCTGAGCTGGATGTATGCCTTCTTTTTCTGTAGTCCCTGATCTGCTCTGTAACCTGGAAATGGCCCATGGGAAGGAAGTTCTGCAAAACAGGCCTGTGCTTTTTGTAAGAATACAAAAAAGAAACCCCTGAAGAAATCAGCTTGTCTGAAGCAAGTTGATATTTCTGTTTAAAAGCAAGATCTGTTTTAAATGACAAAAAATTTCTTTATTTTCACTCCAGAGCAGACTTGCTCCAAAAAGCTCCGTGGCAGTTTTTCTCTGAAAATTGCACTTTTGTCTAAATCAAAATGTTTCACAGAAATGTGCCATTTTGAATTAAAAAAAAAAAAATAAATCTAAGAGTAAACACTCAAATTTAAGTTACATTTTATTTAGATGTTTTGAATTAGAAATTGACTCAGCATCTAAGAGCAAATGCTTAATAATGCCTAAGCAGGAGCACACAGGACTGTTTGTGAGGTGCTAAAGGTGGTATAGCACTGCTATAGAAGATGGCTCCCTATCTGCTTTATTTTTGCTGTCAGTTAATCGTGACACACACCACAAGCCACAGAATACCTTCAACATCTAGCAGTTTTTCCACAGTTTCTGGAGACTCAAAAACTGACAAAATACTGCAAGAAAAAAGGGAGGAGAGGGAAAGTATAGTAATTAAAAACAGCCTAGGCCATCAAAAATATGGGAAAGTAAAATTAATCAAAATTCAATACTATTGGCAGTAAGGAAAAGAAATTAAATGTTTTGAGAGTCTAGAACAAATATATGGTAAATTTCAAAATGCTATCCTTTTGGACTGTTTTGGAAGTCCAAAATTCTGACTTTACATTGGGAAAAAGAAAAACACCCCCCTAAGCACCCCAAGAGATATTTTAATGAATAGAGCCCTGATTTTGAATGAGTGCTCATCAGAACAGATCGGTATTCTACCACTTTTGCTAAACAGGACGTTTTCTTTTTAACAGCACATCGACAGTTGTCAGCTTCTTTTGACTTGTGATATTTCCCCATCCATTTTCAGTTTTGCATGCAACTCTGAGCACTGTTTCAGTAACCTAAAAAACAAGGTTCATAGTGTAGATGACAGCAAAATAGTGATTGAGCAGACCGGTGGTATTAACATCACCTTATACCGGTGCTGAACTTTGCATGTAGAGCAACTGACTTCAGTGGAACTAAATCCCTGTTCAAATGTTGTGCTGATTTTGGATCTAAGATTTTGGCATCTTTCACGGAAGGCAGTGAAGATGTGTTGATTTAACCTGGTCTCACGTGAACACTGCCTTGCGTATTTAAATCAAAATTCGGTTCCTTTTCTGGTATTGTAATTGTTTTAAATATACATCTCCAGTAATTGCTGTGTGATACTGTATTTCATTTGGGTCAGCATAAGAAAGGCTGTAACCTTCACATGCTCAGGGGCCAGGTCTACATTGTTCTAGTAGGGAAGATGAGACGAGACTGACTTTTCTTGATGAGGTTGGAGTGGGAATCCATGAGGTACATTAAGAATTTAGTAGAGAAAAGTATTATTTGGGCATGTAGTTTAAACTTAACAATGTAAGTTTGACTGTGCAGTGACTAGATGGCAAATCACTAACCCCTGTCAAAAATGCCAAGCCTTTTTCTCTGTCTTGGAAATTAACGATCAATTCATGTAACTGAGAAATGATGGGGAATCAAGGCTACTGGTGCATGAGAATGGAAATAATTATTTGTGGTTTTCATGAGAAGATTGCTGGTTTGCAGGATTTAAATTGCATGCAAACTGTTTTTTACATCTCTAATTGAAGATGTGTTGTCTGTAGGGAGGGTTGACTTGACATTGATGAACTTGAATGGAATACAAAGACATGAAAATGGGCTCATGTTGGCCTTGAAAGTGATTCACTGGCTCATACTCTGATGTTCCTTTTATTCCTAAGAATGCTGTGGGTTGCTAAATGTAGTTTTGCATGAGACTACAGGTGCTAGTTACACAGTGGCAGTGGTAAGATATATTGAAGCACAAATGCAGAAATGCTTTGATTTCCAAACGAAAAATCTTTTATTTCTGAGAGAAAAACAAGGAAAAGGATAATTTTGAAGTGACGGTGTTCATGATTTTTTTTTTTAATGATTCAAATTCTTTCTAGAGCAACGTTCCATAGACTTTATTATTTAAAACTTGATATTCAATAGACAAGGAGTTCTGTATGCATTTAGGAAAGCTTCATCCTGCATGGATGTAATTTGGGAATCTTATGTCATTTTTTGAGCTGATACAGAAATGTGCATTACTTTGACAGTACAGTATTGAAAAATAATGGATGTTTTTCTGCACTTTTTTTCAAGGTTCCTGTATCTTTTTCAAAATAATACATCATGTTAAATTAATATATACATATATATAAAGTACAGGATTGGATTTCTTCTAGAGCCTTTTAAAATCCTTTTTTTTTTTTTTTTTTTTCCAGGGGAGTAATTGGTAGGTGATATAAATAGTGTAGTTTCTAGGAGCTGAACATTTTGTCAATAAAAGTCAAGGCATGATAAAAGAAGATAAGGAGGATACTGGGAATTCCAAAAACAGCTCCAGTTAGCTCAGAGGCATAGTCCTTCTGATATAGCTAAACCAAGACCAAGCTGACTTTCCTGACGTTGCCTTGGCACAGAGACAAAACTGACTTGCATTTGTCTTTAGCTGCCTGTGGAGAGGTACTGTATTGTATTGTGACTATGCTCTGGTACGTATTTTGTTGCTACTAAATGAACATTAGACTAATTTTCTTGCCATAGATATTTAATAAAAATAATGCAAAATTACATAGTGATGCTAACTTTATTCAAAATGATGCTAGAAGCACAACTAGAGTATGGTAACTATTAATTTATAGCACATTAGTTTTGTGAAGATAGAGATTTACAGCAGAGCTGCTGTAGTGAATATAAAGAACAGAGCAAATACATTTGAAAGCATTTATGCAACATTCTTGAGAAGGCAGAGTAAAGAATGAAAATTCACTGCAAAACTACTTTATACAAATAGGCAAATTGTAGAAGTTAGTTCAACAAAAGGTTTAGTGAATGTGCATCGTAAGGGAAGCATGCCATTAATACTTTCTCCTTGCCCAGGATGACTTTCTGTTCTATTTCACCCACTCAGTTCTCTTCCATATTTTTGAGAAAGGCAGGAGATCAGCTGGAAATTACAACCTTGCCCATATTTTCAAGTGGCTGTTTTTGAGAAGTGAACGTGAATAATATGTTGTCAGAGACCATGAGACAATATAGGTTTCTAGGGGCTTCTAGAGAACTTTTGGTAATGAAGATGTGTTTCCTGATTATATTTTGGAGATGTACATTGCCTGTTTAATCATCTTGTCTGTCCCTCTTTTGAAAACAGATAGAAATGAATGTATATATAGCAGATTCATAACAAATAATAACAACAGCTGGCTGTTTGCTTAACACATGTATTTCTGTCTGATTGTACTTGGGGACTTCATTCATGCCTTCTCTTATATAAATTTACATTCATGAATTGTGCCAATATTAAGGCAGGAGCAGACTTATTCTCTGGATGACCGTTAAAGTGCCTGGTATACCACCAAGGACTTCAACGACTAAGCTGTCAATGGATATTATTATTAAATCTTGGAGACTAAAAAGCCTCAAAGAACCTTGTTAGGGTTTTCTAAGATTAGATTTTTGTCATCTTTACCTGAACTGGGTTGCACCACACTCTGTGTGTTATCCTCTGATTTCTTAGTTTGCTCAGAGTGAGATTCTCTGAAGTGTAAGTAGCCCTTAGGTAAAACATACCTTGTTATTATAGTCTGAACTTGACCTCTGACACCCCCCTGCCCAAGACGCTTGGCAGTTTTTTTTTTTTTTTTTTTTTTTTCCTGGCTTTAGATCACAAAGAAAAAGAACTGCAAATTTCTAGAGCAGAGCACCTTGCTTTGTCAGGGTAATGTATTGTGAACACAACTATTGTGGTCATTAAGCTGAAGGAAAAAAGTTGTTGCAATAATATTGTGTATTTCAAAAGGGTAATTAAAATGTTGCCTGCAAAGAATAGGTCAGTGTATTATATAATTTCATGTCACAATATATTAGTATAAGTAGAGATGCTCCTCTGAAGTGAAAAGTTGTTGGAACAGGTACTTGCTGGCTGCACAAAGACTTTTATTTTTTAAAGAATACAGCTGCAAGCAGACTGTCTCCCAGGCGCTCACAGGGGAACCATGCATGGGGTAGGGCTGCCTACTGTGAAAGAAAACAAAATACAGCACAATGCCTTCCATCATTTATTATTATTATTTTTTTTCTGTGTGATTTCAAAGGACAGTTAGGGTAAATTATCTTGATTTGGCCACAGGTTACAACCAATAGATTTTCCTTTTTCTTCTTTTTTAAATATCATGCACAAGAAGCAAAGGAAAACAGATTTTCCTTGGCTATATGGAGGTTCACATGAGGTAAATTCAAGATTTTTGTTTTATTTATCTAAATCAAATTGGGAATAATATATACTTAAACTAAAAGATAATAATGTCTTTTTTTTTTCTTTAAGGTAATATTAATCATTTCAGAAAACTGAAGTATTATTTTCAAAGACAAAAACAAACAAACAAGCAAAAACACCAAAAAAATAAAAAACAAAGAAAGCGTTCTTTGGAGCTACAGCTTTGGTGCACACACAATCTGGATGTGTCAGTGCTTGCAAGAGGGAATGACAAATTGGCTTCTAAATAACAAGAACTGTTTGTGAACTCTTCAGTGTTCCTAGCCACACATGCAAACTTGAATTTGAGTTCCTATATATCCGTGTGCAGCCTGGGTAGGATATTTAAAAGCACTTCTCATGGGCCTTCGTCTATGCTGGTGGCTTCAGGCAAATCTTTACAGTGGATTTAGTTAAAGAATGGTTAGTAAGCCTGAGTACTTTGTTCATTTACTATTTTATTTAACATTTGAACAACAATGAAAAAATAACAACAGAAAAAGAAAACTGGCCAAACTAAGTAAATCTGTTTATTGTAAACAAAATTAATGAAATAATCCGTTTAGTAAAATAGCTACCAGAATAATTCACACTTGCATCAGAATGATGGGGCTTTACATTAATATTAGTACTTTTTTGTACCTTGTGTAAAACGACTCTTTTTCTAAAGTTTCATGTTTATGGGCACTTTCCAAAAAAGGCAAGCTCAGGAAGTCCTGTAATACCTTTGGATGAAACAGGTACTGAAAAGAAAACGAGACAAAATCTTTAGGATGAAAGGAGAAAGGATGAAGCCCATCTGTCCCCAGGCAGGATTCACTTCACTTACATCTGAAAGACAACATTGTCTTTCTAGAGGTAAGAATTAATTGTGTGTTACTTCTTTACCATTCCATTTGAAACAGTAGTACATCCCTTTCATTTCTGACTTTGGCATACCTTCATTTATGTATACACTTCTTTGAAAAATAACTTAACTCAGAGGTTTTCCTGGATGTTATTTTTCAAAAATGACACTAGTTTCTTAGAAGCTTTTTGCTCAGGGTTGTTTGAGACTTGTTGAGGTTAATAAAAAAATGAAGCTGAAAGTATCAGGTAGTCACTTGCTTATCATTCTCAGTCTGTTTGGAGTAGCATGAGTTTGTATTAGAGAATCTTTATAAGTATTTCATGTTAGATGCTACCTGATGCCCAATACAGCAAGTTAAAGAGCTATTCTGTATTATTTCACCTTAGTTTCTAGATTCAGCAAATTAATTTTAATGCACGTCACGTAGACTATGAACCTTTAAGTGAAAGTACATTTCAGATACAGGAAAAAAATCAGGCTAGTAATTAGAAGCCAACTTTCCTTGCATTGACAGCAGCCAAGTCATTTATTAAGTCAATGTACCAAAGTAACAAGGCAACATCACACTTGATTGAAATCTTGGCCAAGTCTGACAGATGTTTTCAACTCATTGTCAATCTCAAGTATGTTTTAATGAGTTTCAAGTGGCTGGAGCTCCCCTCTGCAGATGCCACTGTTACTGAAACCGTGAAAAGAATCTTTAGGGCAATGACAGCATGGAAAATTCTTTTGAGTAAGTGGTATGTCAGAAGAAATCATAACTAGCGACACAAGTGCAGTTCCTGAGCATAATCCTTACCTTTTGAATCTGATGAGCTGGTGCAAAATCATCTGGCTTTAGGTTAATACCCCAAATTCTCAAAGCATTTGATTCTGGAAAATGAAGGTGAAATTTTGGATGGGAGAATTCTTTAAGGTTTACTGATAATTCCTGCTCTACAAGTTACTCAGAAATTGTGGAACAACTGATTGTTCTGCTTACGCTTCCAGGTCTGGCTGGGAGTGAGAAGAACAAAAGCATATCAGAAAAAAAAACAACCTACAATAACTATTTTATGTTGGTCTGAGCAGAAAGGACAGTGACTTTAACTGCAGTAGGACGAGAGATTCAAACTGGATCAAGTGCAATGATGCTGAAAGTAGCACTTTTCTAGCTGGACAGTGGTTATACACTGTAGAGCAGATAAGTGGGATGACTGAAACAAAAGGGATGCCTAAGGTGACAGGTTACTAAATCCTTCAGTTTGGCAAAGTTTTTAAGTTCATTGCTAGGCAACAAACCAAGCTGATGTAAAAAGAGTTTTGCAGAAACCAAGTTTTGGTAGGTTGCCATATTAGCAAAATAGGTTTTGTGTTTTGAATACAACTCTCCTTTTTTGTTTGTTTCTTTATCATCTTAAGCAACCCATGGTGAGGGTGAAAAAATTTCTAACAGAAGAAAACATTTGGGATGTATGAAACTTTAGTCCCTTCGTTAACATACTCATTGCTGACATATTTGTCAATGTTTTCTTTGCTGCAGCAGCATGCCAAATAGTTAGTATTGCCCAATGTATTTTAGATTTTATGTAGTTATTTATTTAGATTTTATGTAATGCTTGCTTGAAATGGAACAGTTTCCAAAGCATCATTTTAAATGTAAATAAATTACTAAGTGTACTAACTGAAAGCTTTGCCTGCTTTAATAGGTCTGTATAATGTTAGGGCAAGGTAAAGGGAATTAGTTGTGAAGAGAAGCTAGCTTTTCTAGTTTTAATTTTCTGGTTTTACTTTATTTTATTTTATTTTGCTTAAAAATGTTCCATCTTTTATCTCCGCATTAGTATAATTTCTGAGTTAAATGTATATTTTTTTCTAATTATTTTTGCTGTTACTAAAAACATTCTAAAGCACTTTTTTGGACCCAGTGTGTGTAAATGTCTGGGGCGTACTAAGACTGGTAATATATATAAATTCATAGGGAAAAAGTGCATAAAGAGAGACTTGAAATTGGTTTCTAGATTCTAACATATAGCAAGGAGCACTAAAATGTATCAAGTGGTTTATTTTAGATTCTTAAGTAACTAAACTGTGTAAGTATAGAATAATATCAGTTCTGAAATGATGATATTTATTATTCTACACAAGTAATATACAGATGCTGTTGGGGCACCTATGAAAGTAAGACCTTCTTTCTGATGAAAGGCTGTATTTGGCATATGTAAGAAGCAAAAAATTCACAGTTTATATAGCTTTTGCACTGACATCTGAATTTTATATCCTGAAGAAATGTGTTGAAAGTATTGTTTCTGAATCATGAATCCAGAATTCCATCTATAGCAGGGTCTAATGGCCTCATCTGCCCAGAGAAAATCCTATAATCTCTGAAAGCTGCATGGAAAACAGCAAGCAAAACTGATTTTGTGCTAACCAGAGCTCATTCCTATTCATTCTGAAAGACTGAGCTAGGTGCTCCAATCCAATGTCACTCAAACTTGTACTTTATTCTCACTGAGGTACGTGTGAAAATATGAGCAGCTCATACAAGAATTCTTCAATATTCATATAAGCAAGTAATATAATTGTGAAAACTTGTTCAAGCCAGCATCTTTGGGGATTTGGTTGTTTGGCTGCTGCTTGTGTTAAGCTTGTTGAAACTCATTTTTAAACCTTCCTTCTTCCTGCTTTACTATTATCATTATCATTTGATGCATACCCTATACGTGGCTGGAGAACATGAAAAGAGCAGTTTATGACCAGAGTTAATACAGAAATCTAGGAGATTTCCTTGCATACAACTACAGTGGAGAATGTGAGTGCTCAAGTGATTGCAGGTTTAGAGTTAAGAAGACAAAAAGGCTTTACAAAGGGTTGTTTGGAGCAATGTTCTTGATGCTATTGTGTTTAACATAAAATATGAAATAAGGCAAGTATATATGTGTCTGTTTGGCTTTCAAAGCTATGGCTTTGAAAGCTAGACTGCAGAACTCAAAAATTTTCTGGCACTGTGCCAAACCAAAGATATGCTGATATTGTGCTGTAATTAGTAATGCTACTCTTAGGTAATCACAACCTGTCAAAATCAAGTACATGGCTTATTACCTACTTTAACTTCATTCCAAAGAAGAAAGGACAATATTTTAAATCTATTCCAGTTTGCATAAAAATAGGCAATCTCAACTTGCATTTTTACCATTTTAATTCAATGACAGAATATTCTGATTCAGTTATTATGAAAGTGGATTTCCGAGAAATCCAGCATTAAAAATCTGGATTCACATTTTCATTGGAATAAGCTATGCATTGGATTTCAACTTATAAGAAGGAAAATCAGGCATTTGCTTGAGAAGGCTCTGGTGCCTCTCCAACACATGTGCTGATTAGTACTGGTGTGTCACCAGCTGGAACTACTTAAGCTAGAGGGCACTTTGTATTCTTCCTCTCTCCATCTGTAATTGGCAAGTATATTTTCTGCCTACAATCAATTGCTTTTACATTCTGAGTAATGTCTCTAAGTAAGAAGAAATATTACAGCAGCTAGAGGAGCTATTGATTTTAGGCAGAAAATGCCCTTTCTAAATGCCACTCGAGATGACTGACTGAAACACAAAGAAAATCCGTGACATCACTATCATGGCCAATAACCCATCACTTGGCAAATCAAGGAATGAACACAATAAATGTGGTTCTCAATTTACTTTCCATATGAACCATGGCATAGACACAAAGGAAGGACCAAATGGGGCCATCACATGCAAAGACCAATTTATTGAGCTTGTAAGTAAATAAAGCCTGCATGTATACTGCATAGAGAGCATCAGAGGCCCTGTTTTGTGGTAGAAGAGGCATTGTAATAGCAAATATATCTTTCGTTATCCTGGAGACCAACAAGTGGTTAATAATCCTCATGCAGCCCATGGGCAAATATACATGTTGTGGAGCAGTTCTAGATTCACAGAATATATGTTTTCAGTCCTTGATCTGTTCACCATCATGCAGAAATATCAAGATAATAGACTTTGGATAGATGCTTTTGTTCAATAAGCATGTAAGTTACGGTGTTGCATTCTCAGGGATCTTTCTGAGTACCATAATCTGCATCTTCAATGATGCTTGTCAAGAATTGATAATTTTAGCTACTATTGGAAAAGTAGAATGGAGAAAAATGGAAGCACGTATCTTGGAGACCATGTATTCAGCTTAGACACTACTGAATTTAGTAGAGGTCAGGAGAAGAGCCAGTACTGGTTACCTTTTTTACCATAAGTGCTTCCGTCATCCATCTAGTTATAATGTATTCATGTTATCATCCTGAAGAACTACATAGATTTTTTCTTCTGTTTAGAAGTTGTGTTCTGTAACTGTTCTGGAAAAACTTGAGGGGTAGGAGGAAATTATTTTCAGTTTTCTTCTGAAACATGAAAGATTTTTGATAATCTTTTTTGTGCTTGAGGAAAAAAGTTAAATCCTAAACTAAGTTTCCAGACTAGTGATCTTAACTTTCCCGATGACAGACCCACTGGTCTTACAAATTACAAGAAACTCAGATGAAATAGTGATGGGAGAGAAGGCTGAAAATAGAGATATAAATCCTTGAGAATTACGAAGATCAACACCTAGATTTTAAATACTCTTTTTTTTTTTTTTTTTTTTTTTTTGTCTGGAAGTCTGCTTACCAACAAGTACACTGAAATGATAGATTAACATCCCCTCATCTCAACATTTGGGTTGCTGCATTTTTAAGTATTTGGCACGTATGTCAAATCTCCTGTTCCACTCCTGAGTACTGTATGCTCGGTAACTGAAGCTGGAAGCTGTGAACATAGGAACTTCTTAGGAATGGTTTGTGGATGTACTATTCCCTAGTTCTCTTTAAAACACATTTCTGTAGTATTTTAGGATCATAAAAAGAGGCTTCCCCTGTAGTCCCTCCCCTCTGTTTAAAAATTGCTGCTGCTTGAATTTTACAGTTGGAAGATACATGAGAACCAACCTGTGTTCCCTCTCTTTAGGTGAAACTATACTCAAACTGAATATTGTACGAGTGATAAACAACAAAATAAATATGCCGAGGCTATTCAACATGCATCAACCTCTGTCTGTTCAGAAGAGTGAAAGAACAAATTGTGAATTTTGAATCTCCTCTGTAATATTAACAGATCTCCCTGAGGTGGGATGCTGGAGAGTTATGTTTCATTCATTGTTTATGTTCTATTTACTTATGCATTTTATAAGATGGTCTTTGTTGTCACAAAGCATGTGGTTCTTCCTGGTGCAGTTTCTATACTTCCCTTCCAAGCTAATGTCCACAACCATAACAAAAAACATTAAATGAGTACATGGCATAGCATTATGTGTACACTTTAACTAGACTGAATTACATTCACTAAGCAAGTCAGTTCATTTTTTAAGTGCCTTGTAAGGTTAATGGGACTTCCAAGTTTCAAAAGTCACCGTAGATCTGTATTGCTGTTGCCAGAGAGCACTAGTCTTTTTATTGCAACTGTATCATGGCTTAAACAGCTACTTCCAGTCAAGGGGGTAAGTCAGCCATTCTGTCCAAAACCGGGCTGAAACGTTGCCTGTCGAAGGGCCTTTTTGGGGGAAGAGTGCACTGGAGGGTGAAGGGGCTGCTTGTTCCTCCCCAGAGCAGGTAGCTAGGGTCACAAAAGTGTGAATTAGTGCAGTAGGCTTGTTGATATATCCCTTCTAATACATACATGTAGTGCCACTGCAGTTGTGCATAGTGTCACTTCTTTGAATGGAAGTCACTGTAATTATTTTTCTCTTTGACTATATTGTCGCCTTCCTAAATGTTTAAATTCTCTGCTTTTTTGATATCAGCTTCTAGCGTTATAAGCATTCTTGTTCTTAATGTTCTGTTAAATTAAATGTCAACAGGTGATGACTTATGCTTCACTGGTGCAATCTTTCACTTTATCATGCAAAGTATGCATTTTTGACTTTTGACTATAACTTTTTTTTTTTTTTTTTCTGTAGTGCTTCAGTATTTAGTGAGATGGGATTGCTATGAATTCAAGGCTACATGCCCAAACCTACTGTATTTCTCTGAAAAAAAAGAAGCCCAAAACCTTAAATTCTTGCCCTCTAAGCTGCAGTCTACTGCCAGATGTTAGCATAAACTTTATCCTGTGATGTAAAACCAAGTTTCACAAAAATTGTGCTGCTGTATCAGTGCCAGTATATTCTCCTTGAACAACAAAGCTGGAATTTCTACTTAGCATTGTCTGTACAAGGTGGCACTAGGGGATTGGCATGGAAATAGGGAGCACCCAGGAGCAATGATCTTGTTTTGTGATCCATAAATGCTAGCAGGTCTCTTGCTAGATGGAGCAACCAGGTAGAGTTAGCAGAGTTGGGTGGCTGCTCTGTTTGCTTCTAATCAGCCTCAGTATGCCTGCTACTGTGCTAGGCAAAGATCTTGTCCTCTAATCAGATGACCATTTCAGGTTTATTTTTATTCTGGTCCTTAATTCTGGCTGTCTGTAAGAATTTTGAGCTGCTGCAGATAAAGATGGCTTTAGGTGTCTCACTAGAGCCCGTTTTCATTTTCTCAGGAGTGGTTTCATGGTATACTAAAACAAATGGGTGCCACTTGCAGTGGAGTGTGTTCAACCTTAATTTGAAAGCTTTGTCAGTCTGGAATTTAAAAAAAAAAATATGGCAACTAGGAAATCCAAGCCCCCAAACATTAAATGGACTCAAAATGTTGAATGTTAAGGAAGTGAAACCTCCTGCCTTTCTTCTTTGGCTCTAAGTAATAGGCTTTTTGGAATGAAGTTAAAGTAAGTAACTCAGTACGGTAAGAACCTGCTCTTGACATTTCTTGCATCACAACCTTGGTTTGAAGTAGGAGGCTGATGAGCATTAGAATATGTGACCATCTTGCATGTGTAGGTTTTAGAGCTAAGAATTAATGATGCTTTATAACCTCAGTGGAGAAAAGCTTCAGTGTGCTGTGCTGAAAAGCCCTCATTTGATATTTGAAAATGGAACAGCCATAGAAAGATTTAGAAAAAAAAAAATTACTACAGGCATCATCTCACAGGCTTTCATGAAAAGGTGAGATGAAAGACAGCAGATGGGTTTATCTTTTTACTTAGCAGCAAAACTACAAATCAGCTTCATATAAACAGATCTCTGAGCCAAATATAGCTTGACAGTAATTCTATAAGATTCATCAAGTCAAGGAAAGTGATTATGTTTGATGCCATGAAATAATGTGAAAGTAGGATATCTCATGATTTCAACATTTCAAACTTGAGTCCATTAAATACAACTTTTTGATGAAAATGCTACCCCGTGTGGCAAAATTTTTCATCTTCACATATTCTTCAAAATGATGAACAGTTCTTATACCTTTCAAATTCTCATTTCCAGTAATCTTAAGCATTAGTGAAACAATTTCCAGACTGCTGATAATACTGTGACTTTTGACTTTTGTAAAATGGTGAAAGTGAATTTTTAAGCTTTTAAAACAGTTTCCCTGGATATCAGTCTAACAGGTATGTATATTTTACACATCTTACTCAGGCTGTCAATATAATAGTATCTTGAGCTACAGAAACCCCCCACAAAACACATAGTCAAAGGTATTTAATGAGATGAATCGGTCTTGCTTTCTTCTTTTTGTAATACCCAAAGGCGGATTTGCACTACTATAGAATAAATAGAGGCATTTCCTGTTACATCGAGGCTCTCAGATACAATTTATTCTACTGTGATAAACTCTAAGCTTCTAAAATGGAAAATTGCTAAACAAGTACTTCTGAAAAAAACATGTACTTAAAAGGTACTTATATCATCATCCACTGAATCATATAGGGTCCTGTCTTTCTTTGACTCTGTAGAAACCTGATGTCTAAAATATCTTTGTAGGTTTGACTTAACTTTTACAGGCTTTCACTCCATATAGAATCCAATATTAATGCTATGCCTATGTTCTGTTTTAAAGTTACTTACAGCCAATTTAAAAAAAAATAAAATGTTTAGATGCCCTAGAATAGTTTGGCTTCTCAAAACCACACATATACCTAAATCCTGTTTTGTGGAGGAATCGTTAAGTGAGGCAGGACATGTGAATGTTGAGCAGTTGGGAGACAATGGGCTGGTGAAGCACCGTACTCAACTCAAATGAGCCTTGGCACGTATGCAGCTGGCTGAGAGCCAATCAGGCTCAAGGACACGATGCCCTTGGGCCATCGGGAAAGTCCCTAAGGTGGGACAGGTAGCCAAAAGAAGGAGGACCAGACTGAAAAGCCCGGGAAGTGTTAACCAATCCTGAGCTTAGTTTCTGCAATATGTATGAGTTGATTATGTTCAAACTAGATAAAAGACGACTGAGCTATCCATTAAAGTTGAAGTTCACTGTTCACTCATATTGAGCGTCTGGGTCTTCCTTCCGTCGGCAACACTGTTTATTTTACTGGAAGTCAGGCAGCTAAATGCCATCTGGATATGGCTAGTTTTGTTTGTTTCACATTAAATAGCTAACAGCATGTATTAAACATAATAAGAGATGCGTGCAAGTGTTTTGTTGCTTGGGTTAGTTGTATCTTCTTTTGCACTATTTAAAGTGTAGTTTTTTTGTTTGTTTGTTTGTTTTAAAAAAAACTTTACATAGTTCATTTATTGTTTGATTCAGCTGTCATGTGTCTTTGAAATGATTAATTGATAACTCAGAGCACAGCACCAGAAGAGGATGTCCTTGTTGATGAGTCTGGAAGATTAGGTCTGAACATGCAGGGCTGGGGAGTTGTGCTGCAAAATCTCGTTTACACAAACAGATGGCAGGCAGAAATGGCTTGTGCACTAGAAGAGTAGTGGACAAGCCAAGGAAAGAGCTGGCACTATAGCTTACAGAAATCAAGCTAGTTGTTAGGGTGCACAAACTCAGCTATCTGATAAGTGCCCAGCTACAGAAGCTCTACCAGACCTGTGTAAAGGTGGGTTTTGCAGATATCATGTTGCCAAATCATGATTGTCCAGCTTCAGGCTAACAACTGTGATTTAACAAGAAAGAAAAGGATACCAAACCTGCCAAGTTCTCTGCAATTACACTGATCTCAGACAGAGTAATCTCTTCCCTAGTTATACTGAAGAATAAAAATCCAAAAGTTCTATAATGAGTGTGAAATTTGTGAGGACACATATAGCATTTGTGATGTTGATAGTGTGTCATGGAAGAGAATGATCAGTGACAACCTTTCTTAGTGACCTCTTTCCCACTGTAAAAGAGGCTAGATATGTTTTTTTAAGGGCAGATTTAAAGCAAATTTCTCTGATCAGGTTTCCAAATTGAGCTCTTAGAGAGATGGTATTTTTCGAGGGGATATCTGAGGTTAGATATCTGACTGCGTTGTTAGGCCCCTAATTAGCGTTCTCTTCTATTCAGGCTCTGGGGTGACTGCAGGAGTTACTCTGCAGGGAGCTCTTTGTAAAGCTAGGTGTAAGTACCTCAATTTTCAGGCTTTATCTCTGCGAAAGATGTCCTGTGTAATGCAGAATGGATTAAATCTAGTGAGATCTGTTTAATAGGGTTCTAGGGACCTTTTTAAAAACCTTGGAAAATACTGGTGAAGAGTGTGAGCAAAATACGAGAAAGAATACATCTTTCTTTGAACCCTATCAATTTACTGTTTGCGGACTGAATTGTTTTAATGGCTTTATTTGGAGATATTCCTAAGGATAACAACAACCGGGATTGTAGAATGCCTCCTTATTCTAGCAGAACATTCTGTACTAGTGTTTCCACTGTTGGGTGCAATTAAAATATTTGTTTGGTGTAGCAGTGCTCTGGGCATCATGTACTTATAGATCAAACAGGGGAGCTGCCTGCACACTTACAGGATGGTATTTCCCAGAAGAGCAATGGTTCAGCTGTCTTAGGTTCCCCTGTATGTGTTGACTGGGCTCTAGAAAACCCTTAAGGAAGTTACTCAGAATTGGTAATCCCCAGATATGTGTATTGGAAAGGATCATTCAGTTCACTGTGTTGTCTTCAAATTTGAAATGTGAAGTGTTGCTTGCTCTAAGAAGGCTGAAAAGACTAAGCCAACTGCCATAGATGTTTAATGCAATATTAGGGTTGCACAGGTAAAATCACATTACATTAACATTAAAATATTAATGTTAGGACTTTGATCAAAAGTTCTTCTACATATTTCACTATGTTGATTATTGTTAAAAGCACACTTGGTACATTCCTATGTAGTCAATAGCCATAATTGTAGTGAATGCTCAATGCACCATATATATATGCTTCCAGTTTAAATCTTACAAAATTTTTACACTTACAAAGGAAAAAAAAAAACAACACATTACTTTTTATGCTTACAGAAATTTACAAAAAAGTTTTATGATGGTGACAGCAGGAAAAGGGATATATACTTGGTCATTGTAACTCCTGAAAAGAAGGAAGGAACATAAATAAGAAGAGGGAGAAGATCTCAGAGGCGATCATATGCATTTTTAAGATAAGTCTAATGAATAATGCTACAAGCAGACTGAGGCACTGAGCCTGTATGCTTTGCATGGAATGAACAGGCTATTAATGAAAGAAATGCTGCTATACATATCCTGGCCCAGTAATGTGACATACCTTCTAACAGTCATTGTGGTGGTTTTACTTGGGTGGGTGGCCGAGCTCCACCTCAGTTGCTCTCTCACTCCCCCTTCTCTTTGAGGAGGGGGGAGAAAATATGACACAAAGAGCTCAAGGTTTGAGATAAGGATGATTCAATTAAAGGGAAAAGGGAGAGAGAAAAAAAGAAAGAGGAAAATAAAAAAAAAAAAAGAGGAAAATAAAAAAGCAAAGGCTGTATGGAAGCACAGATAGAGGAAAAAAAAAAAAACAAAAACATTTCCTCTCTACTTCCTATCAATGAGTGATGTTTTGGCCGTGTCCCAGGAAGCAGGGCCTCAAGATGCATAGCGGTTGTTTGAGAGGACAGATGCTTCCACCACAAGAGCCTCCCTCTCTCCTTCCCCTTTTCCACTTCATATTGATGAGTGTGACACCAGATAGCATGGTCAGTTTAGGTCAGCTGCCCTGGTGATGTCCCCTCCCCATCACTTGCCTACCCTCAGCCTGCTGGCTCTTGGGGGCTTGGAGGGAGTCCTGATGCAGTGCCAGTGTTGTGCAGCAATAAACAAAACACTGGTGTGATACCAGTGGTGTTCTAGCTACAAGTGCAGAGCACAGCACTGTGTGGGCTGCTGCAGGGAAAGTTAACTCCATCCCAGCCAGACCCAGCACAGTCATATGCTTGGCTGGTACAGAGGGGACAGAGCTTCGTGAGAACTTGCATTACATAGTTAACAATGCTTTTCTTCTTTTCTATTCTTTGGACATTTACTAAACTCAGACTTGAAATTTAAGCATCTGCCTTTGATAGATCATATTCTGTACACTAAGCCTAGAAAGAAAGGAACAGACTACAATCTAGTTTCAAGCAAATAACCTGTTTCACCCAGCAGTAAATAGCTCTGGTGGGACAGAAAGGGCCATCAGGTGAAACTAATGAATGCTTCTAACCAAAGAAGGGCTACCAAGTGCTGTTAGTGATCATATTTGAGAAAGAAAGGTGTTTTCCTGCCTCTCCTGTGCCTGGAAGTTTTGCTGCATTCTCTGGGGAAAGGAGGCTGTTTACTCTTGCAGATGTATAGGGGTATTATGCACAACTAAGCTGTTCTAGCATTTTTCAGGGTGAAAAACAGTAAACTTCTTGAGGCCTGGACTGTCAGATTGTGGAGGTATGTTTCCTTTGGGTATGGAGTTGGTCAACTGCCTGTAATACAACAAACGTTTATGTTGGTTCCTCTTATTATTGTCTGTTTAGAGATGAAGTGATTTCCTAGTCTTGGTGAAGAAGCAGTACAGTGAACAATTTGCTCTTCTAGTCTGTCTTGTAGCGTTCATCATAGGACAGCTGAATACTGATAGTAGAGACATCCCTAGACTGCTGTAAGGTGTTTTTGTTTTTTCAAAGACTATTTCTCTAGGAAAGTTCACCACTGGAAAGTGTTGTTGTCTCCTGGTTGAATTGTTTAGTATGGTGATTACTTTAAAATAACCAGAGCTTTTGACATTTAAGTATGTAGAAGTCAATTCAGTCAGAGAAAGCATTGAATCTTTCTTTTCACTTGTTTGGAGACTTTCAGTCATTGCAATTGCAGCAGACAACTGTCTACAAATTTGCTAATAATAAATACTGTTACTTCAGTACAACAGTAATAGCTAATGTTCCTTCACAAACCAATCTGCATAGCTCTTATCCTTTCTCTAAGGAAATTTTGGCGATGGCTATAAGGTTTCCCACAATAAAATCAGTACTGTAGAAATCAAGTTGCCTGCTGAAGAAGTGTCTAATGTCTTTGGTAGTGTATGTAAAGTAGACTTAGGTAAAGTTCACTTAAACTCCAAAAGCAATTTCTTAGGACTTCAGTTTTCTGGTATTTTGCTGTCTCTCAGGTGCGCAGTTTCTCTGACTTTTATGGGTTTTAGGAAAGCCTCCCATTACCTACGAAGACTTGACATGAAATCTTAAGTTAGTCATGACTTTCATTGTGGCTGTTGTGTAGATAAGTCATGTAAATGGAGACTTGGGCAAGGATAGTATTTTATGACACAAAATATCTCATTGATTCATCCTAATGCTTTCCTTGTTTTGCAAATACTGAGGAATGAGCTGCTCCTGTGAACTCAGATGTTTTTAATTACTTCAAGATATCTGCTCTCTGTTAGTTTGTGATGATATGGAAGACAAGATTCAAAACATAATGCTATCAGCTAACTATGTCTTGAGTGAAGAGGAGATCTTTCAGCTAAGATGGGACATAATTGAAAAATGAACCTAAATTTAACAAGTCTACTCAGTGAATCAATTTTCTTGCTTTGCATTGTAGCTATAGCACAGCTTAAACCACTAATGCTGTACTTAAAAATAGTTTCAATAGTAATTACAAACATGGGGAAAAGACTTACCACTTTCAGAAGGCTTGAGACTTAAGTGAAAAACAAATGATCTGTAGTAGGGATTATAAAAGAATAATTTATGGTATAATATGCTGAAATGAATACATATGGCAGGCTGAAAATGTGTTCGTGGAACTTTATCCTCAGGGAAATCTTTCATGCTCTTCTGAATACAGATGGTTCTCACTTGGATCAATGTATTTTGTTGAGATCTTAACATTACTTTTGGTTTGTTCTGTGTTATTTTATTTTTCAAAAAGATACAACATAATAGTAGACCTGCATCTCTGCCAAGAGGGTAAGAATCCTTATGACTCTCATTTCTAGATATGTCATAACAATTTTCTGGAGATCAAAGACGGTAATTGTTAGTAAAGAGTCTTTAAGATTGTGAATTCCAGGTCATGCATCCAGTCATTGAGTAAGTGTTGGTAGTAGACAGTGAGTTGTTGGCACTTAATATATTGTACTGGACTTCTATTGCATAGATGTCTGCTGGATTGTAAATGACACACTTGATTCAATACTACCTCATAGTATTTTGTGACTGAAAAGATAAACAGCTTTGTCAATAGTAAATTGTACTGTACATATGGATCTCTTAATAACTTACACCTGTGAAACAGCTAATAATTTACACTAATGACGTGTTTTCTCTCAGCAATACAGAGACTAGATCTTGAATATCTGTTTTGAAGAGTGGTAATTTTTCTGTATCACAAAGTGCATTACCTACCTTTTAATTTTTTCTTTATTCTTATGCTTTTCTCCACTTGTCAAAGAATGGACTCCCATTCATACAGCTCTTGCAGAGACCTGTCAAGAAGTATGCTTGCCATTGGTTTATTATGTTGCGTTAAAGTAGCTGGCTACAGCATGCACAGTAGCTGCCTAAAATTACGTTTTTTGGTGGTCTGTGATTGCTCTTGAGTACTTGACTCCTTAAATAGCATTAAGACCCTCAGTGCTCTACAGTAATCCTACAGAAAAGTTGGAAATTGACCAACATTTCAATACTGAGAATGTGTTTTTTACATGTGCCTGTGTTGTCATCTTTTATCAGCTCTTTCATTTAGGGATGTTTAATATTGCTTAATAGCACTTTGAAACTCATATCAGTGAAATCAGAATCCAGAGATGGATTGGCTAACATGTCTTGCTGTAAAAGGTACTGTCAAAAATAGAGTATGAACTTTAATGTTTTTGGTGATAGGGTCACAAACGAATTCGTGTGAATGAGAAAATGTTCTGGTCTAGCAATATAGCATTCTGTCAAGATTTTTGCTGTCAAACTTTACTTGGAATATATATGTACATATTTTTAAAATTGCAATTCCACTTCTATTTATATTTCCTGAACTCAAAACATTTATTAAAATGCAGTGGAAGGAAGCTGAAAACAGATAGGTCGCTTACAGCTCCTTATGGTTCCACTGACTGTTCATTTGTATCTGCTCATAAAACTTCACAGCATTTCCTTGAGAGAAATTGTCTACTATATTGTTCTACAGCATTTTTATAAAGTTACCTTCTTTACACGACTATTTTTTCACTTCTAGAGCTGTATGTTGAATTCTTAATTGAGTTCTGGATGTGATAAGATGATGCATGCTGAGCAGGGTGGAATGAGAAATATCTCTCAATTCCTGAGTGAATGCCATGTATTCAAGTTATCTTACTGATACTGCCTAGATGACTGTGTGGTGTTAAATCAAAAAGAAAGAAAATTTTTGAACTAAATACGTGAAGAATATTCACAGCTAGTTACTAGTATTGGGAAAAAACAGGTAGTCTACTACAAGTCTGTTTAGCAGGTCTGTTTCTCTAATGTTATTCTTTGGTTTCTGTTGACTTACTATAACATATCCAGAAGATGATCTAGTGTAATGTATTAAGATTGTTTTGGAAAAGAGGAGCCTATTGAGTTAGCATAAATGACACAGTACAGTGTAGAGAGTTTTACATAGGATAGTAGCTTGAAAGTATCTAGTTTTGCTGCTAGTTTAGCATCTCCATTGAAGAGGTAGCTTAAAAAAAAAAATCAGTTGACTTAGGTCTCTGGGGAAATCAATATGTTGAAAGCAGATGATGGTGAAATCTGTAGACTGACAGATATTTTTACTCAGCAGAGGGCTGTAGGGCGAGGAGGTGCAAGAACTTAAAAAACCAGCATGTGTGTCTCCCCACATGATGTTACGAAGGAAAGTAGGATAATTTTAAAGTGTCCTGCAGTGTTAACTGTATGATATATCACAACAGATTGAGATGTCACACAGTGGCTCTGCTGAATGTAAATTGTCAACATTGCATGTAATTCTTTGCCTCTTCTTGGAGCAGGTAGTGCAAAAATGAGATGTCTAAGTGTCTAAATCACATAAATGACTGCTTTGTCTGTCACTGTTATAGATAAAAGCCAATAACAACAAATAAAATGAATTACCTGAAATGGAATCTTAAATCAAATAACTTAGCACTTTTGTATGTCTACTGATGACATTTATTAAGAAAGCTCTAATAACAACATGCAGCAACTTACTGAAGCATACTTTCACAGCAGTACAGCAGGGAATGTCTTGCCTTAGTCCCATTACTGCTCCCAGAATTTCAGGCATTATTCAGTACCCATTATTTTGGCACTTTTACCCCCATTGAGCTTCAAGCATTTGAGGAACAGAAGGATGTCTGGCAACTATAGCCTGAGAAATGAGAGCTAACAAAATAAAGTTAGCTGCAAGACAATTTTCCCTAAATAAAGTAGCTATTCTGTGTTGCTGTTCAAACACAGGATTCTCTGTTCCTTGAAAAAGATTTTTTTGAGTAGATTTTGTTATTGGGTGTGTGCAACCTAGAGAAATTAAATTTTAACCTTGTTTCTGAGTTGGTTAACAGGTGAAAAATTGAAGTGAAAATATTTGAATTTTTTATGTTCAACCTATCTATCTGACTTGTCATTTATATGCTAGAAACAAAAATTAACTTTAAAACATTATGAATGTGCTTATCAACATCTAGAATTGCAAAACAGCTCAGCAGATGTTAGCTGTAAGTATTCGTGCAATCCTGTTGATCTCTACTAAGATATTGATATACTTAGTATCCTTTAGTATCCTTTACTGAAACAGGTCAAAAGTATCTGCTCTTTTTCATCCCCTTTTATATATTTTTTGGATATAAGTTTGGATAACAATTTTGATTTCTGCTCGTCTCCTTATTCCCATACTGTTACCTTCAATAGTGCCTTAAGACTTAACAGCTTGCAGAGAGAAGTACTTGGAAATTTTGGACTGTCTTCCATCACGGTACAAATTTATGAAACTGTTAAAAAATACATCCTGTTAAATCCAAATTATAGATGTTTATAGTTGAAAGGAAAGACCTGTTCTAGGAAAGCTATATCATTTTGTCTTTTGTGTCTGCACATGGCAACACGTCTCTATTCAAGGAAAAGTTTTGTTTTTAGGCTGTGTGTATGCATAAGAAGTTCAAATTAGCTTACTTATCTGGCAATGGCTGTGTTTGAGTAGCTGTACCTTGAATTCACTGGGATAGTGTCTGGTAGTTTGTTGTGAGCATGTTTTGTAGAATAATGTAATTTAACTGAAACTGTGATTAAAGACAATTTTGATTTTTTTCCAAGTTGGTTACTTGGCAAAGCATCAGCATGAAATCAACAGCTATAGCACATAAAACAGTCTGTTTTAAGTCAGTGGTGTAAGGTGGGTCTTATTTGGCATTGGCTTAGCTCTAACTGATTCAATGGAAGTGTGCCCAGATCTAAGGTGGCTTGTTATTTTAAGGAAAAATAGTATTATTTTCTGAGAGGGCATTGTTAGGGTTTTGGGGCATGTAGCCACAGTAGCATGGTTAATGAATGACGTAGCACTGGGTTTAGTTATCCAGACTTTTTTCCCCCCTTAAGGAGTTAGGGAAAATTCAGTGATTGTGGTGGAGGTTTAAAGTCTAACTGTGTTATCTGAGGAAATTGTGTGCATCCCAGCAGTGTTCAGTTTGCACGTTATCAATCTCTCTTAGTTTAAGGAAGCATCTTGGCCTTTGATACAGTGCCCAAAACTACACTGTGTTCTTCGTGGGAGAAGATATGGAGGGATGTGTTTGGAGGGCAATAGCCCATGGCCTATATTTTTATGACTGCTTATTAAGTTGAAAGGTGATCAAGAGCAGAGGGATAAAAGGCTTTAGCTACTATGTGACTGTTATCAGTGTCATTTAAATACACTTAAGTTAAAAAGTACGTATTATAACCATATAAAATGAGAAATCAGTGAAGGATTAGTTTTTATACAGATATTGTATTATTTTGTGAATTTCCATTATGATTAGGTAATTACCAATGGTTTTGTATTAAATGATAAAACTATCTTAGTAATTTTAAATAATGTGTCCCTTGAAAAAACATTACTTAAAGCATTGTCGTGACTTTCTTCATTACTTTCAAGCCATGCTACAAACAGAAATAGTTGAAGATAAGTTTTTGTATTTTTTTTTAATTTTATTTTTAAACTTTGGTTAAAATTTCACCCAGAATGGGGTAATGATAATTAAAAAGTTGAGCATATTGCTGTGTTGAGTAATGAGGAAAATATCTGTCACTCCGCAAGTACTCTGCTGTGCTGTTTCCTATGTTGCTGCCTCTACTAAAACTTACTCTGTCTACAGCTAATTGTCCTTGTCCTATATGAACAGAACTGAAAAATAAAGAAACAAAGATGTAATGATGTTTAATGACACTGCAATGGTCTGGAGCCATTGCAAGTATGCACCCTAATTAAGCATTTATAGGAAAATAGGGAAGTCTAGATACAGTGCACTGAACTTAGAAGTAGTAAAAGTATATGCTTCATAATAAGTAACTTTCCATTATTTAAGTGTATTTATGTGACTTGATAATATGAAGCCTGTTCTAGTCTACCATCTTTTACAAAATAGGGTGTTTTCTGGTCATTGCCTTTTGTACACTAATAAAAAAGGGACTTGCAAGGGGCTAGCTATGATTATATCTTCTTGTCAATGCCTCTGAGTTAAAAGGGAGAAAATTGAACATATTCATGTCTATGCACTTTGGTCTTTAAGGGGAAGTCATTCTACACAGTATTTAGAATGACACTGTTTTGTAAGGATATATGTTTCCATGCTTTGAATGACATTGGTAATTCTAATAATGATAGTCTTTAGTAAGTGATATAGGAAGTAAGACAGCCCAGAAATAAGCTAGCAATATATGTATAGATATATATTTAGAACAAAACAAAAGAAGAATCCATAATGTAACCAAAACAATATCAACAACAAAAAGGTCTAGAAGAATGTCTTTGAATGCTGCAGTCTCTGTTTTACTTGCCAGCCCTTTGCTATAACAATGACAAAACAACAGATGCCTTTTATTTTTCAACAGATATATTCAGGTTAAGTTGTGCTGGGTGGCAACCACAGAATAGTGAGCAAATTTGGGTGCGAAATTCTCCCTTTGAAAACCATGAAGCACAGCAAATTTAGAGGCAAACTGAGTTTTACTCTTCTGTGCAATGCTTCAAACTTCACAAAATATAGTACGTGTGTTTAAAAAAAACACAAGGCCAACTGATGCTGATATGGGAAAAGCAAGCTTTATTTAACACCAAAAAGCAACAGTTCATTTTATGAATGTTTTTGTCATTTCAGTGTGTGCAGGTAAAACAATAAAACTTTCAAACTTTCAGTCATATGTTCGTTTGTATTTTCTTTCTTTCTTTCTTTCTTTCTTTTTTTTTTTTTTTTTGATTAATCTTTAAATCGGACATTCACAAAGGAGGTGTTAACGGTGAAGACATTAAAAAAGGATACTTTTTTGATACTTGCTGAAAAGTCACAAGATGGTCTGATAAACAGGGTTGATTAGTCAAGATGCACAGGATTCTTGTGTTAAATTCTTGCATTAAAACTAGGCTATCAGTAATTCATGCGGCTTTTTCCATTGCCTCTTGTCCTTTTTCTACATGCTAGTGAGAGAAGTCCACCTCCATCTTCTCCGTGTGCTTCCAATAGATAATTGAAGACAGCAACAGGATTTTCCCTTCAGTAAATTCTAACTTTTCTTTCCTAAAGTCTTGATCCTTAGATAAGATATGCATATGTCTTCTGTTGATCTTATTTCATTCCAAATTTGTATCAGTACCTATACAAAAAGCTATCAGAAGTAACTGAAGATGTTAAAGATGGCAGTTGGGGGTGGGGGGTTGGATTCCTACAAAGCACTTGTCAATAATTCCGAAAGGTGTATGAATATAGGCTAGTACTGGGATATGGACAGATTGGAAAATTACGGTTCCCTTGGGGACATAACTATATTTCACTCTGAAAGAAGTAAGTTGCAAATATATTTTTATTCTGAAGTACTAGTTATTGGTATTTATTTGCATTCTTTAGATATAATATTGGTAAGTTTATTTGCTTGTGGCAACACAGGGATGCTTCACAGGTACAAAGGTGAGCACTAGGTCCTCTGGAATCGATACCTTACAGAAAATTCAGGTCAGCTTGCATAGATGCTAAACATCAAAGAACTATGAAGGTACACCAATATGAAGTGGTCAGTCTGCAAGACAGGTATTTAACCTGTCCTTCTGTTCATTTTCCAAGCTGCAGGAAGGCCTTTTATTATTATTATTATTAAGAGACACTGTGAATGTATAAAATTCTTGTACTCCTTATAAGGAAAACTGACTGAAAAAAAAAAAAAGCCTTCCATAAAGTAGAATGATAATAAAAGATATTAGAACTAATAAACTTGTGAAGTTATATGAGTGAAAATGCTACCTCTTTCATCTGTCTGTCTCTGGATGAATTGATAATAATTTAGTAGTGGAGGCTTCTTATTATTGTACTTGTAAAAAAAAGATTATGACAGTTCTTCTCTAAATGGTTGTTGAGATAGCTCATCATATCATGGAAGACAAGATTTTTATTTTTTTTCCCTGTATTGAAAACTGAGAGACATTAACTTAAAGGAGGAATGCGTGGTATATTTTCAACATGAAATTCATCGGTGGTAGGGTTTTTCCCACATCAAGGTCTCAGATGGTGAAATCGAATATTTCCTGTTGATCTGTGGAGAATAGAAGGAGAAAAAACAACCTAATGAGGACAGAAAAGAGGTATTTGGCCAAAAAAAAAAAAAATAATAATCCAGGATGTTTAAGATAATTTACACTGGAGTATATTTTGTGCTTCTCTTCTAAATTAATAGTGGAAAGTTAGGGAATTTTCCCTATCAATAGAATACTTTATAACTGCCCTATCTCATTGGACTATCTTGTGCTAGGATTTCAGTGGCCACAGGATACAGAATAAATGTTATACAAGTAGAGAAAAAGTAATAAGTCTTTGCTAGAACACTTTTTCTTTTTTTTTTTTTACCCCCTGTTGGGAAAGCACATAAGGTGCATAACTATCTGTATAGTGTCTCTAGGCATGCTAAAAATAACCCATTAAATAGGTAGCATACATTAAAGAACTCCAAAAAGCTTTTTATTGGTATATGCGTCTTTGTACAACATGTGGGTAAGATGTGCTATGCACAGGTGATGAATGCATTTAAATATTAAATTCATAGGCCATGAAAGTTTATGGTACTATTTATCTCCCATTAGGAAGAATTGTTAAGAGGTCTTGAAAATATATTTATGTTCTTCCTGGTACCAACTTGACTGTCAACTGAAAAATTCAGACTTGGCAAAATACTCTGAATTTCTCTGAGCAATTAGCAGGATGTATATGTTTTTTCTGGCAGTCTCAGGGTAATAGGTGAGTGATAGCAGCCGAGTTTCCAGACATTTGTGCACTTGTCTGTTTCAGACACCTTTCCTTCAGTTGCTCTAGTACATGTGAGAACTTAGTATTGTGCTTGACTTTTCTGATGATGCTCTGGGATCTCATCCTTTCAGAACACTGCTTCTGAGTGGGTTTTACATTGGAGCTGTGCCCTAGACTTCTCTAATTCTGTTGAAAGCAGTGGCAGTAGAGAAGTGAAAGTAATATCTTCAATCTTTTGTGCTTTCTCTGCAAAGTTAACCATGGTATCAGCTGTGGGTAACTTGTTAGCAGTGCTTCCTTGTAGTTGCCGTTGCTACAGAAAAATTTGTGCCACAGTCTGAAAGCTGTCCTTGGTGTGCTGGCTGCTCCTTTTGCAGTAGACTGCATGTGCACACAATCACATCAGCTCAGAATAAGGGCAGTACCACTAGATTAGATATATTTTTTTTTGCTATTAAATGTCTCCAGCGGTACTCTGCTTACCTCTTTGATTAGTACAGGGGTTATGTCCTCTAGAATTTGATCTCTTGTCTTCGTAAGTGCTAGTAGTGTAATGTAATACTGAATTACCGTACGGATTAGAGTTTGGATGTCAGGAATACTAGGTGTGTTTATAAAGTCTTGTTAGACTTATTAACAAAACAGGCCTTATGAAGTTGTTTGTAAGTAGATATTGTAGAAAATGTTATCATGTGCACTGATCTCTTGCTGTGGCATGTTATGCAGCCAGGTGAAACTGTCAATACAACAAACTGTTAGGATTATGAAAAAACAAAGAAAGAGGCATTAGATGATATTAGGGCATCCAGTTAAAGAATATAAAGAAATATCTTGTAGTATGTGGGAATATGGGAGAAGGGAAAGGTTTAGAATAGTTAAGCTAAATATAGGTTTAGGGGAAAAAGTAAAAGAAAAAAGAATCAGCGTTGGTTAAAATAATGCAATCATGATCAGAACTTCTGTTAACATTTATTTCTGAATGTTCTCACTTGGAAGGACATTTGGTGGGGAGTGTACAGAAGCAGGGCAAATGTATGAAATAAAGGTGGTAGCTTTGGAAATATTGAAAACTCACTTTCAATTCTAGGAGAACACATGGAGGAACAGGCGAGAAGCAGAAATATGTGAATCTTAAGCATGTGTAAATGTAAAGGAAATGTGAGTAAGAAAAGAAGCTGCTAGCCATTTACTGATTTCCTTTCGTTACTTGCAACTACTGTGTCACTTACAACATTAATGGAAGTCTGAAGTGCCTTGTTCAGCGCCATCTTGCACATTTTTCCACTATCTAGAAACACAGCACCAGTTGAGTGCTTACACTAAAAATCAAATAATAGTAATAAAAAGTATTTGTGTATACTGCTGATATTTGAAACAGTAGCTCTAGGGATTCATTAATGCATACTGCTGGTGTACAAACTGGTATTGCTTAGTTTTGATGCTTTGGTCTTTACCTAATATGTAATTACAGAGCTTATCAAGGCTTGAATTCATGCCTTTACCAGTACATTTTAGATTTTTATTAAACAGTCTTTTATTTCTTTTTTGTGGCCTTTTATACCTTCATTAAGATTCAAGCAATTTTTGCTTTTATGTGATTTCTTGAAGGGCAATAACTGTGTTTTTCTCAAACTAATGGAATATCTGTGCTAGAGCTTTAGACCAGTTAGATTTCATTAGGTACAATTTAGACCAAAGAAATAGGAATGTGAGGAGGCCAAGTTTTTGCCTTAATATTAGCTTCAACTGTCCTCAGCGTGAACTGAAATATATAATGTAAAAGAAAATTGTATTACTCCTTGGTGCAATACCTCAATGTGTGCTGTTTTTCAAGCAAGATTGTCATAGCTTAAGGGCTGGAGGAGGCTTTCCCCTGCCAGATCAGATCACTGACATGGTTAGCGTATTTTCATTTGGCACTGACCATTTCATTTTTAGTGGGTTACTTAAGGGTAACTTCAGTCCATGACACAAGCTGCAAAGCTGTTTATAGCTTGTTGAATCAGGTGATGTACTGAACAATTATCTGATTACTTTTGTATTACAACTTGAGCAGTAAATTTTGCCCATAACTTACAATTCTACTCTTTTTTTTTGTAATGACCATTTTTAAGGTTTGACTTAGTAGTGAGTTCTTCATGTTCTTCCCTATCAAAGGCTAGAAAAACAAGTAGAATTATTTTACTCTGTAATGAGTTTCTTAATTCTCTGGAATCACTGCCTGGTTAATCATCATCATAAGCAAAAAACTGGCTGAAAGACTGAGTGAAGCCCTGTTCTCTGGGAAATCAATGTCAAATCAATGTCAAAATCAATGTGCAGTGTGCTTCCTAGGGCAGAATATCACCTAAGGTATACAAGGTGTCTTAAAATTCTGCCATAGAAGTTTAGAAGTGCAAATCTTTGAATTATGACACTTTCTCTTTGAGCCACAGGTGTGTCTCTGTTCTGCCATAGGTAGTGTTCAATGTACGTGGGCCGGGGACATGGATGTTTGTGGCTTTCTGTGTGCACTTCCAAAGTTGCTGCCACAGGGGCCATCTCTGATCCTGAATTTAAACGGAGCAAAGTGATTTATGTTCATGCTCTTCAGAGCTAAACACTTCTGTGGTGGACTGGGCCCATCCACAGCTTTTGCCCAGGTCTGAGTCATATATGGTTACCAAGACAGGGAAGAAAACATTTTTTTTGTCTTTTAAAGTTCCAATTATATGAATCGATATGTTGCGACTACTGGAGTAGCGTTGTGTGAGAGGAATGTTCAGGGGGAATGTGAGAGCATAGTGCCAGCTGGATTGAGTTGGAGACCTGGGTAGAATGCAGAGGGTCAAGCCTAATGCATTCCCATCCATTTTGACTTAGAAGAGCTGTTCCTGGAGTCAATAATCCTTAGAACAACAATTAAACGTGGTGTGTTTTGTTGGCATTTTTTTAGAGGAATGGTTCACACCACCAAATGGACCTAAAGTCATTAACATACTTGACAGAAATGATCAGGGGATCCGAACCTGAACATTACCAATGTAGATGAACTTCTCTCTCTGTGTATATGTGCCCAAAGTCATCTAACAATGTGCAATTATGCAGGTAAGTTTCAAAGAAGGTCTGTCAACCCTGGTGGCCCATTTGTGGGAATGAGACAGACCATTACACCATTTCAGGTGCTCTGAGAATTCCAAGATGTTCTCTGCTTATTTCTGTTCGGCTGGATTAGATTGAGCTAATCAGTTGAAGCCATACACGATGACTTAAATAGCTAATTGCCCAGAGGTGAAGGCAGACGAGCATCTATGACAAGCACGTGTATAGATGATAGACATCTGATTGAGAAGGGTGTGGAGTGTATCTGGCTCATTTTTGATTCTTCTATATGCTGTTAACACACTCAGCGATCCGAGTAGTCTGTAGAAGGCTATGGATTTAACCTACTTTGAATGTGAAAATTACATTTTGTTATGGTTCAAAAAGTTTTGAATTAGTCTTCTATAGCCCCTAGTTTGCTTTGTGCCTTCAAAGCCCCTAAATGCCTGCCTGTCTTCCTTGATACTAGCTCCCTCTGTTTACCAAAGCCATCTCTCACTTCAGTGTACTAGTGTGTCTGAGGAAAGTGCTGCTGAATGTGTCAATTCTGTTCAGCAGCAATTTTCCATGTCACGTGGAGTATTCTGCTTCTGAGATGACTGCTGTGTATTCATATTTCAGCCACATCTTACTTTCTGAACTTGTTGATAATAAGGATGGCATGTGACCTTTGATCCCCTTAAAAGACCAGGATAAATATGTGCTCTAATAAAACTGTTTGCAAGAGTAAAAATCTTTTTTAGCAAATGATTTTCTACCACTTCTTTTTTTGTTTTAAAAGTCAACTTCCACTTTTCTTTGCTGAAAGAAATCATGTTTTCTTTACTCTAAAGGCTGAATTTGACTATTTACATTTAGAAGAATAAAAACAGAAGGTGCACCCCTGAGAGTTTTATACAGTAACTTCATTAGGAAGACTCAATTACCAGAACGAGAGACTTCCTTTCCTCCTGTTTGACTTAATATTTCATTGCATTTTCTGTTTACAGTGGTTGAGAATTTAAATCCCTTGAGAGTTTAAATCTGAATCTTCCTTGAGAAGCTGAAGAGCTGGCTGTTACTTCAGATTCTTAGCATAAACAATACCTTGACCAGACACTACATACAGGCCCAATTCTGCGAATGGGGAACAACCAAAATGCAATTTTGTTCGTGCATCTACCATATGTTGTGGTAATATGTACACATGAAGACTGACCCTGGGAAGCTATTTGCATCATCCTACGTGCATTGTGCTGAGATCCTGTTGCTATTGCCGTCTAAAGTAATGAAATTTATAGACAAAGGGAAAAGGGCTATTGAGCATGTTTTTAAAGATGTAGTTTACTTTGATTTCGTATTGATCCAGGAACCTGACTCATTGCTAAAAAGTTGGTTTGTCCGGGAATTTGTCAGAATACAAATTCAGTGCTTTTGTTTATGAAGTTGCTCCTGAACTATGGGAAGATGGCAATTCCTTACTCTCCAACTTCCCTGCACTCCAACCAAACCTATATCTAATCTCTGGGGAAAATGCCTTCTTTCGTATCTCATTCTTCCTCTTCTCCCAACCCTGAGTAACTGATGCTTATATCGGGATATTCAAATTCTTTCCTGCAGGAGTCAAGGGAAAATAAAGCAGTTGTGCAAAGTAGTCTCTGTGAACCAGGTTTCTGCTGTACTTTTTTCTCCTCTGATGTAGAAGTGAGGTTTGGAGGCTTGGAGTGACTAAATACCTTCTTTGGGAATAATGCTTAAAGATGCTAAGTATCATTTAAGACAAATGGCCTGATAGACCTGACAAAGCGACTTTGCTTTGAGACTCGCAAAATGAAGTGTTTAGTTGTGTGTGTTGCTAGGTTAATTTTTTTGTTGTTGTTGTTCTTTCTCCTGAAACAGCTTCTGGACTTTAAATTCATTTGTTTTGGCTGCATGATGTTCTTGTCCTGGTAGTGTGTACAGATTTTCTAACCTCCAAATTGTGCAGAATACTTCTGAGGCATTTCTTGGGCAAGGAAAGGTATATTTGTGAATGACTTTGGAACTGTGATGCCCTTTCAATACTATTCTAAAATCTCATTGTCATTTTGCTATTTTTCATGTGTATTTTCCATTGCTTTTTATAACACTTCCTAATTTTATGTTAGGAGCCTCGATTGGCCACCATCGTGCCTTTATTCTGTTTCTCTTGAAAGTGAGGTCGCTAACTAAAGGCAGATAACGTGCCCTATTATGATTTTCAAAGACTGTCTGCTTAAAACTTCCAATTTCATCTATCCGTTATTCAGTTTACTCTGCTGTTCAGAAAATAAAGGAGTTCCGGTAGCTTGAGATTTCTGCTCCGTGCAGAAGACAGTGGTGCATAGGTCTATGGCTTGCAGGAAGTTGCAGATCCTACACTGCCTAGCATCAGATTCTTACTAGGATGTTTTGTGTTCTTTTCAGTGTAGCTGTTTGAGATAAGGTGTTTACAGAGAAGAATTATGGTCTTAGTCTATACAAGAGTATTAGATCAAGTGTATTAGTTATAACTGCAGTGAGCTTACAATAGCAGTGGTGCTAGTAAGGTGAGAATTTGGAATGGAAGCCAGTGTATAAGCAGCCAACTCCAGGTCTAACTTGTGCATGTGTATTTCTTTTTTTTTTTTTTTCTAGTTACATATGTTAGATATCAGTGGAGTTGTTTGGAGTTCCAAAGCAATCATTAATCATGAAAATAAAATGGCATTGTCACTAGGGTAATGAACCTTGAGACCGTAACTTTGGAAAAATACAGAATAATACTCTTTACAAAAGTGAACAGTTCACGTCTTTAGGCAAGACAGTCATACCATGCTACAGTTCAGAACTGGTAAAGAAAAAGTTGAATGATGGTGCCATTGTGGTTAGAAGTGAAACTTCACTGGGCCAAGGGCATAGGCAGACTCTTTGTTGTCCTGCAAATACAGATCTAGTGAGCATCTTCCATATGCTGACAGGTTCTTGCAGAATAATTGAAA
Source organism: Anas acuta (assembly GCF_963932015.1). Taxonomy (NCBI): domain Eukaryota; kingdom Metazoa; phylum Chordata; class Aves; order Anseriformes; family Anatidae; genus Anas; species Anas acuta. Next base: position 36,020,699 of record NC_088982.1, read on the forward strand.
AATTTCGTAAGGAAGAAACATTAAATTCAATGAAGATATGAAACCCAATGGTTATGGCTAGTTTTGGCTGCATCAGCTTGTTGGAAACTGTTCAGGATATTGGCAATGACAAGCTGCACTGGCTTTTCAAAACTTTATCGGGATAAATTGATTGAAAGATTAGATGAAGAGGCTTGGGGTGGGGAGGAGGAAGTTTATCAGGTGTTCTGTGGATTCTGCTTATCAGGACCTATGCAATCATCTATCTATGTCCTTCTTGTCCTATCTCCTGTCATCAGAGTTCTTATTCATCCATTGGCTCTAGACTTTTAAGCTACATGCTTCTGAACTATATTATCTCTTTTCTGCACCTGTTCCATGCCTAGTAGAGTGGGAATCAGGCCTATAGATGTTACTCGAACAAGAACAGATAATTAGGATACTGTAGCAGGAAAAATTGTGAAACTTTCTGAAGTAGTGTTTTGCTGTTGATACGTGAAATGGTACTGCTCCTGTGTGTTTTGATTGAATGATTCATGTATTATGCTTCAAAAAAAAAAAAAAAAAAGAGGATGATTGAAGGGAATCTGTACATCCTGGTAATCAGAAAAGCACCACAAAATTTTTTTTGAGTGTGTAGTATGTTGTATTGCTTAGTGCCTAAAGAATGAGAAGCCAGTAAGAATTCTTCCTTTCTCCTCTTGCCTCACCCAAGTCCATTACCCTACCCAAAATATATCATCTTTTGACTTAGGTAACATGTAAAATCATGAGAGCTTATTGTAATTTCTAATAATTTGCAGCTCATGTATCTATAGTATAATTAAAAATGGAATTTGAACTCTGTTTTTTATGCTCTTGCTAAAGACACGAATTTGGAGCAAAATTTGCATAATAACATTTGCTTTTGTCGATGTTCAGAGCAGGAATATAATTAAAAAGGTGAAAGGCTTAAGAGATGATGGTTCATAATGTACTTATTAAAACTCTGATTAAAATAAAATGTCTAAGGAAAAAGGATTAAGCTGCTTTAGTGTTTCATTTTTGATTTTTCTCATTATACGTATGGTGAGCAGATGACTCAACAGTGCTGTAAGAGAAAAAGAATCCTAAGCTACTGCTGCTTGGGCAAACCTATTCAACTGGAGTTTTTAACAGCTGCTCCCAAGCTTCATTAAGGCTCATTATGAGTTGTCATGTAGTAGAGGACTTATATTTTCAGATGATCTGTGCACAGCAATAAAGATAAAAGTCTATCTTAAGGCTGCACTAAAAAGAACAGAAGATGGTACGTATTAAAAATAGATTATTGAAATTCCCTAATTAGCTAGTGTAGACCTTAAAAGCAAAGCACAATCAGAGTTTTAAAGGGAGATGGGGAAAAATGACTCATACATGGCTGAATTCTGACTCAATCATGATAAAGTCATTAATAAGGATTATTTACCAATTATGCTTTAATAACACATGCATACACATACATATATGTACATATGGTTTTTATTTCTACAAAACCTGCTGTCCTGCTGGTCTGTTGAAGAATCGCCTTCAAATTGGGTTTATGTGAAAACAGAAACCAAGATGGTAACTTCAGTCTAATTTTTGTTTGAAACTCCACAAAATATTAGCTGCTAGAGTTGCCACATCAAGAGAATTTAATTTTTGAGGTGAAGCAGATCTTCATGTGAATATCTCTGACTTCTGGGAAAGGCAGAGTGGGGACGGAGAACAATAATAGTGGATCTGGTTTGCAGCATTTAAGTCAGTCTACTGTGATGGTGTTAGAAAAAGATCGAAGCAGTAAATTGCTCTGTGTGAAGAGTATCTATTGTTTTTACATGAACTCATGATGTACAAAAGAGGAAAAAAAAATCTGGATAAAATCATCTGCTGCTGATGGTCTGCGTCACAGGCGCCATTTAGCATCAGCCTAAAAATAAGCATTTCTAGTCCCGCTCCTATTGTTCTGCTTCTAATGATCTAATTCTGCCATACTTAGGCTCAGGGTTGGATTTTAATGGGAACAAAATTCTGAGGTTGTTGTTCATCTTTATAAAAACAACTCTTCATGTTGCAGGTTTTTGTTTTTGGAGTTTGCAGGTATTCTCTCGTTTCACTCATCTGTGCTTTTCATTTTGGTTTTTATTTGGATTTGAGTACATCTGCTCCAATAGCCTTCTTAGTGCTAAATTTCCAAAACCACAACTGGTAGGATGCCCTTCTTTGGGTACTCCTGTTCTGTAAGTGACTTACGTTTGTGATAAACTGAACGGCAGTTGCTCCAAATGGATGTTTTACAGACAGTGTGCAGCCCAAAAAATACTTACCCAAACCGTGTGACAAATGTGTGGAAAGCTGGGATAGGAAATGAATAAGGAGTAATTAATTTGTAATGAATATTATACAACAGGTAAGGCTCTACTGTGTTTAATTCATGAAACTGGTATGATATCTGATCTGTCAGGCTGCTGTCACTGAAGAGAGACCATCTAATGGACATAATGATGTCTTTCAGACCAAGATTGAGATGTGTTGGCAAACAAACATACAGAGCTTGCATAATGCCTGCGTGCAATATGCCTAGTAAGTGGAGTTGTGTCAGCATTTAAAGTATTGCATAAAAATCCCCCCCGATTAAAATACTCTGTCAGTCAAGTAGGGAAAAAAAAATCCAAGTGCTGTTTGCCTTCTGTGCAACTAGGATTTGATACAAAGAGGACTGACTGCTTTCTGCAAGTGGTGTGTAGTGGAAGACCAGTAAATGAGAATAGAGGAAGCAGGTGGATGTTAAATGGCAGCCTCACAGCTGAGGAGACCTTCTAGGTGCTCAAACATGGAGCCACCCACAGGACAGAGAGAGAGATGTGAAGGTGCTCTGTGCAGCATGCCTGAGAACAACACTTTTAACAAAAAGGCCTGGAGGAGCTGGGTAGAAGTGTCCAGCAGGAAGCTGCAAAGGGCACAGGGAAACAAGAAACCAGCAAAACCACAGGAAGAGCAATTTATAAATACCATCAAGAAACCTCTTATCAAAGATTAGATGGGATGTAGAAGGCTAGAAGGCAGAGAACGTGCGGGCGAAAGGAGAAAGACAAAACGAACATTTTGTTCTTCTTGGAAATGTGTTCAGACAGCAGTTGCTTCATTTATAAAGAATCTTCTCCAGGCAGTTAATTAGCTTTGTCAGTCAGCTGTCGTAAACCAGATTATTGAACTGTTTCATATTTGAAATTCTTTAAACTAACATCTTGACATTGCCAGTAGGTGTGTTAATAATCTGAAGACATGAGAAGAATTTATTAGCTTTGGTGTGCCTGTCTGTGAAATGTAGTAGAGAGTTAACTTCATATTATCCAAACACAGCGTGAGCCTTCTCCTGAAAGGTTCTAATTGCATTTTGAAAATGCTATTAGCTTACTTTGAGGTGGCAAATAGCAATATCGTTGTGTGGGAGGCTCTGTGTACATAATAACGAATCCTAATGGAGCAAATGGCAGCTTTGCGAATGCCGTACTGCTAAAGAGAAAAGTGAAAGGTGGAAAGAATTTCTGGTGTTATTTACAGCTAGCAGCTTCCAGCATTCCCTACAATGATTTGACTGCAAACTTGAGCTGTTTTGATGGCTGTCTAAATGTTGAGTTGGGCTGAAAGTGTGTTGTAAATGGTCATATGTGTTTATCTGTTTGGCATATTTATTTGCTCCAAGTAAAATAAAAGTATTTAAAATAGAGCTATTGATTCTAGCTAAAAATGTTACATAGGAACATCTAAATGTATGTGGATGTATGTAGCATTATTTACTGTTTAAGTTGAAGGGTTTTCTTCCCCCACCAGACAGATCAGTCAGATGATCAGGTTTTTTTCTGTTAACTATATTCATCATATTTCTTTAGTAATATCATATGTCTCATGAAGCGTTCATGCTCTTCAATTTGGAGTATGTTGGTTTTATCACTGAAGATGCTAGTGTCCTATCCCATCTCCCTTTCTGTCTATTGGCTTGATATTCTGGACTGTCTAATTCATGTTTTCCATGGCTACTGCCGAACGACTGCTTTAAGCCTTAGTCTGTTTGCTAAATAGGCCCTTTAAATAGGTTTTATTTATTTTCTCTTTTAACTCTCATTTGCTGCATTTTATTCTTGTTTCATTCTATTCATATGTTTAATGTTCAGGTCTTATCTCTTAAATCTGACTGATTTGTCTCTTCTGCTGACTTTGCTCAGTAGGAGAGCCATCTCATAGACCTTGTGGTCCATAGCAGCCCAGAGATGCAGAATGTAGGGAAATTCTGCTCAGATCCTGCAGCTGCTAAACCATGCCTAGAATGGCCACATTCTTTGGGAAATATTCAAATAGTGAGATTAGCTCAGATTGTGTTCTAACACGTACACAGTAGTTTCTCTGAAGTCTGTTAACTTGGCCAGTTTTTCCCAGGGATGCTGTTTGTGGCAGGCAATCTTTCTTCCATTTTTCAAATCTTATCCAAGCACAGCATCATCAAAACTTTTAAAAATCTACTTTCTTTTTTTTAAAGGAGCATGATATTTTTCCTTTATCCTCTAAAAAAAAAAAAAAAAAAAAAAAAAGAAGAAGAAGCTTTTTCTGGCTTGTATATGTTTGCTTTTTAAGCCTGGGGAAAGTATGCAAAATAACTTCAATTCTAGCAATGAGTATTGTTTTGTAAAATAAATTAATGGACTGTTAAGTGGTTTCATAGCTGACTTTTTTTTTTCTTTTTTCCTTCATGCCATACTCTGGAACTTGCCACACTGGCAGTACAGCTATGTGAGCTGATGCATGGCTCACATAATTTAGAATACTGTCACCTGAATAAGTGCTCCAGAGATGCTTCTCAGGGTTTTTGGGGGCAGATCTGTATTCCCAGTCTTGGCCAACTGCTGTTGCTCATAACTTTGTAATAAGATCAGTGACATGGGGTCTTAAAGCACGAGGAAAAAACAAAAAACAGTATTATGTACATGTTTGAGACCCAGATTTTCTCAATTCCTAACAGAATTCTTTCATGTATTTCCAGTGAAATATTATGTTGTACTCTAATCATTCTTATACTTCATGATTCAGAAAGAATAACAAGAGTTGAAACATTACGAAATTTTCCTCTTATGTCCTCCAATGTTGTCTGGCAGATGGTAGTACTGCTTGTAGATCATTCTTTACAGAGCAAGCAGTGCATAGCTCTGCGAACTTCATCATGATGTACTTCATAATCCTCTCTGGCCAACTTGGTACATCCACTTTATAACTAATGGTCTCTGAGGCTTGACTGTGCATCTAACATTCTAGACTTAAATCTTTCCTATCATCCATCTCACCTCTACTTATCTTGTATGAACAGCCTATTCCTATGAGGTGGTAATTAAGCTCTCAGTTTCTCTTTTTAATCCTCTTTTGACAAGCCACTTATCTTCCATCTCTTTTTTGAGAATATTTGTAAAATTCATCGTCCTTCTCCCAAGTTGTTCCCAGTGCATATCTGTCTTGTGACTTGCCTGCACTGGGAGCGCACTCCTCATTTGTTTTTGGAATTTGATTGAAGATCTGCTCAGTTGATCTTTTTCTCTTCTAGTTTATTGTTGCATCTCCTGTTCTATTCTTGTGGGTCATCTGCCCACTTCCTTTGTTCTTCCACCCAGTGTAATGCCCGGCCACACCCTTTTACAGTGCTAATCTTCTCCTTCTATTCAACTTCATGCACAAATCTTATAGATTGTAGTAGAACTTGATAATTCTACCTACACATATAATAATTCAGGAAATTCCTCAGGGATGCAGGTAGTCAAGATGGAAGATCAAGTGTTAGTTCTAATGTCTAGCAAGATTCAAATTGTACTCTGCTACTTTAAAATGATAATTTCAATAGCGTTTAAAATATATGCATGGTAGATATAAGCAAGTGGGTTGGAGCAATGCATGAGTTAAATCAATGGTATATACTACTCTAAAAATTATAAGGGTGATTTATTTTAACTCAATCAAACACTACAGTTGCCAAGTATTTTAATCTTTAAGCTAACATTCAAAGATATATGTGCACTGAAAAACATTAATCTTGAATATTTTCCTGTGGGTGGGGGAAATATGTGCTCTAGAGAATGAATCTTAGAAAGAATATATGTAAAAATAGCTGCATGAATTACGTGTTTATATTTTAGGATTTCCTTGCAAAAGGAAATGTAATTGTAGTCTAGGGAAATAATTCATTGTCCAATGAATGGTCATGCAGATTTTGTTGGAAACTTCAAGGAGTCCAGGATTTTATCCCATATCTTCTAAAGAGATTTTCCATATCCTTTGTCAGTTTGCATATCAGCCTGGATGATAAATGATGGCATTATTCCACAGAAAAGGTACCCTTGAATTTCTTCCTCTGGCTAGAATTTTAAAGAAAGATTAAGATAAAAAGAATTTTTAGGCTTCATTTTGCAAAGCTGCCTGGAGGGTTGATTGCCTAAGTTTAATGTAAATCATTTTGAAAAGCTTGGTCTCTTTCTCCCTTTTCTTTGTCCTTGGGACTGTAGAAATACTGGTTATTGCCGAACTATTTGTAGTATCATGAGCCCTCCCACTCATTCTGTTCGCAAAATGCGATGCTAGTGTCACTTTGTGTGTACAGGAAAACTTTTGCTCCTTGCAGACTGGTTATGTTAGAATAACCAGCATGTTGAATAGTTCTAGAAAGCAAATCAAGGTGTCATGTAGTTTGCCCTCTTCTCTGAAAGCATGGTTGCTCCTACAATGCAAAGAAAATCTGTTCTGTCTTTTTGCTTGAAGGGACTCATAACACAATCTGAAGGAAGAATGGGCATCATCCATTAAGATAAACAAACGTGATCGAAAATCTGTCTTCTGACTATTTTTTTTTTGAATGTTACGAGTGTTAACAACGTTGAAAAATGAATAATTAACTGTCACCATTAAGCACTAATCTAGCTCTGCGTTAATTGAAATTCATTACCTAAGGTCAATTCCTTGTGACGTATTTTGATTTGTATGAATTCATACAACTTCAATTGATAGTTTGATTTTTCTGCCAGTAAGAAATGATTCAAAGAGACTTGCTCTTTGACTGCTTTTCATATATAGTTTTCATATATAGTATATATTCTGGTAATATATAGTATGTGTTCATTGTCTACCTGTAAACTTTGCCCATATATCTCACACAAACAAGCAAAAAAAAAAAAATTATAATAAAAAGAACACTAATTTTTTTAGCAGTAAATCCTAAAATCTGGAAGTTTCTCTTCTCATGTGAGGGAACTTCATGCTGTGAGTAGGATCCAAAGAATCTTAACCTGAATCAAAGAAAATTTAAATGATTTGAAAATAATAGTGAGCCAGGGATCTTACCTTTCAGGACCCACTATGCTTTATCACTTTGTGTCATTAGCAAACCAGTCACTTGTACTTTACCATTATATAGTAAGTAGATGTAGGATTTAAAAGTTGCAGTGTTTTTGTTCAAAAAGCTTATTAGATCAGAAAACTGTCTGGATTTACTTAAAATGCTGTTAAGCTTCAAAACTTCTCTTCAAGCTGTTTTGCATTTGTCCTATTTTTTTTTTTTGAGAAACGTCATTATTTTGAATAATCCTTACATACAAATAATATATATATGTATTTTTTTTTTCTCAGAAACAACTCTTAATCTTTCTGAAAGTTCTACCTCTGTCCAGGTTTGAGCTTGCACAGACTTCTCAAAATACTTAGACAAAATTTGAGTACATAAACACATTACCTATTTCAAATCCCATATTTTTCATTGAAATGTAAACACTAGATTACATAAACACTGGTGAATGTGGAAGAGCTACCCCTGCCTGAGGCTAAAACTAGGGCACTGGATGCCAGCACCCATCAGCCATCAAAATAATTGAGAGTAGCTGCAAGCAGATCTGCAAGGCAAAGATTCTTGCTGTATGCAACCACTGGTCCTTCATGGGTGTGGGATTTGATTTGCCCCATTAACGTGGTCTCAGTTGGAGAAAAGGAGGCTTTGCTTCAGGACAAATTTGTCTGTATTGCATTTTTTAAGAACTGCCCGAGTTATGATACCTCTGCTACCAAAATGCTGCCAAACTGTTCTTATTTCTTTAATATGGTGATATCTTATTTTTGGATATTCTTACTAAAGTTTTAAGCAGGCAAAATACTTGAAGGCCTACAGGGAGCTTGTAGGTGTGTTCTTACCTTGATGGAGGAAAAAAAGTACAGTTTCTTAATGTCAAGACTGGTATATGATATTTGTACTGTTTGTTTCAAAATAATTGTCCAGGCTTTACCAAATTGAGGGTTTTAATAAGAAAAAAAAAAAATAGTAGTTGATAGCTTTTATGAAAATATTGTAAATCATTTTTATACCTTATTTTTTTCTCATTCAGATTGGTTTTCATGTCAATGAGAAACACACAGATATGTACCTTTCAAGAGGTATTTTGTTTGTATTGATTCATTCTCTTTTTTCCCCTCTTGGTGAAGGACCTGATTTTTTTTTTTCCTTCAGTTTGCATACAGCTCTGACTGCTTGTGAGAGTTGGTTGTCTAATTCTAATGAGTGATGTAATCAAGATAACATAGTAAGTCAGTTAAACTTGGTCTTAAAAAGTATTTGTTTTGTTTCACAGTTAGTGTGAAAAAATGGATGAGGGATGGATTTGAGAGCAAATGTGTTCTTCAGCTGTCTTATGTACTATAACGTTAATCAGTCTGAGAGATTAGTGCTATTGATGTTGATTTCAAGTTGTCTCTGTTAGGAGGAGAATTTGGTGACAAAGACTCATGCTTTTTTAATACTCTTTATCCAAAGAGTGTAAACACGTATTAGATATAATTGAACTCAAAGCCTTCATCTGTTATTTAAAAACTTATGACTCCCCTCACTGCAGTCTCTTTTGGCTTTCTCATAGCTTTGTTTCTAGGGCCCCTGTGGGGGCATTTGTATGGCGGAGGCCTCTCCAGCTTCTTTCAACTAGTTGGAACTAAATGATCTTTAAGGTCATTAAGATCTTTATGATCTTAAGATCTTAATAGATCTTAATTTATTGATCTAAATGATCTTTAAGATCTTTAAGGTCCCTTCCAGCTCAAGCTTGTCTGTGATTCTAACTGCTTTGGAAGTACACAGAAATGTAACTTGTGTAGTTGCTACGTCCATCCATGGTGTTTGAGCCTGTGTCTGCTCATAAACTAAAAGCATGTTTTCTGGGAGTCACTCCAATCCAATGTAATGCAACCAAATTAAATTTATTAAATCATAACGTACTAGGATGTTTTTAATCTGCAGTTTCCCCAATATTTTAATCATAAACGTGCATGAGTGAGTAGTGCTGAAGAAACTCAGCGTATAAGGACAGAAAAAGGCAGTGCTGCAGTGGGTTAGAACGCATTCTCTGACTCAGCGTGGGACTTCAGGATTGTAATTTATCATTCTGGGGACGAAAGCAGCTGATATAGGCAAGCAATGATTTTTCTTTTTTGATGCTTAGTTACATGTTTTGTTTAATGGCTAGGAAAACCTACATGTTTTAAATTGCATGTATCCCTTAAATAGTCAGGGCCTGGAGGAACAGTGAATACTTCATTGGGGATGGTGTCAGTTTGTTACACAGCTGGTGAAATTTCAGGGCACCAGATACTGAACTGCAGCTGTAATACTTTTTTTTTTTTTTTTTTTTTTTAAAAAAAAAGGTAAAATTTCTACAGTTTTGTAGTCATAGAATCATAGAATCATAGAATATCCTGAGTTGGAAGGGACCCTTAAGGATCATCAAGTCCAACTCTTGACACCGCACAGGTCTACCCAAAAGTTCAGACCATGTGACTAAGCGCACAGTCCAATCTCTTCTTAAATTCAGACAGGCTCGGTGCAGTGACCACTTCCCTGGGGAGCCTGTTCCAGTGTGCAACCACTCTCTCTGTGAAGAACCCCCTCCTGATGTCAAGCCTAAACTTCCCCTGCCTCAGCTTAACCCCGTTCCCGCGGGTCCATCCATACAATACTTGCATAATAGTGTATATTAACTGTTATTACAGATATAATTCAAATCCTTTTAAAAAAATCCATCCATATTTATATGTATATATTTTATGCATAAAAACAAAATTACATGTTATATATAAAGAGGGAGCAGTATCAACTGGAATACTGAGGGAGGGGGAAGAGGAGATGTTTATCTGTATTGTGGAGAAATTCTTGATATGTTTTTGCCTGTAGGGGGAAGAAAATTACAGAAGTGTCACAAAGGAGAACAGGGAGCCTACAAAGTTTGAAGAAGAAGTTGAACTAAATCACTAGTCATTTTGACACTTGATATGAGCAGAAAATGTTGGAACAGCTCAACTGCTCTAAGGATGGAAAGCAAAAGGATAAAAGTTATTGATTCATAGTGGGCATAAATGACAGACCATTTATGAACCATGCAGGTCAATATTAGGTCTGTCTTATTAATTCTGTGCTTAAGTGACCTAGAAAGTGGTAAATTTCAGAAGTGGTTAATTCTTCAATAGAACGGAACAGGAGAAGTCTAGCTTGTTTCCAGTTTCAAGTATGTTTAGATTAATTTAAACATGCTTTCAGAGAGATGAATTTGAGGAACTTTTGTGAAGCGAAGGATGCTAAGGGGAAGGCAAAGTTTTTCCACCATGTCCCTTCAAGAAAAGGTCTGTCTTTGGGTTGAGACACTGCTGCAAACACAGTCTGCAGGGGTGCAGAAAACCTGTCAGAGCCATACCTGAGCCAATCTGTCAGAGTCCTACCAGGTTTCTCCTCTAAGTGGTTTCTGCCAGGGGCTCTGATCCTTACAGACTTCAATAAAGGGACTGCATGTCTCTCTCAGGTCAGCCCTCTCAGTAAATGTTTCTCCTCTACGGATTACGTGACTGGTTTTATTGATTTGATGGAAAAGCTGGCCTGGCAAGCTGGGCACAGAAGTAGGTCTGGAGAGACCTGGCATGGCTGCCTTTGTTCCTTTCAAGACGCTGGCAGATCGCTTGATCTGTAGCAGTTCCCTAGGTGCAATCCACACAGAAGAAAGCAAACCTTGAAACCAGCATAATTCTGGAACCACTTTTCTACTTGGATGGCGGGGAGGGAGGTGGTTGATTTTACTCCACTTTCAAGGCAGGGGGAGTAAGTGCATAACAGTGCTATGATTTCCTTTCTTGGTCTGATCTCCTATCGTAGACTATAATAACAGAAAATTTATCAATTTATCTCCCTGGCTTGTCATATGCTTGTTCTCAAACAGCTGTGTCTAACTGAAATTTTGTCCTTTTTTTTTTTTTTTTTTTTTTTTTGAAACAGCCAGTGAATAACTGTTTCAGTGGAAAATTCACAATGCTAGTACCAATGCACCCTTTGCTCAAGTAGGGCATTAATGCATCCGGTAAGTAATCATTGCCCAATTTGAACAGCACATGCCCAAAGCAGTTTCTGCCCAAAGCCTATAGATCAAATATATTCCTACAAATCTTTTGAGTACTTTCAAAGACCAAGATGTTGAATATAATGTATCTCTGTTGACAGTTGTTCACTAGTACTAAGGGGTGGCTATGGGAGACTGTGATTTGATCCTCTTGGTAGAAGTGTTGACTGAAAACCTATTGTAATATAAAAAAAGCTTGCAGTATGAGGATGTAATGAGCTAGACAGGGCGTTTTAATGCCTATTTTATTCTAATTCAGTGTTAGAATTCCTTTTCTTTCTCTTCAGAAAAGGAGGAGAAAAGTAAAGAAATAATAGAGAAGGTGGAGAAGATATATAATTCATGAATTTCATTTTTCCATCCACCCCTCTTTCTCCCTGCAATTATTTTAGTACCAAGAAACTAATCAATTAAGGGTAACCAAATGTCATCAACAGACTTAAATTCAATATATCATCCTCTTGTACTGTTAAACTTGCCAGTAATTTAACATATAATGATGCTGAAGGCTGTCACTTCACTCTTGCACACATGTATACACAGGCTGACTGTATCTTCTGTATTCTGCAAGAAACAGCTGTGACTGAAATTTATTGCTTAAGCTAATAGTCAAGGCCAGTCACATCCCTGTCTCTGTAGTAAGACTATTATTATCCATGCATAGTTCTTAAAAAACAAATTTTACACTTCTGAAATGTCTGACTTCTGGACTTCCACTTAGCTTATCTTTGAGTTTTTTTTTTTCTTTTTTCTTTTTTTTTTTTTTTTTCTTATCTTCTGTCTTCTGAACCTGGAAGCTGTCTTATTTCTACGTGAACAACTTCCTAACATTTCAGAAGGAACAGTTCTGCAGCAAACACTTAATTGCTGCAAACTCCTTATGTCATAGCTCATAAACTTGATTCCACTTCTCCTTTATAAGTATATTTAATAGGGTTGAGTTTTCTTTCACTTGATTTTTACATCCATGAATTAAATTCCAGACGAATTTCTTGGACTAATTTCAGTTTAGAGTTGGCAAATGAAACAGAATAGTAGACTTGGAATAAATTGTCTCAAGATGACATGGGATTGAATGGCTCCAGTTGTCACAGAAATAAAGGCGGCAGGTTGCTGTAAATTGGCAAAGATGACAGTACAGATCTGGGACTCACTCCCCAGCTTTTCTCAATTGGCAGTGTGCTTTGACTGTGGAACTACACTCATAGAGCAGCAGGGGAGCAAGCTTTGAGGTGTAGTCATGTCCTTCATATCTGCACATGCAGATCACTCAATGTGCCACTGATTGCTTGCAACAGCATTTAAGTCGCTGCTTATCTTTGTGCATGTAAAAAAAAAAAAAAGAAAGAAAAAAAAACAACCAAAAAACAATCGCTTTAGTTTGTGTCGAGACAATATGTGCATAGGGAAGAATTTTTTTCATATGTGTGGTAATGGAAGCACTGCTGTCCCGTTAGGGAAGTCAGATTATCAAATGGATCCATGCTTTATATTCTGTCTGCATCCTGTCTCCATGCTTACTGCAAAAATCAAGGCTTTCTACACAATAGCTTTATGTGAGGATTCAAAACGGGCTTAGTAAATACAGCAATTGATTAAAAAGAATGGCTTTATGGTACTGGATGGGCAACTATGTGATTCTCTGAATTTTTTCAAGTATGGTTGAATGGATACCTTCAATTTTGTTTTTATGTGGATCACATTTTGGTTTAAACAACAACAACAAATGAAAAGCTTGCTTTCACCCCAGTGAAAGCTTTAAAATCTGTTTAGGAATATTTTATGGCAATCTCACTTAACCTAGGAGCAATGTCAGTATTTTTCTTAATTACTTATCTTTGTGTGCATTTTTTATTAATGAGGCTCCCCACCATTATTCAAGCAACCAAATGTGCACATATAGTCATGCTGTTTTACTTTTCTCCCCGGGTGATTCTTTTAAAGGTGGAATGCTTGCTGTACTGAGAGCTAAACCCGAGCTAAGTGGACGTTAAGGCACTTAACCTTCCTCTTCTGCCTTCAAAACTTTATTTAGCAGAAGTGTATTTTTTTTTGAAGCTAGTTTGTTTTTTGTTCACCTCTCTTCCTCCTCCCCCCATTGGAAATGAGTGTGAAGGAACTTGCCTGCACAACTTAAATGGTGATACAAGAAAACCCAGCCATAATTTTGTTTTCCTTCATGACTTTATGCTCTCTTCTTTCTGTTATTTTAAATGTTATGAATATTAAGAAAAAAAAAAGCCATGGTAATTTTATAGCTTTATAATTGCTACTAGTGCTAAATGAGGACCAAGAAGAGTTCATCACATGGAGTGTTCCTGGTATCAAGTCCCTGGGCTACTCTGCTAAATGTTTTTGACTATTAAGCTCCTGGCAAGTCTCACAGTACTGGTACGGAACAAAACCCTGAGGCACTTTGGCATTAATGAAATCAAAGGAGCACCTTGTGACTATAGCTTTAATCGCTGGGATGTGTAACAAAATTAGCTGCAATGAATGTGAGGTCAACCACAAGAAAAAGGCAATTTTTGTGTAGGAAGAGCTCTCCATAATATTATATATTATAAAATGGAGTCATAATACGTATTAATCAACATAATGTTTCCCTGCATCGTTTTTTTTTTTTATTTTATTATTCCCGAAGAGAGAATATTTTTTGTCTTTGTTTATTTTGAGAAGACCACAAGAGTATGAACAAGAGTGTGAGAATGGTGGTGAGTGGGGAAGGTGAAACTTTCACAGTGCAGTATTAAAGGTATCAATGTCACGTGTTGTTGTGGTTCCGCTCGAGTGGGCAGCCGAGCTCCACCACAGCCGCTCTCTCACTCCCCCTCCTCAAAGAGGAATGGGGAGAAAATATGTGAAAAGGGCTCAAGGATTGAGATAAGGACGAGAAAATCACGCAATAATTATTGTAACGGGCAAAACAGACTCAGCATAAGAAGACAGATAGTAAGATTTATTGCTCATTACTAACAAGCTAGAGAAGTGAGAAACAAAGGAAAGAAACCAAAAGCACCTTCCCCCCCATCCACCCTCTTCCACCTCCTCCCCCTGAGCGGCGCAGGGGAATGGGGGAATGGGGGTTATGGTCAGTCTACAGCACTTCTTCTCCGCCGCTCCTTCTCGCTCACTCTCGTCCCCTGTGCTGTGGGGTCCCTCCCATGGGATACAGTCCTTGATGAACTGATCCGGCGTGGGCTTCCCACAGGCAGCAGCTCTTCCAGAGCTGCTCCAGATATGTGTCCGTACCACGGGGTCCATCCCTCAGGAGAAAACTGCTCCAACCTGGCTCCCCCACGGGCAGCAGCTCCTGCCAGGTCACCTGCTCCTGCATGGTCTCCTCTCCATGGGCTACAGGTCCGGCCTGGAATCTGCTCCGGCAGGGGTCTTCCACAGGCGGCAGCCTCCATCAGTGCAGGGCCACCTGCTCCACCGTGGTCTCCTCCACGGGCTGCAGCGTGGAGCCCTGCTCCACCGTGGTACTCCATGGGCTGCAGGGGGACATCCTGCTGCATCATGGTCCTCACCACAGACTGCAGGGGACTTCTGCTCCGGCGCCTGGAGCACCTCTCCCCCTCCTTCTTCACTGACCTTGGCACCTGCAAGGCTGTTTCTCACTCCCTTGACTCTCCTGGCTGCTGTGTGACGTAGCGTTTTTTTTCTCTGTCTTAAATATGCTCTCACAGAGGCGCAAAACAACATCGCTTATTTGCTCGGCTCTGGAAAACAATGGGGCCCTTCCCAAACATGGGGCAGCTTCTAGATCTTTCTCACAGAAACCACCCCTATGGCCCCCTGCTACCAAAACCTTGCCACGTAAACCCACTACACGTGTCTACATAATAGCTTCTAGACTGCAGCATGTGTTACTGGAGAACATCCGATTTCCAGTATGTAAAAACAAATATTTAAGCTCAGGGTTTACAAGGTGCTCAGCTGTCTGTTCCTCTCAGAGTCACTGTGTGTATATCTGCTCTGATTTCATCTAGCCAAGGAGTGAAACTTTTGGGGCTTGTTGATGTGCTGAAGCCCTTACAACCAGGCAAGCCATGTCTGTCTTTTTATATCTTCCCCAGCTATGAAATTCGCTCTCGATTTTTTTTTTTTAGGTGATTTATAAGATCATTTTAAAGGCTGCTTGTATAAAGGTTTGACATCAGAACAGAGAGTTTGAAGATGTCTTCAGCAACCTTAATAATGTAAATATATTTTTAAAAAGGCAAGCAAAGATAAACCAGCTTGAATTTATGTAATTACAGGAGGTTAAGGTTTTGAGGATTTTGGAAAAACACAACAGACTGAGGCGTGGGATTAAAAAGAAAAGCGTTAACAACATTATATTTAGTTCATTTTGTGTTGTAGGGAGATAGATACCTGTAATAGTTATTTATTTGAAGCTCCTGCAAAAGTGAGCAAAATACATTAATTCTTGCAGTACTTGAGAAAAATACTATGGATGTTCTAATACTGCTTAGTAGAAAGCTGACAAAGTTTTGTCACGGAATTATTAAGATCCAGGAAGAAAGAATTAATGATACAGGAGGGTAATAATGGCTAATATCAGTTTTGTCAATTGATATTTTGGAACTGAACACCTTTCCATGTTGTCCAGATGAACTGAGGATGAAGAAGTAGAGGGTTAAGACTGATCTCCTTTCAGTTAAATGTAGCTTAGTAGAGAAAACAGAAAATGAATACTTGTATGTTGGTGACTAGCTCAACAGCAGTGGAAAAACACCTTGCAAGGGAAGAAAATCCCGAAGGAGTTCAGCAATAGTAGCACCATAGAGCTGGGTACTGACAGCACTGACAGTGCTGCTCTCAGGGGTAGCTCCTGGTCCTCTGATCCTGCCACGTAAGGGGAAGGCACCGGCTGTAAGCTGCTGCTGTGCTGGGAGGCTCTGAGCATGCAGGCACCTGTTGGCTGCTTGGGTGTGTGCGTGTGTCTAATCACATTGAAAATATCAGATAGCCCATGGGATGGAATAAAACATGTTTTGCTGGATATTGGGTGATGTGGGGCTGTGTGTGCTTCTGTTGCTTTGAAACTGGTGTTACAAAGATGCTGAAATCAAACTTGAGATGAGGCTGGTTAAGCACTTGCTGAAGTGCTTTCCCAAACTGAGACCTAGGGGCAACTCTCAATTCCAGCTGGCATGTACTTGATATTAAAATAGTTTTCCTAGCTTGTTGAAAACTTCGGTGTAGTCTCCAATTGACCTGTCTTTGTGAACAAAATCAGTGATTTTTTTTTTCCTCTGTTCTCTTGTGCGGTGAGGAGACAAGAATATACCAGTATTTTTCACAGGACTTAAAGGCAAGCAAGAAAGTGAGGGGGCTTGAAATGAAACGCTCTGACTGGAAATGCTGGATGTGAAAGCAAGGTTGTGCTGTTTACTCAAGGATTTTCTCCTTGCCAAAAGACACTTATGCTTACAAGACTAGATGTCCACGCAGCATATGATTAGAATTTGTGATGGCATTTGGATGTCCCTTCCAGAGCTAAAACTTCTAATGCTGCTTCTGGCTTCTGTGTCATAAAACTTAAATGAGAGCCTCTAATTCTTTCAGAGTGCCAGAAATATTTTGTAAACAGTGTTATTCAATGGAGAGCCTGGGCTTCTGGGATAGTGAGAAGACTTATTGCTTGACAATATTCTGTCTCTAAGCCAAATGATAAAGAGGATATAGCAGAAATATAATGAATGTGAACTTTCTCTTAAAGTGAACTCAGTCATTAAATAATTTGCTTGAGACCAAATGACATAAAACAGCTCTCTAAGGTGTTTGCTGTGGTGTGTGGAATTGTCCACATTAGGTAGGTGGGAAACTGTTCAAATTTGTAAAGGACTTTGGTCTCAAGTCCATGAAGTTGATACTTTTGACAGTAAAATTAACTATTTAATTTGAAAAATTCTAAAAGCTTTTTACTACTTTGTTCTTTCTTACAACACTTTTTGTAACTGCAAATGCGAAGACCTGTCCTAAATATTTGATGTATTTAAGTTTCTACCTTGATAGCCTCAGATAGGAACCGGTCCTAATTAAACTAGACCAAAATCATATTTTTTTACAATTGAAGGTAGTTTGAAAACTGCTTGGATAATGACTGAATATTTTTATAACTTTTTTTTTTTTTTTAAATCCTGTTTGAATGGAATGCGACTATTTGCTAATGCTTGTATTCAAAGCAACTAGGATATGCATGCACAATTTTTCATCAAAATTTGAACAAATTTAAAATGGTTCTTGATGATACATAATAAAGGCCTTTATCCCTGGTTGAAAAGTAATGCAATTTTTTTTTTTTTTTTTTTTTTTTTTTTTTCCCAGAATTTGAAGGGAAAGGTGCCAGCATTTTAGCTTTTTACAGATATCAGAGGAAACTTCAGTCAAGTACCTTAAGTTTTGATTCCATAGTATATCAAAGCCACATTACATGTGCTTATTTTAAAGGAAGCAAATTTATAACTGAGGGACAAATTTACTACTTTTTCCCCACTTTTAAATGTATGTAAAATTCTTGAAAATTCATGAGCCTAATTTCTTGTATCGTGTGCTTGAAATCATGCATATGCTGGTGTTCTGCTAATTTATGGTCAAAACAGATGATGACAGAAGCTTGTGATATTTATTGAAAAGAAGTAACCAATAACTCAGAAGTTAGACATTTATGCAAGAATAATATGAATAATAGGAAATGAAACCAGCCAACTAGTAAAATAGAGGTCAGTGTCTTGCTAAAAGAAATCATTAAGGGGTATGTTGGGTAATATATCTGTCTATCTATAAAATGTGCAAAAAGACTTGCAAGTTGAATTGTGAATACTTACCAGACAATTAAATATGCAGTAGGAAGAAATTAATAGAATTTTGATTTTCAGAAAGCCTCAGAATATTAGGTAGGTTCCAGAGGATTGCAAATAAGGTAATGCTCTGCTGCATTTAAAATGGGTAAATTCAATGACCAGGATAATTATAGGCTTGTCAGACCAACATTAATCCAGGCAAGATAATGGAAAGCCTGATACAAGACTCAATTAACACAATTATAAGAAGTTATAAGATAATTAATGCCAATTGGCATACTTTTATAGATGATAGATTTTTCTTCAGCTAACTTTATCTCTTCTGATGAGATAACATGTTTGGTTTGCAACTGTAGCGTTATTGATGCAATGGAAGTATTTAGAGCGTTTGACTTGCTAACATCTGGCTTTTCAGCTAAGAAAGCAAGGAAATGTGCAGTCAGCTCGTGAATACTAAGTGGATGAAAAGGGCTCAAAATGTACTTATAAATCAGAAATCATCTTAGATTGTGTTTTTAGTATAATTTCTTGAAGTCTAGCCTTCTGCTGTTTCATACTTCACAATGAAGTGGAAGAAAAATGAATTTGTTGAAGTCTGTAGATGAGAGATTGAGGTAATGTAAATATCTGGGTGAGGAATGGAAATAGAGAACTGATCACGTTGATCATAGAGCTGCATATTTGGAAATACAAAATGAATGTCATACATCCTTGTTTGGGTTTCTCAGACAATAGTGTCTCTAAGTCACTCCTCCTAGTCCTACCTAGCAAGTAGAAAAGCAGACAAAATGCATATGCGGTCCTGTTGATCCAGACCCCAACCTTTCTACTGACTTAGGAAGCACAGGTACATTGCACCGTTATGTGGCTCTTCACTGTGAAACCTGCTTGGTGATCACTGGGCCGTCTGACCTTAGTCACCCTGGCTGGATTCAAGACTTGTCCTGATCTGTGGACTTTCTGGTTAGATCTTGGAGCCACCTTGTTTTGTGGCTGGGGCTCTTGGTTGAAGCTAGGTACCATCTCAGAGTCTGTCCCACTTGAGGGAGATGGGATGGGGCTGATGAGGCCCCTTCCCTGTTGGCTATGGTGTCAAATTTGGCTCCGCATCCTTTAGGGAGCAGCAGATGATGGTGTATGCCTTGATGCTGAGGATTCCTGGCTCCTGCAGTTTCTGAGGACATGGTGTGGCCTTGCTACAATGTGAGGGGTGCTCTCCTTTTGGTGTGTATGATGTGTATCCAAAGGACAGATACTGAACTTCCTCTGCCTTGTCCTTAGGTTTTTATTGGTCTTTCAGACAGTCTGGTTAGACCTTGGAAGTCTTTGGATGCCTGGAGACATACCTTTAAGTATGCAGTCAAATGTTGAAGGTCACTATTAGGTCCAACTTAAAGATTATAGCGTTTTAATGTGGGCATGACAACGCTCCTCTAAGGCTGGCTTTAAGGCTTTTGTTTTGTTCTGCTCATTACTGAGCAGCGGAGTAGGCCAGCAGGAAAACATAGGCAGGAGCTCTGGCTAATACCTTAACCACCCAAGTTCCAGTAGAAATGTCACGCTCATATGAGACAGCATGTTTGTGCTGTCAAATTGGCTGTTTTCTGAAGACAGAAGAAACTTTCTTCCATAAACTCATGGACAGGACAAGGATGACCTTGCTGTTCAGTAGGTGGTTTCTATTTGTCATTACTCCTGACTGATTATAAAAATTTACTTTGACCACTTAGTTATTCTGCTGTTGTCATTTAGGTCATAACCTTGTACCAATGAATTTCAGACTAATTGCCCGATGTAGAGAAGAGAGAATGATTAATGGGTGTTGCTTTTGAATTTTCCTTTTTTTTTTTTTCCCACTTCTGAGCAGTCTTGCTTTGCAAGAAAAGATGAATAGAAATTCATAAATTATATTTTCTGTGCAGTTTATTATATTTCTTTCAAAATCTTTTCATTTCCCTATGATCTGGGCATAGAACACTTCTCATCACATCTATCATCTGTCTCTGAATTCATCAGCTATCATCTGTTCTTTTTGAAATGAATCTTCAGGTGAACACCATATACTACTTGAGTGTAATGTTGATTTATCTGATGACTTTATGATCTTTTACCTTATCCTCTAATCATTTTACGTAGAATAACAATGCATATCCTTTTTTGATTTTTATAGTACACTGAACGGTATAACAGTACCCTCAAAAATGTATTTTAGGATTCAGATATTTTCAGAGCTTAGTGTGTCTTTAATGTGTTGATGATTCATGTTATAAATGGTAGTAGATAACATACCTGCTTCCCTACATTTTTTTTTTTTTTTTAATTTATTTATTTTATTTCTTCAGCAGAGTTCACAATAACCTTTCCAGTATTCTGGAGGATGCATGAGGTATCTCGTGCTACCTTTATTTCATGCAGTAAACACAATTTTATGGATGGAATTTTCTTCTAGTCTAGTCCAAGTCCTTTGAGAGATCCTACAGAGCAAAAATTTTGGACCCATGCTGTTCTGTTTATGTATTACTTTAAGTTGCCGTTGCACAGAAATAAAACTCCTGCTAGCTATTTGGGGCAATGACATGCAGGTTCCTTCTTCCATCTGGGCTGACACCAGGGAAGCAATTTCTGGTTTTGATTAGCTGCCTACCATGACTTTCAGGCTGGTTGCTTTAGGATGACCTCTACTTAAATAGTGAGGAAATTGAGTTGATTTTCAGCTGCCCCCCTGTTGACTGGTACTCTGGACTCTGCACTTCTCACGGATGGCAGTGCAGCACAGCCTGCAGTTAAGGTGCAGCACCTTGATGTTGTTTGTGGTTCTGAATTTGCTTTAAGTTATCTTTCTATTTTGGCTGGGTGAATTTGGGTCTGCCAGTTGTTGGTTTCTAATGGGGTTAATAAGAAGGGTGAGTTTGGTCAGCTGTGCCTCTGTAAGCCTGAGAATGGTGTAACATGGAGGTAGGAAATTGAAAAGGGGAATAGCGCAATCCAGTTGGGAACAGATCTGTAGTTTGTGCTGAGAGAAGGTCCTCTCAGTCAGCTGCTGTATTCCCAAAGCAAAGTAGGCCTGGTACTGAGTCAGCATTTGAACTCTTCTTCTTCAAAGATTGTTGGAAGTAACAAGAGTTATTCATGACCTGTTGCTTTGATGTCTTTTGCCCTACAGGCAATTCTGAATGGTGATCTTGCTTGCATTCGGCTGGAGGGTGGGACTGACAAATAAGTCTGTATGAATGGAGGTGACAAACCAAAATTTCAATTAATACCCCATCCTGTTAAGTCTGTAGTAGAAGCCTTTAACAAGTCCACAGAAGTCGGTACAGGCAGAAAGGTCAGCAATTGAAGTAATCCAGTCAAGGCTGACACATTCATCTTGCTCAAAATGTTGTCTTGGGAATCTGCAGAAAAATCAGCTGCATTGTTAGCTGTATAGTTCTAGGACCAACCAGTTTTTCCGTAGACTGCATTTTTTAACTTCTGCTTGAGGATAGTTAGGGATATTTTTAGGGATATTAAACAACTGTTGGCATAATGTATTATGCAAAAATATAATGCAACATACAACATGATTTTTTGAGACACATAGAAAGTTTACAAAGCCTTTTAAGGAGAAAGGTCTGCTGTTGCATTCTATTAACTGTGAAGTGTTCTGCACAAAATACCATAAACATTAAAATGTCTGCTACCATTAAAATTATCAAGTACACAGTTCTCTTTAGAGAGGAACACGGCTATGCCAAATGGCTCAAATACTATTCTAAAAAGTACTAGAAGTTCACTGTGAGAAGTGCAGTAGCCGAGCAGTGTTATAGTATTTCACCAATATCTGTGTTATGTAGGTGTGGTGGTTTTACCGTACTGGGCAGCTAAACCCCACAACCGCTCTCTCACTCCCCCTCCTTTAGATGAGGAGGGGGAGAAGTAAAGCAAAGAACAACTCACGGGTTGAGATAAGGATAATTTAATTAAAGGGAAATAATTATAATAATTAAATAAAGACTACCATGAACTAACAATTTAACTAAGGGGAAAATAAAAAGGGAAAGGGGAAAGGGAGGGGAAAAAAAGGAAAATAAAAAGAAGGGAGGAAAACAAACAAACAAAATAAATGAAGGCTATATGGAAGTGCAGAGGAAAGAAATTACTCTCTACTTCCCACAAATGAGCGATGATTGACCACGTCCTTGAAGCAAGGCCTCAACGCACGCAGCCGGTGTTCGAGAGGAGGACCGACGTCTTCCAAACGAGAGCCCACCCCTCCCCTCTTCTTCCTGTTTCCACCTTTTATTGCTGAGTGTGACATCACATGGTATGGAATATCCCTTTGATTGGTTTAGGCCAGCTGCCCTAGTGATGTTTCTCTCCTCACCTTTTGCCCACCCCCTAGGAGGGTTAGAGAAAGGCCTAATACTGTGCCACTGCTGCTCAGCAGCAGACACAACACTGGTGTGATAACACTGCTGTTCCAGCTACAAGTACAGAGTACGGCACTGTATGGGCTGCTGCTGGGAAAGTTAACATTCCAGCCAGACCCAATACAGTAGGAAAATAATTACAGCAAGCTGCGGTGAAATTTTGATGTCTACTCAGGTCATGACAGTCAGTGAAGAGACACTAAATTCTTGCTGCTTTAAGTTGAAACAGGAATTTGATTGGCATGATGCTATTAGGGAAACCTGCCTTCACCCTTTCTCTTTGTTTGTGACCTATAAAGAACTATCTAGAAATATCCTATGTGTTTGCTATTATGTTTTGCTGGGCAGGAGAAAGTTGCATTTTTGATGCAATTCCCCCCTCCACCTCTCTCCTAGTGCTCTGAGTCCATAAGGAAATTAGTTCATAAAAAAATGTTCAACTAAAGTATATCTCTGGCTTCTATTAATTCCCTTTCATAAAGGGAACAAGGGCAAAACTCTGCTACAAGGATGCTTCTGAGCATCGGAGTTTGTACAGTGGTTTGTTATGTAGCTGCCTGTTCAGTGCTGTTTGATACGTTCTTACCATGCCTCCCTCCCCAGAGAAAACAGCTAGGTCTGTTACAGCTATAACTTTCACACAGAAATTCATAAAATGAAGAAATCTAGTGCCTGAGCTGCATGCTCAGGATTGCCACTTGGAGTAAAATATTTTTCTCTAGTGTGTCTTTAGGGTGTTACTGTGATATGATATACCATGTACCTGCAACTTAAAATTGTGAACAAAACCTGATTATTTTTCTGTTTTATGCACATTCAGTTTAAATGTAATACTTCAGTCATTACAGTAAAAATAAAAAAGTGGCTAGTTGGTTGTATTGTATTCTTTTACAGCAAGCCTGTATTTTACTGAGCTAAGTGTTACCTTTACTGTAGTGATGGAACAGGTTTTAAATACTATCTAAATTTGCTTTCTAATCTCAGTTAAAGCATCTGTGATACTTGTGTAGTCTGGGTAAAGCTTTAACACGATGCAATGCTGTGTAGTCTGGGTAAAGCAGACTACACGATGCAATGCTTGTGTAGTCTGGGTAAAGCTTTAACACGATGCAAATACTCAGACCAGAACTGATCGTTATAAATTGAGAATGCTCCAGCCTAGGAAACAGGGATCATCGTGAGTGCTTAGAAGCAAGTGAGACACGGGCACCAGCCCCTACTAACTATTTTCTGAATTCTAGATAATGTGTGTTCATTGCAAGATATAGGAGTTACCTTCCAGACCTGCATATTGTTGTCTTTGTAGAAGAGATGCCTTATGATGGCTGTCTTTTATGGTTTGTCATGTAGCTAAGATTTTAGGTTTGAGGCACACATTCAAACAGACCTGCCTAAAATATCAACAGCAACAATGTTCTAGGATTCACAAGATTGGGGTGGCATTTGGGATAGTTAAGACTCAAAAGGCCCAGCTTGCTTTTTGAACTTGTTGCCTGGGAAATGCCACAAGAAGAGCATGATGTCTTCTAATGGTAAATACTAGACTAGGTTTTAAATACCATCTTTTGATAGAATAATATTTTTGTAGTCCTTTATTGATATTAGGAGGTTAGGCCAGGAAGAGGAATATGTTTTTGTTTTCTAGCTTAGAGATACACAGTGCCAGTAAATCAGGGTGTTGGATACAGAAACGCCTTTTGTTATTTTTGCTTTTAACTACAAGCAAAACTAAATGGGCATAACAAGAGAATTTATTTTTTATCTTGGCATTTGTTCTGCCATATGGGCTACCATATTTCTGAAAGGCTGTCTGTAGTTGTCCCAGATGTTTCTTACAGCAAAATACAGATGCATTAATATGAAGGCAAACTTAAGGTGAAAGCATGCTCTTTTGATGGTCTGGATCTGCTGAATTCATGGAAGGTGAAAGAAAGTAGCTCCATATGAGAAGTGGCTGACAAATGCAGTGAAATGGTCTATTTAAACATGAGATACTAAAATTATCATACTGATTTAGAAGGGAAAAGAAAAAAAAAGCACTGATCTCTTCAGACTTCAACCAGCTTGGGCTAATTTTTGAAATACATCTAGAAAATAGGTCTTATCCTCCTTCGACTTTGAACTGTGCCAAAAATGTTGGGAGAATAGCTTTGGATCAAAGAGTTCAGGAGCAAACTTTAAAGTTCAGGGGATTAATGACGATCTGAGATTATGACTGTTCGGTTTCTGGTAGAGGTCAGTATCTTGATTATTCTTTTACTTATGGTGTGGTAACATAACGCCACATTCATGAGTGTTGTATTTAAAAATCAGACAGCAAAACAAAACAAAACAAATTGATGGGCTGAGTGGAAAACCTTTTTTCTCTGAAGGTTTTGGCATTTTTGAAATAGATGAGTTGTTCATATAAACTCATCAGTGGTATAGTCCCCATCTCAAAATTCTGAGTTGTACAGATAGGTACCTTCTTGTCAACTCAGTTTCTACAGATTGTTCATTCAGTTTCTACCCTTACACTTCATTCAGTTAACCATTTGATCGTTTCATGTTGTAATTATGTAAATATATGTTAATTAGAAAATAGGTACTGAATGTACTCAATTAATTGATCAAATTCTTTTCTTAATCACATACTGCATTTTATAGTGAGAGTATTAAGAACAAAAACACATGTTCACATCTGTAAACAGAGCCATATTGCAGGAAATAGATTTGACTTTTCCTCTTTTAGTGTGCATTCCTGTGTCTATCCTTGTTATTCTGATCTCGGCTACAGAGACTTAAATGAAAGCTGTAAACTAATTGGAAAACCTTTTAATTGGAGTTCATTAGTGCATGCTATTTCAGCAGTTTACTGATAGGTGTAAACTGGAATGTATCCTTTCAGTGGGAGTACCAAGAGCTATGTAATTAAGAATAGCATGCAGGTGAATGACCTAGATATTTCATACTATTCAACTGGGAATAAGCTTAAATATTTTTAATGTTTCACTGTATTAGCAAACAGAGGAAATAAATTTGAAAACCTTTCATTTGAATCAGGTAAATGGATATGTATTAATTCTTGCTGGAATTAGATGTAGTGGCTTGCACTAGCCATAGTACAATAACAATATCTTAAAAAACATCTATTTTTTGCAAAGTCAGGTTGTTTTGCATTTTCTATATTGTATGTCTGTCTTTTGAGCTCATTGTATTGCTTCAGGAACTGATGGCCTTGGAAATACTAAGAGCAGGTTATAAGAAATTACCTGCACCTGGCAGTATAATTGTCTTGTCTAATAAGAGCAATAATAAAGTAGATTATAAAGTAATCTTCAAAAATGAAAGCTAGAATGAAAAAATGAAGCTAAAAGATAGAGCAAGTCTTATAATGGATTTAGATAAGACTGGCACAAGATTTATGTGACTAAATAAGCAGGATCAAAAAATCACAAGGAAGTTAATTTCCTTCCCTCCACCTCACTATGATTGTGCTAAAGATGGCTTCCTTTCTTCAGAATAAAGTATTTTCTAAGCTCCGGTGGAAAGCCATCAATCCATAGGCAAACATCATCAATTACAAAGGTGTTTTTAATAGCAAAGTTGATCAGTTCAGCATGTTTTCAAAGTTTTTAGTGCATGTGTTAAGAAAACCTGATGAATTTTACCTATATGAACACTGGAAAATTAATGAGTGGAATCTGATTTTTTTTTTCTAATTTACCTGAACAGGCTCTATGCAAGTATAGGTTGATGGACACAGAAGTGTATGCCAGTGATTAGATCTCCCTATGGAAAAGCTCATGTGTGTGCGCTCTCAACTAAAGGGAATTTACTTTCTACATTAGGCATATAGTACACATCAGAAAAGGTGTCAGGTTTGTATAAAAGGAGTGCTTTCTTTTGTGTGTGTGAGGTTTGCTGGGGGTGTGTGCACACATTTTGGCTTTCAGTGGAGTGTGTGGATTTTTAGTTTAACGAGACTCAGGGAGCATAAGAATTGAATGCCAGGGTTCATGGGGTTCAGGTCTCAGATGACCTATGGAAAACAAAAATAGTTTAAGGATTTCACCTGGCATTCTGGAAAAGAACTCTTTTTCTCCAATAAAAGCCTGTATGTCAGTATTTATCACTTCTGTGAGAACCTACTTCAGCAAGTCACTGCCTTTTTTTTTTTTTTTTTTTGGTGAAGTGTTACCTAATTCTATGACTAAATTTATTTAGATTCTGCAGACACTCAGCACCTGGTTAGCTTTTGCCCTTGTAGGATATGAAGAGCAGAGTTGTCATTGTGTGTTTACTGACTGTGACACTGTGAAAGCAGTTCTTGTCACTATTTCCTTAAGCTATTTGATACTTGCTTTGTTAAAATGTGTGCGTTTTTCAGTCAAACATTGTCCTGGCTGCATCAGAGGTGCTGAGTAACTAACTGCATTAACCCTGGTGAGCTTGGCAATAGAAGGGAAAATAGTCAATAAATGTCTTCCACAACACTGATGAACCAAGGACACCAAGAGCTGTGGTTATGAGCTGTGGGGGATAATTTGGTCAAGTACATCTTTTTCTTTGAATTACCTATTGCTACTTCAGTATTAGCTAAATATATTTTAAGTCAGCTATATTTGAGTTGTTCATGCTGTTTGGGTTGGCACGTGCTTCTCTTGTTGACAGTTTCGCCCATGTGTGTTTCCCACTGCTCTGTCTGATTTAAACATAGAGAACTTAACATCACTTCTGATTTT
Organism: Anas acuta; assembly: GCF_963932015.1. NCBI lineage: Eukaryota > Metazoa > Chordata > Aves > Anseriformes > Anatidae > Anas > Anas acuta. The sequence goes on from NC_088982.1 coordinate 36,048,073, forward strand.
GCTTTATTTGATGTAACTGTTGACTGTTCAAACACTGTCTGCTTCTAGGAAATGAGAATTTGAGTGTCTGGACCATTCAATTTCCCGCAACCCCAGATCACTTTTTACCCTGCTGATTGACATAGGTAAGCCTTTAAGGCCACATAGTCTGGCTCTGGTAGAGATATGCGTTTAGGTGTCTTAACACTTGAACTATGCTGTGGTGGCGAGAATCTGGAGTGAAAAGATGCATTTGTCCCCATTCTCAGGTGTGGTGTCAAATTGCATGGCACTTGATGTTTAGTTCATTTGCTCTTGCAAGCTTTCTACCCTCTTCAGAGAGGGTAAAAGAAACCCTCTCCAGGGTATTCCTCAGGGAGCCCTGAGCTTGCACTGTGCTGGCCAGGGAGCTGTGTAACCACTTGTCCAGCACTAAGCCAGAGCATCAACCCTGCTGAAAATTGTGGTATGTTAGCTCTGGCTCAGTGATGGGAAAGACACTTTTTAGGTCACTTAGGAGTGACCTTGTAACCAGTACTGCCTTCTCATTTGAAAAACATCTTAGAATTAAGATTCTTAAGTAATGTAAGAGGAAGATGAAAATGCCCTTGTGTGGGAACTGAAGTCAGCCTAAACGGTGTTGTGATCTGGTCCAGCTGCTTATGGCATTTTGTTTTCCTCTCTTCTACTTCTCTGCTTGCACATGTAGCACTCCTTGAAGGATGGCTAGCAGGTTCATCATGTGGTTGTGTATAAATAATGTTAAAACCTCTGAATGAAGCAAGTTGATCTTGGAAGTAAATATTGAATTGACTTGTTAACAGACACAGAAATATTTTACTGTATATTCTGAATACTGTAAACAGCTAATGCTTTCCACAGATTTCTGAGAATGTCACTTACTTTTCCTGGTTTTGATCAACTATTAAGAGCAAGCCTCTAACCTGAAGGCTAAATTTAGCAAAATTCCCTTCAACTTCAGTGGAGTTGAATTCTCATCCATTCAAAGAGCCTTTGATTTGCTAGTCCTTTATTTTTCTACTTTTTTTTTTTTTTCTTTGTCGATATTGAGCTATTTGGATGGGTCTATAAAGGGGCAATGCTTGATTTCCATCTTTGCCATCAGTGGGGATTTTGCTTCCCAAAGACTATATAGCACGTATCTAACAGGAAAGGAGAAAAGAAATTTAATCCATTTGAGGTTCAGTTTATTAGTGTTATTAACCATCAATCTTAATAATATTGTAACTTAAATTTTTGGGCAAATTTAATATTATGAATATTTTACAGCCTCTTGGAAGAGTTGCAAAACCAATTACAGAAATGTCAGAATTTCCATAGGAAGGTAACTTTCCTCTTAGCAGTAGCAGGGGAACAAAACAAACTGATAGTGATTAAAGTGTCAGGATATAATTGCATTTTCTTCCAAATAAACCATCAACTCCCAATAAATAATTAAAACAAGCCACGTTCTTCAGGATGCAACAGTTCAGTAGCTGTGATTAAAAAGTGCTAGGAGACATTATTAGTTTTTTCTTTTAATGATACATTTTCTCTTATTGTCAGATTGTCAGATTTTATTACCATGCTGTTCTTTGGGGTGTGTGTGTATGTATTTTTACCTAGGTTTACTGAGAAAGTGTAACTTGTTTCACAGACTGTAATGAGATATATGCTCCATAATGATTTCACAAGTGACCTTTGAGTGATCGCAGTTCTAGAGAAACGTGAATCTAGACTTAGGAATGATAATTACATTTGTTGAGGCCTTGGCAATGTCCCAAGAGCCGTAATATGGCTACCTAATGCTTTGACATGTATATTAAAGAGTTTGTTTCTCCATTTCTCTTTATATTGTCTCTGGCTAATTGCTTACTAGGTGACTTAATAAGATGTTCAATATTAATAGACAACACAAAAACCCAGAAGACCAAGGGAGCAAAATATAGCCATGGCAGTGGACTGTCTTCTATTTGTTGGCGATGATGAGGGCAGAAGGCAGTTCAGCTTTGAGAATCCAGGGACACCTTGTGGCACTGTCAGGTTGCATTGTTCTTAAACTTCAGGCTGTCTTTATTAGACTCAGTAGCCAATGCATATCGCAGTATTATTTTTGTATTCACTTTCAGGGTAGAAGCACAGCCTTAAGAATGTAATCATTTTTTCATAAATCAGTGCTCGCTGTGATTAAATTTTCTTTTCTCCAGGATAGCACGTTTTTTCCCCCTCATCTGCAGTGGTTGCACAGTCTTCCATCTAAAGCTGTTGAAAAACATTTTTTCCTCTTTAAACTGATGCTTAAAAATGAATCCTAGATTTTTCATTTTGCCTCATTAAATTAGTTCAGCTGATTAAATCTCTTGAGCAGGCACAAATTAAATGAAAAGTGAGGAAAATGTTTTGTAAAACACATGGTTAGCAAAAATTGTCATTGGTCTATATCAAATCAGTTTTAAATATTGTATGTGTTTTGGTTAGTGAATAGGGACTTAGTAAATCTGGTTAAGTCAGAAACTTACTGTTTGTGCTTTGTTGCATTTCAAGGTATAAATATTTAAGAGCAACATCAAAATAAATGCTAGGCTGCATAATACTGGCCAATATTAGATGATGCTGGATGCTTGAAGGAATGGAGTTTTAGAGATGTAGAGACTTTTTTTTTTTTTTTTTTTTTTAATTTGAGAAGTGTAGGTGCCTTTCCAGTTGGGCAGCAGCTGGGGAATTGTGTTCAAGATGACAGTTTTGGATGTGAGCCACATAACTCACCTAATTCTGTAAATAATCCTTTGAAATAAAAGGTGATCTTGCTGGAAGAGAATGAGTTGCAGATTCGTGGCAAGCCTTAGTGTTGGAATGAAAACAAGCTTAAAATGCATTGGGAGTATTTAGCTCAAGTTGGGAATAAGTCAAATCTTTTTACTGTTATTCTTAATTACATCTTTTTCTTTGGAAAAGACTGGATGTAATTCTATTCATAATGCAAACGTTAAATGGAAATTTCCTGGAGAAACTAATACTTAGATATCTAGATTTATAAAGGTGTGTTAGTGTTGGAGGGATAATTTCATCCAGACTTTTTTTTTTTTTTTTTTTTTTTCTGTCAATGTATAAATACATAATTGATAAATTCTTAAGCCTGGGGTATAGTGGTCCTGTGTAAATGAAACAATCCTTTTTAAAACTAGCAAAAGGGGGCAGGATGCTCAAAAACCTCCCTGCAAGTGGGGACTCTTGCCTTGCGTTTCTAAGCCCAAACTGAGCACACATGCGTATAAGTTAGTATTTTATCATTGTACGCTTACCTCTTTTCAAACTGGTGAGAAAAAATAGTTATTCTCCTTGGCAACTCTTCTAATTTCATTTAGTTTTAGGGAAGTGGAGTGGATGCAAATGGTCAGTGGGGAGCACAAGATACAGGTGACTTTTCTACTTCTTTGTCCTATTTTGAATGTATGTCGTGGTTCCGCTTGAGTGGGCAGCCGAGCTCCACCACAGCCGCTCTCTCACTCCCCCTCCTCAAAGAGGAATGGGGAGAAAATATGTGAAAAGGGCTCAAGGGTTGAGATAAGGACGAGAAAATCACGCAATAATTATTGTAACAGGCAAAACAGACCCAGCATAAGGAGATAGTAAGATTTATTGCTCATTACTAACAAGCTAGAGAAGTGAGAAACAAAGGAAAGAAACCAAAAGCACCTTCCCCCCCATCCACCCTCTTCCACCTCCTCCCCCTGAGCGGTGCAGGGGAATGGGGGAATGGGGGTTATGGTCAGTCTACAGCACTTCTTTTCTGCTGCTCCTTCTCGGTCACTCTCGTCCCCTGTGCTGTGGGTTCCCACCCACAGGATGCACTCCTTGATGAACTGATCCGGCGTGGGCTTCCCACAGGCAGCAGCTCTTCCAGAACTGCTCCAGATATGGGTCCGTACCACGGGGTCCATCCCTCAGGAGCAAACTGCTCCAACCTGGCTCCCCCACGGGCAGCAGCTCCTGCCAGGTCACCTGCTCCTGCATGGTCTCCTCTACACGGGCTACAGGTCCGGCCTGGAATCTGCTCCGGCAGGGGTCTTCCACAGGCGGCAGCCTCCATCAGTGCAGGGCCACCTGCTCCACCGTGGTCTCCTCCACGGGCTGCAGCGTGGAGCCCTGCTCCACCGTGGTACTCCATGGGCTGCAGGGGGACATCCTGCTTCACCATGGTCCTTACCACAGACTGCAGGGGACTTCTGCTCCGGCGCCTGGAGCACCTCTCCCCCTCCTTCTACACTGACCTTGGCACCTGCAAGGCTGTTTCTCACTCCCTTGACTCTCCCGGCTGCTGTGTGGCGTAGCGTTTTTTTTCTCTGTCTTAAATATGCTCTCACAGAGGCGCAAAACAACATCGCCTATTTGCTCGGCTCTGGAAAATAATGGGGCCCTTCCCAAACATGGGGCAGCTTCTAGATCTTTCTCACAGGAACCACCCCTATGGCCCCCTGCTACCAAAACCTTGCCACGTAAAGCCACTACAATGTAATAACATAGTAACGTCTGATCTGAGCACCACAGATCAGTTCCTTTGAGTATAAAGGCTTGCTGAGCATTGATAGTTTACTTAAAATAAGAAAAAAAACAACACGCTAATAGTGATGAACAGTTCAATAGCAAATGCTATCCTGAAAGGTCATACTAAAGGACCTGAAACCAAATCTGAAGTTGAGCTGTCATCTTGTTCTCTAGGAGTTGATCTCATTGGTAAAAGAAATGGGGAAAAAAAGAAACGAAACAATGTAGTCATTAGATGGACTTTTTTTTTTTTTTTTTTTTGCATTTTTTATCATCTGTCTACAGTTCTATACTTTCACATAAAACCTGGTCTATGGTTTATAGATTCCAGTAACATTTTGGATCTTCCACAGGATATCCCATTTGGGTCTACAGAGATGATTCAGCAGGATGAGTGTCTGTGATTGATTTACACAGAAATGTTTTCCAAATCTTCATCATCAGCAATACAAAGTAGAGGGATCAACAAAACTCAACCATTCTGCAACATTAACTTGTTTTCCTGTATGCTCACCTTGATCCAATCCCCACTCTGTGTAACAGGCTGTAAAAATTGAAGTGCCTTGCAGCATGCCCTCCAGGTCTACTAATCAAGTCTAATTCCCACCAGGGAGCAGATGACAGCGTACTTCAGAACTGAAATATTCCTTAGAAGGTTTAATTTATGCCATATTTTGACTTCAGGGAAAATGGCAAGAAGGAGCTGAAAGAAACTTAAATAAACACCAGCAACATGCTTACAATTCACTGAAATGAACCAAGCCTTAATATCACTAGACTGGGATGTTTTTGCATTGAAGAACATGCACATTGCAGACCTCTTAGTAAATGCATGTTCTTTTCATCCTCCCTCTATTGGTAATGTGTCCTGCTGCCAACAGTTGGCATTCTTCCCTCATTTCTTTTGCCTGCCTTTTTTCCATTTTTAATTCTTCCTACTGGCTCTTACTTTTGACTGCCTTTTCTCTATTCTTCTTCATCTTCCTTATTTCATGATAGAAGCTTGTCCATATATTCTTGAGTTTCCAGTGAAGTTTCATCTTTTTGGTAATCAGGAGAAGTACTTACACCTATTAATATGTGCTAACTCTATCTACAAGATTTGATGTTAGCTGCAATTTTTCTCTCCCAGAATTGAAAAGGATTCAAGTTGAGACACAGAGTATTTAATCCCTTCCCAGTTTCAGTGTCAATGTGATTATTCAAGAGTCCTTCCTGAAACAGATATATTTTAATGCTTCTGTTTATTGTATCCTTCAGGTCTTCAGAAACTGACACGTACTTGAAAGTTACATGTATGAACTGATTAAGCAGATATTGCTGAGAAGAATAAACATTTTCAAGTCTAAAAGGTTCACATAATTTCAGATCTACTGAACAAGCTCAGCAGTAAGGAATGCTTACAGAGAAGTAATTGACCTCCCTCAATTTCTTTTCCCTGTCTACTAGTAGTTGAACAGTACTATGTCACTTTGATTTTGGTTAGACTTTGAGAGAATTGAAATGTGCTTTGCTTAACATGTAGACAATGGAGAAATGAGGTTATTGGGATTTTTCTGTTGATTGAGCAAGTTATATTGATGGCATGTCTGATACAAGCTTGCAAATAAAATGGAAGAGAGGACTGAACTTGGTCTACCTCCTGTTCAGAACAGGTAGAACAGTTGCCCATTGAAAGCTTTGTATGTCAGCTGGGAATAAAAGCCAGAGCTATTTTAGTAAACTCGTTTATCCTTGTAGCAATATAGTTGCAGACCAGCCACATCAGAACATAGTGAGATGTCTGATGGGATAAATGTGGCTCCATTTCCTTGGATACAAGTAGGATAAAGTCATCTATTGGTGCAGAACCTTCAGTAGTAGGTTCAGACATAAACAGCAGACACACATGCATATGTGTGAATATATATATTTTCCAATTTTTATTTTCTCAACAAGTGAAAAAGAATAGGTATCTAACTTGCGAAGTGAAGGATTGAAACTTGTGAAGTGAAGGATTGATGCACTGATGCTGTTTTTATTTATTTATTTATTTGTAAGAAAGTGTGTCAATACTTCTGTGACTAGACTAAGTTCCGGGAAGGTCTCTTTTTCATTGTGTTTCCAGGAGCAGAATGTCAGTGCTTGACTGGGCGCAATTGTGTGGTAGCCAAAAACTCTGTATGCTGCCCATGCGTGAGTTATAGGGTTGGGTCTTAAATCCTGTGCCCTTGGGGAAGTTGGGTGTTTGAATTTAGTTGTCTTCCTGGGTAGTGTTTGAGTCTATTAACAGTTCTTTTGAAGGGATATAACACTGTTTCCACCTCTGCTGTCCTGTTATGCAGAAGCCATCAGGCTACTCAGAAAGAAGGTTACGCTTCTGGTATGAGAGTTTTAAACAGTTTCCTCCATCTAGGGTTAGCTCAGAGGCTCTTTATACAGCAACAATGCAGGAGTCACAGGATCAGACAGCAAACAAGCACAGTGGAGCAAGGCTTTTCCCTCTGCAGTTGGTGGGGGGGGGGAGGAACAGGCTGAGCATCTAACTTGGTCTTGTTTTCTTGGGTCAAAAGATAAGGCATAGGAACTGGATTTTCAGTTTGCAACAACTATGTTTGTCCTAACAGGCCCTGTATAAATAAATTCACAGAAGTGTTTAATGTATTTGCTTTTCTACTCTTGGATTGGGCAATCCCACATTCCTTAGCTGTGAGTGAATATGGTCCGTTATTTTCTAAACTGGCTTGAAATTCATGAATGCAGCAAACACCAAAAATAAAGTGGATTATCTCTTTCATTTTCCATGCCCGCTTTTCACCTTAGCAATCCTCTTTCCCTCTAACTCTCTTTATCATCTTTATGTAATTTCACACACATACAAAGGCTTCACCATATATAGCTTTCTTGTTATGCTCCAATGTTCAGAGGTTTCTGAGGCTGTTTCTGAAGATGTGGGTGTATAGGAACTTTGAAGGCTTGCACAAAATAAAAGGAGTTGCAGTGCCATTACCAGTGCTGATTTTTTTGATGGAATGATGCCTCTTCTGATCCAAATAGGCTATTCTGCAGTCTGTGAATCTGATATGTGAATTTATACTTCTGTTTATCCTTTTCTAAACCTCCTGTGTGACTGCATAAAAAGTCTTTAAAAATAGCTTTCTTTGAAACATCTCAGCCCGTGTCTATGTATTCTGAGTTGTGTAGTGTCAGTTGAAGGATGCTTTCTAAATCAGTACGTGCTGGATCATTATGTCTGATCTACACAGATGACCTTGGCCTGTTAATCTAACTGTGCATATCTATCTAAAGAGTTTTACAGTGCAAGGCTGAAGTATAATATTTAGAGCACTTTTCAGGTAACGGTGTATTATTCTTGAGTTGCTAACCACAGCTGCTACGTGGCTTCTCAATGATATTTAAATAATAAAAAATAAATAAATTATTGCTCAAAGACAATTTATCCAATCTTGAAAATTAGCTGCCAAGTCTTCAAGTCATACAGAATTACATTCTTCATATATTTCTTTTCACCTAGGTCATTTTTGGAGCTCATTTCTCAGTTCCTTCCCACACATTTTATCATTTTAGCAGAACACCCAAGCTGTAATTTTTATCTGTGCTCTTTCCTTTTTTTTTTTTTTCTCCTTTCCTCCCCTCCATCTGACAGTTATCACACCTACTGACATGTAATTTTACTGGCTTAATGGTTTTGTTTAATTTCAGGATTTCAGTCGACTCCCACTGAAATCACCTTAATCTTGACATCTTAAATGCAGCTTCCATGGCTGGCTTCTTGCTGCTAACTGGGTTGTTCCATGGCTTTTGGTGGCGGCAAGGTGTTCCAGCTGTCTAGGAATGGAGAATTCATCATGGGAGAGGGTGGGGTGATGAGGATGTGTGTAGCTGAGGTCAGGCAGTTCTTGTGGTTAGGTGTAATATAAGGCAAACAGATTTCTATTTTATCCTTAAATTATGTTTGCTCTGTGTTTCCCAATGCAGATTGGCATACCAGCACTAGTTCAGGGCTCCCAGAGTAGTATCAGTACAGGGTCCTGCACAGCTGTACAACTCCCTCTTTCCCATCCTGAAATCCACAGTGATGGGAGTTGAGAGTTTTTGGTGTCTGAGGTAACTGTACTAAATGCAGCCCTTCAGCTGCAGCAGTTGCACCTTTGTACTGCAGAAATACACTGTCACATGAAATCATTCTCTTGGGAGGTAAAAGTAGTTTAAACTTATTCATATCTTATATTCTGCCTCAGCAGTTCTGTCTGAGAACCTGCATCTTAAAGCACATTCTTCCAGATCTAATCTTTCTCATTTTGTAACCATCTGTCACATTCTTTTCCCATAATCCAAGATTCTGTGGGAAGGTTCAAACAGATGTGCACCCCCACACCACCAACACATCCTCCAAAAAAGGGAAAAAATAAAAAAATGTGGGGTAGGCATGTGCAGGGTTCTTGTGCATCAGTCAGGCTGCAAATCTTTATTCACCAAAGGCCAAAAAACTTAACCAAGGGGTGTTGTATCTTGTGCTTCAGCTTATTTGCACTATTATACCAGAGAAAAATCTGGTGTTTTTTCACTGGAGAAAATTACATGAAAATCTGGTGATGCCAAATGAGCCATGGAAAATTGGCATGATATTTTTCCACTGTCCAGAGATGTAAAATGTGTGTTCTGATAATCCTGAAGCGATACTCTAACACATTCCTCTTTAATATTTCCTGGATTGAAAGCTTAGGAAGTGTTGAAGCTAACAGTAACATTATTGCCAATAATTTTGGCTGCCAGCTTCAGTTCTCTAAATAGACAAGCCAATTAGTAGTGTTTCCCATCCTGCTTCTGAATGTAAGTAATTTCCAACAGAGAACAACTTACAGAGGTTCCTGCAGGATCAACCAATTACCAGCATCCCATTGGAAAGTCTGGAGGCACTACTTAGAGCTGTGCTAAGCTGGAAGCTGTTCTCACCTGCTACTACATGTCTGTTTTACGGGTTTGCACACATTTTGGAGATGCCAAAAGTCAAACTAGGAAAATAACATTATGATTGTGATTCAAAGTGCTGTTTCAGTAATGCATTATCTGTTAGATTGGTCACGGTACCCTGGTTGGTCAAGTAAGCACGGGCTGTGTCCAGCATATATACACATGTACTTTTTTTGCTTTCCATCTTGTCTGCCCTGTTGAATTTAGCCTGCTAATAAATGTTTTGTGGATTCAATCTTGTAATGCTTACATGAGTAGTGTTTACTTTCAAAACTACTCAAGTGGTACGTCTTGTTTGTTTGCTTGGTCTTCTGAACTGCTTGCTTTAGTTCAAAGTTACTATAAATTATTTGTTGTTTACTCTTCCATCAGTTCTTTGTTGTGAGTCTTTATTGTGACTTCTTAACGGTCAACTGGGTTTTAGTGTGAAAAAGGACCAGTCCTGCAATGATTTGTTTGCATGCAGAGGCTGTGTAAGATCTATCAAGAGTATTGCAGTTCAAGAGGGCTAGGACCCGATAAGTGAATTAATAGTCATACAGGCCAGAGCATCTGTAGGTTTAGAAACAAAGAAAAATTGGCTGAAATGAACATCTGTGGTGGTTTTACTCAGGTGGGTAGCCGAGCTCCACTACAACCGCTCTCTCACTCCCCCTCTCCTCAAAGAGGAAGAGGGAGAAAATACAACACAGAGAACTCGAGTTTGATATGAGAAAGGTTTAATTAAAGAGAAAGGGAATGGGGAGAAAAAGAAACAAAAGAAACCATAAGTCCGCACAGAGAGGGGAAAAAAAATATTATTCTCTATTTCCCATCAATGAGCGATGTTTAGCCCCATCCTGGGAAGCAGGGCCTCAAAACGTGTAGTGGTTGTTCAGGAGGAACAGCCCCCTCCCCCACGAGAGCCCCCCCTTTTATTGCTGAGTGTGACATCAGGTGTTATGGAATATCCCTTTGGTTGGTTTAGGTCAGCTGCCCCGGCAATGTCCCCTCCCCATCACTTGCCCACCCCCAGCCTGCTGGCTCTTGGGGGCTTGGAAGGAGTCCTGATGCTGTGCCAGCACTATGCAGCAATAGACACAACACTGGAGTGATATCAGTGCTGTTCCAGCTACGAGTGCAGAGTACAGCACTGTGTGGGCTGCTGCAGGGAAAAGGTGACTCCAGCTCAGGCAGACCCAACACAACATCTACATTTTATTGCTGTAAAATTGGAACTTTCAGCTATTGTTGTACAAATTAAGTGTGCCCCCACTGTCTGATATTGTAATAGGACACATGTTTCATGTTTCTCTATTGATATATCAAATACTTTTTTTTTTTCTGAATTATGCTCAGGCACAAATCTTGTTGCTTCTGTTTTTAATTCCATCCTAGGTTGTCCTAATAAATAAGTAACTACTAAATCAGGTAAAAATAGGTTCAGTACTTTTGTTTATTTTTTGTTTTACTTTGTCAAACTGGTCACTTGGAGAACTCCTTTCAAAACATTAGCTACTTTCTAGCATAACACTTAAGCCCCAATGAAGTTAGAGATGCATGTGCTGCCTTAATTGAATCACTGTGGTCAAAGTTTTAATAGAAAGTTAAAGGAATATTTCTATCTTTGGAGACTATTGTTGCTTTTAACCATTTTTGGATGATTAAAATGTCTAAGTCAATATTGCTCAGAATTCTAACAAGTTCAGTGGTCTGGAAGCAGTATCTTTTTATTTATGTTTAGCTTATGCTCATATGTATATAAAATACTTACTGAACCTATATAGTAGTTTTTGGCAGTTAGAACATTATTGTTAATTAACTTCTCCGCTTAAATTCCTCCAAGCTAACCTGTAGTTGATGAGTTATCATGCTAAAAACAATAAATCCTGAAGCTATTTCAAAAACATAGTTATTTAACCTAAATTAAATTCTCTATCTATGGAGACAAATCAATTCTTTAATGACACATTATTGTGAATTTCAATAGCTTTGTTTTGTATTTAGAAATACCACAGGATTCATGTATATGCATCTGGGAAGGAAAGGATCAGAAATTGGGTGGGAAGCCCTGGTACACAGGGTTCTTTACAGAAGTACAAGTGTCACCCGATCTAGCCCTGCAGGTACAGAACGGGGTCTGGTGTAGTGCCAGTATTCTGCATTAATCTTTTAGTATTTTTGAAGAAATAACAAATACTTAATTTTTCTCACTTTTAAAACGTGTTGTTTATATTGAACATGGAGCCGAGAACAGAATTTCTCAGTTCAGTGTGGCTTATTGGAGTTAATTGCAGGGGATTGCAATAGCATTATTGAACATATTTTCCCAAAAGAATAAGAACAGTACTTACCTGTTGTAAAGTTTAATTGAATGCTTAATTTATTCTTCGGAAAGATGTCTGTTCTCTGCAGAGAAGACAGTGGTTGAAGTTTTAAAAGGTACTTTCTGTTCTCTGATCTCAGAACAAACAGCCACGCAGTGGTTGCCCAGATGGGAGCAACTGTTCTCCCTTCTGAAGTCTGAACTGCACTGCTTTTCCTAGGATGGAAAAGGTAAAAAGGGATTCTGGTCATTCTATAGTATTTGCTGTAAGGGGAAATCATTGCAAGCATAGAAGTTCGTGTTTAGGAAAAGAGGAGTGAAAGGTGTACTTTGTGGTTGTTGCAAGTATAGTTGCTTTGGTAGCATGGGCTTTGCGCACACAAACGCAAAGAAAAATATCTGAAAACCAGCTCCAGGGAGCACAGTTTTGTTCAGCTGATGCTGTTACTTCCAGACTGACAATGATCTCAAGTATGCCTGTTCAAATTCATTGAGCAGAATGGTATTTGGGGTTTTCTTGGAAATATGTGAAAGGAGTCACTGGAATCTCTGAACTTCTACTGCATCCTGTAACCTTGAAGTAACTGAGAACTTTTTTTTTCCTTTATTTTAGAAGTGATATAGTAAAGATTTATTTTTAGCTGTTTTTCTTGAGTTAATATGGAAATGTGCAGCTTAAAATCCAAGCAGGACCTGAATATGAGGTTTGTAATTTTATTTGATGGGATCTACGGGAAATGATTCTACTAGAAGGCAAAAAACTGATCGTTATTTAATGTAACTTGGAATATTTTAGTCCCAAGTAAATAATACTCCTTTCTCTGTGTATATATTGATAAGATGAGTGTACTAAAAGGCAGTTTGAAGATGACTGTACTAGTGTTACATGACATCTGGAGAAAGTTTTGTCTCTCGCTATGATTTTGGACATACTAGACTGATTTGGGGGAGTTTTCAGTAAAATGCAAAACCTCACACTGTTTCATTGTCCTTCAGCTTCTTTCTTTGCAAATTTGTTTGTGTGAGATGCATTACGCAAGGGACAAAAAGCTTATCACTGCAATAAATTACTTTTTGCTGACGGACTGCTGCAGAGGTCTTTTTGCCTGGGGACACTGTTTCATTCATCAGTTGGCTGAGTTCCTAAGTTCTGCCTGTTCCATTTGAGCTTGTTTTATGAGGGCGGTTTACCTGCACTGTATTACAATATTGGAGCCACAACACTTCGTAATGTGAGAATTAACTGGAGTTCTAGCTGATCAGGCTAGGATGACTTGCTTGTTTCTGGTGAAGACCTGGTCTCTGTCCCAAGACTGCTGAAAACTGAGAGTGGGAGGCAAGGTAGAAAAAAATGAACAGTAATAGACAAGAACCATGGTCCCTGACATAGCCCAGTAACTCTTCAAAGCACTGCTTACTCCTTTGCTGTTGTTGCCCAGTGTCCAGAGGGAGCATTCCTTACCCAGTTTCTCCAAAGCTAGCATTTGAGATGTCTGTGGGGATGTTTTGAGGTCGTTTGGGATCAGGCTGCAGGACCAGTGTTTTTCTGTGTCTTTGCCATCAGCGTAGGTGTGCAGGCTTCTTGCAGGAAAAGGTCTGACTGTGCTTAGTTTACTAAACAAAGAATGTGACCACTTTCTGTCTTTGATAGCAATATGGAGGAAACTTCTGGCATTACAAAACATTTGCAAATGCTTCTGATTATCATGTCTTGTCACTAATTTCAGTTGTTGCATGTTGCTGTAATTCTACAAACAAAGTCAAGAGAAGCAATTCTATATGTCAGAGTATTTAAATTGGTCATTATCAATGAATGGCTATAATTTTTATATGTAGATAATAAAATGTAAATAGCTTTGCATAAAAGGTAATTTGAAAGCTCTACCATGAGTTCTTATTTCTGTGGGGACTGGAAATTACTGTGAGGCTCTTTAATTGCACATTTTAAACAGCCTCCCTTCAGAGAGACAGTTCAGGAATTAACCAAATTCACCTGTCTTCTGTTATATTGCCTTAATTATTTTTTTTTTTATCATTTACAAACATAAAATTCAGTTACAGCTGTTTAAAACAAAAGATTATAGTAATAGTCAGGAGAAATTGCAGCTCACTAAGTATGTAAATAATGGAAAAGTCAGTGACAAGATTATCTAACTCAAGAGACTATGCTATACAGCAAAGATACAGGCAGTTAAAAAAAAAATTGATCTCTGATTTGTTGTGGTTCCCTTTCCAATTGCTCACCATATGCTGAGCAATTGGAAAAGTCTGATCTTGTCTTTCACTGATAGGGTGTGCAGGGTTGTATGGAGGTGGTAGAACTATTTGTGGACATGAATGCATCTAAATTGAGTTCCTTTTGTTTGTAAAGTATTTCTGAGCAGCTTGTGAGATTTTAAGTTTTTTCAATGAGTGATTGTTCAACACATGCTTTACAAAGCAATCTAGAGGAATTAGGTGCTGAACTCCCATTTAATTCTGTGAGATCTAGGCATCTTACTACAGTGTTCTTCAAAATTTTCAGCCTCTTGTGTATGCGTTTGAGAATCATGGTTTAGCATTTGAATAGTTTGTTTTCTGTTCACATTGGTGATCTTGGGAAGGCATGATGTGTTTATAATAACTAATAAGAGTATTTTCCTTTAAATTCTGAAAGATGTAAAGCAGGATCTTGTTTAACTTTTTTTTTTTTTAAGTTGGTCTAAGGAAATTAATGTGTGAGGAATATGATAACGTAATCTGATTTCTTGTTTCTAATTTGTTTCAAAGAGAAGTCATCTTCAAGTGGGGGATTTCAAATGATGCAGAAACTTATGCAGATGTATTTGGCTGTGTATGACTTATACTACTACTTGTGGTACAAGCAATTAAAAAATGTTCTTTAACTTGCATCTGTCTCCCTTGAACTTATGGCTCTTTCTGAGATGCTGATGGAGCTGAAAATGACCAAGATCTGTGTAATGCTCTGGGATTTAGGGTTTGGAAGTAAGGATTTTCTATTAAAGAAAAAGAAATACGCATACACAGAAGGGGTGTGTGTGTATTTATAGCTAAGGTCGTGTATCTTGTTGGTAGTGCATATGGTTATTTCCAGCCTATGAACAACAAAGCATTTGTAACTATTTCTAGACAAGATGACTTTGTTCATCTACTTCTGTTAATACAGGCATGACATAATGTCCTTAGCCACCTGCACTTGGCCACTGTTCTTTGCTTGTGGCTTGCCAAATGCTTGGTCATGCTGCCACGTCAGGGTGAAGGAACATGTGGGGCAGCTGTGTTGTACCACGTATTCACAAGTGAAGATGGCAACTTAAAGGGATCCTTATACATCAGATTTGATGAAAAAAGTGGCAACTTTTTCTCAACTATGCAGTAGGTAACCAGATTTTCAATATCACAGGATTGTCGGGGCTGGAAGAGACCTCAAGAGATCATCAGTTCCAACCCCCCTGCCAAAGCAGGCTCCCTAGAACAGGTTGCCCAGGTAGGCATCCAGACGGGCCTTGAATATCTCCAGAAAAGGAGACTCCACGACCTTCCTGGACAGCCTGTTCCAGTGCTCTGTCACCCTCACTGTGAAGTTCTTTCAAGTTCTTTTGCATATTGTTGCAGAACCACCTGTGCTCCATTTTTTGGCCATTGCCCCTTGTCCTGTCCCCACAAAACACTGAAAAGAGGCTGAACATATCCCTTTGTCTCCCACATGTTCTGCCTGCAAGCCAAGAAACAGTTCAAGATATTCCTGTATAGAATAGCTTGTGCTTCTGGCTCTGTGTGTAGTATATATCTACATAAGAGCTATAGCTGGGCATTTGTTTCATATGACTGAAATATTATGTGATATATTATCACACAAAGAAGTGAACATGTATTACATTTAATTGGCTTTTATCTTTGGCATTTTTCTAGTGAAATTTCTACTAGTTACCAATCAAAATGCATGTTAACTGCTCCTGTCTAATACTACTATTTTTTTTTTTCCTGTGTGTGTGTATTTGATGGTTTAATTGGGAATAGTAAGAAGGATTTTGAAGATTTCATATTTTCATCATCTCTTACTCATTTACTGTTTTTTTTTTTTTTTTTTTTTTTTTTTTTTTTCTTCTCAAAGAGAGACAGAAGGGAAAGTTTACTTAATATGGTACTTAGAAAACTTCTAAAGCACCATCCAAAAACTTGTGTTCCCCAGGCCCTGCTCTCTGCACTCTGAAGGAGGATACTGCAGATCAGCACATCCATCTGAAGTGGAAATGTCTTCCTAAAATATCTTCAGAAACCTGGTTTGCTAAGCAGCCTTCCAAATTTTTATATGTAGTTATGTATGGCTGTAAAAAGAAATATCCGTAATCCGAATATCTTTCTCTAACTTTTTTTTTTTTTTTCCCAGAATTTTGTACAGTTCTTACATAACTGAAATTAACTACATATATACTTGGCCTGAAAGATGTATTGGAAAAACTGATGCAATACTGGTTCTGATGATTGGTATAGGGTGAGACACCATACAGACAAATTTTTTACTTACTATTTCTGTCACAAACTGCACTGTTAACTCTGTAATACTCTGTAGTTTTTTTTAAAAAAGGACTTCTCTTACATATATGCTTTCATGTAACCTGGCTGAGGAAGGAGAAATAAAATTATTATATTTTGTCCATGAAATACATGCTTAAGCCTGGTGGCATAGGTGGGTTCAAGAATGGAGTGCGAGGTCAATTTCTCTGATTTTGATCAACAATGATATAAATCCAGACTTGCAGTGTTTGAGGTACTTTAATTGATTTTTCACTTATTGCAAGTCTGAAGGGAATGGTTTCATTGCTTAACCTGTATGTTTCTTTAGGAGTCTCATTTGTTTTGTCAGAAGAACCATATGACAGATTTAAAGTAGTCATTGGGCATCTTTTTGTTGACTGAATTGCATTTTCTGCTGGTGTTCACTGGGATAATAGACTATAAACAGAGAAATGGCCCTGGAGACTTGGAGTGAAATATATGTGGCTGTATGCTACAAATACGTGCTACAACTGAACCCAAACTAGTTCTTTTAAGATTCATACATCTTTTTTTTTTTTTTTTTTTTTTTTTTTTTTGTTGCTCTCTGAGTCTGTAAATGGTAGTGGCTGGTGACCACAGACATGTATCCTGATGGGGAGATGCTTGCTGCCTATTGCACAACCCTAGATTAAGGAGCCTCTGCTGTTGGTGTCCATGGAGCTTTGAAGCCTCTCACCCTCAGCATTTCTTGTTGAGTGTTGTGATAGAAGTGTTCTCCTTCTCCTGAGGAAGAGCTTTAGGGCAACACACAGAAGTGCTTCTGCTTTAGCACTTAAGGCACGCCTGTTGTTGCAGGAGCTTCTTCATTAGAAATGTAATTTTAGTGAAGAGAAAGCTATGAACGTGTAAGGAATAACAAAATATGAAATGTTTTTATTCTGGAGCTCAATGTTGAGGAGGCAGGCCAAAAGAAAAGTGTGGTATCATATGCTGTTAAAGGGAATGCATTCAACTTGCACCTTCACTTTGTACTAGTGAAGATAAGTATTGTCAATGAATTAATGATCTAAACATCAAATGGAATGGATACAAGTGTTTTAAAACTTAAAAAAAAAAATCTGGAAGAAGAAATCAGTCATGTTCAGTGTTTAAAGGCATACACAGTGGAAAATATTCTCAAATAATTTACCAGCTTGCTGTGCAAAAAATGTGTGGGCATAGTTGTTATTCATTGTGTAGCTTCATCAAAGGTGGCTATACACGATTCCTGTGCTGGCCATCACTGTTCATGTAAAAGTCTATTCAGGTAATTAGATGACTTCAGGTGGTAATCTGCTAGCTTCAGCTGCATAGGAGCAATCTCTGAAAGTGTTGTCTACAAATCCTCAAATTTACTAATTAGCGCAGATGGTAGTGACATCTATTCACCTATTGTTAACCTTGGAAACACCTTTTTGTTTCTTTGGGTATTTCTATCTACTTTTTTTTTTTCTTGGCAGGATACATCCAGTTCCTACATTTAGCATTTCAGTAGCTGCTTTAGTAATGCCCTTTGTGTGCCATAAATTATCTATTTTTGTCCACTGTAGCTGTCAGTAACATGTTTCTTTATTGAGTCAACTGCACATTTTTCTTCCTTCAGCCCTCTTTGCATTTATGTATCTTTTATTTCCAATTTAATCCATCCCCAATGTAATCCATCCCCATATCGTTACCTACACCTCAGAGCAGTAGATCTTCTCGCTTTCTTACTTTAAATTCTTTAATATGTCTCTCCCTTTTCCCTTCAGGCTTTTTTAAATTTTATTTTTATTTATTTAGGTTGCCAGAATATTTACTTTCTGTGTTTTCTGTTCTGGGGCTTAATACTTAAAGTATTCAATGGATGGGTTGGTTGGAATTTAGTGTGTGTTGCAAGTAAAGATAAAATATGAATTGGTAATGGTATAGCAAATCTGTGCAGGTCTGAGAACATGCGTTCTCCCACCGTGATGGCTATTTGCTATTTTAATAACAAAGATGTCTATGTTAGTTCATTACAAACTAGAGGATGGGAATACTGAAATGACTGAAGAAAGCTAATACTATGTGAATAGGTACATGCATAGCATTAACTTCACATCTCTCTATTGTCTTCCTAGTTTCAGTGTTTAATAAGTGTACAATTTCATAAGCAGGAATAAAAAATAGAAACAATAGTGCAAATAGGTTATTTTTCAATAAATGGGGATAGTCTCTCTGATTTAAGAGTAATAATTGGCTGTTATATGTTAGCAGTGTGGCCAAAGAAATTTTATAGTAACCTAAGTGCTTGCAAAAAAAAACCCCCACAAACAGCAGCAACAACAAAATGCATACACGCATACACATGTCCCAACACTTCATTACTTTCAACAAATGCAGTTGCTGCTTTTCTTAATTCATTTTAGTGAGCTGTCAATAAATTTCACTCCATTAGATGCAGAATTTAATTAGCTGGGGTCATGATTTACGTGATTTCTGACTTACTTGCTATTTACAATTTCTAGTAAATGTTGCCCTTGGCAATATAAACATAATTTATAGCTGGTGGTGAGCAATTATTTTTCATTTTGGTGACACTAAATGTCACTAAAATGCTGTTTGTTTTAAGGTTACAAATACACAGTTCTCTTGCAAGAGCTTTCAAATGTGTTATACTTAAGGATCACGGATTCCATATTATCAAGGACATACTATAAAGCTAAAGCGATTTGTCTTAAGGAACTGAATGTGTCATCTTGCCAAGCATAACATTTGTGTTGGGCCTAGAGCTGGGAAAGGGGAACCTGTTTTTGTCTCCCAAGTTTTGCAAGATTGCAGTTCACAAGCAGGTTTGAGGTGCCTTGGCTGATGATAAGTGCCATGTTGTCTCACTTGCAGCCTGTGCACTGGATGCAAGCTGTGTGCTCCCCATGGTGAGAAATGCTGTTTTGTGAGGCGTGGGTTGTGTCTGTGCAGGGTGTAGCTTCAAATGTGCTTCTAGACCAGAGCCAGCAGGTCTAGCAAGGACCTGTGCTTGCAGAGGCTTTGGTGGACCACCTGCTCCTTACACGTTTCTGCCAGGTTTCTGTGTCATTCTTCATTGCATGAGTTAGATGTGGTGACAGTCACCTTACAGACTGATCTTTGAATGGGATTTGCACAAAGTGAACCTGTGCAAAGCCTGGTGACGTCGTCTGTTTAGGGTTTGCTGACCTATCAGATGTACCCATGTGGCGTTCCATGAAAGAACTGGATGATTTTGATATCAGGTGGCATGCAGGGAAGAAAGTCTAGCAGTTATGATAGGAGCAAAAGTGTATGATTATAGGCCTGTGTAAAGGTCAGTGGTCTGTGGTTTTTCTTCTAGACTATAATAATAAAATGTTTTTCTAAATTGCTTCAGGTCTACCAGCATTGCAAATAAAATTTTGAGCTAAGCTTAATGCAGGTTAAAACTTGCAGGAAATGAAAATTACCAATTTTAATTTGTTGTTATAGAAGTAGTTGCTTTTTTATAAACTTGTTAAAAGTTTGCAGTGCTTTATTCCTGGAGGGTCACAGTCACTGAATTTGTCTACAGTACCGTTTGTGAAGTGTGTTGAAGCACTGGTAAATTTATGTTCAAGGAATACAGTTAGCTAAGTCCAAGGGAAAAGTTTGAGAGATGGTCTTGTATTGAGATTCATGAAAATCTTCCCTATTTACACAAAACCATTTTGAGTCTGGAGCTATATATATATTACCTTCTCTGATACTTTGGATACTCATTGAATTATTACTGTTAGTATGAAAGCATCTGTATTAACGCATGCAATGTAAAATGTATCACACTTACGAACATGACCTCCATGTTAATGAAAATAAGTTTTACAAAGCACAGTGCATGTGAAATGAGATGGAACACAAGGTTTTCATGCTGGCCCTAGGACCAGTTCTTATTTTACATGGTGGAAAATACACATGGCATTTTTTGCCACTGAACTTCCAAGAAGTCTTCCAGTGCATGCTTGGGTCTGGGTTTTGTTCCCTGTAAACTTCCATGATGCACAAAAACGTCTAGCACAGCAGGAAGCAGGGTGTGCCTAGCTGGCAGACAGGACAGTCCCTACGACCGGGCAGGGCTTTGAGGGGTCCGCTTTAGTCAAATCCCTGAAATCTGTAGCAGATGAAGCTTGAGAAAAATGAATAAGAAGTTAAAAATTGAAGGTAAAAATAAAGTATTTATCTTGCAGATAAATATGAATAAATCTCTGCAAATACTGGTTTTATTTTGTAAAACTGATATATAACCTAAAATAAGAAAAAGGTCCTGCATCACTGTAGAAAACTGTGGAAGAAAATAATTCGAAAGATTTTCTTAAATATTAAAGCAAGGCTTATGCATTTCTACAATAAAAAATAATTACAAAGCTCATCATAATTAGAGGACATGATATTTTTCTTTATTGTCCTTATTTTCAGTTCAGGTAAACTAGGAAAAGATTTGAAGGCTGCACTATTTTTAGTGGAAAAATCCTTGAGAGAGAGATGGAATGAGAGATAGGAAGAGGGGAGGGGAGAAAAAAAAAGGCTAGAGAGAGCTTTCTGATCTTACGCTGGGAGAACATATGGTACCGGTGTTTCAAGACCTGTCATAAACTGCACTGAGGAAGAAAGACCTAAGAAAGATTACAGTCTGTCTTGAAACAGAAAATATAAAATTGAGATTTTTTCCTTTTGAACACATGAAGATCAGCAGTACGTCATAAAGAAGAAAAAGGAAAGGATTCAATCATTGAAACTGAACTTAGTGGAAGAGAACCTGAAAAATTCAATTTTTTTTCCACATAGATAGTGAGATTGCACCAAGTGCAGGTTGCCAGTCTGCTAAACCCAAAGGGAAAATGATCCTCAAGTGAATGTGGGGAAAAAGGTAAGAAATATAATGAGATTAAAGTTGTTTAAGAAGACTTACGTTACTCCAAGCAGTAATATGCTAGGAAGAAAAAATGAAGTAATTATACTAACAGCAAGATATTTCATTTCCCATGATTGTTATCAAGAAGGAGGTAGGAAGGACATGTTCTGAAAGGAAGGAGAAGAGAGTGGATGGAAAGGGAGTAGAGATGGAAAACCGTGGGGTGGCATTGAGATAGGAAGTGGTGTGTGGGGGAGAGTCCTTTACATGCCTGCTTTGCGGGGTCTTGCACAGCAGTTGGCTGGCTTTTCAAGGGGCAGCCAGCCCAGGATTCATGGAGACAGAGGAATTAGCATTGTGCAGGGTGGAGGAGGTGAACTTAAACCTTTGGGGGAATGCAGAAACAGGTAAGAGGTATAACAACAGGATGTATTTATGGTTTCAGGTGATAAGATATGGGACTAGAACACTACCATATCCATGGTAATGCCCTATGGATCAAGCAGAGTTTTGTTAGCATCGTTTGACTTATTATCATAGAATTCCTTCATCTCAGATACAATGGCATATTGGTAGAGTGTCATTATAGGTGATTTTATTAGTGAAGTTTCCCCTCTTAAAAAATCTTAAAGATCTCAGTGTCTAATAGGCCTTTTCACTCCTGGAACTGAAATCTAAGCAAATAGATCCTCTTCCTCAAAGCTAGAGAGCTAGCGAATCTCTTTGGGAAATGATAAAACAGAACAAACTACAATATTCATCTGAAAAATTGTACGTTCAAACAGAAGTGTCTTAGATGTGGTTAAGTATGTAACGGAGAACTTATGTGCAAGTGTGGCATAAATGTGTAACGATATAGTTATTAAATGTATATAATAGTATTTATGTATTATAGTTATTTATACTATATAGTGAATATAGTTACAGCTACAGTGGGATGTGAGAGAAGCCTTAGAAATATTAAGAAAAAAGTATAAAACTTTTGGAAAGACAAGTAGTAATTACTTCACACAAGGTAACATGATTTTGTGTGTTTTTATTTTGAATTATGTGCTGTAGATAAATTAGAACAACACTTAACTATACTATCTAAAATATTTACTTCCTGTCATTTAGAAATGAAAAAAAATCTTCCATTATCAAGTACTGTGTGGATGTTTGTGAAAGGATCTTAGCTAAACAAGGTAACAGACTCTTGTATCTTTCTTTACAGGGCTATTTAAAAAAAAATAAGCAAAAACCAAAACAAACAAAAAACAACAACAGCAACAACGACAAAATAAGCACCACAACAGCATGCTATTGCATTGAGAGATTAATTTTTGATCTTTTAAGTAGGAGGCTTCTCTTGGAACAAAGTAAAAACTAGCAATAGCCAGAAAGGAGAGAGTTTGACTAACTGCTTACAGTACAGATCTATTTCATTAATAAATGCTGATGGAGAGATTTTTGTCAGCATGCTGGCAGGTAAATTAGGAAGTACTTTAGCTAGATACATGCACTTAGATCAGTTGGGAATTATTATAGGCAGACTATTTGCAGATACTATTATGAGAGCCCTGGGCCTGCTGTGTAAAAAGCATAAAACATGGTTATTTTGCTTTTTCTTGATGCAGAACATATATTTAATGTGGATACAATAGGAGTATATGGACGGTGCATTAGGCAAGCATAAACTTTAGAAATATATTTGACAAGAACTAATAAAAAGTACAAATGTAGAACCTTGAAGAAAAAAGGTTTTATTCCTTAAAATACATACAATTTTTTTTGCTGGAAGGTACGGCTAGGAAAAATGAGCAAAGGAAGACTCAAAGAGAGAGATGATAAGGAAACTGAAGCAATGAAGAGAGGTAGAAATCAATATACTTAATAAAAATGTGTTATAAACTGCATAACTGGAGATGACTGTTTCTGGCAAGGTGTGAACACAGACTGCTAAATACCTTGTTTAGAAGTTAAATACGTTTGAAGACCTATAAGAAGTCTGTAAGAAATTAATTGCAATAGTAACTCTTGAGCTGAATGAAAACAACCTGTTACATACTTCAAGCCCTATGCTATGAAGAAAGGCTGAGAGAGCTGGGGTTGTTCAGCCTGGAGAAGAGAAGGCTCCAGAGAGACCTCATAGCAGCCTTTTAATACTTAAAGGGGGTTTATAGAAAGAGATGGAGAGCAACTTTTTGCTTAGTCAAATATTGGTAGGTCGAGGGGGAATGGTTTTAAATTAAGATGGGAGGGTTAGATTAGACATTAGGAGGAAATTTTTCACTTGGAGCACAGGTTGACCAGAGAAGCTGTGTATGCCCCATCCCTGAAGGTATTCAAGGCCAGATTGGATGGGGCCTTGGGCAACTTGATCCAGTGGGTGGCATCCCTGCCCATGGCAGGGGGATGCTCTTTGAGGTACCTTCCTGGGTGATCTTTGAGATACCTACCAACCCAAGCTGTTCTATGATTCTGTGATAGACTGTTTTATCTATAGGAACTTTCTTCAAGCCTGCACTCTGTCACATTACTCCAATTTGGTAGGAAACACTTTTTTTCATCCTTATTTAAAAATATGAAAAGAATGAAGCATTCTATTAAGAGAAACTATTTCATTATTCAGAATACTTGAAAAGAAACAAAAGAAAGATATTCAGAAATACTGATTTTCTTTACGCATTTAGTGAAGATGGAAGTTCATCAGTTCCTAGCCATGATTTCTTGTTTATAACTTTGATACTTCTGTTAGATTTTTTTCTTTTACTATATCTTTAGCAACTGGAACTTTTCCTTTGTAAGTCCTCTTACCTATTATTACGCAAGTTCCACAACCTGATTCTAATATATTCTGTATATATCTGGTTATGTTGAAATTCATAAGGCCAGATAGTTTGAAAAGAAATAGCAGCAAATCTCAGTCCTTCCATCTGTAAAGGTGTACCTGTTTATTTTGTAGTAAGATAAGTAATTTTAAAACATACTGTGCTCTTGGAATAGCTTTATTGCATCATGGTGGTTAAAGGCTGGAGAATGAGCTACATATTAGATCTAAATTATCAAACTGCTTTTACAGCACTAATTAACTCTTAAGACTTCTGTGAGGAAATCAGGTGAATGTCATCAAAACTTGAAAGGTAAAGATGCTAGATAGATTGATTATGTGCAGAGGTGGATCTTCAGATGGGATTATCTTCCATTTCCTAGTCCAGTAGACCATAACACATCTCATCAGCTTGCTTGGTATTTTCCTTTTCATTTTAGGGTAACAGATGGTTTTGTTAACCCAAGCGCATCATTGCAACCAAAAGTGTTGGGATATCTAGCCTTCTTACGCCTATAAGAGACGTGCAGGTCTCTGTATGCCTTTACAAGCCACACACAGTAACAAGCAGCATTCCTACGGCGCATCAGGTGATCCTTGCCTACTGCACTCTGAGCTTGTATACAAAAACTGAGTTCTCTTCAAAATGGGGAAGACAATAAACCACAGAAAGCTGGCATCCTTTGAGTGAAGTATACTGTAGAGAAATTAAAATGTAAAGTATCTCTAAAGAATATTTTCAGTTGGAGGGTGGATGAGCTGAGGCAGATGTCAAGAGAAGTGTGTTTTACACCTCAAAAGCTGTCACAGCAGAAGTGCTAGCCTGTGGTTCGGTGATGGAATATGAAGATAGCAGATGGTGTCAGAACACAGATATCTGTCAGAGCAGGGCTGAAGAAGCAGAAAGCTTCAAATAAGTAACAGTTTTGAGTGTTTAGGTTTTAGAAGTGAACCAGGGAAAGGCAAAATCAATATGCCACATTGTAGGCAGTCAGTAAAAAATGCACAGTGAGTTTAACATCATCCTAACAGATCAGTCAGCAAACACCCAGGTTAGCATACTGCTTGCAAGCCAAAGGAAGGAGGTGGTTGAAAATCTGTATAGAAAGGAATTTCAGCAGATCTGTCCTTGTGCTTTTGAGGGAAGGTGCTACTGCCACAAGGATGCTCAAGTTGAATCAGGTTAGAAATGGAAGCCTTTTGTATCATTCCCATGTCTTTGCTTTCTACAGAAGAGGATGACCTCCTCCTTCTCCAGTTCTTTGTGTTGCTATGGGCCTCTAAAATTCATAGCTATAACAATATGAGGAAAATTCCTAAACTGAACCAGAAATAAGGCTCTGTCATCCCACCACCCCAACCCTCCCAAGTGGAAGAGCAAAATATTTTTGGTGATTTATTTTCTTCAATGGCAAGTTGATCCTGATAACTTTGATCCCTGAGATTAAGTTACCAAGACTATGGTTGGCTGTGGTGAATAATTAGCATTCTCAAATTCAAGCTTGCTTTACAAGATGTTGTAACTTTTTTTTTTTTTTTTTTTTTTTTTTTAAATTTTAGCTGTTATAATTGTATTAGTATCATCAGAAAGGGTTGGGCAATGGATCCTGTGTTAGAGTTCCTCCAACTTTGTACATTGCTGCATAACAGCTTTTTGGTGTGATGCATTGTTGGTGGGACTTCCAGTTGAAAAGCAATCTCAATCTTTCAGAAAAGATGCTGTAAGAGAGTGTGTTGAAATCTCTATGAATAAAACATGTTTCTAAAACCTATAACAAATGAATTACCACTGTGGTCAGTACAAGGTAAAGCTTAAAAAAATGTCACTACCCAAAATGCCATTCTCAGCTGAGCATCCCTAGAAAGGAAAAAAAAAAATCACTAAATTCCACTCACATTCTCTGTTCCTGTGGGCATATGTAATCTTGAGCTTGTGGAAAATTTTCTGTGAGTTGTCCCATGATATTCATAATTTTCTTCCCTCCAATTTGTATCAATCTTTTGTCCTTCAATAGAACTTTCTGAGGAGATTTTGCATCCAACAAGACAAAGCCAACAATCATGCAATTATTTTAACCTTTAAGCTTAACATAATGTGAAGGTCAATGTATTTGTCAATGTAAATCTTAAATGCAAAAGCAGTAATTTAGTATCTTGACTGTTACAGGTTATAATTCTTTATTATGCTAATAAGACTTTAACATCTATTATAAATGCCATAAAATTAAGTGGATTGTACTAATAAATAGGACAAGGTTACCTTAAAATTTAGCATTTTTGTTTCCTTTTTTTATCATCTTATACTATGGTTTTATATAGGCAGGTGAAATTACTGTAAAACTTCCTTAATTGTTGTATACATTTCTTCTAAAACCTTCTACAAAATGCTATTTAATGCACTTATGAAAAAGAATTGGTAGCTAAAATATTCCCAGAATGACATTTGTACTTTCCCCTGCAGTAGCAGTTTTTTTGCTAATCATGCAGTCCTGAAATTTTGGATGGTACTATTAACATTTAAAGTGAATGCAGGAGCAGTTCAGGATATACTTCAGGATATTACAGTCTGTTATGGCAGGGTCTTGGGGTCTTATTCCCTACAATGTGAAGTGTGACCACCACCCTTGCAAACTGCAAGCCTGGCACTGCAGCACCCTGGAGCAGAAATATACACTGGTGGTATTGATGTCTACCAGGTAAAAAGTGTTAGTACCTCCTCTGAGTAGATTCAATCTCCATTACTTGTACTGATTTTTAATACCAGCTTAATAACTAGGGGACTTATCTAAAAGTGTCTAGGAAATCTAAAAGCCCCAACCTGAAAATAGATGGCCTTTTAAATATGGAGCAATTTACATCAGCAAATGCTTCAGATGTATTATGAAAGTAATGTTTCAGACCAAGAAAGCCTCCCTTGCCAGTCAAAGCTCCTAGGCTAAACTCCTGATAAAATAATGATAATAAAATGTAGTTCTTGTAAGTCACTTCTTATTAGGAACAACAAATAAATCATCCATGGAGGTCAGTTCTGCGTCATCTGGGTCTCAGCCCAACATTCAGACCTCTGGAGGTGCCGTTACGGATGGAGGGCTCTTCCTCAGGACTATTACCTCTGCTGCCACTTGGTGCATTCAGCCAGAACACACAACAAAACTGCGTTGGCAGTGAAAATAATATCCCAGACATGAAAGAGGAAACTGGCAGTTTTGCCAACTCTTCTGTGCTGTGTTTTTTTATGAGTTCTTTTTACTGTTCTTTCTAAAAGCTTCATCTACTGTTTTTCTCTTATTTAGCAATCTTATTTAGCAATCTCTTCCTCTGAAAAGGCATAGACTTTCCTATTTATGAAAAAAAATGATGACATGCTCTTGGAAAATCTGCTTTCAGAAGACGAGAATTAATTGCTTTGGTAATGTTATGACTTGGAGTATGACATTTCCACTGGAAATATTTTGTGTGCCTTCAGGGAAAAGGAAACAAGGAAGAGGGAGAAAGTAGATAAACAGAGCTTTATTTTTTCTGTTTCTCCGCTGCTGTCTACAATATACAGCTGATTTATACCCGGCAGCTATGGGTGATGAAGCTGTAGCCAATTCACTGTGGTCATCTCTCCCTACTACTTGTGAGTGTGGTTAGATGCAGTGACAAATCAGAACTAAAAGGTTTCCATTTCAAATACGTATCAGCTGAGAAATTCACTGGAAGGTTGTTGGAGAGAAAGAGTTGATGCTAAACCCAAGAAGTGTGAACGTACAATATAACAGTTCAAGGAAAATATCAGCTGCTTAAACTAACTTAATGGCAGGAAAGGGTCCAGCAGTGACATGAGGTCCAGTCAGGAAAGATTATTGTTGGGTACTGTTTATTACAAAGCTGGTAAGTTTGTTTGTGTGTATATTTGGACATTTTTTTAGCATTATCATTGTATTTCCATGTGGACTTTATTAGGGAGTTAGGGAGCTAAAGGTTAAAAGTTAAAACAGGCAGAGAACTTCTAGGACTTCTCAAAATGGTTTACATGCCTTTTATGCTAACCTTGGATCTAGGACTCTATCAGAAGAGGTAAGTGTTGTGTTTGTGTAAAGCATTCCTACACTACACATCTGCTGTGGTGATAAATGTTACAGGAAGGAGAAACTGAGTGACTACAGTACTTTCATGTATCTACCTTTCTCTTTTCAGTTTGATTCCTCTGAAGCTCCCTCTAAGAATTTTAACATAAGGGTATTAACAATTCTTAGTCAGACTTCGTAATTTCTGATACGCCTACTTCTGATTGGCTGGTCCTAAATTAATCTTATGCAAGTTACTAGGATGCTAATGTTAACTGCATGGTATCTATGCAGGTTGGAAACTATGAAAAATTCAGGTTGGAAATTCTGAGAAACTTCTTCTCAGAGTGGTCAGGCACTGGAACAGGTTGCTCAGGGAAGTGGTGAAGTCACTGTGCCTGGGGGTGTTTAAGGAAAATTTGGATGTGGTGCTTAGGGACATGGTTTAGTGGGTGATATTGGTGCTGGGGGGATGGTTGGACCAGATGATCTTGGAGGTCTTTCCCAACCTTGATGATTCTGTGATTCTACTACTTGGGCTTCACTGACATTAGTCGTCTTTAGAGCCAATGTAGAATGAAGCCATCTTAAGCTATGCAGTGCTGCCCATGCTTATAGTCTATGTTGGAAGAAAACCCACTCTTGTGATTTCAGTATGTCCAAGCATAACTTTTTAGACAGTTTTCAAATTTCCCTTTAAAAGCATTATTCTGAAATAATGCTGCTGTTCTGTGATTATTCAACAGCTTGAAAATATTAGCCTAAAAGTACAGTGCTCTGTTAAGATATCTAAGTATGTGTTGAGATCTATGTTTTTATTTAAGAGGGATTCAAACTGATCTCACACTAAGAATAACTCTCTGTGCAAGGGTGAGAGAAGCTGAAAATACTCTGTTTATTTATACTGAAGTTGTCATCCAGGCTGGCAGACTTAATCACCAAGAGGGATTGATAAGTGAAAACTTGGCAGGTAAACATGGAAAGACTTCACAGTTCTACAGAAAAATTCCTGATGCAAGAGGCTAAGTACATCCCACCCTATTTGTACAGTTTAGTGGATTTTTGAAAAGGTGGTGAAGATTTTGGTGACCTATTGCGAAGGTGCAGAAAATTTTCATCTTCATGCTTTAAATAGTAGACAGCAATACAGTACTGATAAAATTAATGTAAAGAAACCTTCGCTGTGTATACCAGTGTATGTTGCTACTACTTAATAAAAGCATTGGTGAAATGACTGGGGGCAATGTGAAGAAGCTTTATCAAATTGTAGTGTGTGTGGAATTCAACACAGGGACTTTAGCAGGCTGGAGAAATGGTCCAGCAAAAGGAAGTGCAGAGTCCTGTAGCTGGGGATGAATAACCTCCTGCAGCTTTTAAAGATAAGGCCCTAAACATCCTGGTGGATGCTATGTTGAACATCAGTCAGCAACGTGCCCTTGCAACAAAGAAGGCTACCAGCCTCATGGGCTGCATTAGGACGAGTGTTCCAGTCAGGTTGAGACAGATGATCTTTCTCTATTCAGCACTTGTAAGACATATGGAGTGATGTCACCAGCGTTGGGTCTCACTAGTACAAGATAGAGACAGCAGAGGAAGTCCAGCAAAGGGCAATGAAGATGTTTTGGGATGTTGGAGCATTGAATGTGTGAGGAGAGGCCAAGATATGGGATTGCTCACCCGGGGGAAAAGAAGGCTTGGGAGGAATCTCATCAGTATGTGTGAATATTAGATCAGTGGGAGTAAAGAAGATGGAGCAAGACTTGTCTCATTGTATCCAGTGATGTGGCAAGAGGCAATGGGGCACAGACTGAAGCACAGGAAATAATGACTTTGGAGACAGTCAAAACCTGACTGGACATGATCCTGGGAAACCTTACTGTAGCTGACTCTGCTTGAGGCAAGGGGTTGGACTAGGTGGTTTTCTAACCTCAAACAAACTGTGATTCTGTGAGTTCCAATTTTTAATGCTAGTGATTTGCTACTGCAAAATTCAACATTAAAAATTTAAGGCACGTTGAAATCTATTCATCTTTGTGTCATTGCCCAGTATAATTGTTTTCTGTTAAACAACCTGATTTTTATTTCACAAAGAACAAGACTTTGTTTTCTTGCAAATATTGGGAATGTTTGTACATCACAGAGTTACAGTTTGCTCGCATCTTTCAGTTACGTGCCTCAAACACATTGCAACTGGGACAAAACGCTGACATCCAAGACTCTGTCGACTGAATCTTAAGAATTGAAATACAGATTTAAAATGTCTCTCACACACTCACACTTCATCAGACTTACAAACCCTTGTCCCTCATAGCTGAAAATACCTTGTCACCTCTACTTACTGTATTTTATTTTCCTGGGAAAAATAAAATCATAGCTATGATCTGTGTACCAGAAGTCTACAAAGCATGCTGGCAACCCTCTACTAGTCTTCTCATGTTATTGATTGTTTAACTTATTATTAACTTATATTATTGTTTAACTGTTTAGGGACAGTATTTTAATTTACTGTTCCTTTTAATCAACATTGCAGTGGATATTGCCAAGATTTTTTTTTTTCATGGTCGGCTGATAGTCCCTCTGGTTTGCCCCATTGTTGCAGTGTCTGGTAGCATGGAACGTGATTTCCTCCTTAATCATCCAGACGTGATCTACACATCCTCCAAATGTTTGCTGCATAATATTTTAGCCAGATACTGCCAAAACTTAAATATGTGTAAATGTTACAACTAAATTAATGATTGCTATTATAATCCAAACATAGGGCTAAGAATATTCTGCTCTTGGCTCTGTCATGAGATTCTTAAGATTAAACTGAGTAACTCAGTTGTATTCTCTGAGCTTTATTTATCTCCACATAAAAACGAGAAAAGTAACTGTCTGCCTTATCATTATGGTAAAGCTTTATTTCCTGATGCTCACCAAGCACCGAAGATCAGTGTACTTACCATGGAGAAGAATAATCAAATAACAGTATTTCTATAATTTGTTGGTAAAGAGAAGTAGGATTTGATATCAGAAGCTTTGCCTGTAGTATCTGATAAAATCCTGTGCAGCTTTAATGTTTTTGGAGGACCTAATTGTGTCCTATTCATCCCTAGGCAATTTATTTGTATCAGGTAAACGATTTCAAGCTTAACTTTGCTCAAGTTTTAAGATGCATTATTCTACCCATGTTTCTCCTGGTAGAGGAAAACAGTTCCTTCTGATGGAAACTTAGTCTTTAGCATTCACTTATTCTGAGTGAGATGGGAAATGATAGGGCTGGCCAGGGTAGCCTGTGCCTTTTTATAATCCTTCTACAAATTGCTCCAAAGAAGGCTTATACTGTTATGTTGAGGAGAGGAAAAAAAGGGCATAAAACTGTGTGGTTTAATTTAGTGCTTGCCTAAATGTAATCTAAACATGAGAAGGGAGGTGTGGGTGGTGGGAAGTGAAGATTAATAAATAAATAAATACGCAGGCAGCAGTCTGGGGTGGTTGAGAATAACCTTTCCTGGACATACTTGGTAGATTATTTATTTTTTTTTTTTAAGTATATGCTAATGTATGGATATTTTTTTTTTTTCCTCCAGATTGTTTAGAAATTTGCTACATAAGTCTAAACAATTTCAACAAGATTCAGTTCTATATACCTTGGTTGAGAGTAAATTATTGCATATCACATTTATTAGGTATTTTATTTCTTCATATTTGGCATTGGTCTTTCATGTGTTCACCAAACAAGAGAAAAATGTTTAGCACAAGCATTTTCACACTGAAAATCCTAAAGAGAATAGAGTAGTTTCCTTCCTTCTTTTTTTTTTTTTTTATATATTACTTTATATTTTTAAATAAATAGTCTAAATGAAGAGATTTGTTTTAAAAATTGAGTTAAGATTGTTAGCTGATGTAAATGCATGTTAAAATCAACGTTGTTTTATATTGAGTGGACTTTTTGATGGAAAGATGAGAGTTCAAAATCCTGTTATACATCTAGTATGACATAGAGATGTTTCCATCCAACTGAGTAGACTAGTTGAGCAGATTCTTGCATGGGACTGTTTTTAGTTTTACTTGCAGTTCAAAAAGCATACTTTATTTTAGTATGTAGAAAACCTTTTCCTGAGTGTTTGCATTCCTCTGTGGGAAAGGATCATAAATGCTCTTTTGTTTATCAAGCCAGGTCAGATTACTATTGTTGATGAAATATGTTTGTAAAGCTGGCCCATTCAGAACATCTGTTCAGAGGAATGGAATAATTGCTGCTGCTTTTTGAGCCACATTACACTATTACTTTTCTCTTGTTGTTCTTGAGAAATATAAAATGTCTTTCTGTGGGTAGACAGATGGAAATGCAATGTTACTGTTTGACTATTGGCACTTCTGGCCCTATGAATCTTTAAGATGTTAAACAGAAGGGCGCGGATAATACCAAGTCAAAACTTGGTTTGTACATCATAGAGTATTCACAAATAATGTTCCCTCTCTTTGCTCAGTCCTGATCCAGCTTCTCTCCCTATTGCATTGCTATTACCATTTCAAAGGAGAAAAGAACAGAGAGAATTTACAATATGCATTTCTTTTTCACTTTCTCTGTAATAAAATGCAAACAACTTCATTTTCCACAAGGCTACTGCTGGCTTGCTTTTAATCAAACAAATATCATACCCATTAATTATTGTTTGATTTAATTATTAATCAAATGATGGAGAAATAGTTCTTGGTCGTTCACAAAGATGCCTCTTGAGTTGTCCAAGTCAGTTATAAATAAAGAAGGGTGTGAGAAAGTAGTACTTCAAAAGTTCCCAGTTAATGTTAATATGGAAGAACTCACCATGGGTTATTTGCATTAACTAATGATGACCTGAGATCAAAGTCTGAGCCCACTGGAACTTGAGCTTCCAAGGTAGCCTAGTTCTGAGATGTCTAGTGAAATCTTCCAGAAATGAAATATAAACTACTGTAATGGGCTATCAAAACTGTCAAGCTGGCTCAGCAGAATGAGTGATGTGTTTAAGTCTGATCATTTTTCAAAAGCTCTATGAAACTAGAATAGTTCCATCCAAATGGCCACAAGCGACTTCTGTATCCAATTATCAAAAACAAGCTTAACAAAAGCTGTCAAGTGCTGAATTGTGTTTTTGGAATCATGCTGCAAAGTGATGAAATGATTACCCTTAAAGAGAACTTTGTACATAGATTAATAAACATTTCTCCTACTTAGTGATCCAAAGCAGTAATTAATGTCAAAAGGAAGTAATTCCAATTTTAGCTCACACACATACTAAAAGTTTAAATGTTACTTTTGTCGACAAGTCTTCTACAATACCGTAAAGCATGCAAGCACAAAAGGTGAGGGTTTAACATTAAGCAAAGCCTGACAGACTGTAAGTACTCACAAAGCTGCTCTTGTAGAAAATCACTGAATATGTAAAATTAATTAGTATAATTCTGATCAGTGATTCTCTCTCAGTAATAGTTTTAACTAGAATTAATAATCAGCTACTCTTTGTATTTTTTTAATGTATGCTTCTGACTTTACTGTGTGCATTAAAAGTAGAGCTGAAAGTTTTTTAGGGAGCCTTGCTGCAAGCTCTTATCTCTTTAAAAATAAAATAAAGGCAAGACAAGCTTATGAGAAGAAATATAATTAAAGTCACTGACAAAATTAAAGATGGTGGGTGAAATGAGGACAGCAAGGACTTCTCTCCTCTCCTCTTTAGAATCCAAAGCAGTAGGGGTAATGAAACCAGAGAGCAGAGCAGAAAACCCCAAATGCTTTCTTTTTAGTTCATAGCAAGTTACCTCTAAAGTTTTTGATTCAACTGAAATTTCAGTTTCCTAGACCTTTTGGAGCAATGCTGAGATGAGAGGTCTCTATTTCTCCAGTTTTAGCAATGAGTAGTTTAAACATAAAAATACAAAGCTAAGAAAACATGGTAAACATGATTTCCTGGTATAGGTACTCTGGTCCTATGTTGTAGCCCTCCTCTGGACCCATTCTAACAGCTATACATCTTCCTTGTGCTGGGATCCCCAGACCCGCATACAGCACTCCAAGTGAGGCTTCACAAAGGCAGAGTAGAGGGGTATGATCACCTCCCTTGACCTACTGGCCACTCCTCTGTTGATGCAGCCCTTTAGGTAGTTATTACTACCTCTGACTTATAGGGGGAGTTGAATTTTTGTGGTTTAATGTTTAGTTTGTTTCCAGAAAATAAAGAACCAAGCAGTGCTTTTGGGGCACTCTGAAATAGGTGATGATCGTTACTGAGAACAATTACAAAAATATAACTTTTGTGTTTCGATGACACATAAGAGACAAAGAAAGAATTTACAATATTTCTATAGCAAAAGCTACGTGGTTGTTTTATTTCATTTTCAATTGAAAATGGATCTTTTGGAAGATAGAATAAAATGATGTTTTTAGAAGTTGGCACCAAGAATTCAAAACTTTTTCACAAGCTTTTCTTCTACCATATTGAGTCTAGAATAGTCTACTGGGACTAGCATTTGAAGGTGAGCAGTATCGTCATGCTTCTCTATTGTTTTCTCAGATGAGACAAAATAAACAGATTCGGAACAGCTAATGCCTCCCTATATTTATTTTCCATTAATTGAGTTATTCTTTTTAATTTATTTGTTTGAAATCCATCAATGCTTGGAGAATTCCTTCTATATCAATTCCTTCTACATCTTGGAGAATTCCTTCTGCATCAAGGAATCTTTCTAAATCTTTCTCCCTTCTTTGGATGCTTCACTTCAATGACTCTAATCTAGTTCTGTCAGTCAAGTAGATTGTCCACGATCATCTCTGGTAAGGAAATTATATATTTTTTTTGTAAGTACATTTTATGAAATAGATTTTTTTATTGAGATGTACTCAGTATAGAAAGTAAACCTATGTTGTTATAGGATTTTTTTTTTTTTACATTGATTCTTGGTGTTACAATAGATAATAGTGTTTTGCATATCTTTTGTAATAGATAATACTGTTTCGTAGTGTTTTGTTTTTACCTGTGGCACAACAACCCCAAGCAGAGCTACAGGCTGGGAGATGAGTGGTTGGAAAGCTGCCAGGCAGAGAAGGACCTGGGAGTACTGGTCAGCTGAAAATGAGCCAGCAGTGTGCTCAGGTGGCCAAGAAGGCCAACAGCATCCTGGCTTGCATAAGAAGCAGTGTGGCCAGCAGGTCTAGGGAAGTGATTGTCCCCCTGTACTCGGCTCTGGTGAGGCCGCACCTTGAGTACTGTGTTCAGTTTTGGGCCCCTCGCTACAAGAAGGACATGGAGGTGCTCGAAAGAGTCCAGAGAAGGGTGATAAAGCTGGTAAGGGGTCTGGAGAACAAGTCCTACAAGGAGCGGCTTAGAGAGCTGGGATTGTTCAGCCTGGAGAAAAGGAGGCTCGGGGTGACCTTATCGCTCTTTATAAGTATGTTAAAGGAGGCTGTAGCGAGGTGGGGGTTGGTCTGTTCTCCCATGTGCCTGGTGACAGGATGAGGGGGAACGGGCTAAAGTTGCGCTGGGGGTAGGGGGGTTAGGTTGGATCTTAGGAAGAACTTCTTTACTGAGAGGGCTGTGAGGCATTCGAACAGGCTGCCCAGGATAGTGGTGGAGTCACCATCCCTGGAGGTCTTTAAAAGACGTTTAAATGTAGAGCTTAGGGATGTGGTTTAGTGGAGGACTTCTTAGTGTTAGGTCAGAGGTTGGACTAGGTGATCTTGGAGGTCTCTTGCGACCTAGACGATTCTGTGATTCTGCATTGTAAATGGTATGAAACGTTGAGTCTTATAAAGACTGTGAAAATCATAATGCAGATGATTCATAAGCTTATAGAAGTGTATTTTCTCAGATGCACAACAGTACCCTGAAGGAACATCATGGGCCTGCCTTGGGCTTTATGGGGAACTCTGAAGCTGGTGAAGCTTAATATGGGCATTGAGATACTTTTGTGGCGTACAAGATTAAAACATCCTTAGTGTTATGCATTGGATTCTGGTCAGCATACGTTTGGAACACTTCATTTCATATACATATGAAGGTGCTTTACATTGCCGAAGTAAGCCCTAAATATTTACTGTGAACTCTAACAAGATATTTTGCTGTGATTCTTGTCAAGTACCCAAGGGTCTGGCTGGAAACAAGGCTTTTATTCACTTTCTGCATACACTATTTCATGTTTTTATTAACTTCTTAAGCTTTGCTCAGACTTCTGGAGCAGAACTGTTATTAGACTGCATTTGCTGAAACTTGCAAATTTCTAAAGAGTATATACAATATTGGTAGCTTAGAACTTGGCTTAATGAATTTTATTTGCCATACCTCATGTCTCATATTTACTACTGACAATAATTTTGCTTTTAGGAGCTTCACTAGTTCTTCAGTGGCTTTCAATAGATAACATTTTGTGTTTTATAGTGCAACATACATATCACATGGATAAATCACACTTTCAGACTTTGTTGGCTGAGAAGTCATGGATTAAGTCAGGCTAAAAGGTGGTTAACCTTTTCAAAAATTTCTAGTTTCCCTTTGTTATTTATGTAATTCTTATTTCACTTATTAAAGCAAACAGAACTAGGGTATTTTATGAAAAGTGTTTACTAGGCCATCTGTCTTGTGTTCTCTGTATGAATATGGAGTTACACGGCAAAGAATTTTTCCCTTGGAAAAGCTATTATCAGGAGATTTTTTTTATCAGATCATATGAAGAAAAATGCTACTTAAACATAGTTTGCTTTGTTGCAGTAAAGAAATATAAACAGAAAACACTCTGACAAATAAGAAAAAAAAAAAAGCTGCTTCCAGCAGCTTTATGTGACAACAGACCTTATTGAAATAGAAGAAATTAAAAGGAAAGATCTTGAAGAAATGTACTTTTGTAGTAAAAACAGAACAAAAGAAAAACATAAAATTTGAAATTGAATTTGAGAACTAGGTTTTCATACGTACCTCTAGCATGGGGAAAAAAGTAAGGTTTCAGAATATCTATTTTGTTTACTTCAGAATGAAATCAAATTTTAGGATTAGAAGTATTTCCAGTGACCACTATCTGACAGTTTTTCTTCATTTGTGAATCAACCATATTTTAAAATAGTGTAGTAACTAAGCAGTGTCTTAAGTTCTAAGTCATATTAATATTTTATATGCAAAGGTTCGAAATGACTAACTTTTTTGTATGGTTATCATTTATTCTTTAATGTTATATGTATGAAACAGTTCTATATTGTGCAGTGGAAAAACACATAGTTTCCTAGTAGGAAAAGGAAGTTGTATTACAGGACTTGTGTAAGAACTTGCAGTGTTGCCAGTGTTGGATGATTAGATCATCAATCTTGAAACCACCAGATTCACAGATACCTTTCATATTGTTTGTCTTCCTCTTAAATATGTAGGCTGTGCCAAAGCTTGGAGGCACATCTTCACTGAGAAAGGGAGGATGGTGGAGCAAGGTTCTTGTAGATCACAACAATCACAGTGAGCGCCTTGCTTGAAATGTCTATAGGGTGCTCTTGTTCCAACATATTTTAGGGTACAGCTTCAACGCTTTAAGTATTTGTCATATTTTCGTGTGTAGATGTTTAAAGAAAAATCTGTTGCTTCTGTGGCATATCCAATGAAATGTTATTTCCTGTTCTTGTGCTGTATACAATATTGTTCTCTAGTAAATAGTTGAACCCATCCTTTAGGTCCAATGAGAGTAAACTTGGAAAAGATCTGTATGAAACACCACATGCTTGCAGTTACCTTGACTATTATTACTTCATGCTTTGTCATTTCAGTAGGCCTGCAAGAGACGTGGTGCTGAAGAATATGAGAAAGCAGTCAATGATGTGTTATAGCTGCTTATTTTTTCAGTGTCTTATTCCTTAATGAATTCTTTCTAGGCATGATCTTGGCTAGCCTGATGTAAGCCTGGGAGTCAGATTTTTCACTTAATTTGATCTGATCAGATGCCATGAGAGCATGTTTTACTATGTTCTGAGTAATTGCCCTTGAACAACAAATATGTGTCATAAGAAGTTCAAATGCCTTGAACAGTATGTACAGCATCTCTAAAAAGAGCAGGTAGTTTTGTTAAGTAGTTTTGTTAAGTGTTCAACTCCTGTAGATTCTCTACTTTTCTCTCCTGGAGAATCTTTTCTACACTTCAAAATAATGGTCGAGATGGCACTTTGAACAACTCAGGTTTGTTTCTATGATTGTAATTACTAGGTGAAAATCAGACAGGCAATAACAATTTCTGTCACTAAAAAAAAAAGTTCATGGTGAAAACAGAAGATTGGACAGCCGCTTTGAACCTAATGCCCAGAGTGCTTGTTATGACTTACCGTACTCCATATGTTCAGTGCTTTTAATTAAATAAAATCTTCCTTGGGGCTTTTGGATACTTCCTGACAAATTCTTTTATTTGCTTTTATTGCTCTCTATCTTCATCTTCTTTTCTTACATTTTGAGTTGAAACCCCTTAGAGTAGAGGCCTTTTATTCTAATCAGAATTGTGTAGGATAAAGTGCAATGGAGAATCCTGTTACTTGATTAGACCTATTGCAAAAATGACAATAAGTTACAGTATTAGGAAATGTTTTGACCTTCCATAGGACACATACAGCTGAAAACTGCAAAGATGAAGCATCTCCTTTAAAGCAACCAGTGATGTTAAAGAATTTATTTGAAGAAAAAAAAGAAAAGAAATCTTTGCCAGTAGCACTGACAGGAATACTCATATGAACTTTTGCAAACATTATTCTGCAAATGCCATTCTAAACAGACGTACCTTTATGAACAGTAACCTGACATTTATAACCATTCTAAATAATGCAACAAAAGAATTTTCAAGGTTCTTGTGAACCTTTCCACATGCAGACTTTGCAGTTTCTTCAATTATTTACTATGTTTAGAAACATCTCAGTAAATCAGATTTTTGAAACACAAAGCAAATATTAACTGTTGAGTTACATGAGCATTTTGAATTTGTGTCAGAAGGAATGTGATGAAAATTCTGTGTGACTTGTTTTTAACAAAACACGAAGCAAACTGCTTTTCCATTTCTACTGGTAGAAACCAAAGCACTTAATATAATTTTTGTAAGGTTTAAATATCGTTACAATGAACTGGAATATGATAGTAATATTTCAGCAACGAGAGAAACGAGAGGCTGATTCTTTGCTGTTGTGTACTACTGGCCATATATTTCATAAAATCAGGATAAAATTTCGTACTTGTTGGCAGAGTCTGTAAGCTTTTAATGAAAGTGTTCTTGCATTTTAATTGATGATTTTTATGAACAATTTTATTATGAAGTTAGTTACATTATGCTCATACATTAGAGGTCATCTAACTTGCTTCAGTCTGACCAAAGTTAATGAGATACCTAAAATGAACTGTCATTACATGCAACTTCCATCTAGTTCTATTTTTTTTAATATCACTTTGTTTTGAGAAAGATGTATGTGGGTGCCTGTACGTATGTGAAGTGCATGACTGTAGGCTACAGAGATTTTTGTGGCACAGAAGCCATTCAGCTTTTGTTAGTGATATTGTAAATATCCTATGAAATGCTGAGAGTTGTTGGTCAAAGAATTACACAATTTTTTATTATTATTTTTTTTTTTTTAAGAAGGAGTTGCAATAAGACATCTCTTTTCTTTTTAGCCTTTTATTTTGAGAACAGAGTTGGAAACTAAGAAAAATGCAAAGCTTTTCCACTTGAGAGAAGAATGGATCTCATGCCATGAACTATGGATTCAGCATTCATTACAATAAGGTTTTCTCAAAATAAATTCTACATTGCCATGATTAGAGTGCTAAGAGCAACTCAGCTCATCTAAATGGTACTAAAAAAAAGTGTGTGTATGCACAGTTCTGTGCCATTCAGGCATTATTTCAGAGGTTGCTAATGGAGGAAATGCATTTTTTTAAGGGCTGCGGAGTGGGGAGAAGCAGTCTTCTGTTCTTTCCAGAAAGCCTATATCACACCAATGACTAGGTCAAAGTAATTGTTTGAAGCAAGCTAGAGTATTCCCATGTTACACATCCTATTGAAGAATATTCTGTATCATAAGAGTGGGGGGTTCTGAAACTGCCTGAGGTTGTGATATTAGAAGTTGCTTTCTTTAAGCACCCAAAACTCTTCATACCTTCAGAACACTTTGCCCAGAAAAGGTTTTGTTGGACTGTTACTATTGCTGTAGTGTTGCTTCTAAATCAAGTAAATCTTGCCTGTTCCTTCAGAACTCAGGATATATACTGTCTTAACAAGTGTAGTAGTTTTGTTCATCATCATAGGAATCTTTAATAAATTTTCACTTATTTTGGGAATTACCAATATGACTTCTGCTTAATATAGCAAGTGTGTTAATGTCACATCCATTTACTATTTGTAGGAATTATTAAAAGGTAAAGGAAGTATTTATATAACTATCAAGGCACAATTTATATTTAAGAAAATTAATTTTAACTTTCAGCTTCAGAGACAAGAGTCTTTTGTCAGTCATAAATAAAGGTCTGTATTTTTTTTTTATTTTTTTTATTTTCAATAATTAAGAAAGTCCAGAGACTGTCTTCTGAGAATTATTACCTTAAAGGCCACTGTTAGTAAGATTTGATGACTCATGCATAAGGAAGTGCTATATACTTACTAGAAATATGCGCTCATTTTCTATTAAATTTCAAAGGGACTTTAAAAGTATTTGAGGACACAGAAGTATCACCTTTTGGATAGCTTATTTTTAGAATGGTTTTGAAAACTCAAAGGAGCTGGAAGGGACTAGTTATCAGGGTGGTCCTCATTTTGAAGTAAAATAAAATACGCGTATGGAAACGAACCAGTGTATGAGCTCAAACTGATCAAACAATTCTCTGTGGACCTCAACCAATGGGACAGGCTATGGTCAACACTTCTAGAACTTCTGAATTTCTCTGGAATGGTTTATAAATAGTGTTTCATTCATGA
The DNA here is from genome assembly GCF_963932015.1 of Anas acuta. Classification (NCBI taxonomy): domain Eukaryota; kingdom Metazoa; phylum Chordata; class Aves; order Anseriformes; family Anatidae; genus Anas; species Anas acuta. The sequence continues at coordinate 36,089,070 of NC_088982.1, forward strand.
TAACTTTTTAAAAGAAATTGGTTTTCTACTTGAACTTTTATTAATATCAAAGGAAGAACTTTATAAATACTCATTGGTACCCCCACCCCTCATCTCTCTGTGTAGCAGAATACGTTAGAGCAAAACTTGGGAAACCATCCTTTCTAGAACATACTACAGTGTAACTGCCAATAATCCTATATCTTGGATACTGAAAAGGTTCTCAATGATTCTTGGAAAATCTTGCGGTAGCCCTGGGGAAGATGTAATTTGTAACAGAAAAACAGCAATATTTACTTCAGATCCTTGGTGTCTTGATAGATAGTCTTTATAATGGAAGTATTAACACATGTATGCTGAGGCTTAGTGTCAAGGATTGAAATTTAGTTGTGCAAACACTTCTTCATATTTCACGGTTTTGTAGGACAAGGCTGTTGTGCTTACAAATTTGTTCTTTAAATGAACCGTTCTGGAAATTCAACTAATGTAAGTTATAACCAGGCTTTCAGCTGATTTAATAGTATAATATAAAGTAACTTATTTAAATATGAAGCATAGAGTGGGCAAGAGTTCTGGAACTCTGGAGCTGACCACTGAATTAGGGTCCTTGTCTGTAAAAAAAAATAAAATAAAATAAAATTAATGTACAAGAAAAACAACAGAACATAAAAATAGAGTGTGGAGATGAATATTTAGGCCATCCAAAATCTGTTTTTGTAGCAGTATGTTATTCTGTATCAATAAGAGAAATACTAATCCTTTTGGAAATGTTTTATTTAAAAGAAGTTGTGTGAACATCCTGTTCTGCAGTGAGGAAGGAGTACAAAATAGTTTTGCTGATAACGGGTGAAAGTTAAGTAAGAAAAGAAATAAACAAGCCTGTTGCATTTCCCTTAACCAGTCTATTTCAAATCAGGATGAACTTGAACTTTCTTAACTAGTGAATATGATATGTCTTAAAAATGAAAGTTAGGTGGCTGAAATAGTTTATATCAGAACTGAAGGCATTCATTTTACTACAGATGATGCAAGACAGCACAATGACCTCCTGAGATTTCTTGTTTTATTTTTCAAGGAATTAATTTTCTTAAGCATTAGTTCAGATACTGCTGGAGGCTGTGTCACATTCTTTGTGTATATGCCTGATAGCTGTACTCACTCTAAATAGGCAAACAAAAAAATAAATAAATAGTAACATGACTATCAGTTTGTGAAATGTCAGTTTCAATTTCTTGATTGGCTCACCAATCTCTCCTCTCCCAAGAAAGGACAGGAAGGGAAAAGCAACAGTTATTTTTGACATGCCCCTAGGTAATTATATTCTTCTTCATCAGACAAGAATGTGTATGCTTGGCTGAACAATTCAGAAATTAAAAGCTGCTGCTCTTATTTGAAAGGCATGTTTTCTTTTGGGGTTTGTGCCACCATTTAAAATAATCTTTGTCTCATTTTAGCTATGATCCTCTCTTGTGGAATGAAATGATGTTTTTTTTTTTTTTTTATCAATATTGATGAAGATATAGCTGATCAAAAATATAGCACATTTTTAATGGAAAACTGAAAGAAATTTTTAGCCGGTTCTTCAAGGAAGAGGAGGAAGGAAGTACCCCAAATTTTTATTTCCTCTTTTGCGCTTCTCTCCATCATCAACTTTTGGGTGCCTTAAAGCTGGTGCCCACACACCTGAAGGATGTGTGGGGAGGTACTGTAAGCTCCTAAATCATCTTTGCATCTCCCTTACAGACTGCATTGTATCTCCCTTACAGACTGCAAAGGATGTTATTAACTGGTTCCTATATGATGTGTTGCTTTTTTACTAGGAAATGAATGAGGACCAAATTTGTCAAATGAGTGCTGGACATAAAGCTCAAATTTAGGAATATGAATCAGAATTGTTTTGTTTTCGGGGGATTGGGCTCACACCTTTTATTGCAGCTGTACGCTTTGTGGGTACCTACCTGATTTGGAAACGAGGGTGCTATGCTTAAAGTGTTCAATGTACATCTCAGCAGCTAACTTAAGGACCAAAATTTGAAAATTCTGCCTGAGACTGTCTATGCAGTATTTTTTTCTGTTCAGGTTGCATTTTCACAGTTCTTTTAATTAGTCAAATAGCGAAAGAAATCATGATAATCAACTCCTCCACCTCAGATGTGTGGCACATAATTCCTGCTTTTCAGCTGGCTCATTTGTTTCCACTTATTGATGTAGACATTAGATAATGTTTCTGTGTAGTTGTTCCATTCTGAACTTGACAGAGAGGGTTAAATTTTGTGCTTGCTTGTTGACGGTTTTTATTTTTTTCATTTGAGTAAAATTAATTTGATCTTCTTTGTAGCTCACTAGCTTTCTAATCTCCACAGCCATATTATCACCAGCTTAAAATAAACTACGCACTGATTGATTGACTGACAGGGAAAAGTTTTTCTCATTTGACTAGAAATCCATCCTTTGCCAGAAGTGAGCCTTTTTTTTTTTTTTTTTTCCCTGGCCATTTCTTTTACTAACACTCCAATATTAAACAATTTGTTTCTATACCATCATGCAGGGAAATAGCTTACTGCTGCTTTCCCCATATTAAAATGCTGCATGTGCAGATCTGCTTGGAGTGAATGTTTATGAATATATGTTCAAAGTTGCATATTCAATATGAAATTTTAAGTCAGACCTAGACATATGAAGAATAAAGCTTTTTGCCTTTTCCTAGTTCGTGGTGTTACCATTTATCTGCCTCACCTCATAGCAAGCTTTGCAAACGAGGTAATTTTGCAGCAGTCTACAGCCAAATCTTAACAGCTGGCTTTCTGTTGTACTCAGATTCAGATCTGAGCTTTTAATGCAGCTCATTTCTAGGATGCCCTTTATCACTAGGAGAAAGGGAGAGAGGAACTGCTTTGCATTTTTCAGATGCAGTGTGTTTTGGGGTTTTACCAGGAACAAAGTCTCTTGATAACAACTGAGCTTACAAGGAGGAGGAGGAGGAAGCTTAATATTAAATATGATAGATAAAACTACAGGTAACCTTTGGAAAGGAACAACTCTGTAACATGTGATGTGTTTAAATATATTAGTGCTTTTATTTTTGCTGTTAGTGAAATGAACCATTTTATGAACTTAAACCTGATGAGCTATGCTTTCTCAGCAGGGCTGAGAAAGTTTAATCACCTACAGGTAGAAAATTGATTTTTACTCAGTGTAAGGTGATGTGTAGTATTTCTTTAAATCTATAGTAGGAAGAAGAACACATCCACTCATACTGTACAAAAATCAATTTACCAAAGTAGAAGGAAACTTAAGTATATTCTAGACTGTGAAACAGAGTGGAAACAAAGCAGTTCTGCAGATAGCACTTTGTACCTGCTATAATAAGGTTTATTTGACAATTGTAGAAGAAAGCGTTTATATCTATATCTATATTTATTTATTTTTGTGGTGTGAAGTTAAACAAAAAAATGAAAAATATTCCAAGTGGAAAACGTGCAGCAAAGAATAACAGGAAAAGAAAAGGAGTTATTTTCTTAGTTAGAAGTAGAAGGGATTGGAAAAGAAAATGTAGACCAGAAAAGGGAAAACAAATATCTGTACCCCTACAGATGCACTTTTCCATGCACCATAGAATATGCATATTAAAATTAGGAATAAAGTCATGTGAAGAGTTACTAGAGCTCCGAAATTCATCCCTCTGCACTAGTGGTGTGTGTATTGATGAGCTGATCCAGCTCCCGTCTGTTTTCTAATTTTACTTCTGGCTGCAAACAGTAGATATTGTTCAAACCAGAATTTCAGTGAACAGGAATGAAACTAGAAACTGGCATACTTGTTGATACTGGCAACATAAATGCTCTTACCATATGAGGAAAAAAATACTTTCTATCCAAGATAGCCACTGAGAAGTTCCTCAGTCTACCAACATGAATAACATAATTCATTTTGTGTGTGCTGTCTAGACTTTTACTGAGCAATATGTAGCCACTAGAAGCAGAAGTCACAGCTTGGTTGCATGTTGACTCCTTGGTAACACCAACACTTGTCCTTGTTTTTTGAAAGATGATGGTCACCTTCTTGAGCTTCTGAAGGATAGCTGATGGCCTCCTGACTGAGGGCCAGTGTCTAGGAGAGAAGTACAGAGAGTAACCCTGATGTGGATGGTTATGTCTGCTACTGAGACAGTGAAGGAGACCTCTATGAATGCTGCCTCTGCCCATCCTGTTCACAGGAACCACTTTGAAGTGTTTGGGTGACACTTAGATCTGCGTAGTCAGAGCAGCCGCAAGAGGCAAAGCTGCCTGGTATGTTGTGGGGCTGGTGTGTGTTTACTTTATATTCGAGGGTGTCCGTATGGCTATGGAGGTCTGCTTTTGGGGTGTATGGCAGCTTGTGGATTTGTGCATGCTCCTGCCAACATAACATAGCTCTGAAAAAATGCTGATGTTTCCATGATATAGGTGAAAGCTTGTCTGTGGTTCCTGGTGTGGGACTATGGAGCCTACTGCTAGCATAACTGCCAAATATAGCATAGAGGTTTCTTTTTTCTTCCTTTTTTTATTTTTTATTTTTTTTTTTTTATATTTCTTTCAGCTTTAGCTAATGTCAAGAAGAAAATCAGACAGGATGTGCTATGTTTGTTAATATACTTAAAGCATACCAGCCATGAAATACTCGATAGTTTAAACATACTAGCATTGTGTGGTAGACTCACTCCCTTAAATATTGCTTTTCATTTTAAAGGAACCCATCAGATTGATCCTAATCATATCACAGGATACGGTATCACTGTTCATCATACAAATTGACTTTATGTAAGTTTTACTGGAACAATCTGGTTGGCTTTCTGTGCATGTGTGTACAGATAGCCTTCCAGGTTGTAATCTGTCCTGGTTCACTGTGAGCTCCAGAGTATCCCTTTCTGACAGCTCAGTCAGGTGGACTGTTATGTCTCTGAAGCAGAAAAAAAACATGTTTTGAGGGAGATTGAAAAATGTTACATTTAATCCTTTGAGAAAGAAGTCATTGTGGATTGCCTTTGGGGAGACACTGAGAAAATTTCAGAGTAACAGGACTTTATTTACATTTGATAGCCTAAATCTAACAACACAAAAAATTGGCCATTGTAATGGTGAAACTCACTCTGCAGTTGCATGATCTGCAAAAACAATACCTTCTAAAAGGATTGAAGGCTGAGCAAAGAATCTGTAGATACATCATTCAGCCACTCTTTGTTACAAATTAAAGTCTTCATGTAAAATTTAAACCTACCTTTTTAGCAAGCCTAGTTATAGACCAGTTGCATATACTACCCAAAACCTAATTCATGGCACTAGAATTACAGAATAACCTGTTGTCTTGGTCAGTTGGCCAGAATTACCAAGTCTCATTGCACCAGGATTTCAGATCCTGAGTGCTTTTTAAAATGAGAAGCAGGTGGTATGTATGTGTATAATGTTTCTATGCATATATCTATTTGTAAAAACAGAGCAGGCCAAACAAATTATTGTCAATAGACCATCAAAAGTTTAGAAGACTCATTGTACCAGTACAAGACATCTGCTTTGCCTGAATTTTTACCCCTTTAATGTTGTATTAAACTGTTTTTCCTGACAGTTTCGCTGACTAGACTTATTTTAAGCATGCGTACATATGGAACTTATATATTGATTTGTTTTAACTACTGCTGAAAGTGGAATCTAGACTATATGATACCTATGATGGAGGACTTAAATTGGTATGATTTTATATTAGAATGGTGAAATTGTAGAAAAACATGGCTATCTGGTGCTCTGGTAGGAATTACTATTAAAATAGTAACAGAACCAGCTGAAGTGAACAGTTTGGAGTTAAACTACTCTATTCTTGATCTATAGTATTTTTTTTTTTTTAATGACAACAGTAATTGTGTTGCATGGGCACAAATATTGGTACCTTTTAGAGTAAGCTACATGTATGTGGGCATATAACAAACTGTTTCTGCACTTGTGCTTCCACTAACAAGACTTGTCCACTAGTTTGCCTTGGTGTAGCTGCCTCCTTATGGTTCATCCCTCTCTCTATCAGCCAGGAAGTCCCCCCAGTGCATGGTTTGCCAGCATCACCACCAGACTTGGAGGCTCTCCTGCTCTGAGAACATCTATCTTGCCATGTAGGCACTCGTGCTTCTGCTCATGCTGACTTTGAAACTGGAAGTGCTGAGGTTTGCAGATAGGAAAACTCTGGGCTGAGTACAGGCCATTTCAGGTCGGGATCTCTGTCTTTGTTAGCATGCGGCCAGGTGGTAGGGCTATTGTTACAGGCTGCTGTTCAGTGTTGTAAGAACAACAATAGTGTTTTTTGGGCTGGAAAGTGCAGAATGACTTGTTCAGGTCTTAGTCAGTTCAGGGATCTTTGTGCTGCATGCCTTTGTGCTGCTGTGCAGATGTGACCTTATGAAGCTTTTTGGGAAAATACACTTTGAATCTTTGCAAAGTTCAGTCTGTAGTGAGTTTCTTCCATTCAACCAGGCATAAGTATTACTATATTTTTATGCTATTATTTAAAAAAAGGTGAATACAAATATGCAGTCTTATACTTGTGTGGTGGTTTTAGAATTGTGGAGGCTTATTCATTTATGTTTTATATCTTTCCTTGTCTTTCAAAATTATTATTAACATGTAATTAATATTGTTTTCTACATTATGCAGTGGACTAAATTTGCTGTTTAGATTTGGAAGATACCAGCTGGCACAACGTCTCTTAATTTGTAGGTAACCTGAATGCATATTAGCAAATGCTTCAAAAATTTCTCAGCCTGGTTTATAGACTTGACCTGCATCTTTTTCTCTGAAACATTTCTGATTATCTAGTGTTTTGCGTATCTTTATTTGAATAAAGCTTTTAAAATTTTTTAACATCACTTTTCCTTTTGAAAGCTAGTCTTTGAATACCGATGAACAAAGTCATGTTTTGATTGACAGCTGTAATTAAAAAAAATATCCTTTGAGGGAATTGTTTGTAATGGCTCAGAATACTTGCTTTCTTAACATTCAGCACCATTTCTCACAAATGATACAAAATTTCTTAAGAGGTTTACCTTGTCAAACATTGTTAAAATGTAAATAAAATAAACAAAATGGATTTGAAGCCACAGGGTACCTTTAATAGCTTTTTGTCTTAGATGTGAAACAAATATGAACTTTATCTAAACTGTAGGTTTCTTTGAGATTACAGAAAATGACAGTTATATTCCTGTGCTGTTCACTACAGCTTTGTCTGGCTTTAATTTTTGGAGTCAAGGGGCAGCAAGTGATACCTATGGATTTTGTGTTAAGAAGAGGTTCATAAATTATGGATGAAGCGGGACAGTTATTGGTATTTAAAGACATCATTCTTGAAGATGAATATTAATAGGGGTAAAAACCTGAAGGAATTCCATGTAACTTTCTGAAATAGGGTAACTGAACAAAGTTTGCACGATTCAATAAACAATGCTGGGTAGTGTTGTGGATCCAGCCAGTCCACCCATGGGTTATTGATGTATGCACACATGAGCCATATTCTGCCTGTTATTTATACAGAGAAATGATTCCTCATAGCACAACTGCTTGACTTCTTATTCAGTCTTCATAGTTAATTTTCATTTTAAAGACGGTGAAAGCAAGCAGTTTGATTGAAACATTTGCAGCATTAATTTGGCTTGTCTGCTGTAACCTTTGTCGGAGGTAGGCTTATGTATGAGATTGAGATTGCCCTTCAACAGGGTTGGCCAACAAACATACAAAACCAGATGAGTGGAGATTGTTGGCAACTCAGTTGTTAGAGCTGTTCACCAGCAGGAGAGATCAGTGTAATGTCCATTCACAAAAGACTTAGAGAAGTTATTTGCATTTCACAGATGATTAAAAATAATAAATAACAAAATAATAAAATCTTTACTTTTTAGGATTTTATTTTATTGTCAAGGAGTAGCATAATGAAAATCTTCCTGATGAATAGGCAAACTGTAAAGCATGGATAGGCTGACAACAACAGTGGGGAGTAAGTGGGAATGTAGAATTAACGTACCAGATGGCAGTGAAAATCAAAAGAAGAGAAAACCAAATACAGAAGCGATTTATGGACTTGAGGTACGCAGGTCTAGTTGGACCTGCTATCTGTTTCTGCTGTTTGTCCCCCCGCTGTTGTGAAATAACTGACAGTGCTGCCTGCTTGTCCAGCCCAAATTGAAGCTTTGTACAGAAGCTTTCTCCTGTCTTGAAGTGTGTATATTTTGCACACTGAAGTGTTCTGGTTTCATGCAGAATACTAAAGAGAAGACTATTCTCTTATGCTCTATTGCTTCTTTTTAGGTTATTTTATTGTGTTGTTGTAGCTTTCTAGAAGAAGAAGTGGTAGCAATCTGCTCTACTGGATAAGGATTTAGTGAGTTTTTAAATAAATTGCTGAGTTTACCCATTATTTCTAAACCTTAGTGAAAGAAGTGTAACTGATCGTTTTAGAATAATTCTGGTTTTGTGAGTTCTCAAAGATTATTTGTTTCAGATAATTTATTCCTACTTACATCAGCTAATTCTTCCTTTTTTATTTTTGGTGAATCGAGCACAGTATGCTAGAGATCTGATATGCAGAGCCTGAAACAGTAATTACAGAGTCACTGTGTGGAGCCTTGTGAGATGATGCCCTTACTGTGAAGCATTCTGTTTTGTCAATAAGCTTACATCAATACTTGGCAGGTCATTTCTGCAGTTTTAATGTTTCAGAATATAAACTAGACAAAGTCAGTAATATCAAATTGGAGCTGCTTTGCATCTGAAATTGACAAATCCTATTTTGAAAGCATGCATGAACATGAGGATCAAATTTAGCTTTTAACATTTACATTTTTTTCCAATGGGGAAGTATCTGATCCACTTCTAATTTACCTGTTGTTGATTTCCTGAATCTTTCCTAATCCCTTTCAGCTGAGATGTCCTCACCATTGGAGAAGCAATTAACAAAATCCCTGACTGGAGTGTATGAAGCATCTGTTATGGAAGTATAAAAGGTTAGCCTAAATCCCAGCACACAGATGTCAGACTACAACAAATCAGCATGGAGAATTACCTGGAGGCACCACAAGGTTAAGGTGGAGCATATGTATGGTTAAAAGGTTGTTTATGACTAGCAGAATTAATTTTTCAGGATGAGAAGGTCAGACGTGCAGAAGTGAAGAGTGTCTGTTAGCAGAGATTGTTTTAGGCTCTGGATTTCACCTGGCAAACACCACGGCAGATTTCATTCGTATGTCCAAACTGAAAAACTTAAGTAAAGCCTTGTGATTATAGAGATGCTACTAAATGTCCTCTCTGGAAGGACTTATGCTTACCAGTCAGCTATATTTTAAAGTACATTTTATTCTAAATCTGTTCTGTACCAGGTTCAGTGGATTGAACCTAGAAGAAAGCTATTTCCTCTTTCCCTAACTAACGGTATAGGCGGTTTTAATCCTTCAAAATTAAGTCCTTCACCTTGTGTCACATCAATGTAAGATGCTTTTGTATCAACGTGCAATATACTTATTGTCTAATTTACAAATATGGATACTGTAGTCTCTTATATCAGACACTGTCTTTGTTAAATTAATAAAGTGTATAGATATATGAGAATTATAAAATGTTGGAAATGTTCAGATTGGATCCTTGTACAATGTAAACAGGCATTGTTCTGCTGCCGCTGTTGATTCAGGGAGGTATATATTACCACATACTAATTTCCAGCTGTTTCCTAGGATAAAGTTTAATTCCAGGACACTTGGGTGCTCTCCAGAGGATGTGTGCTAGTGTGTGACTGACTTTGTCCAGAATCTGTTCTAAATTCATTCTATTTTGTACTCATCTTTTGCATGTATGTTTTTCCAAGTGTAAACACTCATGTATTAGCCTACATATGTTAGCACTGTTGGAGCTGGCACAACAGAAATGTGAATATGCTGGAAGGAATTCAGAAAGAAAAGCTACCAAAGAGATTGGAGATTGAAGGGACCAATTAGTGGGAAAAGATTAAATGGTTTGATTGTGCCCTTTTCACGCAGGCAAAATTCAACAGATTATTTATTTGATTTTGGAGGCAGTGAGGGACAACAGCCAAAAAAGGGGAGATGTAGTAGTCAGGAAAATAGTAACTGAAGGGATGTGATAACCATCTCAAATGCTTGAATAAACAAGAAATTTAAAATGTGGTTCAGAGCAACATAATGAAAATAAAAAGGTTAAATTAACTACAGAAAAATTAACAATAAAGATGATTAATAGCAAAAAAAAAAAAAAAAAAAATCCATGACAATGACGTTCCTTAGAATGTAGAATGCTGGTCTCAGAAAAGCTACAGAGAAGCCATTGCTGGGTTAATTAAAAACGTAACTGTATCAAGCATTAGAAGATGTTAAGCAGAAAAAAGACAGGCATTTGGAAAGAATGGAGCAATGGACCAAAAGAACAGTGGATGTTCTTACCTCTGATCTGCACATGTGCATGTGTGAGGAAGGTAATGCTTGAAAAGGATAGGTCTTGCTCATGGAGTTGTTGCCTAGAAAATGAACTGAACGTCAGAATGCCTAGAGGTGGAAGTATAAGGGTTTTATCCTCATCCTAATTTTGTAACTCTATTTTGTTCATATTGCCAGGTACTTAATGCAGGTTGAGTGTGCTTTTCAGTAAGAATTGTGCTTTGGGTTGGGAGGGACATGAAAGATACCTAATTCTAACCCCACTGCCAAGGGCAGGGACACCTTCCAGAACCCATGTTCTATTTGGATGCACATCTACAAGCACAAGACCTATCCAGACACCTTTGGTCATTTCCTCCTAAATAATTGGGTAAAAGGATTGATTTGCTCCAACCTGTTTTGCAAATGAATTTTGTTTTTACATTTAAAATTTCAACAATTAATTTATTAATTTAAAATTTCAACAATTGGAAGTTGATATTGCTTGCGAACCTGCTATATGCTCTGAATGGGTAAGATTGTTCATATGCAAGCGGAGAATGTTTCAAGTGTTCTTGCTGTTTAAGTGCCTGTTTGATAAGCATCCCTCATCAGAAGACACGTGCATATATATTGTATATCATCCCTGTATCTCATTCCTGCCCCAGCTACTTTTCAATTTATATGGAGGAAACAAACTAACAGAAGCTTCCTGTTATTTTTCGAAGTTGGTTCAGATTCCATTGGCATCACTGTTGTAGCACACAAGGGCCTTAGCAAAGCCTTAGAAAAGCCTTAATCCATACTGGAGAAAAGTATTGAGCCCCTGGAAACGTTGCTTTTGGTTAGTACTGTGTATATAGTCTAGTGGGCTTCTAGATTAAGACTGCTTTTTTTCTTACATAGAATTACAGGTATTCCAGATTGAAATATTTCAAGTGAGAAGTTTGGCTGTGATTTTTCTTGTGGTATGGTGTGTATGTTTTTTTACTAGTCATCTGGAAATAATTTCTTTGTTCTAGTATATCACTTTCTGCCCTCGTTTTGAATGAATATAAAAAAATCAGTATGTCTTATGACCTTGATTATGAAAGCTGAGTTGTTTACTTTCATTACTTTATGCTGCGTTTAGTTCATTATATAAGCCTTTGATAATTGCATGGATTTTTCTGGATGCTTCACTTCTTATATACTGCCCATAGATAGCTCTTTTACCACAAAATGCAAATTCCCCTCTTGAAGCAACAAAAGGAATGTCAGCATCAATAATGAAGCTGGTTATTAGATTTGCATACCAACTGATGTGTTTGGAGGGTTTAGATTATTTTATTACTTCTTTCTCCTGAAGGTTAATGCTCTGGTTAGACAACCTTGTTTATCACTGCTAATATGTCTCATGGTTGATTTAGTCACCTTATCAACATTTCAGATTTCCTTTTTCCTCTTTCTTTAGGCTACCTTTTAGAAACGGGTTGTGGAGGGAAAAAAAAAAAAAAAGCAAAACTCTAAGTATTTCTTCCTTTATAAGATGGGTTAAAGTCACCCTATTTGCATTTTGTCACCGTTTCTGAGAGTCTGTAGTTCAGATTTTCAGTCCATGACTTGTGCTATTAGTCTTTGAACCCTCACTTTTTCTTTGTCTGAATGTCAGATGTTTGCCATGCATATCAAGTTGCCACGTGCTAGAGAAGAAATGGTGTTTTGGCAGAATTAGTGTTGACTTTTTAAGAGTTTGCCCTAAAATTTGCTAGCAAAGAAGAGGAAATAATCAAGTTTAAATACTCTGTCACTTTGTATAAGATTGCATTTCATTTACTTCCTGTTTTCATCTTCTACAGATAAAATTTCTACCTCTTCTTCACATGATCTCAGTGCGTGCTGTTTATGCCTTTATATCATAGAAGGGCACAAAAAAATCACTTTGCAAAATGCTTGTCATCTCTAGAGAGAGCATTATGATGGTAGATGAGTCTTGCAAGGAATGACTTCTTATTTTATATAGATTTACTCAAAAATGTCAACAATAGTTTTGAAATACCCATATTTTCTATCTGTCCAATGCATGTTATGCATCTTCATGCCCATTTATTTTATATTGCTCTAGGCTGCTCACTAGCACTAAATTTCAATGAGTGTTTTCAGTGAGAGCTGTACGTAAGAAGTAGTGTTTAAAGTGAGCTGTGATTTCCCCAAGTTGCAGAACCTCCTTGACATCAAAATCATCATTTCCTATGTATTTCAGTGCACCCAATCCCTGTGTTAATGTTCTAAGGGACATGGTAAAGTTGGAGTAGGTGGATTGTGGGATCTGTTGCTCTCATAGAATGGTTTGGTTGGAAGGGACACTAAAGATGACCCAGTTCTAACCTCCCTGCCATGGGCAGGGATTCCACCTAATTCCAACTAAATCAGGTTCCTCAGGGCCTTGTCCAGCCTGGTTTTGGATACCACCAGGAATGGGGGCATTCACCATCTCTTCTATTCACACAGCAATCAACAAAAAGTTTTAAAAAAAATAGCTGCTAATTTTATGGAAGTTTTGTGGTGTCATTTTGAAGGAGGCAAAACAAACCACCACCACCACCAACAGAAAAACAACCTCCAAAACCCCTGCAAATAAAAATATGCAAATTCTCCTAACGGGGGAGAGAATTTATTGAAGAAAAACTGTAATCAACTGGTTTGAAATATAACTGGATTGTGGCTAAGCAACTTAAATGGAAATGTTTTGTTAATTCTTTTTTTTCAAAATTTTGCATAATCATTGTTTGTTAATGTTAACCATATAAAAAAAAAGCAAACAATATATGGCTAAGTTTCTGGGTTTCTGTGTTCTGTTGGCTCTTTTCAACTGCTGACTTAACATTTGTTTTTTTTTTTTATGATTAGAGTCTCCTCCATATTTTCATAACAGTATTAAAACTCACTAAGTGTTAAGCACCTATGAGGAACAGATGTACCTACTTTTCATAATCTTGGTCTCTTAGCTAGTGTTCCTAGTGATGTCAGAATGTATAGCATAGTAGTTGATTGTATTTTTGTTTACACTTACTGCCATGCTAAGAACATCTGTTATAAACAGTAGTCTGACAAAGGAGGTGTCAAGAAGTGAAATACTGTAAGAATCAAAATTGACGCTGTCTTTCATCAGTGTTGAAACTGTCAGAACTTGTACAAGCCAGCCCTAACTATCCACAGCAGGCAATCTGGTGCCAGCCTGCTGTTAAATAACCAACATTTAACAAGAAATAGCGTGTAGATGTACTGTGTAGTTTAAAACATCGTGTTAAGCATCATTAAAACTGAGTCTCCTTAGAGCCTTATATTAAAAAAAAAGTTCTTTGTCTCTCCTCTATAATAAGACATTTCTCTCTGACTGTTTCAATTAAGGCTCTAACAATACAAACAAAATGCCTCCTAATTCAGTACCACACTGGAGAACCACTGTTACTGTGAAGTTGCAAAGGCAGGTGGAAAAAACTATCTTTATAAACCCCTATCTAAGCAGTAATGAGAAGCATTGGATGGTTGTATTTTGTTGGATTTCTGAAGTCCATCACTCCTGTTAAAATTTATATTCGTAAATGTTTTAGTATCTGTGGTTCACTGATTGTGGTTCAGCTGCACTCCCCTTTAACTCATTGGCACCAAGGTTTTAGGATTCACAGAAGTCAACGTGCTGAGCAAGTTTCTGCCTAAGCTGATTGATTATGGGTGATGTTCAATTGCAAACTGATGGTGAGGTAGTTCTTAATTGGGGGTGGTGGTGGTGTGTGCACACATGCTTGGACAGTGTTAGCAGCAACCTTATTCTGTTTGAGATGAAACAACTCTTTCCAATCCCATTTTTAAATACATTCCTATAGCACATTATCTGTGTCTGTGTGGAGTCCCACAGATTTCCTTCTGTTTGATGAAACTTGCAGCACTGAAGCCTTCATAATTTGATAGAGAGGCCAAAATGAACTTGTCCAGTTACATTCTGGGAAGTACCAGGGATTAATTATAAAAACAAAAGTGAAATTGTATGCTAAAAATGTAGGAACTCTCAGACACAACCCCAACATGCTCTTGAAATACAATGACAGAGTCCTAACAATGGTGATAAAAATACTAGGTACAACATGCAAAACATCTGTAACCTTGACTTGGCGTGATTGAAAGGATGGATGTCCTGGCCATAAGCAAAGAGTTGTTTTCTTATGCTGTAAATCAAAAATAAAAGTTGTGAATGAGATTATACACTGCCAACAGTGGGTACCAAGTGCATGGAGGAGAAGGTTGTAGTATCACCCTCAATCAATGAAATCATAGTCACAGAAATTATGATTGCTCTATAAGATTTTTATTTTGAATTACATTCATTACAAATGAATTCTTTTTTTTTCTAAGCTAGGTGAACCTGGTTACTACTGATATATTTAAGTTTGCATCTTTTAAAATGTAATACCCCCAAAAGACAGCTTTACATATGAACTCCTAACGATTCATCCATGATGTTTCTGTGAGTTCCAGCCCAGCTATTGTGAGAATAATGATGAATAACAAGACTCTTGAATAAAATTAAATGTAAATTACTTTTTTAAAGCTTTTAGCATTGCTGGCCAGGAATAGTGATGTGCACTGAAGTCACTGAATCCCATTTTTCTGACCTTAGGGAGTGCTTCCTTTCCTGCTGATGGAGGCATGATGCTTCTGAAGCAATTCCCCTGAGTGAGTCAGTGGTGCCTCTTTCATTTTGAAGGTCCAGGATAAACTGTCTGTCTCCTGAGATAGTACTTGTTATGCTTTGGTTGGGAGACTTATGGCTTAATATCATAATCAAGCTCCTAAGTCATGCAATTTCGTATTTGCAGCCTATTAATATTCATATAAAATGTTAATAGGTAACAGCAAATCTCCTCAAAGTGGGGTGTAAAATGCTCCAATAAATATAAATGGCATTTGATTCAGCATGGGTTTACATATGTGATGTTTTTACATTTTTTACAGTGTAAGTGTAGTCAATGACACCTTGTTAATACTATATTTGGTGCTGTTGTGAGTTAGTGATTGTACTACACATACATTTTGGTGACTATTTGTCTCTATTATGAAAATAAAGATGCTAAAATAACTTTTTAGGCTTTTTAAAATGCACATAATTTTCATTTTAGGCAGTGTAGCATAAGTTTAATTATTGCTTCAGTAAAGTCTTCGCTTGTGTCTGTTAAAATGCAAATAATATTGTGGAGAAGAATGAATGGCATCATACACCCACAACAGATTTCACTGCAGACTATAGCAAGTGTTTTAGATCATGTTATTAAAAGCTGAAAATGTATTGATTTCTTGTGGTCTCAGAAGGGCAATGCATTTTCTCCTGCTCTAAGTAAAAATAAACCAATAAATGGCTGCATTAATGGCACTATTACCGGGTAGCAGCAGTATGTTTCTTAATGTCTCAGGCCTCAATCATGCAATCACTTACTCATATGTTTTACTCCAGGCAGCTTCACAGACTCATTATACTCAATTGGGTTATTTGTCTCAGAAATGAATTCACTGAAATCAGCCTTGGTTCAAGTCACCCATTCACTTCTAAGTGAATGTGAATTTGCTGTGCATTATGTAAGCCTAACCCGGAGGAAGATATTTTACACCACTGCGAGTAGTGGAAATTACTATACAGTGCCTTATTTCCAGTGGATGTTAGACTGTCTTCATGATTAAGCAGATTTATATTTTATCTTTTACAGTAAGATAAGTAACATACGACAACACTGCAAAATCAGAGCATAGCTAAGAGTTGGTAGTTTCTTCTACTAGTTATCTAGTCTGTCATAGCCATATATTTCACTCTTTCCACCTCTCATTCCTTCCATATGTGACCTTGTCTAGTTTTCCTAGTGAAAAGCTAGAGAATCATGTCTCCTTTGGGATTTTATAACCGAGCAGATAACATGTCCTTGGCACTAAAGATACGTTGTGAAATGACTCTAAGAGAAACTGGAGACAATTGAGACTGGTTTTTATTTATTTATTTTAATGCAATCTAAAGTCTCTTGATATCTGTGGAAATAAAATAGATCTACAAATTTATATTAACTTCTAGGACACTTTAGTAAACTGTAGAAATAAGAACTGACAATTTTTGCATGTACTGAAACAGAAACATTGTGGTATAGGTAATAATGGTTATGGAGGAAGGCTGGAACTTCATTTATACCATTGTATCCAAGTGGGATGTATGCTCCAAATACCTGGCAGGAGTGCATCAGAGATGTTTTAATATTTCTTGATTTACTAGGAAGTTTTGTTAAGTGTGAAGGCCAAACCCCCATCTTCAGGTCTGCCTGGGGAACTTGACTAGAAGCCCCATAATCAGGAATTACAGAACAGACAGGAGCAATAACAGGAGCTGCATAAGATGCGTTCTTTCCCACTTCAGCCTCAGCCTCTGACCAGGCAATTTATTGACTTACAAGGGTTTGTTTGACTCTTTCTAACCTACCAGACTTACTGGAACTCTCCCACTGTGCAAGAATTGGAACCTAAATCCCAGACCAGACCTCTGGATGCCAGGTGGCACTTTGCCAGTCTTATTACATGAGGAAAAAAAAACCCGTTGCCTTTAGATTCCAGAGCTGTCAGAAAAAGCAGTGCCTCCCAGCATGGGAGTCAGCTTGTGAGACAGAGTTGTATTCCCCGTTCGGAAGTCTTGAATGCAATAAATGTATGTGCGGGCAACAGCAAGGAGATGACCTTCTCTGCTTGGATACAGAAAGGAAAAGGCATGGAGAGGGAAGAAGGGAAAGAGTTTGTCATGCTTAACATTCCCTTACCTGTTCCCAGCCAAGAGGTCATTGTGGCTCTGCTGCTGCCCCTGTAGTTCCAACACCACCAAAGTTGCACCTCGGCTAGTGAACTGACCACAGAGGAAATGAACTTTTTACACGCTGACTTGTATTTGGAGTGATAGCGTATGAGTAAATGTGCTTTAGAGACATAAACAGTCTCAGCACAGGTGTGCTGGGCATTTGATTGTCTACATAAGCAGCAATTAAGGTATAGCTTAATTTTTGCAGATAGAGCAGAGATGAACTGAAATAATATTAGTCCTGGATATCCACTTACTCTTACTGAGTTTCCTCCATCCATAAAGGGAGGAATAATAAGAGTAAGCATCATGTGAACTCTTAAAGTGACACCTTTGGCTGAGCTTTTGAATGTATTTGTTCTTTAATGGATCTAAGCACTGCCATAGACTGCTTGTTCAACAATCACATAAGGATTGCACCTGTTATTTTTCTAGACCCTGGTGGGGGGTGATTAAAAAAACGTAGGAGTGTACACATGTCTCACATTATTTCACCTTTCTTGCATGCAAGACGTACAGTCAGATTTGTTAACAATGGGTTAATGCAGAAGTGACATTCAGGGCCTTTATTTACTGAATTTTGTTTTCAGACATCCTTAGTCCTGAATTTACAGTATTATCAAGCTGATGATCAGAATGTTCACAATTAAAATGCCTTAAAATAGAACTACGCTATGGTCAATAGAAAAAATTGAACCTGAAGGTGCATATCTTTAAAGTTCCTAGATGACTAGAAGATGTTTTAGACTGAAAGTCAAAATCTATTTTAAATCTCATGTATTACATTCATGTTGGGCCATTTAGGAATGCTAGAGATTAGAAAGCTAAAAGATCTTTTAGGAAACATGTTTTTAAGGGGTTATTTGCATTGATGATCATTAGAAAAATAGCATTCTTCACTTAATAAGTCTAATGCCATGATTTCTCAAACTGGTTTGTATATTTGGACTCCTATGTCCTGTTAACATTAATAGTATTTGTGCATGGATATAAACTTCATATATATTCTTTGAAATATGTAATTTGGAATAGTTGTATAGAATAGCTGGTATTTTAGCATCAGATCCACTATAAAGATTTCTGAATCAATATACAGAAGAATGTGATCATAATATAGAAGGACTTGCAAGGATCTCAGTACGTTGAATTTCCAATAAGTTTTTCTAGCCTTTTTATAAATTATTACCATAGGCAATGAGTATATCAATAACATACCCATGCATGCTGCCATGGAGGATTTGAAGTATGGTATTAATGTCCACAATGGGTCTTCTGAAAAAATGTGGAACAAAGTAACAAACAATCTGACAAACCTAATATGATATATAGGTGCTAGAGTGACAGCACACTAATGGGCTGTAGGGAAATGAATAATACTAGTTAATTAGCAGATTGATTTCATTACCAGGTTTGCAGAAGAGCTGCAGAGCGATCTTAAATATTCCACTTATGTGGCTTATATCTTCTTCTGTTTAGAGTCTAACAATATTAATCAAAGTGGGGTTATAGTGAATGTTAAATAGTGACAGCTCCAGGTCAACACTCGAAATAGGACAGACAAATCCTTCTTAGATGTTCTCTGTAGATGATCATGTGTATTGATTGACTGAGGACATTTTCAGAAGTGTTTCTCTTCAGCTGTATCTGCCAGATGTTCAACAAAAAGCCAAGCTAAATTAAGTCTTGATAGAAGGTGACTTACTAGCTCCTTACCATTATATTAGTTGATGTTCATATCCAATGCAAAAAAAAAAAGAAATCCATACTTTAATTACTTTGTGCATAAATCTACATTTTTTTCAAATAAATATAATGTTTCTTTTTAGGTCATCATGAGCATGTCTATTTAAGTGCTTTAATGTGGATAAGGAACACATTTGTGAAGGGAATCCCTTAGTTGTCTCCACTGCCTGTGCTTTGGTTTGTGCTATGTTGCAGGGTGTCAAAACTGTCCTTTTGGATAATCCTAAACTGGAGGATGCACTCAGGAGAGCATCTAGTGTGCCCTAATGGCTAACAGGCACTCACTTCATGGGACCAGATTAGAGTTAGACTCAAAATAAAATAACCTTTTTTCTTCTTCAGTACATGCTAACTTGCTCTTGATATTTGCTTTTTCTGGACTGTACCGTTTACTGATATAGAGATAGCCACGGATGACTGTAGGATTAGCTATATTAACTCTAAGATCAGAGTTGAATTTTAGCCAAAAATGAATGCCAGATGAGAGTTTCAGCCTGAACTGGAGCTTCTGGCATGAACTAGTAGAGTTCAGGTATTTGTCAGGTATGGCAAATGAACCAGAAAAGGCATGTGGGTGAAACTAGTACAAAACTTTCCACTTCACCTTCTTGCCTGCATCAGACCTAGTGTCTGGAAAATCTGTAACGGTTCCACAGTAGCATTTATGTTTGTTTACCTGCTATATCTTGTGGAAATGAAGGAATTATGAATGGAACAATGTGATTTCCAGTGCTACTTTATAGGAGAAAGGTAGTCTTGGTAGAGGAGGTTGTATCCATCAACAGAAGTACTTTTCCGGCAGATAATATTTTATAAATCTAGTCTTATACAAATTTTCTTTTGTTGCAGGAAAAAGTCTGGAAAAAACATTCTCTGAAAAAAAAGATCTGTCCTAGGGCAAAATGGTATGTATCTGATTACATGTTTTAATTTTAATGAATGATAATGTAAAATGTTACATTTATGAAAGAATTTTAAAATCTATGGTTCATATCAGCTTGGTATTACTATACTTAGCTATACTTGTATGGCCACATTTTCTGTAAAGTGCATCATTCACCATCTGAAACAAATCCATGAGAATTACCATAGATTCATTTCAATAACAATTTGGTTAAATCCAAAGCAAAATGAAATGTTAAAAATATACGCTTATTTTGAAAATGTCTCTGAAGACAAGAAAAATAACTGATAATTTGATGAACGTAACATTTAAGGAAAGATAAAATTTCTGGAAAAATATCATGCAAATATGGGGGAAGCTAAAATCAAGTATATCATTTAAGCGTGTTCCTCTTCCCTCGCTCTCGCTAACACCCTGCCCATCATGACTCCCTTTTTTCTGGGACATGAAACTGGGAGTAGAAATAGTGCCTTTATATCTTCCTAGGACTAGGCATGCATGTTATCAAACACACTCATCCACTTGGTAGAAGGGCTTGCCACTAAACTTTGCTTAGGTTTATTGTCTTTTATAGAGGTGTGGTTCTGTAGCTTAAGTAGTGGAACAACTGAGTTACCTGACAATACCTGACAATTTTAAATCTGTTTTTAGAATGTAATATTTTAGTACAGGTCTGTGGGACACTAAATTTCAGGCAAAAAGTAAAAAACCTGACCAATAAAGTAGAACTTGCTAGAATTAGTGATTGAAACAAATTCTCACCAAATGTGATGAATCCACGCAAAGCATAGTTGCATTGTTGTCTTCCCTGGGGAGAGAAAATTATGGTCTTTTCTGTTTTCTGTTTTTTTTTTTTTTTTTTTTTTTTTTTTTTAACATACCCAAAAATCCAGACTTTTACAGCAATTAGTGATGATGCATGGAATGAACTGCTAAGTATTCATGACTAATCTGGATAGACAGGGTTGTCCCTTGCTAATCACAATGAATATTGGCCTGTCCATAAAGAGCAAGGAGTGATGATATCAAAGAGAACAGTCAGCTATTACCAGGGCAAACTCTTGGCCATGAGCTTTTCCAGATGATAATATGAAATGACAGAGATGAAATTAAAAGCAGTGTTAACTACCCAGGAGGCAGAAAAACACACAATTGTTTCTCTGCAGTTATTTGTGTACTGTACTACATTGAGACGATCTTTTCCAGTTTTATTATATGCGTTTTGAATGTACAAAATACTTGAAGTGTTTTTATATGGTGGTGACTGTATCAAGTTTCTGGCTCTAGCAACACAGAGAATCACTACACAGAGTGTTGGTATTTATTGCACTGGACAGTATTGTATTTAGTATGGGGGGTAGGAGGAGAAACCAGACTTTTTTTTTGGTTGCTGAGGTGTGGCTTAGGTGTGATTATGCTTTCCAAATAAACTATTTAAATCCATTGGCTTTTTTTTCTTTTTTTTTTTTTTTTTTTTTTTTTTTTTCTGGTTAAGTCAGTAAAATCTCTCTAGTCCTTGATCCCCTCAGCAGAATTATCAGAAATGCCCAGCGTAAGAGAGAATGGGTGTCCACTGGTAAGGGTTAATGTTTCTGCCATCTCCAATCTGTCCTTTTTTCAGAGAATTACTAATGGGCGTGTCTGCACTGGGGGAGTAGAGCAGTTGGTTTCTACAATGTTACCCCTCTGAAGTCTGCAGTAATCTTACTGGCTTGCTAATGATCATATTTTGGGAAAGGTTTTTACAAACTCTTTCTGTGACACGCAAACCCCTTCTGAAATTATGGATGCTGTTGAGAACTTCTTGATGTTATCAGGCTGTGGATAGCATAAAACTAAAGGAAACTTCTTGACCTTTGCACACATCCTCAGGGATCCATTTTGATTTAGGGAATTAATTGCCTGTTTTCTCTGAAGAGAATTCTTTGCAGGTATGAATTCTTGGAGCAGGTCTGCATTTGCAGTCCCTACTGTGACTCGTTCATGCAGATGTGCATTGGAAAAAGGAGCTTGCCTTGGAAAAAGGAGTAGCTTGGGGGCTTTTGCCACTGCAGATAGCTAAGTCTGACCCTGTGCTGTGTTTTGTACTAGCACAGCCACACAGCTAGCAGAGCCTCAGCTGAATAGCTGTTTCAGGTATGTTTGTAAGGCGACGACTGCAGTGTGGATAAATCTTAAGAAGCATCCTATCTCCTAGTGGCAAATAGGTGATGACTGAGTCCAAGAAAGAGCTTACTGATAAGTGACTGCATTTTAGATTGATTAGAAGGATGCAATATATCATTAGATGTTGTTCTCTCAAGAAGTAAGATCTTTCATAAACATTAGGCCAACAAATTCAAGTTCAGGGAGAGTAAAAGATTTAGTTTCAGGCCCTTTGAAATGCTTGATATTTTTGGGTCAGGTGGAGAGATGGAAGAAGTCTGTAGAATATGGAGGTGTGGCAGGAAGAAAGGATCTGATGAGTCAGAGGACAAAAACATCATACTCTGCTGTTTCCGAGTGTTTCACTTTCATTTAAATGCTTTTAATAGCTTATCTATTGCAAATGTCTTATTTCCATGTTTGCCTCTCATGTGCAAGGCAAATGTGATATTTCCCAATTGTTTTCTGTGTGTATTTAGCTCTCCCATTAGCTTAGGAAAGTGGTGACATTTTCAAATAATCCTTTATCTCCTTGATTTTTTTTTTTTTAAATTGCTATTGCTTGTCTAGCATATTAACCAGTGACTGTAAAATCGCAGTCAGAAGTTCACTTCCTCCTCACAACTTTTCTGTAAAATAATGGATAACCATCAGTAACCTCGGTCCTTGGTATCTTGTATAATGTTATTCATTTAAAATGCTGGAGCACTTCCCCATGTTGTAGAACACAAAGGTCATTATTTTTTAACAATGTAGCATTTCCTTTTGTAAATACTGAATTCTACTGCTGTGAGGAAATCCCATATGTGTTTAAAATAGCACAAATGTGGCTCTCTTATTAGTGTGAATATAGGAAAAATTGAGGGGCAGAAGGCTGGTGAAATAGTCAAGGATTTACGATAAAAGAATTGAGTCATGTGGCTTGAATGCCGTCAGACTGAATAATTACTAATGCCATCCTGCCATCCTTTACATATATCCATCAAAAAGAATCTTTTTTTTTTTTTTTTTTTTTTTTTTAATTGGTTGTTAATGGTGGCTTGGACTTCCAACCCTTTTTTTCTTGGTCACATTGTACACTGAACAGAATGGAGCACTCCTGCATGGTCCTCTCCACCAGCTGCAGGGCAATCTCTGTCCTGCTCCCTCTTCTCTGGCCCTGGTGCTCACAAGGCTGTTCCTCACACGTTTTCCTCACTGCCACTTGGTGTTTTTGTCCTTTTTAAGCACTTTCTCTCGCAGCTGCCGCCATCTTGCCTCCTGGGCGCATGGCTATCCCCGCTGTGGGGCCGCTGGAGCCAGCTGTGTCCAGCATGGGGCCTCTCTGCATGGATGCCACCCCTGCAGTTCCCCACCAAAACCCTGACACCTGAACCCCCTACAGATATGACTGGTGAGCTTGAAATGATATTCTGTAGCTTTTTAGATAAGGAGTCTGATATATTGGAATTTGACTACCATTTGCTTTCGTCTTTCTTTCACTGCCACTGGTAAGATACAGGACGGGCAAAACAGGTGCGTTTTGATTCTTCAGTTTTAGTGAAGACAAACCAATTCATTGCTGAGTCAGTCTTCTTACAAAACGCATGCTTCTGTTGTAAGGAATGTGTGAAATTCCCTTTTATTGTTTTATTGTAAATATAGTTTATGGATCTGTAACTAGGTCTTGCATCTGTGTTTTTTAAAACATGCAAACAAAATCTGGTGCTTAAATCTGACCTCTCATGGGACACTTTTCATTAACATACCTCCACTGAATCTGGTTAGCCTTGGGCCAGTCTTTGTTTTCCTATGCTTCATCTTTTTTTCCTGTGAAAGGAGAATAATACATGTCTTTAAACACCCTGCCTCTAGTGCTGAAAAGAGTTATTATGCTAAAGGTTGTGATGTTGTAATAATGAGGGGAAAAATAGAAGGAAAATAGGTAAGAATCCAAAATGGCATTCCTTTTATCCTGAAAATGCTGCGATAAGTAAAGATGAAAATGAGGCCTGTGCTCACCAGCAGAATACTTAGGCATGCAGGAACTCAGGATCTGGCCCACATGTGCAGAGCACTGTCACTGTCTTTACAAAAAAATAAAATTCTTTCTATGAAGCCATGAATTCATGTGACTTCTGTGAACACTAAAATAATAATGTGAACAGACAACCCATTTTTTGGGCACGTTTCTGGAGAACAGTTGTTTTCTTAAATGAAGTTCATTAAAAGTGAGTGGTTTGCCAGGAGTTGTCTTCCTCTGGCAAGCATGAGCCATACGCATGGAAAGCCAGCAGCACGTCTGTAACCTCTTTGACCCTCACCAGTTACTAAACTAGTGTAGCTTCTTCAGGCTATCTTATCCTTTCATTTTGATTTAAGCCTGTAATGTCACTGACATATGTCCACATATCATCTTATATAAAAGAAAATGTTTTAGAAGAAAAAATGTTTGGCTGTGGTTAAGAGACTGTGCCCATGTTTCAGCGGAATGTTTATTCCTCTCTAACTCATACATTTGACGGGAACATAAATGATACTATTGGCTTGGTCCTCAGATCTTTAATATTCCCCTCCCAAACTACCCACCCCCAAAAAACACAAAACACCGCCACCTTGCTGGAACATCTATAGTGAGCAGTCCCAAAGCATTTTCGTTTAATTGTTCAGAAAATGATGAAAAGCGTATGTTTCACAAGCTATAAGCTTCCAAAAGCTGGGACTGAGGACAGGAAACGAGCATTAGTACTGGAGGGAGACAATGTGGTTGCTGCATATTCCTGTTTTGTTGGTCTCCCTCATGAAAATGCTACTGTCTCCTGCTAGATGGAAACTTGTCCATATCGATGCTAGCTTGCTAGATGAGAGATTCCAGCAGGATGGCTCATCCTTTATCAGACTGCCAACTGCACGGGTTGCACAGGGATGGAGCAAACCTGTTACCTCCTTGTGGGAGGAATAGATGTAGAAGGAACAATGAGAGAGGAAGATGTGCACCTGGCAAGTCTTAAGTAGATAAGAGACAAAAATCTGCATTCAGGTTAAGGCACAAAGAGAGTTAGTCAAATCTCTTGGTGCTTTTTGTTCCCTTCACTTGCCTTTCAAACTTGATAACTCTGCTTAGGCATCTACAAGGAATGAGGTGGCCTCTGAGAGAGATGCAGCTGGGGCAACCAATTAAGGACCTGGGAAATGAAAGTCTGCCAGTATGCAGTCAGCTTGAACTGCCTGAGAGTGGTGAGGAATGAGTGAACAAGTGCCCTTTCTGTTCCACTTTTCTTTCTACCCTTCCTTATCAGGCTGTAGGACCATAAAGATGGGACAGCCTCAGAAAGGGAAAGTGTTCATGTTTCTGTCATTGCAAATCTGATGTAAGCCAGTTGAAGTAGAATAGAATAAATGCAAGAGCTGACAGTCTTTCTGGAGACTGCTGTTTTAAATGCTGGACTGGCATACCTGCTTATTTTGGATTGTAAATTTTCACTGTCCTAATTGAAAACAATATAAAATACAACAAAATAAAACCCAGTTATGATTTCACGGTAGAAATGACTTTAGAGCTGTTTTAAGATAGTAGCTATCATTTTGTCTCAAATGCAGCACACAGAAGAGCTGAATATAAACAGTGCTGCACCCAGCCAACATTTTACAAGAGCAGGCATTCCGAAACATCAATGCATGATCCTTTTTTTTTTTTTTTTTTGCTAGACAGCTGGCTCCAATCTGAGCAGCAATTTGTTACCTATTAGTGAAGTCATCTTGCTCTTGGCTGTACTATAAAGAGAGCTTATTTGACTCTTCTTCAGAAATAACAGTTATTGCTAGCCCCTTTTATTGATAGCACAATATATGGTGGTAATAGCCATGTACCAGTTGAAGAACAGCTCTTTGTGACACTTTTGATCCATTGTCCTAATTGTGGCTATAAGGAGAAAACCAAACAAACTAAATACTGATGTGGAATAGAAATTAGGGCTAAGAAATGAAGTAACACCAATGTTATGCTGTGTCTGAATTTATTTTCAGTAATGTTGTAGTGCTAGTATAAGCAAAATGCTATCAAGATGAACACAATGAAAATATTTTTTTCTTGGTATTTTCAAAATAGTCAAATAGGAAATCTTGACTGGGAAGAATGACTAATGGACCACCTGAGATCTGAAAAGTATCTTACAAGAGCATGTAATCCCCATTCACAGCAACGGACATGACTGTTCAGCTCACTGCTTAAGGCTCTTTTTTTTTTTTTTTTTTTCCTCCATGGATACTGCACCTGGGATTTTTGAAGGAATAACTCACTTTACTCAGCTCTTAGGAAACACTGAAGTAATGCAGGTATAGCTAACATGACTGTGTATGAGGTAAAAATAGAGAAAACAGCTCTGCATGTGTGGTAGGTTCATGAAGAATTTCAAAACCAAAAAGGAGTGATAAAACGATTGGTAAAATTTGGACTTGGCATCCTAAATTACTGTGGTATTGAAAACACAGCAGTATTTTTGCTGTGTGAGCATACAAGAAAGTTATATATAGTCTCTTTTTCCAAACTTAGTTGTTTTTGTGAAGTGTAACCTATAGCCTCTCTTTGATTTTATGACAGAGGAAACAACAGAGGCTGACTAAAAATCTGTAGTAAATGTGTGGTGAGGACTTATTTTCAGGTTTTATTTAAAGATTTTCTTCCTCAGACAAGTTTTAAAAGCAAGTTCAACACAGCATCAAGCTTTTCCTAGAGTCAAGATCTCATCTCTACTGTTATGGCTGAAGTGCATCATAATTTATACCTGAAACCACTTGTGAGAGCATGATTTATTTTTTTATTATGTTTCCCGTGTATTGCTGTCTTATCAGTTGATGTATTGTCTGTCTTGCTTGGTAAAGGATACTATCCTCATGTTTGGTTTGATGAAGACTGCAAGCACCTAAGAGGAGCATCAGATCCTGCTAAGGTTGCTCTTTCTCATCCCAACATTGAAGTAGGAGATGTCAAAGACAGCAGAGTCTTGTTCTAAAACACCCACCACAAAAATCCACACATCAATCAGTCTTTGTGTCACAACTAATTTTGATAAACTGATGATATCACTAATTTGAAATGAGACTATTTGTATCAGATTATATGCTCCAATCCTTAAACTGATTGCAAAATCCTTTCTCCTTTTCATTAAAATGAAGGCTGAATTGAAGTTAAATTTGTTATAAATTTGTTTTGTATTTCTCTAAACACATTTATTTCCAGTGCAGAATTTTCTTTGCCTGTATTGTCTCCTGCAGTGACAGAAAGAGATGCTACCGAAGGGAAAGCATGTAAGCCGACTTACTTTCTGCAGTTAATGCCTTAGTGCTGGGAGTTGTATCAGGGACATCAGAGGCTACATCCCTGCCTTTTAGTATTCATTTATATCCTTTTAGTACTTTGAGTCTTGATCTATGCACCTGCTGTCCCTGAATGTCTCGTTCCTTTGTGAACTTCCTCATAGTATCTTCCTACAGCCTCCTGTAAAAGCAAGTCCTAGAAATTTAATATCCACTGTGTAAAGTAGTATTTTCTTTTATCTTTTTAAAATTAATCCCCTTTTAGTTTCACCAAGTGCCTCCTAGCTGTGGTGTTGCAAAGATGTAAGGAAATATAGTTCTTCATATTGCTTGCGTTTTATAAATCTTTATTCTCTTTCCCTTCAACTTTCGTCTCTCCAGCCTTTTTACTCTCTCCTCTTGTCAGCTGCTCCAACCCTTTAAACATTGCCTCCTTTATATTTTTCCACTTCCACTGCATGCTACTGAACTGACCTTGACCAGCATTGCACACTTTATTCATTTATATGTGGAAACATATGAATCCTTTTGTCTTTTCCTTAGAACTCTTAGTGCCCAATACTCTAAGCCCAATGTCTTTGTTGTTGTTGTTGTTGTTGTTTTGGCTGCTTCTGTGCAGTGAGCAAGCTTCTCCAGAAAGAACAATTTGGCAAGGGTGACTCCAAGATGTTTGAGTTCTAATTTCCACTTCTGAGGTGAGCATTACGTAAGTGTGGATTAGACTATTTTCCCTGAATATGGTCTTTGATAATGAGTTGGCTTCCTACTTATTTGCCCACTTATGGTTGCAGTGTCCTGCTGATGTTTCTTGCCATTGGCAGGCTGACCAGCTGAGAGCTTAGTCTTATTCTTAACACCCTTTCACTGGTCACTAATAAATTGGAACTGATTGTTTAGTTGATGTTGAATTTATTGACTGTACTTGAATAGAAATGGCCCTAGAAAAGATCCTTGGGTATCCCACTGCTGGCTTTTTTTTCCATTCAGAAAAACTGTTCATAAAATAAACTTGACTCCAATGTCTTTTAAGTTTCTTTAATAAAAAAAAATAAAAATTAAAAATTCTACTACTGTGAATATCTGCAGTATTCTCAGGTGAATTCTGTTAGGTCTTCTAGACTTCCTGACATCTGGTTTAGAGCTTTGTTCTCCTAGCTGATTTAGCTCCTTAGAGCTTTCTGCTACAAAAAATAATTTGATTTTGAGAACCTCCCCAACACCTTCAGCAAGGATCACCAGTGCAAATCAGTGACTGAATTCTCTGCCTTGGCAATTTCAGGTGCTTCTTTCACACTTCTGTTGTCGAACTGTCTCTCTGAGTCCCTTGTTGGCTTCTTCTTCTGATGTACCTTCAAACTTTTTACCCTGAAAACTCTTTGCAAGGTGCTCTTCAAATCTCTCTTTATTCTCCTCTTTTCCAGTCCAGGTTTGTCCTCCCGTGTTTTATAGGCTTTCATGTTTTTCTCAGTTGAGCAGGCTTTATGTTCCTTAGATACTGACTTTCTGTAGGTTGGTGTCTGTAACATTCTTTCCTGTTGAGGCTTGCTTGGGTTTTAGTCCATCTGCAAGATTTATTTATTTTATATTTATTCCATTTACAAATATTTTTAAGAGTGCTCTGTAATCTATGCAACAGAACTTGAATTGTTATATAATTGTTATTTTTTTTTTTTTTAAATGCACATTCTTCTTGCTCAGTTGAGCTATTTTTGAAGTCATCAACAGATTAGAATGGTTTTTGCTGCTCAGTTTGAATCTGATATCTTCAACTTTAGATGTTTGGGTCCCATTAGTTACATGGTTATGAAGTATTTCTCAAGAACTCTATACTGAATTCTGTCCAGTCACTTCCAAGATTTTACTGCGCTGAAAATTTTACTTGTGTGATTAGCACTAGCCTTTCCCATTTGCAGAATCAAATTAGGACTTCTGTTTTTTCCATGTGGCTTGTCACTTATTTAATAATAACTTAAAATGTGTTTTGTCGTTCATGCATGGTATGACTTTAAGTTCATTTAATCGTTGCAGGGAAAAAAAAAGTTGGAATAGATTACTTTTGTTCAAATGTCAGTGATAAGTGATAAAGTTTAAGCTTGTTCTGTCACTGTATCACTGAGTCCACGTATTTCAATTATTGCAAAAGTTTTCTTTCATGCACAAAATCCTACACCTAGTAAGTCGATGAGAATTTTGCTGCTAGGGGGATGAATTTTAGCCTGTTGCCTTCCTGTAACTTTTCTTTAGAATGATGCTATCACCTTTTTGTAGCTCATTTTCATACTGCATATGACAAACATTCCTCTGTGTATGTTTATCTCATTTAGGGACTTCAGCGTTGCTCTCTGGTAATAATTTCAAGTGTGTGTTCCTCTGTGTGTTTTACATATATACTATTATATTTAGTTGTATATTTCTAAAACTATGATTTTCTACTGTAGAATAAATGCCAGCTTCCATTCTGTCTGAACTCCATAATTTTTCCATTTACCTAGTTTCTATTACTTTATGCTCTCTGCTCTTTTCCCAGATGCTAACTAACATACCCTTTGTTCCTGAATTGGGATGAGATTGCTTATTGGAAAATGTAGCAGAAAATTGTCATTGCTCTTAGGACATATTGTTTGTTTACAGTAGCATCTTCTATCATCACAAAGCTCTCATTTTGCTATGTTCCAGCAACTTATGTTTTTCTACCGAGCCCTCTGAATACAAAGGCAGAAAATACAACATTCAAATACCAGTGCATAAAATTACAAGGTTTAGCAAACAATCCACTGGAGAGGCATCAGGTTATATATTTACCTTAGCTCTACCTCCATTATTTCTGCACTTCCCTCCAAGAGTAATAAAATGTGTTCACTAGGCTTTTTGTATGCAATAAGAATTTTAATTTACTCTGGAGGAAGAGCTAGTTCATAACTCAATAGAACTGACTGGGCTCATAAGTTATTTAGTTTTGCTCCTTGTGATAAAATCAGGACACGAAGCCATTTATTATGTTTTGTCTGCCCTCTCAGCCCTGTAAGTTGACTCAGAGCTAAACAATTAAAGTGGCAAATTGATTTGTTTACAATGCAAATCTGAGCTCGATTGGAAATAATGCAAAAGGCATAACCAATTACATGTTTCATAGGGTAGGTTAGCATGAAATGAAATAGATTTAGCTGATCTGTGCTTAGGGATGCCGTACAGTTACTGATTCACAACCACCTTGTAGTTCTTAGTGGCTGTAAAGGATTTGATGCTGCTGTCCTCAGACTGCTTGGGCACATACTGTGAGAAAACAGGCCTGCTTCACCTCTGCTTTTACCAGGATGGGTAACACAAAGAATTTTCCACACACATTTTTGGAAGAGCCAAAAAAAAAAAAAAAAAAAAAGACGGTATCTGAGAATAATTTATGTATTTGTGTATAAATTGGGATTTTAGTTGGAGGAAGATGTGGGGGAAACAGAAGTAATTAAGATGGAGATAGTGCCAAGTAAATATATTATTATAAAACATTAAATGAAGTATTTAATTTTTCCTTGCGTAGTCTTCATGCAAAATTTGAACAAAAGTTTTATGAAAGCAAAATTATAGACAGTCATTCGTTAATCCATTTTTGTCTCCCTCTGAGTCCAAGCTTCAGAAACACAGTAAAGTCAATACTTCAGTACAGCATGGAATGTCACAGATTTTCTCCCTGCAACACTGTTCTGGAAGCCTTGAGATGAAGTTGATTCTCTCATATAAACTTATTTCGTGCATGTCTTTGCAATTAAGTCCATCCCCTCCCCAGCCAGGCATGTTCTGCAGGTGATTTGTACCCAATCTGACTTCAGTTTCATCCTTTAATGCAACTGTATGGTATTTGGATTTTTTTTCCTTCTTGTTACATCCATATTATCATCATATAGAATAAACTTATAATGAAAAGGACAGTAATTCACTAGCTGTTTTTATGCAGGAGAATTGTTCTTACACAAGAACACAGTTGCTTTTTGTGCTGACTGGGTATCATGTCTAGGTTTACAACTAAACACAGTGCAGAGCTATGGAAAGCAAGGTCCGTTTTGTTGGAAGACAGATAGCTAGTTGGCTATTTAACATGTGCATCACCTGTTTGAAATGTTGCAGTCCTGGTTGGAGACCACGCTTACTTGTCAGCTTTTTCGAAACAGTGGTTGAAATTCTAGGGATATAGCTCCTTCAACATGATAGCTTTTGGAAAAACAGCCACAAAGATGGAAGTAATTTTGCAGTTGGTGTTGAGCACGAGAGGAAAAACTGAACTGATGCTTAGATTTGTGTTTGGTACATGAAAATGACTCAAAATTAAGTTATTAGTTTGTAATGCTTAAAGTATTTGCTCTTCTACCACTATTGCCACTCGAATAATCTTTTAAAATAATTTTGGAACCACAATGAATTGTCAGACATAATGCATTATATAACAGGAAAAACTCAGTGCCGCCTAAGGGACTCTAAAACATTTGATTGCTATCACTTTGTGTGAAAGTGAATCAATTTAAAACAATTGTCTCCCTTTGTATTAGAGTGACATATCTTTTGATAGTAGTTCTGGATCTCTGATGCAAATAATGGTACTTGAGCATATGCTAGAAACTTCTTTTTCTGAACCATCTTCAAAGTAAAGGGGGATCAAAGTGTCAAGAGTGTAGATCAAAACCATCAAAACCCTACATATATAAATATATATATATATATGTGTATGTATTTTAATCAACAGTTCAAAGGAAGATTAGAAACATCCTCCTCCTGATTTCATTACTGGCAAAGCAAACATTTTAAATCAGTGTTCAAGTGTCATGATGATAAGAACAGTTGACTGTAAGAACTGAAAGATGCTTTGCTTTGTTAAAATAATAACTCCCCTCCCTAGGATGGTGAAAATATTAAAATAACTCAAACTGGAAAAGCTCTAAATATGGGATCATTACCAAATCTGTTGACTGGAAGAATTGCTATTACAGCTGAAATGATGTTTCCTCTGCTGATATTTTTATTCTCCTGTGTATAAGCTAATGTTGAAGATGAAATAGGTTACATATTTCCATAGCTTCATTGTTTTTCCAGACTATGCACATTATGGACTTTTTTTTTTTTTTTTTTTTAACTGGGACTTTTGAAGTATTTTTCCATCAGGAAGAGAAGATGTGTGAAAAGTTTTAGGTAATAAATTCTACCACTCATTTGCTCCATACTTGACTGTGATGAGGTATTTAGAAACTACATGTTCTGTTGTGAGTGCCCAAATATGGTATACCAAAAAGATTTCAGTGTTTCCATATATTGACGGCGCATGTCACTGAATTGCTGTCTATACTTGCAGAGCAATTCATATTTGTGTAGCTGTCTGTATTTCCTTCTAAGTTTATGTACCTAATTCATCACGGATGGCTTTCAGCAAATGCATAAAAGTTCAGCTTTGGGTGACAACTCATCTATTTTCTTGGAAATTTTTATTCTTAATAGTAGGATGCAATTAAAAATATGCTTTTTCAGATAAATAGATAAATAGTTGTTAATTAGAAAACTGACTTCCTCATCTCAATGTTTTTGTTTTCCAATTTTTACAAAATACGTTGTTACTATAGGAAAGTCTCTAAATATAATTGACAGTTTCATTATGAAAAGTGGTTAATGATAGCATGCATTTGTATTACTTACCCTTCTATTAATGATTTTTCTCAATATTCATTCTAGCTAGTTTTGTTGATTTTTCTAATGTGACATTTGTTTATACTTATTTCATTACTTGCCATATTTAATGTACCAGTGTATCTCATCCAGTCTAAATTTCAACATAATTGGAATGGGAATAGTTTTCACCATGAACAGAAACATTTCCTATTTTTTTTTTCATATAAAATGACCAAGGGTTTGTGTAGTCTTCATCAAACTCTGATATGACAACATTGTTTTCCAGGTATTATTTAAAAACTTTACTTCAATATAAATGTCTGTCAAAGTGTATTTGATTTACAACAACCCCCAAAATGTTTTAGGCAGCTAGGGTGATCATTAAAGCAGTCATTAAATGCTAATCTGTAGCTGTTAGTAGGAAAATAATCCAAACCAGCTGTTAACTGAGGCTTAAGAAAATCAGTTTTGCCCAGTTTGGCTTTACAAACTGGGAGCTGGGGCAATGGAATAATACTGGTGATGTTCAAAGACTGCTGAAGACCTCCATGCTGAGCAGTGGCAGAGTAGAGAAAGAGCATCCCTCTCCTCCTCTTCCTCTGTTGCTTGTGCTTCCTCACTACTGAATACCATTATAAGGGTTCTAAGGGTGTGTTTGTCATGTCTTTGATTGGTAATGATTTGGAAGACCAAAACTTTCCATGCAAAAAACAGAGAGGTGGGACACAGCTTCAAAGCATGTAGGTAGGTAGTATTGAGAAAAGTTAATTTGAGGCTGCTTGGTGATCTAGGTACTTGGTCCTGCTGCTTATCTTGTGCCAGCATTAGTATCAAATTGATCATTTCATCAGCTGTACCAGTTTGCCATTTTCTTTGTGGAGCTGATTTTCTGTTGGGCTTTTCAAGTATTTTGAGTTATGGAGGAACCTAATGAGTGCTGGAGCTGTGCAATGTGATGTTGGGAAGGAGAGGGACTGACGACTGCAGGAACAGCTCCTCTCCCAGCAGTCACTCAGTTGGCTTATGCCTGTCTTCAAAATGTAAATGGAAGGATTTGGTGAGGGATTAAGAAAATATTAAACATCAAACAAAAAAGCAGGAGGCAGTGGATAGGTGCAGACAAGGAAGTGCAAGACGAGAGTGGCTCAAGGCTGCCTGCTCTCAGATGCAGGTTTTAGGAAGAGTGAGGCAATGTTGCTCATGAACTATTGCCACAGTGAATGAGTACAAGAAAGAAGCAGTGGAAGCAAAAGGTTAGTTTTAGCTATGTAATAGTTAGAAATTAACTGATCCATTTTATAAGTATAAAGTTTAGAAATGCGATGGTAAGTAGCTATCATGTTGAAATGCTCAGATACCCACTGAGATGTGTTTTATTTTCCTACAGTGGGGAGGGCTGTGCATATACATATATTTTTTAGTGAGTTTACCATAAAATTATGTGTAGAGGCAATGCAAGTCCAAATCGTAAAATCATGAAAATAGTAATGATACCCCTCCCTCCAAGCCCAACAAATCAAAATGAACTCATTCTAGTGTTAGTCCTAAGCCTGTATTTTTCCACTATCTCACTATATTTAATGTCAGCTTTATATTCAAATTTATGGCAGTCTCATGGTCCTTGCATATTAAAAATGATCCTAAGACATTTATAGCACTTTGGGTCTGAAATTCAGCAAGAACTAACAGGTCTTTTACCACTGGAGGACATTGCTCACTAGAGTAGTTGTTGTTGGAGGAAGGCTTACAGGTTGTTAATATGAAATTTAAGAGCTGTTGCTCTATGTAACATTACTGTCCAGCTAACATTGGGCCATAATCTCTCTGCATTTTCAAACTCTAAAGAAAGAGCAAAAGTCTGAATCAGATATTTATTTAATATTATGGAACTATTGTTTTAGATTTTGTCCTGTATTTCCAATGCCTCATCCCTTTTTAGCATCATCAGTTTGGTCTTTCTAGTTTTCCTTTTTCAAATAGGGCAGCATCACTTTCTGATCATTTGTGAATGGCCTCAGAGCACTCCACCAATGCAATATACTTATTCTTAGCATTCATCCCTCAGTCAATTAAAGTAGTGAATTTGGCAAGAAGTGTTTGTTGAGATGGTGATGTTCCTGTAAGTCTGACAACAGCTGTTAAAATGTGGCTGTTTTCCTCTGTTTAGTATGTGAGCAAGTGGCACTCAACCCAATGCAGTTCATTATTCAGATCAATCTCACATTGCCTGTTGAAATTGGCAGTTAAGATGTGCTTTGATGACTTCTGCTCTCTGCTGCATAAGTTAAGTACTCACTAAAGGAAAGTACCATTCGTTGTGTCCTTTCAGATCAGGTTGACTGCTCTTCACCTCCTGTCAGAACTGTGTGAAGGAAATATGTCAGTGAAAACAGGCAACTTTTTTTGAACTTTGGTTTCATTTTGATGGTTGGATATTGTGTTGCTTGCATGTCTTGCTCCTTGATAATGATTTGTATTTGTAGAGCAACCTTCGTCATGTCTTATGGATGTGTCATTGATTTATTTTGACGCTGTCATATTTTATTTTTTTTGACATATTTATACAACAATTGTTTTTTGGGGGGTTCAGAATAGATCATCTTTGTCAGCCGAGAAATTCAGTAATGAGCCAATAAGTTGGACTTCTCTTTAAAATGCCGTTTTCTGGTAAAACAAAAAAAAAATAATTTGAAAAGGAAATGCTGTCCCTTTGTTGTCCCTTTATAGCTGGACATACAAGTCCAGAGAGATAACATATCGAGTAGGGAAGAAAATTCTGAAAGGTCTACCATCCATGAAACGAACTCTTTTCCATTCCAAGTCCTTTGTCTGATAATTATTACTCAATGCTGCTTTTCTTTACCTGAACTTAAAAGACCACAAGCTGAGGGCTGCCTCTGTAGTGGATCTTGTCATCTAGTGGCCATTGCTTCTGGATTTTACCATCTGCACATGTGTTTAGACATCAAAAATATTTGTTTGTATTTTTCTGTGATATGAGTTCTTACCTGTATTTTACTATCCACCGTCTGTGTATGTTCAGGGATGTTCAGTTTTTCCTGTTGTAGTTTTTGTACTATCATTTGCTTAGCTGAATAGTATGTAGAAAAGTTTGTAATTGCACTAAATCTAGGAAGCTGTCAGACTCAATTTCACCCAAGTTTGTAGAATTTTTTAAGCTCAGCATCGTTTGTGTTTCAGTAGCTTCCAAAAAAAAAAAAAAAAAGTGGTCTACAAGCTGCTGTTTCCCCCAACTCATTTTTTCTTTGCCGGTACTACTTTGGCATCTAAAACTGCTTTGCTGTGACAAGCTTCTTTCAGTGTGTCAGCAGTGTCTAGTTATTTTTCTCTCCACTCCCAACTTCCAATAGAAATGTTCATGTATAACATTTTATAAGTGAGTACTGAATCTACTTACAGTGGAATTTACTTTTCTGTAATGTTTTTAATATTTAGGGAAGGAAGAGTTGCCCTTCAGTACTCTTACCTGTTTACACTTTCGTGTGGAAATAAAAATGTTTTAAAAGCAATTTAAATAAGCGTAATGCATTTGTGACGACCCCTGGCAGCCAAGAGCTTTGGGTCACACCTATTTATTCCTTTACTATAGAGTGAGTACCCAAAGAAGATGATAAAGCTTTCAAGCTGAAAGCCATGTTTATTAGAATATTAATTAGAATAATTAATGCTTTGAACAGGGAAATTTTGAAGTGATGTGAAAGAGAGACTAGGAGTAAAAGGGATTTACAAACAGCTCTTTCCCTGCCAGTGGTCTCCTTGCAGGCATTCTTTGCTTCCCAGCTTGGTTTCAGACTGGTGGCTTTCTGGGTGCAGCAGGTTCTCTGCTTTCTGCCCCACTGGGGTTGTAATTGGTGAGTGAAACATTGAAGGTATAAATGCTCATTCAGAAGAATACCAGGTAGCTATTGCTAGTGTAGTGGCAGAGTGGCCAAAGTCTCTTGGGCTTGTCCGGTCTTACCCTGAGATGCGCTGGATGGGGTGGTTGAGCTCTGGCACAGGCTCATACCAAGAGCCCTGCTTGTTCTTGCCACAGAGAGTTTTCTTTCCTCGCATCAGAAGTTAGCAGCCTGGGCATGATGCCGCCACCACCTCTGCCCTTACAGGTTCTGGACAAGAGCAGTGGAGGAGGACTTCAAAGGGCCTGCAGATGCCTTGCTGCCATTAGCTTTGATCTGCATCCCTCCCTTCTTCGCTGCCACTTCCCAGCTTTAACCTGGCAGCAAAGGTTATTTATCACTGGGAACTACTGTCAGAAGAGGGAAACTGGAATCTTTGATGTTAGTAATTTGGTTTTATTCTGCACTTCCTTAGTTTTATAATGTATGCTTGAGCTCAGCCTCTCAGTAAATGCTTGCAGATATCCTTTTCATTTAAAAGAAAGTTCTAAAGCTTCTGTAGACAGCTAAAGATGCACTCAGAAGGGGGCCTGTTTTAAAGCACTTAGCAGTGGAAGGCTGTAAAGGCTTCACAATGTAACAAGCCGCAAAAAACTCCTTGGAAGAGGAGCACCCTGAGCCATAGTGTCATAAAGGCCGTGGCTGAACTTGAAAGTTGTTTGTAGCAATTACACTTTCCATTGTGCTTTCCAAAACAGTAAAAGCAGATAACTTTTTGAAGGCAGACTTCGGGAAACAAACACGAATTGTGAAAAGCTAAAATACACAAGGTCAGTATGTCAAACACTTAGTGGAAAGAGAATTCCATCCCCTCCCCTCCCCCTTTTTTTGTAATGTTAAATTTGTTCCAAAATTGCATACTTTTGTCTCTTACTCACTCTTTAAAGGATACCATGCTTGAACTCTCTTCGCTCTTTTCTCTTATACATACCTTATTTTTTTTCTGTGCTGCCTATTATGCCTTGAAATCCTTATGTGAACTCCATACAGTAATACTTTATTTTGCTTCAAGCCCTACCTCAGAAAGTGTGGTAAGATATCTAGATTTTATTTTAAACAAATGTTTTTAAAAGAAATAAAGCTATCAGCCTGTGAACCACTGGTATTCTATCTGGCTGTGTGATCATGTTGTCTTCATACTTGACCTGTTCCATTTTGCCTTCATATTTGCTGTATGTGTATTATATGTGTGATTTTTGCCATTAATAGGAAGAGACTTTAGACTTTGTACTGACCTGACAAATGTGGGGTGTCAGGACTTGCCTGGGCTTTTCTTGGCCTAAGCTAGTTTTAGCTTGTTTTAAGATCTGCCTGCCTGGGCAAATACCTGTTACCTCAAATTAGTGCTGGAGGTACTGTGGGTGGGAAAGGTGCCTGGCAGCTCTGGGTAGACCATCCATACAAAATAGCAGATAGCTCGTTAAGCTTTAATGGTCTGCTTATACACAGATCTGATTATATTTAGTCCTAATTTCACAAAGACTTTGGATATTAAATGCTACATAAAGTTAATAGGATATAAAGACAGGATTAGATCATCTTTAAGATATATTTTCAAAAGCATTCGGAGAAGAGTAAGACAGAAAGGCAAGGGTCTCAGCAGTGTGGTCTATCTAGACATTTTTCCACAATGAGTGCAGGAAACAAAAACTCTTTAGTAAGTGACAATGCAGTTCTTAGGGGAAAAAACAATGGCAAGACAACTCAGTCCT
Organism: Anas acuta; assembly: GCF_963932015.1. Taxonomy (NCBI): domain Eukaryota; kingdom Metazoa; phylum Chordata; class Aves; order Anseriformes; family Anatidae; genus Anas; species Anas acuta. The sequence continues at coordinate 36,127,702 of NC_088982.1, forward strand.
TAGTGGTATGGACCAAACCATATAAATTGGATGGTTCGGAGACAAGCTTCAGCTTTCCCTCAGAAGTTAGTACTACTTGGGGCCTTTGAAAATGAATGGTGTTTTTTTTTCTTTTTCTTTTTTTTTTCTGAGTGAAAATTTGAGTATTTTCCTTTTAAAGGCTCAAGCCTTTGTAGAGTATTGCTCACCTCAATATTTGATGTGTCCACATGACAGTGGATTCCATCAGTTTAATTCCATTCTTACCTCTCACTTTTGAACCCAGACTAAGTTGCAATATAGCCTACTCACTGGATAGTTTTATGGATTGGTGATTGAGTTTCTATCGCAATTGATTGGTATGAACCAAATCCTTATATCATTATTATTATGTGGAACCGTGTTATACAGACAGAGTGGAGCTTGGCAAAAGTTATATTTCAAGAGGATGGGGCAAGTAGGGAGGGGAAATAAATCAGAGATTTAATAGTGGCCATAAGAATATTTCTGATTGAAATGTGATACCCTTAAATCTCACATTTGTGATGCAGAGGATTTAGGGCTGTCACCAGCCCCAAGATTGTTTTGGAACAATCACAGAATGGCTCGGGTTGAAAGGGCGCTTACCGGTCTTCTAGTTCCACCCCACCCCTGCCATGGGCAGGGACATCTCCCACTAGACCAGGTTGCTCAAAGCCCCATCCAGCTTGGCCTTGAGCACTTCCAGGGACGGGGCAGCCACAGCTTCTCTGTGCAGCCTGTACCAGTGCCTCACCACCCACTAGGTGAAGAATTTCTTCCTAACCTCTGATCAGTAAAAAGTCACTCTTCATCTTTTCTATAAGCCCTCTTTAAGTACTGAAAGGCTGCAGTGAGGTCTGTCTGGAGTCTTCTCTTCTACTGGCCTCATGTCCTGTGACAGTCGAATTTCCTCTGGATAGGTGGAAAGGGGACAGAGCTGGCAACCTAAAATAAAGCAGGACGTGAAAACAGACCACTTTCTCTCCCAGTTCTCTAGATGTCTAACTTGAGTTTGTTAAAGGCTACTGCAGCTCCATGCTTGCTCCAAAATCACCCTTGTGTAGATTAGGCCCAGTTAAAGTACAGTCCTGAACCACTAAACTTCAACTTCTCTGCTAGTTTGGTTTATTTTGGAGAGTCAGCTCAACCCATGAGACTGACATTGCCCATCACATACAATTTGTGCGATTTTAAATAACTTTGGGATCTTTTGCTTCTGTTAGCCAGTTATAGATTGCTTTTAATATATCTGAGTCATTTCAAGGAATAAATGTTTATATGTTTTCACCGCAGAGAAAGCTGCAATTTTTACTTATTTATTTTGATGAGGAAAGGCATCATTTGTCAATTAGGCTAATATAAAATGTATTGAAAACAATGAACATTAATTTTACCACTACCTTCTTTAGTTGAATATAGTAGTATAAGTTGAGTTAATGCAGGAAAAGCTGGAGGATCTAATTATCATCCTATACTTTATGATACCTACGAGACAGCTAAGTGCATTTTAAACCAAAATGAAGGCAGCTAGCTAGAAATCCAGATGTTCTTCTGTGTGAAGAGAGTTTGGCTGACTACTGATATCAAAGGAGCATGTTTGTGTGGTTGGAATATCTCATGTAGGGAACAGAGACAGAACTTGAAAATGGAGAAGGAATATTTTATGCAACTTGAACATACGCAAGTAGTATTCTTCCAAGGCAAATTTCTGAGACACGATAAATGGAGGAGTTCTGACGCTGTGAGAGATGTAACCAACTCAGTTCTCCTACATTTAAGGAAGCAGAATTTGATACATCCTTGTAAAGCAGTATTTTTGTACCAGAGCTGTGATTCAAACATCAGTCTCGGCTTCTGACTGATATAAACCACAAGACTCTTAATTTCAGATTTGAGTACACAGGAGTTATATATGTACATAGAATTAACTTTGGAGAAGTGAATTGCTTGCTCTTCTCAGTGTTTTACTCTATGATAATTACTGTGGGATTTTCTTAAGTCCCATCTTGTCAGACTGGTACAACTCTACCTCCTCTTCAGTCTTCTGAAGCTTTGCCGCTGTGACAGAAGTCACTGACAGCCTAGAAAGATGCTTGGCTGGTTCTTTTAAAACGCTTCAGTTATCTGGACCTGCTGATTTTTAAAATGTCAGACTTCAGAAGCTGCTAGCTAACATTTTCCTGACTTAATACAGTGTTTCATCACTTCCTCAGACATACAGCTTTGTCTCTGAAGTACAAAGCAGAAATATTTATTGAACACCTATCCATTATGAATTACAGTTAAACATAATGTTGCTAGCATATTTGAACAGAATGCTGTTGTCATTTGGGTTCATTTTACACCTAAACACTTATAAGCTCTTCTGTTTATAACAGCGTGGTTGCTTTTTAAATTGGAAATAGCCAGTAAATACTTCTAAAACATGCCTTCCAAATAAAAACTGTTGTTTCTACATTATGGCTTGTGGAGGAGTAAGGAAAAGAACTTTTCAGAAGTTTAGAGGTAGGGCTTTTAGAGAGGAGGAGGTGGTTTGGCATGTAAAACTGAGACATCTGGAAGCATAAGAGGCAGAGGGTAAACATGTCTGTGGTTCATATTTGTTGTGTATCATGTTTCTTGGCATGGCTTGGAGTACAGTACAAATCAAAGCTGTTTGCAATTTTGTAGAAATAAATGGGGAGCAAACACTTTCTGCTCAAGATATATATTTGTTGGGTGATCATTTGATATCTTTACACTGAATTTATCCACAACCCATCATTTTTAGTTCCTCTGCACAAAGAATGGCCTGGTCAATGCTCAGCTGCATTGGTTTCAGGACCGGATCTCAAATAAGCATGTTATGTTGTCAGCCTTTTAAGACTGTGCCCCTGCAGTTCTGGGATGCAGTATTTTGAAGGATGATTAGATATGTGTCAATCGTGTCAATGTGTTCTTTTTTTTTTTTTTTTTTTTTTTCCCTTCTTCCAGTTCCCCCGACAAGTGTAGCATTCTTTCATTAAAAACATGTCATAAGGACTATTACTGCTTCTAAGAACTCAGGCTGTAAGATGCGTGATTTCTGAGTTGGCAGATGGCTTACATGTTAGATTTGCACTGGCTGTATTATGTAGCTGAGAAAGTGCTGCAATACAGAGAATATTAATAATAAACCTTGTCTAATAATTAGATTAGTGGTTCTGAAGTGAGGGCTAAGATTTGTACAGGGTTCATTTACACTTGTGATACTTTCTACACTGTTGAAGGACATATCAATACTGTCACATTTTCATATTTTCTAATAAACAGCAATTGATACAGCCTGGTTACCAAACTGAACAAAGGATGGTGAATTATGTGCATTTATGATTTTTTCCCCCCTTTATAACTAAGGTGCTGTAGCTGGTGCTGATGCAGTAAACAAATGATTGTGAATTTTGTTCCATTTCTCATTTATTACTCTCTTTCCCACCCCTTTGTTAGCATGACCTTATCTGCTCTGTCTTGGAACAAATAAGCAATGAATGATTTTAGTATCTTTGGTCATGCAGTCTCACCTTTTCTCTAAACTTTGCATAAAATGTTTATAAAAACATGATATATCTCATGTAGATTCTTTTGGGGCTTACGTGCAGCGAAATGTGAGGTGAAAAGGTTTTAGTACATTTTCATTCATCAACTAGCCAGCACAGTGCAGTGATGGCAGTGGGACCTTAATTGCACTGACTGTAGTTGCTTTCTTTGGGCCTGGGTCAAACTTGTGATTGCAGAATTGTAACACTGGGTCACATAATGAACAATGTAAACTGTTGCAGATGGCTGTGGTTTCTAGCAGAGTTTATTAGTATGAATGGTGCATTCTCAAAATAAGACAGTAGGTATGTCGTGGTTGCAGGGTGTTTCATGCTCACTGAATATGGAAAGTCATGCCCACTGTGCCAGACGCATAAGAAGGTTACTAAAGGATAGTATTGCAAACATTAGCTATTTAGCCTCACTCTGGGCTTTAGGAGTATCTACATATTTGAAACATTTGAAGCTGAGTTTCTGAATGCGTCTACAGTAATTTAATTAAATATTTCAGCATGGAACTACTTTATTAAGCACTTGAGCACAAGCTTAAAATTAGGTATTTGCTGGATTAAAGTTATTAGTGGAAAATAAGACTAATTTTTTCACTAAATAATGGTGACATAATTAAAAATACTATATGCAATATAATATGCAATATACATATATAAAAATATGATTGGACTACAAAGTTGAGAAGATTTTCTAAAACTAGAACTTCTTTAGCTACTCAATATTCAAGGCCTTCATTGTAACAAAGACATTGGAGCATATTTTGAACTGAGTTCTTTTGGCAGTCCAGCATCCTTCTTTTCTACAGAGCTTTATATTTAACTAGCCATTCAAAAGGTAAAATCACCCTGTAACAGTTAATGCTTATCTGTGCTAATGGATCCTTAATAAAATGCTAATACCTTGACCTTACAAACAAACGAAATAGTCTGATTTACTCAATGACAATATATAAAAGAATCAACGTCCTTTGATTTTTCTCTCTCTTAAAATATCTTGTTCCCCCCTGCAGCCTTCAGAAATGTGCCCTGGCCACTGGTGTTGTAAGACATTGAGGATGACAGTTACACTGCTACGTCCTGTCGCTTGTACCCTCAGTTCACTGCCAAAGGTGTTTCATGCTGTGGTATGGGTAAGTCTGAAAACTGAGTTATATTTTTGTCTGTGAACAACTTATAAGTTATTTGACTCTTCTGGATTTTTTTCGTCTGAATATGCAGATCCAGGTGATAAGGGGACACAATGAAACCTTCACTTGCTTTGAAAAGTTTTATAACATCTTTGTTCATAACGTCTTTGGAGAAATGTTATTTAAGGCTTAATTTTGCAATGTTTTGCAATATTTTTAATTTTAAGCACAGGAGATGATCATGTGATTTCTTGAAAAGCAGAAACGCAAGTCCCTTGGGGTTGTACCAATCCTAAATGCTTTCCAAACTTGTATTTTCCACGGTTGGTGGTTTTGAAACCTTGAGACTTTCAAATTAGCTTTTAATGAGCTATATGTACTAAAAGACCGATCTCTTAACTCAGAGGCTCTCCCAGGATGCTGCACTGAATGACGTGACCTTCTGCACTGCAGAAGCGACAATTCTGACACCATAGAATTTGCTGGTTGTTTTTTAAGTATATGGAGATTATTCTAAAATTAAATAGCTGAAAAAGGTTGTCTCATATCAGTCAAAAAGATAGATGTCCACCATCATTAACTGTTTCATTCCCTCATTCATTCATACTTTGTATGTATGCATATTTGTATATATTCATGTACTACAAATATAAAAATGGGAAACAAAAATTCGAGCTTGTCTTCTGAGCTGGATTTTTTCATGTTTATCCTATCTTAAAAACAAACAAACAACAACAACAAATCAAAACAACCTGCATGCTTCCTGTGCGCACGCACAAAAAACAAGAAACGCCAACCATGTGGTTCTCTGAGAGTATTTTTTTTATATAGCTCCTCTATAGCTGTGTACTGTCCTACATGGGTCCTTGCTATTTTCTGTGTGAGTGATGCAGATCAAAGGCCGTATCTTAGCTCCGAAGGTTGTGTGCAACAGATGCTGTTACAATGTTAAAGCAGTAATTTATCACTGTTGTGTGTTCTCTGCATTACAAAGAAAGTAATTTCACTTCTGAACTGTATTAATTGATTGTTTACATTCTTTGCATGCTTCTTGGCCATTCCCATTTATCGTATGGAGAGCAGAGCCTGAGTAGCTAAATTTCAGGTTATTCTGCTTAGAAAATACAGCCAACAAGTAGTGTTGTCTTTGACTAACAGCTTTCCACCACTTGATCTGTGTTTTTACTTTTTTTTTTTTCCTGTGAGAGCTATCATCACATACTGTTTAATAAAAAAAGGCAAAACAGAAAAAAAAACTTTAACTCCTGTTCTGAAGTTCATATTTGAGCTCTCTAAGGGAAGAAATATTATGTGTATCCTATGTTTTCATATCTTACTGTGTCTCTCCATCACAATCCCACTGAAGTAAATGATTCAAGTTTTCCCTTTAGCATTATACAATTTTTGCTCCAAAAAATGCTTACATTTAAATTCGCAAGTTGCATTTTTTTTTTTTTTGTTTCAGCTATGGAAAATATTTCTCTTCGTTCCTTAAGAAGTTGAGTGGATGGCTCCTTTCAAGGAAAGCTTGTGAATGTTCATTGGTTCCTAAAGACCTGATTTCCATTCAGGCTTCATCGAAGCTGTCTTCTAAATTATTACAATGGACAATTTTATGAACTTGGTATAATATATTTCTAGTTTGTTAGAAAACCTGGTGTTTACAGGAAGAGACAAGTATGACTTTAACAGTTTGTTCTGCCATCATTGAGTTGCAAGAGCTTTGTTTCAGGGTGATTTCAGGGTGGTGATATTGGCAGTTACCGATGGATGAAAAGACAAAATAGGAAGTTGCAGAGTGATAAACCTGGCAGTTGGTTTATTTATCTGTAAACAAAATGAATCTCAGCCAAACATGGTATTACCTTGCAGCAGCCTGCCTTCCTCTTCACACCTTGTGCATACTAATTATTCTATCTGGACATTTAGTTATTCTAGTTATTACAGATATATCAGTGAGCGATGATTAGATATGGCTCAGTAGCTCTAAAAAGATTTAAGCAGTTGCTTGATTCCAGAAAAAGAGGCAAAATAAAATGTTTGGAAATACTGGGATATGTGTGATAAACATGTATTATTTACTCTATGTAATCCATTCTGGATGTCCTTTCAAGATACTGTGATGTTTGAGGATAGTTTACACAAGGTGAAATAGGGCATAAGTATGCAAGAGAGCTCCTGATAGGTATTTCTGTTGGTAGTCTTAGCTTAATTTTCATAGGTTGTGTGTTCAAGGGGTTAATGTTCAAGAACTGTGTTCTGTGAACTCTCACTCTGGATTGTTGTACACCTCTGTCTGCTTATTATTCTCCTTATAAGTAAACTAACTTGGATATATTTCAGATAGTCCTCTGTTTTATTTGTACTTTTAAGGTGTCTTCAAAAATACTTCTTTTGTTTACCAATTGAGTAACAGTGTGAGGACTGTGACAGCAGTTGGATTAATTCCCTGATCCTGACCTACTGTGCTGCACAGAGGTAGGCTTCCATGCTACCTTGGCTTTGATGGGGGTAAGGAGAAAGTACTTAGAAGGCACTTTCAAGATTACCACTAGTGCAAAGTTTCTAAATAGTGTATTGTAATGCCCAATGTTCAACAGTGTGTCATCTTCTCTGGGCCATTCACAAAAGGTGAAATGATAGTGTGTTCAAATAGGTGTAAGAAATAACCAAAGTGCTAAAGAGGATTTAGAATTCAAATGAAACTTCTGTAAATGGCAAATTTAGCACTCAGAAAAAATGGATGCAAATCATGTGGGTTATATGGTACCTGGTAGATTACTCGTCCTTTTTGCCTTCTTTCAAACGTGAGCTTACAATTAGGAGGCAAGGGTGAAGAAAAATCACCATATGCCATGGACCAGAGAGCACACAGAAGTTCTTTGCAGGGAATTAAGCAGGTAGAAGCTGAGGATGGCCTTCAGTTTGTGCTGAGGATTAATCCTGCTGGTTGGATAGCAGTGAGGAAACCTGAACTTTGTATATTTGCTTTCATGAGAGAGTTTTGCATCAGTTTGTTTACAGGATGATTTTAGGCTTCACTGAATGATGTAAGGTAGAACTGATATGAGGGCTAGATTCAGTCTGAAGGTGCAAGTACATGTAGCTGTTGTAATAACAAAGTCATTAAAGCAGAGGCCAAAATATATTTTCATATAAAGATGAGATAAAAGCTTTTTGAATACACAGCTGCATCAGTGACACCTCTGTTTTAATCCATACGATGTGTCCTTAACATGAAATCCTATTTTTTGCATAATAACAATACTGTGCTTGCCAGTGATTGGTATTATAAAATGTGCAGATAAATGCCATTATTATGGAAATCCTATTAGGAAGTCCCTATGTACTGTGCATATAGCACAGATTTATTAACATACTCTTCTGTAGTTACTTTCTTGAAAACTGTTTTACGTCCTATGAAATATTGTGCAATAATGCCATTAATAAACGTATCTAATTGCAGTATATAACTGTGAAAGCCTGAATGGCTTGAAATAGTTTTGAAGAGAAGTGGGATTATTTCAATGGGATGTATTGAACAACATATATTGTATGTCCCTAATTTTTTGTACTACTTTACGTTAATAGAGAGAACATCAAGTATGTAGTCAGGCAGTTAATGAAAAGAGCAAGTCTTTTTATAAAGAGCTGTCAGTAGATGGCAATGTGACTATTTTATACAGACTTTTTATTCCATATAAAGCTGAAGACTTGTAATCATCTGCATTTGCTGCTTAAATTACTATAATTTTTTTAAAAAGCTCTAAGAGCCCTTTAAAACTATACTTTAAATAATTGATAGTTACAAATGGAAATCTTAGCCCAGAATCTCCAAAAGTGATCAAAGTTGTTTTAATTTTCTAATGGTCAGGGCTGAATAAAAATAATGTCACATAATGTGCCATCAGTAAACAGGAGATTACTGTGCTTATGCCTCATGTTGCTACAGATTCTGTAAACCCATGTTTTATTGATAGCTAGACACTTCGGCCATAACTCATCCAAAAGTGTGGTGCTTATAATGAGCACCAGAAGGAATAACAAAAATAAACATGTTCTTGTGCTGTCAACAATACATCCAGTGTAAGGCTTACCAGCATTTCTTTTTTCCTCTCTTCCCTCTTAGTGAATCCAACCAGGGAGATATAAAGTTTTGGAACATAAAGTTCATCATCTGGCATTAGATTAGATACTACTTTCATATCAAGTATGAACAACTACAATACAAATGTGTGTGTATTATAGTTGTTGGTTGCTGTGGCTGTTAATATTGTATCTTAGAGCAGTATGGAGAAACATAATATGTTAGGTGGATTGCAAATGCCTTTGAAAAAATGTGGTAGTGTATTCCTGTTTAGACCCATTGGTTGTAAATGACTTGAAAAGCCCCAGTTGCTCTGAAGTATTGGGCCCATACTGGTGTTTATAAAACACCTCAGAAGGTTGATGTCCACTTACTGAAAATCTTATAAATCTGTCTGCAAATACCTAAGTCATGTATAGAAAACTTTACCTTTGGTCACTGCCTTCAGTAGGACTTGATTTAGGAACAATCCATCTTCATTACAAAGTTCTCATTTATAAACCATACTGTGGTGCGGGGCAGCAGCCTGTCTTTCTGTTCACAGCATGCACATCGCTGAGCCAAGAGGCTGTTTGTTGAATGTAATCAGTCTGTAATGGGTCTCTACCACTCTGTGCCTGTATTCTCAAACATATGTTGGAGGCTTAGAAAGATACAGAATTAATTTTATGTGCTATGCCCATTCAGGTACGTTGCTGTAGTGGCTCTGGTGAATGCTTAGGTCCCTCAGGAAGTTACAGAAAAACCTGGCTACCAAGCTGTCCATATTTTCTGTTAGGTTATCTAAGCCTATATGTAAATGAGACCTCTGTTTTCACTAGAATTACCTCTACTGTACTTGTACTGCTCTAAATAGTACTCCCTGGGTCTCATGCCCAGCTTGACCTCTGCTTTTGAAATGAGAAGAGGTGGAACTGCTCACGGTCGGTACCTGGGCCTGGTTACCAGCTGCACTGGTGGTGGCAATTCTCCAAAAGCTAAAGAGAGCTACTTAGGGACTGAGGTGAGAGAGGGAGAGAGACCACAGAGCTCAAGAAAGCTGCATGCTTGTGTGATACAGACCATTGCTGGTCTATATAGGGTGGTGCTGTATAGAGACAGTTGTGAGGAGTCCTTAAAATTTCCTCTTAGCTGCTGGTACCACGGATGTGACCGGTAGTGGCGTGGGGGAACCCGCCTGCCCTGAGCTGCCTCTGCTACTGGCTGCTCCAGGGAGAACCATAGAGCCATTTAGGTTGGAAAAGACCCTTAAGATCACCAGGTACCAGGAGCAAGTTACTCCAAGGAGCAACTACCAAGAACCAAGTGTTTTCAGCTCTTGAAAGCAAGCAGTTCTGACTGCTGTTCAACTGGAAATTGAACCGTCCTTTGATCTCTTAAAGGAATTTATCCATTCATTGTATGCTGAACACTGTGAGCTGTTGTTTTCAGCTCCTTGCTTCTGCTAGCTAGGCTTTAGTAGTTTGCTTCTGGGGGAGGAGGAACTGCTTACATTTATCAGGCATTTGAGCGTCCTTCATTCATTTTCAGTGAATGTATCCTCTTTTCCTAAATGCAGCAGAAATGATTAATAATGGGCAGTTTTCTTAGTTTAGACTTAATTTCCTTTCAATCCTGCACCCAAGGAAGTCTGTTTCTGTTCTCAAGGCCAGGCCTACAGCTGTTTTTCTGGCTTCCTGGTGGTTTTCTGCCTACATGTACCAACACATCAACCTCCTCTCAATACAGGACCCTACGTTTTCAATCAATCCCCTGGGCCTTCCCACGTGGCTTTCTGTTGTTTCAGCTGTTTTACTCCAATAAAGAACTTAGTTCCTCTGAACAAAGGGCTGCTAGCATGCACGTCAGCTTGCAGAGCCTGTGATTTCCCATGGATCGGAGGCACACTTGCTGGCAACCATTAACACCTTCCAGCACAACAATGCTCTGCAGCAGCATGGGGCATGGAAACCCACTGCTCAGATTTCAGAGTCCTTCTGTGGTGAAAGCATCTGCAGTGGTGACTGCCCAACTTCCCTGTTCTGGCTGGCTGTGCAAGGGGTAGCCTTAAAGGACCTCTGAGTGGCTAAAAGGTTATTTGTTCAGTTTTTTTTTTTTTTTTTTTTTTTTCATGCTGCATGTTAGGTAAATATCATTCAATCCTCCGTTTGCCCAAATGGCTGTAATGTGGATGGAGAGATGCTTCTGACTTTCTGTAAATAGGTTTGAAAATCTAAAATCTTCTTTCCTATTTGCATGCGTGTCTGCATGTGTATAAATGTTTTCATAACCAGAACACCCCTGACTGTGTTCTTAAGTCTATGTCTAAAGAATGGTTGTCTGGCAAAGTCACTTAAAATGAGAAATTTTGTCCTACAGAATGATATATACTTCTGATCATTCTTAAATGTAGATATTAGGAAGAGCTGTGCATTATCATCCTTTAGAAGGCAAACACTGCTTGCTGATTAAATCACAGAAAATATTCCAATACTATACCAGTGTTTTCATACATTCATATACAAAGGAAATAGATGGTTTCTTGCTGTGCTTAACAAAACAGATGTTAAAATATGACAATTCATTAGACCCCATTATGTTTCATCATATTCAGTCATGCCAGTTATTATATTTTACTATAATATCCCTACTGTAACATTAAAAAAAAAAAAAGGACCTAATGACCCTTCTTCCTTACCAGTCTCCTTAGAGCAATCATTGAGAGATTCATGAGAAAGATGAAATTTAACAGAATTACATAGAATTTGGATTTTCTGAATGGTTGAACACGAACTCCTCCTAGATTGTTAGGAGCTGAAGGCTGTGTCTTATGTCATTCCACTGCTAATTTTTCATAGGTATGTAATAGGATTTTCGATTTAACCTGTATGCTTACTGTCACAAAGCATTAATTCTTATTCATACTTTTGGAAAGCCAGTGGTATATAAAAGAAAAATAAAAAACACCACAAACAAACCAATTTTAAAAGAAAAACTTTTGCTTGGAACTTGCCCTGATCATTCACTGGAGTTGGGTAAAACCTAAGAGTATTTTTGTTCTTATTTGTGTAGGAATTCCATCCGTACCTTTAGCCTGAGAATAACTATTTCCATTATCAATCTCTGTCTTAGGCTCAGTACGTTGCAGTCATTAATGGTCATAGTATGCTCATGGAAAAATTCAAAACATGGGAAATATTGTCTTAATGTAGCTCCTTGGCTGTTGTTTTTGAGCTGGTAAGTATTGACCTTTACTCTTCCTTGAAGACAGTCCCACATTGCTAAGTCCTTGTTTTAGGTGTTTTCTTTTCTTAGTTGGGAATACGTAATATCACAACTAAACAAACAAATAAAACTGGTTGGATTCTCTGTTGTAAGAATTTTACTTTCTGTTTGTGGTGGTTTACTTTTCAGAGGCAGGTGTAAAATGCTTTATTGTGGGTGCTTTTTCTGAGGGCCTTCAGTGAGGAGAAATGGGCATTACTTTGAGTGGTGTGTATGATTGTTCCAACAGGTGAAAAGTAACTGACCAAGTGTAATGTTTGACGGTCTAAAGCTTGATTTAAATCAATAAAATCTTATTTTAATTCTGTAACCTCCTTTTGGGAAGATTTTCAATATTAGACTCAAATTGGTAATAATAGATTATTATGTGGACCCAAACTGAATATTTTTGACTCTACTTTTCAGCATTCATGGTAATTTTTCTGTTCTTGACCCTCTCTTATGTTTGCAATAGTTCTGACTGTCTTGAGGTGTTCACCTGATTGATCGTTAGACCAATACACCTCAGTTTCTGCTGAATAGGACTGAGTATTTTGTTTTCTGCATGAAAACCAGGTTGGGCAGAGAAGTGGGGTTGCTGATGTTTGCTAGTGCAGCCTCAGCAGGGACTCAAAAAATGCTGGACCGTACGTTCAGATCTGGGAACACTTTATTTTTGTAATGTGGAGGTAGGCAACAGATACAGCGTACGCAAAGCCTCTTGCATTCGTTAGTGGTTACAGGACAGATTCTGGGTTTGTTTCGCTCTTAAGCAACAGAAAAATGTAAACATCTCAATAAAAGGAGGAGTGGGTTCATTATGGGGCCGCAATACTATAAAGAATAAGCCCATCTTGGATATTAGAAAGCACGTTATAATGAGACAGCTCTAAGCTTTTGAATATCATTTATGCCGACAAAATAACTCCTTTGCTTTGTCTGTGATATGTAGAGTTTTAAAAAAATTGGATGCTTGTGACATATTTAATTCAATATTCTCATTAATTCCTCGCACTGAATGTTTTAATGCCAATCATGCAGAAAATATTTAAATATGACAAGTTATTTTTAATTATCATAAAATTGTATTACAATAAAAGCAAAATACTTGGTTAAAAAATTCAAACAACATAAGCGAATTCATAGTTATACAAACAAACACTGTAAAAATTGCATGCAGAAAAATGTGAGAATAACAAAAAGGCTTTCATTAGGAAACCACACTACTTTACTCTCATGTTTCACCTGGAAGATTAAAGATGTGCCTTTTCCAGAAAATGTCTGATTTTTATTTTGTCACAGGAAGGAATCAAATGATTCCCGTTAATTTCAATATGCATTTTAGTTGTCTGAAGTGGAGGGGTTTTTGTTGCTTTTAAACTAGAGACTTCAGTATTATCCAGTGTTTGAAGCTGGGGAGTGAGAGAGATGCAAATAGAAGGAAAGAAATTTACTGCAAAGCCATATGCAAATATTAATTCGTTTTCTTTGATCTTATATGAAAAATATTGTAGAGTTCTGAGGGCTGGAAATGTCACAGATAAAATCAGCATCCTTTCTAATGGTTAACACTTCTTTCATCACTTTCTTGATTTACCAGTACTCTGACTTAGGGTCTTCCAGTTCTGAGACTCGATTTCATAATTTACGTATTTAGTCCAACAGGCGTTAGATCTTGCCACTTCTTCAGTTCCTGTTTAGTCTTTAGATCTATCTCTTAATGGGAGGAGAAGAGAGAGACATCTAAAGATGTGCTTAGAAGAAGAGTGGGAAAGCTTCACTTTTTATTATCAACTTGCCTACTGTCAAGAGCTATTTCTCTAAATCAGACCAAAGAGTAAATAGATCATATAGACGTCTTGTTACTTTTGTTGTCTTAGAGAAGTCTGGAATATTTTCCATACTGTTATGATTTCAAAGGATGGAGCTGGATGTTCTCCAAAGTGGCAATTCTCAAACTACAATCTAGAGGGTTGCTGTGTCTTTCCACTGGGAATGTCCTGATACTCTTCTGGCTCCTTTCATCCTGTTTATTATAGCATTACATGTAGCTGACAGATTCTCCAGATTCTCCCATACTACTCTCCCAAGAAGTAACATTTGCAGATACATATTGATGTTTTATGCCAAGGAGTGTGAATGGAAAATGAGTCACTGAATAAAAAGGTGACTTTTCAGAAAGTGTTACTATTTCTCAAAGGAAATTGTCCAACCGTTTTTATGAAAAAATGCTTAATTGGAATTCACCAACTTGTGAAAATCAAAACAGGAAAAGGACACAGTTTCAAGAAAAAAAATCTGCCTGAATGGCATGACTTCAACATTTCATGTTGAAAATATGGCTGATTTCCTGCTGATTTTTCATTTAAAATCCTTGGATTACTAACCCGCAACCAATTAAGGACATTTTCTCCCAGTTCCAGCTTGTGAGCACCTTTAAAATGTTTCAGATCCAAACCTCCCTCCCTACCCCAAAACAAACAAACCCTGCCCCTAAAATACCAAATTTCACTATTGTATCAAATCAGCTTTCTGTGCATGTCTTTGCAGTTATACCTGTACAGGAAATTTTTGTGAGTATGAGAGCATAAGCATGGACATGCAGCTGATGTGTCAGTGACTTGGCCACATTTCAGAGATACAGAAACCTCAACTACCAATTCTGCTTGTGCCTAATGCATTATTGTAATAGTATAGGAACTGCTTTGTTGATTTTGACCAGAAATTTCACCTTGATTTTTTTTTTATCAGTGACACCTTTGTAGGAAAAATGATATTTTTCTGTAAGTAGTAGTGTTTTTTTCCTATTTTCCAGGATAAAATCAATTAATAAGAAAATTTGTGTTCTCATGTTAAAATGAAAGGCATGTCAGTGCTATCAGAGAGCAGCAGAAGCGGGGCTGACTGCAATGGAAGTTAAGATATAGTTATGGATGACCCCTGCATATGTAGGGAGGGCAGCAGCCATAGATTGGTCTCCTGGGACTCCATTATGGCAAGTGATCAAGACACAGGATTCCCCAGCAGCTCAGGGAGCACCCAACAAGGTGAGGTGATGGGTCAGGTCCAGCATCAGTGTGGAAAGCCCAGCCAGGATTGAGAGGGGATGAGGGTGGGGGTGTGAGGGTCACAGATAGAGCTGGGCAGGGTCACTAGAGCCTCTTAGTGCCCTGAAGACCTTGAAAGCTGTGTGAAGAAAATAGTTTTAAACAACCCCCCCCCCCCCGATGTGCCTGATCTATCTTCTTCTGTCAGGAAACTGCAGATTTACTCAAATATTTAAAGCAAGAAAGAGATACTTTGAAAAATGTGCATTATGTGAACCAGCAATCTAAAGCAATGTTATCATCTAAGATGTTTCTCCTAAATGAGGCTGACGGGGGCTGCGGGAAGCAGCGAGCAGAGTATGGTGGATGCATGATTGCCTGTACAAGCCTCTGAATGATATTCATCATAAATTCATTCAACGTGTGAGCTGGTCTTCTGCTGCACTATTGATGCATGCTTTCCTTTACAGTCTTTTTTCTGCCCAAAGACATGCCATTGCTGTTCAAAAAGTCCTTCTGAATGTCACAGCAGCCTACTTCCAGTTCAGATCATATGTAACCTAATGTAGCAGAGGGCATGAATTTTAATGGAAAATAATTTAGATGATAGGAGGATAACCAAAGCAGTAAAACAAATGCAGTAACAATACTGAGCAGTCAAGTTCCTGTTACAAGATTTGTTATGTTGTTCTCAACAACAGCTGTAAAATTAGCAATCTTACATTTTAAAAAGGCAGGAGTCAATCTTGCTGTGGTTGGTTCCCAACTGATCTAACAGAGCTAGCAGGGAAACATCCGTAACACTCTGTCCAGAATAGACAGAAATACAGGGGAGGCCTGCTCTAAAGCTGACTGTATTAGTTTGCCTGTCAAGACATATCACATCAGTTGGGCAGAGCTGAGCAAACAAAATGAGTGTGCTTTCATGAAGTGCATCTTCCTATTATGCATATTGTTATATAGATATATGACTTGATGATTTCTGTCTAGCGCATTGTAAAGCAATATGCATTTTTTCTCCTCCGAAGGGTTGTGTTGTAGCATCCCTGTAAGAGGGAGTATCATGCTGTGTGTAGTTGTAAAGAAGCCTTGATGCCTAAACTCAGAGGACTTAATCTGCTAGTAATGTTGATTTAAAAGGGTAATATAAATGCTTAGTGGCCACAGGTTTGTGGGGATTTTGTTTTTCAAGAATGCAGTTTATCTTCCCAAATTCCCAGGAAATGTATTCTTTTTTTTCTTGGTCCTTCATTACTTCAATGAGAAAAAAAAAAAAAGAGACATTTTTTGAGAAGATAGTTTAGGACTTCTGTGTATGTGTTTGTTTTTTTTTTTTGTTTTTTTTTTTTCAACCTGAAACTGAGCTTTTGAAATAAAATACATTTAAATAAGGCTGTTGTGCTTAAAAACTTAATGGAGGTCATGGCTGGATTTGGTATGAATTGTAGAAATAGAATCAAATGATGGTATTAGATCCTCTTACCATCCTACTTCACAATGGAAAATGTAAGATACAATAGTGACTGGAGAAATGGAAAAATTCTTCTGTCACTTCTCTTTAGATTCCTGCAGTCAAACAGCCCTCTGTGCGGTCCTCTAGAGTTATCTAGTTTGATTTTTTAACACAAACTAAGGCCTTTCAATGATCAGAAAATTTATCAGATCACCAGTAATGGTGTTCCTTGAAAGGTTTCTATTTTGAGCAGTTTTGGGTAATTTGAATAATTCTTATATCATTGTACTACCAAAGTTCTCATTTTAATTTCTTACATGAGTTTGTGTCGAGCTTGGTGAGCTGGGTCACACGGTATTGTGATGCCTCACTAAAACAGAAGTTTTAAATTTAAATATGAAAATAATTGATGATAAATAACTGATGCTCATTTATGGATAAAAAAAATAGATTTAAAAATTTCAACATTTGGGAAATATTCTTAAAAGCTGTAAAATTTCTGCAACTACATTGGTATTAACATTAAATCCTTGGGAATATCAATTAATCTTTTCAAGTTAGGTCTTATTGTTTTAATTAACGAAAATGCAATTTCTGAATCAGATTGCTTTTATCTATTTATTACTTTAATTTCTTATATTGTCCCTCTCAGGGTTTGTGCAGCTCCTTTATTTGCAGTCCATTTTGCTTTCTCATAAGGGGCCTCCCAAACTTCAGGTATGCATCCTGTCTTCTAAGTATTAGTTGAAGTAAACTTGATACTTCAGCTGTTGGCTCATCACAGATTTGGTTTCCCATTCAAAAGTAATCTATAGCACTAAAATATTTGATTTCTCTGTTAAGGTGCATGCTTGAGTTTGAATTATTAAGACAGCTCATGTGAGCTAGGGTATGTGAGAGCAACCCTGCTCATGTTTCTGTGGGAGCTGATTGATATTTATATGAAGAACAGGTGGAGTTTTGGATTTAATGTAATGGCTAAAGCAAGAATAATCTTTTCCAATGATTAGAATGATTAGTATTTTTTTTTTTCCTGCTTAAGGAACGAGCAAAAAGTAGGGGCTAATTGTGGTGCTGTTGCAATCTGAAGGGAGCCCACTTACATGCTCTTCATTCCAAGGCTACTTCAGTAGTTACATGGATAAGTTTTAACCTGCTGGATGGCAGACTGGCTAGTTTTCTTAAAAACAAAAGTAGTGGATCGTAGTTGAAAAATGTTTCTTCGAGGAGGAAAAAAATAATGTTTTGTTTATTTTGTTTGTTTGTTCTGGTTATGTGCTAAGAGCTGTTCATCTGGATAATGGAAAATGTTGGGGGCCAAATGCTGTTCACTGCATTCGTCCTCTGAATTGTGCTTCTAATGGCACTGAGTACAATAAGAAGGCAACCTATTGGTGTTCAGTAGTATTTTTGAGACTCTTGAATTAATGTCATGCAAAACCAAAGCCTGTCCCATAATTTCCATTAAACATCTCAGGACAGTGAACTTTCTGTGGCAGATTTGTCTGAGAAAGCCCAGATTGTTAATGGTACTAAGAAAAACGCTTCTACCCCCCCCCCCCCCCCCCATCTTAAAGACATTGTAAAATATTCATTAGCAATATCTTTTTTTTTTTTTTTTTTAATGGAATGGAGTGTGTATTCAGTATTAGTCATCAATTTCAGATGCCTTGTAAAAACTGCACAGAAAAAGACATGCTGCTCAGTTATTTCAGTTGTGAATTGCCTTATGCTAAGAGTTTAAATCATACCCTTTTGTCACTTTAATGCAAAGTGGATTTTTTTGTATGAAGAAATGTAGACAAAGATGTGATTTAAGATGAATCCTGTCAAGGTGTAATTCCACGTTAAATTTTTTGAGAACTTGGCTGAAGACCAATGTTAATATGAGAAATATTAAGAGTAGGAAGCTTCATGTCAGTAATACAGGCTTTGTGAGTTCTCGCAGCCTCCAGAAGTGCACTTCTTTGTCAGTTCTCCCACAACTAAGGCGTTGCTGTCAGGTTGTAACTACTTAAACACCTCTCCACTTGTGGTATACAGAAATTCTGATTTTCTAAAGAAAGTTGCAGAAATAGATTTTTAGCCTGGAGGAATAGAAGTTGTCTGACTATCAAAGGAATCCTCCTCTAAGAGGAGAAACCATCAGAAAGTATAGCAGTTTGAATATAAAGCTGTACAAACCTTCAAACTCTAAGGATGAAGGAGTGTCAAATAGTTGGTAGTTTTTCTTTCTTTCCCCCAGTTTTGATAGAAGGATCCTTCAGCTGATCAAATGTAAAGAGATGACAGGATGTAATTTATATGGGATCGTATTCACTATGTAAATGATTGCAATGAAAAAAGGAAAGCTCATTTCTCCTGTGTGCTTGCATGTACAGCAGTTACTCATCACATAATACTTATGGATGGATTCTGGGATTCTGACAGCGCATTAGGTACTGAGGTAAAAGCACAAGGGAAATGAATGAAAGAAATAGCATGCGTCTAAGATGTTGGTGCATCTGAAGTATAACAGATTTGTCACTCAAGATAAAACAGCGTTATTCAAATGCATTGCATGTAGAAGGCTCCACCAAGATGAAAAAAGGGCCCTCTCTTCCTCCTTCACCCCCCTTTCTTTGGGGGGGAATCAACAAGGGGGGGAAGGGCATAGTTGATTTAAATGAATAATGTGAGGTTGGTCATTGTGGGTGTGCTGGGCACCTTCTGTGATTAAATATCACTGGGGCTGAGGCTTCTCTACTGGATTAGCTCTGAAGCTTGAGGTTTCATGCTGTTGCTTTGTAAAAGGCAAACCAGCGTGGTTTCATTGTGGAAGAGGCACAAAATATTCTGTTGAAACTATTTTCTTTATTAGAATTATTTTCTGTGTGAGAAATGCATGCTCTTTACAGAAAGTTCTGACTTCTTAGCCAAAAAATGAAACGCCTGAAAACAAACTTTCAGCAGCAAGCTAGAAACCTTTGATTTGAAAATGCTGCTGTGCTGGTTCACAAGTGTTGTGTTCTACTAAAGAGCCTGGTTTTCAGAAGCAGATGTAATTGAATTCTAGCTCTCATGAGGATAAATTTATAACCTGTCTGGGGGATTTTTAAGTCTGCTACTTCAGTATGTTGAAACATAGTGAAAAGTTGTGGGATGGGGGTGGGCGGGGGGAATGGGGGTGGAGTAAGACTCTCATGTTTTGACAACTTTTAATTATGGTACAGCAATTTATGGGCATGCATATGCAGTATAATAAACCCTTATTTTAGAATATACAGAGACGATTTTTTTTTCACTTGAATTACACTTAACTGTCTTCCTTCTCTTATACTGTTAGAGCAGTGCTTGATGTATAAGGGACAGGTTGTCAGCAGATGAACTCCTTTTCATCATCACAAATAACTGTAGACATGAAATATTACTCAATTTTCTTGAGCCAGGAAGGGAGCTTTATTTTAAGGGAAGGCTTTAAAAAATTGTTTCAACATTTCAATCTTCTGTCAGAATTTACTGTGCTGTTACATATCTTAACTCAAGTGCTTTTGGATAACCTTCTGGTAGGTTGAAATTTAGCATGCGCCCTCCTTACAATCATCTATTTTAGATGAGATACACTTAGTACCTCATTATAAGGTATCAAGGCATTGTGAAACTTCATGGCTTTGTCTAAATGGCTAAGAGGAAACACCTGGGGTTGTTGCAGGCTATAGGAGAGCCCATGAGTCCTCAACCCATGTTGGGTGCATACACGTTGCTTATGTGAAGTGGTCCCCAAATGTTCTTACTTTGCTGCTATGGCCAGGAATTGCCTGGGAGAGTAATACCTGAGAGGGGCAGAAACTGTGTTGAGATCCTGCTAAAGTTTAATAGTGCCTGGCACCTGGAAATATTACCAGAAATTGTAAAATTTGCTAGTATAGACATAAATGCTGTTCCTGACAATGCCATAATGCAAGTAAAATCTACCCATGTGTTTGCAAAAGCAAAAATTTTAACCCTGGCATCCTGTTCAGTTGCCACCTTAGGTAATTGAACAGTATCCTGCAGCCCCAGCTGGATGGGTAATTTGATTGTTATCTCAGTTGAGCTAGAGTAATTGAGACTAACTGTAGTGAAATAAACAGTCACAGCTGTGTGAAGTCAGTGTAAAAGAAGGGCAATCAGGACTACCCACTTTTAGAGCTGGGCAGAAAGTGTGCGTCTTTTTTGTTGTCCTTTATTGGTACAAAGTGTTTCAAAACTGCCAAAAGTTCTCTAAGGTTGAGTGTAAATTTTAGGACCTACTGGTATTGAAGCTTAAAAAGTAAAAAGAAGAAAATATTTACCAAGTGTCATTCATTTCCCCAAAGGCTTTGCTAAAGCCTACCATGGAGTGGTTTTTTTTTGTTTTGTTTTTGTTTTGTTTTGTTTTGTTTTTTAGCAGCTTTGCAAGCTTGTCAACGCAACCTTGGCAAAGGTATTTTGAGGCTGAGGTGATTATGAACAGTGAATGGAGAATCTGTGATTAATTACAGAGCATGTGTTTATTCTTTAGATTATACCTTCATGTAAACATGGACATTTTTGTAATATACTTGAGCTAAATGTGTAGATTTTGGTGAGGAAAAACTAGCATTTTTCACACTAGTACGTGTTACAGGCCATAAACAATGACTCAGTTTCTCAGACAACACAGCAATGATAAAGGTGGGAGACATTTATAGTCATCTACTTATCTACTTCTTTGTTTCATTTACTGTCTGCTACTTAAATTGTGTTTTGCATTCCCCTGTTGCTGGAATTTTAAGATAGAGAGTAAGACAAATGTACGAATACAGTTCTTGACTTATTAATGTCTACTGTGACTCCTCTGACTTAAACTATCAGAGCAAAGGTTTTACTTTCATTCTGAATTAGTCATCTACTTGAACTGTCCAAAAGTGTCATCTTACCTCTTTGAAATAGGATCGGTGCATTAATGCATTAACATGCTTGGCTACTTCTTACCTTACATTTGCTTGTCACATTAATATTTTGTCCGGGTCTTTAAAGAAGTACAAATATGCAAATCACATGGTGTGCACGATTGAAGGCTCATTGCTTGTACTTCACTTGAAAAAATGCTGGTAGGTTGCAGCAGTGTTAATTTATAATAAGGGAAAAATAAATTCAAAACGAAAATATATTATTGTTGTTTTTTTTCTAGGTGATTTTGTTTTTCATGTTAGTGGATATGATTACAAGAAGAAAAGAGGCAATCATCTCCATAGCAGAGCAGCATTAACAGCTCTGCCAGGATAGTTGCCCACAGGTGCACTCTGAGTGACTGATGGCAGAAAACAACACTCAGAGAGTGCTGTGTGTGCAATTTGAAAGAACAATTAAGTTGACTAATAAAGGCCTCTTTCCTATTTGTGAATAATCCATGGCAAATTCCTTTCTTTTTTTTTTTTTTTTATTGCTATTTTAAATTGTCCCTTAAATTTTCATGAAGGAATTTCAGCTGGTGAGGTGCTTGTAAACTACGTGTTGTTAGTATTCCCTGGAAGCATCCAGTCTTTCTAAGCATACGTGGTTTGTTCAGTCACAATATTTTGTCTTGTACTTTTCCTAGTTGCCTAAATTGGAAATTTCCAATTTTGAGGCAGTGATTCGAATTACACACAGATCTGGAAGGTAGACTCAGTTGAGATAATGAAAATCACCGAACCTCATTTTTAGGAATATCCCAAGTTTATTATTTGAAAATTTAAATGAAGTACCTTCATTTTTCCTGTGCATTAGAAAGAGAAATTAAGATGTGCCAGAAGCATTGGAGAACCTGGAAACCCTCCTTCCTGCTTTGCTTTTTTTTTTTTTTTTCCCCAGCTATCGTGGTTGGTCAGCATCTTCATATTGCAGGATGCTACCTTGTACCATTGTTTGCAGCGCATGTATGCCATTTACTTATGAAAAAGGCATAAAATACTGTTGAGTATTACAATTAGCTGTTAACTATTCAATCTTTTTTTTTGTAGTTTTATTGTATATAAAACAAACAACAACAACAACCAAACAAACAAACAAAAAACACCATCCTGTGATTATGCTTTTGCTGGGTACTATCTATCTATTTATGCCTATTGAAGTCCAGACATAGTGTCCTTTTATGATGTTCCTGGGTGGTCTCAGTTTCTTCCCCGGAAAAGAGCTAATCTGTTACATTGACGGCTCTGGTAGCTCACATGACTGAAATACATTTATTTTCTTTGGATTTTAGCTTCTTGCTGCCCTAGATGATATAACAGTGGAATCCATCATAGTGGATACGTCCATTTTAAAGAGTTATTCCTGCCACATACATAAACACAGACACACACCCTTTTTTAAAGAAAAAAAAAATGGATTTTGCTCTACTTGCATTTCTCTGTACACATGAGAGCATGAGAGAGATGAACAAGCACAATTTTGTGATTTTTTTTTTTTTTAGGTGGTATCTAACTACGCCTAATTATAACTACATGAGTGCTATTAGGCACGGACAAGGGAAAAGTAATCCTACAGACTTGAAACAACAACAACAAATTCCACTGTGTAGTTTAGATTTGAACGGGATGTGGAGAAAGTAGGAGTATTATTAAAAACACTCCTGCTACAATGAGATTTTCCTGGTGAGTTACACTTCTACTTTGTGACGGTGACACCAACACACCAATGTGCTGGCTTCTCCGGCTGATGTCTGAGTCGTGATTAATACTGTAGCTTTTTTTTATTAGCAGAAAGTTCAGCCCACTGGCTTTGCTGCTAAAGCTCAGAGGGCCATTTTGATTATACAGAAGAAAATCTATTTCCCACTGTGTCTTTAACTTGGCATTATTGAGATGTTTTTATAGAGGGAGAAAATGCTTGTGGACATGTATAGACAGGTTAATCTTATCTCTCTAACCTCCCTAAAGACATGCTTCTGCTTCTGAAGTGCAGCTGTAGTTCTCCTTTGATTGCTATGAAATTACAATATTTTACTGCATATCATATGTACATGTTCTTTATTATATGGGATCAGCAAAGTATGTCAGGTATTGGCTGCAGTCAGTTATCTGAAGCAAGGGTATCTAGTGATGCCAAGACTTTTCTTGGGATCTGGTTCTAGATCCCAGGTTCTTTCCTGGGTTAAATTAGAAGATTTAACCACTTGTGATGCACCCCTTACCAACCAGGATGGTCCGGCTGTAGTGGGATGTGTTACGTGTCTGGGAACAGACTTCTTTTCTTTTGAGATGGCTTTATTTCACACTGTGCTTTTTTAGTGATTGAATAGTCATAGACTGTGTCCTGTGGCCTATCAATATGTCCAGTATCCATCTTATTCTGCTCCTTGTCTGTAAACTATGTGGACTAAACACACTTACGACACAGCCTAGGGTTGATCCCATGCCATACACAAGCACTGGGTCTGGTATTCCCAGCCTCATGTTGTGCTGAAGTAAATGTCAGAAGAGAGAATGATGTTGACCCAGATGGTTCAGCTTTGTTCCTCTCCATGTATCCCCAAAAGACCCAGGCAGGAGCGCTCTCTTATTCTACATTGAGGGGAAAAAAAAAAAAAAAAAAAAAGAACAGTGAAACTTTATAAAACTTTCACTGGCTTCATGATTCATACAGACTAGAACAGCTCAGGGAATCTCAGAAATAGCTCTAAAGCACTCGTGTAGGTGGTTTTAAATCACAGAAGAGATGAGCTCTAATACATGATGGACTCTCAGTCGCAGTGCAATGAATTATTACTGTGATCTTCCATAAATTCCAAGAGGTGGAGAGAGAAGCTAGGCAACTATCGATATACCACTTTTCTGGATAAAACACCTTACTGCTAGATTATTTTGCATGCAGTCACAAGACAGTAGTAGATGTGTCAGTTAAGTACTGTTGGCTGTCCCAGCAAAGTGCCAAGCAGCACACAAGATACTCAGTTCTTAGGGATATGTAGATTAACTGAACATAAGTGAAAATGATGTGTTGTGATTTTTTTTTTTTTTGAGAGAGCAAATAAATACTGTTAATGCCAGTGCTATTAGTGCTATGTCTAGCTGAGATGACCTTTCCTTAATGCAGCTTAAGAAAAGCACTGGAGTTTGTGACTACTATTCCTAAGACACTAAACTGTGTCTTCTCATAAATCTAAGTGCTTAGAAGCAGACTCATTTTTCAAAAACAAAACAAAAGCCCACCAAAACAGATAACCCACTTTAAAGTATTTTATTCTTCTGAATCTGGAGCATGCAAACAACCACAGAAATCTGTACCACATTTCCAATTTCATTTATTCATACGTAGACAGAAATATGGATTTTAAAACATTTATGTATTTATAGACAAGCTTTATGTGCTAAGCAGATAGTACATCATGAGTTATAGTCAATTAGAGCTTGTGCCACAAAAATGGCTTAAGGGCTTAAGTCCCACCTAACACTTGCTTTTAGTGTCTTACGTCTGGAATTATGACCTTAAGAAGGAATTGAAAAGCCTTGCTCAGATCATGCCTAGTTGTATACAGCGGTTTTTGATTACAAGTTTTCCAGATACCTACAGTTTTTATTTGGGGTATACTGAAGAAACCCTTAGTCTTCATGGGTTGAGGTAGCTCTGTGTGCACAAATAAAGTAACCTTTGGCCACCTCACCTGACTAGGCTGATCCAGCATATTTGCAGAGAACCTGCCTAGCAGACCCTGTTCTTACACCAGCAGAGCCACCAAAGTAGGCAAGTGCTTCATGAGTGCCTTTCACCACCCCTTCCTCCCACCTCCTTGAGCCTACTCCTCAAGTGGAGATAAGACAGTTCAGTTAAAGGCTGTGAGTTCATTCCTTTAACTTGCCTTTCCTGAAAACAAAACAAAACAAATAAACAAACAAAACACAACTTAGCTTTATAAGTAAAGCTAAGTCTTATAGTCTTTACCTATAAATCTTATAGGTAAAGCTGTAGGAAAGAAGTTAGGCTTTTCCCTCTGCCATTCTTATAAAAGAAGAAAGCAAATGTAAAAAAATAAAGTGTTTTTTTCCTTCCCTCTGGCATTTCTGAACATAGATCTGAAGTACCTCTTTGTGAATGGTACCTCTTGGAAATCCCATTCTGAAATGACTAAGATGTACAATAATAGAAATCTTCATCCCTAACTCATCATGTAGCATCCAGAAGTTCAAGGCTGTAATTTTGAGTACTCTGGTCTGGTTTGTAAGTCTAGTCTCATAAAGACTAAGTCTAGTCTAGTAAAGTTTTTCTGCTTTTAATAAAAAGTTTGGAAACAGCTGAGTTAAAAATTCAATAGTTTTAGTTATTTTTCCTTATTACATTTTATAGCGTTGCAAATTTTCTAATCACTCCAGTAAGCTTTTATTGTGTGATCAGAATAGTCTCCTGTACATGTAATTGTGAATCCACAGACATGATGTTACAATGTCAGCTAAAATGCTCTTCCAAGTCTTCAGAGCACTGGGTGTTGCAAAGCCATCATGGTTACATCATGTCAAGATGTTGGCAAATAATGTCACTGGGAATCTGTGGAGCACTTGTCACAGTACAGAAATGAAACAAAAAGATGTCAGAGCAATTCCAGAAACAGAGCATTGATTATCAAGGAGATTATGAAAGACAAATTGTAGATACTTGTAACTTTGTCCATATTACCATTTTAACCTATTAAAAAAAAAAAAGAAAAAAAGCCCATTTAATTGAAATGTCAGGTGTGCTGTGTCTTTCGATATGTGGTAGCAAACAGAGAACAGCGTGATGTTGTCTGATTGACAATGATGTTAGTAAAAAAAAAAATATTTTGTTTGAAATGCTTTAAGGTTTGATAATCTTATTTTGAATGACGGGATCAATGTTGGGAAAAAAATGTAGTTCAGTCATTCTTTGCTGTCCAGTCTTTTAGCAGAAGAAGAGACCCAAGGAGTTTTGAGAGTAAAGTAACTGTAATAGCTATGTTTTGCATTAAGCAACTTGGACAAGAAAAGCAGCAGCTATAGAAGTTGGAATTAGGAAGATTTGGAAGAAGTTGAAGCAACGAAGGCTAGAAATCTAAAAGCTGGGCATGCCGGAAGTTTCTGATTAAGATTGAATTCTTAGTGTGCTTTCTACAATACACACCAGAGAAGAGACAGTCCTTGTCAGCAGTTCTCTGGAAGGGAGGAAGGGAAGAATGAGGAAAGAAAGGGAGGGGAGGTCGTTTTACCTGCTGAGAACTAAATGTACTTTCAACTCGTTTGATGAGTTCTTTGTGTATATATATCAAACTACGAATTAGCTGGAAGTTTTCTTCTGCAAGTTAGACAGAGAAAAAGAAAAGAGTGTTTGTGATACAGACATGATCCATTTGAAACTCAGCTAAAATTTTGCAGGATGTGTGGATTTTTCTCATTAATTCTCAGTATTTAATAACTTTCTCTTTGATTTGTGGACAGTTCAGTTTTTGAGGCACAATTTGGTATGACACTTTTTCTGCCCCAGTGCTTTACTATTTGCAGCATTGTAATTCAAATACAAGAAGATAACAAGAAAATGTTAGTCAATTAGAGGATAGCATGAGAACTTCAGGGTAAAGTTGCAGTTAGATGGGGAATGAAAAGAACAACAAATGTGTACTCCAGTGAGATAATTAACCCTTACAATGATGCTGTCCTATGTATTTTGCACAGATGCAAAATAAACCACCCCATTCAAATAGGTGTTGAGGATTTTGACACCTGCTGTAGGAGATGGATACAATTTTCATGCAAGGAATTACTTTGTTTTTGGAGTAGTTTTAGGTGCTGTGGCAGAACACAAGCATGAAGGTTGTGTCACAACATTTGGCTATGGTATCAGACTTCAATAGAAATGTATTTGAAACAGTAAAGGCCAAATAAATCCGTTAGATATGAGATAAGGCTTGGATTACCAGGTCAGAAATATTTACTGTTGCATCATACTTTCAGTGATCGTAGCACAAATCAGAATTACAATATATAAGTCTGAAACTTTGGTAATACCTTAAAATGGCAGAACACATGGATAAAACTGCATGGTAATCTCACTGCATGTTGCTTGAAGTGAAGCTGCTGATTCTTCATGTAATGGCAGGTGTACTGTTTTATGAATATTGGTGCTTCTTGGAGGAGGGGCATTCCCCTTTTATCTGCTCCTTGATCTTGATAGGCTGGAGACAAGGTTGGAAAGTGTGATGGTCAGATGTGCTGGGCTGCTAAAGGACTTGGTCTAAAATATTGGATGTCACTGGAGAAAGTTCTACATCAGTGAATATTGAGAATGTTGAGATGTTATATTGCACTGAGCTCTCAAAAGTTCACAGATAAGAATATGAACAAAATTCAAAATTCTTTCTTCACTTCTTCCCATATTTCCCTTCAAACTTTTTTTTTTTTTTTTTTTTTTTTTTTTTTTTTTTTGGTGAAAGTTCTTTTAATATAAGCCTATCTGCTGCAAATTCTGTCTGACTTACCAGTTCTCAGCTTCTGTATTGTAAGATGCACTAAATGGAAATGGAGGGTTTTGAAAAATTAACTTCTTTCCAAAAATATAAATTTTGTCCTTACAGATTCCTTTGCCAAACGTTTATCTGGTTAGATAAGAATATACACTATCCAATATAGGACATTGAATTTTAATGGATATAGTCATTATATTACCTTGAAAAAGATTATATAATGCCATATGTGATATTAAGGTGAATGTGTTTGCCTGTCTGGAAGAAGCAGAATAACAGAGACTTACACCTACAACCAACACTTTGAATTTTGAATCTGTATTTTACAAATGCATGTAGTTATGATTATCATAAAACTAAGGTAGAGAAGTTTTTCAAAAATAACTATTTTTCTTATGTAGCAGATGTTGGGAAAAGTTAGGAAAGAAGGAAGAAAA
The DNA here is from genome assembly GCF_963932015.1 of Anas acuta. NCBI lineage: Eukaryota > Metazoa > Chordata > Aves > Anseriformes > Anatidae > Anas > Anas acuta. Next base: position 36,156,093 of record NC_088982.1, read on the forward strand.
ATAAAGAAATTAGAGTATTTCAGACAGTGTATTTTCACACCGAGTAGCACTGAATGGTTGTTTTCCACTTGTGTGATTCTTAAAGAATCATTAATAAAATTTATTATTTATAATAAAGATCAAAGTAAGAGTTGAGCAAACAATGCAATAAATAAATGCAATCATTCACCCATGGTTATTCATTTGTAGATGAATTAGCTTCACCCAGGCGCAAACTTGCATTTAGACTATTCCAGAAAAGTTGTAAGAGGCTCAGTTTTCCTGATGCAATCTTCTTGGTCAGTAAACTCCAAATTGTAATTTGATTTTCAGGATACAGTTTCAATGTTCATGGAAATAGAAGGTCAAAGTTATAAAGTTAATAATCTGGAATAAATTGCAGTGAAGCTAAATCTTGACTTCATTAGAAAATACATTATACAAAATAATAATATACTCCATTGGGGAAAAAAAATCTAACAAATTATTTGCATAGTTCCCATAATAATCTTTTCTCTTTCCTCTAAGCAGTAACAATTAATCAGGCTGGGCTATCAAACATTAATCTATCTTTTTATAAAGATAATTACATTTCCAAATAGAAAACAACTTATATAAAAGAAAGTGTCTTCTTGGATGAAAGGTATATGGGAAAACACTAACATTTTTCATGAAGTGAATTAATTGATTCTAAAAATAAAACAAATAGCTAATTATGTATATATTGAACCAAAGACAAATTTTAGTCTCTTAGAGACATAGTTAACAGGTTTTTTAAATTGGAAAAAATAATTTACTAGGGATTAATTTGATACAAGATGATTTGAAACCCAAAATCTTTGTCAGCAATACCTGTTGCTCTTTACAACATTTTTACATTAAGACTCCATCCTGTTTATTTCAATATAATTGTCAAATTTAATTGATTCCAGTGTGAAGAGGTTTGAGCTTCTAGTGTTTTTTTTTTTTTTTTTTTTTTTTTTTTTTTTTTTTTTTCTGAGCTGCAACATAGTGCAGACAAAAAATAAAATATTTGAAATACTTGTGATGGAGATGATAATTGTCAGGTGTGTTGACCATTTAAAAAAAAAAAAGTCCTCTTGTGAAGCACATAACTATCAGATGTTAGTGAAGTTTACAAAAAATAATTCTTCTCAGAAAGCACCATCAAAACAAATATTGAAACTCATTAAAAATTAGATACATTTTATGAATATACTCAGAGATGGCAGAAAATGAAAACCTTCCTACTACTATTCCTTGCTTTATTTGAAATGCCAAGCTTATCCTAATAGCTCCTGCATGTTCATTGATGATTTGTCAAAAGACTTCTTTTATTGAAAAGCAACTGCTATTGCAGTTTTCTATAGGTAAATGACACTTCAAAAATTTATATTAAAAGCTACCCAAAGATTTGTTCTCAGATTTTTTTTTTTTTGGTTCTCTAAAAAATCAATGTCCTCCGTAGCCCTGTTATCTCTGAAAGAAATTTAGTTTTTAATACCCCCTAGGAAGCTGCTCTAGCTTGTTAAACATGGTTTGTAGCCAGTTTAACTATCATTATGTACTGTAGTCTAGTCCCAAAGGTGACCTGCTTGGTATTTCCTGAAAATCCAGACTTCTACCTCTGCGTGTTCTATCAGGTCTTGCACAGATATTTAGCAGGATAAATTGGAGACTTGCAAAGAGCACCGGTGGTAAGGAGTTACAGGTGAGCTGCTTAACTCTGAGTGGGCTCAGTTAGGTATCTGGGACTCTCCAGCAGTTTCTGGGTAAATTTACACTGACACCCTGGGTAGGTAATGAAGCCAAGCCAAGGGACACCTCTTTCTTTCCATTTGCCTGGCCCTCTTTTCTATAGAAATGAGAAATTATGGGCCAGGCAGGAGCTGTCATTTCTTCCAGTGTAGGTCAGACCTGGGAACCATGAATTTGAAGTCTACATCCCAGCAAAGAAATTTGGTTGCCTGAGCCCTTGAGGACCTGGTCTGGTTGCCCCCTCTCTTTGTAATGCACTGGGCTAAGGCTGGTGTCTAGGTGTCTCTGAAGTCTAACATCTCAAGCTATCTTGTGTTGGTTGTAGCAGCCTCTGACTACACGAAAGAGGACAATGAAGATTTTTTTATGATACTCTTTTAAAATACAGTGGGGAGGTGAATGCTCTGACAGCTTCTAGCATCTGAATCCTTTCTGAACTGCTCCATGAAGCAATTACCCTTCAGGTAATTTGGGACTACTGGCTTACAAGGGGTTCTTCACAGCCAAGAACAGGTTTCTGGTGGAGAGCTCAAAGAGGTGCTAGGTCTCTAGAGCTGCTAATTTTCCCACCCTTAAAGTTCATGGTTAACATATAACCTATACTGGAGAAGGTCCAAGGTCATGATTAAGTTTCTTCCAAGTTACTTCTTGAAGGACAACTTCCAAATAATTTTAAAGAATGGAATAGACATTTGAAATTCAGGAGGACCTTAAAAAGTCATATTTGGACTTCTTTTAATTTATTCACTGCAAATATATTAACTCAAACACAATGTTGCAAGCAAACCTCTTAAGAGATTATTTGCATTTTGCCTGGAAGAAAATAAATCAACAATTGACTGCTGCAAACATTAAAAATACCTCTTGAATTGTGACACTGCTGTGAAATTAAATATAAATGCTTCAGAGATCCACATAACATTAAAGCTTTCAAGAAAGTAGAATTTTAATTCTTGATTTTTGGCAAGAGAATGCATCTGTAATAAACAATTAGGAAATAATCCAACTCTTTAGGAAAATTATTTCCTTGCATTAGCTCCTTTCTGCCCAATATTTACATTCAAAATAACACAGCTGAAAGGTTGTGTGAAATATTTGTTGCTAAATGTAATGTTATAACAGGGCATGAGAATAAAACAATGAGAGCCTGATAAAAAGATTAAACTGTTTTCAAAATATGGCTTAATGGACAAGATGAGTAACCACTTGGTTTCAAAGTTAAGTTCTGTTGCTTTCATGGAGAGATTTGAGCATTAGCACAAGGTTCTATTTATGAATTACGCCATTCTTTTTTATATTTTAGATTAAAATACAGGTAATAACACTGATTTATGGCTGTATTAATAAAGGGCAGTCCAACATAGGAATCAGAGTATGAAGGAACTAGAAAATCATCTCTGTCAAAAAGAACTGCTGTGCCAGATCTTATGGTCACTGATGATACACACTCTATATAGGGTCTTTAAAAGCAAGCTAATATGGCAACTTCAGCCATGAAAGATGTTTGGCTGTTTATTGTTTCTGTCTGGGATCTTCCTTCTAATATTTGGAAAGAAATGCAATATTTCTTTTTTTCATTCTGTCAGCAAATAGAAAGTTAGATTTTTAATCCAAATACAACTTCTGCTGCAGAGTGGGAAGACATTTGACCTAAAAGCCTTTGTAACTTTTGAAATACAGAAGACCATGAGGACTGCTACAAAGTTCACAGACTATCTAAAGGGATTCAAACTTCTTGTTCTATTTAACATTTATTAATTTATAAATGTCATCAGCTATAACTTCTGTCACCATCATTCAGGATTTAGATTCTGGAATATCCTTAGCGTTGTTCATAAGAATGACCTACCCTAGTTATAACTCATATATAGCTTTGATGTGAATGGAGCAGCTCTTTTCTGGTGTGTTTTGTTGCCAAATTTCTTTTTAAAATTTTAAATGTGAGTGATTTGCTACTTATATAGCACTACTAGCATTTCCAATGAAGTAACTTTGATAAACACTGTGGTCACTAATGTGGTTAAGGACACTGATAGAATCAAAGACAAATGGGAGTAGATGGGGAGAGGAAAAGCTGGAGACGTGAGGCTTACTAGCAAAAATCCATAAATCCAAGAATCCATAAATCCAAAAATCCATGAACAATTGCTAATTATTTTAGGTCAATATAGAATATCATTTGAAATATAACTCATAGTATTTTTATACATACAGAATTAGGACCTCATAAGGTAAGTTAAAGCAGATATGCAATTAATTTCATTAACAAACTACAGTAAAAAAGAAGCAATGATTAACAAAGTAAGTGAATTATGTTGACCACAACTCCAAAAGAGTTAAATAGAGTTAAATTACGTGATCAGCAATTCATTTCTTAATTCTGAGAAGAATTCAGAGGTGATGGGTAATAACTTGCATGTAAACTGAGCAGTTCTACTAAGTGTGTGATTTTGCAATATCTAAATGGTGACTACTGAAGTCAAATTCTCTTTTCTTTTCTCATAATCTTGAGCCTGACTTAGTTTTAAAATTCCCATTTTACATGTTGGCAAACTTTTACCACTTGCTGAGATATTGACTTCAGTAAGTGATGAATTTTGTCTGTTCTTGTTTGCTGGTAATCACACAAAAAAAATTTGTCTTTTAGACCTTTATATAATAGGGAACAAACATTGATACATTCTTTTCAGAACTTTTTCTTCAGGCTATCTAAGCATGGGGTACTCTTGTCTGTATGTCTTTGTTACAAGAACTGAATCCTCACATACATGCATATTTTTACACCCTCACACTACAAAACTTGGAATACTTACATTTTTCTTGTAGAAGATGAAGACAAAAATCAGATAGCTGAACTGAAAATTATTCTGGAAATGTATCAGATCTAGGAGTTTTCTGGACTTCAGCAGTACAGAAAGTAGTATCTTTACCGATGAGCTCAGAGATCGATATTCTTTACACACAATGCTTTTTTTTACTGGATGGCTTTTAAGTACTGGTATAAATTAGTCAGTGTCTCTCATTCTCTCATAGTTTTTAACTAAGAAGGCAAATCATTTTGGTGCTGGCTTAGGGTATTGCAATTGGAAAGCAATTTTATCTTACAGACTCTTCCTCTCTTGACTAAACATGCCAGCGGTTTGCCTTGCAGCACAATTCAAATGTTGTCATTTGTAGCCGGCATACATTTAGTCCTTTTTTACATACAACAGACTGAAAGGCATGGCTGGCTTATCTGGTGCAGTGTAAAGATACTGTGTAGGTCCAGGAGTTAGAACAGGTATATTCCTTTTTATGTGGAAGATCTGATACATGATGCAACCATTTTTGGAAATATTAAATCTTAAAAACAAAACAAAACAGCAGCAACAAAAAACACCTGTAAAAATGACTGGAAAAACTGCCAACAACACTAAGTGAGGAAACCAGTCACTCAGGCTATCACATTCCAAGTAACAAAATTAAAAATAAAATTGCTCTCAAAGAAGAGAATTTACAATGATAATGGAATTGCATATAGGTCAAATAGTCTATCTTCTCTAAATTTTCAACTTGATCGAAAAAGTTACTTTTAAGCTTCTCTAGATGAAACTCATTTAAAATACAATTTCGTATAGCGTCTGTATTCTTGTGCAGCCTACTTTGCTCACAGTTCTGTGCAACAGCTCCTAGCAATGGAATGTGTTATCTATTGTACTGATTCTTTTTATTATTCTCATCCTGGAGTTGAAATACTTCTCTCTGGTATGTTCAGCTTGGTATTCATTTAGACCATTGTTTTAATGTGGATATGCAATAAAGGTATTTTTACTGCCTTCTTTGTAATTGTAAAATTTTGCCAGGGTTGAAAGTAGTCAGTTCTGAGAAAAAACTAAATTACCTGTAGACAATGACAGCCAGTGTGCCTTCCAAATTATGATGGATATCTTGAGAATAATTACCCTCTATGCAATGTTTTGTCCTTAATGCACATTTCTTAACTTCCTCTTTGTCGAATGGATGGTAGGCAGGGACAATGGATATAGTCTCTGCTAATGCCAAATCCCAGACTCTCATATCTAGTGAGCTATGGCAAAATTTGTAATGGAAATAGGCTTGAACAGCAAAGTAATAGGGGGGAAAAAAGGCCTATTTATTTCAGGCACCAAGCAAAGCTATGAAATGCAAAGGGGGTAATGGCAGTTTCACTAAGAATAAAATATTCATGTTGCTAACTTACATAAAACAAAAGATGGAGTGTTTTCTGCAGGGAAATTACTTTCTCTGATGAGCTCCATTTATGCATGATAGAGTTTTAAATTTTTGAAAACCCCCTTGGTTATTTTTTTCTTTTTTCAATTCTAGCGGTTTTAATTTTAGGCTTATAAACAGATAGATGTAAAATTTCTTGCTGAAAGGGCCTTATTCTGTTTAAAGCCATATTTATTACATTCAGCAAAAGCAGAATTGCTTCTGTCAATGCCAATGAATACAAAATCAATATTTAAGACTGCAGTCTCATAGACTTCATGTTACGAAGTGGGTACTTCGTTTTTAAAATGCCCTGTAATAAAATGGGTCTTCATTTACTACCAGTACATTTTTAATATTCTTCACATATTGAACTGTGCTCCAGAGATCCTGGTTTTGCACCAGGTAACTGGAAAGCAGACAGCTGCAGTTCCAGCTGACATTCCTCTGCCCTGTCACAGGGTTGTGCATGTTGCCCAAGCCTATGGTTTTCTGAAAGTTTGATCGTATAGCCCAGGCAAAAGCATTGCACTGGCTGGTGCAACTTGGTAAGAATTTTCTCATCTTGATTTCTCCTAGTCCCTGTTGCTAGGAAAGAGTGGTGATTGGAAATTTCATGATTTCTGACTGTATTTTATTTACTTATTTATTCTTTCCTGTATATCTACCTGAGATATCCAACTTCTGGATATCAAAGTGTATCACCAGAATTATGTGCTCTGATGGGCCTTCCTCCATGCTCATGATGAAGGATCAAAATACGTGGCTTCCTGGTCTCAAAGGCAAACCCTGAAGATACCAATATAGGCATCTTATAGTTCCCTGTATAGTGGAGGCCTGATGTGGAGTTGAAGCTGGTATGAAGAAAGTAGGTCTGCTGAGGAAGTCTGGAGATTTGTTCTCAAGCTAGGCCTAGCTTCCCTGAAACATTCATGCACCTGTGCTATTTCTCTATTGTTGTTACAAACAGGTTTTTAATGTCCCTGGTAATCACTGAGCATCTTGAATTTTGGCCAAGATACCAAACTCAAAACCCTCCAAATGGCTGCTTCTTCCAAGCTTTACATGTTATGGCGTTTCAGGTAATACTATGTTTCAGCAGCTTAGGGTAAGTTATTTAGTGAGTTTAGTGTCCGAGAAGAAAAAACAAAACATATAATTCCATTCAAGTCCATGAAAAATTTTATTCTTGGAAGGTGTTGGATACTGCCATGGCATAATAAAATATGAAACTACAGTAAAACTCTATTCAAAACGAATACCGTAACCTGATTTTCTCATTCCTTTGCTTATAAATAATGCAATGGATTTAGTAGGTGTATTTATTTAGATAGCAAAATATAGACAAGTATGACATCCCATAGAGGAAAACTTTGTAAATAAGCAACAAATACTATGGTTCTAATTTGTTTGAAATGATGGTGTTTTAACTAAGTAGGCTATATATATATATGTGAGTTTGTTGCTTGTACATAAGTTGTGTAGTATAGAAGGAATGTGCACTATAGGGAATAAGTAGGGGATTAAACATACTGGACTAAGAGTCATATTCTTGTTTTGTTTATTTTAAAAACAACAACAACAAAACACAAAAACATCTACTGCAGTTTAGTGACTCTTGCAGGAGTCTTTGCTCTATTAGGTCTGCAAATAGCATCTTTGCCTTTGACTTTAAAATAGGAAATAAATGCTGTCAGTTAAGAAGAGAACTCCACTTTCCCTAAAGGAACTTCTTATTAAGAGATCATAATGGTGACAGAAGCACAACTGTTGAGAAATTCAAGATGAGCTAAGAAATGGGATAGATTTGTGTTGTATATCAACAGTGAGAAACTGGATACTTTCACTATTATGCTCTCCTTACCTTTTAAACTGATACAGAATCCAATTTTACTATAGAGCTCTTCTATTTTAGTTACTACCATAATACCAGGAAAATAGGTAGGTACTAGCATCAGTATTTCTCAGAGGTGGACTACGACTCCTTCTGCACAGAGCTGGTTCTGTGCAGGCTGCTGGGAGTGCAGTGTGGCTGTCTGGGCTGTTCAGGCTGTCAGGTCCTGTACCTATGGGAATTAACCAGCTTCAATATCCCATTGTAGGCTATGCTGTGTAATACAGGCTGCTGTAGTTAACCGAGCTGAGCAAGGTCAAGTAGGAAACTGGAAGTAGAGTGGGAAGTCTTATCTAAGGCTCTGAGCATTGTGGCCTGTAACTAAACACTGGATCATCTTTTCCCTCACCGACTCTTCCAACCTAGAAATTCTGTGATTCTGTGACTGTACTTTTGTTTGGATTATGGATGTTGTTTGCAAGCCATAGCTAAATTCAGTTCTTCCCTAGGTAAACAAATGCACATCTTTCTTCACCTTTCTTCACAGCTAAGCTGCCCTTCTTTTTTTTTTTCCCATAGCCTTTGGAGAAAAGGACTATAGAGCTGAATAGCAATAATAGGCAGTTCTAATATTGTGCTTTTCCACTGTAACTCTCACAAGGTCTTTAAAAAAAAAAAGGTTAGTATAATTAGAACTGGTCAGAAATTTTCAGATGGGACAAAGCTCTGCTGGAGAGTATGGTTTCAATAATACCAACCATTTTGGCTCTGGCTTATGTTGTCTAATGAGTTTTGATAACAGCGGATGACATGTTTATATTCTGTAATACGGAACACTAGTTCTATAAATGAGTTCTTTCTTCAGGGAAATATTTTTCTATTGATTTACATGATGGTTGGGAGAAGCCCTTAACATAGTGAGGTTAAGTCTGTGCTTGGGAATTGGCTGACAGCTGCATGAAGAATTTGTACTTAATATATATTTTTTGAGTATCTTATGTAATGCCTGTACAAAATGGTTAACCAGAGTGGCAAAAACCGCAGGCAGATGTGCTGATTCCCTTGGCTCTGTGTTTCAGATTTAAGTCTATTCTATTTATAACTATCACTGTTGCTATCAAGTTGTGGGTACAGAAAGTGGTGTTTAGTAGGTGACACTTTACCCTCTGTGCGAATAGATTATGCAGTGAATTTAATAGGAGAGCTTGTCATGAGAACTCTTATTTTAAAAATGAAATAATATTGACTTTGATATGAGAAAAACAGGCTATTTGATTTGATCTCAGTATAGTGATGATAATTACATTTAGCTCTTCTGCTGTCAACTGCAGATGGAAAAACATCTTATGATGATAAATGGGAATGTGTACACTTCTGCGGAGGCATCCATTGTGATGTAACAGCAATCCATACAAACCTGATGAAGTCTTCATTAGAAATATAGAAGAAATACTAATCTGCAATATGATTCCAAAATAGGAGTTGGCAAAGGTCATATATGTACTTATATATAAAATAAATAAAAATAATAAAAGAAATCAACATAACATTTTGTTTCTTCCAAGTTGTTTTAAGGAATTCTATGTTAGCAGTAATGTCTTTAACTCTGATGTGGGGAAACTTTGCTCAGCTGTTATGTACACTAATTGGGGAGGTTAGCTATGAAATCATATTGCATATTTGGTAAAGGGTCAGCTTTCCTACTGTCTTAGATATATTGAAGGCAACAGTGCAGCTGTTGAAAAACAGTGATTCTTTGGTTCCATACTGGATTCGGCATTTGCCATCATGCAGTACACTTTGACAATTTTTGCCATAATATAATGCAATAGTCCTTGCTTTCTAGAAATTATTCTGAATTATTACGTTGGTGGGATTTATAGCATACTTTGATGCATTACAGGGGTCTTTCTTATGAATGAAGTATTATAATGGGTGAGGAAAATTAAATATATATATATGTTTTTATTCCAAGAAATACAGGAATAGATCCACAGAATATTTTTTTATCATTAACATAAAGATATTGCCACTTTCCAGAGGAGAAGACATTTTGTAGGAGATGTTTAGCCTTGAGGCAGTTCATTCTTTACACAGAGGCATAAGAAATACAGCTCCTGGCAGTTTTTATCATTACTAATAAATGAATAAGCATGGTTTCTAAAAAACGTGTTTCATCAGAAGGACAAGTTACACTGTTCTTATCAATAATTCTATGCAAGTATAATTCAAGCCTGCGGGATTGTATTGTTACAAGTTTTTTATACAATCACTTTTCATAAAAGAAAAACAGACTGAGATGATGATGAATGATGGATGAAATTTTAGACATAATTAAAAGAAAAAAAATGTTAAATTCCCTAGTTCCTTCAACAAAGGGAATAAAAAAATACTATACAGCTATGGTTTGATAGATAATATTGCATTAAAATGAACTGCATGCAGCAAAATTAGGCAGGTTTATGAGCAAAAGATTGACAAACTTTAAATAGTCATGAATATGTGAATAGATGACCTATTTTTTCCTACAGTTTTAATTTTGGAGATGAGCAGATTAAGAATTTGTGCTGGAGAGTACAACTCAAGCTTCTATGGAACGAGAAACTAAGAAACTAAGAAATAGCAATCATTCAGAGATACCGCAAGAACGCAGATTGGATAACTATCAGCTATAGAGAGATATCATTGCTGCCATTAAGAATACAAGCATCACCAAACAGATTTTTCTCAGACAGCTGAGGAGCAGAAGGAAGAAGATTCAGTATTGAAGTTAGTTTAAATTAGTGTCAAATTGTTTCAGAACTAGCAAAAAATAATTCAAAGGCAAGACCATTGTTTGGTCAGAAAATATACTGGCTTGTAAATGACTTTTACACTTTTCAGTCATGTTAGCTGAAAAGTTTTGTAGTAGTGTAGTTTTAGCTTCTTGGATTTCAAATCTTAATCCTTCAGAAGGAAGGTCATCAGAACTCTGGGGGTGAGTGGCATCTCCGAAGTTATTTCCTGTTGATAATACATAATCTAATCCAAACCAGCAAATTTATTTTATAGTAAGATCATAGTGGAATCCTTCTCAGTCCACTTACAGGTACCTTGTAGTGAACACTCAGTGCTTAACAATGTCCATGAGCTTCAAATTCTTTAAATACTCAGGGAAAAGCTAGTTAGTGATTCCATGGTTTGATTCAATAATAGCAAAACCCCTTGAGCTTGTTTTGCTTCTTTAATGTTGCTACTTGAAAAAAAAAAAAAAGAAAAAAAAAAGTTTTCTGTGTGTTTTACCTTTTTCAAAAGACAGACCAGCCTAAACATCTAGGTCTGTATTGAAGTACAGGCAATGAAAAATGCAAGAGCAGAAGCTGACCTACAAACACAATGGATTTTGGTTGCTTGTAGATACAAATGTTAGTGCTGAATACTCCTGTGCCATGGTTTCTTTGCCTGTGTTGGTAATAATTGTCTTATTTGTTATAAGACCTAGATAACAGTAGTAATTTCTAGTGGGAATCAAAGAGAATGACCTATAGAAGGAATAGATCTTCTCAATCTTTCCGATAGGCCCCATTTAGGTACTGGAAGTCTGCTGTAAGATCTGCCTAGAGCCCTCTGATCATCCTCCTGACCCTCCTCTGGTCCAGTAGGTCCGTGTTCATCTTGGGGGCCCTGGGGCTGAGGTGGGGTCTCACAAGGGTGACTTGAATGGAGACAATCACCTCCCTTGGCCTGCTGGTCACACTTTTCATGCAGCCCAGGATAAGATTGGATTTGCAAACACTGTTGTACTCATGTACTTGCAAAATCTGACTCTGCCTTTGGGACACTGCATCCTTCATTGGCTTAGAGAAGAGGAATCTTCTTCACTCCCTCCTCTCCTCCATAATTAATGTGTCTGCTTTGCAACATGTTCTGCTAGGAAGGCACAGTACTTACAAACTCCTGTTGAAACTTGTGGGAAGTGAGATGTTCCCATACCAAGTTTTTCTCTACTCATTGTAAGAGACATGGTTTAACCAGAGCAGAAAGCAGAGTGGAAAAACTGTAATAATGGCACTATTCAGGCATTTTATTTATTTTCACTTCAGTAGAAAGGCCACAGCAAAAACATGAAGGGTAGATGGGTATTCTTTCAGTTAATTCTTTGACTGCATTCATCCTTTGGCCTACTAATTTACTTCATTTTTCATATTCGTATTTACTTTTTCATTTTCTTATTTACATCTTTCATATTCACGTTTACTTCATTTTTCATATTCTTACCTTCTAGATTTAGTTTTCTCTCTGTTTTTTTTCTCTGATAGTACTGTCTGAGACATCTTGATCATACATTATTTGAGAAGGATCAATTCAAAATGAAGGACAACATATTTGTTCATTTCCTGCCATGGTGAGATTTGAGTCTGACCAACATGAAGAGAAAACACTGTGCTGATTAGTGGCTACAGGAGTAAAGCAGAGCACAAGGGTGACAACAGAGATGTTTGTACTCCTATGGAGGGATGTAAATGTTACCTTTTCACTACTCTGTAGCCTTTCTCTATTCTGTTCTGTTTATTCTTATATCTTTTATTTGGTAACTAGTTGTCCAGTGAAGCAATGCAAGATGAAGAGTATTATATTGCTTTCATTGTGACAGAGTTTCATGGTGAGAGAACAAAAAATCTGAAGAACCAAGAAAATTGTCAGGCGTGGACAGGGTGCTGATTGTAGAAGCCTGTAATTTGGTTGGGAAAAAATGAGATCTGTGCTATGTGATGGCTGAGAATAAGCCATATGGTAAAAGGCTAGCTTGCTATTTCAGTCTAGCTGAGTATAGGAAAATTGCTCATATCTCCCATAAATTACGCTGTTTCTCCAGTTAGTGTACAATTTCACAGCACTTGCATATTAAGTAACATTTACAAAAAATGCATAGAGAGTCCAAAGCATTCAAAATCCAATACCAGGCAGTCTAATGCTGAAGTCTTGCACAAAAAATTGAACCCTGCTTGCATTCATCCGAGAGCTTGCAGGCACTTAACACGGCAGTTGTAGAGTTCACGCCTAATAGCCTGCTGCCATGCTCATTGGCTGCAGTATAGATTATATGAGTTCAATGAGCAGTTCTTTATGTGGGTTATCTCAGAGTCTCTTTTGTCTGGATTTATGATGTCTGGCAGTAGCGTGCATAAGCCCAAGCTGTAAAAGATGACTGCTGTACTTCTGAGATATACGTCTCTCTCTGGCTCCTGGCACATCTTCAGTGTGGCTGAAGGGTTCAGAACAGCAGTGTTTGGCTGGGTGCGGTCTGGGGTCTGTGCTGCCTTCTGTGGCTTTGAAAGCTGGAAAAGGAACACACAAATGTCAACTCTCGTAGAAAGTAATGTCTTCACTGAGCTGATACCAGGGTATCATTAAAATGGTGTCTCTTTTGTCTTCCATAGTGATGGGTTGTTTGTATTTTGCTCTACTCCTTGATTTTCAAGGATTTTGAATTTATCGTTAGAACCTGATTCTGGGCTGCAAATGGAAAACCACAGTGGTCTGATGCTAGTAGATATATGTATTTACTCCCCACCCCCCACCCCTTCCTCGTTTATTTTTAAGAAGAACTCAAATCAATTTGATTTCTGTCCTGTGTTGAATTGAAAATTCAGATATAGGCCACAATTTTATGTACGTAAGCTTTCCAGTATTTTCTTCCTTTTAAATGCAGCAAATGGATTGATGACATTTGGGGTTCTTTAGAGCCATAGTGTTTTAGTTTATTGGTCTCTTGTGAGAATGCTAGCAAATATAAATAGGTTACAAAGTCATGGTCAGCAGCAGAGGATATTGAAAACAAGCAGAAAGTGCCTGCCTTTGATATTTTTATTTTAGTTATCTTTTAATATACCAATTAGAGTGATATGCACTTAGGTGTGAGAGCTTTGCTCAGCTAGATGGTATACATATAAACACTAGATGATATCTGAATAGAAGACTACAGCGTTAACACTTACAGATTCTTAAAATAAAATGAGGCTAATTGATTTGGCAAGACTGAATGGTATTTTGTCTGGCAGAGTAAGATGGTCTTAAGGTAACAGAAACAAAATTTGAAAGCATTACCACAAATTCCCTGCATTAAAAATCTCAGAGGTTCCCACAGGTATGCATTAATTTGATTTGGACAACTACAATCAATATGCAAAGACTGCTGAAAACAGTGCAGTGTAGGCTTCACAGCAGTTTCCAGTCTAATGTTCATAAGAAATTGTTGTGCTTACTCTATTTATTGTACTAGCAGAGAAATGCTAGCTGAATAACGATGGATGTAATATTATGCATCATTATAATTATGCTTTGCAAGTAGATATTACATTCTTCCAAACCAAAGAATAATATTTAATATTTACATTTCATAGATAATACACAGGACTAACTGGCAGATTTTAAGAGGCATCCATTATGACCTTCTACATTATTTGACCTTCTTCATAGTCCAATCTCTGCATAATTCCATTCTGTTGCAATTTAAACAGTTGTTTCTGTAGCAAATTTATACCTCATGGTGTGAATTTGTGACATTCAAAATCAATTCAGAGTCTATGAAGTGCAGAGAATGAGGTACATTCCTGAAAAAGTCATTCTAGTATTACCCCTCGCTATTAAAAATGCCCACTTTTGTGAACTTATCTAGCTGTCAGTTTCTAGCCATTGGATTTTGTTATAACTACCTGTTAGAAAAAGTGCCTTCTGCTATCAGAAATCTGAGCTTGCAGGTATTCATTGCTTGTGATGAAATTATAGCATGAGCCTGCACTGTAAGAAGTGATTACGGATTGAGGTAAGTATGTGTTAGGTAGAGGCAGATCTTGAGTCATTCCTCTGGTTCCTTCCTGCATCTCTTTCATATTTTCAACATCCTTTTTGAATTTGGGGTTTTCAAACTGGGCCCAATGTTTGGTGGTGTCACTGGAATTGCACTGTATGTACCCGCTGCAGAGGCAACACTGCCTCTCCTTCCAGATAGTCCCTTTTGTATTCAGTGAATGTTTTGGCTTTGGTATTGAGCTGGGACATAATGTGCCGTCTCATATTTCTTTTTCAAGGTAACTGCTTTCTAGGCTTAATAAATGTAATAGCACCTAATCTTTCCAAGTGTTTCCCTTCTAAATATTTTCTATATGACACCTGTTTGTAATCAGTTTACAATAAAGTGATACAGAAGTGTATTTAATATGGTGTTTCCTTAGTCATTTCTTTATTTCTAGTTTTAGAGTGATATTTGTTGTCTAAATCTTGTGTTTTGTTTAGTGAGGAAAAGAAGAGAAAATGGAGAATGTAGGGTATACTGTGCTTTTCTCAGTACAGCTTGTTAGCAAGACGTTCTGCATACAACATACCTGTAAAGCCAAGGCAGAGAAAACAGCAGTACTTAATTTTTGTAATGAGAATTCCATGCATGAATTAGGTTGTTATCATTATATTCTTAAATGATATATAAAAGTATATTATATGCATATATATTATATCCATATATGCATTCATGCAGAATACAGCCCAGATTCTTGGAAGATCTCAGGATGTCATTCTTCAGGCCTGAAACCTGGGTGTGGCTGGAGGGGTTGTTATGGACTTGTCATTCATGTAATTTCCTTTTTTTTTTTTTTTTTTGTAAATATATAAACAGCAAAAAATTTTGCATGTATTCTCAAGCAAGTGGAATATCAGAAACAAATGCCATGTGTGACGATTGTTATCAATAACAATCTATAGCTGAACTATAATTAAGGCATTGCTTACAGAATTTAAGCCAATGAACCTGAAAATACTTGTCCTGAAATTCTTCTTTTCTGTCAATGTCTGTTTCTTTTTTTTTTTTTGAAAACTGAAGAATTGTGATAACGTATAATTCTGTCCAAAAAGTTGTCACACATATGGTCTAAGATACACACTTAAAACAATATTATCACAGTGAGTGCACATTTATTTCCAAGGCAAATTTATATCAATTAGTCACGATACGCAAACCTGTCAAGAAAGAGTGCTATAAATATTTTTATCTAAGTGCTCTTGAAAGAGAAAAAAAAAAAAAAAAAAAAGAAAAGATATGAGCATAATTTACTGCCATTGAAGGCAAAGATTATGGTTGTTAATGTATGCTATCAGAGGGTGAGTAAAGCTTGCTGGAGATATGTCTTCAAACCTGGGTGTAAGTTGAATTTAAGAACTTTTTAAAAATCTGGTTACAATACCTTAGAATTTTCCTATTCTTTTCACCTATCTTCCATTTCTTTAAAGCTTTCTGAATCTAATTTTGAATTCACTTACTGCAGTTGCCGCTGCAGCATGTGGTTTGCTGGCCTCCAACTGTGCTGAATCTGCACCAGCTCCTTGTTAATCACTGACAGTTGTTGTTACTCCTGGAAGGAACAACTCAGCAGAATGTAGAAAGTGCTCTGTTCCTGCAGCCCAGGCTGCACTTTGTGGACAGTTTGTCACCATACTCAATAACAAGATCACCAAAGTCCTATGCTGAAACAATAACTTTTATTGGTTTCACATTAGAAGACCTAAATTGTTTACAATGGGGAGGAAATTGCATCTCCTGCAAATAGCGTGTCCCTACTAGATTGGCAAATACGTTCTGTCATGTAAATAAACAGGCCTAGACTAGATGTGCTATTATGTTCACCGGAATGTGCTGGAGAAAAATTAGATGCAACCTTGAGAGGCTGCTGACATCCTGCACATGAATTTAGGTGTGAGTTACATTTCTCAAGGAAAGGATGAGAAGAGCTTAAGGGAAAGGCAGAGAATAAAACTGTAGGTCATTTAGGGTTTTTGACAGCAGTTAAGCAGAAGTAAGAAGAATAGAGAAGATGAGTTCAATAACTGAAAAATGGGGATAAGGTGTGGAAGATGAGAAATGAAAATTTAAGTACAGCGAAGGGAAAACAGTATATGACGTGAAAAAGGAAAGGGTTGGAGAAATCTGGTCATGAGCACCACTTTGACAGTTTTATATAGTCAACAATCGATAAACAGGGTGAGCTTCTTCCTTTCTCCATGTTGGGTTTAATTACACCCACATGCTGAAAGAAGATCCACTTACTGATACTCTTTTTAGCAATGCTTTTCTCACCCTTCTCTCATGGCAGCCAGATAGATACAGTACTTAGTACACACCTACAGGTTGTTTCCATCAGAAAGGCACTATTTCAAGGCCAGGTATGTGTTGACTGAGTGTACGTTTTATGGTCCAGAATGTGGTTTACTTCTGTAATTAAAAACTAAAGTACTTATCACTGCGTTATACAAGTACCTCTTGATGGATGCTTGTATCATCCTGGTGGTTATTTATGGGAGGTATGTGCTATTATCCTTTATAGTGGGGGAAAACCAGAGCAGAAGGATTTCAGGCTAGATGTTCAAAACCAAGCCTTTGATCTTTTTCTGTCACAAGACATCCTGTTTCTAATACTCCATGGCAAGTATTCAGGTACTGACTTCACTTGAGGTTGGTGGCACAAGTTGATTCTTAATGTGGGTAAAGACTTCCTTGAATTTTTCATCTGTTTTTCTCATTTAGACTGGTTTTGCCTGGAGCAGAATGTGGTTATCCAAAGGGCAGATCTATAAATTGGAAATTTAGTGAAAAATCAAGTTTGTAGGTAATATAAGATCAGCTAACAATATGCCTCCCATTTCTCACTGATGGGTCATTTCAAATAAACTGATGTGTCAGTTATCTCTTCAGTTTAGTGTCTTTTTAGTCTGTAGTCTAATTAGTATTTTGATCCTTAAGAAAAATAAAATAAAATAAAATTCCTTTCCTTAATCATACTCCCAATCTTTGTGGGAAGAGAATTGAACAGCTATTTCTCTTCTGAAAACACATTTCTCTGATATTTGTCCCTTTGGAGTAACCAAGATCTGGTGTGTGTCAGCAATAGAAGAAAGGCAGTGTTGCAAATTATTACATAGAACCTCTCTTGGAAGTAGTTTTTGGCTATTTTTCTAGTATGGCAATAGAAGGTTTCTACATTCATATTTTGCTCCTAAGAACTGCTTTCCCATTGAAATGGTGTGAGAAAAAAAATGGAGCCAATTTCTGAGTTCTCAAAATATATCAGGTTTTGCATGCAAAGATGAAAATCTGCTAATTTCCTTTTTCTTTAGCAATTCAGCTTTCCATGTCCTATGGTAAGGAATGTTTAAGTGCACAGGAATTTATCTGCTGTCAGATAGTGTTTCAGAATACTGGCTTCATAGCTTTTGACCTCTAGCCTGTTGGCAGAAACATTGGCAGGGCATCGTAATAATATATAAAAGACATATACAGGTTTTCTCATGTGGTGGTTTTCACTCCACGCTAATTTGTAGGAAAAAAAAAGAAGAGCTTCAGCACTGTGATTGTATTAATTTAGTCTTTTGGGCTTGGTTCTCACCATTTCCCTTCAAAATAACAAATTAATTACTACCAGTGAAATCTGTTGTGATTTTACTTCCTGCTTTCGATGGTGTAACCAGAGTTAAACGCTCAGCAAATAAATCTTGCACAGCTTTCAGTTGCAGTTTAACAAAATTTATGCTATTGGTTGAGGGAACTGCTGGAAGTCTTGTACTCCAGGCTCTCCAAAATGTAATTGAGAGTGTCAGGAGAAATTACAAAATGCATGACTGCCCAGATTTATCTGTTACACTAGACAGCTTTAAAGCGTGCGATATGTACAAAAGGTGGAGAGCTGCAGAGCTATTCAGGTACAGTAGCACAGCTATGGAACATGGCCAAGTGAGTCATACATTTGTTCTAGCTACATATATTTTAAATATAAAGGAATGATTACCAGTGTCAGGTACTTTATATGACTCACATTAATTTTGAGAAGAGAAGAGGATAAAATCCGAGAACTCCTCAGTGTGTTGGATTTAAAGACAGATGCAGAAGACTCAGTGAAATAAGCAGGCAAGGCACGCAGTTCCTCACCTTGAATTTTAAAAGGAGCTGTTTTGTTACTTATGGATGAAAAACATGAATTCCCATGACAAATCTCGAGGCAATGTATATCCAATATTCTGATCAATGTCTTTTAAAAAATGTTATTGATAACTGTATTTATTTTACTGCTGTTCTATGCTGCTGTTGTCAAATTTTATGGAATAATCTTGTGATCTGAGTGATGATTATGATTGCTTTCTGCAGTTTACTTATTAAACAGAAAACATGCATCTTTTATACTTTTCAGAAATAAGTCTGAAATAAGTGCTGTTGAAGTGTAATAAAGAAAAATGGCTGAATAGTGAAGAAAAACTCTATGGAACTAAAATAAGTATCACAACTATGTACCAGAGGTAGAGTTACTAATGGTATGCAGAAACTGCTACAGCTAGATGTATTAAACCTGAAATTGTAAAGCATGCATGTACATTTGATAACTTATATGTGAAAAGAATAATTAAAAAAAAAGGCTTGGATTTCACATGTCCATACTTGATAAAATTAACTTTTGATATAATAAAACTCTCATGATGCTAAAACTACAAGGCAATGCTTTACACACTTCATGCATTATTTATAAGAAAGGTGTCGATCTAATTTTAGAGTTTGGGCCAGTTTTCTACTTAAAAGCTAACACAAATCTGTCTATCGACAGATTTGGAGAAAGATAAGAAATGTAATGAAGTGTGTAGCCAGGTAAAAAAAAAAAAATAATAAAAAAAATTGGGGCTTATGCAGAAAGCAAAAAGAAAGTATAGAAAGGTTTGATTGAATTCAACATGAACAGAATGTTGTAGTGGCAAAAGTGAAGAGTGGTTTAAAACAAAACAAACAAACAAACAACAAACAAACGTTTAAGAGAGCACGGGTAGAGAAATTATTGAAATTCAACCTTCCTCTTCCTCCTTCCACCTCCACCCTTTATTCCGTTTTTCAAGTTAGAAATATGCCCCAGTGAAACTGCTTTATATTACCGGATGGAATACACAGGGATTTAAGCTATTTTTTAAAAAAAGAATGTATCTCATGTAGTTAGAGGCTACTGCTTATCACAGTAATGTATGTTGCCATAAGTACAAATAAGGAGCAGTGGAGTTTTCACTTTTTAAGTTAATTATTATTATTATTTTTATTTTAACTTGAGCTTTTCTAATTTAGTAGAGTCTTACAGATAAGAAGAGCACTATGGGTGAAATGCTATTACAGTCTGTGTGCAGAGCTTTCTTTATCATTTTCTTCTGGTGTGAAAACCTAGTTAATGAGGAACGACACTAAGCAGTTGAGAAAGAAAAGCTGTATAAAGATTGTAAATGCAATATATCTTTATGCTTTGTCTACATACTGTTCTCTGATCAGGAACACCTCTATAAATAGAGATTAACTGAACAGAGTGATTCAGTTGTGCTAAGGTGATATATAGACTTAGCATCATACTTGTTTTGGCTTGCTGAGGTTCTGCTAATAGGTACGGCTGCTGATTGTACTATTGCCTGATTTGCTTCTGAGTCTTTGTGAGGTAAGAACTAGAAGTGGACAGTTTACTTTGCTGTCCTAGGTGACAGAGATCGCCATTCTGTCAGTAAAGTTATTTCTAATAAACACTGGAATAAAAGAACAGATGGAGCTGAACGCCATCACATATACCATATCAGCTTACATACTCATGGTTTTCCTCTCTTAAGCACTTGTGCTGATGTTAAACATTGGTCCTTCCATTTTGTAGCTCAATTCTGGTCATCTTAAGGATAATCATTTCAGTTAGTGTCAGTGCAAAGGGACATTGCAAAGCTATCATTCTGAGGGATGGTCATCGAGGGAGGAATATGACATTTCTGGGAGGCTGTCAGGACCCTCATGAAGTGTTAAGATTATTTAGGTGGCTGTGCTGCAGAGAGACGTACATTAACTTGAAATATGGGAGATATCTATAATAAAGAGTTCCAGTTTATTTGATCAGGGAGAAAACCAAGATAAAGAAAACCCCTGGGTGTTTTTAAAATGTTCCTTAATGCTTTTTATACTCTTCAAGATGCAGTGAAGGTCAATGCAGTAGGAAATGTCTCCATTGATTTAGATAAACGGTACCTCTTTGCAATGCATTCCATTTTCTCTTTTATCCACTTGAAGAGCTACCATAAGACTTTACCTTAGGCTGTCAGGCAATGTGCAAATTTTTCATAACCCCTGGTGAGGTTATTAGGTTGGCATATCTCTTACCCTTTAGGGCAAGTACTTCCACTAAGAAGTTGTTATCGTGGTGTTTGCATTATAAATATTTATTTCCGTTAGTAATTAATTTCTCTTGTATTTTATTAACCTATAACCCAGAATGATATTCAAGTAAATTTGACTTTAATATAAAAATGAAAAGAAAAATATTTGTTCTTTCACATTTTATTTGTATGTTGCCATGGTTGCTCCGTAACCATTTCTGACTAATACTGCAGGGTTTATAATGCACAGCAGAATGCTAAGACTGAATAATAAGACAATGTACATATGTAGTCAGCAGATTTAATGGTATCTACTGACAGCAAAATGCATTTTAGGAAGTCCCAGTGGTGAAACCATGGCCCTGTGAAGTCAACAGGAGTTTTGAAACTTGCATCATTTAAATCAGCATTTTCAATCCAAATACAGAAATTACCACTATAGAAAGCCAATCTTGTTTAAAAGCAGGTTAAAATATATATATATATATATAATATATATATATATATATATATATATATAATTGCCACACATTCTCAGAGGTAAAGACATGCAAACGTATTATGGCTGCCACTTTTTCTTCACAAGAATACTGCAGGAGTGTTTTATCCAATTGAACAGTAAAGCACTAGCTGTAGTGCTGGGGATTGCCAGAACTTTCACATAGACTTGCAAACATTTTTGTTTGTAGTAGACTAAAGAAGACTTGTGAAGTTCCATGCTGTCAGTCTAATACTTCTGTTTGACGCCTTTTTTTCTAGCTGCAGAGTTGTCTTACTCGTTTGTAGCTGCTCCTGTGCTTTCATCCGTGCTTTGTGCAGGCAGACCATGGCCTGGAGGAAAGCCATGGTATGGCATGCCATTGAGCACTTGGCCTCCCAAGGGTTGTGTGCTTTAAGGATGACCAGACAACAGTTTACTGCCACAGTCCTTGCTGTTGAAACTGACTATATATAAATTAACTTATGAAAGAATTAAGGATTGCTGTAATGGGAATATTTGAAAGAGAGAGATGAGTAGAGCTTCAAACCTCAGTCTGACTCTTTTCTAGATTGGCAGTACGTGTTATTTCTTATAATGTTTATTTCTTAATGCCTATCAGTAATTATCCTCATGTTTACAAAACAATCAGTCCTTAACAAACTTATCCTAATTCAGCTGCAAGTATTGCAATACCGTGGAACGGGTATTTTTATTTGCCCTGCTGGCTCTCTTCCTAGGAAGCTCTCCGTTGCTGATCCAAATAGCCAGAACAGGAACCTGAATTTGTGTCTGTTGCAACATAACAGAATGGTATGCATTCTTGATGCTCATATGCGCATATGGAGAGCATTTTTTTTAATTTGCTTGAAAATTCTTGGTGTTGCCTTAATAGGACAACATATTTCTAATTCAGATATTTTTGTGAGGTAGGAAACATATTTTGTGGACCCAACTTGGGAGGTAATGTTGAGAGCCTGGAAGTTTTTTATTGAAATGGTTGGAGCTTCAAAACATCCTAAAACCTGCAGTCATTATTTGTATTCTTTATCTTTGCCTTTGATGACCACTGAGAGCACCCTAGAGAATTCATGGCTTTCATTGACTCTGAAACTGAATGGCTATCTTTTGTCAGTCTCTGGTGGCCATTTGTAGGCTATGTATGCCCTTTTCCTTTCTTCTGTTCAGCTAGATTTTCCCCAATCGCTCCTGACAAAGTGTACTTAAGTTGTTAGGTTGTATAGTTCCCTGCAGCAAATATTTTGTAAACGCAAGCTCATAAATGAAACATATATAATAAATAAAGATCTTACCTTTAGGCTAATTCTTCAGAATACTTCTAATGGTAATAGAGATTTTGCTTCTCTCAAATCATATTGTATTACATTTTAACTTTAGATTAGTCTACAGATCATCTAGAAAGTAAAACTAGATGAATTTACAACTAGCCCACCATCACTAAATTTAGCTGTGGGGATGTATTAAACCAATACTTAAAGGCAATCAATTCAAAACGGTCCAAAAACAGCTGTAATGTAGAAAATCATAGTTAAAAATTGGGTTGAAAGTCAATGAGAATAGGTAGAAATTCTCAGTGCACTACCATCACTTCTGAGAAGAATGAAACTATTTTGTCACCTTGTTGACATGATGTGGTCTTTCTTCTGTTTCAAATTAGTTGTGTGGAACTATTCCTGAAGATTACATTTCCAAGGTATAATTTAGATGCCAGTAATAGAGAGTTAGGAAAGAGCTTCGTGATTTATTTATTTATTTAGTTAGTTTTCTTGAGAGAATAATTATTTCTATTTGAATTTGTGTGGCTGGAAGGTATTACTATTAGTATCTTAAAAATGGATATTGTAATGTTGGTGCTTATGAATTCTCAAATTAATCATCTGTCCTTTAAGAATTCCAGGAAACTAAACAATAAAATATCAGGGAAGCTGTAAAAATGTAATGATACTAATAAAAAAGTTACCATATAGATTTTATATCCTGAAATAGAAAAGAAACAACACTTAAAAAGCATAAACTTGTCAGGCTACTGTATGCTTGCCAGCAGCTTTTCAGAGCCTAATGTTCATTTAATATTTTCAGGGAGTGCTGAAGGATTACATATACAGTCATTTTCTTTATAAACTATGTTTTCTTCTACTGTTTGTACATACTGGCTTATTTCACACTTATTCATGAGTTCTGGACTTCTGGCTTTTGTTCCTCATTGATTATTTAGCATTTTTAAAGGGCCGTGTTGATAAATGTGCAAGATGATAGATATTTTGTCAGCTGAATTTTCAGTGTTTTCTCAGCAACAGATGAAGGGAAAGAATGGATTTGTAACTTGTCTCAGGCTTCTTTTGATATTTTGATGCATCAGTCACCTTTGTAATTGTTCCCAGTTTTAGAGAAATGAAGAGTCATTTTTAAGTCATTAAAAGAATCTGAGAAAGTGTATGAACTTTTCAAACAGATGGAATTACGGTGCCAACCCTGAAAGTGTGCCTTTAAATAATGTAATGAGATTCCAGTGGCTATTTGTGCCCTTTGTGATTTTCCTTTAAAAACATAGCAGGTTGCAGCCTATTTGTAAACGCATTAACTGCATTTCCTTCTGTCTTCAAAGGTTACAGATTTGGAAGAGAAGATGAAAGCTATTGTAAGAGAGTGCTTGAGACTTTCAGTCCCATCTTTGCCCTTGTTTTTTACACTCCACAGGCAGCACGGTGGTAGAATACACAGTGGGATACCTGCTTTAAAGGCCTCATTTTACCCTTAAAAGCTATGCTGCTGACAGTGCATTTTTAAAAAGGTCTTAAACTTGAACTAGCAAAAAGGTCTATATACCAAATACAAAGACTTTGATGTTTTTTGTTTTCTTTCCCTCTGAAATTTTCAATGGGGTTGAAAAGGTCCTGTGAATTGAATGACCTACCCAGCAATTGCTTTTGTCAATACGTTATGGGGATTTGAAAGAGTCTTGCTCCCAGTAGATTATTAGAACTGGTCATTTAGTTTGGCTGCAGTTTTACATATTTGTCTGAGATATGGCTTTAAGAAACAGCAGAGTTAGAGACAAAACTCTTACTTTCCTTTTTTCTCTTTCTTCTGGAAATATTATTGAGAATGCAGCTGTAGGTGTTGGAACATAACTACTTACAATAAGCAAGGGTAAATCAAACGTACATAGAAAAATCTATGGACTTTGAAACAGTTAGATGTTTTTGGTATTACTCAATATTCCTTTTTCTTTTTTTGCCTTACTAGATGACTCTTACCTATATATCTTGACTGAATTTTGGTGATACAGGTTTGTTTTCTTTAACAAAAATATCTAGGATTTATAATAATAGTAGTTCTATTTATTCTCTATTTTTTCTTCATTGAAGTGTTGCCCAATGCACCTTTGACAAATACCAGTTTGATGGTTCTATGCTAATGTTAAATATCTATCTATATCAGATACGCAATATAAAATGTATCTTTTCATATCAAATAGTTCTTATCTGCTGATACTGCTTTCACTAACTTGTGATGGTGTGTTGATAAAAATGTAATAAAAATATCCCAATAGAGAATGCTGTTAGTGAATTCAACTGTTTTATATTCTTCAGAACTGATTTCTGTGCTGTTCATATCAAAGTAGTGCAGGCTGTTATCTCTGGCAAAAAGCTGATATATTTATGTTTGTTCCTTAGATATTATATAGCTTACTAATAGGCTACAGGGATTTTCTAGGTCTCAAAAGTCTGAGGTCTGAATTTAGAAGGGTGAGAGGTCTCAGCTCCTAATGAAATCTTTGAGAATTGAACTATTATTGACCCAGCTGTTTTCAATTATTTATTTATTTATTTTGTGAAGCGGTAGAGAGGGTTTTTCCCTTCTGCATTTTCATTTTTTCTTTTTGCCTTTGTCCCCATAGATCTCACCAACAGGTGAGATTGGCAGCCTCATGAGTGTGGGAGGTCTTGAGAAAAGCAGTTTTTAGAGGGGAACCTAACAAACAGCCAAGGCATTTCCAGTGTTTGTGAAGTCATTGAAAGGAATAGTGAAGATTTTGTTTGGATGTGTAGTTAGGGTTGCATTCATTTTGTCTACCTGAGGTGCCTAATCTGGTATGGTTTAGGCTTGTCTTGAGAGAGACTAGCTAGAATTTGAAATGATATTAGGTCTCTCTGACTCCCTTTGTCTCTTTCCTTTGCTCTTTCTCTCTCTTGTGCTTTCTCTATCTGTTTATTACTTTGGGAGTTCAGCATAAGTACTTGACGTTCAATAACAAGATGCAAGCCTTTGTGCTGCAATCAGAAAGACCCTAGGCTATTTTGCCAAGAGCTCCAGGTCTGTAGGTGGCATGCACTTGTTTAAATACAGTCCTACTTAGTATTGCAAACAATACACAATTCCTACAAGCCTTTTGTCTTTAATGGGCAGGTTTTCATAATGAACACTGACTAGATTTTCTCATGCAAGTTGCGCAGCACCTAGAGACTATACTGGGCAGCTTTCTTTTTTGTGTAAGGCTAGATTTGCATTTCAGAAAAATTCACATGAGCTTTTGGAACTATCATGAAAGATGTATTTTATGTGCATTAGGAGCTGAAGAATAGGTAGATTGAAATAATTAAATACATAAATTGTTTTCTTTGTGAACTTCAGGCAGAACAATTAGATTTTCAAATATTTATCATGGTATCTGATTTTATTGACAGTATTACAAAAATGCTATGTAAGTATCTGTGTTAGTCATTTTGATGTACTCTGAAGGGAATATGTTCAAACTTATTATAAATTCCCTGTATCTTCCTTTGCATTTGTTGTGCACGGTGAAAAATATGATCTTGAAAGAATAGCTCCATATATAGCTGCTGCCACTTAAAAAATACTTGATGAAAGCTAAAGAATGCTAAAAAGCACGGTCCCCTCAATTTTAGTAACCTTAAAGTAGAAAATCATTTTGTTCAGAAATGAAAATATGTGATACAAGGGTGAAATGGTTTATTTCATTATGGGGCAAAAATAATTGTTACAAGTCAATTTTTAATTATTTACTTTTTAAAAAAGAGAGAATGATTAGAACGGCAGATAAAGCAAATATTAAAATATTAAACATAGCTGCCTTTTTTTTTTTTTTTTTTTTTTTAGGCTGGCTACAGTTTCTGTGAAAGAATTCACCATATGTTGATTTAAATTCACCGTTGGCCAGTGAGCAGATACTAGTTTTTAACTTCCAGATTTCACGTTCCCTAGCCATTCACACTGTTTCATGCAACATTGGTCAGCTCTTTTCATTTCTGCTTCCTTAACTGATTTTAAATAGACAAATATATTTTAACTATGAATGAAAAGCAAATAAGAAATCTTGTGTTATTTTGGGGCAAATTCTTACTTACTCAAAAAAAAAAAAAAAAAAATTTAATATCGATAGTACTTACATCCTCATTTAATGAAGCATAAATGAGATGTCCATACTTAGCTGTAAAGCACCATCGCTAAGTAAATGGCTGCATAATTTATGTGCTACTTCACCTGGCCTTTGACCAGCATCAGGTAATAGGTGCTTGGCAAGAGGTGTATCAGTCAGGAAAAAAAGGGCACCCAAATCTTCCATTCAGAAAATACTCTCTCTGCTCTATTTCCTGCTCTCTAAATCCTCAGGTTGAATTTGAGATGTTTGACACAGACCAGTAGTAAAATAATGGCCTCCTGAAAGTTTCTTATCCAGATCGTGCTTCAGATTTCAACCTTTGTGTTCAAGGCTGTGCAAATCTGGGATGGTGTTAGGGCCATCTCTAATGAGAAGTTTTGTTTCCCACATCTGACATTGCTCCAGTGTTGTTGTCAGCCGTGGACATCATACAAGGAGGATTAGATATTGGATGTTCCTGACCACTTGTATTTTCACTTTAATTTGGGGGAGAAAAACAAACAAACCAAAATAAAAGCACCATGAAAAAAGTAGGAAAGGTTAGGGGGGATAAGAGAGAGGTGTTAGAGCATGCTAGAGGCTGAAAATCAGACAGTAGTCTCATTACCTGCCTTCTGTGCTCCAGGTTCACACTTCTGTACCCAGGTCTCCGAGGTGATAGACTAATAATTATTTTGATTCACTGTCCATTCTTTTGAAAGCTCCAGAGGTTAAGACTGTTGAGGCAATCTCTCTTGATGATGGCAATCTCTTCTAATATTTGAGCTGCTATTTGAATTAGATTCTAGGGCTGACAGTTGAAACCAATACAGATATGTGCCTTTATCACCTCAGAGCTGCCTACCCAAAGCACTGAAAAGCCTTCTTTCAGTAAGCAGCTGTAAACAGAGTTGGTTTTCTGTTTGTTTATTTGTGCTCTGGTTATTTATTTATTTTTAAATGGGAGGACTTTGGGAATTCTTGATTTATTTTACTTATTTATTTTGTACACAGGACTGTGTATTGAACTCACTCGCTGCAGCTGACTTGCTGTGATGCTGTACCTTTCTTTTCTATTTTGAGCTTCCAGCACAGTCTGCTAGTGCAGGTTGGACATCTCAAGGGATGTGAACTGCTCATGTCCCCTTGCAAGCTCTATTAGGTCTAGCCACAGTATTCTCATCTGCTTGAGGTGAGCTTAGGATGTGAATTTAGATTGCACATATGGCAACATATTGGACTTAGTATTGACTTCAATTAGACTTCTATTAGCCTAGGGAACTTGGGCAAAGTATTCCTTAATTAAAATGAAGCAAGTGTTATCCCCAAGCAGGGAGTCCAACCTTGTTCTGCTCTCATAAACACGTACTCAGTATTTGATACTGTCTTCAAATCAGAGAGGATTGAAGATTAAAGTGGTTTCTGATCCCAGTTTTATGGATGGAAAATCACAGATTCTAGTGCTAGCGGTTTTTGCCTAAAACTTTTGATGAAGATTTTTTATTGATGTGTGTGTCTATGTGATTTTTTTCTGTTTTCATGTCCCTTAATATCATCTTATAAAAGAATGTAGCGTTATCTAGCTGTCTTTATCACCAGGCTGAGCATACTGGTTGCAAATTAGTACCACATACTTAATGCTCCCTACAGATTGTATGGCTTAGAGGTATAGTTCATAAAGTTCCAGACATGTCATTTTGTAGGCTCAGGTTTCAGTATCAAGGTGAAGATTTGCTTCAATGTGGCATGAGAGATTCACAGAGATAGACTGTTTTAGTTAAAAAGGTTAAATGAAATGTCAGTTGTTACAGTGAGATTTCAGTCACCAGCTAGCTTTGAGAGGTCTGACACCGTAAGTAGCGTAGGGACTGAGCACTCTGAATAACAGTTCCTTCAGTTCATAAATTAGATCATCTTAATGGGACACAAAGTGCATAGAAAATACTGCTTGCAAAGATGTGAGTAACTGTTTCTAAGCAGCTGTGACACTTGTTCACTGGTAAGAAAATGTATTTTTTTTTTCCTTTTTAGTGTTGAAAAGAAGGAATACATTGAAATAAAATTAATTCAACACTTACGATTGTTAGATTGTACTTTTCAACCTTATATTTATCTTTAAAGTGAACTTATTATGCAGTCAAGCAGTGAGAAATAACATCAGATTGATGAATCCCCAAAGAAAATAAAGTAGATCAGTGTCGGGGAAGAGAAGTTAAGCTCTTATTTTGCTAGAGGTCTAGGTCACCTGTTTCCTAGGATAAGGAGATGCAAAGACATCTTCAGGATTAAAGGGAGTGGGAGAATTTCATTTCTGTTGCTGTTTTTATGAGAAATAAGACACCTGAAAATGACTTGTATAACAAATTGCTTGGCTTTCGTTTTATCTAAAACTAAGAGTTACTAAAACATTTTGTTTCTTTAAAAATGGTATAAAAATGTTGAAATAAGGATTTTAATAGCATGACTGTTTTAAAACAGTGAGAAAGGAGAAAGCAATACATTAGCAATGAGGTTCAGTACCAAATCCTGCATGTTTTAATCCTGCAGGCTTCCTATTGGCTGATGATAGGAGATTCTTCTGAGTAGGGTTTTGTGTAGAGCTAGAAATTTTACTTAAGCTACAAGTTTGTAGATCCAGAATCAAGGATCAGTTTTAAAGTCTTCCTTTTAAAAATAAAAAGAAGGTAGACATCCTCTATAGGGCAAATCTGACCTGGGATCTCTTCTTCCAAATTTCTTTTAACAGGTGATACTGAAATGATGTTACAGTTTCTCTTTTTATGGCTTTACAGACAGATACTTTACCTTACAGTGACTAGACTAGGGTCTCTTTTGGATAACTTCTGATGAGTTTGTATGCTGCCCATTACTTTGAGACTTTTGGGAGATGCTGCAAGTGTAATGAGTTACAGAGTGTAAGTGAAAGCAAAGTATTTCCTATAGTCTGAACTGGATTCATGGGGTACTGTGTTTTTGAGGAGCCCAGGCTGAAGGGACCTTGAAAGTTCAGCAGGTCCAACCATACATGGAAAAGGGAGCACAGATGAGATTATCTGGCAAACTGTCTAATCCCACCTTGAATATGGGGATTCTACCACATTCCTGGGAAGGCAGGGCAGTTCCAGGGCATTTTTAAGTGATTCTCACTTAAAAAACAAACAAGCAAACAAAAACCCAGAACATATATCAACACAAAATTTCTCCCTGTTGTTCTACAATCAACAGTTTGTACCTCTTGCTCTTTATCCCTATGTGGCTCCTTGCGGCAAACCTCCATTCTCTTTGTAGCCAGCCTTTAAACTGTGAAGAGGTTTCTGAGCCATCTCTTTCATGATATGTGGTGGAACCTGGGAACCAGACGATTTTTTTTAAATAAAACACAGTTTGTCCAAAATATTTTGGTAAAAATTCCAGTTTTGAGAATTTCATTTGTACTGTTTATCAACAGCCAAGTAGTTCATAATATCATGATTTCCATGCTAAACACAAGAGGCTGGTAGCTAGGCAGAGAGAGTTCTCTGTGCAGGTTGTATATGGATTACAGATAAAGTTGTCAATCTCTTTGTAATTACAGATAGATCGATCATATCTTCTCTGCTGTAAAGATGCTATTTAAGTCCTTGCTGGTGAGAGTATGAGTTTTCTTGTTCATTCAGCAGAGGTATCTTGTCTTTCAGAAATGTTTGTTTCCCCTGTAACATCCTTTTGATTTGTCCTAGTTAAAATTGACAGGAAGAAGGGAAAATAGCACCTAAGTTGTCATGTATATTTTTACAAATTTCCAATATAGAAGATACTTTAAAATATTGCCTGTGATTATACAACAAATTGAAAACAATCTGTGCTTTTCTTAGTGGTTAAAAGGCTAGGCCTGTGACTTGAAATGTTGTGAATCCAGGTTCTGATTATTTCTTTATAATATTCAGCTTTCATCTATAGATTTACCTTGCTCATACTAAGATGCTACCTTAGTTGTAAGTGGTGGAAGCTGTGATTCAGAATAGTATCAGTAGCCTTTGTAGTGGCGAAAGTGTATCATGGAAAAAAGAGATGTCTTTTGTTTAGGATCATTCTATTTACTTTAATTCAAGAAAGACTTGGAGAGTTTTAGGGCAAGCTGGACACAAATCCTTGGTGATTAATCATTGTGCCGAAAAAAGAAAAAAAAAAAAAAAGGAAAGAAAATAATGGATCTAAATATGATTGTCACCCTGAATATCGATAACGAAAATAAAGCTTTTTCTAAAATTGTTCAATCTGAGTTACATCAGGAATGCCTATAACAAAAGCTCTCTCTGTGTAATCTTGTATGATTAAGATTCAAACAAGGACAACTGATGAGGACAGTTTCTTCTAATAATCTTGCAAGTATAATAATGCCAAAGAAGTTTCACATTCAGAAGCTTTTCAATGGACAATATAAACCAGTTTATAAAGCTACTTTTACTCCAAACAACCCTAACGAGTCTTCTAAATATCTTCTTATATTTCAGTACATTATCATGTTTCATTATATGCCACAAATGGCATAGTGCAGTTACTATTTATACTTTTTGAATAATACTAATTTTGAGAGACTAACATTCTTGTGCTATTTTCCCCCTGGTAAAAGCTATATTTGCATTAGGTTTTATCATCTGCTACATCAATTATTTGCTCTGACATATATTCTGCATTCTTTTTACTGTCACATTGTTTGCTTCACTGGACTCCCTTGAAATACTGTGTCAGCATGATATTCTTATACATTTGGTAAAATATTGTTACAAAAATATCTGCTTGTATACTACTGAGAATAAACAAAGTTCCACTCTGACATTTGATTTATGAAGTTCTATACATAATCTTAAAAAGATAGCATATGCCCAATCTTTCAGGCAGTGTCATAAAATGCTGCTCTGACATGTTAGGTGTAGCAAGTTTTTTCCTGCATAGTGCACTTAAAAGTACATAATAATCTGATCTTGGTGAAGTTTTAAGGTGTAATATGTCTATTCCAAAATCTATAGCCACTAAAATATCTGAATGACATCAGCAGTGATTTGGGGTGAAAATAAGCAGCAAGGGGAGTACAGAATGCAAGTCTTGACTATCTAATTGCCATTGGCCTGAATTGGGTCAGTGGTAACTCTTCTCAAGCTCGGACTGAAATCAGCATGTTAACTCAGAAATAGCACTACTTTTAAATACCTGTATAGAAATGCACACAAAACTCTAACTCAGTTGATGTCATGACAGGCAGGATCAGAACATGCCAGGGGACACACAGTAATCTGTGAGTTTTCTGCACAAGGCAGTACAAGTTGCAGATTTTTTTTTTTTTTTCTGATTGATTGAGGATATTTGTAGATGTTATTTTTATTAACCTAAACGTTCTGCTGAATATTAATTATTCCTCCCCCCCTCCTCCCCCAAGTCTAGTCTTGTGCATTTTTCTGACAGTTTCATCTTGATGAATGCTTGTGGTAAAACTTCTATATAAAAAAATAAATAATTATCCAATAACTGATTTGTTTCTCTTGAAGTCTATTTGATATTATTTGAAATTCTTTCTTGCATGCCTTCTCTTCTTCTCAGTGGATGTTGTCGTTTTTTGCTTTTCCTCTTGAAAGACATATTAATGGAAGATTCTCATAGCATCCTTCATGGAAGTGTGCAGAAAACATTCCAGCAATCAGTTCCTGGATTTGTAAGTTTGGGGCCATTTTGAGGATGGTAATGCTGAACAGCTTTGATTTAGGAAGAGAATACTCCTCTCTATTGTATGTTTTCTTTGCATCTGCTTGGGTGATAACTAAATCTGTCTGCATAAAATGGAGTAATACTTCTGTTCACTGGTGTCAGACTTGATTTAAATACTTAGTTCTCTCATTTACAGGAAGCCAAATTAAAAAGCAAACAAACAAAAAAGGAAATTATTGATTTTTTTTAATAAAGAAAGCTGCTATTAGCAAGCAGAAATTCCCAAGTACTGCAGAGCATATCTCTGAATGCTTGATCTTTTATCATCTATTTAGAACAAGAGCTTTTCATTCTTTCTCAACCTGAAAACAGTTTATAGTTTCTCATTGAGCCGCGAGCCAAGTCATAAACTGAATCAGATATTGAGGAATCTTTCAGTGGTCTCTGGGAGACTTCTGCTCTAGCTTCTTTTGTTTCCAAGCTTTATCATTGCACTCAAACTTTCAGCTCTGGGAAAAGTCTTTTGGAAAGAAACAAGTAATCAAAAGAGCTGTTTAAAAAAAGACATTTGGAAATATATGTCTACATGGGCATATTAAAATGAGTGCAGAGGAGGGCCATGAAGATGATCAGGGGGCTGGAGCACCTCTCCTGTGAAGACAGGCTGAGGGAGTTGGGGTCATTCCACCTGGAGAAGAGAAGAATCTGGGGAGGCCTCATTGCAGTCTTCCTGTACATAATGTACATAAAGGAGACCTACAGAAAAGCTGGGGAAGGTCTCTGACAGGAATTGTAGTGACAGAAAAGGAGTTATGGCTTTAAATGAAAAAAGGATAGGTTTATATTAGATATAAGGAGGAAAATCTTTATTGTGAGGGTGGTGAGGCAGAGGTTTCTGAGAGAAGCTGTGGATGCCACATCCCTGGAAGAGTTCAAGGCCAGGCTGGATGGGGCTTTGAGCAACCTGGTCTGCTGGGAGGTGTACCTGCCCATGGCAGGGGTTGGTACTGGGTAGTCCTTAAGGTACCTTCCAGCCCAAAAAATTCAATGAAGAGTTAACAATACAATCTGGTATCTGCCACTTTTCAAAATGTTCTTTATGAAAGTCAGAACTTAAACCAGTTCTACCATAATGATTTCTGAGCCCTTCAAGATGTGTAATGTATTGTACAGCTTTCTGTTAAATTGAAGCAGCTGGATATCTCTAAACTGTTGTGTTGTATTACCAAGGTAAAAGTTAACAAGCCTGGCTTGTTCACTTGTCATTTGATTTTTCTTTGTTTTGTTTTGTTTTTGTCACAACTGCAAGTCTTAAGTAGCAAAGCCCATGAATACAAACTTGTTTGTCTGTATAAAAATTAGCAAAAGTTTGTTTTTATAGCATAGCATATATATGATATTAAAATGGGGCAAAGTTTAAAGACCATATTAGCGTATCCAGAATCTGCATGTTGCTGGATTATCATTACAATTACAGTCATTATGATAGGCATATCTTTACCCATACAGAGATCATGAAGTTTTCTGATATTTATTATCTCAAACAGAACATAATTTTATTTGTATATTCACAGAATTTCTGTCCTGGCTGCTTTAGACACAGAGAAACTGCAGTATTTCTCCTGGAACTGCAGGTTCTAGTCTGTACGTATTTGCACATCTCTCTGCACTTTTTAATGTGTTAATAAAGGAGAGATTTAAAAAACAAAAACAAACAAACACACAAAAAACCCTGCATTTTTTTTTCCTGTGACTTTACAGTGTAAATTATGTATGTCAGTCTCAAATATTTCACAGTAACTAATGTATCATTAGTAGAATATCTTTCAAACTGATGTCCCAGAACAGGTAAATTTTGAGACAAATTTTTGAATATTCAGTATTTTTCCATGAAATGTCAAAAGACGCTGACATTTTATAAGAAATAAAGGTGCCTTCAAGCAAAGTGGTTACCTTATGTTTTTCTCTGAAGTCATCAGTTTGATATTTACATAAAAAATTGACATCTTCATTTTTTTTGCTTTTGAGTTTCTTGAAAACAGAAGAAGCTTTTTAAGTCCTTGATGACATCTAATGCCATAATATAACCTTTATTTAAAAGCAAAAGCATGATATATTCTTCTTATGAAATCAGCGTTACCACGATCTTTTTTTTTCAAGTTTCCTTTTTGTCTCAATCTAACCATAAAATCACCATGTTTGTTACCTTTCCAGAGACAGAATTGACCAACTTTTCCCCTGTTGTGTCTGTATCTATTATCCACAGATAGGATAAGATTATTTATTTTTTGTTTTGGAAGAAAGTGCTCCTTAGAGATTTAGACTTTATTTTTAGTCACAAGGAACCTACCCACCTCTCACAACAAAAAAAGCCAAAATGGTAGGCAAATTATTTATAAAAATGTTTTAATTGTACTGTGCTCAAATATTTGTTACAATGAATATTAATTATTTCTTTATTGAACAAGGGGATATATATATATATTTTGTCTCAATCTCTGGAGTCTGTGTCATTCTGTTAAAAAAAATAAATCATAGTGCTTTCTGGAATAATTATGGTACATTAGTAACATTTAGTTGACAGTGAATCCTCAAAGAGATGGAGAAAACTAGCTGTCTGGTAAAAAGCAAAATAGCAAAACACAGGCTGGCATAACAATGCATGACACAATTATATAAAAATTGCAAATCAGTTGAAGAACAAATTTTAAAATATAAATTTTGGTAATTTAAAAACAAAACACAGAAACAAACTAATGAAGGACTATATTCTTCAGCCATGATTTGTGTCCTCCCATTCCATAGTCACTATGTTGCTTCGCAGCTAGAGCCACTGGAAACATTGACATATCACATTTAAGCTCTGTGCTTGTTTTATTAAGAGTAAATGACACAGTCCAGGAATGAAATCCATTTGCAGCTGAAACCTGAAGATTTTACTCCTTCTTAGTTTTGATTTGGCTTGCTTTGGAGATTAGGAGTCATGTCTTCAGCTTTGCTGAGATCTGGGGAACTAAGCTGATTTTCCCCAGCTGTTGATTTGGAACGGGGAGGCGGGCTGTATGTGGAACTATTCACTGGGAAAAATAAGGGTTTTAATGCACCCATATCTGGATACTTGGAGGTCCAGCTGCCTGATGGAGAGGACCTGACTGTTGGCGGGGTAGATCATACCCTCAGCCAAGTCACTGGAATTGTGGTGCTTGAATTGACTAGGGATTTGGCACTAGGCAGCTGTTAATAAAAGGAATGACTTCCTAGGTATGAACTGAAGTGTGGAATAAAAAGAATGAAGTAAACAAACAAATATTTGACAATGAACAGACCAGTGGATAGAAAAATATTGAGAAGGGCTTAAATATCAGACTGAATATAACTCCAGTAATAGACATGGCATGGTTTGGTGCACAAGACCTTCACATATGACTTGGAATGAGGTTTGAGGTTGTAAACTGACAAGGGAGAGAAAATGGTAGCAACTCCGTAGCACATAAGTCAAAATATACTCCAGATTAAACAGGCTTGCAACACCAGAATGCACCAAGTGATTAAAATAATTAAAGGAGAGCAATTGAGATATAAAGACGGAGATGAATGCTCTTAGTGAGAGCAGTGTAGCATTTGCTCTCCTAGATGCGTAGCAGGCTTTGTCCTGAGAGATAAGAGAATAGTGCCAAACCTCCAGTGAGAGCTGCCTAGCAACTAACCCATCTAGTGAGGGCAATGCAGAGGTTAATCTCCTTAGTAAGCAAATGTAGCTATTAATTTAATTAGTAAAGGCAGCGTACCATGCATCAGTGTGGTAAAACAGTAAATTTTTTTAATGAAGATTTTGAATTTCTAACCTTGACTGGGCACATCAGAGATTGCCTCCATACTACAGTGGGATAGTCTAAACATTAAAAGTAAAGTCCAGAATACCAGGCCCTAGAATGGGTTCCTATGAGAGCCTGTGCTGAAAGAGAAACCAGCTTTTCTAACAGCAACAATAAGGATGAATTTCTTCTTATGGGAGAGGGGCTTAGAAGATGAGGTCCCAACAGGCCCTCTGTGCATTTCTCACCACTTTCATCTTCTCTGACTTGTGTTCTAGCTATTAAACAGGTGATGACAACTCCTGAGAGTAGTGGTAGTTGTAGCCACCAGTTCTGGTTGTAGTCTGGAATGGGGAACATCTATCATAAGTTTTCTGTGGTAAATGGAAAACTCCATGTACTAGTCAGACATACTACCACTTCAAGGGAAAGTAGAAGGTGTTTTCAGGAAATTCACTTATTTGAGCTTTTTTCATCAAAATGAAGACTTTTTCTCCCAAATCCAAGATGACATTTTGCAAAAATAAAACTACTATTTAGACTTAAAATATTAAAATATTAAATATTTACAGTTTTACTCCCTGTAAATTATTCTGTTGGAATTTAGGTAATGCAACAGTATTTAATTTCCATTATTTGAACTAAAACTTAGAGATTTGAAGATTTTTGCCAAATATCTTGAAGGTGTCTTTCCTCTGAAAAATCGTAAGAGATAATGTTTGGTGCAAAATTGTGTATGTTAAAAGCAAAAACATTTGTTATTCATAAACAGGTTCTGTAAGTTCCTCTGTCTGTCTTGGAGAAGTTGAGAGGTTGATGTTCTGATGGTTACTGTGAAATCTCTGCTGTCACTTTGGTTGGTTGACAGAAATTTAAAATTGTAACTTATGTGTAAAAGAGTTTAACCTGTGCATGTTGTGTTCTTTTCAGGTATCTAATTTGTTTATTCTATGGAAATATCCTTTAATAATGCATTAAAAAAAAAAAGTAAATTTTCAAGTTAATTCTTCTGAGGATTGAAACAAAGGAAAATCCATTCATAAAAACTCTACTACAGAATGCTTTCCAAATGGAAAAATGAAATCATTTCATGGTACCCGTTTGTAACTAAAATCTGTCTTCTACCTTTCCTTAACAAGAACAGTAAAGACTATTCACTGGAGGATTTCAGAGAGCACTTGAGACTGTAAATTAGACTTGTAAGGTACCTGTGATTTGAATTTGACTAGAATCAGCGATGAATGTTATTAGTGTGATGGGATTAAAGGAAAAGAATTAAACAGTGTTACCTATGCATGCCATATGCACACACATGAACTTGAACTCTGAGAGTAAGCGTGCATTTTCTAGCATTTTTTTATTAGTTAGCATTATCTATATCAGCAGGTAGTGAATATTGGTGGAACAACAATATTTGTGTGCTTGGCTCTGTGGCAGTAGTAGTTAATGCTCACCAAACCAGCACTAAGTTTCTCTGAGACTGAAATGAAATATGTGCAAAGAGGTTTTTAGTTTTCATGTTGTCCAGCTGTCTGTTAGTGATGTTGGTCTTTCTCCCTCTCTCCTGTTTGTGTATACTGGATCAAATAGCAATTAAATCTTCTAAATATTGAGCAAAATGAGCTCAGTGATAGTTATGATGGTGGTTAGAGAAGATGTTTTTATTTCTCTCTTCTTTTTTTCCCCCTGTACTGGGAGTGTGAATTACTAGAATGAATGTGCTGTGAATTCTTACCACTGTGAATGAGCAGACGTGAGGTTTGCAGAACAGCTGAATTTAAATGGCATCTTGAATGAACAGAGGATTATATTTCACTTCGCCATATGTATTTCAGTTGATGAAGTTTCAGTAGATGTTGGTAGCTGTTACTGCAGGTACTGTATATTGTTACAGACTTTGTTTTATTTTTGACAAATACGTTTTTGGGTTATTATAATGCCTTTATGTATATGTTAAATCAAACCTTTATGAAAGGTAAGAATCCTTTTTGTTATCAACTTCAAAGCAGACCACAAAATACTTTTGATAACTGTCTGTAGTAACTTAAACATTGAAAAAATCCTTAATGTTGGCATAAAGAATAAATTAGTACTTAACATAAGTCTCTCAGCTAACACCACTCATGCTTAGTATGAACAGGTGTTAAAATTAATATACCAACTTTGTGAAGGAACATTAGTCCAGCTTCCTTTGTTATGCTATAAGCATAATTAATATAAGGGCTTTAAAATTCTTCCAAGTTTCGAGGACTTCTGACACCTAAAGTGAAATACAAACCTTCCCCTTTAATCCTTTTTTCCTTCTTTGTATCCCTTTAAAATCCTTTCT
This sequence comes from Anas acuta, assembly GCF_963932015.1. NCBI lineage: Eukaryota > Metazoa > Chordata > Aves > Anseriformes > Anatidae > Anas > Anas acuta. The sequence continues at coordinate 36,194,778 of NC_088982.1, forward strand.
TTAATATCTCATGATCAGATGCTACTCCATGTGTTTGTACATGCGAACATGTTGGTCCTAGTATAACTACTGCATTGTAATTATTAGTGATAATGTTTTGCATTACATTTGGACATACTGTTTCTGTCAGTGTTTTTTTTTTTTTTTTTTTTTTTTTTTTTTTTGACTACAGCTATACTGTTATATGATATTTAGTGGTGCAGCTGGATATTTTGCCATCTTTGTAAACATGTCTTGTAAACATCTTTGTAACCGCCTTTAAAGTTTGTAGATAGATTGATGATAACTCCCTGTTCAAACCTAAACCCATTGCAATCATGCCTGATAGCACTGCTGTAGTTTAGCAGTTTGTTACTATTTTCATTACAATCCCCTGTTCCTAGTAGTGTTTGCTCTGGGGTGAAACGTCATAAAAGACACATCAAGGGAGCAGTTTTGATTTCAAGTTTAGAAACACAAAGCCCAAATATCTTGCAATTGAAGGAAGGTAAGGAAAGGAAGTTTTCAACTTTCAGCTACTTCTATGTGATTCTGAAACTTACAGCTCTCTTCTATAATGGGGCTCAGGGTGTGGGGGAGAATGGAAGTGTGACAGCAAGAGGTATAGAACAATCATTTCACAATGTTTTCTACTAAGACTTCTGGGAAATGTTAAAAATCTGTATTGTCAGACAACAAATCTCCACAGGAGATGTCTAAACAATATCTGTGCTATCATACAGGGAGTTCCCTAGTTACTAAAAGATAGTTACTAGTGCATGTATAAAAACACAAGTGCACCATTTTATTTATTCACGTTTTTAGGATGCTTTTGCAAATGTGCCTCTTGCTGATGCTTATCTTGATTAAGAACTGCAGGAAGCCTGAAGAAATGTCTTCTGTAACAGCTGCAAATTCAGGAATTTATTAATCAATCCAGATTGCCTTTGCTCTGCCTTTGTATCACCAGCTTCCACCATTTTATTACAAGTCTCAGGCCACTTGGTGTTGACTTTTTTTGTCCCCAGATCTTGAAATCATGTATTGACAATAACTCAAAGCTTACCCACATGAATAGCTTTTTTATGTGAGTAGCTTGAAATCTAAAGAATTACCCAGAGGAGCAACAGAACGCTCACCCAAATGTGTTGGCAAAACATATCACTATTCTTGTTTTATGTCCACTAAACAAGAAAATATTTGATTTCAATAAAAAAATAGAAATGGAAAATGTAGTTGTATAAGCACATATTATATGACATTTCAGTATGAAAGTCAAATGAATCTTTGTCCATCAACCTCTGGAAATAGGAGCCACTATTCATTGCATGCATTTTACTTATATATATATATATATATATATATATATATATAAATTACTAGATATAACCTCAAACTAAGCCTTACCCTTAAATTCCTCCTGTAAAAATCAGTCAGAAGGTTCTTCCTTGGAGATAACTGAAAGAAGAGACAGATGCTGCTATCAATTTCTGACCTTGAGATTTACCTCAGCATAGTTGCAGACCAACTGGGAGAAGTCAGTGTTACAAAATGATATTAGAGCTGCTGTAGAGCGTTTATATATTGATATAATTTATGCCATCAACTTCACAGTAAAAAGGTTTAACCTACTGCTTTAAAGAATGATCATCAAATTATCTCTCATATCCTTGAAAGAAGTTATTTTATTATTGCAAAGAATGTCTTCAATTTTTAAGGTATGCTGAGGTGGAAAAGTCAAACTTCATAAGAGTGAGAAATTAAATGTGAAATTGGCCTAACTATATTGTCTGAAGGAGAAGATTTAAGAGTTTGAGGATATTTAATGCAGCTGTGATAATCAAGGCCCTATAAAACCTCTGAGGTCATTTGAATATGGAAGACCTTACCTGATGAACTGCAAGATTATACAGGCTAGCCTTTCTTCTGAACTTAATGATATGTATATGTGTGTTTATCTGTTTATGTTAATGAAATAAGGCTGGTTGTAAGGAGCATGTTGATTAATGGAATCATAAAATCACTTTTCTTTTTTTTTTTTCCCCCTCGTATTTCTCATTGACATTGAGTTCATAGCTGTGTGTAGCATTTAGCACTTGTAAAGCACGGCTGCTTTTATCAGGATCGGAGAGCCTAGTATTTTTAAGTCTTTCTGCTTGGGTATTTCAGAATTTGAAACCATATATAAAGCCATATCAAGGCAATGCACTACTACTTTGGGCTTGCAGAAAGAATTAATTTTGTAATGATTTGTACTTTTATACTTTTTTTTTTTTTTTTTTTCCCCCTCCCCCTAAACCAAGCGTAGTGTTTAACGTTTGGAGAAATGTTTTATTTCTGAAGCTCAATAGCCCCATCCTGCTCCATTTAGAGCTGTCCCATGGAGGGGTGCTGTGACCTGTATCTGGCTTTGCCTTTTCTGCCAGCAAACCAGGACCGCAGAGGTGCGGGGCAGCAGACAGGCTGCTCACATCTGCATGGTGTCTGCAGGCAGCCAGCCCCCTGTGGCTCCTGTTTGCAAGGAGCGATCCGATCTGACACCGACACCGAACAACAAAGACCTTCTTGTCGAGGTGTTTCCTCTTGCTGCAAGTTGATTGTTTACATGAGGTCTCTTGAAACTTCAGGAAAGTGTCACTGTTGATCAACGCTTAGCTAAATAGGAATTAGGTCTTTTGCTTTTGCTTTTATCTATGCTAAAATTGTCTTTGTTACCTTCTGTGAGGGATGTTGCCAGCTCTGAGAGATTGATTTAAGACTCATATTAAAGAAGGGGTTGGGGCCTGATCAATGAAACACCTGAGCTAAGACTTCAGTGAGGAATGTGAATCATTTTGACACGTTGTAAATATTAAAATTGATATGAAGTCAGAGACATCATTTTTTTTGTTAACTGGAGCAAAAGAGTCAATGTAAAAACAGATTAGAAATTGAGTTAGAAGTAGAAAATGTTGTCAAGTTTACTTTCCTACAACTTATCAGATGCATCTATCACTGCCTTGAAAAAAGGAACTGGAAGTATCATGAAGGAAAGACTATGTAACTAAATGACACAATAGTTATTATAAATGGAGAGAGGGAGGGAAGGATGCATCCCAGGCTGAATGGACATTTTTGGAATAAAATAGCTCTGTAAATTTTCTGGTGAAAACAGCAAAATTTGTGATAAAACCTGGTATAAAAACCATGCAAAGATCCCCCTAGTCAATGGCAGTGGTTGCTGCCTTCTAAAAGTGATCCAGATTTCCTGTGTGACTTCTCTGCAGCATAAAAGATTAAGGAAGAACTGGAAGTGCACCCCATTTTGATTAATCTACCCCCCCCTCTCCCCCCCCAATAAAAAATTATTTGAGCTAGCAAAAATACTTAAACAGGATTTTGTTCACTAAACAAAATAAAAGTTCTCTAAAGTTAGATCAAGACTGGTTGGGAAATGTTACTTGTGGAATTTAATGAGTGATGCATTGCCACACTGGAGGTGTCTGGGGCAGGATCTATCCTACGTCCAGTTCTCTGAAGTGTTTAATGAATCCTCTGTTGGCATTGAAATCACTCTTCTGTTTGGGCATGGTGTCAAGCCTGGTAGGGTTGCAATTATTTCTGAGGTCTAGAAGTCCTTTATTCTTAAAAACTGGCTCAAATTTTCTTGGTTTGTTTGATTTCCGTTTTGAAGTTGCATCCTGCTGATAAATGCTGTGCTTCAATAAGAATAAATGGGCATTAATTCCTCAGAATATAGGGTTTACAGTAAATTACAAACTGAATCTGCATCACCAGTGCCATGTTTGGGGTAGAAAACCTCCTACTTGCATATACAAACTAAAATGTCCAGAGTAAGCTGCTTTCTTCACTCGCTGCTGGGAAAGTCATCCTGTTATGTGTTTTGTCCACTTTTTGGCATGCACACATACTTCTGAAAACAAATTTAAGCTTTCTACTGGTAAAAATACTTATGCATTGGTGTATATTTTCCAGTGAAATGGAATCAGTGATTCTAGAACTTTTAAAACAGGTATTAGACAAATATCTGTCCTAAACATACAAGGAAAGTTGTCTAAGTTGTCTGCCCTCAGGCAAAGTGTGCACCTTGTGACTTCTGTGGCTCTTTCCAAACATCATCTCTGGCATTTACATGGAGTTAGATTCTTCTCAACAAAATACAAAGTCTCTCTACTGGACTTTTCCCTACAAAACTCCTTTCTATACCTTTTACTGTCTGCCTCTAATAATTATTGTGCTTTTGTCCTAGTGCCTGTGGTAATTATTCTTATATTTCTATTGTTTTGATATGATTGAAATTAAGATTGTGAGCCATCTGCTATTCTGTTCACAGCTCCCAGGTAGGATTTACCACTATGGGACTTGTTTGAGTCTTACTGTAGGTTACATGCTCTGATGTAGTCATCTCAGTCTATTGCAGGAAGAAATAAGACAAATTTTGAGTTCTTCTAGGAAATATCAAATACTTGTCTGTTCTGTCTCATTTTGCACTAAGATCAGGACTGTGTAACAAATCTGTTTCTGTTTAACAAAATATAAAGATTGCTGTCAATAAGGTTGTATTTGTATATGCTTGCTAGAGTTTTCACGAGGGAAAATTCATAGCCTTTTGAGTAACCTAACAGCAAAGGTCTCTCTTGAGGGGAGATGCTCACTAGTCTCAATCAAGAAAAGTATCGCTGGCGATATTCCTTATTTCTGGTGAAGGCGTTTATTTTCTGACAGGGGGAGATAGGCAGGGCAATTACAACATCCATCACTTCCCCTTCCCTCTACAGATGGTATTTACCTTCCTGAGTATGAAACTAATAAAGAAATTCTCTGTTCCAGTTAGAAGGGAAGGGTGGCAGTTATTAAGTGAGCAAGCCAGCTGACGATGCTCAGCTATTCAGAGGAGGAACAGCTCTTGAAAGGACGGTGAATTAGGCCTGGCTACAGCTCAACAGTTTTGAGAAGAACAGATTTAGCCAAGAGGAAGGAAAGGATGAGTGCTCTTGATGATTTAATGAGGCAGATGGTTTATTGTTTTGAAACTGAGCTACTACAGACTGCCATGTTTTAACTTTACTTTAAAACTAATTTATTGTTTTTTTGAAGAGTGGACTCTAGCTCATGTTTGTCTGTTGCTGTAACAATATTTATGTTTATGTCAAACGACTGACAGCACTTTAAAATATACAATATCATTTAATTGGGATAAGATTGGTTTAGTCCATCAAAATTTAAAAGTGCTCCATAAAAGCTAGTTTGTTCTAGCCTCTGTTTAATTTGGCAGTATTCTCTTCTGTGGTTAATGTTATGGGTATTAATGGGCCCACACAGAAATGCTACAGTAGGAGAATTTCTGTCCTTCAACAGACTTCAACAAACTTCATGTTTTGGCCTTTGTGCAGAACACTTAGTCTGTAGCTCAGATAAAATCAATATCAAAATAATCGTGCATGATTATGTACCATAATCTTGGTATTAGTCTTTCTCTACAGGAAATATTTCTGAGGTGGTTTACTAGCTGTTAAATACTTGGAAGAAAAGAAGACCCTAGTCTCATTTTCAACTTGCTTGGTAAAATCCTATTTATGATGAAGCAGTATATTAATGACTGATTTCATGTGCTGAATACTGCAGTTTTAGCTCAGATCCTATAAAGAGAGATTCTTTTTTTTTTTTTTTTTTTTTTTTTCTTAATGGAAACAGTAGAATATAAAGGATGGACTGAATAGATTTTGGTATGAGTTAAAAATCGCATGAAGAAAACATTTGTATACTAAGCTTTAGATGCTCTGTGTACTAGCTATTTTAATGCTTTAATTGTTACCTACAGGTATGATTTCGTGATTTGCATAGATATTTTTAGTGAATGATTTAGAGTCTGCATTTAAAAATTGATCATATGCTGTTAAATGAGGGAGGATAAGGCTCATTTTTTTTGTTTATGAACAGCAGAATTTATATTTTTCTGTGATAGTTAGATTTCCTGATGGACAGCTCCACTGTGCTGAATAGGGAATTTATTGTGGCTGAACTTTCAGTTTTGAATTTAAACTTCAAAATAAAACCAACAAAAACAAACAAACAAAAACCAGTATCTGGTACAAGGATTGGCAATGCTGAGTGGTTCTCTACTTTGGCCTTTTAATGTTATTTTGACAGCAGTCACAATGTGCAACTTAGTACCCATCGTGTCACTTCTGAAATACTATACCTCAAACTGTCCCAAGATGCACAGTAATAGTCATAATGAGATTGCATCTACCTTAAGCCAGATTTCATGTGCTCATGTACAAAAATGAATTCTTTTATTATGGATCTAAAGAATAAATTTGTCTTAAAAATAAAAACCAAACACTTTAACCTCTTCAGAAAAAAAAAAAAAATCTTTGGATATTATTCAGATGTAATTGAATCCTATAACTGACACACACACACACACACAGGTAATTGTGACAAAATCATATAATTACATTTTAGTGAGTGGCCAGACGAGGTCATATCAAAGCCTACATAGCTCTGCAAAGACCATCTATAGCTAATGATGCTGTGCACATAATGTGCACATAAAGTTCTAAATATATCGGTTAATCCATTATTTGATTATGGGGTCCAGCTTTGTTGATGCATAGTATTTTACTGTGGCTTGCAGAAGGTTTACCTGCTTTTAATACAGAACATCAAGGCCTTTCTGGATTTTGCTAAATTAACCAAGGTGAATCATACTCTTTATTTATTAAATAGGTTTCTTTGCTTGTATGTCCTAAAGGCAAAATGAAATCTTTAAAATTAGCAGGCTAATTCTGTTACAGTATTTTCTTAATTTGAACTGCACGTCTCTTGAGAAGAAAAAAAGTCAGCAAGCATGTCTGTAAAATGTTTTTTGGTCTATTTGGTCTACTTGTATAGGCCCTATTTGCAGGGCCTATAATTTAAAGTGTGCCTATGATATTTTAATTGTCTTTTAAAACTGAATAAATTGATATATCATCCCCCCCCAAAAAAAAAAAAAGCAAAAAACAAAACACTTGAGCTAGATTTACTCTTTCAATTAGCACCCTGCAATCACAGAAGATAATCGATTTTTTTTTTAGGTTATTATCTAAAACTTGTTGGTTTTTTTTTCTTGAAATAGAAAACTTACTTTCTATAAATAAGAACACCTAAAAATAAATAATAAAATAAATAAATAGTGGAAATTGAGAAGCAGTGAGTTTTGTATGAATGATCCATAAAGACTTCGGTAGTTGGTTTCTGCCTGCTCTATTCAATTTACAAGAATTGAATTCCAGGCACTAAAGTGGTGAATTAGTGCTGCTCTCTGTTTGTACCCAGATGTCTGTTATGACTTGCTTCCTTGGATGACGGTATAATTCAAGTCTTCCTCCTCTGCTCTGCTGTTCTTGGAATTCCTGCATAACCTTCACGTTTGTCATGCTTGATCTTATGGCTTTCTTGATCTTGTTTCTTGCCACAACCATATTCCTTCCATGTAATGTGTAATGAGTGACAGAGTTCAGTTTTAATTATTGAGACCAATCACTTGAAAGAGGAAGAGGACGATATAAAAAATGTAGTCTGCTCAGGAAAGCAAAGAGGCCAGAAATATATATAATACTGTAAGGAAATAGAAAGGGATTTTATCAACTGGAATTGTACGCTGGTACTCACCATTTTCAAGAGCAAGCTTGGGCCCATGCAAAATAGAGTTCTGTTTGGACTATCAATGTTGTATGGATTGGTTCTTTTGCTTTTCCACATAAATGAAACTTTATGCTGGATGAAAATTAGGAGAAATTAGAAACTTGATCCTCCATGAAGCCTTGCTTGATATACAACAGTCCCAGTAAGAAGTTTTTGCAGCTTTTACTTTCTGTTGCATTGCTAATGTTGGTAAAGTCAATAACAGTTCTCTATGCACTGCATTAGCTTTGTTTTTTTCCTTTGCTTGCTTTCTTCTTTGCAGTTCAGTCACAACCTATTATTCAAATATAACGCGTTATCAAAGACTTTCAAAAAGTTTCTCTGAAAAATCATTAAATGAAGGTAAGAAAAGGGAATAAGCACAGGAATGTATGGGATAAACTCAGTAGAGCTAGATGAGTTTCTGGAGGAGGAATTCATGAAATGTCATGTATGAGTCAAGTCACAATTTTATTCTGCAGTAGTAAGAAAGGTGGAAAAGATATAGTAATAATTGATTTTAGACATATGGAAAGATGATCAATTGAGGATGCATGTGGTGATATAATCGGTGAATGGAAAATGTGATTGCTTTGTGGAATGTAGAAGCCCCATTGAGTTAGATTCTAAGAAAATGTTGGAGATAAACTGAGAAAAGGATCATGTTGGATATCTTCACTGGGGTCATAGCTCGGTCAATTAGAAGAAACGGTAGCCGGAGACAGTGAAGCTTATCAGATGAATTTGGAGGGAGCAGGAGGGGCCTGGATGCCAAGCAATGGATTTCTGAAATGCAGAAGATTGGTTATGGGACTGTGCAAGGTTAAGGGATGATTGTGTAGAGAGAGGTGACAGAGATTAACAAGGAATATTTTTCTACCCAATATGTAATAAGCCTATGGAAATTATTGCCATGAGTTATCAAGAAGATGAAGAGCTTATTGGGATTAGATGTCTATATGGGTAATGAGAACCATGTGCGGTTCCATTAGATAGGACAAAATTAATTAGGGCTAAAATCCCTCATACTTGAATGCATAAATCAAGCAGTAATGGTGGAGGTTAGGAACAAAAACTTCTCTAGGTATTCTCTATAGAGATGTTTTTGGCAGACTGCAAGCTAAAATCTTTCATTAGCAGGTCCTTCACAGAATCACAGATGGTTGAGGTTGGAAAGGACCTCTGGAGGTCACTCAGTCCAATCCCTCTGCTCAAGCAGGGTCACTTGAAGGACGTTGCATAGGATTGTGCTTTGGATCTCTCCAGAGAAGACTCTGCAGCCTCTCGGGGTAACCTGTTCCAGTGCTTTGTCACCCTCACAATAAAGATTTTTTTTCCTCATTATCAGCTGGGACTTTATGTGTTTCAGTTTGTTCCTGTGCCCCTCATCCTGTTGCTGGGCACCACTGAAAAAAATCTAGCCCTATCCTCTTGAGACCTTCCCTTAAGATATTTATATTCATTGATAAGAGTGTGGTGACAGGCCTTTAAACTAAAAAAGGGTAGATTTAGATTAGACAGTAGGAAGAAATTCTTTACTCTGAGTGTGGTTAGAGACTGGAACAGGCTGCCCAGAGGAGTTGTGGATGCCCCATCTCTGGAGATGTTCGAGGACAGGTTGGATGGGGCGTTAAGCAACATGGTCTGTTGGGAGGTGTCCCTGCCCATGGTGGGGTGGGGGTTTGGAACTGGATGGTGTTTAAGGTCCCTTCTAGCCAGAACATTTCTATGAATCCATGATCATCTTCATAGTCCTCCACTGAATTATTAATTAAATAATGTAAATCCTAAATCCTAGGCAGACCAAACAGATTAATGCTCCAATGATCATCTCTAGTGTTGGACTTTCTGAGGTCATCAGGAGTGGTAATAATGATGTTCTGAAATTGATTACATTGCATTGTTGATCAATTTTCCACTTTTCTGGTTGAACTAACAACTCTCCAATTTGTCTAAAAGCAATAAATGTTATTTACAGACTGTTAATTTCAAGAGGAACTAAACAAAAATCATGAGAGAGGAGAAAAAACAAGCTTATTTGGATTTATCACTTGAAAAATCTGATCTTCAAGGAAGAGTACATAAAATAAAAGAATGCTTTTTATATATTTAGGCATATTGCAGCTGTGTTAATAACATTGGACATAGTATTATTCAGTCACTTTCACTTAAACAGTTCAAACAATTTAAAGAAACCTAGGTAGTCCAGTTTGCTTATCATTTATTCTCTATTTATGCCATTAAACTTAATGCCATTGTTTCTTTCATCTGACAGCACTTCAAAGTTTTTAATAAGGTTTAGCTTCATTCTTTCAGGCTGTGTACATACAACTCATTTACCTCCTGTGAGTAGCACTCTTGCTCTTGAGTGCAATTTACTGTGGTCCCTAGCTTGTCCTTAAAGAGGCAATACAGTGTTGGCTGGATGGCTTAGTACATTGGATATTGGCTTGTTGCCAGAAACATTTAGTAATCCATTGGCTAAAATATTCAAATATTATTTTCTCTTATTAAACAGTATTCACTTTACAAAACAATAAACATAATCATTTTTCAATAACTTAAATACCAGTGTTCTATTATATACTTTAGCCCTAAACCTTAGAAACAGTATTTTTTCTTTTCTTTTTCATTCTGGAAGAAGTTTCTTCTTTCACTGGTGTGGGTTCATACCAGAATCACAAGACTATACTGTTTATTGAAAATTGCTGTTATGAAGCGAATTTCCCCAAAGATTCAAGCCCCCCAAATAGAATATTGTGGAGTATAACTGATATTTTGCACAAAAAGCATGGAAACTCCCATAGTAGTACTTGGAATTTTCTTACATAAAAAGATATTTTTTTTCAGAGGCTGGTTACAGAAATGTATCCATCTTTCTAACTGGCCTCTTACAAATAAATAATGATACTAATAGGTAGCATATGTGATATAATACATGTGTGTTTTTATTTTTTAAACCTTGTCTCGGTGAAATAAGACAGTTAGGACGATCTGACAAACTAATGTAAATAATTCATACCCTACTGATGTAACAGGGACAACAGAATGTATGCCAAGCACATGCATTTATGTATGTATACACATATATGATATGCATGTTCATTGCAGACTATTTTTCTTTGTACTATGTGAAAAGAACACCTGTTTAAACCTGAACATGAGAAATTTGTGGTTTGTGTCACAATATTTAAGTATGGTAGTTCCCAATGTTTTCCTCTATAAACCTGCCATCTTTGATGTGGTACATTGTAACTAGAAGTGCTGCCTTCGGAAAGGACTGTTTGTGACAGTCACATTTCACTGTCAGAAAATCATCACTTCTGACTGCTGCTTGAGGAAGAGGTTATAAAATTTCACTTCAGAGAAAAATGTAATCCAGAAATGCATGACCTGAGCTGTTTGTGATGCAGCACAAGCACCAGGGCATCTCCTGTGTGCATTCCTGTGTTTCTGAATGCCTGACCTCAGGCATATTCATGGTCTTGGCAATAAACTTGCTGTTTTTCTGGTAGTGTTCATATTTCCTTTGAATTCCTTGTTGGGTTTGGTTTCAAGTATTGAAACTGTACACATTTGTTACTGAAAATAACAAGATTATTTCCAGAAAATTCACTGAGCTTCAGATCAGTTATTTCCTTGTTACTCCAAAGAATGCTCCAAAGGGTATTTGTTTAGTTAAGCTGGAGGGGAATTAAATCCAGTTTTTAATCCTTTGTAGTATTTAAAAGCTCTCAAACAATTTTTTTTTCTTTATTTTTTTTTGAATCATCACTGCAGAAGGCCCCATTTTTCCAGCCAGTTTTCTTGAAGACACTGATGGATTTTCAACTTTAATATCTTGAGCTCAGAATCTCCTAGAAAGGAGCAAGGGTTCTTCTTGTACTTCACAAAACTTCATTGCTCTGTCTGAAGAGGAAAAAGAATCAGTTTTACCAAATGTTTTCTGAAAAGGCTTGTCAATATGGTAGTGAGAAGAAGATGGGATTTTAAAAAAGATCATAACCTTTGAAAAGAAAATTTGCATTAAGACTGAAGTTTTGCTAAAACTTGAAGAGATTCTATAGCAGGATTTTTATGATTTTCTGTGACAGTTTTAGTAACAAAATTATATCAGAAGATTCAGTTGTCTTTCATTGCTAGTTTATAAATGATTGCGTTGAATTTATCGTTTTTTGATTTACAAATACAGATTTATATGTATTTCAAATTGAATATAAATATATTATCAAATCGAGTCACAACTAGCTTGTTTTTTTGACTTGTTTCATAATTTTGGGTAATATGTATACTCTTTTTTTTTTTTTTTTTTTTTTTTTTTAACCTGGAAAACATCTTATGCAAAGAAAAGCTTTTATTTCTGTTGAAAAGGATTCACTGCTGGAACTAAGTTTGTATGCACAAACTGTACATGCTCTGTATGTTTTTGGTTTTTTTCACTTGGAAACTGTGGTTTTGAAAGAGCATGGACATCTTAGCTCTTTTTGGATTGTGTGGTGAAGATATTAATTTAGGTATTAGATTAATTCAATTATTTCTTTCACTTCAATTTATTAAAGACTTTTCCACACACACACACACACACACACACACACACACACACACAAATCTAAATGCTTCCTATAAATTTTTAAATTTGATTGAGGTTTCCTATATGCTACAGGAATTTTGCCATTTGGGGAAATAGAATAATTCTTAAAAAATAGTATACATGAAACTGGAAGGAAAAAAAATCAACATCAGGTCATCTCTTCTGTATCCAGACTCCACATGTATGTATTCACAAATATTTTTATTAAATGTGTTTGTCACCTCAGTTGTGTACATCCCAAAAAATTAATGGATCATAGGAGATTATATAAAACCCAATCTTAACAGAGTATTCTTTAGGTTTACTGATTACTTTCACTGGGGCACCATGTAAGCAGAAATGCCAGCCTGCTCTCTTCAGGATCTGCTTCTAAGAAGAATGAATTAAATATAGGGCAGGGAGTAATTTGTATAAACGTGTTATAAAAATGATCGCGACAACATGGAATTCAGCAAAGCAGAAGCCACCAGAAAGGTGGGTCTGCATTTGAGTTAATTAGAAATCAGTTTCATATTTGTTGTGTATTTAAATGACTTGGTTGCATTTCCTGTGTCTCAAAGGAAGTCATTGTGCTCTTAAGATGACTTTGTTTGATTACTAACTTTCAAAATCAGATTTAAGTCTTTCATGCAAATGAAGTTCTCTTCATAATTGTGTGAAGTTATTTGGATAGGTTTTAGATTACACTGGAAGATATTTTCCCCTGATGCTGAATTCAGTTTGTAGTATTTTGTTTGATTATTCCACTTGAAGTTCTTTTTCACCTGACTATATATTCTGTTACATGAAAGTTTAAATAAACAACAATTTCCATAAGCAAAGATCACAAATACTTGTACTATTTTTAGTACAAACACTTTACAGAAATTCTGTTTTCAGTTTACAATACAAATTCATCCACACAGATGCACACAGCCATGGAGGAAACCTTTCACAGGTAACACCAACCTAGTCTGATGGAACTGTGGCCACTTCCTTCCTTTGTGCCACTTGCATTAACCAAACCATTAACACCTGCTGAACTTTCTCCCCATCAATCATGAGCAATCAGTAAGGTACTTGATAAGAGAGGTAGGAAAACACTTCACAAGGCTAAATTATTATTATTTTTTTTACCATGGTTTCATGCATAAACTCAAGTAACAACAGGGTAAAGGTTTAGTAGCAACTTCAGTGCTTCCATGCCTGTAAAACAAACCTATCAAAGTAGAACCCAGTAGTATGTTTAACAGAGAGATCTTCCACATAGTTGTGCCCTTCACTTGAATTGTAACCCAAGGATTGTGGCATGGAAGAACAACTAAAATTAGTTTACAGGGTTAAAGTGAAGAAAGTGAAAAAGATGCTAGAGGCCTTCTTTGAAGCCTGCTATTGTTCAGTATTTCTGTTCTCCTTGTATCAATATTCTTGTGTGAAGGCTATATTGCTGAAGCCCTAGGTTTGCACTTTCCTTGAGTATCTGGAGATTTACTTGATTGTATACTTGATTCTTGCACTGAAAATGCAAGACACGTATTTATAGCAATGCACAGGCCTCAGAAATCAAGTTGAGGGCTCCAGAAAAGGTTTTTACCAACTTTTCAGTTTACTGAACTTGCTTTGATAAAAATGGAATTTGAATTAGCTGAATTGCATTTTGAGTTGTTGGGATATTTTCATGGATATAATGGTTTTAAATATAGATAATTTGTTAATTCATAAAAATGGAGAAAATTAAGTTAGAATGTACTATAGATGTGATGAGCTACTGGAAATCTACTATAAGCATATTTATTTTCTTTATCCAAGGTGAATATCTTGGTTATTTCAAGATAAGTTCTGGTTCTGTATTTGATGTACTGTGGTATTTCCAAGGGTAAGTATATGAAAATTTACTCTTTCTGCATTGCTGGTGTGCTAGATGTGAAAAGGACTGCAGAATCTTGACTCTTCCCCCAAAATCTCATAGTATCTAGGGACACTTATTTGAACGCCTCTTACTCTTTTTATGATTTTACTCGTTTTATTCATTGACACTGGGTTGCAGGTATTGTGTTAAATGCAAAATAATCTTCTCAGATATGAAGAAACATCTTTCCTGGCAACTAACTGTCATTTCCCATCCAGAAGTTTCTATGATGATTTTGTCACCTTGACTTTTGAATGGAACTTCAGTGTAAGACACTCATAGTCCTTCTTTTCTAGTAAATCTCTGGTTTTTATTTCTTTTGTGTTTCTTGGCAATGCAAAATAGCATTAATAAGGAGAATAATATTTAAACGTCTGCAGCAGGTTTAAAGTTGGTATTCAGGCATTAATTTGACTATGCCTTCAATAAGTAGGTGAGACTAAACATTTTGCTTCCCAGATTCCCTGAAAAATAGAGTAACCAGAAGGCTATACTGCAAAGTAACAGGACCCCTGTTGCAAAAGCAGATGAAGCACACAAACCTTTCTCATTCTTGCTTTCTCACTCTACGTTTTCCTTTCCCCTTTCAGCATGCATATTGCATATGAAAACAGCAGAGCTGGAGCCTGGAAAATATACTGATCTATTATTCATGCATATTTTATGAATTTGCCTAATTTCCTGCAGTTATGACTTAATTAGGTAATTATTCCACTCTGTCATTGAATGTGATTTCTTAGTTATTCCTCTTGTGACCAGTGAATATGCTTTCCATTACTATGTAAATACAACAAAATCAATGACGTTGTCAATGAAAATGGGCCATATAGAAAGTTTTTTATGGTGGTCATTTTGGGGTGAAAATGGGTTGCTGTTCTTTGGATGGGTGTAGTATATCAGGGACACCCAGTACATTCTAATCATTTGGTTTCAGATGGGAGAGAGTATCCTTTTCACACATCAGCTTTCTGTTACTCTGTTGCTTCCCAGGCTGAATCATGCCAATCTCCTTTCTGGAATATATATATACATATATATATAAAATTATTTTATTATTATTTTTAATTTAGTTGTGATTTTCAAATACAGTCTGAATTCTGAAGCCTGACATGACCAAACTCTACTGATTACTGCTGATCTTCTCTGTTCCTTGCTCATGCAGCTTTTGACAAGAGTCAGAGATATTAAATCCAAAAGTTTCAAAAAATCCTATCGGGTTGGAAAAGAAAATTCCTGTTGGTGGGAGGTGGGATGGGGTAAAAATGGGGTACAACTTCTTAAAGAAGGTCATGTGACAAAAGTGAAATTCTGTGAAGAGCCAGAGCTCAGCTCTGCCTTTTAATAGGAAACTGAAGGTCCTGTGATGACACAGATCATGAAAAAATATTGGAGGGACTTGCACTTATTGTCAGGAGAATGCACAGCAACTTATGCTTGATTTGTTTTCTGAGCATCTTATTTTGTAGAAAGACATTATGTGATAACAAAGTAAGTGCTGTGGGAAAGCTGTCATGACATAGCTTACTTTTCAGTTTGCTAAACCATATGTAGTAGATTCTTAGAGATGTGACATCCTATCCTGCAACCTTATGTTGCAGAGTTAATTTTCTTTGGAGCGTGGGGGAGAATGTGGGAACAACACCATATAAATTGTTGGAATTTTCCTAGAAACTCTATAATGGACTATTTTCTCAGCTTTAGTGTAGACAGATCATAAAAGAAAGACTTTCACAGCATTGAAAATGTTTTCAGTGGACTTGAAAGAAAACTTAACAGTATTGTGCAGATTTCTCTGCATTTAAAAAGAACAGAACTTTAAAGAACTTTTAATTGCAGCCTGTGTTTTGGTGCTTTTTCAGATAGCAGTTAGTATCCATGAATAGCTAAAGGTGTCAAAACTATTTTTGTGATTTCAAATGGGTAACTTTAATTAGGAACAAGCTCTTAAAGGTCAATACCTTTTATTCTAGGGTCTAGCTGTGGTACACACAGAGCAATGATTTCTCTCTAAATATCAAGGGGAAAAAGCACGGGGTCATATCCTGCTTACCTGACTCACAAAGGTAGTTCTATTGACTTCTGCAGAAGTGTTTGCATGAGTCAGGCAAGCAGACTTTGCCTTTTGCTTATGTCTCTTTCCATCAGCCTCTTCTGTGCTTCATCCTGCATAGCTGCTCTGTTTGCAGGTGTGAAATAAGAATGAGCAGTAGCATGGCAATAATTTAATGTCGGACTTTACCTACTGAAGTAAATGTCCAGTTTGAATGACTAAACTATTTTGATGGTATTATGTACACCAATTACTTCTTTATTCCATGACTAAAAAATTAACAAGGATTTAGTAGGGGAGGATTTAATTAGAAGAAAAAAGTCTCCTGGAGTCTTGGTGTTAAGGAATCTAGTTTGGTGCAGCTGGCAGGTGGTTCTGAGAGAGTTGTTTTCAATGGGAGCCTAGCTGAGAGATGAAGGGCTTTCTGTTTCCATGTATCTACCAATTCCAGTAGTGAATTCATTAGTTTTGAATGGTACAACTGAAGGGATCTTATCTTATGTTATCAGTTCAGAAAAAGCATAAAGCCCCTAGATCATCATTTTACACATTGCTTCAATCGTCTGATGCCTTGTACAGAAAGCATATCTCATTTCAAGCCCTGATGAAATTATGCATCTTCTCCTGAGGAAGAAAAAAAAATAAAAAAAAAAAAGATTCAAAGCTACATACTATCTATTTGGCACACCATCACAGCCTGGAAGCTGTTCAAAAATGGCCAGTTCTCAGTTATCTTCTGTCCACCAATATGCAAAGACTATTAATTCACTATCCTTACCCATTTTCTCCCTTTGCAAGTTTCCTCCACAGGTCTGAGCTCTGCATAATGGCTTCCATTTTGATCTGATTTTGCTCAGCCTTTCACTCCATGAATCAATCAAGTAATGTTCTTGTTTTGGAATGCTGATGTTGAACTCTCCATGGTAGTGACTTGAGACACTGTGATAATTTTGTTTAGCTTATGGTAAATATCTCAGCAAGGAAAAAAAAAAATAAAATCTCTTGCCTTGCAGCTTAATAAACTGCCAAAACAGATGCATCTTTGTAAAATGGATTTGAAATCCTCTTTACTTCATTTTGCATATTTTCATTTCTGGCTTTTCATTGTTCCCTGGTTGTTTAAAACCTTTTTTTTTTTTTTTTTTTTTTTTTTGTATTTCTAACTCCTCTCTTAAATATTAGGAAATCCTGGTCACAAAATTAAACAACACTGTGTAGGTGGCCTTGGTTTTCTTTTTGATGCTAAAACAGAGCTTGAAGTGGCCAGTAGGACCTCCCAAATCCTGCTTAATCACACGGTCCCTTAAGTGGATCTATATAAAGCCCTAGGGAAAAATCTGTGGAAGAAGAGTCACAGAGTATCCTTGAAAGGGAACTACTAAAATGTTAATTATCTGATCATCAACATTTTTACTTGGGGTCATTTTTCAGTTTTATCTTCCCACTGCAGATACAATTTGAGCAGTGACAGTTATGGTGCTCACTGGCAAACTGAATCTCATTGCAACTTTATTAATGCAATAATACATTTTTTTTGGATACAGCACTACATACAGCAAACTAAGGTGCAAATTGAAATGGCTCCCACATGCATGAGACATTGCAATGCACTACTCTTTCATGCTTTTCTAAGAAACATTCCTCAAGATACTGATTAAAGAGAGGAGTAGTATGCTAGGAGATACTGTCCGGAATGCAACTACTGGTAACAATGAAGTAACATGGAAGGAGTAAGTAAAAGATTAAGAGAGTGTAGTGAAGTGTTCTTCGCTTTTAAAAGTATAACAGGTTTGAGTAGGGGAAAATGGGAATTTTGTGTCCATTTCTAAATGAGGTAGGAATTTTCTGAGGAAGACTGCCAGCAACTGTGAAACCAATATTATAGAAAAAAATATATAGAAATATATAGAAAAAATGAAACTGACTTTTGCAGTAGAGAATGAAAGCCATAGGTAGGCTCCATCTATGAATAACAGGTAAGATAAATACTAACTACTCATGAGGAAAAGCACAGAGCCTCAATATATTTGTTGTGTAAATGTCTTTGAGTGTCCCAATCAAGGTTTATCATGGAAATGTAGTACAGTCTTTCTGAAAGAGATTTTGATGATAACTGACTTAAGTGTTTTATTGAGAGTTGTCAGAAATTCTGGTTCTTGTTGTCCTTTCTGAGTTGTTTGAAAATTGGAAATTCATACTTATCTCTTTATGTTTTCATTTGAAACTGTCAGGGACTTACTGTTGTTTTGAATGACAAATACATTGAAAAAAAGAGGAGAGTTCAGGGGAAAAAAGGGGTTGATATGACATCAGATTTTTAAAATGACAGAGTTCAAAATTGAAATAACTATGGGAATCCACTGTGTGCAATTGACAGTTGAACCAGAAAATTTCGCAGAGTGATGATTTTTGTTCTAGCATATTTGCCTTATGTCCATATGTCCACTGTCTGGAATAAGATTAAATGTGCAATATTAGAACTTTGAAAAGTCCTTCATATGGCAAGAAGCAAAGATAAAGAGTCCCTCTCCATCTTTTCTGTAGGCCCCCTTTGAGTACTAGAAGGCTTCTGTAAGGTATCGCTGGATCTTTCTCTTCTCTAGGCTGAACAACCCCAACTCTCCCAGCCTTTTTTCATAGAAGAGGTGCTCCTACCCTCTGATCACCCTTGTGGCTCTCCTGGACCTGCTCCAACAGGTCCGTGTCCTTCTTGTACTGGGGGCCCCAGGGCTGAATACAGTACTCCAGGTGGGGTCTTACAAGGATGGAGTAGAGGGGGAGAATCACTTCCCTTGACCTGCAGGTCATGCAATTGGTTTTATGGGCTACAAGCATGCACTGCTGGTTTATATGCAACTTTTCTTTCAGCAGTACCCCCAAGTCCTTCTCCACAGGACTGCTCTCAATCATAGAATTATAAAGGTTGCAAAAGACCTCCAAGATCATCGGATCCAACCATCCTCTTACTACCAATGTCACCCACTATCTGTTGGGTGTCACACCACTAATCTGTTCATTCCTGAGTCTGTAGTGATGTTTGGGATTGCCCTGAATCAGGTGCAGCACCTTATACTTCTCATTGCTGAACTTCATGAGGTTCATTTGAGCCCGCCTCTTAGAGTCCCTCTGGATGTCCGTCTAGAGTCCCTTCCTTCTACCATATCAGCTATGGCACTCAGGTAGCTTGGTGTCATCTGCAACTTGCTGAGAGTACATTCATTCCCACTGTCTATATGTCATCGATAAAGAGATTAAACAATACTTGTTCTAGTACAGACCGCTGAGGGACATCATTCAGTATTATTTTTCCACCTGGACACTGAGCCGTTGACTGCTACTCTCTGGATGTGTCAGTTCAGGCAATTGCTTATCCACCAAATAGCCTACCCTTCAAATACACCTCTCTCCATTTAGAGACAAGAATGTCTTACAGAAGTCCAGATAGATGATGGTAGTTGCCTTGTCCATTAATGTAGTCACTCCATCGTAGAAAGCCAGTAGATTGGTCAGGCACAATTTGGACCTGGTCAAGCCATGTTGGCTGTCTTGAATCACCTCCCTGTCTTCCATATGCCTTAATATAGCTTCAAGAAAAACACATGCCAAAATCTTCCCAGGCACAGATGTGAGGCTGACTGGTCTCTAGTTCTCTGGGACTTCCTTTCTACAATTTTAAAAGTGGGAGTGATGTTTCCCTTTTTCCATTCACTGGGGACTGCACCTGACTGCCAAGACTTCTCAAATATGATGGGTAGTTAATCCCACCAGGTAGGTCCCACATAGGCAGATACTTGCATACCCACGTTTTTTTTTCAGAGATTCCAGTTTTGGAAAGGCAATGATCTTTTCTTCTAATGAGCATATGTGAGTAAGAGTGTTACTCAAATTGCTTTGATATTATGCTTTGATTTTTAGCTTCTGTCAGATACTCAACTGAGATCAGCAGCTGTCTCAAACATTTTCAAACACAGTGATAGATGGGAAAATATTGTGTAAAGTAAATTACTGGAAGTTTTCCACAGAAAATACTGAAGGATTGCTGAGGCTCCCTTGAGAGTTCTTTTTCTTCCCTGAAAACCAACGGATTAACTTGGATATGCATAGTTACATGTCAGTAACATGTTTTGCTTTGTATAGTTTCTGGAAATTTAAATTCATGTGTTAGAATGTCAATGTGGATCCAAAAGAGTTGTTAACCTGAGGTAAATGTATATTATGGTGCTTCCAAATATATTAGTTCAGAAACAGTTGAGATTTAAACAATGTTAACTTTTTCAAGGGGATTATATCAGTTTATTGTTGCTGGGCATCAAGATTACTGGTAACATAAACATATATATATTTTTTTCAGATTATAAATAGTTGTTTTGATAAGTACATTTAAACAGGAATTCTTCCAATGTGAAAACAGTAAGTAATCGGTTGAATTGTCAAGGATGATGCCCTGTGCTGTCACTGTCTTCAGGTATATGTCATTACTTACGATGTTAGACAGGAAAAAAAGATACAGCTTTCATCTTGTATTGAATAAGTCAAAAATGATAATTCTGAACTGACAGTTCTAGGTTTGCAGAGTATCTGTAACTTTTCTGATTTCTCTGATATTAAGCTGCAATTTCAATATTTTGGGACACGTACTGTTACGATCAGATGTATAAAACTCTGAAAGAGCCAAGTTTTGACAGGAATATTGAGTAGCAGGTGTATAATAGTGTCTGACTAATTGATAGGAGCTCCTGTAGTGGTGCTGCATTTGTGTGACTGACCTAATGCTGTATCTAAGAGTGCAAAATCACCATTTTCCTATTTACTAGGGACATGATACAGCCTGAAGTTCAAAACCTTCATTTTTTCACTGGATTTTTGTGTATTTTCACAGGAGAGCAAGGTGAATTTTTATTACTATACAATGCCTGTACTCAGGAAATGCTAAATGTAAATGAAACAGGCTGTAAATATTTGAGCGTCCTGAGAGGAAGTAGAATAAACTCCTCTCCGTGTCAACAATGAGACACGTTATCACCACTGGTGAAAAATATGTGACTGCACAGCCGCATCACATCTAGCCAAATGGCTCACATTTTCCATGAATGGATAAATTATACATGATGCCTATCTAAATCCAGAATTCCCATCATATTGATATGATGGGAATTCTGGATTTATGATATGAATTTACTTAGTTCTTGTAAACATCCTGATACAACATTAGTGCCATGCAACCAAAAAACACTTCAAAGATATACTTCATGAAGGTAATGCAAGTTAGACCAGATTATGTTAGTGCACCCTACTGCAGAGCTATAGTAATTGATTTGGCTACAACTGGACATCTGTGGTTGAATGTAAAATATTGGTGATTTTTGAGTATCAGTTCTGCACCCCTTCTTTTGGTGTTTTAACAGGAAAAAGAGAGAAAGAAAGAATCCTATATGAATGTGTTTTAGATTTTCCATACCGCTGGACCACAAGACCTGTTTGTGTGCAGTTCAGTTAGTGGTCTCCCTTTCAAACGTGTGTTATAAATTATATTATTCCAAATTGTTTTAAATTGCTTCAGCTTGCATTGATTGTACTTATTCTTCGGTCAGTCCAGGATCCCTTTAAAACTGAATGTGTATGATAATGGTATCATATACAATGAACTTATTTTCATTTTGCATGTTGTACTATCTTAAAATCTGTGACTTAAAAACATCAAAATGTATGCTAAAAGCTCCACATCACATCCACATACATTTTATTGTATTTCATCTTATAGTTAAAGTCTGTAATCTTTTATTAAAGCATTTAATTTTTCATATAACATCCTAAAGGACATTTTAAGATTAAAAATGGGTCAGATGTAAGTGACCTTGATAAGGATTTGATCAAAACCCTATTCATCATTTGCACTATTGGCTTTTTCTTCATCTTTCAGCCAGAGCAAAGGCAGTCACTTACATTTGTTATAAGTGACTAGCTTATTTCAGTTTTGGTTTCTAATGCACTATGATGTTGCAATATTTCCATTCCAAAACAGCAGATGTCCATTTATTGAAATAATAATAATAATCCACTGGCAGTGTTAAAAATATATATAATGAAATACAGAAAGGTAACTAAATGTCCACTTCTACATTTGGTTATAGGATTTTTTGAAGACTTAAGGCTTTTTTTTTTTTTTTTTTAGTACATATTTTGCAGGATGTAAGTCCAGAGGCACAGCTTGTTCTGGCATTATCCATACAAATGAAATTTCAGTTGTATACTAGCAAAATACTTGAGCATGAAGTTAACAGAGCAGGCACATACGTGAGTAAGACTGTTCATGCTTCAAGTCTGAAATGCCTTGCTGATTTATGTTGCTGGATTTAAAACCTCTTTGATTCCAGGTAGTTGTCCAAATAGGTTCAAATATAATAATACATAGAAGAAGCTGTAAAATAATAGTAACAACAAGCTGTGAAATATGTTGCTGTGAAGAACTCTGGATGCTAAAACTTTATGTTGGTTCAAGAGGAGAGTAGAAAAGTTCATGGAAAAGAAATTCTTACAACAGTACAACATCCATTGAAGGCTTTGATTTCAGTACTCAAGGAAGTAGCATATGTATTTTTCTTGTTTTATTATTATTTTTTTAATGCTTTTGTATTTCTTTTTGGCTCTTTGCTATTGTTGAATACAAGTTCCTGTCTCTGAAGGCTTTCAGGGTTACTCTCTACAGCCATTCATATATCTGAAATGCTAGTCATATTTTCAATATTAAGTGATTTTAATAGTCTGTCCTAATTAAAATGCATTTATTAAATATAATGGACAGCAGTAATGTATGAGTAGTTTGGAATTATGTGTATGTAATCACTTGTGGTGACATGAAAACCATAATACCTTCAGCCTGTAGCTAGATTCTGCAGTCTGAGGACATGCGATCCACTACAAGGTGCAAGACAGTATGCCAGTGTGCTCACAGCTGATTAATAAATATTGAAATGTAGTGGAGACAAGAGTACTTGCTTTTATCAGTATATGTAACAGTTTGCACATTTAATATCAAAAATATGCTTTTTGTTCATTTCCTTTTGGAATCCAATTGAAATTCTGACTCCAAATACAACATTTGGGAAGTAAACAGTTTTGTCTTCTTGTCCCAGCATAACTAATATCCATTCTCCACCACAAAACTACTGATAAACTTACTGTTGAGGTGGGGCTAGCAAGAGAACTGGGAACATTAGCTTCAAGTGTGGCTATAGATACTCTGTTTTGATTGGAGAGTCTTCTCAGTTTTGAAATGTGTATCTGTTTCTCACCTCCTTTCTTTGAAAGTTAGCCTTTGATTTATTACAGAAGCACTGTGTGCACTTGTCTAGATTTGCAAAGCTAAGTGCTGGAAAATTACAGTCTAATTCTTCCACCCTGGATCAGAATGCTGTACTTGCAGTGGTAAATGGTAGTGCCTTAAGCACTTGAGACATCAGTAGAATCAGAAAGAGCATTGTGTAAGTAAGGTGCCACTCGCTACAAGGAGCTGCTCAGTGCATGCAAAATCAGACTTTTGAGATTTTTTTTATTTTTTTTCCTCCTTAATGTATGAAAAATGTGATTCTCCATTATTCTTCTCGTTGTGGTAGACATACCTACTTTCCATACACTTGCATGCATTGAACCTTGCTGGGGTGCATGCTGGCTTTGATCGTTTCATGCAATGCAAATTTAATTTAGGAAGGAAAAGCACTCAGGTAATGCAGCAGGACTTTAATCAATGGGTGGATCATGCCTAGAATTCATGAAAGCATTGGAAAGGTGACCTCTCAGGTACTGTACTGTTTCCTGTACTCGTCCTCAATGCAGGAGGCAAGAAGGAGGGACATGTCAGTGTGCTTTGGATGTGCTTATTTGATATATGGTCCTTTAGGGACTGTAGCCAGCTGATCCATGGTAGTGTCCTTCAGTCTCATCTAAATAATGTCAGGGTTGGCATGGTGCAGTGAGTCTGGGAATGGGTATTGTGCTTTGATAACTTTCCCTATAGCCCTTACTGTGCCATGAGAATCTATGTATAGCTGAGACCTCTGTTTGTTTGTTTGTTTTTAATCTATTTTTCCTTTTTTTCTGAAAATGAAGTAGTTTACTTAACCCTTTTAAGATGGATGGCAAGGTGACAGGGGTCCCTCTTGCAGAATTTTGGGGTTATGTTGAAAGAATTTATCGAAACCATTTCAAGATCTTGTGCCTGCAATGTTTTCACTCCATTTGGCATATCCAGCAGATTCAGGTATGCAGCTGAGACTGCATGCTTTACCAAGATCAACCTCTGAGCTTTCTAGAGATCATGTGCTGTTACTTTTAATAATGATTCATTCCTGTATAAAATTCTTCACTGAATATGCTATTCTAACTTTGCCACTGATTGGAATTTTAATCCAAAATAAGTGTGGACAATTACAACACTTATTACCAGTTGTATCACTTATATAATCTTGTATCACTCACTGTAGGTCAAAAAAGAGAATGCTTTTGATTTAGATGGATTTCATATTGCATGAATTCATAGCACAGGAAGCATTACTCAGTATGGCCTGACAGAGCCCTACAAATTGTTTCCTACAGCATCATTTTCTTTTGGATCAGATATCTGTTTTTAATTTGCATAGAGGATACGTCATCTAAATTTATTGCACTGGAGACAAGCAAGTCAGACATTATCAAGACTATACTGGCTGCTAATGTCTCTGCCTACTGGTTTAGAGGGAGCATAAATTAATTTGCCATTATTAATCCTATCTTGAGAGGCTACAGATAATTCCATTCTAGTAAAAATGTTTTAAGCAGTTTGTTGTATCAGGTCTACTTACAACCTTGTGGATATAGTATGGTATGAATATACAGTACGGTGCATATAACACGTACCAACCTACTTTGCTCATCTTTAGTCTGATTTAGAATTGAAAGTATTGCTTTCATGTCAAAAAAGATAGAGAAAAAAATAAAAAAGCAATTACATATCCTTAACCATATTCCCAGGCACTGGAGCTCAGAGCTTTGTTTTGTCTCCTGTTCTACCTACTCCTTTTCCCTCAAAATTCTGGATAGTGCCAAATCTTGATGAGTTCTCTTCTGCAGTATCCCTTTGTTCTCCTCATCCCCTGGTTAAAGCTGTGCTGTATTCAACTTCCAGCACATCTATCTTCTTGCTACACACCTTTTGTATAATGTACTTTCCCTTTAAACTAAGAACTTTTATTTTCCTATCATTTTACCTGGCATATCTACACCTCCTTCAACACTATCTGTTAAGTTCTTCTCTTCTTCATCTGCACAACTGAGCCATGTTTCTTTTTGTCTTCACCCTCCTCTTTCAGCAACTCCAAGACCTACTGGTAATGGATGCCTCTTAGTTCATGTTCTGTTAACAGTTGTGTTTCAAACATCTTTGTCATGAAAACCATGTCTTCTTCCCAGGAGGTCTCCTAATCCAACAGTAATCCAATAGACAGAAGAGCCAAAACAATACCCTGCACTTGGAACATTTTCATTCCTCAGGTAACCCAGAGCTTTATTTGTATAAATGGCATTGTTTGACTTTTAATTAAATGCTGATTATTGTTAGACTGTCATACAATATAATTTGCTCAATGTCAAGCATGTTTGCAGCACACAGTGGTTAAGTGAGAACAAAAAGGTTCAGAGATGAAAGTCAAACACTCAAAGCTCATAAACTTAGAAGTCTGCTTTTACAGGGTCAATGTATAAACTGTTTCTACATAACAAAATTAATACAAAATGTTTTCCAACAAAATGCTCTCCGTCTAAATTCACACAGATGACTGAGGCACATTTTTTCCTCTCCCTACTCTGAATTTGCATTGATATTGTGCTAATAACATTAAATTTTGCTATCTGGTATATCATTTCATCTTTCAAATGAGATGACTAAAGTTCTGCGTAATATTCTAAAAAGCACTTAACAATTATTTCAACTCAAGTTCAGCAAGTGTTTTAAAAATTCTATTCCTTCTTATACTGTAGCTTGTGTGTTCAGTTATTGCATTTTGATTGGAATTCTTTTTAGTGCTTCTCTTCCAAAATTACTTGAAATAATTTTGCATGATAAACATGGATTCATTTTTTCTGTATTTCTTTGATTTGGAGAACTGCTTTCACAGACATTTAAGATGCAACTTTAATTGTGGACAAATTCAATAACTGTTTGACAGAAAGCCCACAAACCTTATGCATATTCTGGCAGACAGATAGTAAGAGGTGATTATCAATGTTTTTGAGGTAGACTCTGGAAGATTTTTCAAGTTGAGCTTTTTTGAGAAACCGAGTAACAATTTAAGTAGTTGAGTATGTTGTTCAATTAACAGAGCTTTCATCAAATCTCAATGGCTGTATTACACAAAAATGGTAGACGTATAGGCAGAGGTAATGGTATTTTTGCTCTAACAACAAAGATCTTCAGGACACAAGCAGAACAGATTTAGAAATAGTATTATTACATTTTTGTTAGGTCAGCCAGTATAGTTCCAAATTTATACCATCCTACATTACTCAGAGAAGGAATTACGTGCAAGAGTCCTTGATGATTTTATCCATGATAGCATTTAGTCTAGTGAAATATATTTTATTATACCTACAAATATTTTTCTCAGTAGATAACACGATATGGTGGTATAGAGGTATGCTGTAAATACATACCAATGTTTCTCGTTTTACGTGTTAGTGTTTTAGCTGGTTCTTGGTACAGAGGTGGAACTGCATATATTTCTTATATATACATTGATCAACGGTTGCACAGATATGCTCTGGCATATTAAGAGAAAGGTACCTGAGTTTTTTTTGTCTTTTTTTTTTTTTTTTTTTTTTCTGTAGTATGAAAAGATTTTTTTTTTTGCCCTTTTTTCTTTATCTTTTAGTTGGTAGTCAGACGTGAGGCAGGTAGATTGTCCACCAGTGATTTTAAGCACTTTGAGCATATTTTGTTCTTTTTCACATCTTGGATTTATATATTCAGCTTTGATCCGCATTACATACTTATACATTTGCCTAAGGAATGTTTGAGATTTAATATAGTCTGTCCCTGTTTTGGGATCTTGCAGTTTGCTTTTGTAAGAAGAAAGCGGCAGCAATTTCATTCAGTATTGAAAAGCTCATGTATTGAAATTCTGGCTACTTTAAGGTACAACTTGCATTTATCATAAGTGCAGAACCTTGGATAGTAAGGTGGGGAGTAAATATTTTACTGACGTTTCTTTGGATAGACGCTTCAAAGATTCATAAGCAGCAAAGCTATGAATGAGTTATGTAGGTCATCCAAGTGACTGCCTTTGTAACAACGTAGTTGCGTTTTTGGTGGGTGCCACAAATAATATGAGAGAAAATAAACTTATTAACAATGGATTAAGGTTTTTTTTCTTCTTTCTATTTTCTTATCTATACGCTTGCACAGACAGGTTTCCTTAGTAACGTGAATCTATTTGTTCTAGTCTCAGAGGATGAAAGCAATTTTAATTTGCTAAACTCAAGAGACCCTTTAAAAAAAGTTTTCTGAGAGCATTTTATGAACAACAATGTAACGGTTAATAGGATCTGATATCCTGGGCTTGTCTATGCTTGGACATCAATGTTTTGTGGCCTACTGAGAGTCTATGAAACCTGTATTGCTGTCTGGAATAACAAACCATCTACTGCCAAACAAATGTTGGACTGCAAATACACACTGCCCAGAAATGAACATTATTTCATCTGACTTTTGGCTTTCTCATGCTGAAAAATGAAAATTCTCTGTGTCTTTTACTTCAGAGTTAAGAAAAAACAATGAAAGGTAACGTGGATTATAGTATCTGAGCTTCAGCATAGACTTGACTGGGCCGTATAACCTAGGCTATCACTCCAGGTTAGCATTTGTGAGAAGTCCCAGCTGCAGTTTGACAACTTTCCCTGGCACTGAGCTTGGGGAGGTGCACAGCAGCAGCTGACTACTTCCGAGAGCAGTCTGATTTTCCTGAGATCCTTAGTCTTGAATGCTTTCTCATCCTTGCTCTTTAGCAAAGAGGTGGATTTCTTACATTTGAAGATGTACTGACAACAACCTAAGTGATCATATCACATACATGGAAAAGAGTAATCCAGTGTATTTTTCAGACTGGAATTTCAGTTTTGGGGAAGGAAGGTTGAGTCTGGTCTCTGAGACATTTTCAAGTGCTTGCCTTTTGAAGATCTTCATGTATTGATCTGAGACTGATATTTCACTGTGTAATGTTTTACACCTTCTGGTGAAATACTGACTAGCAACTTGAGTTAAATATATGGTGATGGCCTAGTGAAATCAATGTTTTCCTTGAATTGGCTCAGGACCAACTTTAAAATTCCAAGACATGAAAGTGGGTTAAAGTCATTGACGTCTGCTTTCCTGCCTCGGCCAGCAACCCCTCTCCCTGCACACAAACTCTTAAACTTTGTCACCAGGCAGGATTTCCAAGTCTTCAAGCTTTAATTTGTTATTGCAAAATGGTATTTATTTAAATTATCTATGGGACACTTTTGGACTGAAAGCTTTTTTGTTACCTACAGGTTGTAAATATGCCAGACCTCTATTATTCTACCAAGAAAGTCACAATTTAAATTACTTTACACACAGTGTAATGCTCTCCTGAATTGTTCCTAATGAAGATTGGGTTTATGATATAATATGCTATTATTGGATCGTTTCTAGATGCTTTGTAGGCTTTATACATTTGACAGTTCAAGAAGAAGCAATTCATTTACACAGCAAATGCTTCCCTCTAAGCAAACCAGAGAATGTCCACAGCCATCTATAGAAGATAATGATTCTGTAGTAATGTTTTTGAAATGTGCATGTTCTTAATCGTTGATTACTAGGTATAACAACGAGCATTCTATGGATAGAAGGGGACTTTTATTTCTTAAAAGCCATCCTGTTTTCTTCATGTGGTGATCAGGGCTAGTTTTGACATCAAATAGGGCAAAGGATGGAGAGGTGATGTCTTAGTTGAAACACAATTGTGGCATTACATGAACAGAAGGAAAGCCTCTAATGCCCCTTGCACACTGAACACCATTTTGCTTGACAAGATGCACCATTTATTTCATTGGGACTTCACTGAGTCAAGATAAATTACATTTCAGCAGAATAAATTAGACTGCGAGAGCTTCATGTTGCTGAGACTTGGATGCCCAGGCTAGATCATTTAAAGTTGGGTTCAGTGTTATCTGTAAATTGTTCTGCATTCTCTGGCATAGATACCTGTTAGGAATATGTACGTGCTTATTTTGTAAGGTGCTTTTTGGCCACTGCAACATTGTGCTATCATTTAGATGCAGTCTACCAAAGAGCTGTAGTTCAGTCTTTTAATCAGTGCTTTTCAGGTGAAAGCAAATGAAAAAGCTCATAGATTTCATTATAGCCAAAGTTTTTCAGTGGGCTTATTTATTTATTTATGTATTTTGATACTGACATTTTGGTGCTTTTAAAAATTCTTACACTGGGAGGTTAAAGCAGGTAGAAGTATGGTATGACACATGCAGCAGCTTTTTACATTAGCCTATTAGAATGAATATCTATATTCACAGCAACATGGAAAGGTCAGCTGAGTCGATCGTACCTTTAGACATAGCTTTCAAATGTATATCCTTGGAAACACTGCTTGGTGACATTTTAGTAGGAAACCGAGTTTTCACTTGACCATAGCATGGCAATAAAACAAATATTTACTAAGTGCTAGAAGCTGTATCAGAATGAGAGTCACACAGAGATGGTGCTGCTTAGCTTCTTCATGTACCGAAGACTAGTTTTCATATTTCTTTCTGTGTTGCTGCTGGTTGGGAAGATGCTGCTGCCTTGCGTAGCTGTTTCTGACTTATTGTATTCCCTGGGAGTGAAACTTGGACATCTTACAGGAACAAATCTGGAATCAGAATGCACCCAGCAGCTTCCTAATGACTAGGGTTTCTTATAACCTTTTTTTTTTTCTTTCTTTTTTTTTTTTCCTCCTAAACAGTCTAAATAATAGTTTTAAAAGTTTGCAATATGCTGTTATGAGCTTTTGTTGTAGCTCCTGAGGGGTGAAGCAAGACTTCAGAGAAGACAAACGTGTCAAGTAAAACCTGGGAAAACACTCTCCTGTGATTTAGGAAATGGGAAGTGTATACATAAACACATTCAAAGACAGAAATTTCAAAATATCTGTAAATAAAATAAGGATTCAATATTCTTCATATAAAATTGTTTTGAAAGCTATCTTTCTGCTTGTCATTGCTCTCAGCAATGTTTCATTTCTTCTTGGACTGAAATTCATCTTAGATCTTCTTTGGGAATTTGGTGAATTGTATGACTTGTATTGTTACTTGCCTTGACACCAAGGCAACTTTCTATAAACTGATCTTGCATGTAGCATGTTCCACAGAGGCTAAGCAGTGCAGGGTCTGACATAACACTTAAGTAGACTTCAGTAGTCTGGAGGTTTCTGTATGCCTTTTAAAGTGTTATTAAGGAATTAAACAGTATGCTGAAATGACCTATCAGAGAAAAAAGGAGAATATCTTCCCAATAACTTTTTTTATTTTTTATTTATTTATTTATTTATTTATTTTTGTGGAAAACAGATGTCATTTGCTTAGTATTCTAACACTTTAGCTCTTCAGATACTTAAATTCTGAGCTTTCACTGAGTAAATTTAATTGTTCTCTGGAAGCCACTAGATAGTGTTATGCTTATCTATTGCGATTTGTTTCTGAATCAATTGTAGGAAAAGGAATGCCTAGTTTTATATTGTCATAATATATTATTTTACTGGGTTTATTAAAAAGTCTTGGAACCTAAATGGAAGATGATAAAGTCAACCTGAGTACATGGGGGGGAGGGAAAACAACAACAAAAAAGAAAAGAAAACAAAACAAAACGGATAGAAACACATTAACAAAAAGTGCAAAAAAATAGAATATCACATTTTGGAATGCCAGCATGCAGGACAATATCTACAGAGTCTTTATTTAGCTGTTCAGTTGAAGTACAGTTGGAAAGGTTTTAATTGCCAGATCTTGTGGAGTTTTATTCTTCTTGCAGGACCCCTGCCTTTTACATTCTGTATACGTGTGTGTGTATATATATATATATATATATTTTTTTTTTTAATATATATATATGGTTTATCTATGCATTTATACACAGTTGTACAGTGTTCACCATGGGGTTAGTTCTTATTTTTTTTTTTTTTATACTGGACTATATGGTACATGGCTCTAAGCATTATTTACTTTGCCATCCAAACCCTACAGAGTACAAAATTACTAGTTTCCTTGTGTGCTCATTTGTTATATTCTTTAGTGGTTGTATTGAACTGCTTCACAAACCCTAATGAATTTATCATCACAGTGATCTTATGTGTTTTTTTGCTTCATGTATCTTATCCATGTTTAGTGCAGAACAGAAGAACAAAATTTAAAATAGGAAGTTTTTACTAATTCGGTTCTTGGTCCAGTTTTCCATTGGGCTTGATAGAGTCTCAGTTCGTCCTGATTTGAATGCCCAGGGTACATCAGTCACCATTTCTGGTTTTAGAAGCCTTTGAGATGCAAGTCACTTATCTCTGAGGTGAGGTATGTTTTTTTTTTTCTTTTTTTTTTTTTTTTTTTTCTCTCCCCACTATATGCTCACCTTGTTCTTACACTGTAACTGTATATCCACTGTTGGTCAGTACCAAGGTCACTGGGGAGATGGTACCGGAGTAGATAGATCTGTTTTGATACCACCATTCTTACTTGCTGTAGGAGAAAACTGATTCAGTCACAGAGTTAGGCTTTTTTCATATGAAAGAAAGTGTGTCTTTTTGGCTGGGGAGCAACAACAAATGAGAAGGAAAGGAAAGGAAAAAGATCAGTGTATATGCATGTCATGCAAGGCAGCATTCAAAGATCCATTTGTGCCTAAGGGACCCGAACTGAATTGCAACATACACCTTTGTTTTATTGCATACCCTTTGGAGTGCTTTGCCTCTCAGTCTTGACCTCTAACAGAATTATTAAGTCTGGATATTTATTTTTTATTTTTTGAAGTAAGCAGGAAAAAAAAAAATCTGTCACATGGAACCACACTGGTCTTGACATAGGGCCTTGAATTACATAGCAATCTAACTTAGCAAGCTGATAAACTACCAATTTTTATTATTATTATTTTCAGGTAAACTACCTACTACAGATAAAGGCCTTAGGATTTCAAACTGTACTTGCAGACAGCAGAAGAATATTGAGACTCATGTGCATGTCCATAGACATGAAGGGTTTTTGTCATGTACCTATAAACAGCAGGTATCCCAATTAATGAAGCAGCATTATAAAATATCAATGTTGTAATTTTCATTTCTGTTAGAATGAGTGTATCTCAATGCTATCAGTTCTAATATTCAGAGGAAATTTCTTTTTCGGCAATTTTCGTTTGTCTGTGAAACACTTAGCCCCTTATTATTCAGTGTTTCTGAAAGAAAATCTAAAATAATCATGGTATTATTTACAAGTGAAACTAAGATTAGTAAATAAACTAAGAAACTAAGAATAGTAAATCATAAGGTACATAACTATCACTGAGCAAATGCAAAACTGTGCATTGAGGAACAAAGAATTAAAGTAATTTGCAAATAATGTGGCATTACATTTTGGAAAACAATGAATTCAACTTACGCAACTTTAAATCAGGGTGAATTTACATAGCTTGTATGACTTACGTGATCTAAACTGCTACTTAGTGAAATGAAAGAAAAAATTTCCAGTCACTGGGATTGTGTATGCATGCTCAACACTAAGCCAGCCCTAAATCATTGTGTTTCTGTAGAGGCAGAATCACTCAATTTGTTATGATACAGTTCCATTAAATATATATATAGAGAGAGACATCTTATATGAAAAATAATGTGCAAAGGCAGGCAGGTGCCCGACTGTGGCTTCTATGTCTTAAGGAGTATCCAGATTGCAGACAAGATGATACTGGTGTTAGTAAATGTAGCACAGCATGAGCATTGAATTTGTGCTGTATGGCTCTGAAGTACAGCATTTATAAGCTTCATTGGCATCATGTTTCTAGGACTGTTTTCTGGAAATTTCTGTTACCTATTCCAAGTCTTTCCATGCTACCTTAAGAATATTAGCAGAACTATGAAGAATGAAGCCCAAATCCTCTAGCCCTCAGGGAATGTATTTTGCTTTCTGGGCAGCTACGCTGAGCCCATTAAAAATACCACTATTGCCAGTAACTGGATGATTATCTACTTATTGCTGTTATTGCACCTCTGACCTCTACCTGTGACAGTGAATTTAATTACTGGACAATGATACACATACAATTTTGCTCAAATTAAATTTAACCCAGAAGAGCAGTTACCATGGCTGTTATTTGGGGGAAATTTGGTTTGGGTGAATTTATAGCAATGGGACATGTATAGCAATGGGACAGCACAAATATTATAACAGGTAAAGCCATGGAAGCCGGAAGATCACTGGAAAATTATGATGAAAATATTGCACAGTTGCTGAATGTTTAGGAGTGTCTAACACACCTATGTCATGTCACCTCCAGCACAGTCACAGAATCAAGAGGGTTGGAATGGATTACTAGAAGTCATCTAATCCAACCTCAGCTAAAAGCATGTGCAGTTGGACCAGGTTGCCCAGGGCCATGTCAAGTTGGGTGTTGAATAACTCCAAGGATGGAGATGCCACAACCTCTCTGGGCGGCCTGTTCTGTTCTTCCTCACTCCATTTTTCCTTAAGAAAAATAATGGTTGATTGAACCTTGTGGAAGCCAGTATTTACTAACTGGCTTTTGTATGAAAAATATGCATTAAACAATGAATACTAGAACTTTAAAGTATCTACAGTCCAGTGTCCTGAGGGGAGTAAAAGAGTGAACTGAAATAAAAGGTCTCCAAAAAGCACCAGCAGTCTGGTTACTGGAGATCACTTGCCTGATGAGCTTGTAACTGGGATACTAGTCTTGTTTGGACCTTTTGGACCTCATCCCATGAATGGATGAGCATCCGTGGATTGTTTCAAAGAAATTGCTAAAGGCAATGCGGGAAAGCAAAGCAAAGTCAATGTATGTTTACATTGTTAGGAGATCTGCATCTTCACTGGAAAAATTCAAGGCCTGCAGGTTTACAAAGTTGAAAAACCTTGAATTACAAAGAAATGACCAGGAAAGTCAACTTGTTGAAGTTGTTATAGGCCCTTTCATGACTCTGGATAGTTTACATTACCTGAAGATCTTCCCTAAATAAATGTGTATAACGACCTTAATCTTTTCCTTCCTTCCTGAATCATGGAACATCTATTTAAAAAGATAAAGGTCTCTCATATCTCTGTTTCTATTTTTTTTTTTTAGAAGAAATGCTTCGTCAACGATCTTCAAAAAAGAGGAAGAGGTGTGCAGCCAACAAGAAGGTAAACTTTGACAATAAAAAATACTTTTAATATATGTATAAGGTTTGATTATACTGCTTGAGATACTAAACAGTCCTTAATTTCATGCATTTAAATAGATTCATGATTTATCCATGTGCCTTTCCCATAGAAAAGCGAGTCTATGGAATACCATGTAAAATATTGTTTATTTTTTTCCAGTTTCAAGTGTCATGGTAGTTAAGTGCAGCATAGCGATTACATTATTGTTTTTCTGGGGACTAAAACTGACCTTACTTTGCCATCAGGGGAGAATTTTTACATGGATAATTCTTACTGTTACTTCATTACAGCTATATTGAATTGAGCAGTGCTTAGCCTGACTTGAGGATTATTCATCTGACTACTGAATTCAAATAGTATTTCTATAGTATGTGAAATATTATCATCTTTAATAAGAGACATTTAATCATCTCTGTTTATTGATGGTGACATCTTATGTTCTATTATTTTTATTTCCAAGTGAAAGCAAAACAAAGCGAACCACTCACAGAGGATTCAGCTTTCTTTAAACTTATGCTAGTACATTGTTAGATGCTCTAATTAACTTCTATGTGATGGTCTTTCAGTGCAAGATGCATGACTGTTTTGCTTTCATGCCTTCATATTATGCTTCCAGTTAATAATACTCACCAGTAGGAAACAATGATAAAATACATTAAAGACTACTTTGATCTTTGTCCTCTCTATTGAATAGTATTTTTTGGTTTTGATGTTGTCCTGCTGCTTATTTGCTAGCTCACGTAGTCTAGGAAGATAAAAGGTAATATCAGTACTTCAGAATCTCCTATCAGCTCGTGCTGAAGCATTTAGCATTGGTTCTTGCTCTTTTCTCAGTTGGCATGTTCTGTTTAAAACCACCGGTCCTCCCTTTTGGTACTGATCAGTGTATTTCTACTTCAGAAATAGTGTGTTCCATTTATCTTTCTGCAAGGTTCTTGCTCCTCATTGTTTGACATAAAAACATAAGATTTCTGGATTAAAATTAGAACAACTGCTGCTGCTGTTACTGCTGCTTCTGTAATCTGGTGTTACTGCCTGTTCCCTGCTGCAATCTGTTATGTCACGACTGACTGTTTTAAAAAGCAGTCCAGGGCAGAAATTTCTTGTTAGTCTCAGAAGATTTGCTTATAGATTTAGTTGCAAATAAAGTTGAGGTGAATATGTTTGCATGGATTTAACCCTATGATTACATATGTTATCTGAACTCTTGAATGTTCGAGAACCACTCTCACAGTTGGTGTAATTCAGCTGAGCATAGGGCCGTAGTTAGACAGTGTCTCTCTTTTGCCTCTAGAGCACTATTTCCTACATGTTTCTATCATATTTTTTAAAGTGACAAAATGTATAGGCATCACCTAAGATGCAGAAAGTATATTCTAACGGTGTTTCAATAACTATATGGCACACAAAATACATAAAATACAGATAGAAGTCACTCTGAAAAGGAGAGGATACATTTTATCATGCACTCTTTTAGTGTTGCATTCTGTACCTTAATCAGATACTGGAAAACAGTTCCACCTGTGCTGGGTTTTAACTGTACTTACCAAGAACTTAAGTGTGCATTACCTTCTCTTTATCATATGGTCCAAGTTCAACTCTACGTTTTACATGTCAACAAGAATGTGGTTGATTTTTGTTTGTTTGTTTTTAGCAAACAAAACCTACCATTTTAAAGATGCTCAGTGGAGTACAAAATGTGAAATAAATTAAAGTGTAGTGAAAATGATGAAGTTGAATGAGGCTCATTTGGCAACATCAAAAAAAACATTCAAAGTATCTTGGTCTCCTTTGACTACATACCTCACATGAGTGATTATATTAACTCTGCCTTTCCAGTGAGTTGACTGCCAAAGCAAAAACAACAAATAGCATCTCATGCATTCAAGACAGAAGTCCATACCTATATTTGCAGTGTCGTTTTTGAAACTAAATTGTCATCCTTGCAGGTGAAAGCAGCCATGAAAACAATCGTGTTTCATTGACAAATGGATAGCATAGTACTACTGGTTCATTTCTAATAAGGTAAGGTAATCATTTTTTAAATGGTTTAAACTTACTACCCTGCTGCAACCTATCACTGTTTCATGCCAGCCACTTCTAAGAAATAGACCTGAACATCATTCACCACACTCTATCCAAACAATGAGCCTGAATCCAATTTATTAGAACAGAATGAATATAGCCTTTAACTTCTCTACAGAGATACTATTGTTAATTAAATCAAAGGCCCTTCCATACACAGTGCTAACAGTTCTAGCCCTGCATCCATTCTCCAAACAGTGTATGACATTGATGGATAAACTCAATTAAAGCTTGAGCATTAGAGAAGTAATGTGGAGAGCTGAAGTGATCTTTACCAATCCACCTTTAAAAATTGCAATAAATATTTCAAAATGAAATGTTCATAAATTATGGTGCGGATACCCGTTAGTGAGATTGGATGGAAATTCAATTCAATTATTCTAACTTAGTTTGCTTTTGGTTAGGCAATGGCATTTGCTTTCTCTCCAATTATGTTATAGTATCTTACAGATGGATTAAAAACTTAATGTAAACAGGGCAAAAAACGCTTCCACATTTTCCATAGCTAACAATGAAATGGGATCCTGTCTGTGGTTCAACATTTTCTCTCAGTTTGTCTTTTACAAGGTAACTAATACACGTATTTTTATGTTATACATGGACAGTATCTAAGTATATATACTAATTGCTGTTACAATGTGCTAACTCCTAAAGGAAAACACACCAGGAGTTAAAAACAAAACAAAGAAACAACAGCAAAACAAAAAAACAACCAACCTAACCAAAACAAAATAAGCAAACAAACAAACAAACGCATGTACACAACACTGATAAGCTGAATTACTTTCCCTAGAATGTTAAAACTGTGCTTGGGGATTGACCTATTGATTGACACAAAATGATTGATTTAGAGGAAAAAAAGAAAAGCAAAAAGAAGAGGAGGGCTGTTTGGTTAAACCCTCCTGCATTTATTGTGAGTGAGATGTCAGTGTCCTTGTCATGTCTGCCTGTACAGAGGGCACTGCTTTTCAGTGTCTTTCACTAACTTCCCTTCACAGAAGGCCTTTAAAGCTGGTTTAACTGCCGAGGCAAGATTTTTCTCTGTATAGAGGAAACTGTCAGATGAAAGGCTTATCATAAAGGATATTTGCATTCCATCAGTCTCCTGTAGCTAGACCTGCTTTTCCAGACTACAGACAGCTAGGCACAATTTAGTGCAGACCTCAGGCTGTTCTACAGTGTAATGCTGGTAACTGGAAAGTCAAGGAACTAGAAATGAAGTGTAAAGCCATGTCTTTGTGGTTTTTCCCCCACCTTCTTTGGTCAAGTACCTTCAGCTTGTGTCCTCATTATTTGGTTTATAGTTTGTTCCTTTACGGTTGTAGAGTTTTAATAACATTTACAAGAAAAATCTACAAAGTCAAGAATGAAGTTTTAGGAGATTTTCTCATTATTAAAACTTCAAAACTGAATTTTGCTGAAACATCCATCTTTAATGCGTTTTAATCAGTGCTGTTCCTAGGCTGAAATGCTGATTTTGTCAGGGAAATATTTCAATAGCCATGATCTGAATTTTTTAGATATATCTTATTAGGCTTTCCACAAGCTTTATTTTGGACGTGTGTTTGTATTTTAACAACTCTGATGGCTTCAAAATTTTATAATCCTGCTTGATTTTGCCAGGGAGGAATTGAACTAAAAATACACAATTTTTAAGTACCTGTATTCAAAGATGGCTATTTAACTAATTTTAACTAATTATAGTGGAAATAATGAAATTACTTCAGACCTCAAGAGATAACTTTATTGGGATTGAAACCTGCTAATGTATTAACAGCTAAAGTGCCTAAATATAAAAGAAGGTGGGAAAACCTTTAATAGTACATTGAAATCAAAGATACTGAAAACAGATCCTCAGCCAATGCTTTTCTAGACTCTCAGAAAAGTGGTTTTAATGTGAACACACACTTTCCTATCCTCCACCTATCCTCCATTTGCTAAAGTCTACTAAAATGGTAATGGAAAAGATGTCTGTATATATGATGAGGTAATACATTTAAATCACTCTTCTCTGAAGATTAGTGACACACAATATTTAAACCTGCTAATCTCACTGATGGGTGCATAAGGAAGACTTGCACATCTAATAGCTTTTATTTAATTAATATGCAATTATTTTTGCAGCTGGGAGGATGGTCCCAGTGGCTAAGGTACTGGATTTGAATTTAATAATCCAGGGTCAGTTTTTGTTTAAGGCTCAGCTATCCTTTTTGGCATAGGCTAGTTCATCTCCATTTCCCTGTTCCCCTGTTCTCCATCTGTAATATAAAGATGATATTTCCCTCTGAGAGCTTTACAAGTCTAAAAAAAACTTTGTAGTTGTGACAGTTTCAGATGCTGTGGTGAAGTGGCTGACTTCTGCCTCCACAGAGAGACATTAAATTCAGGCAATTTGAGAAAGTATCCACCAGACATTAGCCATGTCTCTTACAGGAGGCACTGATGCACCTTATCATCATGCAATAAACTGGTGACCTTTACAAAAATATCTGCTTCAAATACAATAGGGGCAAAATCAGAACAGTCTCTGTGTAACCAAATTACGCTTGTCAGTTGGCATGGTTGTGTGTGACCCAATTAAGTGAATATTGGACAGTAATGTTGGTACTAACTTTAAAGGTACAACTAGCCTTTTTTGATCTGTCTGTTGAATAGACAGAATTAGGCCAGATTCAGGTAAGAAATATTTCCTACTGTAGGTGGCTTACTCTATGTATTTTTTTTTAAGTGGAAGGATTTTTTTAAGGAAGGACAGGAATGATTTTTCAGTCACATAAATACCATAAATGCACTTAGGAGCATGAAACAAGATGCTGCTGCCAAACGCTTGCCCCTTGAACCCTACTGCTTCAGCCTGTGAGCATGCTCTTAAGGAAGTGTGATGATGGTGTTTCACTGGTTATGACCTGTCTGGAGCCCTGTTTTGGCCAAATATTTAGCTGCATTTCACTCTACTAATCTAGATGATCACCTAGTCTCCTGGTGACCTTTCTTATCTTTGTAAGTTTGGTAATGATACATTTGCAGAATTTAGACACCCTAAACCGAATCTCATTCCTATGGATGAGAGGGAACCTAGGAATTAAAAAGTGGGACAGCTGTTACAGTATCACTCAATTTCTTATACATGTCCAGGTTTTAGTCCAGTTTTAAAGGAATGTTTAGTTTGCAATGCAAGATGCATGACGGTCTATTAAAAAAAATCACCTTTAAATAGCCATATTAATAATTACCTTAATTTCAGGAGAAGAAATGGATAAAAATTTGTTTATTCACATTTAAAAGTTGGTTCATATCAACCAATGCCTTCAGCTAAGTATTCTTCTCAGCAAACAGTCCCAGAAATCCTTTCAGTCTCTTAAGCTGCATCCAGGCAGTGTGGTTTTTCTCTTCCTACATTATATTTGAGAAATTGGCTGTGGAAGATGTCCTGAATGATCCAAGCTTCAAATAGATCTTTGACTTTATCCCTTTCAGTCAGCCATCTCTGCAGTGAGGTATGACTTTGCATCAGCTTATCAGACTTGTTTTCCTTTGACCCCTGGAAGGTGCTGTTCTGGGAACAAAAGAGCGGCGTATTCTGTGGCCATGCCTTTTGTGAGTTCCTTGTGTTGGCAGTGCAGGGTCTGGAACAGATGAGCTCCACAGTGATTTTCTCAGGAATATGAACAGTAAAAAACAGCTCTTCAAGTCACAAATCACACCAGTGTCCTTCAGGAGCACAGTTTGCAAGGTGGATGGTGATTTGTCTGACATTTCGGTTCTAAGAGACTGACCTTATCTTTGTGAGCTGTTTTTGCACTAGGAAAGAAAGAAAAAAAAAAAAGTTCTAAAACTATGGTCACTCTAATAGAATTGACTGCCGGACAAATCACCGTTCCTCTAGCAAATGGTTAGGAAGCCTCTGATGTATTTGTCTATGCTATCATCTAGCATCTATCGGTAATAGACTACAGGATAATGAATACAATGGAGTTGTGATGTTTGGACTAGTGTTAATAGTTCATTTTATCTGGACTGTAGATTATGCTTCTTCCCTCAGCACTAAATATTTTTATATATTCAAGAACTCTCAAAGTTTTGGGTCAACAGACACCTTCCTAGAGGACAATTTTCTGAATTTTGTTCATATGTAAGCATACTCTACTGGTGTTCTTAGAGTCATTAATTTGGATTTTTGGATTAAATATAAGTTAGAATTTTTCCACCGTAAAATACAGAACTAAGGAAATGTCAGAAACAAATTGACTCTTTTTAAAGTTCACACTCACCTATTTTCTTCCATTTTCATTCATATTAGAGCTTTCTTGGTTACTGTTCAGATCATTTTACTTTTTTGTTGTGTTGTAAGGTCAGTCCAAAGTCTGATAGTTTTTGCTGTGTAATGGTAGCCTTCTCTATATTTATTTTAGTCAGGCCACGCACTGGAGCAAGTCAAGGAGTGAAAGCATAGTTCTGTTCTGTCTGTCCTCCATAAGCAGCAGGACAGAGCTTGATGCAAATAAAGGAATGTTTAGATCTTTTTTTTTTTTTTTTTTTTTTTTTGTTCTTCACAGTTAATCATCTCTATTGGAAAGTGTACTAAGTGATAATGTATTAGTTAGATGTCAAAGAAAGCTATAGAGATAGTAAATCTTTGGCAAGTGTAGAAGTTCAACCA
The DNA here is from genome assembly GCF_963932015.1 of Anas acuta. Classification (NCBI taxonomy): domain Eukaryota; kingdom Metazoa; phylum Chordata; class Aves; order Anseriformes; family Anatidae; genus Anas; species Anas acuta. The sequence continues at coordinate 36,236,158 of NC_088982.1, forward strand.
TGTTTTTGATCTGCTGGGAACTGGTGAAGGAGCGATCCTCAGGGACCACCTCACCCCGCCTAGCAGTGGGTGTTCTGTCTCGGGGTCTCCCTATGGCCACCTCCTGCTCAGATGCTTGTCAGTGTGCAGGGTGACATGCTGTGGCAATTCCTGTCATGCAAGCACTTACGAGGCATTCAGTAACCCACCAAAAGCTATTTCAGGTAGTGTTGTCTTTTAGGGCCTAGCACTAAGAGAAACTACCACAAAACTACCACTTCAAGTGTTGTCCACCTTAATGGATCCTCTTCTGTCAGAAGAGTGCTCTTTGAAGTGTTAGTGCTAGGCGTTCCTGAGTCTATCATACCTAAGAAAAAAACTTGAGTGGTACATCGAGATGGCAATCATCAAACCTCCTACCAGACATCTGCAGCGTTATGGCCTTAATGAGCGTGGCCATAGATACTATTGCTGTTGTCAGCAGAGAGAAGTAGAAACATGTTTTAGGGGATATCCAGCATTATGATGATACAAATAATTCTGTAGAAGCACCTATTTCTCTAGTAATTATAAAGAAGAAATAATTGGCTGGATTAGAGATGCATGTCTATAATGAAAGGTGTTAAATCCCATTTCTGCTGTTTTTACTGAGGTTTTTCAGATACTCAAGCATCCGTTTGTACTGTTAGAGCATCCTAGAGTCCAGCAATTAGTTATTTCAAATATCACAGAATCACAGAATCACAGAATTTCTAGGTTGGAAGAGACCTCAAGATCATCGAGTCCAACCTCTAACCTAACACTAACAGTCCCCACTAAACCATATCCCTAAGCTCTACATCTAAACGTCTTTTAAAGACTTCCAGGGATGGTGACTCCACCACCTCCCTGGGCAGCCTGTTCCAGTGCCTAACAACCCTTTCAGTAAAGAAGTTCTTCCTAACATCTAACCTAAAACTCCCTGGCGCAACTTAAGCCCATTCCCCCTCGTCCTGTCACCAGGCACGTGGGAGAACAGGCCAACCCCCACCTCACTACAGCCTCCTTTAAGGTATCTGTAGAGAGCGATAAGGTCGCCCCTGAGCCTCCTCTTCTCCAGGCTGAACAAGCCCAGCTCCCTCAGCCGCTCCTCGTAGGACTTGTTCTCCAGGCCCCTCACCAGCTTCGTCGCCCTACTTTGGACTCGCTCAAGCACCTCGATGTCCTTCTTGTAGCAAGAGGCCCAAAACTGAACACAGTACTCGAGGTGCGGCCTCACCAGAGCCGAGTACAGGGGGACGATCACCTCCCTAGCCCTGCTGGTCACACTGTTTCTGATACAAGCCAGGATGCCGTTGGCCTTCTTGGCCACCTGAGCACACTGCTGGCTCATATTCAGCCGACTGTCCACCATCACTCCCAGGTCCTTCTCTGCCTGGCAGCTCTCCAACCACTCATCTCCCAGCCTGTAGCTCTGCTTGGGGTTATTGCGCCCCAGGTGCAGGACCCGGCACTTGGCCTTGTTAAACTTCATGCAGTTGACCTCAGCCCATCGGTGCAGCCTATCCAGATCCTCCTTCAGAGCCTTCCTACCCTCGAGCAGATCGACACACGCACCTAACTTGGTGTCATCTGCAAACTTACTGAGGGTGCACTCAATGCCCTCGTCCAGATTATTGATGAAGATGTTAAAGAGGACCGGCCCCAGCACCGAGCCCTGGGGGACGCCACTAGTGACTGGCCTCCAACTGGACTTGGCTCCATTTACCACAACTCTTCGGGCCCGGCTATCCAGCCAGTTTCTAACCCAACTAAGCGTGCGCCAGTCCAAGCCAAGAGCAGCCAGTTTCTTGAGGAGAATGCTGTGGGAGACGGTGTCAAAAGCCTTGCTGAAGTCAAGGTAGACCACATCCACAGCCTTTCCCTCGTCCACCCAGCGCGTCACTTTGTCATAGAAGGAGATCAGGTTCGTCAAGCAGGACCTGCCTTCCATAAACCCATGCTGACTGGGCCTGATCACCTGCTTGCCCTTCAAGTGCCGCATGATGACTCCCAAGAGGATATATTACATAGTAACTACTGATACAACAGTGTTAATATGAAAAGCTGGAAAAATACCACAGATTGTATTGTAAATAGCCTGTAGATAATATATAAAGATCTGATTCTTCGATGAACTCTTTTTTTATACATGGGACCTGTGTGATTATTAACATTCTGGTATCTCAGAGCATATTCATATGGCCTTGAATAAGAAACTAGGTTTCTTCAAGATGCAGCAAAGCACATAAGTGCTTGCCTAGCTTTCAACTTTCAAGTAGGCACATTTATGCCACAGACAGCCTTAAATGCAGGTGTTTGAAGTACCTCTACTGAATCACGGCCTGTATGTGTTTGCATCAGAGTTTCATGATTTGGGTGTGAGCAGCAAATGAGCCAAGGAAAATATCGAAAGCCTTGCAGCCAGAAAACATGAAAATCAAATTTTGGTCTGCAGAAAATTCTAAAACAATCAAAAGGGTGAACCAGATTATTAGTGATATTCTATATAGCCATTGTATGTAAAGAGGATTATGTAATGAATAAAAGATAAATACTTTCAGGTTTTAAAAAAAAAAAAAAGATTTACACGAAGTGGGAAACGTATTACCATATGAAAGTTATCAGTTCATATATTCTGTGCCAAATGTGCTTGAAGCATGATTGTCTAAAAGACTTCAAAATACATGATCACACTGAAGAAAAAGCATTTATAATTTAAATTAACATAATCAGTTCTTGTACCTATAAGTAGTCTATTTTGCGTTTAACTAATTTTAATTATTAAGGAGCATTAAGCTTACATTGCAAAGAGATTTCTATAAAAACAATGGATACAAATCAGATTATATGGTATATTAGAGTTAAGAAAGATTAAGTGTCATTTACTGACTAGGTGTCTTTAGACCTAACAGCCTTCAAATAAAGTATGTAAGCCTTCTCTTTTTAAGTGACCGTCTTTATCATGAGCTTTCTGATTTGCAGTTTCTCTCATTTTCAGATTTGCTCTGGATATGTTACTCTAATATCACAAAGATTTGAACCAATAATAAAATGAAATGAGCAAACACAGCAGTGAGGATTTTAAATGAGAAAGAAATAAGACTTTATAGCAGATAGTGTAATAGAAGTTCCACTGAAATCAATAGGAGTACTCACATAGAGTAACTCTACTGGAACAGGACTCTAAATTACCTGAAAATAATTTATTTGGCTAGAGATTCAAAACAGCACCTGTAAACTACTATCCTGAATAATTCCAATAAAAATATAGAACATCATTGGTTTTGTATTCCATAGCTTATTCAAGAAAAGATTTGAAGCAAATTTTAATGGAACCTATAAAGGATTTTCAGAATTTGGCTTACGAATCACTGTAATTGCAGATTTTTCTGCAGAAGCTTGCTAACTTAACATATTTTTCTTGCTCTAATCTATGGAATACTTGGAATAATATATGCAAAAATCTATGAAGGGTCGGGAACAAGCCAATATACTTGACTTCTGTAAGACTCATGTACTGAATAGAGCAGGTCAAACCATTCATTGTATATAACTGCTGTGGGATTTAATCAGTTTTTCTACCTGTGAATTATCCATGACCTGCTAATGATTTTTTTAAAATGAATGTGTGTTTTATGTAGTTCATCAAATAATCTTACAATCACATTAGGTTTGTAGAATTTTGCACCTGAGTACAATATGCAGAATGTGATATTCATGTTGGTAACCCAAGTCTCATGAAACCCTATATATCCTGTTATTTTTTTGACCTAATGTCTACAAATAAGAACACTGGACTAATAAACAGGGTACTAGTTAAAAGAAAAAAAAAAAAAAAAAAAAAAGGCAAGCATAATAAATGTCAAAGCCAGTCTGTTCTTGTCCTATTTTATGCTGAAAGAGCATCACATGCAGAATAATACTTACCTGAGAAAGAAGGCATAGATTAGACCAGGCAGCCTTCTCAATGCCAAGCCCTGATATGCAATAGTTTCTTTGGAATCCTTCCTCTCTGGATATAGTAAAGGTGCTTTGGAGGCAAAATGGTCAGTCAGATTCAAATAGAATGTTCTTATATTTAGTGTTGTTATTCCTAAACTGTTTTTAGAAGTCCTTTCTTCATCTAAATATAGAATTCAAATATATTTTATCTTCAAAAGACAGGAGTTATATCTCGCTTTTAAGGTCCCAGTGTGCATGCATTCACATTTTGAACTCTCATCTTCATATCTATAAATGTTTTTTGAGTAGGTTTTCTTATAGAAGTGATGTTTTAAAACCTCTCTTTCTGTGCCTCAGACTCTCCAATAACTTTTGAACCCAGCCAGGCAGTTTCAATCAGGTTGCAAGGAAAGGTCCAAGTCTCAACAGGAATGCAAAGAGAAGAGATGTTACCATCACTAGTGAAGGAAAGGTTGTGGTAGCACTGATGTGCTATACCTCCTGTGTAGCAGCAGCTGGCTTGCTGCCTTATGTGTGGTTTTGTGTGTGATGATCGTTAAGAGTCAAGATTTATTGTGTTGTTCTGAGAAGGTCACAAGGGTGTAGAGTTGCATCAGACTAGATGTCATTAGTTCCACAGTTGATGAAGGTTTTGTTTTTATTTTGTTTTTAAATAAAAGTCAGTATTCTCAAGTGTTCATTTCAAAACAGGAACAAAGAAAAATCTTATTCTATTGTGTGTTTCATGATAAAAACTAATTTCAAGTTGTAATTTCAAGCAAGATGGGTGAGATAAATATGTTGGCTAATGGAATATGACTCTAGAGGCCAAGAAAGACACGAGATACCTGGGATGTAGTGCTCAGATGTCTAGATATATGCTCCCTGCTGATGTTCACCTCTACTATTCCGCTCTTCACACAGTGATTTAATGTGGGATCATTAAAGGGGGCATCCATTCCTACTTGTGCTACCAGAAGAGCATTAATGAAGTTCAGTAAATGACTTTTCAGTTCTATTTAAGAAAGGACAAGATAGATAGAAACCAACCTGTGTGTTTATTCACATAGAACAAACTATCACTTCAAGCAGATTTTTGTTTAAGTTATATATTTAAGATTGGATAACCATCGTTTAGACAATATGAGTCCTCTGCAGAGATAAGAGAGAGCAGTGAGGAGTGAAGGCCATGCACTGAAATTCAGTTTGTGCACTTGTGAAAAATGGTCACTTTGGGCTTCTCTCCCCTTGCCTTTCTATTTGAATTCTGCTGGCTTAAATTTGTGTGTCAATCACCCAAATCATGTCAATCCAGTCTTCACTGTGAGGGAGGGCAGTTAATTCCCAAAGAACAAAACATTTCTGCAGCAACAGTTCCTAACCTGCAAGTAGAAGAGCATGAATGAAATCCTATACAATACAGTGCATGTGGACCCCTTCTAACAATAGTAGCTGGTACAGCTTCAATTTCGTTTTCTGCATAGAAAGAGAACATACTATACGAGGAAAGGTTATGAAAAAATGTGACTCAACTATTTAAAAAACATTTAGAAGTTTATAATGGCTTTTAAAAGTAGGTGATAGATAAGGAATATAGGGAAATATTAAGTACTCAAAAATATCTTATGGAAAAGAAACAGTAATAACAGGCTTTTGTGGAACTTTTATTTCTAGTAGATTAATTTTTCAGGACCAAAGATTGGTATAGAAAAGACGTATTAAATCCTTATTGTTGTGTTACATTTAAGGTGATGACATGTCCTTAAACCCTTCTGTGATGCAGGCATTAGGAAAAAGAATGACAGATGATTATATCAACAGCTTTCAATGATTTAGTAGAATTAGTAATGGGGAACTGTTGATTTATTTGTGAGTTTGACTTTTAAAAGATAGAGTAGTAGTTTTACTAAGGTGAGACTGCATGAGGTTTGGTGCTATCCCACCTGCATCATGAAACAAAGGTAAGCAGGCAATTTATTTATTTATTTATTTATTTTCAGCAGAATGGGAAAGCTAAGCAAAAGACATGTGTAAAGCATTCTTCCCTCACTACACTGAAGGATGGGCTATAATTCTGTAATGTCCTTTGAGGTATGAAAACTTGTAAAGCAAGTTTATGTGATGCCAGAGTTCTGTTCTTGATCCCTGGGTCTAGAGGAAATCAAAGGTTACATGAAATATGATCTTTATCTGAATGCTAGAAAGCCACATGCTTTCCAAAGTGTTTATGGAATTCTAAGTTTTATAGTTTACTTAGACCTTGTGATCCAAGGAAGAGGGTAATCAACAAACAGCTTTTTCAGTTTAATCCAGTGTGGGTCTCTCCCTTGCTCTTTCTCTCTTGATACTTGGTTACTTTATCATACGCTGGCTTAGAGAATGCATGATATTGCTACCATGTGAAATGAATGGAAATTATTCTGCTGTTTCTCTTGACCACCTGGGATTAACAAATCCATATCCTCTTCAAAGAATATATGCTTCAGGATAACTTGGCAATCCTTAGCAGCCCTCTTCTTCGCCTCTATTGTTTTGCCAAAACAGCTTTCTCACTCTTACCCATGTTTTAGCTCTCGTATAGTCATCTACTTCTTGACAGCATGATTACTGGCTGTGACTGTTTCCACTGTGGGTAGCTATGATAAAGAATATAAATATCTGCAAGGTACTTGCTGCACAAAGATCCCTGGGTAACTAATCTGTGATCCCGTGTATTGTGTGTGGAGAGTTAAATTGCTCAAATGTCATCCAAAAATTACACAATGAACACAGCAAAATGCTACGGTAATCAGAAGAAAATAAATGATGTGCATGAAATCCCACACTCTTACCCTTTACTATGCTATGCAGACCTGTAAGCAGGTGCAATCTCTATTTGCACCAGCTCCACTCTAGGGAAATATATCCTAATGGTAAGTGCTTCTAACCAACTTTTCTAAGAAGTGATTGTGTGTCAGTGTATTTCTAAAAGCAGAACTAGGTAGGGGTGATAGTCATATTGCTGTTTTTCTTCATACATAGTCTCTTCAGCACCAGGAAAGTAAAGTGAATCATAAAGTAATCTGAGTAGGGCTGCCATCTCAACAGCAATCTTAACTTTGCTCTTGAAGCTGATCAACAATATGTAAAAGGATTCAATAGTCATGAGAAAAGAGATAGTATAAGACAGACCATGACTCACATAGCTTGAGCACATCTGAAGAAGGAGTGTTATCTTTCTTCTTACTGCAGTATTTGTATAACATTCAGTAGTCAGTGGCTACAAGATATGAACAGCCCGGAGAAGAGGGTCTGTGTTACTGAATGAAAGGTTATTGAATGCTATTTTCACCGTTTCTTTGCATTCTCAGACAAAGGGAAAGTGTTCATACCACTTGGCATTAGCACCTCACTATACGCTTTTAATTTACTGAAAAAAATTATCTAGTTAGGCTTCCACGGTTGTCAGGAGGAATACAGTCTAAATGAAGTTAAGTCTACCTTTTGCTTTTAAATGCCCTTTTCACTGACTACTAGGAGAGCTTTGCCCTGTAATTTGTTTGCCAAAGCGGGTATCTACAGAAGCCCTCAACAAGTATCCAAGTTGTTGTGTTTTGATTGTACAGTGAAAGATAGTGTTGGATTTGGCCCCTTGTAGTCACAGATGAAGATCTGCTGCATGCTAGTTTGCTTTAAAAGTATCAGTTCCTCCTAAGTGAGGCAGTTCTGGTCATAGTAAGCATCTGTCAGATTAAAAAAAAAAAAAAAGTAGAAACTTGTAAAATAACAAGTATTTCCAGATTTCAGGTACCTTCAAGTTAGGCAGGTGATGAGCTAGGGCTTTCAGGACTGTAGCTTTGGTTTTGGTGTCTCCACCACAATTCTGCAATGGATGCCATAGTTTACTGGAGCTAAGTTTGCATGCTCTGATGTTTTGGGCTTGCAATCTAAATTTTAATGTCAGAATGCCTGGACCCAACTTATCCCCAAACAGTATCTTTTTATTTCATTATTCAGTGTTTCGTTGTTACTGTTTTAAATGTACCTCATCATGGGATAGATCCTTCATGTCCTGATGATGCCCTTGGAAGTTAAAAGCTGAAGTTGCTGAGCTCCTTCCTATGATATGCTGTTTGCTTTAAGATACTTCATCTCCTGCATATGGAGCAAACCACACTTCACAAACAAGGACAGGAGAAGAAAAGAAACAGATTTTAATTTGAGCCTTGCTAAGAAACTCAGATAAATGAGTGTGTCAAACAGAAAAGGACAAAATTAATGGGGAAAGACACTGGATTTTCAAGGTTCTCAGAGGGCATTAAAACAGTAGAAGTGAAAAATAATAAAATCATAAGAAGTGCTTGAGAATGTCTTTAAAATATTAATTGGGTACTAAACATGAATGGCAGATGCACAATACTTCCTTTCAATAGCAGTAACCTGAAACGACCACCTTCTGTCTCTGGAAGCCTTTAGAGTGCTCTTCCCCTTTGCCCCTCCTTTCCTTTGATGCACTTTGACAGAAGAATCAACGCCTACAGCTACTCACAGTGTGGCTTGGTTGCTGTAGACTCCCTGTCAGGCTATGATCTATTTTTTAAGAAACGGCATTTGTTCCTCTGAATGGTATCCTGCTGGTGTTTGCTCAAACCTCTTGGCTGGCTGCTGGTTATTCTGTAAGTCTAGAGCTCTCCTGTTGGTTTGGTGGAAACTGAGGTTGGTAACAACTGTGCTTTTACTCCCTTTTCATTCACCTACAGCTCTTAGGATCGTACTTTCATGAATGGAGCAATGGAGTCTGGTTGTAATGTCACTCTGCAGGTTATATCCACATGGCACTGAATTCATATTTGAAAAAGGTCAAGAGATTGGGTTCGTGTGCATCACAGCAATGTATGCTAATGTCAATAATAACTGCCTGCCTCTCATTGCTGACTTGCTGAAGTTGAATGCTCCATCATAAACGCTCTGCTCTGTGATACAGAGAGGTGACAAACTCACCAGGGCAATGAAAATAGCACTACTTCCTTCCCAGACAATATTCTGGGTATATGTGGCACAGGATAAATGGTGCTTAACATAAAGTTGCAAAACTAAAAAGCAAAGAAAGTGGATACAGAGTACCCAAGAAAGCACAGTGAATCATCAGTTCTTTGTGCACAAGAAGTCCTGCTCCAATTGTTTGGGACTGCAGGAGGAACAGTTGTCAGATCAATGAGTTTTAAAACAGGTATTTTATTTACTGAAGGTATGGTTTAATTGGAAAGGGGAATAAAACAGGAATTTTATTTACTGAAGGTATGGTTTAATTGGAAATGCTTAGAGTTAAAACTGAACGTTGGTACACTTTGTAGTGCATGGGACAAATCCTTAAATTATTCCTCATACAAGACTTCAAATGAAGAATTTGGCCTCAAGTGACACTGAGGAGGTTTACGTTGAAATTAGAAGACATTTCTTCTCAGAAAGAACAGTCAAGCATTGGAATGGGTTGCCCAGGGAGGTGGTGGAATCCACTGGGGGTGTTCAAGTAAAGGTTGGACTTGGTGCTTAGGGACATGGTTTAGTGGCTGATAGTGGTGGCAGGGAGATAGTTGGACCAGGTCATCTTGAAGGTATTTTCCAACCTTAATGACTATGATTTCAAAAGTTGCACCACAGGGAGGTTTGTTATTTGAAGAAGGCATCTGGTAAGTTATTTGTGAAATATGGAAGGCTAATTTAAGATTTTGCTGTAGCCTAGTTTTGGAGTGACAGAGAGTGGGCATTTAGTAGGGAGGAACAAGTCATATGATAGCTTTTCTATATTTTTTTTTCCTGGAGTTGGGCATTATTTGCTGAAGATACAGCTGATACAGCTCTTACGCAGAGAGGTGGTAGGTAAATTGCTTTATCTAAGAGATTGTTGCTCTTTTTCAATAGAGGTCAAAACAACACCAAATTATCTTGAGTAATTAGAATAAAAATGTTATTTCACTTGGTGGGACTTATGGTATAAAAATTCACTTATAATGCGCGTGGTATTGCGTCAGCACATTTGTTGTGCAAAAGTGTTTAGTGTTGGCGGTAGGTAACTTACACAAAGCTGAGTTTGGCCTGCTTTCTGATCCTTTCAAAATACCATAAGATTGTGAAATTAGCATGCTTACATGCAAAAGTTAATCAGTTTGGAGGGGAGAAGAAAATGAAGAAAGAGGACGATCCTTGGTACTACCAAGGGCTGGCCTGAACAGTTATACCTAGTGCACTCTCAGTCACAGGATGCAGCAGACTGTGCACAGACCTGAAGCTCCCCTCTCAGGTTTATTGCTGCTTCTGGCCATGCTTTACGACCAGTGATTTATGGATTAACTTCAGTTTCAATAAACTCTTTTGAACAACTTGACATACATGGCTTTGGAAAGCAGTTCATCATTGGCGCTGATGAGTTGCTATAAACCTGTTTTACCTGAGGGCCATGGAAAGAGATGGCTGCTCCCTGGGGGTCTGGTGGCAAGGGGGTGCCCCTGGGGTGGGCAGCCAGGGCCCTCCCACCACCTCCAGCCCGGGGAAGCCCAAGCCCCAGCTGAGCCCCAGGTGAGCTCCTTGGTGGTGGCCTCAGGGCAGGATGGAGACCAGCTGTGAGGTTGGCCTGGGCAGGGCATGGATGTGGCTGAGCTGGAAATGGGTGCACCTGCGAGAGCTCAGGCTGAAGGCACAGGGCTGAACTAAAATGGCACCTAGAGGTGGAGGGGAAGCCCCAGGTCTGGCTGCACAGAGCATGCTGGTGCTGTGGGGACCCTGACAGCAACAGGGTACAGGTTTAGTCATTGGAGGTTGGGGAGGATGGTATGTGGGTACACATGAGAGCAGCTACTTGCTCTGGCATCCCTGCTTACCTGCACTTGTTAGTGAGTGATAAGGATCCATGCTCTGTATTCATAAGAACGTAATTACTTCCTGACAACAAATATCAGTCTTGGTGTGAGAACCATGTTGGCTTGCAGTTCTGCTATCTGTTACAGCATCTAAACTATGTATTGACCAGGTAAGATCCAGCATGGTGCAGATTTGCTCAAAATAAACTGCATCTCCTTTTCTCCCTTTTTTTTGCGAGAGCATAAAGGTATTTCTGTACATAGGCCAAACAAAATGTCATTAATTTAGGATTACTGTGAAACACCTAGGAAAGCAATTTATAAATATCTCCCCATACCCATCCTCTTCCCCTACATTTCTACTGTCCCAGAAAAAAAACTTTTTGATTCAGTATTTAGCAGGACAAGAAATGAATTTTTCATCAATAATATATTTAACAAAGAAAGGTGCTTGACACTGGATTTATATTTTCCAAAGAGGAGTGTGCCTACAAGTTGAGGATTAGTCATTTAAACTGTCTGAATACAATTTAAATTGCAAATGTAAACTATCAGAAAGAAACACCTGTAAGTGTTAAATCGGGCAACTACTGATTTTCAACCAAATCAATAATTTGTAACAGGACAATGAATTTGTGCCATCCAGTCAAACAAATAAGAACTATCTTCTTATTATCATAAAAGCAATAAAAAGACTTGCACAGCATTTTTCCCCTAATTTGTCTTTCATTCTGCACCATAAAGATAACAAAGTATGGTGTTCTCTTAGAACATATTGTTTTACTCTGTATGTTTTTCATCACTATAGTCTGGAGTATATTGTTTTTTAATTTGCTGATGGAAACCATCAATTAGAATTAGCTTGAGTACTGTGGGAGGATAATGGCAACAGATATGAAGAGAACAGAATCTAGCATAAATTAATGATGCATTATTGTGCATCTCATTGACTTGGTGGCAGGGCTTATTGTATGAGTAAATAACTTACAGTTGCATCAAAAACTGGGAGAGTAGGAGGGTTTGGTTAGTGAACCATCTAATTATAGTCACTCATCTTAAAATGAAGGACTCTACTTTGATAAAAATCTGATTAAAAGAAAGTATTTTTCCACGTTAACACTTCATGTATGGTTATAACCCATGCAAAAATATTCTGACACCAATATAATTTACTGTGTGTCGAAGGCTAATGAAACTTTTTTTTTTTTTTTTTTTTTTTTTAAGAAATCTTAAAAAATAATTAAAAAATAATCTGCCTTATACATTCTGTAACTTTTAAAAATGATTTCCATTTTGGAATTTTATAAGCCTATGCACTTGTAACAGTTTCCATTTAAGAAAAAATAAATCTCCCTCATTATGCACCCAAACCTTCCGTACAATAAATATATATAAGTAAAATTTACTATGCCATACTTTTGATCATGCTTGATCATGCTGCTCTTCTGTTTCTTACATCAAAAGAGTTATAAAAGTTGTGGTATGTTCAGCCACAGCTAGCAATTATCATCAGGGTAAAGAAGGAGCCAGTCTTTGAGCTACTTTCACTGTCAATAGTGAAAACTTGTTGCTTATCAAAGCCTGAAAATATCCACATGCCCAAGTAGGTGTGTGTTCAAAGGCTTTTTTTTTTTTTTTTCGGTGAACAGATGGAGATATCCTGAATACTTAGCTCAGCGGGATGTTTAGGAATGAATGTGAATTCTTCCACAAGGATGAGAGCAAACAGATAACTTTATTTTCATGCACAATTGTGATTAAAATGTACGTATAAATATATAGGTTATATATATAGGTTATATATTTATATATATATATATATTTATATATATATATAAATATATAGGTTATAGGTAAATATTTTTGTGTTTCTATTAAGTGACCTTAAATAGTAGGGTTTTTGAAATTTGAATTTTGTTGAAATGCAGGAACCCAGAAAAGAATAATGAAATTGATATCCCCCCTCCCCTCCCTCCAAAATAGTGGATTCATCAATAGAAGAGGTATTAACCAATTATGATGTCTTTTCTTTGGTTCTCTAATACTGTGCCTTTCTGAATTCGCTACTGTATAGTGATTTTTTTTTTTAAATCATTTAACAGGCAAAATTTTGGAAGACTTACCATCCAGCTGCAAAAAAGAAAAATTATTTTAAGTCATGTAATTAAGTCAGCCAGAATGAATTAAAATAGTCAGACCAACAGAGAGCCCTTTTTGCCATCCACTGTACAGTAGATATGTAATATCTAATTAATGTTTAAAATGCAGTTCACTTGTACTTGATATTTAATTTATAGCTATAAGCAAAGCATATAGTCTAATAGTAATATGAATGATTTCTCCATGAAAGAATCTGCATCATGAAAATCAGGGGAAGGAGGAAAGAAAAACACAGTGGTTGCTTTGTTCTTTTTTGTATAATAGCAATAAATATTTCAATATCTTTTTGTTTCACCTTTAACTAAATTAAAATTTTATAGGAAATGAAAGCAGCAGAGTAATTGAGGCAGTAATATTCTTTAAATCTAACTTGCAAAACATAAAATCTGAAATATGTGAGAATTTTATACAGGTTGACAATTTCTGAGCCTTACCTTTGAAATCTGAGCGTCTAACTGGTTATGCCAGTACTCTGACTCAGTGATGAAGAAAATGATCTCCTCATGGTTGAGAGTAATTTAATCAGGACTGTAAAATTTGGGTTTGACTTACTCAAAAGAGGTCTGCTCTTTGTAAAACCAGGTAACAAATTCCACGACTAAAATTACATTTATTTATTCGAGTATCAAATGAATAAATTAATCAATTTATTAATTCAATCAATATCATTATCTGAGATTAATAATAATAAAAATCAATTAGGCCTATTTGGGTACATATACAGTGCAATTAATTTAATAAAAGCAACAGAACAGAACCAATTTAGCAGTGAAAACTATATCATTCTTGTAGGGAGGAAAAGATAGAATACTTCTGAAATATCATGTCTGGTCATTTAGAGGGAACAAGGTACAGGTTTGTATTACTTAAAAATTAAATTTGAGCATGTAGCATTTTCTCCCTTAACAGGAGACATCTTTGGCAACACTGACTTTGTGGTAGGAAGGGTCTTGAAGGACTGTATGGATTTTTATTAAGCCTTCATTTCAGAGTTTATATCTCACAAGCGATGTACAGTATATATCTGAATTGAGAGTTCTATTGTTACTGTTTTTTTTTTTGTTTTGTTTTGTTTTTTAAATTATTATTTTGGTGGTGCAAAGGGATATACTTCTGTGCTTTTTGTGTTTACTGTGCCCTGATAGTGGGGGAACGCTGAAGATCATACTAAGAAAAAAAAAAAGTTAAAAGAGCTGTAAGCTTTTTTTTTTTTTTTTTTTTTCACTTTATTCTTGTGGCTGCTCTGAGTGTCTGTCTTGTCACTTTTTAGAGTCTGATTGATCATATGGCCAGGTATTAAGTATGGACTTTGTTCTTAATGACCCATATATAGGGTCCTCAGTAAGTTGTAGGGTGTAGCCTTGGGAAGGCACTGCAAAAATGTAGGAACTAAAATTTTAGCAATATGATCCAGTCTTGCAATTTTTTTTTGTCTTTTTCTTTTTATTTTTTTCTTTATTTTTTTTATTTTTTTCCCCAGGAAGTCTAATTAGGGGGGAAAAAAAAGCCTGTAAATGTCGAGTTTTAAACTTTTAAAAACTGAAATATGAAAGGGAGTCTATTTTGATAACAGGCTGTGTAGAAGAAAGAGAATAAATAATGAGAGTAGTGCTTAAAGTGGCAGACTTGGATTCAGTGTCTTTCAAGGAATGACAAGCAGCACTGACTTCTTGTTATTTATTGACATAGAAGACTGGTGACCATTAGAGAAGCCTTTTCATAAATTGAAGAAACCTTGTTTTAATGATTAATAAACTAGGGCTAAATGTCTACCAGTGCAAGATGATGGCTTCAATTTTGAGCTTGGACACAAGCTAATTGAGCAAATGGCTACATGTTGAAAGAAAATAAACAATAATAAAAAAAATGTTATCATATTCCATGAATAGGCACAGACAATTGCCTGCAGATATTTGGAGTACTTCTCCACTGAGCTCTGACGGCAGTAGAAAAAAATAACCAATTCCATACAACCATATACCTGTCACTGAAGAACGATACAATTTGTTCCCTCTTGAGATCTGAGAAATGTCATCATGCATGAAAATCTCCTGTGCATGGGCAAATCACAGTACTCTAAAGAGAAGAAAATGCAACTGGATGAAGGAAGTACATAATTCTTCCTGGTTGGGTTATGTGAATCTGACTTTCGAGATGTCATTATTGATGTGACATTATTTTATCTTGGATTAAGTGTTCATACACGTTTCTTTGAAATATGGTCAAAAATAAGAGTCTTCGACTAATAGGGATTTATTTATTTATTTGTTTTTCCAGTTCTGTACACAATATATTGTTGAGAGAGAAAATACTGCCATGTCTAGTGCACAAAATGTGTTGGTCACACTCTCATCCAGGCACCACTACATGTTTTTGGGTGCCACCTGCTGGCTTTTTGTCTCTTAAGCATTTACAGATACAACCATTTTTCTGAAGGTGTACTGTCGTGTCAGGTGCCAACTCCTGAGCATAGCCTTAGAGAATACAGTTCTCTCATGGATGTCTTAGGGAGTTGCAGACCAAAAGACAACAACTGGCTATGCATTCCAAGGCTTTCCTGGTATCTGCATTTCACTTAATAAAACTCTGGGCATTGCTGCTCATGTTTGGTCTTCTATTGTCTTGTTAGAAAGGTACAGTAGGGAGAACAACAAAAAACAAAAACACAACCAAGAGACCCACCATCAAACAACAAAAACAAAAACCAAAAAAGAAACAGAGGGATCATGACAAATACACAATAGAGTGCATTCTGCTGAATAGGAACAGCTCATATGAAAGCATGCTTCCTGCATTGATGTAGGGGCGTACTCTTGGCAAATTATCTGCTCAGTGTGCAGTTGACACTTAGTAAAATAAGCAGGAGAAGCCATGCTCGTATTATTGCTTCTCTAAAGGACTTTTTCTTTGTGAATCTGTCCACCATTTTGTGTATAGCATGTATGGTCTGTTTGAAAGAGGAGAGGTACATCATAAAAATGTATTTTGTGGAAATCTAGGTCTGTGATACGTATTTGACCATAAGTGCAGTCATAACAACACGATTGGGATGTTGATTTAAAAAAAAAAAAAGAGAGAGAGAGATTAGCCTTTGTAATGGTCTGTTTTGCATAGACACTGTCTTCCACTGTGGATGGAAAGTGCTGTGATGAAAAGTACTTGTTTATTCTCTTGATTCCCGTAGAGAGCAGTCAGGAATAAAGTGACTGGTAACTCGCATCCATGTAACTCCCACTGGGTTTCTATTTACAAACTGCCAGAAGACAAGCTGTCTCTCCCAGTGGCATTCTCTGAGGAGGCTTTTGTGTTGTCTGTGACATTCATTACACATGTGACTGCACAGCACCTGTCAGTCACTCTCACCCGGAGAGACACCCATAGCTGCCTGAGACAGTGGATGAGTTAGATGAGCAAATTTAAAAATACAATATGTTGAAAGTGAGTGAGTGATGGATAACTAAGTAAACAGTGGTAATATAGACAAGCATGTACTAAGATCTAGACTACTTTCATTGTGATTTTGTAATTTTATGTTCACAACTGAGGTGTGTCTGTTTTGAAAGACTTTGAGAGATAAATTCTTTTTCCTTTTCCTTTTCCTTTTTTTTTTTTTTTTTTTTTTTTTTTTTTTTTTTTTTTTTTTTTTTCCTCATCCTTGAAGTACTGAGAATTTGAAGTGAAACAGTTCATGTTGTTTCCACCAACTATCAGCCTGGCCTGTTTTTCCACCTTCCCTGCCACGTTCCTGGGTGCTTGCAGTATGGTCCTCCACCCCAAATTCTGCCTGCTAGGAACCCCCCTGCAAAAACACAGAACAGTTGTAGCTGTTTTGAAGCTGCTTTGGCTTCCTGGCTCACCAGGAAATTGGAGAGGCTTTTGGAATGAGGAAGAAGCGGTAGGATGGAGAGGGATTAGAAAGAAAGCATTAGGATCATGACAGGATAAAGTTGTACCAGCTTTAACAGTTGTGAAATAGCAGACTGCAGTGTGTTATGTGTTAGACTTTTGTTCTGATAGGAAAAAAGGAGTCAGTGTAAAACAGTTTTAAAATCTTTCTGGATACTTTGGTGCAGTCAGATGAAGAATGGCTGTTATTTTGCTGTGTAAGTAAGTAGGCTGCAGTAAAAAGCAGTAATATGAGCTTGAGCATTATAAGGTTTATAGCAGGAATGGCTAGGAGTCAGAAGACAAAAAAATGTGAATACTGAATTACTTAATATTTATTATCAGAAATTATCAAAATTAATCAAAAATATCAAAATTAATATTACTTATGATCAGAAGTATACAGTCTCACAATGCCAAAAACATTTGAGGTGGAGGGGTGGGTGCAGGTAAAGAGAAATGGAGAAGACTTTCCAATTTGTGACGGTTTCAATTGATCAAAATCTGTTTTGTTTGTTTGCTTTTATTTTTCAGTTTTGGTAACTAGAAAATTTTGCTCTTTGCTGTTGCATCCGGTGGATCTTTTCCTCAGCCAGGAGCCCAGGCAGGGTGCATGCCATGCAGCAGTACCAAGGCATTCAAGCTGAGTTCTTTCTGACTCCTGCACTGGTTTTGACAAAAGTTTTATCAAGCTAGGGATGTCTTGAGTGAAATGTTTCAGGGTCAGTTCATTGGCATTTTTTAATGAAAAATTTTCAACAGCTAAAATCTAGCCTGGCTTACAGCGGAAGAAAAAGCAGCTGTAATATATAATGAAACAAATGGAAAAAAAAAAAAAGGAAGTTGATAGCAATGAATAAATGAATATAAATGAGAAGTTAGGAATTGAAGACATTTGTAAAGGAAGCAGAAGGATACAAGGAGAAAACTGTGGTCATTGGAATTAAGAATTTTAAGAAGTTTTTTTAAGAGGAATAAGTTATAAAGATAGTATTAGTTTGTTGCTGGAAAAGACAGAAAGTGGGTAATAATGCAGGAAAAATAGCAGTGGTCAATCAACATTTTTGCTACATATTTAACCAACCTTTCTGAATTCTGTGCTAACTTGTATACATTTCTCAGCTAAGATAACTAATTCCAAGTTAAATGGTATTCAGTGATCTTATCCACATAGATTGAAGAGGCAGAGAAGAGAGTGCTGCTAGGGAAACTGTTGATTAAGCAGAAGTAGATAAGCATTAACAGTAACAAAGGAGTTGTAAGGTGGTCAATAATTAGATAGAGATAGGATAAGAAACAAATAATTAGGCTAGATGAAGACTTTGGATTTGCAAGGATTCATTTTGAACAGGTCTGGCTTAAGATTTTCATTTGTGTTGGCAGATTTTTCTCCTTAAGCTGCTAAAATGCTGCTCTCCCTTAAAACCCTTAGCATTCCTCAGTAGTCCTCACCCTGGGTAGGAAACAATTTCCTTTGCCTTCTCTGTGTTTTCTGAGACCAGTATTCTTCTCTCTCTGTAGTCCACTTCATTGCCTGGACAGCAGTCTACTTCCATCCATTTCTCCCATGTTGTCTCACTTGCCTCCTTTCCTAGGTGGGGCATGTTACAGGTTCATGTGTAAAAGACAAAGTTAGGAGTGAAACAGAATCCTGATTCTCCAATGAAGGTATTACAGCCATATGATGCTGCTGAAGATGAAATAATTTGTTTTGACAATTAATGAAGATGATGTGCACAGGTTGTTAAAAGTTGGCATTTTCATATCAGCTTTTCGATATTGTAAGTTTCCAAATGCTACAGAAAAACTGTAGGATCCAAGTAGACTATTACCATTGCTTTTCAATACAACTGGAACTGGAAAATTCCAGAAGATGAAAAGAATCTGTTGCTGAGCCAACATTTTGAAATGGTGAAGGAGGCTTCAATGCTAATTATAGGCCTGTCACTTTGACATACATCTTGGCCACAATAATGGCATGGTTGATATAGGACTCAATTATAAAGAATGAAATAACGGTAATGATAATAGTTAGATTTATGGAAATGATATTGTAAAACTGAATAACACTCTTTTGTTGAGATTACAGTTTGGATTGATAGTTATAAGAGTTGTTGATGTAGGAAGGTTTTTTTTTATGGCAAAGGGAGACTTGAGTTGGCAAAGAATTTTGATTAAGTAACTAGAACTATAAAATCATCACAGTACATGCTGCATGAATGAAGAGCGGCTAAATGAGTGCTAAGTAGCCATTAGGCAGGCATAGGTCCAGTGGTCTTGATCAGGGATGGCTGTACAGTTTGAAGGGCTCATCAGTGGCCTGGAATAAACAACATTGTTAGTTGTTCGTTAGTGTGCAGATAATGGAAAGATTGAGAGAGCTGAACGTAAAGAACGTAGGTCACTGACAGAGCAACACAGATTGTCGGTAAACATGGTAGAATTGAGACAAGCACTTTTGGATATAAAACAAAGCAAAGACATGGGGAATGTTTACAGCATAACAGACTGCATGAACTATGAAGGTGGGATTACTGGCTTCTAATATGACAATGTGACTTGTATAGTCCTTAAGTGCTTAAAGGAAATAGAACATATATTTTTTTTTGTCAGTATGTGTTTGTGGGTTTTGTTGTCATAGGAGTACTAATTTTTGGTGACCACAAAGGCTTCTTCTGGTTTTACAATCTGGTGTTGCTATTATGTAAACCTGGTTATTCTTGTTGCTATTCTTTTAGTGCTCATAGTCAAGTTTTGTGGGTTTAATTGTGCTGCTTTCTTGGTAGTTAGAACAAGTCTCAAGGGTAATATGAAATATGATGGAAAATTGTGATGCACTTTGCCCAGACAAATTTTACATGAACAGGTGTTGACAGACATACTGTACTAGATGTAGTTTTCACTGAGAAAAAATTGTAGTTTTGCTTATTCTACCTTTCTTGAATCACAGACAAGTTTGTATTTGCATGTGGCAAGGTCAGAAAGTTCTTTGTTCTCCAGGTTCTCAAATTTACTTTGAGGATATTTTGCATCAAATAAATGTATGTAGGTCTACAGTTCCACCAGTCTTTGTGGTAATTCTGTTAAGTAGTATCAACCTCATTGTGTTAACTTACAAATACAACTTTGTAAAAGGCGAATTTAAATTTGCAACTAATACCCTTGCAATATTAAAATACTAGATAATTTTAGGCAACCTGTTTGATTCTTCTCCCTCATTTTCTATATCTAAAATGGAGAAGTTCCTCCTTTGTAAAATGCTTTTGAGATCTTCTGATGAAATAGACATATTTTACGTGATATGGTAGTATCAATCTTTAAAGGATTTGCATTATAGACAACCTTCAATGAGATTTTTCTTTGTAATAAAAGTGCTTTTTCTATATTTGATGGAGATAGGATCCTGAGAATACAAGGGGTGTAAATGAGAACTTCTGAAAGCTAAAAACCCCAATAAGTACATCAAACAACTTCCATCAATTTAATGGTCTTGTTGCTGGGTACTACTCCGCAGTGAAACTGGATTCTTCTCAGTGAAACTGATTTCTCTTCCTTATTTTAATAAGACAGGTAGATTATAAAATTAATAAAGCTAGCAGTGTCTTACTGGACCTCATTACTCATCTGTCTTTTTCAAATATTTAATGGATATACCAGATGTCTATATTGTATTAATTCTGCCAACGGATGTAAGGAAAGTAGTCAAACATAATAAATTTAAGTTTTAATGTGGCTGGTTTGGTGTTTCCTCTTTTTAACAGGATTTTCTTGCATTCTGTACTTATCTGTGAGCATCTTAAAATTTCTCTATGATCAACAATTGTTTATTTTCTATTGTTATTAATTGCTTGGCAGTTCAGTTTAGAGGTACTACACTGTAGACTGGCACATCTTTCTTTTCTACTCATTAGCACGGAGTCTTTAATCTCTTCTTTCTCTGCTTTTCTTAATAATCACAATATCTCACTTTCCCAGTGGGATTCAGCCTCAGATTGAGTAGAAAATTAGACTCACATCAGGCAGGCTGAGCTTATAATAATGCTGAAGAAGTAATATAACATAAAAAATGAGACATTTCTGCTCTGCATATGGTTTTAATTATTGTAGCTTTTGGAGTGTAATTGCAAAAATACACTAATGAATTGAACTGAGGTTGAAAATTCTCCTTTATCTTTTAAAATATAAACATTCCAGCCCATATGTGAAATCTACAATGTTTTAAAGTGTAATAGAAACTGTTTATTGAATAAGAGTTTATGAAACTCTTTATTAATGTGCATTTTTAAATTTCCTATGCATCTTTATAATTGTATATAGACCACATTGGCAAAACAGAAAAATATTTTGAACTTTGCTGAATACTGTACATATTTATTTGATCACCAAGATAATCACCAGAGGAATTTGTGTCCATTGAAGAAATCTATTTGTTTGTTTCTTGTTTCTCATATTGTCTTGGTTTAGTTGATTTTGTGAATATAGACACAAATCTAAAATCTCATATTAAGTATTCTCTCTGAAGTATAATCAACTGTATTTTCATACATATATGACTAGTTTCTAGAATATCATATTTTTTTGTCACCTGACTGAGTATAACTTTGGAATTAAAACATCCGTAATGAAATATCAATGTGATTTACTCATGTTGTCTCGTTGAAGTATTTGCACAGATTTGTGTTTCATTTGAAAATGGTCAAAATACAATCAAAAAAAGTCAATTACAAGAAGATTAAACATTAGTTTTTTATACATTAGTTTTTTATATTAAAGTTCTTTTATTTATAGCTGTAAAATAATCTTTCTACTACAGAATCTTAAGTTGTGTTTTTTTTTTTTTTCTTCCCTATAACAGTCTTTGACAGTAGGTTGTCAAATGTAAGATAATTAATAATATTTTACAGCCAATTCAATTAATATTGGCTAATGACCAGTGTAGTCTTGCAAGGTGTTGCCCTACATGTCTGACAGGAAAGGCCCTATGGCTTGCACTTCAGAGCTGTGGCCTTGCTGTACATTCAATACAAAGTTGGTCTATATGTCCCTGTTTTAGCATCAGGACTAAAGGTGTTTGTACAGTTCACTGGCCAGTGCTAATGACTGATAAAGTTCAGATTTAGTTAAAGGCAGTTAAAAATGTTATTTTTCTTCATTAAGAATTTCATCAGGCCCATTGATGTCAATATGGTTAGAAGATGTTTGTTGGATCTTTATTGTAGCTTTTTTTATTTATCTTTATTGTAGCTTTTTTTATTTTGTCCTTACTTGCAATTGAGTTGCAAAGTTGCCTGTAACTCAAAAATCCAGTGTGTACCTGGGCTAAATGAAGGAGAATTTTCTTTGAATATAAATTGCATAATCAAACCCTAGAAGCAACCTAAAATATGCTCTTGAGGAGTTAATTCCTTTTACTGGTTGAGGATTTTGCTGAAATATGGTTGTGCTTTGCATACATAGATTTTTTTTTTCTAATTTATTTTTCTTTAAACCTCTGCATGGCAAGCAAACAGTATTTTCTATTTTTTAAGGAGGCACAAAATGTTTAAAGGCTGGATCAACAAAAACATTTAAAGTGTACTGTTATTCAAGTACTGTTTGTTTATCTCTGAGCTGTTCCTGATGAAGTGGAATAAATGTTCTGGTGGCCCCATGTCGCAGTGGTTTACCTTCACGCATAAAAGAAACCTGCAGAAAACCACTAGCTGAGCTTTGCTGTCCTAGTGTTATAGGTCAGTCTCCTAACAACCCTGTCATTTCCACTATTGGTCTGGACCTTATCTCTGTATCAGATAAGTGATTTTTTCTTTTTATTTTTTCATATGCTGGCTGGCTCATTTTAACATGTCTAGACTTAAATCTCTCTCTGTTGTTCCGATTAGAAGTCAAACACAAAACCATGCCTGGTGATTAGATGTGCCCTTTCATTTTTGTGATTACTTTGTAATTGGGAATAGATGTCCTAACAGAACGAGATCCATATTAAACGTATGCAGACTTAAAACTTACAAGTGTAGCTGGCTTGAAATGATAATATTTTAGTACTGAAGAGTTTGTTCTACTAGCTTCCTGCTAATACATTTTTTGCAATATTTACTGTTGGGATTAGGTGATCTCTGGTCTTTGAAAAAGATAATTCTGAGTATAATCATCCAGATAAAAAAGTTTTCTTCATTTAAAATAGCAGTGGAATGTGGAGGAATCGTTAAGTGAGGCAGGACATGTGAATGTTGAGCAGTTGGGAGACAATGGGCTGGTGAAGCACCGTACTCAACTCAAATGAGCCTTGGCACGTATGCAGCTGGCTGAGAGCCAATCAGGCTCAAGGACACGATGCCCTTGGGCCATCGGGAAAGTCCCTGAGGTGGGACAGGTAGCCAAAAGAAGGAGGACCAGACTGAAAAGCCCGGGAAGTGTTAACCAATCCTGAGCTTAGTTTCTGCAATATGTATGAGTTGATTATGTTCGAACTAGATAAAAGACGACTGAGCTATCCATTAAAGTTGAAGTTCACTGTTCACTCATATTGATGTGCTGGGTCTTCCTTCCGTCGGCAACAGTGGAATTCTTCTGGTTTCCTCTGCTAGAAAGGTGCTACTCAATTGTTGCCTTTACTTGCTGGTGAACTTTTGAATGCTCACTCTCCTCATTTTTCTTTTTTGAGGGCAGGCATGAAGCAGTATGATTGCTTATCTGCTTTTCTGCTAATCCGTTCTCTGTAGCTTTTAAACCAGGTTCACCCAAATTTGAAGGAAGGCAAGTCTTGAAGTTGCAAGAATTTTTTGAGTTCTGTCTTGTTAGACAAAAGAGGGAAAACTAAAATATTTGTCCTCCTTGTACTCTGAGAGAAAGTCAGGAACAACTCAGCTGTTATGTATTCTGTTTGGTTCCAGGCAGCTGGCCAGTTAGCACATTAATAACTTTTTAGGCATCACATATGCTTTCTGTTGGGCAGTAGAAAAGTCACAGGGATGCTTAGAAGATGGGGTGGGGAGCAGAGTGGGGTGAGCGAAGAGAGGAAATGATCTTAAATATAGGTTACTATAAGCATAGGAGGCAGTAAAGGTGTAGGGAAAAAAAAAAAAAGAAAATCTGCTTAATTAATCTTTCCAATTTCAGAATAAATTATATGTGACTATATTATAGTTCTGTGAACAGGTCTTAATACGTGAAGGAGGAATACTGTTCTAAACTTTGCCATTTTAAAAGCCATAGATACAAAATTTAGCAAAGTTAACTTAAAGAAAGATGACTGCTGGGTTTTGAGGGTGAGGCTTGTGAGTAAGTATACCCCAGGTACAGTAATATTCACTCTGAACTTCAGGCTGCTGTAATATTCAGACCTCTCTTTTAAAAACCTCTTTCTTGCTAATGGAGCTCTTCGAATCTTTCTGCTGCAGAGTTTGTGATTTTCTATAGAACAGTTTTTATATACAACATTTTCTTTCCTCTATTTTTTTTTTTTTGAAAAAAAAAAAGAAAAGGAAGATTTCTACATAAAAAATAGAGCAGAAATACATTTTGTATTTACCATTTACCAAATCTGGTAGGACAGCTGACTAGAAGTTTTTTCCTCAGTGATAATATGTTGTCTCCTTGGTGTCTGAGGTTGTATAGTGTGTCTTTGGATGGCTGGTTCACGAGCAAATGCCAAGAACATAATGAATAGGTGAAAAGATCCATTATTATTGGCAACTAATCTGACATTTTTCATAAATTTTCATAATTTTTCATAAATTTTTCAAAATTTAACATTAAATTTCCATGTTTTCCTTGCAATGCCGAAACAGTTGTACAGATTTGTTCCAAAATTTTTTTGAAGTTAGTAGCAACTTTAGTAAAACACCATTTAGGTTGTCTCCCTAATATAAAAAGCTTTTTGGTGTATCATCATTTTCCTAATAAATCTGATTAAAATATGTCCTCTGGAATTAACTGAGTTAAAAAAAAAAAACATGGTTATAAAGTGGCTCTGGATGGTTATATCTGGGAAAGGAAAGGAGAAGTAAGTGATTTCAATGAAAAAGTAGTGGCCTTTTAATAGTCATAATTAATTCGTCCCCCGTACTCGACTCTGGTGAGGCTGCACCTCTAGTACTATGTTCAGTTTTGGGCCCCTCGCTACAAGAAGGACATCGAGGTGCTTGAGCGGGTCCAGAGAAGGGCGACGAAGCTGGTGAGGGGCCTGGAGAACAAGCCTTATGAGGAGCGGCTGAAGGAGCTGGGCTTGTTCAGCCTGGAGAAGAGGAGGCTCAGGGGTGACCTTATCGCTCTCTACAGATACCTTAAAGGAGGCTGTAGAGAGGTGGGGGTTGGCCTGTTCTCCCACGTGCCTGGTGACAGGACGAGGGGGAATGGGTTTAAGTTGCGCCAGGGGAGTTTTAGGTTGGATGTTAGGAAGAACTTCTTTACTGAAAGGGTTGTTAGACATTGGAACAGGCTGCCCAGGGAAGTGGTGGAGTCACCATCCCTGGAAGTCTTTAAAAGACGTTTAGATGTAGAGCTTAGGGATATGGTTTAGTGGGGACTGTTAGCGTTAGGTCAGAGGTTGGACTTGATGATCTTGAGGTCTCTTCCAACCTAGAAATTCTGTGATTCTGTGATAATTATACAATATAATATAGGCATAGAATTTTGTTGGGTCACTCAGAGACGTTGTCTGGGTGTAACCTCGTGTGGGAGGCGCTGTAAATTTTCTCTTTGTTAAAGCTGACACTTTCAGTATAATATTTCAGTATTTGAAATATTTTGCATTCCAAGCCAATTGTAAACAGTGATAAGTAGTAAGAATTGCTGTGGTAAAGTTAATTGCTACTGTCTATGAGGAACAGCATGCTTTATTGGTGACTGCAGTTGACATAGCAGGAAGAAAGTTTTCAATTCATACATACAGAGGCGAACAAAGAACTACATCAGATTGGAAGTGAACTGGGGTGGATTAATTAGGTCCCTGAGCAGCCAGTCAGGGACTCCTGAGCTCTCCGGTGTGCTTACGCTTTCACACTGTCTTCTGAGTCTGGAGTTTGCAGCTGCACTACGCGGTGGCCCAAATCTGGTCCCAGTACACTACGTGATAAAACTTCCAGTTGAAGCAAAGTCAGACCAATAGTGAATATATACAAAACATCCATCCAAGGTGTACATCAGTGGTTACTCTGGAATGTGAATAATGAAAAATATTTGTTGCTAAGGGTATAAAACATATTTCTCAAGGCATTTCTAGTTGTTGTTCTCCACCAGTTCAGCATATAAATATACTGATTTTAATACAAAATCTTGTCACGTACTTTAAATTCAACACGGTAAAATGGGATATATATTTTTCTGCCTGCATTTGCTAGTAAAAGTGCACGCACATCATAGATAAAAAATAAAATATTAATTATTTTTAAATACATGCCATTTTCTACCTGGGGACAGAAAGACAGAAAAATGCTAGTCATGTAGCTTAATGGACTAATAGAAAGGCACTCCAGTGCAACACTGACAGAGGAGGTATAAAAGCCTGATTAGAATATTTATAACTGGTAGCTTGTAAGCAATCTGGACAAAGGAATGTGTCTCTAGATTTTTGTAATGTATTGCATACATTTACAGTACTCTATAAATGGCTATTACTTAGAATATATTCCTTAAAATATGGTCATACTTGTTAATTTACAATCTATGGCATAGCTATGGATCAATTGTTTCTGTGTTCCTGTCCCTCCCCCCTCCCCTGCCTGCATAGCTGGCTCCATGGCTATCTATTATTAAAGATGTAAGAGAGGAATATTTTAATTTTCTTACAAAACCACAGCAGCCCTAGTAGGGATATATCCTTATATTTATCCTCTGAATTTAACCTAGCATTAGAAGACTGTTTATTCCTTATGCTGTTGCATAGAATAATGTGATAATAATGACAGTATACCTAGAAATGGAACAGCAATCTTTCAGTAAATCTGCTGGCATGGCGAGACATTGTCATTTAATTTCAAGCAAATGTACCTGGTAGCATTCAGTTCCAGTTTTTAAAGACATTGTTCCACAGATTTGAGGTCTGGGGGTGTGGTGGTTTTACTGTACTGGGCAGCTAAACACCACAACCGCTCTCTCACTCCACATAGCCAGGTTGGGTGATTTGACGATCACCATTTCATGATTAAAGTCTGCCTTTTTAAAGGGACAAAGTAAAACATAGGACTGTTTTCAAATCATTCTGATTTTGTATTATGTTTGGTGTAAATCCTAAAAACCTCCACATATTCATGAGAACTGAGGCTCTCATTACTTGCGGGAAATACAGTAGTAGCTGGGCTGTATTTGTGGAGATGGTTACTTTTTAAAAATTTAGAGTGGTACCTCTCAGTCACAAAGGGGTTATTCCCCCTTTGTGTTGGGAAGCAGTCATCTGGGGAAAAATCCAGCAAGAAAATTCAGAGATAACTATGTTTGTGGGCCAGAATCTTTGTCACCAGATGAACATTATGCTGCTATCAGATAGCAGGTAGTTCATTCTAGTTTTGTGTGCGTTTCCTGTTTAGTGGGGCTGGACACTAGTAGAAAGTGTAATCAGATATAGCAAGCAGCCTGTTAACGCTTGCTGCGGTGCTCTAAGAGAGAGTTGTCCTGACTGCCTGAGGTCCATCAGCATTCAGATTATACCACAGTATCTTAAAATGATGACTGTGTTAATTTTCATGATTTGTCCTGCAGAATCCAACTGGTGTGATTTTCTGTAAGAGCAAACTACTTGAGAGCTGTATTCTCATCCCAGGTCTGTTGGCCTCTGAACACCAGTAAATGTCTCATCATATCTAGTGGTGTTCAAAGTTATCAGGAGGCCTACTGCTAGACATCAGGCACTCTTCCTTTTTGTAGTGTGGAAGGAAACTGTCTATTGAGCAATAGACAATTTACTTTCCTAACAGGTAAGGGGACTAGGCAGTTTTGTGGCTGCCTTACTCAGTAAAATTTATTTAGAGATTTCATGGTGGGTATTTAAGTGTTTACCAACAAAAAATATTTTCTTCATAGATCACAGCTTGTATACATAGAGTTGGCATTTTTCCCTTCCAGAAGAAGGCCATGACATTAACAAGATTAAAAATCTAATAAACAGTAAAAAGTAGGTATGGAGTCAGTGCAGACAAGACAATGTGTCACACCTTTAGGCCTTGTCAACATACAAAAGCTTCACCCATTTAATTGAACTTACTTTTAAATAAATCAATTTAACTACAGTCTCGAAGCCCTCATATAGCTACTTCTGCATCGTTTTACAAAAGGCTTACATTGATTTGCCTTAAGTAGATTTCTTACTGACTTAAGCTAAATCGCAAGAAACCTGTTGCAGGCCAGTTTAGGAGTGTTCATGTGGGTCTGTAATTAAATTGATCTGCCAAATAATTTTAGTGACAACAATGCAATTTTTGTGTTTGGAATTGCTGAAAGTAACTGCCAAATTGCAAGTACATTTACTGGCTTTTAGCCTTTAACATCAAAGATTTCTTCTCATAATTGCAATGTGATGCATTTGAAAATGTTTGTCATCTTACGTTCTACACCTACACACCTTCTAATGTTTAACCTTTTTGCTATTAATCTGTAAGTGTTTTGGTGTGTACTAGTCATAAAATCAATGATTTGCAGTATCATTAAACATCCCCACCCCCGCCAATCTAAATGTTTTTTGGTGGTTAGACTAACACATGATGATCCTAAGATGAGCCCATCTCCATTATATGATAGTTTGACTCTAAAACACACAGTAGCAAAACAAGGGAAACACAGGAAGAAGAATAGGCTGCAAGACTTGAAGTTGCAACTTTTCTTCCTCATTCCTTCATTATTATTGTTCAAGGTTGTGTCCTCTAAAGTTTACTCTCTTTAGGACATCCACAAGAAATTAGTACTTCTGAATAGCTCTCGGGTTAATTTTCCACCTTGGTAAATACTTGCTTGGAATTTCTTGTGATGGATTTTATTTAGTGCAGTAAGGTAAAGAGACTGTCACGCAAGGCCCCACCGCATACGTGTTCTCTCCTTCAAACCCCCTCTTTCTAGCAGTCTGACCCAGAGTTGACTCCCAGAAATAGGGAGAAGTAGTCATTGCAGGGAATATGCTAAAAAGGTGAGGGAATTCTGTATGTTGCCTGTTTGATTTGTGATACCAAGTGTCCTGTATGGTCACAAATTTTAGTTCTGAGGCTTCTCTTTGAAAGTGTCTTTTAGGTATCTTTTGAGAATCAGGGCTGTGAACCATAACATTTTCTCAGTAGAAGAATAAGGGGGAAAAGTATACAAGTTTTGTGAATTACATGTTTTCTTTTAGATTTTCAGAATGGACGGGCCATTCACATTGGACCAATAGAAATTACCTAATTCATTCACATGAAGATGCATAGAAATGACGTTTCAGAGGCTAGTGTTGGAGCATTGGGTGGTGTACTGGTTATTTCTCTGTTAATTTCTCAGCCATGAAGGAATGCTTTGTTCTTAATTGAAAGCAAACGGCTACAGTTTGCTGCAATGTAAATAACAGAACCTGTAGAAATTTCACTTTAGTAATGGACAGCTCTGTTAATGTTTTGCATCTAACTGATTCTTCATATCGAGTGAATAGAACCAGCCGTTTATAAACACAGAGTTAAGATACAGCTTTTATTCCAAATAGGCACCCAGACAATAAGGAAACATAAGGAAAACTGTTTCTTTCACATAATGAAACAAAACAAACTAAACAAAGGAATACAATGTCAACAAAATTTCAAAGTGCACCATAATTTTTAGGTTGAGTAAACTTATTTGACTGAGCTATCAGTAGAAATTAAAAGGAAACACACCACAACAGCTACAACTAAAGCAAAAACTCTACATTTTAAGTGTGTACGCGGCTTTGTTTTGCAAGAAAAGATGCAGTATCTACCTGTACTGGCAACAGACCTTGTTAACATGGTTACTGTAGATAGCTAGAAAGTGGATAGAAAACATTTTGCCTATACCAGAAAGGATTTTAAAATTCGTATCTATTCAATTTATTGTATGAATATTTATAGGAGATGTTTTTTTTTTTTTTAAACCCTAGTGAATCATAACCTTGTTATGCCGTTGTACTCAGAAGTCCACTAATCTTCTAAGAGACAACTGCTCCACAAAAAAAAAAAAAAAAGTTTCAAAAATACTCCTGCTTTACTTACTTTTTTGAAATAGATACTTGAATTACAGGTCTTGTAGGTATTTGCTATAACCACCAAACCATATAGTGTTCATGTCTCTCTTATCCAAATTACACATTTACTTTTGTGAAGATCCAAAATAAGAGATTGACAAAGGGATGGCAGAGACTAATATCCAGAAAGATGACTTGGGATATGGAAGACCCAGAGTCATGTCCCTTCTTCAGACTTGTAAAACTTCAACAGCAGACAGTGAAGAAGAACCATCCCACTATTTCTAAGATACTCTCTAGACTACATGCATTCAAGACTGAAAACAAAGAGGATAATTGGTACCCAGTTTTTCTGCTGAGCAGTGAATGCTATTGCTGCAGCACGGTAGAGCCAGTGCTGTTATCTTGTTCTTCTTGTTTACAACATTGGAATTATTGTAAACAAATACTCACTAGACAATAGGCAGACTATTCCTGTAATGTATAGTTAGGATAATCTCCTGGAGATGGGTGGATTTGGACTATACCTGGGCAGAAGTACTTTCTTTCTCTCTAATCTTTTTTTGCTTTTTGCTTTGAGCACCAATTACATTGTGGACCTGAGGAGTTCTAGAGAAAATGTTTTGTGGAAGCTGGCATGCTTTGGTTTTGGTTTCGGTGAATGAAGAGGGGGAAAAAATCCCATATGCCAATGTTATTTTCTTTTTTGATTAAATGGGCTGCACAATAACTAGAAGGTTATCTGGATTATTTTTATTATTTTTTATTACTTATTATTTATTATTTTATTTTTAAATTAGGATTTTGATGGTACTTGTGGTGTGAGCTTATGGTAGATGATTCTGAATTCTGAAATTCAAAGGTGGCATATCTGGGAGGATGATGGAGACTACATTATTTGCAGTCATTGCTACTTCTCAAAGGACAGCACAAAATGGTGGGAAAATCTGCAGCGGCTCATTCATGTTTTTAAATCCCTGCTTTGTGAAATGTGTTCTTGTAAAGAAGAAAAGGATGTTAAACCAGATTATTAAGTTCAGGCCCTGGGAAATATAATGGTGATATGCTTTTTTTATTATTATTATTCAGTTCCTTACATAAATACAAGAGAAGCTATACTAAAAAAAAACCTCATGTGACATACAGTTCATAGAAAAATTAAAGAAGTGAGTATAAATCATTATTCTGTGATGTTAAAGTAGCATATGAAATAGTAGGTGGCAAGAGGAACAGCAATGATCAATTCATTTTGCTGCTGAAGCGAACAAAATAGCAAAGAGACAGCAGGGCCACTGAAAGGATAAAACTTTGACATAATAGAGGGCCAAAATGGATTCTTCATCCTAATGATTATGAACTGTGGAGGTGGTAATATTCCAGGAACAAAGAGTGATTTTGCTCACGTTTTTTCCTTCTTTCATAGCACATGAAACATTAAAAGTCTTTATCACTATATGAGAGCAGATGATAATAAGGCAATTAGAACGATCAAAAGCTGACAAAGAAGCAGGCTTAGAAGAATCATATATCAGAATTCAGGAATTATTAGCAATAGAAAATGGAAGGTCTTCTGCCAAGAGGGCTAATAGATGTGATCAGTAGTAGGGGAGAGGAAGATGTTTTTGTAGAGTAGTGGGAGCTAAGGGAATGCACTAAATATCCTTGTGAAGACGTAGAAAATATTGGCAAAATTACAGGATATTCAGGCACAAAACTTGACAAATACTGAGAGGTCTGTTGGCATTGATTCATAAAGAGGACACAAAGACTGATAAATGTGTTTAGTTCAAACATTACTAAATTAGTGGATAACTGTGAAACAGCTACATGGCAGAATTTATTGAGGTTTTAGGAAAACACTTGATATTTAGATGGATTTAAAAAGTCATAAAATATCATATCAGCCAAACCTGTCAAAGAGTAGTGTGGGCTGTGCAAGTATTCAGTAATCCAGAACAGCATGACATAGAAAATTCTAATGATTTACTTAAGCTCTTTGTAGTTAAATTCATGGGATTACCGTTAACTATGTATCTTAGATTTTGAAAAAGAAATACTGCCTTCACGGAGAATTAACAATTATGCATCATTGGCTATCTGATTTTTCTGTGTGTTAGTGGTACATACACTTGCTGACATTTCCTGCACATCTTGCAGCATCTCATGAACCTCTTATAAACTACCAATCAAGGTGAATGGGAGAAGCAGCAAAGGAAGTGTCTGCTGGAATCTAGAACAGTTAGGCACAGCTAAACAGATACAGACTGAATCACCTACTTATTCCAGCTCTCTCTTTTTATATACTGCAGCCTCAAAGTAAATCATGTGCTCCTGGTACAGTCTTATTACTTCATTAAAGTCTTTCCAGTTTGTCAAAAGCTATACAGAATGGCATCACATACAAAAAGTATTATCATCTTGTTGGAGGGAAGTGAAGGTAACATTACTGTGATTCATTTTTAGTGCTGGGTAATACTTGGAGATGCATCATGAATACATTTATTTTTGTAGTGGAATAAACCACACTGTGCAAAGACTTCCTTGAAGAATAGTGTTACATGTAGAGTATAGTACAGTACATTACAGCTCTGCTGCTATACTTAAGACTCAGTTGACACTTCCATTATCCTCTCCTGATTTATTGCTAGCATTCATACTACAGAAGCATCCAGAAGTCCCAACTGAGATCATGTCTGAATTGCTCTGCAGAGCTTTCAGTTGGAGTGGGTAAAAAGTGGGAGGGGAAACAAAATGATGAGATGACTTTTCTAAGACTGAGAACCAATTCACTTAGGAGGTGAGAGATGAGAGGGGTCCAGTCTGAAAGCTGAATAACCACAGAAGCTGAGACCTGAACTTGCAGGAATTTGCTTTTAGCTTCAGCTCAGCTCTCTGGTAATACAATCACATTGCTTTCAGCTGAGGACAACTCTGCCAGCAAATAAAATGAGTTTGCACCTACCTATTTTATTATAAATGGACATATTCACACTGACAGCACCTGGTTTAGAACCTATATTTCCTGATTCTCATTCCAGCCAGCTCCTCACTCTATTACATTCCCCATCCAGACAGGCCTTTAGGTATTGTTGCCAATTTATTCCAACTAGATACTTGCCTAAAAATGTGTCTTTTTGTTTTAGAATATTTATGTAGATTAGGTGGTTATTTCCAAATAAACAAATATTGTTCACTTGATCTCTTTATGTCTATCACTGGTTACAACTGGATTGGATTGCTATGGGGAAATGTACTAAACACACTGCTCAGTAAAAGGACAGGGTTCTGCAAATGCCTACTGTAATTTTTCTTTGGCTGTTTGCAAGGCAAGTTAGCAAGTACTATTTACTTTAGTTTTTATTTTAATCAAAGGTATAAGTATCTATTTTAATCTCTATGCCTAGAGAAGGCCTTTATCCTTATATGAATGATTAATGCATAAAAATGCTCTGTAGTCTTTTCAGAGGTGCAAGGGGCAATCAGTCGTAGAGCTTGCAATGAATGCAAGTATTGATTTGCTAATATGAAGTAATTTGTGTGATCTGAATATAGTGCATACAATGTGTGCAAATTGATTCCAGTTAATCATCTTTGACTGTTCTCCTAAATCTTGGTAAGTGAAAGCCCTGGCTTTCCCTACTCAGGTTTCTTGGTGGCTTTCAAAGGATTGATTTCCCTTTAAATCTTTGGGCCCTGATCCAGTGTACCACTTGATAGCCGGCTTAAATTTAGCCACATGGGCATCCATAGTAACTTCAGTAGAAAATAGTTGCATACTCAAATTCAAATGCATGCTGACATATTTTGTGGGATAAAGGTCTAAGCTTGTATCTTATGTTATTTTTATTAAATAGCAATTACTAGACAAAGATATTGTCAGCTTAATGTCTGACAGAACTGGATTGATTTAAGAAAACAGAGCAAAATGGAGTTAAATTAAATACATCCATTTTACAGCATATATTTGCTACACTATTAATGAAAAGTTTAACATCATTAATTAATCTGAACAACTCATAAAATGGTTGTTAAATAGTTCTGATGGGAAATCCATGTCTTGTAATTTCAAACTTACCAACCTGAATGCATAAAAAAATATATACATTTTTAGGGAATGCTAACAGTTAATACATCCTTTGACTGCAGTTTCTATTAAATATATTTATTAAGCAATTTTAAATAGAATGGTAATATCTGAAACATGTGGATAGTATGATATTAAAAGACAAACCTGTAGATGGAATAAATTCAGATATTGAAATAAATGTTAGAAATCATTATTAGCTGTAGTATCCTGACCACATTACAAATTGACTTTGCAAATTATAGTTTGGCTACATAAAGTCTCCACCACAACTGAATTTGAGTAATAGCACACTTGTCTTTTATCTGTTGCAAGCTATTTTTTTGTTGTTGTTCAGTTGGCTTTGAAGCTAATCAGTTCTTGGGGCTGTCTGAATTTCAGTAATATATTGAATACATAACATTTTATCTCTACTGTGATCAGATGAACCATAATGGCACAAAAAGCTTTCAAAATGCACAAAAACACATTTAACATATGGACTTAGGCAGCTGTATGGCCATATGATTATTCACATCATTTTCTCTCTCTCTGTCTTTTTTTTTTTTTTTTTTTACATATTTGTGTGAACATAAGTGTTTTCCATTGAATGTTTGTAGAAAGCGATAGAAATAAGTCCCAAATGCATCCTGATGCATCTATAACTGAATGCATATCTGCAAATCCTTTTGCTATTGCTTAGTGGTACAAGTGCTGTTCAACTTGTGATGCTATAGTAAGAAATGGTTTCTAGGTACCTCTTCAGTCTTTAATATAGCCACCAGTAAAATATACTTTTTCTGGATTTTTTTTCAACTCTAAATAATACCAATAAGACTATGATATTTTAAGGCCTTGTATAAAGTTAATATGGAAGTTACAAAAAAAAAAAAAAAAGAAACTAATTAACGGGAGCCTTAACTTCAGTGGAAACCTGGTGGTCTTAGTTGTAATGCTGGTACATTGATGATTCAGGACAAGCAAATGCATGCAAGAGAATAAGTAAAGACAAGAGGAAACAGAAAACACTGAGCATAAGCATCTGTCATCTCATACCTCTCAGGAGATGACCATGATGACCATCTGAAAACAGTTGCAGAGGCTAATATGTTGGCAAGAATGGCTTATTTTCAAAATGAGAAGCATTAATAGCACCAAAAATTCTGAAAGCACATGATTTAATTAGCACATGGAGAGGGAGAGAAATTAATGTATTTTTAATAATTGATCATCACTACATAGTAACTTCCATATTAAATGTGCTAATTACATTAGATGCAGAGAACTAAGGGTTTCCTTTCTCATATTGCTATGTGCATGTGGTATTGTGAGAAAGATTTTGTCCCTTCCAAAAGCAGACATAGGACCAGGATACAAAACAAATTTACCATGTGTATAGTTCAGTGGGACAATGCATCTAATACAGTTTGACAGCTACTTCCTACAAGAGCTTGCGTGCTCTTTGTCATATCCTAAGCACAGGTTGATTTTATTCTCCTCTAACTCATATAACGTGGCTTCTTTAGACTTGTGTGAGGCCAACAAAGGCAACGCTGTTGATACAGACATGCAATGCAACTATTCATGCACTTGCTATTTCTTGCACACTGTTAAACAGATATCATATTTCTGTCATCTGACATGTCTGCTGCCAAAAAAAAATAGTTATTTTTTTAAGCCATAG
The DNA here is from genome assembly GCF_963932015.1 of Anas acuta. NCBI lineage: Eukaryota > Metazoa > Chordata > Aves > Anseriformes > Anatidae > Anas > Anas acuta. The sequence continues at coordinate 36,271,878 of NC_088982.1, forward strand.
TAATTTACTAGTTTGGTAGAAAAAAATGGTATCTCCATGAGGAGTGTTTGTTGATATATTGTTGTTGGGAAACCCTGTTAGTGCAAAGGTGGCCTCAAGTCAAGGTAGCTGTCAGAGCTACAATGCCCATTCCTGTATATGGTACAAGAATACCACATTATTTACAAATCCATATGAAATGTTAATAAAGATAATAATAATAAAGATAGAATTTACAAGTCCAGATTCTTCCTGAACTTTCCGAGCCTGCAGATTTGGGACAGATTTTCTCTTAGCACTTCTTAATCCGAGTTGTCAGAAGATACATTTGTTTCCATGATTTTGGAAGGTAAATAGGTAAGTGTGTGTGCAGGGGGGAAGGAGGAAAAGAATGAAAAAATTGAACAAGACATTTAGTAAAGTGTCACTGAACTTTAATTCCTGATAGCTACTTCTGGTTTAGGATTGCAGTGAGTTTTGGTTAAACGTGCTTTGGCAGCAATGGGAATATCTTTAATATACGAGTTCGTGCATTTCAACATGCTTCTTTGTCTCATTTTTAAAAACACTGCATTTTAGAACTTCATAAAATGAATAAATGGAGTTAATTAATGCCTAACTGTGCTTGATCTACTGTTTTTAAAAAGCTTAAACTAATCCTAAAGAGAATTATATGAGGATATGATGGGATTAAACTCATCTTTGATTATGCTTAACATTTCTTCTGTACAACTACGTAGAAACCCTGCTCATATAATAGTGTGATGGACACCTGGATTATTTAAAGGAAAGCCTGGCTATTTTTCTTGCTGGAGGACAAACCCTCCATTGCTCTTCAAACATAGAATGTATTTTCTTGCTAGTACTAGCTGCTAAAGTGGGAAAACCTACACATCTCTAAAACATGATTGTAGTCTATGAATGATAAGCAGACATTTAAAAGCAATTGTGTGTGTGTAGATTGTGAACACTATGGGTTAAATTAAAGATGTGAGGTGCAAGATCAGGGTGTGGGCCTGGCTGAGGTCCATGGCTGTGGGATGGGGCTTCATCATCATGCTATCATCAGAGAGCTATGAGGTCCCCTTTCTACCTGTTCCAGGCTTTGCTGCCAGCACACCAAGAAGCTCTATTTCCACCCATGCCCTTCAGAAGCAGGCCTTGTCTGTGTGTCCTCCCGCACGTGCTGTTACTTTCAGACCCACTGAATTCCTCTGGCTGCTGTTATGTCCTCTGGCATAAGAAGCCTTTAGGTTCAGCTGAAGAACCTAGAAGACTGATGCTACTGAAGTAATGTAATCTTCATACATATGGCACAGCCCAAAGTATCTGTTGTCTTTCTCGTGATAAGATCAAAGAAAAGGCCCAACTTACCTAGAAGAAATTCTGGCAAGCTTTCTGGATACTCACTTGATTCCTTCAATAATAATAGAACAGTTTTAAGGTTGAGGAATGACACATAAAGAGCTTGTCCTATGGTCTTTGGCACTCTGTGGCTCTTTTAGTACTCTGTTTTCCAAAACGTACTCATGCCTTGTAACTCACACAAGTTTCCTAGGGTTGCATTAGTGCATTTAAGATGGCAGATGGGTCATCCTAGACTGGTTCATAAAAGCAAAATAAACTCAATATTCTTCCACAATTAACCATGTGGAAGAAACCTTATTTAACCTCATCATGTTTGGAAGAAACCTTATTTAACCTCATCATGTTGTGGGTTCTGAAATATTTATCTTTGTTTCAGAGGGTGAGAAATATATCTTCAGAGTCTATGTCTCTCATGTCTCCTTTATCTTGTTTGAATACTGTGGCCTTTTTTTTTTTTTTTTTTTTTTTTAATTTTTAGTCTGAGAGATGTTTTAGTTTGCATCATTTTTAAATTCTTCTTCACCTGGCAGAAACATCAGCCAGGAGTGTAGTAATTCATGTGGCAAGTAAACAGAGGCGTAGCTTCCTTTCCCTTAGTAAAGCATTCTGTGGCTATACTTCTGCAGCAACTCTGGAGTCCTGTGCTGTGAGCTGTGAGACCTTTGCAGAATGCCTGCCTAATGGGTCACATGCAGCTTCATGGAGCTGTAGGAGAAAGGAACTTGGAAATGAAGTGGCTCACTTGAAAACAAATCTGAAATTATTTAAGTCAGTCATAAAAAATTTGAGTGTTCTGTGCCTAACCTTGCACCAACGCTTACCCAAATAAGAGCCAGATAAACTTTGTTACAGATAAACATAGCTGTAAGTCTTAAAAACCAGGTCTGGTTGTTGACTCTATACAATAATTAGAATTAGTTGAACTCAAATCCAACTGTTCTATCACTTAGTTGAAGGATTTAGTAGATATCTGAGGATCACTGATCTGAGATTCAGCAGCAGTGCTCCTTAGATGACTGTGTAAGATCCACTGTTGTAAAACAGGCCAAAGTACTTTGAAAGCATAATTAATACATAAAATTCTTGTATGCTGTGACTTCAACTCTGCCTGAGAAAAACAAAACAAAACAAAAAACAAACAACTTTACAACATAGCAAGCAGTAACAACAAAAGCGTATTTCCTTAAACTGTGAAGGTTTAAGCTAGCCACCTTTACTTGAAGACATTGATTTAACAAATCTATTTTTATGTTGGCTGAGCCACAACAAAGGTGGAATTTAGCTGGGAGCCCCAAGACATCCCTAATAAACGCAGCTGAAACATCACCTCCTTGATGAGGTATACCTGGCAGGACAAAGAAACCTTGATGGATGTGGAACAAAGAAGCCATGGTAATGAATTGACCTTCCAGGAAAATGGGAGTAACCAACAGCTGTCCTGGGAACTAATGTCCTACACCCTCTTACACATCTGCATCAAAAAGATATAAGAAATATATTGCTATCTATCCAAAATAAGCTTCTTTACTTTGGAGAGTTGTGTCTTTATTTTACTCATTGAGTTGCCCTGTTATCATTTGGACATCCTGTCATTCATCACCAGGAAGCTGGACAGTACTGCGTCAGGATTGAGTTTACTTCCATGTCTGTTAGGAAGCGGCACTGGGGCTCTGCAAGGTTGCAGCTCCACTTGAAAGCAGGAGGTTTATTCTGTTAGCCTGTATAACAGTGCATCTGCTGTATGTTAATGAAGCTTGCTCATCAAGCAAATTCTTGTGTTCACTGCAAACAATACAAGTTCTGGTTTTGCATTGCAATGTGCCAGGATTTTGCTTATTCTTGCTTGTTATAGGAGCGGTTCTGTTACATGCCACCTGGTCAGAACATTTACTTCTGAGGTTCTGGCCTTTGGTCTTTGTTTTTCCAGTGCTGAAAACAGCAACTTGCTAAACCGAATGCATCCTCCGAACATAGTAACAGCAGAAAATAATATATATTGTTTTTCTTGGAAGTTGTTCATATGCCAGAGAATCTTCATGATTTTCCCATGGAATTTTTTTCAGCCCTTCATTGATTCTCATATTCACTATAGTTTCTTTCCAAAAAGGGGTAATTTATTTTTCCTACTATGGGCTCAGCTGAACATCGTAGGCTTGAAGGTTCAGCTCAAATACTGATAGTTTTTTTCCATACCAAGGAAAAGGACATCCAGAGAGTCAGTTTGGAAGGAAGGAAATTTAAAAGAGGAAAGACAAAATGCAGTGGAACTACATACAGAAAGAGTTTCAGTATTTTCAGTTCACAGAAGAAATTCAAAATGCTTTTGGTGCTTTTGGATTAACCAGTGCATAAATAGCTGTTTTGTTATAAAATATCAAGCCTTTACAGTTCTGCTTAGATGCCTCTCCTGGAGAAAATCTTTGTTAACATAGAAACATATCATAACTGACTTTGGCCAAGTATAGTGATGACATAGCCAGCTGAGGACTGAACCCAACACAGCAGCTACAGAAAGCATAGAGGGGAAGCTTAGTCTTGCAAAATTTTGTTTCTGGTGTTCTTTTGCTATGTATTTGTCTTGTCAGATGATTTTTTGTGAAGACGAGATGAAAACATATAATTAGTTACACTCGCTTTATTGCCTGAAGGGCTTCAGGAGAGATACCTTGAATATCTGCCATTCCTGATGGAAACAGCTCCATTAGCACAGTGGGTATAAGGAATTTAAGGAATAGGTGAAGTACAACTTTATTTGTTAGTGCAACATAATATGCCTTACAGAACTTATCATGTGGGTTTGCTGCTGGAAGGAGAATGTTTTAAGGGTTTCTAGTGGGAAGAAAATGCTGCCTTTCTGCCAAGACGGTAAAAAAAAAAATAAATTCCACTGCTGTATAGTGGAGACAAAAGCTCTGAGTTTATTTGAACTAAGATGATGCACAAGATCTTAATTTTAGGTGAAAAATAGAGTAGAATTTCTAAAAGAATTTCTCAGAACTATTCTTGTGGTAAGTCAGAAATAACAGGAGACATTTCATGTGAAAATGTCTGGAGACTTAAGATTTCTGAAGAATTATCGTAAAATATTTTTGTCTTTTAAAAGAAACAACTCTCTTCTAGGGTCCAAACACATAAACCCTTTGGTGCCATGATCATATTATGGCTTTAAAAAGGCAGAATAGAGAGACACAAATTTAGAAGCTGTTTTGTATGGTACTTGAAATGTGGAGTACTGCTAGGCCTGAAGGCAGAGGAGACAGAGAGATAGTCAGGATGTCTGCTTTTTTTTTTTTTTTTTTTTTTTTTTCTTTTCTTTTTCACCACTTATTAACTAAGTGAATCTCACCACTTCTGTAGCTGCAGCAGGTCCTGTCTATTACAGGCTCTAAATAAATAAATAAATAATCTGCTCCTTAGAAAATGCAATTAAGCTCTGTTGTTTGTTTTGGACTTATTTTGATGGTAATGTAGGAAGGGCATATGTTTCTTCGAGCTTGTGCTCACAACTTCAGTCTTCTGAGACACCTTTTGACACACACTGAATTGGAGATTTTTTTTTACCCCAGGGTGCTTTCAGATGACATGCAGCTCTGTGATTTTCAAAAGCAGCAGCAGCTCCAATTGCTCTGTGCTCTAATGTTATCAAACAACTGTATGTACGAGGACGGCGATTCTCTTGCCTATATGTCTGTAACACTCTTTGCATATAAAATTAAGGAGAAGAGCACAGGACATGCCCACTTACTATCTACCATATCTTAAATCCTAGATAAACAGTTTTCAGTTTAGCTACAATTTACAGATAGCACATCTGACATACATTTATTCTGGAGTTCTGTCCTCCGTATTTCACTGTTAGGTAAGTTTATTTCTTTGCATTCTGATTTTTTTTTTTTTTGTTGTTGTTGCTATTTCTGACAATTTGTTTAATGAGCAATTGGTAGTGAATATGTCTACTAGGAAAGGGAGTAGCTGTTCTCAACTTCTGAATTGATTTGCAAATTCAGCTGTCAAAAAGACCCCAAGAGGAAACCGCAGTAAAACTTTGTTTTCAATTAAGCTTGTATCTCCCCAGCAGTGCTCTGGGCTGTTGTGAGAGGCTCCTTCACATCTAGACTGTCGGAGATCAGACACTTCACAGAGGTAATGCCTTTGGCCCTTAAGGGAAGGGAAGAAGTGAACCACAAAGTACCTCTTTTGGGTGAGACAGTCAGCGTATCATTAGCTGAGATGACTGCAGGTCTTGCTCTTCCTCAGCCGGGATTCAAAGGTGTGACAATGGAGATCTGGGAATGAGAGAGAGAGAAAAAGAAAAAGCAGGGGCTTTTGCATAGTCTCTCCCATGTGTTTGGCACAGTATTTTGCTTTTATTGTGTTACGGAAAAAAAAAAAAAAAAAAAAAAAAGAGGAAAAGAAACAATAGGCCTTCCAAGCTACCAGGGTTAAAAATTATCTAAACTTCGTATACATGAAGTTTTAATTACACCATTTTATTTTGTGTGCATGCTTTGGTCAACAGCATTCAACGTTTTGTGTGAAAGCAAGGATTTCTTACTTTTAGCAGCAGCTCCTGATGGGAAAAGACGTCTTGACAGTAGGTGGCAGTGCAGCTCTTTCTTTCCAGAATTGGACACAGCAGCATAAATCTAGCATTTACAAAGTACAGCCTTTTCCAGATGCAGGCCTCAGGGCCATATTCAGTCCTGCAATTCACTTCTCATTGCTGGGGATGTCTCATTAGGAGATTAACTGTTTAAAATGCAGTGCTAATGTGAAAGTTTTAATTGGGAAATCCTGTGCATGTTAAATTAATCTTAAGTACTTTTATCTAGAATGCCTGCTTCCTTTCCATGGCACTTTGTTTTTTTAACCACCTCACATTCTTTTACATCACATTAAAAAACTTGAAATAGGCCGACAATGCTTTTTACATTAGACTTTGTTGAAGGCGATTTGCAAAGCTGGTTTCTGAAGCCTCTGAAATGCTCAACTAGAGGGGTTCCTACATGCAGTGTGAGCTGAACGGTGCCAGTGCTATTGTATATTGGCAGACAGTTTCTATCTGTGGAGAGATTGCAGGGCAAAGGTTTCATCCTAGCCACAGCTTATGTTTCATGGATAAGTGTGTTATGCATTAGGAAATTCTGAGAACAACTGGGATTTGCAGTTTGAAAGAAAAGTGGTTGGTAACTCAGCTAAACATTTAGGCTGAGATTTTCAAAGTGGCCCTGGGGATTTTAGAGACTAGAATCTCAGGCTGCTGATAAAATCCTCAGCCCTTAGGCCTATTTTCTTTTCTTTCTAGTGCTTGTACTATAGTTTTTAATTTGACCATATCACACACACAGAAGTCTTGGTGTCTGATAGAAGAGGGCAGGAAAGGAAAAAGTTGCCGCTCTGCCAAGGTATTAATTATATTCCAATTATTACCTTATATGCACAGTGCAGGTTTTGTCTGCTTACTTTTCTAGTTGCCGTTGCTTTTAAAGTCTTGATCTTTCTCAGGGGCACTGTGTGTACCATTTGGCTGTCCTTTTGTCCTCTTTCCAGAGAACATTTTTTTTTAGAGAGAGTACTTTGGACATAGCACTGTTGTGAATACCTTTTCCATATTTACCAGGCTGGCTGAACTCAAACAGAAGAGTTCTTTCACTTGTACTACATTGCCTAGTGCTGAGATTCCTGAAAGGGAGTAGTCTGCAAAGTGGTTAAAGGTAAACAGCTTACCGTCTGTTTAACACACGTATTTTAGACTTTGTGATTAAATGGGATTATTTTTTGGCAAATAACCTTCTTTTTTTTTTTTTTTTTGTTTTCTTTTCTTTTTTTCTGAGCGTCTGGAATGAAATGCGGTCAAAGAAGTCAAATGATAAGGATCAGTCCCTTAGCAATGGCCATGAAAAAATGGAATTTGACCCATCATGATTTAGAGTTTTTCTCTGTGTTTGTAGGTAATGTCACTTCTGCAGATGCTGAAATACCATTAAAAGGACTCAGAGAGATGGTTTTGGAATAGTGCATATAATTACTTGCATTTTGGGCTACTGAATATTCTCTTTAGATCATATATAAACAATGTAGCATAGAAATTACTATGGTTTTATCAGCATTAAATTAAACGACAGTAATGCATTTTGGGATATGTGTCTCAGCTATGAAAGCTAAATTTCACATTCATCTCTTCCGTGGAATGCTTTCAGGATAAAGAATATGAAGCCCACCCTTTGGCAGAGGAGTTGGAGCAAATCTGCCAGTGCCGAGGTTTTCATGGGGCTTTAGCAGTTAATACTTAAAATGCAGATGCTCATGTTTGTTGTTTGCATGATTTCAAGGATTCTGATGAAATGTTCCATCTGATCTAGTTTCAGAAAACCCAGGGAAATGTGTTAAAGGGCATGATTCATGTCTTGCATTTGTATTTGCAGAGAATAAGAAAAACATAAATATTATTCCAAACTATAGATACTTAAAAAAAATATTGAATCTTATCTTGCAGTGTTACCCATCTTTTTTATAAATGTTATATAAGGCAAACATCATGCTATATTATTGAGGGTGGTCTAATTTTATTTTCCTAGAACACAAAATTATCATGTGTGATTAAACAGTGAAATAAAATATTACTGAGACATTTGCCTCCAGTCAGGGAGAACATGGCTGAAGGGATTGCAGTAAATCTTGCATCAGATAAGGCCCAGTAAACCTATATATACATACATATATGTATGTGTGTGTGTGTGTGTGGAGGGAGTGGGATATAAGGCTGAAGTAATTTTAAAAGGAGACTTAGTATGATAAGGTATTTGGAAAGAAGACGCATGGAAATGCTAATCCTTGGCAAAAAGGACTATTTCCAATGTTTTGATAATATTATGGTACATTGAGAGCTAGGTCAGCCAGCGTTTTCAAAATTAAGTCGTTTGGGGACGTTTGTAGTCAAGTGCTGTCTTTTGATAAGGGGAAAGGTTCGGAAGTTTGAAAGGAAGCTAGTAAATGACAAATTGTTTTGCATGTGGGAAAGGGAAAACAATGGGAAAGAATTCTCTGCTAGCATATTGATCCCCCAAAAGATGCCAGTAGCTTCATGGTTAGCCTGCAATGAAGTCATTAGATAACTGACAAGTTAAGTTGAACTTTAAGCCTTGGTAATAAATTGTGAGTGTCCACAGTTTAGGGTAAATTAACCAATTGGATATTAGAACCAATGTGATGGTTTTCAAATGATAACTGTAGCAGAGCCTGCATAGAATAGATTGATATATTAGAACCGTTAACATCTGTTGACGTGCAACTCATATTTTAAAGAGGGAAGTTGAATTTTAATTCATATTCTGAGCCAGGTTTTTCTGCTTCTCCAAATGTATGTTGCTATCAAAGAAGATGTACATATTTAGCTTAACAAAGATAGTCTCTTTCTTTGCGTATGCTTTAATATAATATTCCTGAGAAGTGCCAAAGCTCTGGAAATAGAAGCCTTCCTTTTTTCAACTCGACAAGTGCAGCATATTCTGCTGCAATGAGTCTGTCTACATAGGCACAGCTCTGTAATGGGGAGAGCATTTACAAAGGTCACTGCAGGTCAGTCCCCAAATAACTCAGTACAGAGACTTTTTACTGAACTGTCAATGAAGATATCCACACTGTATTGCTGTTGCCCACACTGTAGGCATGCAGAACATGACACAGATCCAACTCAAAAGGCATGTGACAGTGTTTTTTTTTTTTTTTTTTTTTTTTTTTTCTTTTTCTTTCTGTTTGTTTATTTGTCTTTGCTCACCTCTGTTCAGGACCTGAGCAAAAATAGATAATGGCTTTGAGCACCATATTGTGGAAATGTACTTAGCAAAAGATGCCACTTGGTGATGGGTTTCATGCTGGGGACACCAGAACTAAACTCTTATCGGTAATCTCATTTCACATAACACATGCAATATAAGTAATTCAGCATCCTTAGATTACATTAATTTTAGCTACTGTTAATCTATACTGAGCAGTTAATCTAAAAATGAAAGGCTCTGTATTCTGTTATTATTACTAATTCCCTGACCCATGCAGTCCCCTTGCTTGTATCATTGACAGAACATTAATAACTAGTCACAGTAAAGTATTATTTAGTTTCATTTGTGAGTCAGTTGAACAGCCGCAGTGTATTGACACTTTTAGTCCACTTAATTAAACCCAAAAGTACAAAACAAAAGCAATTAATTACAGCAATCAATAAATATTAAATGTGAAGTACTGAACACAAAATCAGGGTTCCATGGTGCATTGTAACAAAACAGATTTTTGAAAAAAGATAAAACCTGGGCTATACACTGTTTCTTGGAGGGCAGAATTTGCTGAGAATTTAAGAGCACAAATGGGGTAGAATTTCCTATCTGGGACTACTGTTAGAGCTTTATCTGAAGTGGTTCATAAAACATACATGGGTTTTACAGTGATAAGTAAAATAAACATATTATACATACAACAGCCAAGAAATGGTGTAAGGTAAAAATCCATTGACACCTATTGAAATCAATATGTTATACAAACAGTGCACTCTGTTTGCAAAGGAACCTTCAAGAAGGCATTCCTTAAAGAAACAGAATGGGTACAATTGCATAAAATGGAAAATGTCTTTAGATTTATTTACTTTTTATTCAGATGTTAAACTTATCTCTTGCCCATATGCTGTTTTGGGAATATCACATTGAAAAAATAGTTTAGTGTCTCAATTTAATGTACTAGCTAATTTGTGAAATTTACTCTCCTAAATTTACTCTTCCCTGGACATCAAGTTGGACTTTCAGTTGTCTCCGTATCCTTTATTTAAGGTTATATAGTTATATTAATATTGTATATTAAACTGAATACTAAAATAAGGTGGTCCTTCTTTCACTATTACTTTGTCATGAGTCAAATTAATCACACTTGAACAACTTTTAAAAACTATTCCTCAAGAGTTTTCAAACTATTAAATATTTTTCTATTATAAGGACTCAGAACTGTTCACTGCAGAGAATAAAGTACCACTTTTGCATACATTACACAAACATTTCATGCTTCGTGAATCCACAATAAATTTTCTTGCTGATTACTCATGTAATCTAAGGATCTCCTGCTGTTTTATGGAGAGTCTTATTAATTTCATTCAAGTAGTAAAATTAGCACCTGTAGAGAACCCTTTATGATTTTTAAACTTTTATCATATTTGTCATAACCTACTTCATCTATCATGTAACAGCTAGTTTATTTTACTTCCAAATCTATTAATTCGCAAAGATTTTTACTGAGGAAAAAACATTAAAAAAAATAAATAAATCATGTCAGCAGTGTTTAATATTGGTGGTAGTTTCAAGTATTATCACCAGATCTGGAAGCTAGATTATTTTGGGTCAAGTACTGAAATTCCAGTGTTCCTTTCCAAGTCAGGAGTGCTGAGACATATGCGTGGAACTTCCGAGTCCGCACATGTCAGTAGAAATTGATTAAAGTACTTAACTCATTTGTTAGTGTATAGGTAGAGATTTTGTTCTTGGATGGCCTGACCTCTAACTGGTGGATTCACTTATATAACATAACTGGATTGTAGAATACAAAAGGTTAATGGTGAGTCTTCGGAGGGGGAACATCAGGACCGTTGGCCTTCCAGCTGAGGCAGAGCGGAACAGAAGCCATGTCTTGAATTCAGCTTTGATAAGCACAGTTTATGAAAAGTTTTGGCAGGGTTCTGCATATATGTTGTCTTTTTCTTCTTTGCATGGCTGATTCTCAGTAATGCAAGTCTTCAGCAAACCTATACATACATAGCCTTAGATGGACCAAATATTAAGGTAAACATTAACATTATAAAGAGGATTGTTAAGGCTAATGTACATAATTGAACATAGAAATTATGTTAGTGTGAAAGTATTGTATTGCTTATTATGTTTGGAGGCTTTTTTTTTTTTTTTTTTTTTAATGATATTCTGAGTCATTTCACTTGCACTGCCTGAGAGGAGAAAGATATCTTTTGTTATCCTAACTGGGATATTAACCTGTGATTGCTGCAACAAGAGGGTCAGGCTGCATGTAATTTGGCCTGCTCTGAAGTGGAGGATAGTGAAGATAGGATGTGTGTTTTCCGATATGAGTTTAAAGCTCAGGTATGGCACTCTCCATATCTCTCCACTGTAACTCTCACAGGCCCTTGGGTAGATCACAGCCTTGTAGAAATAATCTGAAAGGTTTATTGTGATGCCTTGATTCTGTGGTGTTTTGGGATGTTCTTAATTGCTTTTGATGATAATCAGTGGCCTGTATACCCTGATAATTATGGTGAAAATAATCATTTAGCAGAGTTTAGACTCTTGCAGATAATTAATACTCCTTTTTGTTATTATTGAATTAATTGCTGCTTCAGTTTCAAATCAATCTGTACAGCATAATGGCCACAGGTTTTTGTAGCTGTCTACAAAAAAGTGAAGTTAGGAAAAATATGTGCAATTAAACATTTTATCTTTTAAAATCATTATGTCCTAAATTTACAATAAAAGACATTGATTAATGCAATTAGCTTGTTCTAGAAGGAAGCACTGTTCCAAGAAACGGGAGTTACAAAGGAGAATTTATTTTGCATATTTCACCTACCTCCTTCTCTATTACTAAAGAGAACCTGACTATGTATGTATGCTTTCTACCCTAGGTACACCGTTGTCTTCTGCAAAAGCAATGGGCTGAAGCTTATAATTGTGTCACACTTAATATTTTCACGTTGAAAAACTATTTTACATTGTACTCATTTGAAATTACATTTTTATAAAGCATTGTCCTCGTACATATTTTTTTCAGAAATTTTCCCTCTTCTAAGGCATAGTTGTACCCTTGTAATACATGGATAGTGAAGGGCCAAAGGACTCGAATAATGCTTGTTTTTCTTCAGTTACTTTTCCATCAATACAATTTCTCTTAATGTATGTAGCCAGAGGAGGGCAGCAAAGCTGGTAGAAGAGCTGGAAGGCTCTTTGAAGAGAGACTGAGGACGCTTGGGTTGCATAGTTTGGAGAAGAGCAGGCTGAGAGGCGGCCTCCCTGATCTCTGCAACAACTCCTGAGGGGGAGAAAAGGAGAGGGAGGCGCCTGTCACTTCACCTCAGTAACTGACAGGATGAGCAGGAGTGGCACAGAGCTGCACCAAGGCAGGTCTGAACTGGACATTAGGAAACATTTCTTTATTGTGAGGGTGGTGAAACACTGGAACAGGCTTCCTAGAGAAGGTGGTTGATGCCCCAGGCCTGTCAGTGTTCAAAAGACATTTGGACAATGCCTTAATGTGCTTTAACTTCTGTTTAGTCCTGCAGTGGTCATTTGAAATTGACTATTTTTTAGGTTCCTTCCAAGTGAACTATTCTAATTCTGGCATGTATATTCTAGGCAGACCATTTGTTCTAAATCTGGATGCTGTGAAAAGTTTTTTGTTTGTTTGTTGTTACTTTAAAGTATAAAACCATGGAAGAGTTCACTGGTTTCACTTGTAGAGATTTTTGCAAGAAAGGGACCTAACAGATTTTGGATGCAAATTAGGTGTGTTGACACTGGTAATCTAATTTTTTAAAAAGAGAATTATTTAATATATATATAAATATTTTTTCCATCACCAAAATACTCACGCTTTAACTCAGAAGAACATTTAAAAATTCTGTATTTAGCAATGTCTAACTTCAGGGAAACAGAGGAAAAAAAGCTACCCCAAACCCAGTTCTCTTAGTCTTGATTTCCTTCAGGGCATTTGCTAGCATGTGGGAAGGGTGGGATAAATTCATCACTGGCTGAGTGTTATTTCATAGAACTAAAATTGTTTCTTTGGCCACTGTCTTGCAGTTATGCCTCTGCCTCATTTGCTATGGGCTGCATTTTCATGAATTGTAAAGTTGTATGCTCTTCTGCTTGTGTTTGTCAGAGTTACAGAAGCATCCCTTGAAAGGAGATGATATTTTGTAAATAGATCTTGGGATGCCCTTATTGTGTTATCAAGAGAGATAATAAAACTGGCTAGCAGGCGGAGTTCAGCCTCTAACTATGGCCTCCTAGAGTCTCTGAATTCTTGGGTTTTGTCTCTTGCATTGGGCTTCACCTATCTGCCGGGACCATGGAATGAAAACGTCTGTTCTCCAAGCTCCTGTAGGGGGTGTCTGCTTAGGATGCTGTTACAGCACTGCGGTAGTTCATGGAAGAGATAACTGCATAACTCTGGCAATGTTGATAAAAACACAAATGATAACATGATCTTGCCTGTCACCAAAAAGACAGCAAACAAACTTTAAAATGCATTCAAAAAATTGTCCATCTCTTTATCTTCCTCTGATTTCATTTGACACCTTGCTCTGCTCTTTCTGCAATAGAGACAGAACATTCAATACTTGTATTACTTTTTGCCTATTAGATACAGAGTCTATCAAACTAATTTCTATATCTTATTATACACGTAGTATAGTATGTCATTCTCACATTAGCATCTTTCTAGCATTAGAAGTTTCAGTTTGTCCTTAGCATCATGTGGGGAATACACAGAAAATTAATTTGACAATGTGAGTTTATTTGGGTTGGTCTTCTCTTTTATGTATGCAGATGGTCTTATATACAATTAATTTAAAAAAATAAAGCTGCATCAGCCTGTTATATTTTACTATGTTATTCAAATTTCAGCATCTTTGCAAGTTAAAATAAGAACTCTAGCCCTTACTAGCAATTTCTGAGTTCTTAAATGGAGACTAGAGTTATGACTTCTGTGCAATTCCAGAGGTGGAATGATTTCTGTATGTAGTATTTAATTAGTGCTGCATATATTGAAGAAATATTGCATTCTTATTGTATTGATTTACCATATCCAAGAAGTGATGCTTTTAAAAAATCATTCATTCAATTCAGCAGTTACTGCAGAGTATTTGGGAAGACATTTACTCAAGTATTAAAAACACAGTAGAAATTGTGCTTCTTTTCACATTGAAAAAGTGAGATTCCTCTTTCTGAAGGACTAAGAAAGTAGAAGTGTTTCTGTATTCAGTTTTTGAGGAAGCCATTTTCAAAGCTAGTGAATCCCCAAATCATGAAGTGTCAGGGATGCTAATAAGCTGTTTTTCATTTGCAGCAAGTCTTTTCCATATGCTGTGACATCATACAAACTCTTTGTGTATATTATCTTTAGAAAAGTGACAATGTATGTGACTTCCTATGCAATAAGGACACTGAGAGTTCTGTTGTGTAATTTACTACCATCTACAACTGGTAGTAAAATGCAGGTAGTATGGGAATTGATTTATACTTATAGTGCTCTAACAAAATGTTTATTGAAAACCATGACTGAAACCACTCTGACTTTTTTTTTTTTTTTTTTTTAGCTTTCTCAAGATCAGTCAGAAATAGCAATATATGTCATCAGACAAAAATAGATCTTAAGGCAATGCATGAAATTCACTGTTTAAATTGTATCAAATTGCAAATTCTGGCACAAGTTCTTTAAAGGTGGAATAGAGGATTAAATCTCTCTGTGGAATCTCTTTTGATCATGCAGTGAAATGAAAGAATTGCAGTTTGATGGCAAAACACCTTTGGTAGTGAAGAAAGATTTCAGAACGACACCTATGAATTTAAGTCACAAAAGCTGTATGTACCAATATTAGCCTCTGCACTCTTCTCCCTCCTTCCTCCTCAGTTCCACTGCATATGTATATTTTGACATTCAGTTGTAGATAATCAGTCCTGTGAAGCAGAAATGAAATGGTCATGTGGCTGAACTGATTTGGTTCTTTTACCTTTTGAAAGTAAATGTTTAGAGCTGTTGACCATCTTTGATTTAAAATATATTGAAGTATTACAGTAAGAAGTTAAATGGCAGCAGTTACGTAATTCCTACAGTCTGAATCTTTTTTTTTTTTTCCTTGAGAATTAACTTATTAATTACAGCAGTTAAGTGTAATTATTCTGCCTCTTAAGGTACTTTTATTATTGCTTTTTAACAATAAGACAAATTCTGCCAAAGGTAATTATCATAACAATAATTTAGTGCACACTTTTGATCTTGTTAGAAATACAATATAATCTTTATGAAATGATCTTTTCCATGTTAATCAGTCATTCACAGAGCAATCTTTCATGTTTCTTACTCCTCTGAGAATTGGATTGAAGCTTGGTAATTGGATAGGCAGTGAATGACAGTAGAGAATTTATTGCTCTGTTTCAGGGTCTGGTTTTGACCGAACACTGAAATGCTTGCAAAATGTGAATTAAATTTCTTCACAGTAATAAAAATGTTGCAAATTTTAATAATTCACTAAAAAAAAAAATCCATTTTATGCAAATCCAAACTTCTCATAAGTATAAATTCCTTACTGAATTGGTATGTCTACCAGACAAGCAGATACTTCAGATTTTTCCATTCTGTTTAGAATCAGTGTGAGTTGTATTTGTTTCTTTTATTGCATATGGGCATAATTTCATAACATTAGCAACCTTGTATCTGTTAAAAAAAAAAATAAATAATCAAACTTTTGGTAAAGTACACGTAGCAAACATGTTTTTTATTAGTAATTTAAACTTGGCTCTGATTGTATTTTCTTTGTAAGAGTTTCCTAGTGATATTAGTAAAATATTTGCCTTTACCTTGCATCTGTATTCAGGTGAGATAAAAATGAAGGGAGCCTGTTTGTGAAAGAGATACTGTAAATCAAGTGGGGGTAGATATCACCAAACCCTTAAGGATAAATTATTCAAGTTAGTTTTTGTTTATTGGTTATGGCCTCAGAGAAGATTCTCTGTAAGTGTAAGATTGCCAATGAAGAAAGAAGTAAACTTTTTCTTCTAATATGTATTAGTGGAGCAAAACATTTAAAACTATTGCAGAGCTCCTGAATAATTGCTCAATTGTCTGTAAAATTGTCTGTAACGTATCTATAGTATGATACATGGTGCCTAAAATTATTAATATCTCTCTCTCTCTCTTTTTTTTAATTCTTAAAAGGTCTTGAGGGATTTTGAAATCGAGGGTTTTATCTATAGTAATTTCTGCATGTTAAAAAAAAAGAAGATGAAAAATAGTGTGACACATTAGAGGAACGAGGACTCTTTAAGTATGCTTGCTTCCTGTAGCACAGTAAATGTTATGTGTATTTTCATACGCAGTGAATATCTGCTGAGCATGTAATACAGAATGGTGACATACAATATATCTTTTTGACATTGCTGTATTTCAATTCATGCCTTAACAAAATTATTTGAAAGGGCCACCTTCTTGCTGAAGTTTAGTTAATTCAGAGACTTAACACATTGTTCAAATGCTCACATTGCTTACAAAGCACTACAGAATGCCAATTTTGACTCTAAGAGACTAGTAGTAATTAAATCAATTCCTTTATGTATTTCTCAAAATATATAAAGTGACTTTGCTCGCTGGAACACCATTGTATTTCTAATTCAAGGTGTGATGTATTCTTTCCTATGTTCTGAACTTTTTTTGCTAGAATTTCTTTTTTTTTTTTGGTGTGGGGGGAGGAAGCAGGTTTGAGGTGTGGGTTAATGGGGCTTTTTGTTTGGTTTTGCTTTACTCTAGAGGTTTTTACTTATATATGATGTGGATGAATACCTTTTTCAGAATATTTGAGGATTTTTGCCATGCAGCTTGTTTAGATTATTACACAGTAAGTGACCACGGTTCTGTATTGTATTACTTAAAAATACAAAATATGAATTTAAAAATGGAGATTGACATTTAGATAACATTGCCATTTTTTGGCATCCAGGTAACATTGCCATTTTTTATAGTTGCTTCTATAATTTGAAAAATGTTCTCCATAGTTTTTTTTGTTTTGTTTTGTTTTTCATAATTATCTGTGCAAAAATAGGTGATAGCAAGGATGCTGAGTAATACACAGAAAATATAGAACAGTTAAAAATATTCAACAATACTGAAATTTTCTTTCCAGTGAGACTTTAATGCAACATATTTAATCAATTTGCCTACAGAGACAATGGGAAACATTTTTTTAAGATGTCAGACATTTAGAAGCACCTTCTGTAAATGAAGTCTATATGCTAAGTATCTGAAATGTTGCCTGTGTGCCTCTGAAAACATTTTTATTATGGTAGTCATTACAGGAAAATTATTATTATTATTATTTTCATCAATAATAAAATGAAACTTATATGCAGAAAAATAGAAGACAATTCAACACATACATGTAAATAACGGATCTTGTCAGTTTCCATCTTAACATCTATACTTCATTTTTTTATTTGATATTAATATAAAATATTTTATATTCAGTAGAAATCAAAATTTCTATTTCTGTGTTGTAGTGTAGTTTACAGCTGCCATCATATTGGATATTGCCCACCATCTTTTCAAGGATTCTCCAAATCAGATGGCATTCTCTCTTTGGAAGTAATGTTTTAGGAAAGCCAATAAATGTCTTCGAGCTAATGCATAAACACTGCATGTTGCCTCCACTTGCACTCCCTTGTTTTTAAATCATTCCCTCTCTTTGGTGGTGCTAGACTATGGGGTGTAGCATCACCAAAGGTCTCTGACTGCTCTGGTTAGCAGTCCAGCTAGAGCAAGCTCTTGCCCTTTTCAGTGAGAGTAGAGAGGAAGATGTGATGCATGCCCTTATCTTAGCAGGTAATAGGATACTGTAGGATGCATACATTGATTCCTCAGCTCAGACTATGAGATGAAGGATTGTCTTCAGTACTGTGTAGCACTGACTGTATTTTGAACACAACTGTAATACTAAAAAGCTAAACAAACTGATTTTCATGTTTTTTTCTTTCTTTTTTTTTTTTAATAAAAAAATACATTCAAGAGCTTAACAGCCTATCTGCTTTTGAAGGTAGGCAAAGGCAGAAAAGTCATTACTATGTGGAAGTGCAAATCTGAATAGCTTTATTCAAAGCATGAGTAGGAGTGAGCTATATTATGCCAGTGATTCAGTCATGTCTTCCCATTCGAACTGATGGCACAACAAGGCATAATATCAGAAAGCTAACATGAAATGACAAAAAAAAAAAAGAAAAAGAAAATCTTACTGAAACAAACAAACTTCATTTGTAATTTGTTTAAGTCTGGGATTTCATCCCTTTGGTTGAAAGGTATTTGACGAACACATAGCACAGACAACACTGCTCGACTAGAAAGATCAGAACTGTGATTGGGTTAAAAGCAGGGTTAAAATTCTGCGTTTTCTTGTATTTTTAAGAGAAGATACTAAATAGCTCTCTTGGCTGAGGAAAAGGTGACTGGCTGCCAATCACTTTAAGATATTCTGTGTATATTTTCATATTATTAAGACGAGTCCCTGAGCAAGATAAAATATATCCTGAACAGTTCTAGGAACTGCAATTGTATTCAGTGGCATGGGATTGTCAGCAGATTCAGGGGAAGGAATGGAGGAAAGTTCAAAAGAGATGGATGAAGAATTAGAACATGATTAGCATGCCACACTTGAAGAGTTTTATGTCTCCTAATAGTAAAATCTGAGAAAATTCTGCATTGTTACCACAGCAAGGATTAACATAGCTCTGTTGCTCTACATGGTAAGTAATGTGCTAGGAATTGAGTTGAAACACCATTACAGTTTTAGATAAAAAAAAAAAAATCAATATTATTCAGGACAAATATATTGAAATTGACAGACCTCTGTGGAATAAGTGAGAAAAGAATCTGTGTTCTAACTTAAGATGGTCAGACACTTCTAGAAATAGAGATGTGATAATGCTGCACTAATTGCCTTTTATTTTTGAGAGTTGTTTCTCAAATGAGAAAAAGTCATTGCTGAATTAAAACAGAAATTATGAAGAACATTGGTGTGTATTTGCTGGATGATCAACAAAATAGAAAATGTGTTTGTATCATTGTTTGTATCATCCTTACATCTTTTATTCCTAAAAGTAAAACTTTTGCTTTAATACATGGTGATACCTGAGAGTCTGACATCATCTCTGAAATATATACAGTCTGTACCTAGGACACGCTAAGGCTAGATAAAAAGCAGACTATTCACTCTGGTGAGTCTTTTACAAATCCTTGAAAGAGCTGTCTGTGTAATGTGGAATAAGGAACTGTTTGAAATCCAGGAAGTTAATGGGACAGTAATATTTCCTGTCCATTTTTATTTCTGAATATCTAACACAGTGCTGATTTTCATTTACCTGCATAGTTTGTCTGTGCCTATAAACAGTATACAGAAAATTGGTGTTTTGATGACTCATTTAATAATAAGTACACAGTAATAAAAAATAGTAGTAGTTAAAAACGTAAATAATTACAAACGGAAAGAAGAATTATGAGAGCCCTTCATGTTTGATTGAGAGGGAAAAACAGATAAAAGGTTATTAACTACTTTAAGTACATAACGATAAAGGAAGAAATAATCCACAAAATTTTCTTGGCTACAGGTTGACTATTTCAATTGTGCTTTAGTTTCAGTAACACATTCTGAGTAACATGAATGAACTGTGTCTTTTTCATAACATGACTCACAAACCTACATAAAAGTCATGTTACTGTTGCTACTGAGGTAGTTTTATTGCCTGTGTAGTACTGTAGTTGAGTCGTCGTTTTTAAGGGATATCTCATAAGCCTTTTGTAACTCTAGCTTGACACTTAATTAGACTTGGCTGGTCTTATAAGGTTGCAGCTGCAATTATGTCTGCATATCCTTTTTCATATGAAATATTTAGTTATTAACAATTGTCAGCTACTTTGGCCTTATGAGAACAGGGATCCAGCTAACGATGCTAATGACTATTTCAATATCTAATTACCTAACGTATATCTAATTCAAACATGGATGTGGACATTGGTAAACACCCTTAGACATTTTGAGAAAAATCTTCTGAAATAATTGAGCTCTAGTCAATTTATACGTCTGCCATTGTGCAAGTCTAAGTTTCAGTTGTTATTCTAAGTGTAGTTTTGCATTTGTAACTATATCTTGCACAATGCTAAATGACAGAAATGGCATAGAATGGCTTGTCCACAAATACTGAATACTATACATTATGTCAAGTACTGTGCTTGAACATCATGGAATTATTTCCATACAGCATAGTACAGAACAGTACATATCTTTAAACTACGTAGTCAATATTGATTAAATAGACAAAAAATAATACTATCTACTCCCTGGAAATCAGCCAATATTTTTAATACCATAAATTGCCTATGTATTTCTTGGTTGTTGTTTTTACTTACTTCAAAATGACTTTAGAATTCCAGAAATGTTTTTTCTTGATCAGTGGACTTATTATGGACTTATTACTATGCAGTATTATTACTGCAGCCATTGTTAGTTAAATCTCTCAGAGGTTGGTTACCAAATGTTAGCAACCATTATCTACCAAAATGGATACTCCCATTTTGTTCTGATCAAAAGATTGAATCTGTACATTTAAAAATGTAACATATACCTTGTCTATTCTTCACATGTTAAAAAAAAACTTAGCATGGTAGCATGGTATTACTAAAGGAAAAACTGAATTCTTAACACAAGTTGTTGTGACAGGTTTTGATTTTTATATTTGTGAATTCTTAACACACTGGCTCCTCCTGCATGTCTGACTCATATAAAAATTATTCAGAAGAGCCAGTTTACATGGTCACATCATTCCTGGTTGGCATTGCCAAATACTCAAAATTGAGTTTACATGTATTAAGTCACCTCACCAAGCACATACCATTTCTTGCTTGAGTATAGAGACAAATGATATGATTGCTTGTAGAGATGACTTTAGTCAAACACAATATCTGAATGACTCAAACTTAGAGAAATTTTAATAAAAGTTTCTGAGATGTATCTAGAATTTATATTTTGAAAGAACAGATTTATCGATCTTCCAGTTCGTTCAGTGTTGTTTATGTTATCATGCAATGAAACTGCAAATAGAATGTAAAGTCTAAAGTGTATTCCTATAAATTGTAATCTGTATTGTAGCTATATATATGCCTGCATTTTTTTGCTGTGTTTGGTAGCAAACATGAAGAGCATGATGAATGTTTCTGGATCTTCATACTACGTGTCAGTAAGTTTTGGATAGAAAAAGCAGACCTGTATTTGGAGTGGTGTGTGTTGTGTGTGTGGAGTGCAGTGTTTTAAGAGAGTTGGTGCTCAGCCATCTTGATTTATATAGTATCAGGTGTTAGACAAATTTATGTTACACTGAGCTAAACATTAATCATGGTTTAATTGAGTTGATTTACTGATATGAGGCAGAGAAAGAGTGTCTGACTTTTACCCTGCAACACAGGTATCTTACAATTCTATGTGTGTTGCAAAGAAGAAATGATTTTTTCTTTTTAGGAAAATAATGAAAGATACCATAATAAACAAACGTATCATCTATAGCACAGAATCAAAGCTAAAGGTCCAGTAACTCAGTAGATAAAGGCTTAATATAACCACTATATGCTAGAAACTTCTGTGCAGCGAAGGAGAGAGCCGTAGCACAAACCTAATTTCTTATGAATTTCTTCGTATCAGGAGGTTTATTCATTGTCTCTCACAAGCCCATTTGGCTTGTGAGACAGAGAATTACTCAAGTTCTTTTTGAAATTCAGTGGTTTGAGCAGCTCTCTGACCAAAATAAGGAACTCAAAAAATAAATTTTACAACAGAAAGTTAGAGGGTAACAAAACACTATTATCAAAGTTGTTTAAAGTATTATAATTAATTTTTCATTAATTAATTTTTCATTAATTAATTAGCGAGTCCAGAGAAGGGCGACAAAGCTGGTGAGGGGTCTGGAGAACAAGTCCTATGAGGAGCGGCTGAGGGAGCTGGGCTTGTTCAGCCTGGAGAAAAGGAGGCTCAGGGGCGACCTTATTGCTCTCTACAGGTACCTTAAAAAAGGCTGTAGAGAGGTGGGGGTTGGTCTGTTCTCCCACGTGCCTGGTGACAGGACGAGGGGGAATGGACTAAAGTTGCGCCAGGGGAGTTTTAGGTTGGATGTTAGGAAGAACTTCTTTACCAAAAGGGTTGTTAGACATTGGAACAGGCTGCCCGGGGAAGTGGTGGAGTCACCATCCCTGGAAGTCTTTAAAAGACGTTTAGATGTAGATCTTAGGGATATGGTTTAGTGGGGACTGTTAGTGTTAGGTTCAGAGGTTGGACTCGATGATCTTGAGGTCTCTTCCAACCTAGAAATTCTGTGATTCAGTGATTCATTAATTTATACCTTCTTCCTGTATAAATAAATTCTGATTGGTCAGTTTGTGCCGTTCAAGTGAATTATAAGATATTGTTTTTATAGCTGACATTTAAATTATATGGTTTTTTTTTTCAGTTATGATATTTCTTAAATACAATTTCAAATATAAATAGTTAAATTTGTTGACAGTGACCACAAATTTGAGCAGGCTTAGCTGAGCCATATTCTGATTGATTTATTTATTTTTTTGTTCATAGGCATGGATAGAGAACACATTTAAAATAATAATTGCAAGTGTTTTAAACTTGCAGTGCTGAAACACACTTGTAAACAAATACAGATTGTAGGTTAATTATTTAAATAGATAAAATTAATCCAGAATGCCTTAAAAAAATGGAAACCTAAGGTTTGTGTTTTTATTACTATTTTTTTTAACTTGTATTGTCAATATTGTAACTTGAAGTCCTTTTCATTTTTAAACTCCATTTTCCAGCATTTTTTTTTCTCTCTCTCACACACAAGCAGCAACAAAAAGAAACCCCTCTTCTTAGTGTCTGTGTCAGTGGTGAAACTGACTGTAGGCAGTTATTTTGACTAAATTCACAGTAAAAAGATAATTTTTATTTATTTATTTTTAAAATCATAAAATTCCTCAAATATTTGTGAAATTGAGAACAGTTTTACACGGCTTTGTTTTGGAAACAATGTTCAATGGAGAGGCTGCACATTCTTGGGTCTTTCATATGCTTTTGAAATCCCAAAATGATTTCTTAACAGTTTAGAAAATACTAAGTATAAATCCAGTAAAAGAGACGGTGCAGAACAAAGTGTGATCCAAAAAACTCATTTTGAGTTTATAATCTGGAAATTTGGATGACACCTGGATGTTTAAGAGCACATATTGAAACTATGCAAATGAAGGGTGAGCAAGTTGAATAAAACCAAAAGAACTTACCAAGGATTTGTTGATTCAAAACCACTGTACTGCTGTAAGTGTGTGCCAATTTGAAATGGAAATGTGTAGCACATAAATCTTAGGTAAGCTACTGCTGTTTAGTTCTTCAGTTTCCAAATCTTCAGTTAATATTTGTATTCTCCATCCATGGGACTTCTTTGAACAGTACACATTGTGTGAGGACTATTTAAGGTTTGAAACCTGTAAGGAATTGGCAGGAGGCATTTGACACTGGCAAGAAATGGTCATTGACATTAAAGCACTTGTCAAAACCTGACACTTAACAAGTCAATAGGAAAAATTAGTTTTCTTGAGCAAAAAGTTATGGCTTTCCTCCCCCCAGGCTCTTTCTTTACTTCAAAAGAACAGTTGAGTATACAATCATTCATAGCAAATCAATTTTTTTCTTGCTATTGAAATGTATTTTAGTGGGTAAGAATTTAAGCAATTTGAAGCAGATGTTGAGTTTAGAGATGTTTCCTTGAATGATGTTAATACTACCTGACTTTAAGCACATTTGGGGGCTTTGTATGGAAGGCCTGTCTAGCACTTCAGTGAGCTGGTCACACACTAAGGTGGTAGAGTGGGCTGCTGAGGTGATGAATAGGTGCCGGACGCGAGCTCTGGGGAGCAGGAAGGAGCTGGAGGAGTTGTCTGGCCAAGGCCACAGGAACCTTTATCCCAGTATGTTTCAGGTAGTTGTGGTTAGGCAGTGCTGGTTGTGGCAACAAAGGACCTGGGGAAGGGGATGTCATAGTGCTGGTATCAAGGGTAGCCCTGACAGGTAGACCAATGGCTGACTGAAAGGTTAGTCGTCATTCTGTAAAATGTCTTCTCCAGCGCTACAGAGCTACTAGGCTGATTGTCTAGTGTATTTTCTATCTCGGTTGCTTTCCTACCTACAGTATGATGTTAAGAGGAGAAGTGTGAGATAACTGTTTATGGCTGGGAAGTGGGAGACATGGGGAGCTGTTATGCCCTGCTGCTGGTGTGCTCCATCTTCCCTCACGAAAAAGGACATCCATTAAGAAGTATAGGTGACACTTATATTTGCCATTACAGATAGCTAGCTAGATGCAAAGAACAAAGGATGATAAATAGTTGCAGCATTGTGTGAAATTGCTTCGTGCTCAGCCAGGCTGACAGATTCTGAAGAGGCACAGATAACGTCCTCTTCAGCTGCAGGAGTCATACGGGTCTGAGGAACAGAGCTGCAGTAGTTTAAGATAACTGCCCACAGCGTGCGGCATTCCTAGAATCATTCAATTCCTGGCAAGAATAGCACTGGCTCAGATTTCTGAGTAGTAATGTCAGATACTTTAGTTATACTCTTTGTGATTTTAAGGAGGGAACTGTTCTTCTTATTTGGATTGTGTGTTTCCATAAAGTAGGAATTGGCCAGTGCAAGTGTCCCAAGTAACTTGAGCCTAGAGCTGTTTATCAACACAGTAATATAATTTACTTATAAAAGGCAAGGGATAGTCTGTTTTCCCTGAGGTTAACCCTAAGCATTGGATTGTAGGAAACTTTAAAAATTAATTTCAACATCTTTTGGACTCCTGTGCAGATACACACACACAAATTCGTCATCTGGTGCTATGACTATACTGAGGCAAAGGAAGTTCACTCAGCTAGGCAGAGTATTTTCCTATTTTGCTTTCACAGTAATTTAACTGCACAGGCCGAAATTTAAATAAATGGATGTGAGCCAGCTGGGTAGCCAGGTGTAATATCTACTAAATGGGAATGAAGCTTCTTGATTTGAAGTAAGAGGAGCAAAATAAAAATAAAGAACAAAGTTTGAAGGCACAGTGGAACAGTTTCTAGTTACTCCTGTGTTTTCTTGACTCTTGTTCCTTTAGGATAGCTGAAGCAATTGAGTTTCATTGTTCCCTGAGTATCTCATGAATATTTCAGTTCCAAATGGTTGAATGTTGTTTTTATTAGTCCATTTAGATTGCAGCACAAATATATTTTCCTGCATGTGGCTGAGATTTGGAATTAGGGAATATTCGTGGCATGAGGCAGTAAACAAAAAGAAATGCACAGTATACAGTTCAATACAGTTGTAACAATTGAGTGCTTTTTAAAGTTCATGCTCCCAGTGCTTCACAGATCTGGGACTTGACCTACCATACCTTTTGTTTTATATTTTAATATTCATTTCTTGCCACTAGCACTTTCTACTTCCCTCACCCTGAAAAGTCATTAGACTGTGAGAAAGACAATTCTTATACTTCATTTCTTTTTATATTTCCAATGCAGTTTTCTTGTTTCTTTTTTTTTTTTTTCATCTGTCCGTAATGTACAAGTGGACATCCTTGAAAAGAGCAGTTCTACAGAGCCACCAGGAAGAATAGTTTGTAAAGCATACTCCTCATGCATGAGTTTCATTACTTTTTTTTGGTAATTGATACCGTGCACAAGTGGGGTAGTTGTCTATGGCCTGTGTGCTATGGCCAGCACACAGATCAGACTCCTGTCCAAAAGAGAACCTAGAGTGTTAATATAACAGTCAAAAAAATAAAAAAATAAAAAAAAAAGAGAGAGAGAGTGAGATCTGTTATATATCTGATATCTGAGACTTGTCAGTTTGTCTATGCACAGTTATTTTTTATCATTTGATTTTTTATTTTATCCTTCCTTATTTGTTCAGCTGGTGAGGTTTGGTTCTGTTATAACTAAGCAGACAAATCCTCCATTTTTCCTTTTGGCTTAGTTTTCCCAAAATGCTTGCAAATGCGTAGGTAACTATCAGTGTGATTTCCAAAGAAGGCCTATTATAATATATATTTTACATTGTTAATAAGAGGCAGGATATTACAAGGAACAAACTCCTTTTTATGATGCAGCCTGCTAGAATTTAGCCCAGAGCAGTTTATGTTAGGTACTGGCATTCAGTCTAAATAACCAGATTATAGAAATGAGAAGATTCCTAAGGAGTAGTTTTAGCAGTGGAGATGTCAGGTAATGACAAGACCCAGAGGCCAGGAATTGATAGATACTGTTCCAGCATCTAGAGGTATCTGCATTGCTTCTGGAATTCCTTCTGGGTCAATAGAATGTAATTAGGTTGTTGATGGATTGCCTAGTTTGCTTTGTTGACCTTGATCCCCTTCGGAGTCTGTATCTGATTCCAGGAAATTAGAGCACCTTTGTCTGGCACTAGGATAAGATATTTAGTGAGTCTCCCATGAGATTTATGCATGGAATTCTTTTTTGGTAAACAATCTTCACCCATCCTTCTAATCTTTTTTTTCAACACAATGCACTTGGTCCTAGGGACACATCATACTTATCCAGCAAACATCAGCTGTTGGAATATCAGAACTAAAATTCACAGCATCTCTGTCACTAAGAAAAAAAAAATCATGCAGGTTTTAATATGTGCATGCATAAAACAATTCTTTAGGAAAAGGGCCTTAAGCCATAGAAATGAAAAAGAACATCAATGGAATATTGTTACTAGCAATCAAATCAGATGTCTCTGAAGGGTGTCCAGCCATGTGCATTGGAAAGAACACTATTCTTTCCTCATTTCCTTTGCTGGCACAAGCAGTAGTCGACTGATTTTCAGATAATTAAGGATTGCATGATGAAGGCAACAGGCATATTATTTGATTGAAGGGCTGAGATGAAGGTGCCAGCTAAGTCTGGAAGATTCTGTAATTTGATGTGACTGCTGTCAGGAACACAAACTTGCTGAAATTAGATCTACTGGCTACCACCAGAGTAGCTGGTGAAGTGAAAAATGTACATGCAGGGCTTAGATGGGTTTCCTGAAGTCACTGATTGTAAATTTTCATACATCACTCCAGGGCTAAGAAATACAGTATTAACCTTCTGTGTACCAGAGCTGACAATTTGCATTTGATGAATTTCTAAAGCTCTAGTGGCTTTAGCTGCTTTGGGTCCCAACTGCCAAGACAAATTCCAAACCTTACACCCTTCAAAAAGCTTGGCTCTTTACATTTTTCAGTTATCTCTCAGCACTGTAAGCAGAGCAGCGCGCCTAACTGATAGCTAAGCAGAGATCAAAAGAATATGACTGCGCAGGTTATTTGCAATCACTTGGAATGTGTTATGAAACTAATTATTCCCAGAGGAGATGTAGAGAGAAGGTACCTGATGAGGTAGGATATCTAATAATTGCTTGTGAGTAAAAATGTTTGCCTGCTTCCTGCCCCATTCTCCTGTTCTGTCACACACACACCTGAAAGCAGTGGAGCAAGAGCCTGAAGGCCTGTCTGACCCAGTCCCCTGCTTTTAGTTGTACAGATCCAGCCCAGACAAAAAGGACATTCTTTTAGCATTGCTTCATGTCCTTTGGTTTCAGGCTAGTAGGATAACCTCGAGGATGGACAAGGTCAGTCAATGCATATCATATTTGCTGGGGATGCAGCTTAAGACAGCAATATGTTTTATTGGTGCTGGCTTTTTCCTGTAGGTATCTTTATTTTGATGGCTAGACTAGGACGTGTTCAAGGGACTGAGGTGACTGCAGAATAGCCATTGTGTTCTGGTAGCTGTTGATTGCTTCAGGTTTGGCCTGGGTTCAGCCTACTGCTTTTAAGTCTAATGCTTTTAAGAAGTAAAGGGCTTCTTCTAACTTTATCAGCATTCAGTTCTGTAGCAGGTAGTTTCTTGGTTCAAGAGTTCATTGGCATCGTATTTAAAGAGTAGACCCTCTGAATGGCTGAAAGCAGCAAACTGAAACTCAGTCTGAGAAAAGTGAATGTTTCAGTATTTTAACAGGCTATCTATTCTAAATGACTGCCATGTTCCTTGTATACTAGATTAAAGTTGTTTGTGTGGATAATCTAACATAGCTAACGGACTTTTTAAAGCCATTTACAGTAACTGTTATGTATGGATTTTTATATATATATATATATATATATAAGATACTTCATTTAAATATAAGGAGAGACTTTAAAACCTCCAAGCTTTGCTTTACTTTGCAGTTTAGTACACAGTAAATACTATTAATACGTTGTTCTGACATGGTCTTTCTTTGTTTGAAAGTGCTGCATTTTGTGTTTTCTTTGATGGGCAAGAACACATTCAAGGTGCTGAATATATGGGTAGATTTCCCATAAACCAATAACTTTCTTATGTGCTTTGGAGAGATTTTTGCCTTCTTTGCACTTCTCAATAAATACTAATTTTAATTGTCTTTAAAAGAAGCTTTGAAATAGTAGGAAAAACCTGGATTTGATCATCAGTGTGTGAAGTAGAAACCTGCCATCTATCTGAATCTCATTATGCGATATGATTTACTAGAGCGATAATGAATTTTAGTATGTTCCTCCTAAAAGGCTTGAATGGCTTATAAGCAAATTTGAAACAGGATTGAGATACAGTTTTTGAAGTTGCATTCCAGTGCCAAGAAAGTTAGTTTTCCCTGCTTAGGATAGTAAAGGTATAAAATATCCCTCATTACTAGCGCTGTAAATGACACTGCAGACCACAGCGAGAGAGATGGTGCTGTTAAATAATGACAGAAAGCCTCCATGGAGCTGCTGTCACTTTTCTGAGGCAAAAGAAGCAGGGACATTGCTGCCATATTTTGTAGCATTGGCCATCTTGCATAACTAGCATCTACACAGCACCGAGTGATGGAAAGCAAAAGGCTAGGCAGATTATGGCTCCCTGGTCTGAGGGAAGAGTACAAGTGGAATTTACAGTTTCCTCTCTTGCCTATTTCTGGCTTCCTGCAAATATGTGACATCCCTTTCTCGCAACTACTCATATACTCAATGGCTTACTGAGTCTATTTATTTAATGCACAAATACTTTTATGTTAATATTACAGAAAATAAAAATGTTCTCTTACTTCATTAATTGTTGATAGCCACATAGTGATTTCACAGTTTTCACAGATGTTCACAGTTTTCATTGCTACATACAGCAACATTTAATTAGAAAGAAAGCTTTTAAATGAAGTAATCTAATTTCTGTGTGATTCAGTAGTGATTTCTAAGACTATGGGTTTTGTTTCTGAAATTTCATGCAGCTCATTCCTTCAGCCAAGGAGAAAGGGATATGTCAGCATGCAAAGACTACAACTACTCCATGAAGATATGAAGTGATGGCATAAAACAATTCAAAGGTAGACTTTGCAGTAAACTACCCATGAACTGCCTAATTACTAGTTCTCTGAAACACACATGGCTACAGACTTAATGAAGGTGATGAAATGTATGCAATTTGTATCTGAGGTAGTTACAGGGGTACTGTAATTTTCCAAATATATTAATTGTGTTAATCTTATTATGCTAAGGCACACAAAATTCCTAAAACAAAAGCAGTGACGAACAAGATCAATAGAAATACATTAATACCTAATTTCAATTACTGCAATTAGTTGTTTCAGGAAGATCCATTTTTCAACCTAAAATTCATTTGCAAGAGATTTACTGAAGCTAAAACTGGTTAATGGGCATGTACATGTGTAAAACCGAAACTATGGACCTTAAATGTTTAAAAGATACCTGTTTTACTTGTAGTTGGAACTTGATTCAAGACAACATTCTTGATTCAAGAATTCAGTCTTATTTGCAGTTGCATAGATCAGCTACCTACCACTGAAGCTTAGTAATTATAAAAATAATTACTGTTCAGTATCACTGCTGCTATTGTAAATGGCATGCTTTATGAAAATAGGTCATTACAGTGCACTTTTACTTTCTTTTTCTGTTGCTTTTTTTTTCTCTCTTTAAAAAAACTTTTTTTCCCCCTTTATATCAACGTATACTTAGACCACAGTTTTGTGTGTACTCTTATATAATCTAGGGATCTCTCCAAATTATTAGGCATATACATTTATGAAGTATGTTTATTTTGCCACACTGTACACTTCTAACATAGCTTTCATTGCAACAAGTGCCGAATTTCTTGTTTGGGATGGTAAGATGCAAAATCCTCCTCCCCTCAGGCTTCTAAATGTAGAAGAACATAATGTAATATGGATATTATGCTATATTTTTGAAAAAGTTTTGGGGTTTAGAGATGATGCAGGTTTCCAAAAAGGAGGGCAATGCCACTGACTTCGTGGGGTGTACCTTTGCTCTAACTCTGTGTGGGCCATTCCTGTTCTTTGGCCACATATATTTATAAATCTTGAGAGAACAATAATCAGATCCAGACCACTCTATGCTCCAGCTATTACTACATAAAAATAAATGTCATCCTTGATATAAAAATAATAGAGGAAAAAATCCAAAGAGAAAGCTAATAACCATAGAAAACCTGAAAAAAAAAATGTTTTCTAAGCATTATGATTAGGTAAATAGTCTATTAACCCCAAAGACTGGGCTTCATGGTTCATTAAACTGTTTTTTTTTTTTTTTTTTTTTTTTTAATTGCTTTTGTTAGGTATTCCACTGAGGCAGATGAATTTAAACATGGCCACAGGCGTAAGAAGATTTGGAACGCATGGCCATTAAACTCACAAATAGCTTGCCAGATGGAGCAAATGGAAAAAACTCTCTTCCTGACAACTATAAATGTTGCACAAAGATTAATATAATGAGATTGAGCTGCTACATTGACTGTAGCAGGGTTCTGAGTTCCCATTTTTCCATTCATCTGTTTGTGCCAACACATGCCTATCACTGTCTGAGGAACTTTACAGTGAAAGAAATTAAAAGTGGATAACCTGGGTTATGAAGTTAAAATAGCTAGGTCAGTAGTAAATATTACAAATTAAGATATGTTATTTAGCCATATCTTTGCTTATGCTGTTGTGGACTTTCACTAGACAAAAAAAAAATGATGCTGAAAAGCATATCTTGGTGTATATTATTTTATACAGGTAAAAGTGATGAAAAACATAAAACTTAATATTTCATTTAAATAATATTTCATTTAAAATTTTTCATTTGTTCATTCTTTAGAAGTAAGCTGCACATTTTTTTTTCTTTTCTTTTCTTTACTTTTTTTTTTTTTTTTCCCCAGGATGGGATCACTTCATCTTTTCTCTTTCATTCTTAGTAGTGACCTCAGAGTAGAGGTAGCTGAAATTTTACTTGTCAACGTTTTCCTGTTGGAAGTCAGTTTTCATTGAATTTAGCCAAAACATGTTAATTCTGTCTCTAAAGAGGTTATGTTTTAATTGCTCGTATTTCAAGCATAACCATAAAGGGCTTTTTCTCCTGATTTATTTCTAAATTTACTCTTTATTTTTTTCTACTGTTTATATATGATAGGTAAATTATAATCCTAATCATTCTGTTTTTATAGATAGGCTACATAATACCAGAGCTGGAGGAAAAAATCTTTGTCTGTATTTTTCATTAGAAATTATATAGATATTTGAATTTCATTGTCACACTCACAGAATAGGTAGCACTGAAGCATGCAATTATGATCTGTGTTTGAAATATAGGCTATGGACAGTCGTGTAAATCATAATACCTCCATTAAGTCTATGTAGTTAAATTAGTATACAGTCAATGAAATTGAAATCAGAATTAGGTTCAGCCTACATATTACTTATTTAAATCCAGTCATCATTATTTTTAATTTCTTATCTAGACCCATCTAAAGTCAGTTATGTGACTGCTTATTCAAAGTAATGACTGGGGTTTTCTGGGCACTGATATAATAAAATTGGTAATTGAATACACCAAAAATATGAACAGTTACAAATGTTGTGCATTAGGGCTTAAAGTGAAGAACTGAATCAAGCCTTCCACTATTAGAACAGTTTTTATAATGTAATACTGTCATAAATGGGCTTAAATTCTCCTTGCAGAGGTCTTGCATAGTGTATGAGTACTGTGTATGTTGTAATAAAACTGTAATTTTAACTGTATATGGTTTAGTGGAGCTTCAATATAGGCAAAGTGCTTTGTGTCACACTACCAGCTATGGTAACTATACTCCTAGGTACAACATACACTATCTGAAGTGGTCCCATATGGAAAAAAATGTGGTATTTATTGTCTAGATTCCTGAATTTGGATTTATAATGAGCTGTTATGAAAGATATTTTAACAAATGCATTTAGGTTGCATTTTTGAGTCTGTTTTGGTGGTTTTGGAGGAGAGTGCCTATTACACTTAATTTAAAAGTGAAGACTGGAACTAGTAGCTATTACACTCTTTGCAATGATAACTCCTCTCTTATTTATGCAGACTCCATCTACTGTCACTCAGGTAATGAACTTGGCTCTGAATTCAGAAGCTCAGATAACTGAGCCAGAACTCTAATCACTGAACCTTTAACAGGGAGACTCAGAAAGCAGGAATTTAAAAATCATATATACATTTAAATATAGGGGGCTAATTTCTTTGCTATGTCCCCTGTGGTTTTATATAACAGTGAGTGTGAAGTCTAACAATAATATATATATTATTTTTATTTATTCAGAACCTTCTTCCCCACTCTGCACCCTTTCATATAAGACTTGATCCCTGAAGCAAGCTTCCATTGGCTTCCCAAGTTCCTGTGATGATATACAGAGGGTCCTTGAAGATAATTCTGATGGTAATTAGGATTAGCAGTTTTGAGAGAAAAATACAGTTTTTAATGGTTGTCCTGCACATTTTCTAATCCTGCATGTTTGTTATTTCCTTATCAATTATTTATGACCTTCTTACTTTTTAAATAGAGAGGGGTTTCTGACCATCGTAACCACATCTGTTGTATTCTTAAGACCCTTACTCAAATCGCCAATTAAATTTTCATCCTTTTTAGAGAAAGCAGCTAAAATTTCCCTCTTTGTGATTCATGGAACTGGTGACCCCCATAATATATCCAGAACTCTTTTCTCAACTAAAAACAAGAATAAATGATCAAGTTCCACATCTGTTATGTTTTATATCATATAATACTTGGGCATTCCCAGACAGAATGCCATACTGAGACCGAGATTTTCCTATATCTGCAATGGAGCTTTTTGATGCTCTGTATAGTATCTGTAACAAAACAAAATATTGAGATGAAGAATGGGATCAGTTATTCTTTTGGCAGTACTTTTAGATTTTGGAACTGTGGAAGTCAGTACAAAGCATTTAAGAACTGCCCAGCAATCAAAAGTGAAATTAGCTAAAGAATGTTTTAAATACATTAAAGAGGAGAAAAATACCATTTTAAGTATAGCAATCTGATGCATTCAAAATTTTCTAGGTCTGAGTGAGTCCTTTGTTAGTAGTGGTGGCCTACAAGAATCTTCGATCTCTTCTCCCAGTAAGTGTGAATGCTTCTGATAAATTTTCTGTCACACCTGTTAATATATTAATAATAATTTTTAAAACTACAGCTACCCTCTTTATTAATCTGTCCTGGGCAACCTGATGAAAGTATCCCTGCATGGAAGAGTGGTGACCAGCTGACCTCCAGGTTGGAACCTTCACTATTCTGTGATTAAAAATACTCATATTTATTAATTTTGTTTGTTTTGTTTTTACTTATTGGTTTATTGGTAAGCATAGCATTTACATATATGAATTAATACTTGTGTTGTGTGAAAACATGGGTTGGTCTGGAAATTTTCTAATGAGTGATTTCTAACTCTGCAGTTGGATATTCGGTGTATCATTCTGGTGTGATTTTCAGTGAACCCTTTTATCTCCCACTGCTTGAATATTTAGTGGAAACAACTGTTAACCCATTTCCTGCACAGAACAGCCTGTATGAACATAGGTTGTCCAGTATTTCTGTCAGTCTTTCCTGTATTAGGTGAAGTTTTCTATGGATATTAATAATATTTTAATTTTATTCATGAGTATTTGTAACTGTTTGACTCTTTCCTTTAAATGATGATGTGTTGGGCTTTTATTTTATTATTTTTAATGTCCATAAAACATTTTCACAGTGAGTACTTTTCCACTTACATTTGTGAGAATTTTGTATATAAGAAAGCTTCTTACAAAAAAACACTGACTCACCTGAGTAAGCAAGTGAAGAAGTCCGTACTGAAGGGAAGGAAATGAACAAATTTTATTTGCAGTAATATTTGCATTCTCCCTTTGGCCTAAAATCTACCTGGATTCAAAGTACTACTGTATCCTGTATAGCCGACATATTCTACTTCCCAGTACTTTGTTCAATAGTTAGTGTCAATTATCTATTTGATCAAGGACAAAATCAGAGAAAGCAACTGTGATATTTGTTAATGACAAACTTTACATTATGTAAATGAAAGCAGTGTTGTCTACCTTGGATACCTCTTTTTAAGCTTCTTTTTGAGATACTTTTAAATAAAAATACACTGCATTTCAAGTGTGAGGTCAATCTGAGATGCAATTAAACAGCAGAGTGAAAAATCAACGTAGATAGTGAAAATTTATAAACATGCATTTAGGCATTCAAGTGTTGGGCATGAGATATGTGGAAATGCTGGAAAGTGTTGCATTAAAACTGCTTATAAAAGTGATAACTTAGTGACCTAATTTTCCAAAAAGCCCATTGGAAGTTAAAGAAATATATGCACCAAAGTACCCAGTTTTCTTTTAGAATAAACTTTCTTTTAGTTAAGAAGTTCCTAATTTCTCTGGAAAATAATATGTCACATTTTGGGTTTAATCCAACTTCAGTGGTATATGTTGGTTTCATTAACACAAAATCAAAATGTATATGTCTTTTTTTTTTTTTAAATTCACAGGCTAAAGAGTATTGTATTTATTTCTACTTGCTGAACTATAAACTGAGTATGTACATACTTAAAAAAAAGTTTTTAGTAACATGATGTTAAAATTAAATGGTGCCACTCATTTACTATGTGTCAATCTATAATTTAATGAAACTGTAAATTGTTGATGCAACGCTGTTTCATTACAATTACATGAAATTCTTGGAAACTTTTCACTCAGTGTGATTTTGTTAGAACCGATAAATCAATAAAAATGAATAAACAGCTTCTACTGATCTTATTTTGATCTGTTCAAGTCTGAAATGTAAGTCATATGGATCAGAAATCCCATACTTGCTAGATGGTGAAAGATCAGTAAAAAAAAAAAAAAAAAAAAGAAAGAAAATGAAAACTAATGAACAATATCAAAAACTGAAAAATGTGTAGATAACCTCTTAAACTCAGATGATAAATATTCCTGACAAGTTCAGTATGACTTCTGAAGGTTAACATAAAGCATTATGCCTGACTTGAACAGACAAGCAAAAAACCTTGCATGCTGTCTTGTAAAATGAATAACATAATAAATTACAGCATAGCGAATGAATGGTTAATGACTAAGAAAATGTGACTGACAAACACATAGAGCATGAATAAGAGAGAAATAAATCTCCAAACCATTGCATTAAGCTAGGTAAAAGAACAAGGACAGTGACTTTTTCACTGTTAGACTTCTCTGCAACCTACCTGACATCAGAAAACTCCTTTGAAATACAGAAGTTTCTGTTACTGTTCTATTTTCAATTCAGCTCCCAAATGAGGTGTTGATCAGGCTTTCTGAATGCATCCTTGATATTCATGGATAAACCTGTTAGAACAGAGAAGAAGCAAGGCTGAAATCCCAGCTCCACTGAATGATCCCTCTAATTTCAGTAGTACCCAGAATTTCTCCTTGTGATGGGCAGCTGTGCAAGCAAATTAGCATTTTGATTTCAGAATTGTAAGTGTAAATGGCCAAAGTTATGAATGCAAGAAGGATCTTGTATGTACTCATTTGTAGATTCAGGCAGATGGCGATCTATTTAAGAAAAAGATTTTTAAAAGGCCACGTGACAACTCGTCATATCCAATACAGTATTAAATTGTGTTCTTTGAACTTATTGGAAATACTTCCAGTATTTTATCCTTTTAAGTTTTATTTATGCATGTGTACACGTGATGTCATTCACGTGATGTCATTCACAGGAGAAATGAAGGCAACATATATTCAGCTTGTTAGGTCTGCAATTGGTAGAAAAAGGAAAGAAAAGGCAATAAAGAAAAGAAGACACAGAAAGCAACTCTGGGTGCCTGACTTCACCAATGACCACTAAATATCAGCCTCACCTGGCTTCCCCCTCAACAAGCTCAGCTCAGTCCTTGCCTGAGACAAGTTGTAGCTGTGCTGGCCCATCTCTACGGAGTGGACCTTTGACCTACACTATGAATGACTGCCTCCTGGACAGTCCCTTAGCACATACACTGCAGGTCATCTCCGGTCCTGTCTCCTGCATGGACTTTGGACCAGGTGGTAGCTGTGTCTCCAGCCTTGTCTCTGGCCCAATTGCCTGCTGCTCCTGACATGATTCTCCATCTAGAGCCTGGACTTATTTCATGGCTGTGTCTGAGGCTGGGCCCTGTTCAAGGGTCCCCCTTGGTCCTGGCTCCCCATCCCTGGGGGAGCAGCCAGCCCTTGATGCACTCTGGCTGCAATGGTTTTCAGCACCATCTTCCATGATGAGCTCACCCCGTTGCAGGCCCACCAGCTTTCCCTTTGATTGCTTCCTCTAACTGAAGGCATCTACCAAGTTTGCAAAATTGACACACAGCTATCAGATTCATAAGCCTGAAAGAAAAAGAAATAGCTCTTTTATGAAACCGAGGATGAAAACTAGAACAGTCTGACATAGTGAGCTTATTTTAAGTACAATAATAGACCTGCTGCAGAACAGAGGAAAATAAAATATATGCCATTTTCATAAGTTAATTTAATATTTGGATATTCTTTACATTACTGTATTACTGTAATAGTAGTCATAAAAAACATGGACTTCAGTGGAGCCATAATTTCACTCCAAATTATTACATTTCAGAGGTATATATTGGAGGGACCATATGCCAATGACTGACATCAGTACGGAAGTTTCTATGTGGCTTGTTACTGTGCTCCCAGGTAGGTCTTATTTCTGCTACAATATTTATTGGTTATATTAGTTACCTGGAGACTTTCAAGCTAATTGAGGATATGCTACACAAGTATAGCATAGTTTCCACTCCACTGAGTTTATAAACAAAATGTTGAGACAGAGTGACTGAGGAGACAGACGATAAAGTTATCAGTAATAGCAGAGTGGTTTAATTCTGGTAAGTTAAATTTACCAGATGAATCATATTTCTTTTCAGCTCGAAAAATTGTAAAGGTATTGTAGCAGACAAAGAATTCCAAGTAGGAGGGTCATAAAGAGGTAGCTCCGAGGACTTTAATAAAGGTTCTCCCATATAGGAGGAATAGACTAGGAGAAAACATGTGGGTGCTAATAGGAAAAGTCTTTCTGAGGCTGTTAAGATATACAGTGAATGTTGAAAAATAAAAAGAAAATTAGCAATTTAATTTATATGATAGTTGAAGAATGTGAAAAATGTTGGATGTAACAAGACAAAGCAGGCATTGCTTTGGTGACAGAAAGAAAATCCCTTCAAAAAACAATGACTCATAAAATTATCTAAATAGAATAATTTAAAGGGATTTGGAAAGACCCCAGTAGCAGAAGTAAGGATTGTATTTGTACAAGGTGAAATGTTGGCTTGGAGAAGATTGCATGTTAGAGAGAAGCACTAAGTTATTGATGGGTAAGCTGTTTGGATGAAAACAGAGTGCTAGGTCAAAGATGAAGCTCAGGCTGTGGCTCAGAAAGATTTGAGTACATCTATACAGACACATGGCAGAGTGTCTGTATAGAAAAAAGGACTTGGGAGGACTTGGGAGGGGAAAAAATAGGAGCTTGGTTTTGACTATGTTGCATTTCAATTAATGAATGTCCAAAAGATGTGTAAGATTGGCAGACCAGTAAAAAAAGTTAGAATAGTGTGAGGACAGGCCAGAAAGATCTGATTTTAGCAGATTTGGGCCTGAGGATGATAAATAATTTGCAGGAATTACCTGAACAAAGTGGATCTTTTTTGATGCATACTAAATCTGTGGCAGCTTGAGTTTTTTTTTTTTTCTTGAAGAGAAAGGCAGGTGGCACCTGACACCTGCTATCTTTGACTAAACTGTACTTTCTCAAAGACAATAGCTTACAGTCTCTAGTTAGTAGAATTTTTGTATGAGATCTTCAGAATTTGTCTTAGAATTCTCTGTTTATACCCCTTTCATTCAGCATGCTATTTTCAAATAGTGTATTTATTTATTGTTCTGTGAAGTTCAGCCATTTTAGTATGCAGAGTTGTATTATGCCAGCACATCAGTTTGACACACACACATACATTCAAAAAAAAGTTGCAGAACTGTGAACATCCAAAGTATATGGCTTCATTTTGGTACTTTAGTACATCACTTGTGTTTGTGATGTTGTTAAATACTCATGGGTCACAAAAGTAAAGAATATTTCTGTTCTGTTACAAAATGAGTGGAAGCCCATTCATGTTAATTGCTATGACTCTGTTAAAATAACTATCCTCATTGATTTATGCAAGCCAAATCATTTTTAAGCAGGCTTCTCACAGAATTGTAGAGAACAATGTAGAGAACATTTGATCAGTTCAGTTCATGATTTTTGTAAAACTGTCCAGGCATGCATGGATATAGTTTGAATTACTTTTTGCCCAAGAACATCTTTTTTGTAAGACACAGAGAAACATAAGATCCTAATAGATCCAGGGTTATTGCACAACAAAGAATGCTCAAAAGCTCTTATTTTGTATTACGTTGAAATTTTCTGGATTTCTGCACTCAAGTTTACTCTGACTTGATTCTTCAATACCAGTAGTCCCAGAATGTGAGAAGGGAGTAAAAAACACACATGCTGCTCTTTAGAATTCTAATTTACTTTATAAGAATATATTAAATATATTAATTTAACTAAGATTGCTGAGTCTGCAATAGCAGCATTGTGAATGGCAAATCAAAAAGCAATCCTCTTTCTTTCCAAAGAGAAGGGAAGACTTACCACATACAGGCAGTTGTCTTGATCAAGTGTGGGGATCTTAGCTGAGAGGAATGCTAGAGGAATGCTCTCTCTTCTTTCTTTGTAGGGGCTTGTGACTGCTTTTTATCACTTCTCAAAATTTTAGTTGCAAAGTATGTATTTTAAAGATTAACTATAGTATATATAAAGAAAATTGTATTGAATCCAAAAGAAGACTGAAATCATGCATTTAGGATACTTTTAAAAGTGTAATTATGTATCTTTTTTTAAAAAAACTAAATGTATTCATCCAGGTATAACGAATGTATACTGTCTGTGTTGGCAGGAGTTGGATGACAATGTGTTTGCTATTGAAGAGAGTTATATTAATTATTGTTAAATAATTGTCATACTTAGTTATTACTATAGTAAGTTTACAAAAGAATAATAATGAATCCAAAGGTGAAGCCCGTAAGTATTTCATAATTTCTAGGCATATTTGACAATCAAAAAAAAACAAAAACAAAAACAAAAACAAACAAACAAAAAACACAACAACAAAACAAACAAAAAACAACAAAACAAACAAAACCATGACTTAATATTGCCAAAATTTAAAGAGGCATATGCTTTAGATACAAGGCTTGTCAGGCAGAAAATAAACAAAATGCACGTGGTTAAAAAGAATTTCAAAGAACGCAAGAAGTAAATAAATTTTGAATATTGACTGTGTAAGCAGTACATAATACCAGTGTCTAATCAAAATACATATCCAGTCATAACTTTTGGAAGTGCCTGATTTGGGTTATGGAAAATGTGTTTTTCAGTTAATCAGTTGTGTATTAAACTGTGATCCATTCCTTTCCATTTCCTAATAGCACAGAGTTAGACTTTGCAATGTAAATAAAGACTTCAAATGTTTTTATCTGCAAATGATTTAGTTCACAGGTCAATTATTATAGTTGTGCTTGATACCTCACAAAATGTCCTTATGCCTTTTAAACTACAGATATAATTCTGCCAACCAGAGAATTTGTAATGCTTACTTCAGAGAGATCTCTTGGTTGACTTAGCAAGCATCAGCACAACTGTATTCTGTAATACATGTAGTGATATAATGGGAAGAATAGTAAAGGGAAAGAGAGATTTTTCTGGATAATATAAAATTCCTCTACAACCTAGAAGGCTTCTGTTTATATTGTGGTAAGTGAAACAAGTGATGCAGTGATGTTATACTTGTCTATGATAGGAAAGAGGGAAGATTGAATGTATGTTTTCTTTATATTCTCTTACTCACTGCATATATTATCTGTATAAAATATGAATATGTTATAACAAGCATATTGATATAATTTCATTATAAATGTAACTACATTGAGTTACTTTTATAATATAAATGTATATAACATAAAAAATCGAGTTACATTATAACATAATTATGCTATAATATAAGAAATTGTTTCTTATATATTTTATTTCATATATAATAAATATATGATATATATTTATAACCATATAGATATGTATCAATCATAACTACCTATACAAGAGTATAAAGTATATGCTAATGCCATTTTCCCCCACAGAATACAAGTTGGAGTTCTCTATTACTGTTACTACAACTGCCTGGGCAATAATAGCATTTTTGGATTTAGAGTTTTATGACTCTTTTCTTTAGATTTCTGTGAGACTAATTTTGCTGATGACTGGGTGATTAAGACTTCTACTTGGAATTTCCTGATGTTGTTCTACCAATTTGGCATAGAAACGAGGTAGCCCTTCTCGTGTGACTTCAAAGTCATTCTTTCCAGATACAGCAACATGTAAAATGGGCATGCCATAGATGCATGATATTTAAGGCACAGCTGTTCATATTCTCTCTTGTGTCTAATTCACTAGAAAATTGTTGACAATAGATAAAAATATTTTAATTCTAGACCTATATCTTTAATTGATGACAAAATAGGTTATAAGTTAATTTTCAGAATAGGTTTGGTAATGATAAAGTCATGTCATTTCCAGGGAAACGGAGGTAGTGAATTGAAGCATCAATAAGCTTTAATTATCCATGTGTACATTAAAAGATCCATTAGTTGTGCGCTCTATATTCCATACATATCAGATATGGCATTCTAGACCAGTGATTTTTTTTCTTCGGTTTGGATAACATGTAGACAGTGTTTGATACTGTAGCAGTATTTCTGGAGTACAGGGTAATTAACAAAAAACTGAATAATATGTTGAAGAATGTTGCAAGGACTTTGGCTGTGTACAGGGCGTTAATTTTCAAAAAATGTCTACAATGGAGAACTGAATTGTTTGTAAATATAATCTATGCATGTACTTAATTACTCTTGCTTACTTTGGAACCAACAATTCAGAAGTGTATTTCCAGGGGTGGTGCAGAGCGAGAAAGCAGTTCAATAAGATCATATGGAAAGTAAGTGCCTGACTCATCACCAAATTTATTCCAGCTCTAAACTTCATCTACAAATTTCATCTACAAATTATGCTGGATGTCTAATTTAATGTTAAATTTACACTTTCTAGGAAACAACAGTTTCTGGCTGAATGGACTTCTGTAAAAGTACTCTATGCTCTTAGTTTCTTCAGTTTTAAACTCTGCCCTCATGTATAATTGAAAAGTGTCTCCCTCTGGTACATGGTAAGAATAAGAAAGAAAATGGAAAAAAAAAACACACCAACATACTTTAATTTTTTTCTTTTTCCACCCTTAAACTTTGCAATAATCTTTCAATTAAAAAGGAATAACCACCTTACTGTTCCTTCTATATTGTTTACATTCCCACCAAAATCTAAATCAGTCATTGATTGAATTATACCACATGAAATCCTTTTAGATTTCATATTTATAATGTTCTGTTATTTTTTATTTACCCATACCACAGTCTGTGACAACTCCATAAACCTATGATTAATCCCCTACATATAGTTTATACAGAGTTTTTGTTTTAGTCTTATTGAAATTGATGTATATTCTACAGTATAATAAAACAATATGGAGATTTATTTTAAATCGATGGTGCCTTAGGCCAATTTAATTGACCCAGTAATAACATTTAAATTGACCCAGATAATCTGATCTACATGCAGTAATGCTGTGCTCTTTGCAGTGGAATTATCGTTATGTTTTACACAGTAGTAGCAAAGATGATGACATTAGGAAACTGACCATTAAATAGAGCCCATCTGCAACAGACTGGAAATAGGTTTTATTGGTCATGATAAAAATTACATGTATAATGTCTGGTAGCTGCATAAGGTGAAATGGCCATTAAACTTTCCCAGTGCTGTATACTGGGTTCATCTGTACAAAGAGCTTCCTTCCATCAATGTCATGGTCATGCATGACATGGTCTATAAAATTCCTAATTTCTGGCGAGAAACTGTTTCTGTCAGAAACATTTTGTGTAGTTGTCCGTGTCTCATATCACTGAAGTAAAAAGAATTAGCTACTGAGCTGCTTAGCTAGTAACATTTTAAACATACAGAATCTCAGAGTCCTGAGAATCATTTTGCTGTTGGCAGGTGTCCCTTACGGGTCATAAAACAAATTCATAACTCTTTTAAAAATTAAACAAAAATATATATATACATATACACAGTTTAAAATGTGAAGAATTTAACTTGTAAAGACCTTTTTTCTCAGCACAATTAGTGAAATTTTCCTGTCAGCTACTTTCAAAAAAACAAGCAAACAAACAAAAGAAACCCCACAAACCACCCTCTAATTCAATTCTCTAGAAGGAAATAATGCTTTCAACTTTCAGGAGAGAGACAAAGGAAAAAGTACTCTCCTGAAAATGAAAGGATAAAAGAACAAGTCTGTTCAAGTTCTGCCCAATTAATACATTCATGGAAGAACTTATTTTTTACCTTTTATTGTTTTCCAACTCTATACATGAGTAGAACATTCATTTGAATATTTTCATTATTCTAATATAGCTGAAAGCACAGAAATCCTGTCTGTTGACCACCTGCTGCAATGCTGGAGAAAGTAAAGCCAGACAAGACATTGAAGCCTATGTTTCTATGTGGAAAACCAGTTGCTCTTTTACATGTCTTTTTGAAGTTACAGTCACAGTGTCAGTCCATGTCTTGCTTGTATTTGGCTCTAGAAGTATACTATGAATCTAGGTTTTTGTTAACTAGTAATATAGTTAACAAAGAATACAGATAGCCCAGAGTACAGGTAGCCCAGAACAGGGTGTGAAGCTGTAAGAGTTCAGTTAAGACACAGTCACTCTATTAGTGGAAATAGCTATATTAGTGAAAACTGCAGTATCTGGAGGATTAGATTTGGATTTGTGATGTGTGGGCCTTAGGAAGGTTGAGAATGCCAGTGGTATACACACAAGTTCAAATCTGTCTGTGCATAGCAAAAAAGTATTTTTTTTAATCATCATTCTTCAGATGATGATTGCCAGAAGTAGCTTCCTTTTGATGAGGATTGCTATTCATATAAATATTGAATTTCACACTTCCAGATATCTTTAAGATCTGTTTTCTTCATGCGATCAGAAGTGTCCATTCCCCTTTGAAGGTTTCAGCTGTGCACTCACTAATTGCTGTATCATACCAGTTCCTGTATTTTGACTCAAAGTGAGGCAGTTTTGCTTCATCATTTTCTGGTGTGTAAGAACGAACAAACCTTAGCTCTGAGAGCTGGAGAATTTTTCTAATCCCATCTCTGCCAATCTTACTCCATGACTTCAAGCAGGTTCTGTAACTCCTCAATAGCACAATTTCTCCATCTGTAAAATCAGGGAAATTGGATAACTGATGACCTGAGAGGAGTGTTCTGAGAATTGGTAATGTTTTCATAGTGCTCTGAAATTGGCTTGCTTCAGATTGCATATTCAGATAAAACTATGTAAATCTTTCTCACAAGTAAGAAAAAAAAAATGGCTTAAAAGGGTTTTAATCAGCATTTTTAGTTGAATACTGGAAGCCTCAGAGTGCTCGGGTCGTAGAACACTATTACAAATAGTCTTGGACCTCTTCAAGTTTTGTGTGGAACTAATTCCACTTGATTTAGAGCAAGTGTTCCAAGACCTTTGATAACATAACTGAATTGCTGAAAATTCACAACGAACTTTTAATAAAAAATACAGCTGGGAAACTGGGAGCAGAATTACATCAGACTCAAGATTTTCTGGTTTTCTAGAGGAGTTCAACCTCAGAGTTCAAAACAAAAAACATACTTTTGATAGCAATGTTCCTCTTACCCCGCTTATGGCAAAGCTGCTGGCAAAATGTACCTTTGGTTCTTCCTGGATGCCTTCATAAGATAATGCAAGAGAAGTCATTACATTGTGTTAATTTTGTATTGTAGATTTCAATCCTTCAGTTTCAGGGTAGTAGGTACTTTGGGAAGTTGTTTTTAAATTGTACCAATTTGTTTTTGAGTTGGTTGGTTGGGCTTTATTTATTTATTTATTTATTTTTTTGGCATTTTCATTTTCCATTTAGTAGAATGCAGATAAGAAACTATTATACAAGATAGTGTAATTCTTGCCTG
Organism: Anas acuta; assembly: GCF_963932015.1. NCBI lineage: Eukaryota > Metazoa > Chordata > Aves > Anseriformes > Anatidae > Anas > Anas acuta. Next base: position 36,316,624 of record NC_088982.1, read on the forward strand.
CTTGCCTCTGACTTTATTCATAGAAACTATCATTTTAAAATACACAGAGCCATGTGCTGTGGAAGTGAAGTATCTACTCCATCAAAAATCACATTAAGCTCTTGTTGTCATTAATACTGCCAAAGTTTGGTCAAAATGCTTCTCAACAGTAATGAAAATGCAATAAACAAACTTCACATGTTAAATAATACAGGGCTAGGTTTCTGTTTTCATATAGGTGTATGAGGAACACCTTTAAATCAGAGGGATAACAGGGAGCAAATGCTTGACAGCATTCTTCCTACTTCAAACTTGCCCTTCAGAGGAAAGTTCTGCTTGAACTAGCCCCACTTTGGTAACTTCTTTACAGGGAAAATCATAACTTATTGTATGCCAACTAGTATTTTAATGTTGTGCTGCTGCTCTTAATGGTTCTCTCCGCCTGAGACAGGAGGAACATCATCTTGCTGTCAGACATAGGAAATATTAATCTGGAAGAGATTCCTCTCAAATTATGAACTCTAGGTTTTCTAAGAGCAATGCTTTCATAATCACTTCCAGATTTGATGTGCATTCAGAAAATTTTGGGTTTTACTTTTCCTTTTTCATTTGCACCACTCCCCTCAACCTTGAGAAATAAAAGTCTCAGTAAATGATGCTAAAGACCAGAGAATGAAGCAAATATTTCATTTTATCCACAAATAATCTTAATTTAGATTAGATATACTCTCAAATTAGTTTTAACAAGCTTGTCTGATAAAGCCATGCATTTTTTATTAATGTTATGCCACGGTTATATGTATAAGGCTGAAGCAAAGGAAGGACAGAATATGACTGATATAATTTCAATAATTTCTGCTTTCAGTGTTTTTAAACATTATATTTTCATAGTCCTTGAAATTTCTGTTAACTTTAAGGATTTAAATTTTTAGAGCATACTTATTTCTCAAAGAGATTTTATAATTTATTTGGAAAATATAATTGTATGAAGTGCTCATGAGAAACACTTCTGTGTTGGTTTTATTCTTTGCTGAAGGGTGCTCTCATGCTATGCAAACACAATGTATAGAATAATAACGTATAATTTACTACCATCTTTCCTATTCCTCAGTTTTCTTAGGGCTCTCAATAGTCTGCTAGGTAATTAGGACTTTCCCTGCAGTTCTTTTACTGCTCTTCAAGATGTTACTCATCTCCTCACTTCTCATGTTTTTCTTTCTGATCTTTAGTTCCTGTTTGCTTATTATCACTGATGAGCTTGTTGCCTGACTAACAGATAAGTGCAGTTGCAAATCACATCTTTTCTGTAGTTTGTTCTTTTTGGAATACCAGCTTCTTAACATGGAAAAGAATTAAAGAGGGTTTCCTAATTGAAACAGATCATTCCAGCAACACCATTCATTTGCACAAGATCCTGTTGAGAAGGCATCTGAGACTCTGAAACACAAGGCATATATAGAATACTCGTCTTGGAACTAGGATTTGGGGAACTCTGTGTATCTAAAGCTAAAGTTTACTTGCATATTATATGTTTTGGTGTTGAGCTTAATTAGTGCCTTGAGTAATTTGGGAAACAGAAGATAAACATTATCACTACCACTGGGACCTACAGATCATTTCTTTAGCCAAGCCAGGTAATCATTGAAAGAGGTACTCTTCTCTTAAACTTGGAAAATTCACGCCATTGCAGTCCTGTTTTCTGCTATGTCTTCAACACCCAAATGCTACTCTGGAGAAACCTGGCTGTTTTACATTGCATTTTATATTTCTAACAGTAGCATCGTAGCTGTGCTAGTTTAAGCATAGATAAGGCAGAGCTTGTGTGGAGGACTGATGTATTTCATTGTGCCAAGTGATATAGCTGAGTAAAAAGGGAGTGCTGCAGGGGTTTATAATCCCTTTCAGTTACAGAAGAACAGAGTGCTGAAGAATGGCAAAAAATGTACTGAGCTTTTCTTTTTCCGGAGGTGATGGTGAGGGAAGTCTTATATCTCCTTTTGTGGAATAGGATGGTACAGAGGCTAAACAGCTGGGTCTCCTGCCCACTGAAAATTTTGAATGGCTGACTGTGAGCAGCTTGCCCACTGGCTTTTCCAAGAGAATTTTTCCACCTGGAAAGAGTGACTTTGTAGAAATACTGAGAAAAGTATATCCTCACCCAGACAGGTAAAAATCCTCAGCATAAAGGACTGTTGTGTGTATTCTATTATGAGGGAAAGAAAAAGACAAGGACTGAGAAAGGAGGGGTAAGGGATATTAAAGGGTCCTAGGTCTTTTTGGAAGAGAAGTATATTCTATGGCTGGGTGGATCTGGATGGGGCTTTGAGCAACCTGGTCTAGTGGAAGGTGTCGCTGCCCATGGCAGGGGTTTGAAACTAAATGATCTTTAAGATCCCTTCCAACCCAAATCACTCTATTATTCTATGAAATAGGTAGAAATCCTTCCCATTTTCTCACTGGCCTGAATATATTACACAGTTGGCTAGGTAATTATGAAACGTGTGAGTTACACTGAATCTGTTTGACTTCTCAAATCTTTTAGCTGCATTTCACTGCTGGGTGGGTTTGGTCTTTTGATATTACAATATCAAAAACCCCTTTCGAACTGCAAAGGGTTATTTGTAAAGCCTGGCTGATGAAACACTTTATCAAAGTGTATGGAATGACAAAACGAAGAGAAATTTAAATTTTACTTTTCCTATAGAGAGAAAGCAAACTGCCAAAAGGAATAGAAAACAGACATGAGTACCTTCAGTATATTCTGTACAAGAATAATATAAAAGGTCTGATATTTTGATAGGCCTTTCTTGTGATCTTTGCCTTGATCTCAAATAATAGATCAATCTACTAAAAGTAACAGAGACCCTAAATTTACACATCTGAATATTCATGTGACATGCATTTAAGAAGCATTGAGCTCCAAAGGCTCCACTATGTGTCTCTGTAAATGCTAGCTAATACTTTGCATCTCTGTGAATATGTTTCTGAATAAAGCAGACAGCACCTACTTTTAGCTTTCTATTTTTTCATGGTAGGAACTGTAAGAAATGTTAAAAAAAAAAACAAAAAAACACAACTAACCAAAACAAACAAACAACAAAAAAACAACCACCTAATCCAACAAAAAATAAGCAAAAAACCACAGCTACCCACATAGCCTGAAACTGTTTTATAAAGCCTCCAAATCTAAACACTCTGCTAAGATTAATCCTCTAAAGGAATTAAGAATTAGGTATTTTTTTTTTTTTATTCAATCTCAATTTTTATTTTTTATTCAATCTCAGTTGTTTCCGTGTCACTCCATTTATAGTCTATTCCACATTTTCTCTAAACAAGAGAAAAATCATGTCTTTTGTCTTGTTGAGACTTTCAAACAAGGCTATGGTATTGAAAGCAAGCTGCTACAGTTCAAACTCAGTAAAGCTAACATTGCAGAACTAAGATGAAATTGGGTAGCCGTGTCACAGAATATAGGTTATAGATATACACCAGTGTTGACTGCTATTTGTAAAGCTTTAATTTTGCATAATTTTTAAATACTTTTGTAGAGTTTAAGGCCAGAAAGGAGTATTTTATCTAATCTGGCCTCTTTTGTATCACAAGTCATTATGGTTAACCCTATATAAAGCCCAGAAATCCGAGAGTAAAACTCTTAATTCCTCAGGACACTAGAGACAGCAGACCCCAGAGATTTGGTGCCATCGTGTCATCTCTTTTGGCAGAAAATTAGTTAGGTGAGATATACTGAGATGATTTCAGCAAGGAATTAAAGCCTGTACTACAGAGGAAATTCTAAACCTCCATTTTTTTTCCACTTTGGGAACACTTTGTCTGAGAAATTTCTTCCTGACATCAAACCTGATGGTGATTATATGTAGATTGAGGATAATCCCCTGATTGTCCACACAGTGAGATCTGTTGGTGATCTGCTTGACGTACATGTTCATGTTTTCTTTCTGTGGAAATCAGACTGTAGGAGAGGGTGCTTATAGCCCTACCTTGCAGGTGTTTGGAATATGTGTAAGGAATATTCCCTCAATTTAGGAGACTTGAATTTATTTTTTGCACAGAAATATGGCCATAGAGACTGTAACCATTTGAAAAGGCCAGATTAGATAGAAGAACTGGAGAAAACAACAACAACAATGAAACAACCTCACAGCCCTGGTTCATCCCTTTCAATAACCTGTTTCCAGCTTTGACCAATTTATTGTGCATCAGGCAAAATAAATCCTATCCCACTTAGATAAAATCTAGCATTCAGATATAAAAGCTTAACTGAAGAAGATGACAGTGTTAAACAGTGATGCAGAGAACTGTCAATAATTGCTGTTAATATTTTGGCAATATTGTTGTTGGCAAATTGAAGTCACATGTTTGGCAACCTTCTTTTTATTAAAGTCCATGGGTGGAAAGGATGAACATAGGACTCATCAGCTTGCAGACCACAAGGCCAGAACCAGCCCACTCTTTCTAAGCATAGAAAGTAGAGTATTTCCAGAAATAGGAATAAAGCTCTCTCTCTCTCTCTCCCCCAATCTCTCTCTGTCCCCCCTTTAAATGTTCCACATGATAGCCAATCCTGAAAACCTCCCAGCAAGGTTTGTTGTCCAACTGAAGCAAACAAATTTCAGTCAAGCAGCTGTGTGCTGCAGATCCATGGTGATGCAGGGAGCCAGAGGCATCAAACACTAGGAGAAAGATGGGGGTGCTTGAGATGAATTCTAAGCCCCCAAAATATATAAGCAGGTTGTGAATTTCCTTGTAAACTTGATCTATATCAGTTTCCCTCTTAGCTAAGAAATTGGCACTTATTAATTGTCTAATTTCAAATGCTTGGTTTGTCTTCATTAGCAAGTATGTGAAGTTCCTCATAACCCGATGCCTTTATATATGCAGGTTTGTCTCCACTGCCATCTATTAGCATTGTCTTCAGTACATTGAATAATGTTGTGTTTCTGAAAGTGTCATATCATAAGTCCTGTTTCCCAGCTCTGCAAACAGTTAGGTGATCTTCCTTCAAGCCTTTTCTAATATTTTCACAGCCTTATGGAAGTATGAATGTAGAACCTGTATTCTTTAACATAGTTGTCTTTCCAAGAATGTATATTATGTTCTTTCTCTTTTTTCTTCTTTATATTATACACATGAACAAAGGCATTTTTCATTTTTCACCTGTGCTAAACATTCTTTTATGAAAACTTCTGAATAGTTACACTGCCTTCTGTGTAGTCTGTCATCTTTGAAGTATTATGTGTAATCTGTATTTTTCAGGCTTTTGTTGTATTACAACCATTTCAGTAGGTGATTGATTGCTAGAGAATGACAAGAAAGGCCATATCAAAGATCCCCCCAATTCAGTAACCCGTGTCTGGGACAAAATCAAATATCTTATGCTTAAGGGATGAGTATAAGAAGGCAAATAACAATTTTTTTTTTTTGGATACTCTCTACATTTTCAACAATTTGGAGATTAGAGAGCTGAAAATACCACTTCCATGAATAGTTCTATGAATACCATTTCTATGATACCACTTCTGAGCTTCTTGGGTTTTTCTTCTCTGAATTTGTTTACTTTTTTTGGGACCCTTTTAAGCTTACCACCCATAAAATCATGTGTTGAGGAGTTATTTTACTTAACTACAGGTTTTGTTAATAACTTTTTTTTTTTGTGTGTCAGTCTCCCTCTTGCTAGTTTCATTTGATGCCTCTAGTTCTTGACCTGGAAAACATAAGCAATAGTTGATCTTGCTTTACCTTCTCTTTTATTGTTTTATACACCTTAACTGCATTCCATCCAGTCATCTGGTTAATTAACTCATACAGACTTTAGCCTCTAATATTTTAGTATATACCAGTTCCTCTAATTTATAGTGGATAGTCATCAGGATGATCTATCTGTAATTCCCTAGAGCAATCTCTTTTGTAAGGTGAATATATTAGGATGATGTTGACAGGAGTCTTCGGCATACTTTTTAATATTCCAAGGTTTTTTTAAAGAGTATCATTAATGATTTATCAGTCTCTTAAGCTACTTCATTTAATAGTCTTGGCTAAAAGTTTTTTCAAGCTATTTGAAGATAATTCCTTTTTAGCTACAACTAGATTCTCCTTTACTTTTCTTCAACATTACCAGGATGGAAGTTTGCTCTTCTGCTGTTCCAGTTGTAGAACAGAAGTATCTATTGAACGTATTCCTCCTTCAGAAACTCTAGCAGCTGCATCAAATAGTTGATCTATACAAGCCTGGGAATTTTCTTTGTTTCTGTTGCTACAAAACTTCTTTTCAGTGAAAAGGCAGTTTGTAAAAATCAGACCTTTTCAGTTCAGTTCTAAAATTCAGGCATCTGAATTCCCAAGTCAACTTTAAAAAAGTGGGTTATGAAGCAGACACTTAAATTATCTCATGGACAGGGCATGTGGTTTAAATTAGAGTAGAAATAGACATGTTCTTTTATTCTCACGTAATCTGAAACTTTTTTTTTCTCTTATATGCTGCAGAACTTTTCTGTAGTGTAGGTGACCTGGTGCTTGGGACCTATTAGATGAAAACTTATCCTCAAGTACAGATTATAGCTAAAGAGAAAGAGAGAAACAGCTATTTTATTTTATTTTATTTTTTTTTTTTTCTGGAGAAGTGCCATAGAAATATGCTACTTCCATTTACTCTCCTAAAAAATACACACAAGTTTTTGAACACCTGATATAATTGCTCTACATTCTACTGTAAAAAAAAAAAATAAACCCTTCTTCCATCCACGAGATTCCTTAACTGGCCTAGGAGTCCTGGATGAAGTGATTGATCTTGCACAGCTGTTTGTAGCAATGCATGGCAAGTATGTTTACAATTGACAGAGACAGATGACACAGTAATTGACAGCTTACTTTTCTTATATATATTTTTTTAAGTTAGAGATCAATTGGACATCTCCGAAGTTTGGAAGGGAAAAATAGGTCTGTTTCTACTTCCAATTATTTTTATTCTGCATGGCATGCTGAAACCTGTCACAGCTGACTAGATTGTCCAGTTTTAATTTGGTTCACTCTCTTTCATCAAAATAACTTCTATTACACTTTGTCAAAATAAGTGACATAGCTAAGGTGATTGGAGGTATCTCAGCTTATTACAAGCCTGGAAAACAGCATAGAGAAAAACCCAAGTAACTTATTTACCTCAAATTAATTATACAAATACATTCTATAAAAGAGAGGAAGCTTTTATGGGCAAACAAATGTCTTCTTTTCATAGAAGTCTGTCTAAAAATGGTAACAGTATTGGCAATTCCAGAACAAAAGCTGGCAGTCACCTCCATCATTGCAATTACTGGTCTTCTAGGCAACAGTCTCAATCATTGAATGGCAGCCTGTCTACACTTTATATAGAAGTGCTGATCTTAATTGTGGATGGGGCCCATGGCAGTAGGATGCTGGAGTGCAAACATGCATGAACTCAGGAAGTACGATATGAAAACATTTGCTGAAGTGGCAGCTGCTGCTGTTTCTTTCACTTAGTCCTAGTGTTTTCTAAAACGTCTTCACTTTACTTGTTCCCCATGAATAGACAATTATACATAGTCTGACAATGTGCCTCTTCTCCCTAATTATCTAATTGTGGCTAACGTGTATGCCCCTGGTCCAACACCAACCAGCACATGAAACTGAAAAGCAGAGTTAATGATTTTGCCTCTTCAGAGAAAGAATGAATAATCTCTGATTTTTCTCTCTACGCACCCTTTCTATACTTCTGGGAAGGAAAAGCACACAGGATGGAGAATCTGTGTGGTGAACGTAAATTGTTTCGTAGACATAAATGGTTATTGTGTCTTTCTGCTTCGAAGGAATCCCTGTGTTTGTGTATAATCTTGTGTGCATGTGTGTGCAAATGTGTGGCAAATAGAGGTGAGCCTCAGAGCGCTGGGTGGGGGATGCGTGGAGGTTGTACATTTAAGTCTGCAGGGTCCTGACAGGAATTGGCAAAAGTACAGAAGGGAGAAGGTGATTGATGCAGAAGGCTAAAAGGAGCAGAAAAGAGTGAAAGGAAGCTGTACAGGAAATGAGAACAAAACAGAGAAGTGGATTATATGGATAAAGATGGTGATATAAATATTATAGAAATGTAAGTTCGAAGAGGAAATAGAATGATTTGAAGATACATTGAAAGAAAAAGACAAAATGGGAAAAAAAAAAAAGCATGCAAAGAAAAATTGTGGGAGCTCAGAATATGGCTCCTTAATGAAAGCAAATATGTTTTCTCTGTTTTAGAATGTTAACAAGGAACAGATCAGTAAAATGGAGATAAGAAGACTCATCTTGTAGCTTGCCTGAGGCAGTAAAGAGCCCAAGGCTTAAATTGTGAATGAACATTATTTAGCAGAAATTGATGTTCAAAAAGGAGTGGGTTTGTTTGTTTGTTTTTGCATTGTGAAGGAAACCAATTGTCAGGAAAAAAAAAGATTTTTTTTCTGAGGTGGAAGATACTGCAAATTAGGTAAATGTTTTCAGTACTGCTCTTTGATTTCATCTGCAGGATCTCATGTTAAATCAAGACATGTTTTTCCAGGATGTGTGGCTGTAAAGCAGAGAGCTGGAAACAGCTGCAGTAGTTATGAATGACTGATGAAGGTCACAGTACAAAGGAGATAATATTTTTTTTCAATGCTTTTGATATAATTCATTATTCTTTCCCAAGTGTGTCCTTGCAGCTTTCCAGGTTTAGGTTATAAAGATAAGGACACCCTTGCAGATGTAGGACTAACTTCAGGGTTGTAAGGTCTTGTATTTCTGAGCTAGTCATGGAGATCCACTGTCCATGTGAATTTGGAATTCTCCTCCTAGCTATGAATCATTGCATAAACTGCATAGCATAGTGCTATGGAATGCAAGTGTCTTTCAACCACTATCTGAGAGGCTGTTAGGAAAGTTACAAATATACATCTGTAAAAATGTGAAAAAATTGCAGGTCTTTAAGGTTAAAAAGAGAGAGAGAGAGAAAGGATAGGTATAGTGTTGCTTTTCCTTGACCTTTGAGGAGAAGGGTGTGCTTTACTTTCGTAAACACTCTTCCAGGCTATCAGTCATCAGCATATTCAATACCAGCAGAAACCAAATTCAAATCTGGTGTGGTCCAATGAATTTTATTCTTACTGTCAGAGTTACTCCTTTCAACAGCTGTGTTTTGGATCCGGTAGCAAAGAATGCAAAATGAAAACTGTCCTTTGCTTTAGCCTCACCAGATTTTTTTTATGTTCAATAATTTCCTTAGACATTTTAGCACGTCAAGTGTATACTCTCTTTCTATGCCCATTCCCTATTTGTTTATTTTCAATGGAAGCAGATGCACATTAGAACCACAGTTTTGGGTAATACGCTAGCACATGCCAAATTACAGTGATATCCTCAATGCTTTGTACAACACTCCAGCAGTGCAAAAAATGGTTAATTGCTACCTGTTGTATTACTGAACACTGGAGTAATTATTACAGTAATGCATATTGCTACCTTGAAATTGTTTGGAACAGATTTTACATGTAAGTATTCTTCACCTAATAGCAAAGTAAGCTAGATAGCTGTAAACTGCAGTCCTGAATCAATACTGTATCTAGCAACAGAGTGCAAAAAATAAATAGAAGAAAATGCATGCCATATACTGACAAATGGCAATGAATATGTTGAACAAAAAGGAAAAGAATAAATTAGCACTTCTCTTTCTCTGCCTCAGTGTCCCAGAAAACTGTATATAGATTATAGCATTACATAGTACTGATTTGTTGCAGCTGCTTCTCTGTTTTCTGTCAGCAGAGCTAGTCCCATTTTATGCTCTATTTTCATTTCTCTTTTTACAGTTCCAAAACCCAACATTACACTTTTTATTAACATTTCCATCAAATGTCTACACTTTTCAAAAAAATTATTTTAATTCCAAATTTATAATTCATCTTTAAAAAAGGAAAAGGAGTGTGCTATGGCAGTAGAAAATTGCCTTTTTCTTATTAAGCCATTCAGGTGTCAGCACAGTTCTTATCACTAGGGCTGCAGTCATCACAGATCATGGTTGATATGTAAATGGATGTTATAAATGTGAATATAGTTACAGGATTTTATTCATTTTCAGAGTGAAAGCACATTAATAGTTCCTCTCAGTTTCAGATTTCTTTTTAAAGCAATAATCTTTAGCAGAGATTCCTTGGAGGCTTGGAGATTTAGATATGTCTAGGTCAGTGGGCACTCATAAGTTCTGAGGCTTACCTCTGTGTTTAAAAAACCCTCTGTATTTAAAACCTCTGTGTTTGAAACAAGGTAGGAGGTTTTCACCTTTTCATAGGCCCATAACGAAAAACAAAAAGAGATTTTCCCACTGGAAAGCTGTATTTCAGATACATTGAAATAATGTTATACTGCATTTTGTTTAACAGCTTGAATTAGCTTTTATTTGGTGTAAGACTGAGATAAGTTTTTCACATATGCAGATGTATTCAGGCAATATTAGTATTAGGTCCCATGAAAAGGGACCTATTAATCCATCATTTGTGTTAAAAACTCTCTCAGGAGTTTCAGGGTTTTGAGGTGCTCTCTCCCCTCCACCCTGCTGCTAGCAGGCAGCTTTTTTGGAAAAAAAAAAAAAAAAGGTTAGTGGAATCCACTTTTACGTAGATCTTGATGTCACACAGTCTTCTGTGAATCCAGGCAGTTAATGGTAGCTTTAGCTCTCAATTGGGATGCTGGACATCACTGGTGTGTTTTATTACTGTATTCTAGGGATCATGCCATTGGTATGCTTTGATGTTTGATAGCCTAATTCAAATGGCCATTAGCAAAAAATCCAGGTTAAAGAAAGCACATAGAAATGTTTGGTTTTAATGCATGAGAATAGACAACTCAGTTACCAATATTTATCCAGGGTTAGGTGCAAGGAGCATGAGCAGACCCCTTTTCACCTTGGTGTTTAAAACTAAGATGAATAAAGTACAGACTGTTCCACTTCCTACCAGTGGTCACAGGTGGCAGTCACAGAACAGAGCCTTAGGAAGGTACTAGTTTTTGTATGGTACCATATCATGAAGATTGTCTTCAAGATTTCATTTGGATTTAATTTTTCTTCAACTGTTTTCTCTTAGTACTCCCCCACTACTGATGTTTCTGAACAGCAAAGAAGTTTGAAATCTACAGGTATATGAACAGGGAAGTAAAAGTGAAGATAAAGAGATGATGGAGTCTTGGCAGCACTTGCTGAAGAAGGCAAAGAGAGAGTGGAGGAAAAGGATAGGTTTTTGTAACTGTGTTTTTTTTTTGTTTATACTTGGGTGAGACGGTAGCAGAAATATGCTAAATACAACAGGTAGCAATTAACCATTTTTTGCACTGCTGGAGTGTTGTACTTGGGTGAGACGGTAGCAGAAATATGATTCTTGTCATCATTAACCTTAATTACTGGAAATGCTGCTCTTTGGAGGCTGTCCTGTTTTAGAACAGGGAGATCATTCAGTGGTTTGAGATGTATGATGCTGATTGGATTCAATATTGACATGCAATTTGTAAGGATTAACATCAGTGGTAGAAAATCAGAAAAAAATTAGAAAAAGAAAAAAATCAGAAAAAAATCAAACTTCAAATCTTTGTTTGAATATTAATCATATATCAGTTTATTAAGTGGTTGGATACTACTAATAATCTAGGACTGCCATCATAAAATCTGATGTCCACAGCACTCTGTCTATTCTGGAGCTTGTTCTTGTGATATGGATAAACTCTCAATTTCCAATATATATATATAATAATATAATTCATCTGTAGCAATTTTCTACTTTTATCTTTTTAATTATTTATGCTGAGCATAGTTTGTAACTGGTTCTGTATTCCTTTTCTCCCCATTCTTTTTCTTCTTCATGCCTCTATCTTTACTTCCTGAACATTTACATTATTACACTTTATTCTTATTTCTAAATTTGTGTTTATAAGGAGGCTCAGCAGACCAAACTCTTCTAAAATTCACAAGAACCACTTATAAACTTTACATGGTTGAGAGTTTTTTATGAGTAGACTTTGATATATATTAATACTTGTTTCAAATATATAATGCAAGTCAGCTATTAGGAAGACAATGGTAATATGTATCTTCTGCATCATGGTACTTTGTATTTTTTCCAAACCCTCTAAAAATACGTCAATGCAAAAATCATATTAATTCCATTCTTTAAATGTCCTTCATAAAATGCAAAACAATGCTATTAAACTTCACAATCTCATTGCAAGACTGACCCCATGAATTTACGTGCATTATGAGGTAGGACTATTCAGCTTTCTCTCTTCTTGATGCCAAAATATAGAGCCAATTAATAATTAAAAACTCATGTTTCATTTCATTGTTTCATGGAAACTTTAGCCTCACTCCATGGTGGGTGCACTGATTTATCTTTTAGTTTCTTCAAACGTAAAGAGTGCGTATTCAGACAGAAATAATTCCTATTTTCTGTGTTGAAATCTTCAACAGTTACTTCTAAATGTGAAATTTTGGCTTATGTGTATTTAAAATGTATTTTTTTTTCCTCTCAATATTGGTAGCTATTATTTTAGTCGTATAAACACGTCCATCTTCAAAAATGTTAATCTTAGATATTCATCTACATATTACTCTATAAAAATATACTTAAACAGTTGCTGCATAGCTAAAAATGATCAAATGCATCCATGCTTCCTCATCTTCATGCTTTTCCCTGCCTTTTAGAAAATCACGTTTTTGTGTGTGTGTGTAACTCAAAATGTCAAAACAAAATATCAAATACTACAATGTATTGGGGAAAACAGGAATCATTTTTGGACATTTTAAAATGTAACTAATGAATTTCACTAACTGTATAGCTAGAATTGCTTTATAGATTGAAGAGAGATATAATTGCCTTTGGTCTGTCCTCTTTACTCAAAACCAGAAGTAGATTATCAAAGCTCTCTGCTATGTATTTAATCAACAAAGCAGTGGTGTGTGATATCCTCATTTACTCTTACTGGTGTTTTTTAAAGTATATAGAAAAATATAAACACAGAGAAGGACATTCTGCAAGTAGAATGGGGAGAACATCAAGGAGGAGCTGTGCTTGTTTCAGAATGTGCTTTTTGGAATTTAGACCCCTATGCTAGGAAGAGTAGAAAAGTGTGCAGAAGTATTTTGAATCATTATGGAAGATTCATTTTCTGTGTTTTTATCTCTGTTAGAGCCCTGATATTAGATGTCTTGCATAAATACTAACCAGTCTCTTTACAGCATTGTGGAGCACTCTCAATCCCTAACATGTCTGGAGAACAGAATCTGAGATACCACCAGAAGCACAAAAAGCTTTAAAATGATTTGCACAAGGGATAAAATCCCTTATCTTAAATAAGAAACAACCATGGAGTGCCTAACTAACATCCCTTCACAGCAGAATTATGGCAAACCTGCTTTATCTCTATTCTTAAAACATAGAGTCAGCTTTTAAGTGGTTCCTCAAGTACTGCTTCTTCAGCAGACTGGTTACATCTGTATTGGATCAATCTTTTCATTAGGTGTGTCCTAAATGTTGGGGCCAGGGTTGTGGGAACGCACATGAGTTAGAGTTCAGGGGAATAATGATCAGACATTTATGGTAACTGCTGCAAGAATCTCTGTGGTTTCCCAGAAAGAACTGCAATTCTGCATGGGATTGTTACCTCATGAGCAGCACACAGGATCATAATTGTGATTATAGTGACAGGAAAGGGGACAGAAAGAGACTGCCAATGAAGAAGTCCCCTTCTCCACTGAAACAGCCTGAAGTGTAATATTTTTTTCTATTTACAGTTGTCCCTGTGGTCCGTACTAATGACATTATCTCCCAGGAGATCATTATCTAATGATTGCATCCCATCATGGATTGTTCTCGGTGACCTAAGTGCTGTTTGAAAATATGATTTTTGTAACACCTGTTACATCCCTGTCTCATGTTGGACATTTAGTTCCTCCTTTGGCTTGATGCCTTGCTACATTTTCCACAGTCTGTTCTCTGTTACAGTTTGTTTTCCTGTGTTACAGCTGTACAGGGCTACTGCTCGTATCAATATTGTCTCATCTTTTCTATATCAGTGTTATCTTGTGTGGTGTCTTCTCTGTTGCTAGCATATAAATTACATTGTTGATTCTTTATGGTTTCTTGCACTTTGAATTGAGTTATAGCTTTTATAAGCATGTGATCTGGCTGTAACAGAGAAATCTGACAACTTGTCATTCCTGGAGTCTGTGACTGTCTTGTCTTGCATTAATTCATCTTATAAGGCCCACTCTTTCTGTGTTCAGCAAGAGTATGAGCTACCATATTAACATCCTCTACTGATACTTGATTACATATGTCAATATTTTGCCAACGGGACTTGCTCTTAGGCATTTCTTCCCGACCATTTTTTTTTTTTTTTTACTTCTCCTTTTTCCTTTGCTGTTTTCTGTCATTGCAAATTTTACTCTGTTAGGCGAATTATTTTATTTCTTTTAAAATATTGCTGAGATGAAAATTGTAGTTATATACAGGTTTTTAAATTCTTTTAAAATCTTTATGTTTATTATAAATATGTCATATACTTATAACAAAGTCATAGGGCTCCATTTGCATGTGACTTCTGTTATGCTTTCAGTACCTCCTGGAGGCTTTCCCAGTATTTTATTAAAATCACACACATTATTTTTTCATAATTGGAAAGATATTTGAAATGTATTAAAATATTTAAATTGTGTAAAATAAGATAGGATATGGTTAATTTGACAGACTCATTGTTGCTGTTCCTCAGTTTTCTTTATCCATATTCTTGAAGGATTAACCATTCTTATCCACAGAGGTGAGTTACTTTTCTAACGTTTCATATTAAAAATGTGGAAAATGATACAGTTAGATGCTATTATTTTTGTCCAAAAAGCTACATAAAGAAGACCCTATTTTAAAAGACTTTCAGGCTTCTGAAATGTAAGAAGAAACAGAATTTTAAAAAGAGAAAACATCTAAAGGCTAATTTTTGTCTGAGTCTTAAAGCAAAAAGTAGTCTTAAGAAAAGCATCTTAGATGAACAGTGCACCTTAAATTGCAAATTGAAAACTCATGTTACAAAGCCCTTTCCTTTTCAGAACTGTATGCAGAAATTACTGTGAAGCTTTACGTAGGTTTCCCTTTTTCATGGCTTTTTGAAGTTCCCCTTTAACTGGGTGCTCTGCATCCTGATTGAGGTTCAGCACATTTATATCCAAAGGAAATCACATCATGGCTAAAAGTAAATGACATTGCTTCAGAAGACTACTACTTCTTACAGAAATAATTTTTCCAATCTACTTTTGATCTTCAAAAAAAGTCTTTAAACTAGAAGAAAACCTTTACACTTTCAGCCATTACCATAGTCTATAAAAATAGCCCTTTGTAATAAATTAATTACCTTTTCAGTTCATGCATTCATTAAAAACTGTAGATGCAGAATCACAGTGTTACCTATAAGTGGTATCTTGAACAAGGATAGGTTAATTTTTGCTTCTGAACATTTTAAATAAAATTACTGTTTCTCAGTGACCCTGGAGTGGAGAGGTATGAACTACTTGACCCAGCTATCAAGAGCAATGACATATAACTCCATCTGAATCTGCCTGAGAAACCAGAGGATTAGTTCTCTCCAAAATTAATTTGCTGGTAAGCTACAGTTAACAGCTTGGGAAAGGGAATTTAGGTAGGATCATTACTCTTCTTTTTTCTTTTTCACTTTCTTTTCTCTCTCTCTCTCTCTCTTTTTTTTTTTTTTTTTTTTTTGTTAGCAAATAGACTCATTTTTTTCCCCTTCCTTTCTATTTTTTTTTCCTTGGGAAATGTGCTAATTTTCATGGCAAATTGAAATTCTGGCCTGTGAAGATTGGTCAGTCTGTATATGCAATGGAAGTTGCGTATATTTTCTTCTTGATGGTCTAATTAGCAAAATCTCATAATAACCCTTTTTTTTTTTTTTTTTTACAAAAGCTTTACTACTGCAACATTGGAATTAGGGGAAGGAAACATTAGTAGCTGGAAACTTAACTGTGTCCCTAGAATTTTCTCCAAGGTAAGTCAATATGAAATGGCTTTTGCTCTTCGTATTTCTCAGAAAATGAAAAATCATTCTTTGAGGCCAAGCTTTCACACAAATATTTTTGAACACCATACTCACCATACTTTTAAATGAAATGACACTACACATGAAACCTTTTTCCTGATAGTATCTTTCTTATGTTACTCCACTGAGAAGGCTGTTAGATACTTTGCTGATGAGTATCCATCTAAAAACAAGGATAAATTGTTAGGGTCAGCTGAGGTTGGAAGAAGTTATTTTAAGCTGGTGTCTCATTTGAGAGGTTGTATTTCATTTGAATGGTCCAATTCAGTCAAATGGGGGCCTACAGACAACATGAAAATACAAAAACACAAAACAAACATTTCTTTAAGAACACTTTGTTCATCTGCCTCTGGCTAGCAGTGCCTCAGGTTCATTTGTTACGTTCAGCAGTTATCTTTGAAAAGTGTCTTTTGTATTCAGATGCAGTTATTTGGCCTGAGATTAATATCTCCCACATGTACAGTCAGAAGTTTCAGTTTCATCAAGATCATTCTTTTTGTGGGCAGAAGTCTGTCTATCCTTTACTAAGTACTATCCTTTCCATGACAAGGAAATGTCTTTTCAACAAATTTTTAAAGACTTTTTTTTTCCCCTGACAGTTTTTTTTTTGTTTGTTTGTTTCTTTTTTAATGAAAACATTTTTTTAGCAACAGGATTTTCATACCAAAATTCTAGTTATTGCAGTGCATAAGATTTGTTTCATTTTGGTTTTCCAACAAGAATAAAATGAAAGCACAGAACAAAGTTGCATTTTCTTACCTGAGATTTAGCTTTGAAAGCCAATAGGAATTTTCTGCTTCTTCTGGAAATCCCAAGAAGTGAAATTCCTTCTGATTTGGCAGAAAGTAATTTTTTTTTTTTTTTTTGCCACCAAACCTCACACTATTCATTGTTTCTCTATTTTAATACTTTCTGTAGTCCTTCTTTCATTTGTTGTATATATTGGATAAAGATTTTTTTTTAAGTAACAACACTACCATATTTTATATCTCCTGTAAAAATTTTGTGAGACAGGTGGACAAACAAAAGGCATTTTTCTTGTTATTTTACCAGCAGGCTTCTCATTGCTAGCAGTCTTAGAATGTGCATATTAGAAGTCATAATGACATAAATTAGCATATTTATGAATGCCATTGTGGCTCTTCAGGATTATTGATTGTTGAGAATTTCCTGGATTTCTATGTTGTTGGATTTTTGTTGTGCTTTCTGAGAAACAGTAAGTTTGGAGAAATAGTGGTGTATTTAAAATAATTAAAATTAAATGTTATGATAATAAGCCATTAATAATGCTGCACAAGAGAACTGTATGTGATAATATAAATAACTACACTGTAGGCTGGAACATCAATGGCACTGCAGCATAAAAGAGAATTCCCTGTAATGCATTATGAAGTAAAGCAGAGAGCCTTCCACCATAACCTTTGCTCAGTGCTATTAACATTGAAAGGGGTTGAAAAATGTCAGCTCATTAGCTGCAGCCAGATGTTTTCTGCTCCAGACCACTGTTATTAAGTATAAGGTATTGCCTGCTACAATTTACATCTACACAGATCTATGACATACAAAATGCATATACTTACAATACCACGTTCTAAACAATGCCTCTCTCCCTGGTAGCATTTTCAGTTCATGTCTTCAGTGAAAAATGATGGGTGGGGAGGGTGGAGGGTATTAATTCCCTTTTCTGATTACAATTAATCAAAACCTTGTTAACATGGCTATGTATTATATGGGAATAGAATAGAATATCTAATAGGATAAGACTTTTTTTTTTTTTTTTTTTACAACTATCAATACTAATTACTGGAGTTAAATTCTTGATCTGAAATACTAACACTGGTAAATTTTGAGTTCATTTAGAGATAAAATTTACCTTAGCTTTGCTGTGGTCTAAATCTCACTTCTTAGAGGTCAAATCTTTAGAACAATTTGATTCCAAGTCACTTTTTCAGCACTGAGTCCCTTTGATTTGGTCTTTATATGGCACTGGGATACATCATTGTTGTTTCCATGGTCTATAGAGCCTGTAGGGCATTCCTGTTCAAGGCTTGCAGGAGAAGCTGTTAGAGAACATTTAAGCAAAGGCCATGCAGAAAACTCCTTTAGGTCCTTCAAAGATATGATTAGCTTCTGCAACTGCGCCTATGTCATATTAAAGAATGTTGTGCAATCTGGCCAAATGAATTTTGCGTTAACCTCACTACAACACGTCCATGTGAGACAATTTAGCATGGGAAAGAATGTGAATGCCGCAGAGAACAGTAACAAACTTTTCAAGTTTCTAATGTGAGGAAAACAAAAGGTTCTGTTGTTCCAGTCAGCTGCCAATAGTTCACCATATGATTCTTAGGCAAGAGAAGATGTAGAAATTTCCCATGGGTTAACAAATATCACATCACCCCGTCCAATTTTCCAACAGCTGTTAACATTCAACAGCAGAGATCCTGACTTTTGGCCTACTACAGAAGATTAAGTTGGCTAAATCTGAAATCTCTTTTAAATTAAGGCTCTTTTTCCAAAGGTGTAGTCTGAATTAAAAGTCCCCAGGTTGTGGACCTCTTGACACTCTGGAAGCTTTTTCCTCTTGGGTGTGATCTCCCTAGGTGAGAATAACCTCCCTCTCCTTTTGGGGGGCTCTTTGTCATCCACACGAGAGGAATATGGTATAAAACTTAATATTAATGAGACTAGATTGTCCCATATTTTGATTTGTTACAAAAGAGAAGAAATATCAACCAAGAAACGCTTAACTGTAGTTTTCTTGAATGTTTTGAAATGGAAAAGAAAATAGCTTCCACACCAAAGGCATACATTTTAAACAAAGCATAACATTTAAAATAGTATATACACATTTAATTATTTAAAATTTCATTTCTCAATCTTTTCCAAATTAGTTTTAGAATCATTTCTATTCTAGATGTGCATTTATTAATGGAAATGCTAGGGCAAGAGTAATTTCAAGAAGCATGTTTATTTTTTAATAAATCGTTAGTCCTCTGGATTTTAAAAACTTAATCTTCTATAGAGAATTGCAGATATAGTTGGTGCCTGTATTTATATGCTAATAGCACTAAGGGAAGAAAGCAGAATTAACATATAATGCTTAATTAAGAGAAAAAATGGCAATAATCCTATAACTTGGAAGTAAAGCACAAACCGTTTCTGGTACATAATAGAGGCTTTAATTATGTACTTTCAATGTAGCGATTCTTAAATAATGGTTCTGGCACTGGCAATAACATAGAGGGGAAAAAAGTCCATTGAGAACTATTGAAATAAATTAATCCTGTTCAGTTATAATTTTTAAAAGTTCATTCCTTATGGTATGTTTTTTTCATTTCCTTCATTGAATAGCAGTTTTTATCATTAAGTATTCATCGGGGAGTATTTAATTCCACAAGGTGCCTTATATTACATTGTCTCTAAAAAGGACGGTATCAGGCCTCTGGAATCAAGGAGGGTTTCAGTACTTGGTTTAGGGGAGGTAGGATTAGATTTAAGGTGATTTCCTTGTATATGTAATTGTTTCCATTTGCAGTATTTTAGTGGTCCAGAAAAAAAGAAAAATCTTCGATAAATTCTTGTCTGGTACTGCCAGGAGTCATATCAATTTTTAGCTATGGAGGAAGATATGAGAATAACACTGTTGCATCGTGCTGTTACTGGTGGTTTCTTTTCAGTCAAATGGTCTTTGTAAGGCATTTACCAAACAACTGTAATGCAACATCAAAAAACAAGTCAATTTATTCCTACACTCATCAGTTATTAGCTGTGGTCTATGTGGTTGATCCACAAGAATTATGTCTTTTCCAACTCAGATGGAAATTAATCTTAGAAAAACTGCACTCTGCTATTACTTTGCAGAAATTTTAAGTATAGGGCTTGCTATGCTTCTTACTTTCAGGTTTAGAAAACCTAATGAGAACAAGCTTGATCCTCTGAAGAATCAAATATTCTTTGTGATTTTTTATTGTTTGCTGATTTCTCAGGGAAAAAAAAATAGTGCTTTTTTTTTTTTTTTCAATGTTTATTTCACAGAAGGGTGTTTTCTCATCTCTGTGACAAATCAGTATATGAGGTAAAGAAATAATGAAATGCAAAATGGTTTGCACCCATGTCCCTTTGAACTATTCGTAAAAAAAGCCTGACTATTGAGTTTTCCTGAGGAGCACTCTAAATAGTGCACAAACACATTGATATTAGGATTAAGAAAGAAAAACTTTTTAAAATTAAACAGTCATGTTCCACAGGTTCAGGACTGATATCTGATACCAGGAAGCAATTCAAAAGAAAGTGAAGCAGTTGCTGACTCCCTATGTGTGTGTGTGTGTGTATGTTCAACTTTTGCTCTGTAAATTGTATACTTGAGTTTGAAGATAATTTCACATGCAGAGAGGTATGTTCTGGTGAATTGCAGCTCTCTGCTGGTTGTCAGCACTCAGTGCTGTGAAATATTTTTATATTTTTTCATGCTTTTCTAGTCCACTGTTACGATGTATGTATCCAGGAATTAGTATGCTTTTCAGTAAAATCTTGCCCTCTCATAAAAGCTAATGATCTTAATCTCTGCCTTTTCTGGAATATGTGCGTAAACCTACTCTACTTGCTGAGAGTAAAATCTACCCTCAAAGGATACCACCTTCTAAACTCCATGTTGAAAATGCAAGTGGGATGCCAACTAAGGCATATGAAAAATGCATGTTATGTAGTAAAAGTAAAAAGCTGAAGCCTTTTCTGACCTGTGAAGTGTTCAATGACATAACAGCAGAACCCAAAGTTGTGAAATATGTTAATGTGTTTTTTTATGTTGTTGTTGTTAAAAAAAAAAAAGTCATTGGTAGTAGTGCGGTTACAAAGCAGAATGCTTGCTTTCTTTTGAAAATACTGCTTCTGTCACTGCTCTCCACAGTCTCTTGTCCCATTTGTGTGTTCCCCACAGTTGCTTCTCACCTACTGTGCTGGTGATGGATTTTCATATGAGGCCTACCTACCCATAATGCTCATGATTTTCTACCTATGTTAACTTCATTCCAATTTTTTTCTTACAAAGATTGTGAACTTAATGTGAATGGAAACTTTTGTGCTAAGTGACCTTCAACTATGTAAGTCTTTAACACAAACATTAGGAGCAATTCTGATGTTCATTGTATGCATTTTAATATTCCATTGCAATTTTTTATTGCTGCTTTTACAGGGCCAAATTCAAAGAGCTCCTGAAAGCTTTCAGTTGCTATCAGGTCAAGTTAAGTATATAAATCCTGCCTGAGGTGCATAATGATTCTTTCTTTCTAAGTATGGCAGACACTGCCAATAAACATCTTTTTTTAATACTTGGCTTTGAATTCTAATTTACTGATACTTGAGTACCTGTACTAAAAAAAAAAAAAAGGCAAGATGAAACACATTAAATACCAGGTTCATAAGAAGAAGATTATCAGAAAGACTGAAGTTGTATCACCTGAAAAGGAATACGGGCCTCGAAAACAGCTAATGAAGGATTCTGATTATTATTTACTTTCAGATTAAAAAAAAATCTACAATAACCAAAGGAAGGAGAAACTTTTAGTATACTTGCAGTATACTAAAAGTGAATTGTTACTGTGAGAAATATGTGAAGTAATCTGTATTTGGATCTAAATGTAAATTAACATTTCTTTTTGGTAGAAGTTCTATGCAGCTACTTTCCATTCAGGTTCCCCATTGATATAGGAAGTTCCCTGCCATTCAGAGCACTAATACCAGTTTTGCATTGAAGCGCTGATTAAATTTCAGAAAGTAGTAATACAGCTGCAAACCTTTAAAGGCTAATTTTTCTATATGAATAATAGCATTTACAGTTATACCAACTGTGATGAAAATTATGAATCTTAGGACTCCTTGCAGTTCAGGACTCATACTGAGTACTAATTGTGATCAGCTAAAGCTGTAACATTGAGTAGTGAGCAACTTTCTGGGTAAGGGGTTTATGCATTCTATTACAGGAACCAGAAGTAGTTATTAGTGGAAATTAGATGGAAGATTATGTGATAAATTGCTTAAACAACAGCAACAAAAACAATAACAAATAACAGGAGAAGGTATTTCTGTATTTAACTAAACTTAGCAACCAAGACCGTTAATGAAGGTTGCGCAAGACAAGCTAACATCTTTATCAGGTCATTACAAACTAGGACTAACAGCAGGAGTCCTAAAAGCACCTAAAAGTTCAGTCCTTTATAATATCATTTTCTTCTACACAGTGCTTGATGTGATCTGCTCCTAAACTTAAAAAATCTGCAGATGTTGATAATTTCAATGGGTGATGCAGTCAATTGAAATGTTGATGTCTACAGCTAAGGTAGTCACTCTATAGTCTCTTCAAATGTAGTCCAGTAAAAACAGTTTTTGCCACTACCTAGTATGTCGCAACAGGATTTGAATCAATGTGATAGTACCAGCTCTCATGGCTGTCTTGGCTTGCCATGGCTCCATTTAAGCTTACATGTAGATGGGTTTTGGCTGGCATACCAATTGTCAAGGGGGCAATTGATCATTCATTGCTTTCTCTGCTGTCTCTGGCTCTGGGGATGGCCTGGCAGACCTTGGTGGTCCCTGCATAACAAGCAACCAAACCCTTTGTGTTCACTGGGGAGATGAAAAATCTTTTGCAGGTTTCATGTTTTAGCTGGGCATTGCTAAGATGGAAGCAGACTGTGACAAGAAAAACATACACAAATAAACCTAAGTGAGCCCAGAAGGAGCCCAGGGAGCTAAGAAGCCCCCACCAGGGACATCAAAATCTTCCCAACAAAGACCTCAGGATGCTTTGTAACCTTCCTCCTCTCTTTTGGAAAGTACCTGAAACTATCAACCTTAGGACCCAGAAGAGCACTGTAAAGGGAATATTCTAGGCATATAACAGTGCACTAAGTGCATGGCAATTTAAACTATATTGTCAGTAAAGCTTCTTAATTAACGTGGAATTTTATTCTGTTAAAATATTATCTGGGCTAAAAAATAGTCTTCACCCTACATGCATGTTGCTTTCCATTTTTTAAATAACATGATTATATATGTAGCAATAATAATGGTGAAAAACAGGTGTTTTCTGGAGGCTTATTCTGGAGATTCATCTCATCTAGAAGATCAGATAAGTTCACCAAGAACTTTTATTATTAACTAGAAAAGGACTCAATTCACTGGTTGAACCCACAGGGACATTTAATGAGTGTGGCTATAGCAGAATTTTGCAGATGGACCAGAACTTTCCCTCCCTGTGCTGAACAGACTAGACACAAGCTGTCCCCCCCTGCTGTACCAGAGAGGGAGCAATATAAATCTGGAGCTGTCTTCAGACAGTTCATAATCTTCCAGCTCAACATCAAATGATGCCAGATCATATTTTTAGGAAACAAAAGGAGAAATCTAGGTTTATTTTAAACATTTAAAATATGAGAGAAACCAGACCCCCTCCCACCCCCCCATTAAATTTCCCAACCAGTTAGTAATTCTTACTGTTTAAAACATACCTTGTTTCTGATTTGCATTTGTTGAGCTTTGACTTCCAGCCAAAGCATACAGTTGTATCTTAGCCTACTATGTGGAAAAGCCCTCTGGTGTATGATATCCTCTTTCCATGTCTCTTCTTATAGATCCCTTAAGCTTGACTTTGATGAGCTAAATAGATTGAACCTCTTAAATCTTTCTGTAAGGCAGATTTTCCAGCCTTTAAATCATTCTTGCAGTTTGTTCTTCTTGCAGTGCTCTCTTAAATTTTGTTACATCATTTTAAATGTGTGGAGAGTAGATTTGAGTATCTTATTCCAGTAAACATCTCAAATAATACCATCACTTTACATTTTTTTCCAAATATCCACTTGTTTATACCTCTAAAGAATATATTAAATCCTACAGTTAGACAGTCTTCCAAGTCAGTCTGAAATGCTATTCTAGTAGTCAGACTGCTATTGTTTTTTTCCAGAATTGCTCCTAGGACAGTAATGTAATCATGACCTATAATCTTTGTTTTAGGAGTATGACATTAAGGTCAGAACAATTTTGAATGCATGGTGCTTACTGAGTTCTGCAATATAATGGCATTTCACTCCATTACTGTGCATTACTGATTTCTATTTTTTTTTTTCATTATTTACCATAATGCCTTTAATCCAAAAAGCTTAGCAGCAGTTCACACTTTCCAAAAATCAGTGGCAGAAAGGCTGAACATGACTGGCACAATAAAGATTGTTGCTCAGGCTGCTGTTTGGATGTGACCATTGTGCAGTACCTGATCATTGTCTGCTGTAAAAATCCTCACAGCCTATTTCAAGCATTACCACCACATTTTGCAGATAGAATGAGAACTATTCATCTCCCTACCCTTTACAGAATTCATAAACAAACCTTTCATCACCGTTTTCCTTTTGTAATAGTTTTTTTTTTTTTTTAATATATATATATATATTCAAGCTCATTTGGGATTGTTGCAAGTTCAATCTGTATGAGCTTGTGCAATACCACAAAACTTAGTGGGTTGCTTTATACTAGTCAGTATTTCTATGGGTGGAAAAGCAAATATCCTTGACGCTCTAGTAAATCACTTCCAGTTACGTGAAACTTAAAAAATTGGCCATGCCTATTTAGTTGTTTTTGTGTTCTATTGACGTGACAAGAGTATGTCATCTTGTATACATTATGATCAGATTTTTTTTCCATAAAATATCTCAGAAATAACTACTTGGAAATGTCAAATTTGAGTTGTACTAGCCCTTATTAATGTAGCTATCTATGAACACATTGTCTCATGGTTTTTAAAATGCCTGTGTAAATTTGTCTGACAACATGCAAGGATTTTCATGTTTATGATGCATTTTACTTGTGTTTGTTAAGAAGAGCTTAGTGAAGGTTCTTTCTTATTAAAAAGGTGCCTCAATTAGACCGCATGGATTCCAGCAAGCTGGCTTAGGTAAAGGATGATTTAACTTTAACTTCAGTCAAACTACTGCTAGAGTTGACAGACGAATTAAGGATGTCTGAGTCAACAGCAATTCTTTTAAGGTCAGATGGGTCCAGAGGGCTTGGTCCATGAGGCACAAAACCAAATAGTTCCAGATCAAATAACTTAAAAGCTCCGCTGGGTGAGACCCAGACACAATAGCTTAGGTTCAAAGAACTTATGTACGAATAGAGATTATGAAGGAACAGCTCAAATATTTTCTTTGAACTTTTCTTTTTTTTTCTTATAGAAGAAAAGTGGAAAGTGAGCATTTAAATGTAAAAAAAATATTTTCTCTGGGAAGTATGATCAAATCCTCAGAAGTCTAGGTCTCTGAAAATTAGCATTGTTTCTCTTATACTAAAAGGATTTAATCAGTTTAAAAATCACAATATAGACTTTGATATGCCATACCTCCAGTTCTTAGTAATCACACACACAAGTATTCTAAAATCGTTAAAATATCAGCTTGCTTTACTTTTCTGTATATTTATATATGAACCACTTGAAAATACTCTCTATTTAACTTCTATTGAAATTATATGTGATACAAATGATATTTAAATATTGACCTGGAAATGTTACAATTCTTTACAATTTTGTCACTTTACTCATTTAAAATTGAGTTTTCCAAATGACAGACAGACCTGGCAAAACAATAAAAGTTATTCTCAGAGAACCTTCCCCCCCTCAAAAAAAAAAAAAAAAAAAAAAAAAAAAATTTCCCTTTTAAAACCTTCAGAAAGCTTTTTAAGTCTTAAGGCAAAGATAAGATATTATGCCAAGATTTTCCAAAAATTCATCAAACTTTTGAAAAAAATTGAAGAACTCATCTGAACAACAGCTGTGCACAGAGCCAAAGATCCTGTTTTCATTAAGGGTGTTCAAGGTTTTTTTTCTTAGCAGTACTGAGAAACCAACAAATGCTGTCCCCTGTCTTCCTTTTTACTCCCCTTTTTACTGGGCAAGGATTTTAGTATTTGCTTCTCTCTAGTGAGACCATTATTTGGATTACTGCCTAAATAATAATTATTTATTAGTGGGATGTAACATCTCAAGGAGGAGAGCCTGACTGCAATTTATTTAAGAATAATTCATGTTCCTTTGCTTAGGGAATTCATGAGGGTTATGAGAAGATTAGGTTATAGTTCGTATTGAAATGGAATAGCAGAACCCTGGAACTAGCATTTCCCTATACAACTGTCTGCCCTAATTACTGGGCTTTTAATTGTTCTGGTAAAATCAGACATGATTATGGGGTTAGGTTTTTGGATTTTCAAACTTTGAACCAATGCAAACCAAGGTCAGCTCAAATTACCTTAAAGAAGTTATTTTGTGAAGTTCTGATGAAGTGGCTGGAAAAGAAAATCAGTCAAATTAATTTCTTTTGTTTGTGCTAATTGCTAAAATGTAGGTCTCATCCTCCTTGCAGTTTAACTTAGACATGATTTTAAGACCTGCAGTGACTGAATCATGAAATTCAAATTTCTCTATTTGTATTATCTCCAGTCCTTCACCCCTAAAACCTTACTGCTCTCTACAACTACCTGAAAGGAAGTTGTGGGGAGCTGGGGGTTGGCCTCTTCTCGTGGGTAACTAGCAAAAGGACTAGAGCGAATGGCCTCAAGTTGCAGCAGAGGAAGTTTAGGTTGGAAATTAGGAGCCTTTTCTTCTCAGAAGGAGTAGTCATGCATTGGAGCGGGTTGCTCAGGGACGTAGTGAAGTCACTGTCTCTGGGGGTGTTCAAGGAAAGGTTGGACATGGTGCTTGGGGACATGGTTTAGAGGGTGACATTGGTAGTAGGGTGATGGTTTGACCAGGTAATCCTAGAGTCTTTTCCAACCTTAATGATTCTGGGATTCTATGTGTTTTCAGATTTGCTAACAATATTTAAAGTTACCGTCTTCTTACTGTGTGGCTGAATCTAGCAGATTAGCAGGTTCTGAAGAAGAACCAGAACCCTGGGTTATTTTGTTATGTTTTGCTTCTACACAAATGTTTTTACTATTAAACATAGGTTATTATGGGCTACATCATTCTCCCTGTTAGTGTTCCACTCCTGTGTTAGCCAGTCATGGTCAAGCCAAACCTGTGCCAGGACTAGTGGATATCTCTCTCTTAATTTGGTGTTTGCACCAAAAACTGTAGGCATTTTAAAATGAGTTTATCGTAGTCCTTTTCTCTTTCCTAGATAAAAAAAAAACTTTGTCACAGCTCAGCAATCACAGAAACACTACTTTGCCTGCCTGCTTGATTTGTTTCCCATTTATAAATAGATTTATCCCTCCAAAAAGGTTCGTTTAGGAGGGAGATCAACTCTAACCAATAGTAGAAACTGAACAGATTGGAGAAACAAAGCTTTGGAGATAGGCTGAAATTAATCAAATTAACTGTGCTGTTTTCATTTTGTTTTCATTATTCCAAAATGAGACAGCATTCTGTATATTTTTTAAAAAGGAAAAAAGCACCAACAACCAGTCAACCAAACAACAACAACAAAAACAACTCACACCACCACCAAAACAAAAACAAACAATCAAAAAACAACAACAACCAGTGGAATCCCAATTATCCATCCACTATCAGAGTCACTGTTTCTGATGAACTTTTAGCACCCTTACTCACTGACTGTTGACTTGTTATTACTCATATCCCAAAATATTTTTGTGAACCTAACAGATCACATAATTGGCATCTTAAGAGTAAGAGGATGCTCAGCAAGAATAGTATGATTTTTGCCTTATTTTGAGTATTCCCCTTTGAGCAGCAGATATTTTGGAACTTGAGGTTGGGAAGATATCATCCCATGGGCAGGATTTCACCTGATACAGTTTCTAGAAGTGTCTGCATTTAATTTCCGATTCTCATCTACAATCTCTCTCTGATAATTCTTTTCCTTCAGAGAAGGAGATAACATATCAATGTGTCTAGAGATACTGGTACATATCTGACCTTTATGTCTTCTAGTAAATGTTTAGAATTTAAATGGCTTGGCTGGTAGAATGTTTCAGCTTTTCCTCATAAGGGCTGATTTCTCTGTTTGTGAGGCCTGTTATAAGTAACACATGGTCATACCCTAGCAGAAAAACTAATTTTGTTTTATTTGAACCATTGCTTAAAGCATCATGACCTGTGCCTACTAATTTCCAAAGCTCCACTGGTTACATAACAGTAAAAAATAGCATCCTTCTCAATATAAGATAGGATAAATCTACCCAAACAATATATAACTCTTTTCTATGGCGCTTTCTAGAAAAAGGCAAATCAACCTCCTGTATCCAAATTTCATCATTTTATGGATACTTTTATAGCAGAACCACAGGAGGTAAATACATATCATGTAGAGTTTAGAGCACAAATTCAGTTTCCTTACAGCAAGGTGCTTGTAATCTCTAGTAAAAGAATGCTTGTATATTTTTGGTGTTTGTGACCCTTCATCTCACTCCTCAGTTTTGTCTTAAATCTCGTGTTTCTTTCTCCCATAATGCTTCTTGGCATAGCATACATCAAATATCTGAATAAAGTTGACTTCATAGTTTTAGTGCTATCTGTGTGTATGTATATAATATCGGCACATACATATATATACACACACACAAACGTTTAACAAATCAGAACTTTGTTAGAGGATGAGAAAATGGAATTTGCTGTACCTGGTTGTATCATTCATTGGTAAAGTCGTGTGGTCTGTTCTGACAGAGGCTATAGTGATAACTGACAAGATGTGAAAAGCCTGGCAACATGTATCACTACATGAATGTACAGCCATGTATGTATACATTCCAGCAAAATATTGTTATTCCTTGATCTCTGTAGTGATATATGAAATGCCAAATCATAATGATCTATTTTTGTAGGCCAAGGAAAGGTATCAATCATAATGTTCTTTCTTTATTTTTTTTTGGAAGATCAGCTGGTATAGGCTTCTTCAAGCCATCACTGTGGCCAGTATTGTCAGGATGCTTATATGTATGCTGGATATTAATTTAAAAAAGAAAATTATTAATGAAATTGTCTTCACTAGTCAGCACAATGACTGCCTTTTTTTTTTTTTTCCTTTCCTCCAAGCAAATTTTTGTGAAAAAATAGTTCTGAGGAATATCCTGTAAGCAAATGTTTTACCAAAAATTAAGTAAATCTAAATAGGAGTCTATAAAAAGAATAAGAGAATCTTGTAGAATTAAATGCTTAAATGCATTGAGGTTATTCTTTCTTTCCCTGTGTCTGTTCTTCCTCACAAGTAAAACAACAGATATTTAAACATTGACAAACTTTATCCTTAGTTTTTAATCTGTTGCCTATAAAGAATACCTGTGCAGCACTGTTTCCCAAGAAGCCAAGAAAATCTAGTTAGAAAATGAAGCTATGAACAGTTTACTCCAGCTTTTTAAGAACATCATAATGTAAATCAGCAGAGCATTGTGAGTATTCTTGCAGAAAATAACAGCTTGTCTAATAATTTCAGCATGTTTTTCCATTCATCTAACAAAAATAAAAATGAAATAATTTGGTAGCATACTTGACAGAAAACAATTCTGATATTGTTTTCAAATTAAAGGTCTCAGTCCAGAAATGGTTAAGTGGATTTTTTATTTTATTTTATTTTTTTCTGTAGCCATCAGGGCTGCTAGATGATCTTTGACTTAAGACAGAAGGGCACACAAAACCATATTTATGAGTAATGACATTTAAATCACTAATGCTAGCTATATGTTGAAAATTAAGCACATGACATGTCTAGCCTTGTGTAGTCTTCAGTAATTTGCAAAATCAAGTTTTAATATGAACAAAAGTAACAGGGCCAGTCTCTGAAACCAGATCATTTTTAGAAAACATAAATTAGAGAAATAATTTTTAAATAAGAGGCACTTCATCTCTAATACGCGAGATGTTCAAATGATCAACCTTAATCTTGGGTCACATGATTCAATACTTTTCACTCTTTTCCAAACATGTTGGTTGCTTCAGGTATAGCTCAAGGAGGCTGAATTTGGAAGCAAACAAAGATTTATTTTCCCTCTAGATAGTAAGGAAGAGAAAAAAAAAGGTTTCCTGAACCTGAAAAGATCTGTTGCATTTCTATTGCAGCCTTTTTTTGGCCAAGCAGAGGAAACTGGGAAATCTTGGGCTTGCCTACAGTAGGGTTTGAGGCCAAGGTGCTGCTATTGCTCTTTGTGTGGTTCAAGGGCATAGTGTTCAGTCAGGGTGGAGCACCAAGTCCTAGCCCTTTTTGGTCTTGCTCAGAGTAAAGAAAGTTAACATTGGTCATGAAAGTAAACATAGTTTCTAGCATGTGTGTGTAAACACATAGATATATATAAAATTTCGTTGTAAAATGGTATGTTTCAAAAATGACAAGATTTTTTTTTTTTTTTTCCTTTTCCTTTTTTTTCTTGGCAAATATCATTTGATTGGAAGTCATCAGTAAGTTTGTCTCCTAAAACTGGTACATTTCAGTGATTAATCTTCAGCTGTTTTCTTTCTCTAGATATGCCTGTCTATCTATGAAAAACCTTAAAATTATGGCCACTTTTTCAACTGCAGATAGAGATATCCCCAAAATCACAGGTGACTTCAAAGAAGGCCACCAGATTGGTCAGGGGCATGATTTGCCCTTGGTGAAACTGTACGGTCTGTCTCAGATCACATCCTTCTGCCTTAAGGCACATACGAGGCATGTTGCTTCTAATGTTGCTTCTAAGAGGATTTGTTCCACGGTCTTTCCAGGCACAAAGGTGAGGCTCACCAGACAGTAGTTCCCTGAATCCTCCTTTCTACCCTTTTTACAAATGGGAGTGATGTTTCCCTTTTTCCAGTCACCAGGTACTTCACCTGACTGCCATGACTTTTCAAATATGATGCAGAGAGACTTGGCAACTCCATCAGCCAGTTCCCTCAGGACCCTGGGATGCATGGCATCGGGCCCCATAAACTTCAGGTGGTCTCCAACCTGCTCTTTGCTTATAGCGGGAGGGGCTTTGCTCCCCCAGCCCCAGCCTTGAGGTTCAGGGAAACGAGAAACATGGGAAGCTTGACTGGCAGTGAAGGCTGAGGCAAAGAGCTTATCTTCACCTTCTCCATGTCTGTTTTTACTATTTTTCCCTTCTCATCTGTCAGAGGAGGTACACCTACTCTCAGCCTTTCTTTTCTGACTAATGTACCTATAAAATCCCTTCTTGTTGTTCTTTCCATCCTTTGCCAAATTCAGTTCCACCTGTGCCTTGGCTTTCCAGATCCCCTCCCTGCACATCTGAATGGCATCCCTGTACTCTTTCCAGACCACTTGTCAAAGACTTGGGCATATATAACTGAAAGAGCATACTTGTTATACAGCAAGCTTTTTATTCATGCTTCTTGCAAGAGAGGCCTTAACTGGCATTTCAAAACCTAAAAGAGAGGAGGATAGTCAATTGGTAATGTAAGAACTACCATGCACGCAATAATGTTATTGAAAAATTAACCTTCTTTGGGAATTTTTATTTTTTTCTATTTTATTTTGGCAAGAATAATTTGTTCTAGTTTTCTGAATAGCAAGCTTTCCTGGTGTCACACACGAACTGAAGTTATGAAAATTGCTTTTAAATTTTTAGTTTTGCTTTTACTAGTAATCAACATGATACTCTATAATGATGCATTGTTCTAAGTGCCATGCTTTGCTACTTTCTTAATCTCTTTCTACCTATATACATAGTTGAATATGTAACTCATATAGTGAGAATTAATACCTGTCAAGTTTAGGTGGCTAGTTTCCTTTCATAAATCAGTGCCCTGTTCCTTGAAAGGTTTAATAGGAGATGGTTACTTGAACACTGAACAGTTTAGTAGTGTTGGCACTTCAGTCAGATAATGCAGGATAAGGCAATACTATCACCACACAACAATGAGATACTTGCTTTGTAGATAGTGGTAGTATTAGGAAGAATAAATCTTTAGGGAATATACACCAGATTTTTTTTTTTTTTCACTGATGAAACTGTGGTCTCTTACCATACCTGTGTCTACAGCCAATACGTTTCATTGTTCAGAATTAATACAAACTTGCAGTGCCATGCTAGTCACAATAAACATGCATATATAACAACAATTTTAATTTACTTGATTATTTTGAGACTTTCTGATCCTATCCTGAGATGTGAAGTGTACTGTTTCATTTGATTTCAATCAAATCAACATTTCACGTTGATTTTAAAAGGAATAAGCCCTTCATTGTGTTTACTATTTGAGTTATAATTCCAACAGGTCTTATGTGACTTAGACACTGGATTTCTACCTGAGATTATCTCTGTAGTTAATATAACTGGGAGTTAAGGCTAATCTGACAGCTCCATGGTGAGTTACACAACATCTTTCTCATATTGGAACCATACTTAATGTTTTTGCTAGCCATATATAGCATAGACTTAGAGGCTATCACAGTGACTTTTTTCTCCTGGGTTTTCTTTTTTATTTTTTTTTGGGTAGGGCATGTATGATTAGGCACTCTGAAAGAAACAGGATGTCGGAGAAGATGGACATGCGTCTGATGTAGGGCAGTAATTCTTAGTTACAACAACTAGTTTCTATGGGAAATAATAGTTATAATGTAATCCAATACAATTACTGGCAGGAGACAATCCAAGAATTGGAATTTGAAAGTTTTGTTTAAAACAAAAAGCAAGCATTAAAAGCCATATTGATTATTTTAATCCAGTCTCCCATAGCAATATTGTTAAGCAGTATGATTCCTTTTTGTCTATAGTTTGCCTGGCAGGAGAGGAACAAAGCCATTGATCTGCTATTAACTAAATATACTTGAGAATACTTTGTACTAACTGTTTGAATAGGAAATAGAAGAATGCTTTAAAATAACATTTTCTACCATGCTTCATGATATCACCATAGTAACTAAGAGTTCAGTCTGAATGCTGTGCTTTTGTGCTTATATTTTCACACAGAAAAGAGACATTAGCTACTGGTCTTTAAATAACAAATCTGATCATTAATTTTTCACTTTGTAAAGTCCCATTAACCAAAGCATATTTGCAAAATGATATGCATCAAACGAAGAAAGTAGCAATTTTAAATTAAAGAAAATCATGATTCAATACGCCATAAAAAATGATTAATTTGCACCCATGTTTTCAAAAATATTGCACAGTTTTTAAAAGCCCAAGTGAAAAAAAAGTGGCTAGATAGCTTAGAGGCATTGTAGAGGACATTGAAGCACATGTGTATTTATATCCTTTCAAATACAGCTCTGGTTGGTGGTAAAAAGGAAGCTGTTTCAAGATCACAAGTTGGTTGCACTCATGATCTTCAGGGGGCTGTAGATATTTAGATACTATGACATTTATTTCTAGGTGGCAATGAATTGGTTGCTTTAGTAATGGTGACAGAAAGTTGCTAGCCATAAAGATAATAAAAATGGAACTGAAAGGCCCTGAACAAGACTCTCTTTCATAGATCAACCTGAAGATGTATGTATGCTGTGGTTCAGTGTTGGCAGAAGGATTCAGCTTCCTGTTCTCTAATCTCAATATGTTTCATGTTCTAATCCCCATTAAATGTGTGAAATGCAACCTACTTGCAGTTATCATTCCCAAAGTCACAGGCACTTAAGTAATTAATGTTGGTGATAAAACTGATGGTAAACTTAAATTGTAACAATTTCTATAAATTAAATTAGGATAGTATTTTTCCCTATCCTATGAAGGTCTTAAGTACTGTAGTGTGAGAGAACTAAGGCCTTTAGCTATATTCCACTGCTTGTGAAGCAATGCAATGCAAAAGTCTCATGTAGGCTTGCTTCTGTCTTAGGTATGGAACTCAACTCTACTGGATATGTGACAAAGCAGTGTTTTATTAGGATCAAAGGAAGGGTGAATTCGTTGGATTCATATGTTGCTCCTCAGTGAAGAAAGTAAACGTTTCCAAGGGGATATTTTGACTGAGTTAGAGGTAAGTAAAAATTAAGTAACTGTCCCAAATTCACAGAGAACTTTGTATTTCCCCAGCAAGGAGGTGTTTCATCATAATAATCCAGTCTCTTGATGCATAAAGTTAGAGCGATTAGATACACTACGCTAAGTACAAAACTATAATAGCCTCTGTGATGCTCACTGAACTATTATGGCTGGTATACTGCAGCAGCAACTTAAATATTATCAGAGAAAGGATTTTTTGTACAACTTGTCACAGCTAAAATATTGAAGTTCTTGGTTTTTACATAAAAACTAATTTTAAAAATTTACTCATCATTCCTGTGCATTTCTTTTTTAAGCATATGTTTCATTAAATTCATGAGTGATGATTACCACTCAGTCAAAATGAAGCTTTTCATAATGAAATGCATGGAATTGTATTTTTAACACCCATATTGCTTGATTTGGTATCTGACATGAGGCACATATAAAAATACCTATATAGAATGCAATATATTTAGCACAAATGTTGTCATTAGTGTTATAGACTGTAATAACCCTAATAACTGGTATTTTAGATTAGCAGAAAAAAATATAATAGCAACTGGGTTATAACAGTTAACAATTTTGATAAACTGTCTGCTTTAGGTAGAAATCTGGTAATACTACCATTCAAAGTACTGTTGAGTATTAAGTATAGCCACATATGCATCCCTTTAGGAGTCTTCAGTAGTACAACAATACACTATGGAATAATAATGAAAAAATAATGTCATTTCAAAAAATGATGTTGATAATATTCATTCATTACTGTTCAAACTTTTCTGGGTATTAGAGAAGTGAATTAACTATAAGTGCTTGTTTCAAACCAGATTTCACACTGGAAATAAGAAAAGACATTTGCCTTCCAGGTACTTACCGATTCCATTAGACATGATGGATTTTTTGTATTATAGAGATTCTTAGAAGATGAAAAATACTGATTGCCTCCCTTCTCTAATACAGCAATAGTTCATGTCTTGGAACTAGTTTTATTGTCAAAGTGAATAATATTTTAATATGTTTAGAGATGGCCTCATTCTTCTTGATGGAAAAATGAAATGACTTTTGACATTAGAGTGTTTTGTTATCTGTTACTTCAGTAGCATTAATATATAAAAAAAAAAATTGATGGTGTGTTTCAGGTGTGATTTCTGGAAATAAAATGCGAAAGAAAAAATGTCCTTAACATATTATAGTTTGATCCCTTCTTTGTAAATAGTAATTGTGTGTTAATGCAAAAGCATTTGGGCTTCCTGTAGATTGAATGCTAAGCTAAATTAAAGGTCTATATCAGAATGTTCTTTAGAATAGTTTTTGAATGCATCCTTTGGCACCAAAATGTTTGCTGCCTTAACACACTACAATATTTTTGATTTCTAAGCCCCCTGGAAGACACAATATGCAATAATTCTTAAAGGAAATTCCTGAGTGGGAATAAGTCTCTGTCCACTTTAAAGGTAAGTCACATATAGTTTGATTTATCTTACCTGTAAGTGGCTGGTAAATTTGTTGAAAATTGTAATTAAAAATAAATCAATTTAATGCTTAATGATGTATTTAATCCATGCACATAAATGCAACATTTTTCCTCCTCTTGTCTTAATATTCATTATTGTTACCAGTGCTAACCAATGTAGTGCTCCCAGTAAAATTACAATATTTGCATTCTTTGTTTTTTCATCATGACATTTAAGATTTAAAAAATTATTCAGAAGACATTCCTAGTCTCAAAGCATTTCAATGATTACAGGATTAAATGCCAGTGAGTACTTTACATTTCCTGTGCTCATTTACAACACTGTTTAACTGTTTACAGCACTTTTGTGTTCTGTTTTTCCTTTACCTTATGAGCTGATGAAACTATTCATTGTTTTATGGATATTTGTAGTGCTTATATATACATGCAGTTTATAACTTCTGCTGAAAAATCTGAAATCAAAGCACACGTGAAGTTACTGTTAGTTCCATTTTACAGATCTGGTCTTCTAGGCCCCAAAGGACTTGAACGTTGGACTCCATCTGCTTCTATATTTGAACTGAATAGGAAAAAAATAATCAGAGTTCTGTTAAAGTAAAAACACTTGGGGTCAAGTCTCTACCTTTTCTTTGCAAAGGCAAACTATCATGTGGAATTAAAAAGGGGATAATCAAGAAGGTCTGTTTCATGAATTTAGAGATTTTAGCAGAGATACTATGGTGTTAGTTGTTGAGGACGGTGGTTTCTTTTTGTGTAAGTACCTGTGTATTGCCAGGCTTTCAGACTTAGTACTGATCTTAATGATAAGAGAGGCAATATGAACAAAGAAGAAGATATATATTGTGAAATACATACTAGAGATTTGGTCTGAAGAGCTGGATAGCATTGCTTCTTCCCAATAACTTGTTCATCTCTCTGTTTGCTGGCTGAGGAAGCAATAGGTTGTGTGTGGTATAGACTTTGCTTCTGCCCAGGACTTGAAATTGCAATCTCCCTCAGAAGCGCAAAAAATTATCAGAAAAAGGCTGAAGAATCCATTGCCTTTCTGGCTTTCCTTTACTGTAGCAGTTCGTGTTAATATTTACATCACTTAAAGCGTTGGCAGCTGAAATGATAAAAAAACTGGGCACTGACTTCAAAGTTAGAGAAATTATCTTGCTGACAAATCCAGAATGCAGTTGTGTAAAATAATATTAAATGATAAAGTCTCAAAAGGTCATTAGTGCAACAGTATGCAGTGTCATTGTGTCCCTCAGTTAGGGGTTTGGTCTGTAAGGAGACTGTCATGCTGACTCTATGCAGTGCAAGAAAGATGAGTGACTAACACATCCATGCAAGACACATCCAGCTGAAAAGCGGTGTAACCAGACTGTAGGAAGTGGTGAGGACAGGAATGTGTCTGCCTCTCTTTGGGATTTACGCATCTGATACAGTGCTTCCTGGAGATTCCTTCTTTTAATTGGGATTTTTAGCACTGAGCCTACTGTTTTCTTTTAAAAGCAAGCATGTACCTTCTGAGGTATGTCAAGAAGACAAGGCAAGCAGGCAGGGTTCTGTCTTCCTTCTATCTTTTCTTTTTCACTTTAAAAACTTTAGGCATCATGTTATGTGAAACAACAACAACAAAATACTGAAAGATCCGGTGGAATACTTAGTTTGTAAATTACTGTAATAGAAGTCACACCACTCTTAAGTGAGGTTTTGTTTGTTTGTGTAGGTTTTTGTTTGTTTGTTTTATGTCAACTTCTGTGTCAGTTGATCAACATTTAGACAGATCTTCAAACACTTTGGTTGAAAGACACTTCATAGGCATCATTTAAAAAAAACATATATTGTAACTCAGGGGGTTGTCCAGTTCAATGCAGGAAGGTAATAAATAACTTGTATTTGTGTAAGCAGCAGATCCAGCAGACACGTCAATGAAAGCAATTTTGAAATATGTATTCAGTGCTATAGCAAAGAAAAACAGTTGAGCTGGCAAAAAGAAAAAGATGAAAAAACATCCAAGGAAATCTGTGTTGTAATAAAAAGAAGGAATAAGAGGTAGAAAAAAAGTATTCCCCAGAAAATCGATATGGAAGAACTGCTTGTCTGCAGATGAGACATAGTCACCAAATCTGTATACTGACTAGCAAAAACATTGTATTAAGTTACCCTGGTGTAAATCTGAGGTTATCATACTGAATTAGTATTTTAAAGAGAAAACAATTTAGAAAGACAGCACTCTTGAAGGAATTAATACAGTGAGAAAATGTACAGCTATTTAAGGCAAAAAAAGAAGCCAAGCAATTGTACTGAAAACAGTCTGCATGTTTGAAACTGCATGAAACACTGTGCCATATCCCTCCACCTCTGTGTAGTCGGGATTACACACTGGCTTCACTGAAATGGTGGTGAGGAGTGGAGGGTGAGAGAGTTCCATGTATCTGTATAGACAGGCATGATGGATAACAATGTTTGCCCTTCTTCCTGGGGAAACCTTGCATGGTACACAACAGCTGTCATGTCAGCCTGAACCTGTGGACTGAAGCCTGACCATTCCCTTAGTGCTTTTAGGCTGATGGCATCAGAGCATTTACTTTACATGACTTCAGTGTGCCATCCACAGCAGCTTGGGCAAAAGAAAGCCTTTTCAGTTATACGAGATAGTAATCATCCCATGATAGAATCGCTTCTCTAGTAATAAGTACAAAAAGTGCCATTATATTGCACTTACAATTTAGGAAAAGAACAATTGAAATTATGTTTCTGTGATGTCCCAAACCATAATCAGCATACCATTTTCTGTGTTATATTTAAATTTTACCTCTGAAGTGGAAAGAATAAAGGCTTGAAAGTATTAATCATAGTTTACACACAAGGCAGGGCATGTACAGAGCCTCTCTGAAATCTGAATTTTCAGCAACGCTTACACAGGTCTGAACCAAAGCTCTTATTTAGAATAGGAGAATGTTTACCGTGATCTGGGGAAAGCAAAGACTAGAATGCTAAAGGCAACTTGCTGGAATAAAGGAAGGTATTTCTACATGGCAATTGCTGGAAAGGAAAACAAGTCTGATCATAAAGTAGATGGAGTAGCCTCTCAGGTAATGATTGCAAATGGAAGAGAAGAAAATAAAAGAAGTTGAGTCTAAATAGTTGACAATAAAATAATTGGCTAGCAGAAAATTGGATTTTAAGAGTGTATTTGACCATCTGTATCTAATTAAAATAATTTGTTTATTTATATTTTTGAGAATGTTTTAACAGGTTTACTTTTATAATAGCACTTGATAAAAGGGGACATTTATTAGAGATTTAGAAGTAGTAAAGTTGATGTTAATTGAGTAGTTACAGTCATCTTATTTGTATTTTTCTAGTACCTGTGAGCTGCAGCCAAAGAGAAGGGTCCCACTCTATCAAGGCTTTTACAAACAAATAATATAAAAGCAGAAGCTGTCTTAGAGAATTCATTGTCTCATTTTATGATGGTACCATTAGTAGCGGGATGAACTGAGAGAGAGAGGACATGTGCAGATAGGGACAGTGAGGTAAGAGCAAAACAGTCACATTTACTGTTTCTGCTTAATATTCTTGGTTTTACCCATTCTCACCTAACAATTTACAATCCTTTCTATTCTAGTTCCATCAGAATTTTTAGATCCTTGCAAAATTTTACCTCAGGGGTAAAATTCTTAATGCTGGAATCAAAGGCATCATTGCTGTTGACTTTAGTGGGGCCAGGCTGACTATGCTTTAAGATTCCATTAATTCCGATACAACTGATGAGCTGCCATGAATAAAATGTCATGAATAAAATACTAAATTCTAGTGGTTACTTAAAATGATAAATATTATTCAAAACAAATAAGAATGCAGGATTGTTCAATAGAGTTTCATTCTCATTTTTTTTTCATTTTATTCTGCTTTTTATTATTATTATTATTATTAAGTAATGTTTGTTTTTTGCCTGTTCCTTTTTCTTCTTAGCTTTCTAAATGTGGATATGAAGATTCTTGACTGGATAAAGTTAAAGAAAACAGAATGTTCTTAACATGTTGCCTGTACATTAGTCAGTTAATATACTCTCAGAGGTTTTAGAGTTATTTCCATACATGTCAGCCATAGGTAGGGAAGTGGATAATTTCCTACTCAGCCAATGGTGCTGTCACTAGGTTCTTGGTATGCAGATACATATAGAATAGATACATTTACTACATAGTAAAAACATTTTAAAAAATCATTTTTAGACTGGTTTAACTATAATCCTTTGGTTTGTGGAAGAGTTGAAATTTGTAGTTATGTGTGTATTATCAGATTATATTGGTATGTCGTGACACCAATTGTGAGCAACTAATAGGAATCATTTACAATGTGACTCTCTCCCTCCCCAGGAGTGTGTATTTATCTGTAAATTAAAATCAAGTATTTGTGGTTGAGACCAACATTGTGAACTTTATCCAAGAAAACTTGAAGCTGTAAGGCAATCAGGTAAATATATGTACAAAACTAGAACTAAATCATCTGACTTGTATGTCATGACTTGTTATGGCCCACAACCTTCTCATCACATATAATGCAAAATAAAATATTTATTTTTCTTTTCTGGGTGGATCTTAATTGTATATTCACAGCTTTATAGGTATATTTTGGTTAAGAATGAAACTTATATGAGCTGTATGAAAAACATTTCTCAAGATTCAAGCTTTTTTGTGCTGATTATTGTGACAAGGAAGCTTTTCTTATAAAAACTAAACAATATAACACATTCATTTCTTATGCATTTTTTTCAGGTGGGTACATATTTAGAAATGTTTTCAATAGTCAAATTATTTCATATTATATAAATAGCACTTCACAGTTTTCAGTTTTATACAGATTCATTAGACTCATTAGACTCACAAACTGGAATAGGCACTTATTTGTGTGAATAGAAAAGAAACCTCGTGTTCTTCATAGTACATGCAGTCTTGGAAATATGCCTACATTTTAATTAAGACCAAGGAAAAATCAGAAGTGCAATGTCTTCTTTTCCTCACAATGGCACAGTGGCATCTTAGCCAATATCATACACTCTGAAAACAGAAAATAGAGTCATTAGGAAAAAAATAAAAATCTGTTATAAGGAAAATACCTCCACAAATGATGTTGTTCCTTAGCAATAAATATTTAAATGTTCCAACTTTTCTGTTCCTGAAGGATACATGTTAATGTCAGATTTTGTTTATCTTAGAAAAAAATCTCAACAATATTACAATTTTTATTACCTGCAATACTCCATACTACTTAGGAAAATATTTCAGGTTGCTTTGGAGAGATAAGTC
The DNA here is from genome assembly GCF_963932015.1 of Anas acuta. Lineage (NCBI taxonomy): Eukaryota > Metazoa > Chordata > Aves > Anseriformes > Anatidae > Anas > Anas acuta. The sequence continues at coordinate 36,357,421 of NC_088982.1, forward strand.
TTTTTTTTTTGAGAATGGGAAACTTCAGAGCTGTAACAAACTTTGGATGCTAGAGCTGGGATTATATATTAATTTTCAATCGATTCTTACAACACAAGACTGTTCAAGACATCACAGTGTCTAGTATTTTGCCCGTTCCAATGTGGAAGGCTGCTGTCATTTTGTGAGACATTTGCAATGCTTACAATAATTCCTTTCCCTTCATTTTCAGCAAAAATGTAATTACATTCCCATAGACTAAGCTGAATAATTTATGTGCAAAATTGTTTATACCTTCAGATATTTATAGATAATTGACATTAAATTCTGTGACATTATATATGAAATTTTTCTTGCTTATCTACTTGTTTTTCATATATAGCAGAGAAAAAAAAGGACTTACACTGTAGTTTCCCAGTTTTTGGTTTTGTAACATTTCAATCCACTGAAAGAGTGTAATTAATTGTTAAATAAACTTTTTTTTTTTTTTTTTCATAGTGAATTTTACTCAGTTCTATTTCTCATTGTTGTTGTATATGTTTCTTTCTTTTTGGAGCTAGAGTTACAGTCCATGTTGATTTGGTTACTGCTTTCTCAATTTTTGTTTTCTATTTAACTAGAAGACTTTGTAATGAAATTCACATTAGCTATGGGAGTGCTGAATTCTTTGAAATTAAGCCCAAATATTTGATTTTATTTTTAATACTCTTTTCTTGATGGATAGATACAGTGAATGATAATTAAAAAGATTACTTCTTCTTTTTATTTTAAGGTACCACTATTACCAACTGGTATTATTTTTTCTCGAATCTCCTATTACCTCTTCCCATTTCTATGACTTTTCAGAAATTTTGAGTAGTACTGGGAGCTCATTAACTTATTGCTTTGATGTATTAGAATACATAGGTGGGATAGCTACTTTGTATAGGTTCATAAAGTATTGTCTGCTACATTATTCAATTATAGTTTTCAAATATTTAAGGTATATTTAAAAGACTCAATTACTTAATACTCAACTTTTTAATGTAGCTTCACTGCAGCCAGACACTCGGGAACACGGAGCAAGAGAACAAGTAAAACATGCATTAACAAGTTTATTCTGTACAGTTTATAATATTATTTCAGTCTGAGAGCTTCTCTAACTATATTCCACATTATTTTGAGAGCACATCCAGTGGTCACCATAATATGCAGCAGAGAAAATTAGAAATCATCAAGTTAGTTTTTTTTTAAAAAAAAAAAAGTTGAAAAATGCTCCAAAAGTACATAGGTAACACACGTTTCAAAAATAATGTTAAATCTGACAAAAAGGCAATCAAGTCTGGTAGGATGTTGATACAGTTCATTTCCATTGAGAATTGGAGTTGTTATAATCTGTGCATGTTGAAACTCGTGAACAGCAAACCACTGTATCAAAGAGGCCTACAAACAGGGTATTACAATAATCCGGACTTGATGTTATAAGAAACATGAATCAAGAGCTCAGCACCCTGTGGAGACAGTAAGCTTTAATCTTTACCCACTACTAAATTCCTGAGATGGTATTAGGTGCTTATGACTCTCGAAGTCTTATCATGTGTACTGAGCTGAAAACAGTAACTTTTCTGTTGACATTATTTAAACCATGTAAGATTCTACTTACTCTACTTCAATTAAATGATCTTTAAAGCTCTCTTTTTATATCGATTTGGATTTCTCAAACTGTCGTTCATAGCTCACTCATATTTCCAGCACCAAGATCAATACAATTAGTTTTTTTTTCCTCACCTTTCTAGAAATGATATTTTAAAATAGAAGTGACAGTAGTGTTCTAAGAATGATTTTTTCAAAACAAGGTAAAAGGCCCTTTGGTGAATTTCAATGCTCCTTTTTGTGTTAAGATTATGGCAGAAGAAAAGGTCCCAACACTTTAACTCCTTCCATGATGCAACCTCGATTACAGACCTGGAGGAGCAACCAGAACTTAATGTAGTTAGGTCAATATTAAAGAGGAAATAGCTACAGACCTTAAAAGAATCTATTTTCTTCCCTGAAATCATATCATCTGTTGAAGTGGGAATCTTAAATGGCACGTGTGCTTGTTTGTTTGTTTTGTTGTTGTTGTTGCATTACCAATATTATTTTACAGGGGAAAAAGAAAAAAATCAAAAACATACACATAGGACACTTTCTCTTCTCTGAGACATGCTGTATTTATAAGAGACATGCATGACTGTGCAATTGCCCAGTTCCAGACATGGAAATTTAACTTTCCCTGATCATGAGCTAAAGGTTAATTCCTATTGTATTTAAGGGAGAATATCATGGAAAATATGTCAGAGAGAAAAGAAGGAGAGGGGAGGGGAGGGGAGGGGAGGGGAGGGGAGGAGAGGAGAGGAGAGGAGAGGAGAGGAGAGGAATAGTCATAGACACACAGGTGATCCTAATACTGGTGGAAGAACATCCACGTGTTCTGTTGTTAGAGTTAAGGACTTCCATATCTTTCTAAACACGGATAGCATACAGTTCTCTTCAGTTAAGTGAAAATTAATTTCCTGTGATACTCAGTACCTTATCAGAGTGTGAGAAAAGTGCACACAGATAATCTTTTATGCAGTCTTATTATGTAAACACTTTTCATGTTGGAAAATTGGGGGGGGGGGTGTTCTTGTTTGTTTATTTTTTTTACTACTAGGAGGTGGATGCCATTTTCACAGCATTTCAGGCATTTCAGGATAATTTTGGCTTTTTTTTTTTTTAATAGCTATGAAATTAGGATGTTTCCTCATTGCTTATTTTGCAATTATTTTAAAAAATGGAGTGTTTTGATCAGAATGACAATTTATTTATTTATTTATTTTAACTGCAACAATATTATTCTGCCTTCAAAAAATACTGAAAACTCTTTGATCAGTTCTCAAGTCAGCCTTAAAGAATACACTTAATAATCTGCTGTTATGCACCCCAAATTATATATGCTATAACTTTGGAGACTTACATTAGATGAGATAATGACAGTAGAGGGCAATCAAACCTCTCAGAAGTTGAGCTGAATGATATTTTGCTTTTACATTATGTGTTCCTCAAAAATGCACTTTCAAAATGCTGCAGTGAGAATGCAGTGCAGAAACAGTATTTTGAAATATTGAGAAATGTTTCAACAATTGCAATAAAAGTCAAGGAAATGAAGGACTAGATTCACAAAACTGCCAGAGTGAAAATGATAATTTATCCTCATTTTCCTCAATACCTCATAGCTTAAGGTATTCTCCTATGAAATAGAAGACCACGTTTCAGATCTCTTATCAGCAGTTTTTACCCATCGTATGCCTCCTACCAGGAAAAATTCTTAGGCTCCTGACTATAGCATTTTCATTTTGGGGATCCAATAGAAGCAGCTCATACAAAGTAACATCTATCAGTGCATTTGTGAATGATTCAGTCTAGCATAAAGTCTAGTTAGAAAGCCCATCCTTCATCACTATGGTAGGTCATCTCACACAGAGGAAGGATATGAATCTAAGTTTTTTGTATTTTTAAACCTTGGATTAAAAGGAGAGAGAGAAAATAGAGGGCCCTATTCCCCTATTCATCTTCCTTCTAGCAGCTTCATTTTTTGTGATTTTTTTTTTTTTTTTTTTTTTTTACTTTTTTATTTTTAACATGCTCAAAGATTAAATGTGCAATTTCAGGACAAGTGAAATTAGCCCCACAAATATTCCTGGTAGCCTTAATTAAAAAATTGCATGAGCTGTTGGTAGGAGGAAAGGACTTTTCGTACTCTATTTTAGCATTTTGCAATGGCCTGAAACCCAGGTCTACACTTTTTTAAAGTTGTTACTACATGTAAAAGTTTGATGAGCAAGGGAACACTGCAGATGTTCCCATATGTAGGGGAAAACGTCAGCTAAGTTTTTCCTTTATGTGGTGAAGGAAGGTATGGATTCCAGTCAGAGGTGGGTAGGAAGACATTACTGTCCTTTATCCAGTGCATATTTACAATTCAATATTCAATTATTATTATTATTTTTAATTATAGGGAAAGTCAGTTCAGCTAAATGAAAGCCAATGACTAGTTCTGGCAACAATGGCATACACTGTTCTATGACCTCTGTGTAGATGCTCCAGGGATATGGGAACAGTTTTCTGACAGTAGTCCCAATGTACCTGAATGTGTGTGTCTGAACCAATAATAGAAAACCAAACCAAACCACCACCACCAACAAAAAAACAGCCAACCAAAAAATAAACAAACGACAACAAAAAAAAACACCAAATCCCAAACCTAACATTTCTGAATTGTTGGAGTTGTTTTTTCAGCTGAACATACCATTATGCATAATAGATATTTTATAACAATAATGCAAATAAAAATGGAAACCAAACAAACTGCATCTTTCTAAAATACTTTTGTGCACAAGTAAAGATCATAATTACATATCGTATTTGACATTAAGCCAAGTAGGAAGTACAGAGACATCCTTAGATATAAAAAGATACCACACATCTGTTTTCTAATCTCTGATATTTGCAGGTGTAGGGAAGTGCTTATAAAATCTGACATTCTTACAGGATCCAGGAAGAAGGTGCCATAATGCATACAAAAACTGTACAAAGAATACACAAATATTGAGCAGACTAGCTATATTTCTCAGCTAATTTTCAGAGAACTTATTTAAATTAAAACAGATTTTAACTGTACTTTTCTCTTAAAAGCAGAGTCTACAGGAAGTCATAATTATAATATTAGTAAGTGATAATGGTTTTAATCTGTTATTTCCAATTTGACTCTACATAATGTGAGAATAACCAGCAAGGGTGTTTTTTTATTGATGGTCCTAGAGGGATATTGAGCCCCGTAAGTTATGATACCTTCACACAGTTCTGGTACTCAGTTATAGTCCACATGTCTTTCATTCACTCCAGTGAAAGCTGAGGGACTAGAGGACTGCATCTTGCTTTGAAAATGTCTGAATGTACTTCTCATGTTATGCACTAGAAGAATTGGCTTTCAACTAAATATGTAGCTCTGTTACATTAAGTATTGTCTCTCCATGATTTAATTGTGTTGTAGGAATTAGGCTGTACAAAGATGGTTTCTTAGTTTACAGCAGAGCTGAAGGGCATTATTATCTGTTGTCAGTGATGTGAGCTACTAATGGTCTGTGGTGAAAAAATGGAATTGGTAATATCTATTTACTGCAAGAAATGATTAGATTAATGCTGTAACCGCTTCTATTCATTTTCCTTTGTTGCAAATGTATGCTGAATAAGAGAAAGAGAGCATAAAAGCCCCCAGAACATTAAATGCTAGGTGTTTATAATGACTGTCACTACGTAGAAGCAACCAGTAGGTTCTGCTGCAGCCACTCCCAGTTTCTCTGTGTTCAGGGCCTGCTCCTCTACATTTCCTCCAGAGAAGGGGGCTCAGAAACATACACCCAGGCTTTGCCACTGGCTGAGGTGGTCTGGATTATGGGTTCATTAAAAGCACATAGAGACATGATAGGGGAGCTGATGCCTCAGGACCCACTGGAATGTGGGTAGCTTAATGCTAGGCACACCTGAGGAAAAGTACACAGGTTGTCCTTTTGGGGGAGGAAGAGTTCAGTTTCATTTCTTCCCCTAGACTCAGATTCTTGAAGGGAAGCTCATTTCTGATCGAGAGCAATTTCCACATCTTCTCTCTAATGAACAGCCAATTTTTTTGTGTGTCCAGAGTAGATCCAAACAATAGATTTGATATTCAACAATTATGTACTTTTATATTTGTCATCTTCCAATTGGGAGCGCTGAGGTCAAAATTCAAATGGTATATATTTAAATATAGTTCAACCCTGCAAGACCTACTGTTCCTGTAATACGTGAATTGCATGGAGTTTAATTATTCTCCTGGAGAATTTGTCTTTAAAATGAAATGATGGCCTGCAAAAATGCTACAATACATACACATTTATTCCATGCGGTTACTGGTTTTGCTGCATAGCTGTCAAATAAATAAATACATAAACAATTCACTGAGTTAGGAAGGGCTATCCTTAAATAAGGGAAATGATTGTAGATTGTTATTTCCAACCAGATCATTATTGTGCGTTTATTCTTAACTGCCCTCTGTTATAGGTTGCATTATGCTGTCTGTTAGAAATGACAGCCTGACAGCTCTGTTGTTTCTCTGGGTCAGTTTTATCTGTTATTGAATACTCAAACCTCATTAACTTGCTGCGAGGCCTCCAGAACTGCATGGATTGCTGTCTGCAAATATAAGTGTTTAGTAACAAGTACTTTTGCATGAATTTCATTATTCTGGTGGGTCTTAGGGAATAAAAAAGTGTTTTAGCATAGAAAAAAGGGCATGTTAGTCCCGTTAATACAGTGACTACTTGATATATGTGTGATATTTGTGAGTGATTTTTGACATATAACACAGGTTTTGATCCACTAAAGGAACTAAATACCTTTTCAAATCATCTCCAAAATTTGGGCCTGCAGCTAGTCTACTCTTTTTTTTTTGTTGCTTTACTTTAGGGCAGCCGGATTATTAGAGCACTAATCACATCTACTGTTACTTATCTGTATGTGTCAGTAAAAATGATCTAACCTGGCAACAAATGTTCTGCAGTGCAATACACCTCATTCCAGAGTGTATCATGTACCCAGACTGGTCTGCGTTTATATGCTCAAGGGGATCCCAATCACTATTCTATACTCTTCTGCAATTGCTCCTAATAGTCAGCTCAACTCAAGTTTGAGATTATTTTTGACCAATCAAAAATGTCAAGCCAAAAAGCAGTTTGCTTATTTTTGCTCACTGATTTCAGGTTATGAAAAGAAATGTATGAAGAGAAATGTAAGAGCTTCTTTACTGAAAGGGTTGTGAGGCATTGGAACAGGCTGCCCAGGGAAGTGGTGGAGTCACCATCCCTGGAGGTCTTTAAAAGACGTTTAGATGTAGAGCTTAGGGATATGGTTTAGTGGGGACTGTTAGTGTTAGGTTAGAGGTTGGACTCGATGATCTTGAGGTCTCTTCCAACCTAGAAATTCTGTGATTCTGTGATTCTGTATGTATGCAAGGGCTGCTAGCAGTCTAGCTGTTCACAGAAGTTTCAATAAATATTCCTGTATTAGTATTATTTTTTAAAAAAACTGGAAATGCTACTGATGGCACTGTTTAAACACTGAAGACTTTATATGTCCTCCATTGTATTAAATATTTATGAAGGCAATATACTCTGTTGTGAGGTGAGTATTTAAAAGACATCTCAGTGATCTATATGCAAAAGGTTTTTTCTTAGTTAATCTTTGTACTTCTTTTAGCCTCTTACTATTTCTATAAGGGCTGATATAGCACTCCATTTAAAACTTAAGGCTGTTTTATGTTTCAGATTGTTCACTGCAAGTAACTGAATATGTGTCCAAGTCTGGCAAAAGATGAATCTGACAGTGCCTTGTTTTCATTGCTGCATCAACAGAAGGAAGAAGTGAAAAATCTCCATTAAAAGCTCTGAGGTGAGACTTCCCTGGCTATTTAGCAAGCCCTTAGGTTCAGCCTATCCAGTTGCACAGCACAAAATCTTGTGGGATGACTCCTCCCCTTTCTGCATGTCTGTATTTACTCTCCTGCTATATACTGTAAAGAAGGTATAGAAGCAAACCTTGCAGACACCTCTCTGTTAAATAATATTAGCCATTAAAATGATTTCAAAATAAAATGCTTGAGTTTTGGGAACTGAATATATCTTAAAATGTGGTTGTCAGTCTGAATCTAATGATGATGTGCATAATTACCAGATATTTTTTTTCCTGTTACCATCATATTTGATGGTGAAAGCAGAGCCATATATGAAATTTTGATATGCCAGCATTAGATTTATTCTAGAACATTTAATTTATAGCAAATCTAATAGAGAGTCTTTATAGCAGAACTGTTAAACTTACATTTTGACCAATTACTTTAACAAGTATGAACTAGTGGTCTTACCTACGTCACAAAAACTACAATAAAAGAACACAGATAGTATCACTCTCCTTGGGAAGAAATTATGGTGTGTGTGGGAAGATCTGTGTGGCACTGTCTGTAATTTCTTTCCAGATCAGGAGTGAGGTGTCTTGTCAGAACAGAAAAAGAAAGCTCCAGGATTTTACTGCTGAACTGTACATGTCAATGACTGTGAATGGTGTGTCAGCCTTCAAGGCTATAAATCCAGCACTTCTCCCATTTTATAGGGAACAACCCCCCATTCACATTTTGTTTCCAAGGTGATAGATATAAAAATAGTATCAAAGCTTTCAGCTAAACAAATCAAGGTATCATTTTGTGACGCTACGTAAGTGGCTCAGGTAAGTAACACTAAATCTTCTAGTGACGTTCAAAAGATTTTCAGATAACAGATTTTCAGAGGCAAACCTGTAGTCTCAAGAGTTCAGGTTTCTGTATTGCTTGAGTTTCACAGGTTAAAATGATCCAATTCATTGCTTGAAGTAGTCCAGATGCAGCACTAAGGAGACATTGAGGGTGACCACGGAGGGTGCTTGCTGCATGTATGGCAGCACAAACTTGATGTCTGTCTCCTTTCACGTTTTGGCCTTGTGAATGAAATGGAATGTTTCATAGATAAAGAAGTCTTTGCCTATGGCTTGGTCTTGTTTCATGCCGTTAGGTAAAATTAGGACTAAGTAGTGTAAACACATGATGTGGTCAGATATTTCCAGCTGCTACGTCTGATAAAGGTGTAATCATTCAAAATTATAACAGCTACTACTTTATTTATATTAGTCATTGGCTCTTTAAATAGCACTGCTGTCATGTAGAAATATCTTCAATATTTTAGGGCAATTATAGATGTAACATTACAGGTGAAGTAGAAAAGTTTTCTCAACCCCATTATGCACCCAAATAAACTGAAGCACAAACCTGTTGAAACCACTGTTTTCAAATACAACACCCTTATATTAGTCATCGTAGTGTCAGATTTTTCAGATCAGAAGACCATCTACAGCTTTTATTGAATAATAAGTGCCTTCATTTGACTGAGACTATCCAGTAAAAACATTCATTTTGAAATACTTCATTTATTCAAGAGCACACACATTTTTAGAGTACTTTTTTTGTGACACTTAGGAATGTATGCCAGCTTTCTGATAAGAGGACACCTCTATGTAAGTAGAATGTTAATTAAGTACCTAAACATGTCCTAATATTCATTTTATACATATGTCTCAAGAAATGGAATAAAGACTGAAATGCCTTGATAAAAATATATGTAGTAAAAGACATAGACACAGCAGGACAGAAAGACATATGGCAATATGTCTTGACTTACTTGACTGAACCTTACTTGACTAAAAGAAATAAATGGCATATGTAGTTTAGACACCTGAGTAGGGACAGTTTAGATGGAGATGAAAGATAGGCAAATTAAAACCTAAAAATCACTGAAAATTGGTATAGGCCTCCTAGGCAAGACTTAGAAAGAAGAAGAAGATAAGGAAAGCCTATAAAAAGGATAGATCATTAATCATTGGAAATTCAATTAGTTAATATTGACTGGGCTGGCAATTATGGAATTGATAAGAAAGGGTATCGCTTCCTGGAGGTAATACAACAACTCTGTTCTTATACATTTTGTGGACTATCCAGTAAAAGTACAGGCTATTTTATACTTACTCCTAATATTGCTGGGAAATAAGACAAGGATGATAAATAAGAGAAAAGTTGAGAGTCTAGTGATCACAATGTCATCACAACTTCAAATGCCCTTGAGGTTATAAATGTGAAAGGCAATATCTCAAAACCACTGGACTTTAAAATATAAATAAATAAAAATAGAGAGTGAGTGAATGTGGAATGAGTTGAAAAAAAAGTTGATTAAAATCAATTTCAGTTTCAGGAATTTAGTATGAAAAACTAGCTAGACAGCAGAGAGGCAGCCCTGAGAGCTGGCCCTCAAGAGACCTTGTTTCATGAGAAACTGCTAGATTTTTATTCTCCTTGATGGTGGATACCGGGTGTATTTTAGAAATAATTTGTGTGGTCTCTTGGGAAATATACCAGCTATACAATTCTTTCTCATGAAAAACCTTGTCTGTTGCTTCAGAAGATCCTGTTTACTTACACAGATTACAATAAATAATTTTACTTCTGGAAAAGCAGCAAAAAGAAAGATGTATTTGCTGAAAACGCTAATGACTTTGCATACATTCCTGTTAGAATATGTTTAATTTCATGGTCACAAAAACAGCACTGCAACCATCTTGAGTTACATGACATGAATGGGTTGATAAGAGGAAAGCAGTAAGCTAAGCATATCACTGAAGGCAAGAGGGGGTTCTATTAAAAAAAAAAAAAAAAAAAAGTATAATTTCAGAATTTCATAGGACAAGGAAGGCAGGTATTTGCTAGGACTAAATTAAAAACAATGTTTGTTGCCATTTTTTCTTGTACGTAGTAGCTTTCATCTCTCTGGTCTTGCTAATAGCTACTACTCAGGAATGTGAAATCTGCTAGAGTGCAGGTGGTAGAGTCAAAATTCTCTTTTTTTCTTTCAGAAGGACAAAACAACTGTAACGAGCAAAGACATTTGGTCTGCCCACCTTTTAAGACAATAATTCCCAGTGTTACAATCTGCATATGATCAGTAGATTGGTGGCTTACGTACTGTCATGAAACACAGGAAAATTGGGCTCCAATTCACTATCGTGGATGAAGGAATTGAACTCTAAAGCCCCTTGTTCTGAGTGAATGAATTCTTGGATCACTGGGCTATCGAACAGGAATAGCAAGGATTCATTTTCAGAGATTCAAGAAATTCTATGAAAGGAGCTTTATCTTTCTTACTAAGTAAAATGAAAGTTAATTTTTATATAACATGATTATTTTCCCCCATTTATGTTTGGTACTTGTATTTAGAAAATAGTAAATACACAGCATTTCATTAAAATCTTCTCTGCACCATTTGTTAAAAATTTATTTATTTATTTTTGCTTGGGTTTATTGTTTTCTGACTCAGCAGTTGAAAGGAAGAATCCATTAATCCTCTAAATTGAGGAGTGACAAAAATTGGAATGCCGAGCCACTGCTGTGGAGAATGTGGAATGGAATGAAAGTGTGACAAAGTTTTTAGTTGTGGCTTTATATTCCAAGTATTTTAAACATTCTTTACCAGTAAGACAGCTCTAAGTTTTAGTTAGATGGTTTCGCAGACTAATAACTCTCGTTCAACTTGTTTATATACCAAAGCTTCCTGCTATGAGCCCCATTTGTATTTCATAATGGCTGGAACTGGAACATTGGCCGTTTAATCTACAGTGATTTTGCAAATTACATCAACTTCAGATCCTGTGTTTGACAGGGCTTTAACATACACATTTTTTAAAAAGTTTGCTTTTACAACATTCTTTACAGAAGTCTGTGCATGCTAATGAAATAAAAAGTTATTGAGGAAGAGTAATTCAGGTATAAAGCTCAAGGAGCAAACAGCTAATCACGTTTCTTTAGGGTAGACTGAAGTTTAAAGCAACATCAATTGTAATAAGACATTGTCAAAACAGCCAAGATATTCTTAATAGCATTAAAAATATTTTAGGCTTTATGTCTAGTGAACAATACCATTAAACTCTTTGTCTCAAGCTTGTAACAAAAAATCTGAAAATAATTTTGCATTTCTTGATTGGCTTGGGTAATAAATTACCCAGGATTATTTGTTAAAAATTGTGTGCTTTTTTTTTTTTTTTCTTCCAGAATGATAGCTTGTTTTTGTTTGTTTGTTTGTTTGTTTTGTTGTTTGTTTTTTTTTTTTTTAATGTTTCTGCAGTTTCAATTAAATTGCAAAATGCTGCAAAAGCCATGAAGTAGGCAGTTCCACCCAGAAAATATTGATTTTTACCAACAGCTATTTTAACAGTTGTATATATAATACCTCAGTAATGCTATATGCAAATACTGTTTATGAAACACTGTGTAATAACATAAGGATGACTAAAGTAGTGAGTGAAATTGTTACAGCAAGAAGAGACAAGCAGCTGGGAACTTTTTAAGGTTAAGCAGTACTGAAGCCTTTAAAAGACTGCTGTAAGCAAAGGAAAGTACTCCTATAAGAATATAAACACGAGCACAAGGGGAATTATTGCTAGACAAGTCACTGCTTTAAAACCGTTTGCCATGCTGTTGCAATTATTCTTGAGGGGCTTTCTGTAAGAAGAGAATTTGCAGTCAGTCAAGCTGACAGTCAAGCTGTGGGCTGAAAGAGCTACCTCTTTGAGCTACCTGCTCTCAACAATTTAATTTATGAAAATAAGATAAATACATTGGGCCTGTCATTATGGGGATGCAGATGTGTGGTAATAGAGGTGTGCTCAGCAATGGCTTGGCTGGAGACCTGTGTCTCCTTCTCATCATTGATCTGTGATGAGACCACAGATAAGGGAGGAGTAGCCATGTCAGCAGGTTAGTGAATCTGTTGCTCTGAGGTAGAGGTAGAGTTTTGAGTCAGATTAAACTGTTTTAGAAACAGAAAGAGTTGAGCCAAACTCTTGTGTTTGTGTTTTGATGTGTCACTATCCTATTCATGTTATGCTATTTTACCAAATTGTGTTCAAAAGTAGATGTAAGCATATTCCATTTATGGAATACTGTAAGGGAACAGTGGTACTGTGGCTTCTGAGGTTTGCAGTATTCAGCACAGCCTACCAACTTCTGATGCATTTCACTGCTGATGCTTGGATTTGGCTTAATCTGAGACTCTTTTTCTGGAGGTCATCTGGAGGTAATTATCTGTCCCGGCAGGGAATATGATCATTTGCATGATTGAATTTTTGTCAGGAGAAGCAGAAGTATACAGAATACAATGACTAAATGAAAGCAGTAAAATTAGAATGGGACAGCAGACTGGGAAGAATTTATCAAATGTCAGAACTCCACTAAATTCTTAGATTTAGCATAGGACTTCTACAGGCAACACCATCAGTGCTTATGTTGAACCTTGTGCTGATTCTTGAGTCAAGGTCCATGACCCAATATTCAGTGAAAGATGATGTGCCTGACACAAGTGGTCATGCTGGAATTAGTATAGCTAAACCAGCTTGTGGCCAGGATAATGATGTCCTTTTCCTAATGTTACCACTGAAGGATTTGGTAACAAAATCTATATAGTTTTCAATCACCTAGTCTGAAAAAAAAGTATAGACAGAAAGAAGGAAGAAAAATAATAAATTGAATGGTTATAGCAGAGAAACTTCTCAGTGATTTTGGCTTTGAATAGTTGCCTTACAACTTTATACCCATTTATCACATCAAATTAATTTTGCAAATTAACCTGTGGTACTACAGAATATGGATTATCTCAATTATGGAAATGTGGTTTCCATTAGTATTCCATTATTATACCATCCCACTTATGACTTTGTAGTAATAAGTGCAGGGCATAACTTTCACTGATATTATCAAACCCAAAATCACTCATTCTGCTCCACATCATTTTATAGAAGCTGTTAGGTTCACCTACTTAGAACTTATACTAAAGTTAAATAATATTTCACAGAGAGAGACTTTATTTCTGGAAAAAAAATATGAATGTGTAGAAATTATGGATTGATGGCATCTAGATGCTATGGTGATAGGTGTCTCATAAAGATTTATTTAATTGTAACAGTGAGCTTAAGTGTAAGAAATGGTAATAGTATTATTTCCCTCTGCATGACATGGTATGTTAACTATTTACTTCGGATAATCTGACTCTGTTTGTTTTCAAGTATTCACTCCTCACTAGGACCTTCCTTGATGCTTTCAGTTTCTTCTTGCAAAACTTAATCACAAGGCTATGCCATTTTTTCTAGCCAGGGAATGCCGACACAGGTGAATGCAACACCATGCAGCTATACTGATGAGTGCATATTGGAAACAGTACAAAACAAAAAGGCATATTGTCCTTGCTAAGTGAGATGAGATGATATTACTATTCTGCTTTCAGTCCCTGGGCTATCTAGCATTGTACAGCATTGTGCTATGTACACAAATTATGGTTTCTGGGAGGGAAGACTGAAAAAGAGAGGGAACAGAGAGATCTTTTATTTTAAACCAACTGACTGTGGTCATGAAATAGAGTCAAGAGTCATAACTGTTGCAATATCAGCAAGTGTGTGTGGATTTATCAAAGGTTTGACTGTTTCTAGCAGATTCCATGTTTACCCAATTCACCTCAATATTACTCGTTCTTTCATACTCTTCAATATTCACTGAAGCTTCCTCGCTCTGACTTTTTTTGCTGTGGGATTGTTTGTGCCAGGTGCACAAATGTTGACTATAACAGATTAAAATATTTACAGGCAGTTGAACACCCATTATGAGTGCTTATTGAAAGAGTTCGTATGGCTTTTCAAAAAAAAAATGTGCATAGAGACAGCCAGAACTGTATTTTTAACTATGGACAGGGCATGATAGTCATTTTAAGAACCTAAATTTGAGAAAGTAGTCACTGGCAACAGAGGAATAGCAGTCATCTTTACAGCAGGCAATTAACATGTGTGACTCTGGAATTCTCTCTGGGTTTATGTGATAAAACACTGAGAGGCTGATTGCACTGCTTTTCCCCCACAAAATGTAGCTTCCCTTTGATTCTGAGGAAATTCCTAACTCTCTGTTTGATTATAAGGTCCTGCACAAATCCTCAAAGAGAGGTAAGCAGAGGTCCCTGTATGTTGGGTCTGTCACAATTTTCTTATAACAGCTCTATTATGGATAATTCCCTGGAAGTCAGCTGTAAAGCTCAGCAGGTCCCCTCCTGATATCCTTCACATTTGGATAATTAACTGAGCTGTTTGAACAACAGAAACTTTATAATGTTCAGCAGTGGGAGTCTTGCAGCTGATCAGCTTTACCTTCATCAGCACTTGTCATTTTAACACTTGAAGGGTAATGTTTCAGGATGAATATAATCTTCAAGCGGGAGAAGAAAAGATTTAAATGTACAGGAAAATAAAGGCCTCAATAAATTTATTATGCAGACTGTAATACTCCTTGTGCTGTGTTGCTCATGTACTCTGTGTTGCTGTCTAAGAGGGATTTAGTCAACCTTGTATCTGTACAAAATAGGCTTTGCTTGGTTGCAAGGAAAAAACAAGTAACAATGAATCCTCATGGAAACCCATCCTCGACATCCTGAGAAATAGCAAGCATAAAACCTTCGTGCTGATCACAGCAGTCTTTTCCAGACAAAACTTAATTTGTTTAGAGACAGTAAAATGAAATATGCCCTAGCTTCTTATTTTTTGTTCAATTCGTCTGATAGTTAAAAATGATTCAAGTACCAAGCCTTTCAGTGGAGCTTAAAGGAACAGTCTGGTCAGGACCTACTGAAATGGGGTAATGGTACAACTAGCTTCCTGGGTAGAGGGAGATCTTCCAGCAAACCAAAAGTAATGCCTGAGAATGTTCTAGAAAAAAAAATCTTACAGGGAAAGGTCCCCTTGTTCCTTTCCATACATGATCTCACGCCTCTCATTCCCATTCACAAAGTATTCTCTCTCTCACTTTTTTTTTTTTTTTTTTAAAGTCTGATGTATGGTTAGGATTCAAATCAACCTCCAACAGTATGATTAGTAACTATTTTCCATTTCAAAATTCTTTCTCCTTGAAAATTAGCAGAGCTTGAGAAACTTCTTGGGAATTATCTCCTCCTTCCTTAAAGAAAAAAAAAAACAAAAACAAAAACAAAAACAAAAACCTTTCTTACTTGAGAGTGTAAAGAGTGAATGCATTTCTACAAGAGAAAAAGGTGGTATGCTGCAGCAAATGAAATTTAATGTACTTTTCCAGCGCCTTTCTACTATAAAAGCAACAGAGTAGCTATTGTTTCACATAATCTGTCACCAGGAAGATCGTCCTAGGCAAAAATGCTGAACTGTTATAAGGAATTCAGAGAATTCAAAACCTTAAAGAGTTCAAAACTCAAAAAGTTCTAGCCAAGAGGCTACTGAATCTAACAGATAAAGAACACTATTGCATTATTCAAATAGAGTCCAATGATCATGGTAAAGTTTGACCCCATATTTTTGGACTGAATTTGGTCCATAATAATTGTTTTTTTTAATCCTTCCCCACACTTTCAATTTTTTGTTTTTTGGTCTAACCTCTACAAATTAAAGAAATCTACATTTTATAAATATTTAAGACGGTGTGACGTTTATTTATTAACCAACTGCCATAAAGGCTATTTGAAATTAAGAGGGGTTTGTAAATCATGATGTTATTTAATGTCCTGAATGATAGTTGAGATAATTATTAACTATAGTTAGGTATTATTGTTTTGATGGCTAAACATGACTGGAATAAGAAATGTGGTTTAAAATTCAGCAAAAACTACATACGCATAGTGGTTAGAAATACCAATATTTCTTAAAGTAGTTTTACTTAATTTTAATGAACTACAAAGCAAATCTTCAAAGATTTATTCATTATTAAATTTCTGGATGCATACAGCCCTAAAGAACATAAATATAATCTGACAGAATACTGCAAATAAAAAAAAAAAAAAAAGAATTTTCTCTATGCCATGATCTCTTATCATAATGTAGTTATGAACTTTTCTATGAATGAATATGTAAGTAGGTGCATTGGTTCCCATAAGAGTCATACTGATGAGGTTAAGATGCACTGTTCTCAGGTCAGGTTAATGTTTGTCTTCTGAAAAGAATTGTTCAGTGCCTTTTTTTTTTTTTTTCCCCTCAGTTAACAGCAAGCACAATAAATATTGTGTTATATGAGAATGACTGATAACAGAGAGGCTGTTTATTGTTATAAGCCATTCTTCTTAGTACAAAATAGACTGCTTTCTATAAGATAAGTAGAATGTTTTTTCAGTTAAAAAGGTTCCAGTTTCTCTAGGTCTTTACACTCCTCTGAGATGTAAACCTGTTCTTTAACAATACAAGCAATGTCTAGGCTTGTTAGCGTAGTCTCCCATGATAATATTTCTTTATCCTAATAAAGTGAAAGAATATGTAGTATAATAACTCACTCTGCAACCAGGTTAACTTAAATATTTTATTAAGACAGGGGCCATTAGACTGTAGCTGCAGTTAGATAAAGCAGAATTCAGTGTTAACCATATCAGGATTTTCTCTGACACCTTTCCCATATTGCTTTACATATTTTTTCGTAATACTTAAGAAATATTTCTCCCAAGTGTCACTGTGATCTCTTTCTTATGTCTTGAGCTAGAATTGCCCCTGCAATGTACAACTCTGCAAACGAAAAGTTAATATACTGAACAGCTTTAATCACCTAGTATAGCTCAGATAAGCCAATATTAAAACACATTTATGCATGAACAACTAATAACTAATAATTGAAAGAAATTACATGCAACCCTAGAAACCATTTCTTAATTGTAACTCATTAAAATAAATTATGGTATATTATCCCAATTACAATGCTGAAAATAGAATTTAGCAGCAGTTGTTCTGTCACTTTACCCTTCATTTTAGCTTTTTATGGCAGATATGTTTTGAAAATAATTTCTCCTAATCAGATGGTGTTATATATTACCAGCTAGTAGCTACACCTCCTTGCAAGCTTATCCTTAGAGAGGCATTGGGTTAAGCATTAAAACTTACACTCATTAGAGCTAATTGAATATTATTGGCATGAACATGAAGAGTTGTTGCGGTGGCTCAAACAAAATACAAATATATAGATACTTATAATTGCATAACTATCTCTTGCTATATTTATTGTATGCCATACAGTATTATTATAGAAAGCTGACGTTAAAAATTTGATTGCACCTAGATGCAAGCTAAGTAGCAAATGCTTTATTTTGTTATTATTAGAGCCAGGCTTCCTTCATTCAACAAATGGGGCTTTTGCAATGATGCCTCTAACACTAAATATAAAACTGCACTGAACTTTCCAAATGCTGTCTAATCATTCATATACTCTGTGCGAATGTTGCCTTTTCTATAAATTCAACTGTTGGGAACCCTAGTGCTGCTCCCGAGCATCATCAATTGATTGCTTCACTTGAGACTGAGGACACCCAGTAAAGGAGTCAAAGGAGAGCAAGCCAAATAGGGAACAGTTCAAGCATCCACAGTTTCCAGAAGTTATGGGTGCTCAAGACATTCTGGATTTGGCCTATTTAATGAGAAGGAATAGTCATTTGCTTGAATTCAGTAATTCACAATGACTACTATATAAAATGTCTGGTTCTCTTGCAATGATGCAGTTACAACGTACCACCTACTTGCTCTTTGTTTTTAAAACCAACATCTTTGGAGCAAATACAATAAACAGGAATTTCAGTCTAATCTGAAATTAAATTAATTATGTCAGTGGTGACACTGGTTTTCAAGAATATGATTTTAATGTTATTTTCTAGTCATCATGGCTTCATTCTTGCCTTATAATAATTCTGCTGTCCCAAGTTGACTCTGTAAAGGATAAATATAGCTTAAGGTTTGGAGAGGTCTATAGTGTGCAGTGGAATTAGTGAATTTTCTGAAGTAACATCAGAAATTGACCTGGCAGAAAATATGACTGAAAATCTAACAGAGTTTATGTACAAGCTTCTTCTTCAATAAACTTATTTATATTTATTAAATACCATTTGGCACCTACAGAAATAGCTATAAAATTGTTACAGTGGGTTTCCAGAACAGCTGCTGGGTGGGTGGAGTTGGGGATTTGGCAAATTGCTGTCCTCTGTTCCCTTTTGCCATGATCTCTGCTTATTATCAGCATGATTGTGTTACTGACTCTGGCCTTCCAAGTGTTTTGGGGCTAATAACCTAAATGTTTTCCTCCTCTCACCCCAGCTTGAAATACATGTCTCCTTTCAGCTGTTAAAAGAATGTGTGTCCTTCAGGAATGTGTGAAATACAAACAATTAGTGCTTGTCAAGGGAAAGAAAAGGAGAAAGGGGACTGATCCAGTGCACATTACAAATGAAATTGGAAGTTAGAGACATTTGGTTAGGCCCAGGAAACATAAAAGCTACAGAATAATTCCTATTTTCAGTGACATTATTGTAAACTAGGAGCTGTCTCGTCTTGTTTCTGCTTTCTCTGGAGGAGTGCTGTACTACATAACTGAACAAGTGTTTTTTGTAAGTTGAACTTTAGAGACTTTGTAGAACAAAATCTCTATCTTTTTGCCTCACTTATTGTTTCTCTGAGGGGTTGCTACAAAAGGAAGAAAAAGGCTTTATATCAAGAACTCTCCATCATTTAAGTTATCTCCTTCCATCTATAATACCGTTTTATAGACTGAAATAAAAAGTAGATAAAAAGAGCTGGTACTATTAGATGAACTCCCTCAGTCTCTGGTTTACTTGTGTTTTCCTGGAGGAAAAAAAAAAAAAAAAAGTCACTGTGATTGTTTATTTTAAAAGTGATTCCATTTTTGTTTTACTTTTGTTCACTACAGGTTACCAGGAATGAAAAGTGAAAGCCTTGGAAGAAAAGGAGGAGTCTGGAAAAACACTGGAAAGAAAGAGAAAGAAGAAAAGAAATCAAGAGAGGGGTATGCTAAGAAGCTGAGGTAAGCAGAAGCATCATGAGTGCATCTATATGGATGTGAATTATTAAAATAGCTCCTTTCCCTCTCAGAAATATCCCCAGACTTCTGCTAAATGAATACATTCAACCACTAAAATATTAGAAATGATCATAATTAAGAATTAAAGCTGCTCTCCAGCTGCATCATCTCTGGTGTTTAAGATGTATGGTATGCTCTTTAATTATGCTATATCTTGCTAAATTTTACTACAAATTCAGTATCTCATCTAATGGAATAAAGATCACAGGATGGTTGCTGTTCAATCTTTTCATTCAGGTTGATGAAGATACTAAATTATATTTTGCTCTGAATTTCCATGGTTTCTATTGCTGTACATGTTCCATATCTATTCATTATTATGTTGCTATTCACATTCTTGAATGAGAATCTGAGGCTCAGAATGATTGAGGCTTGAACTATAAGATTTCCACTGCTTTTAGAAATCTGGTATGAGGCATGCAGGATCTGAGTTTTTAGGCATGCCAGGTCTTGCTTATGACCTTTCAGCCAAATCTGGCCTTCTGGACGGTCAGGTCACCTGTCTCTTCTGTAGGAGAGACAACAGTTGTTTGAGTACAAATGCAATATAAATAAACAATATATACGTTCTCCACATCTGGTTATAGCCCAGTGAGTAGGGGGAAAACAGCTGCTGAGCACATACACCTTTCCTAACTGTAAATGCTGCCCTCCATTTCACTTTGTATACATGCAAAAGGATGACTTTGACTCCACATTCCCTCAGTTGTTGGCATTGTTGCTTGCCCAAGCAGTCAGATACAAGTTACTGTAAATAAAGCTTTTGCTGAGAGGTAGTCTTCTCTATTTTTCCTCTCTCTCTTTTTTTTTTTTGGGTGTTCAGATCTGAAATAACTGGCTGCTGAGTTTGGCTCACGCCATTTTAGCAAAGGCAGAATTTTAGGTCATCATTTCTGCATTCAGAATGCAAATACTTTTGACTTAGTTATATCTACTGGTTTTCAGTCCTTTAAAAAGCCAGACCACAAATTGCTGGAGATCCAAGGGGCCCCTAGAGGAACCGTGTGATTTAAGTTAATTCTCTGAACCTCAGAATAATGGTATGATGAAGAGAACACAAACATGCAAAATATATTTTTTTCAATATGGTGCTTAGTTGCTGGTTAACCAGAAGTTAATTCTTTCTTTGTCATGACAACTATGCCCAATGTACTAGTCCAATACTGAATTTCTCTAGCACATCACACTCGCATATGCTGTTCTCTCATATGTTCCATTCAGGTCAGAGACTGAATACAAAGAACTGTTGTGATGCCAGTTTAATGGGTAAGGAATCATTTATGTTTCTAGTATTGCTAATTGAATAGATTAATTGACATATTTTATTCTAGTACAAATGAAAATAGGATTCCAGCTCCAGGAAATCCAGGAGATTTAGAATAAAATATATGGAACGGGTTGCCCAGGGAAGTGGTGGAGTCACCGTCCCTAGGGTTGTTTAAGGAAAGGTTGGACCTGGTGCTTAGGGACTTGATTTGGTGGGTGACATTGGTAGTAGGGTGAGGTTGGACCAGGTGAACTTGAAGGTCTCTTCCAACCTTAATGATGCTATATTTCAAAATTACTTGGTACTTATCCCCAGATTGAATTGCTGCAGAAATGAGATTGAACAGTTATCTGCAAATTTATCTTCAACTCTATCTTCATATAGCCTGTATAGCATGAAATCAACCATTCAGAATACCAGTTTTAAAACTAGAATTTGCTTTATTACCATGGGTTGCAAGTAGCATGTTCTATAGCAGCCAAATAGCCAAATACAAGCCTCAGCAGACAGTGGTCCTTGTGTTTGTAGCCCTTGGGTTTGAAGAGAAGAAAAAGAGAGAAGAAAAAGAAAGACCTCTGTGATTTTAATTGCTGTTAGAAGAATGTCCCGTCTCTGTTAGATAATTTAATTGGTTTAGATAGAAAAACAGAGAAAGTAAAATACTTTTTTTTTTTCTTTTTTTTTTTTTTTTCTCCCTCTCCTTTTTAACGTAACTCCTCTACAGTTACTTTATAACCAATAGATATTTAGCCAAATTAGGATGAAATAAACAAGATTCTGTGGGACTGAAAACCAAGAGTTTGTCAAAGCAAGAACTTTATCAGTACCTTAGAGAATCAGTAACTTAGAGAATTGCATAGTCTTACTAATACAAAGATATTGTGGAAAAAGACAAGGATCCACATGGAAAATATCTGTTTGCATGAATAAAAAAGGACATTTATTTGGAGCAGTGGAAACACTGGAAGCATGTTACAGGGTAATTCAAATTGCACTGTGGGTTTAAGTTAGTATTAAAGCAAATGTAAATTGTATTCTCTGTAAATTCTCCTACTCTGTGTCTGAGAAAACCACAACATACCGTTGATATACTAGAGCCACTCTTTCATTTTCTCTTTACCACTGGAACTAACAGAGATTGTGATTTTACACTGCTGTCATCAAGAGACTTTTCCCCTTCAATAACAGTGAAATTCTAGTTCAAAATACACTGAGTTCATATTAGCAGTATCTTTGTAGGTAAGTTCTGTAATCTTCCGCAGAGCTAGAGTGTAGCTTGCCTTCTTTTACTGCACATTCCTTTTGTACAGGAGCTTTGCCACACACAAATTTTCTTGCTGCTGCTGTTTAGCAGAGACTATCTCAAAAACAACAACAAAAATAACATTTTTTTTTTCCAAATGATGTTTCAAATGAACATAAAAAGCATAAAAAGTAAGCATAAAAAAAGAAAGTCAAACTCCTTTCTAATCTTTCTTCAATAGACTTATAATGGCTTTTATCATTTTAATACTGGAAAACAAATGTTACTCTTACAGTAACCTGAATTTAACCTCATGACACTGCTCTGAGGGACAAATATATCATTATTTCCATTTACCACTGGTAGCCTGAAGCATAGATGGATTTTTGTGTTTGGCCCAAGGTCATGTAGAAATGCTGTAGTAGAAGTATAATTAGAGGAAAGATCTGAGTGCTAGTCTAATAATTATTAGCTATCCTTTCTACGCCATTAATGGTAATGGGAAGCATTTATACTCACCTAGGAGAACACTAGCCTGAAGAAATGTTTTTTTCCAACCATGATAGAAAAGAATCTGGTACATTCTGTGAGGATTCCTCTTGGCCTTAGCTAAACTTGTCTGGGTTTAACCTCGGTAATAAAAAAATCAAAGAGGTTGCTAAGTGAAATTCTGCTCTCCATAGTGCCTGTCCAGTTAGCATTGTGAGGTACTGTATTTCTGGCATGTCAGTATTCTGGGACAAGTATCTTCTGTTTAAAAATAGAGAGGTACTGGTTTCACCTGGCCTTCCAAGTCTGTTCTAGACACAAAAAGTCTGTCTGGTTACCAGTGGTCTATGCATCAACAATGACAGAGATTATCTGCACGATACTTGCTGTAGTCAGCTAATCTTTTCCTGGTCCACAAAAGGTAAAAGGACTTCTTGCAATTCAGAAAGATAAGAACAAAGGAAAACAAGACAGCTGATTAGTCAGAGTGTTATAAAGATATGGCAGTAGATGAGGTCAAAGAAGGAGATATGTCATTCTTGTATTCTGTTTCTGTTTGTCTATTTTCTGTAGTGGAACAATGCTTTAAAGGCTTTACATTGCCAGAACTGACAGAGTGCATGGGGACACTTTTCCAGCTTGCTTAATTTATTCTACAATATGCAGTTACTTCTATGATGTCCTACTAAAAAAAGGACTGAGGTACAACTATCAAAATTTGTAAGTTTTCAATGCTTATACTTTGAACACCTGGATTCTCCATAAAAATATGCATTTCATATGCCTAATATATAGATAGATACAGCAGGGATGTCACAAAAGAAATAAGAACTTCAATTAAAATTTTATAAGAAAATAAAAATCAGCCTCAGATTGGCAAAATATTTCTTTGAAGCTTCACTAATGTTACTTTAGAAAAAAATATCTGTGAAGTCTCTATATATCACAGGAATCTCTTTGTATTGCAAAAGATTGCCACTTACATGGAAATGAGATCTTTTATTCCAATGCAGCAAGTGATGCGGTTCCACTAGCAGATACTGTGCGTGAAAACATCTCTATAAGATCTTTGTAAGATGTGAGGGAGTATTAAGGAGTGGGGTTTGTGTGTGTGTGTTTTTCAATTGGTGTGTGTGTGTGTTTTTCTGACATGTCATTGAAGTTTATCACTCTGCTAAAATGTCTCATTCTGTGTAATTTGATAGTGGTAGCTAAGAAGGGACCAAGCTGTTTTTGTAAGACCTTTTGTAAGACCTAAATAAAGGTTTTTGTAATTTAACTGCTAACAAAGCTTCACGCCTTGCTGACTCCAAAGAAATACATATATATATTTCTATATACATTCATGTATATATATATATATATATATAGTATAGTAATGCCACCCAATAGATGGCAGTATAATCTTTATAATAAAGGAGTTTTTTTAGTGAGTACAGAGACATTTGGGATGAATTTCAGTTTCTGGCTGCCAACTGACAAAAGAAATATGGGAGCTTTTGTTTTAAAAAGTGGCACTATAGGAAAACATAGTGGAGTGCATCGTTTTCTAATAGGACTTCTGTCAGTTCTACTTAATGCAATCACAGTTTTGTTCCTTGGGCATGTTATTCTCACTAATCAGGACTTAAAAGTACGGCTTGAATGGTTCCAAATGATCATTGATACTTGACTATAAAAGACTTTGTTTCTTTTTATTGAACAAAAGCTTAGAAAGGGGAAATTTCAACTCTGTTATTAGAGTTAGAAATAAGTATGCAGGTAGTATACATGCATGTGTACACACGTGCGCACACAACTGTGCAATCTTCAGGTTGTCAAATAAAAAATAATCCCTTTAGGAAAATTTGTTTCTAAATATACTGTTGCTGCATAGCTATTATTTTGAAAAGAATGATGAACAGAACTGCATAGGAAAACAAATTCTCTTGCTGGAAAAGATGAACCCATGTCAGTCTGCATTCTTGACATTAGGGGAAGATGAACACTAGAAACATGAACACTAGTAACAGGAACACTTCAAGATCAGAGATATCTCTATTTATGAATAATTTATAGCTTTGAGAACAATTATTTCCTAATTTGAGGGAAAACTGAATGTTAAGTGATGGATTTGCAAATTTTATTTGAAGAAAATACTTACTTCAAGCTTCCTGTTGATTCTGATCGCCAGTCCTGTATTTATAGCAAGAAAGATATCCTATTTGGGAATAAAACGAAAGGCAATTCTGTGATCGCTTTTTGGAATAATCCCCTTACTATTAGAATGAAAAGGTTAATAGTTCACTAGGTGCTTTATCTTATGTAAATATTATGGGTGCTTCTAATTTTGGATTCAGAAAATAACTGAACATGATTACCAGAAATACCACACCACACACCCATACAGACCAGGGCAGGACTATTTTCTCGGTATTAACCAGCTTACATAATACAGACTGTCAGTAAAATACTCTTGCCACGTCCATTCTTCTGGATATACATATTATACTTCAAATAAATCACTCTATATGTGTATATCTGTACCTGTAAATGTTTCTTTATGGTTGCTAAAATAGAACTGCATTTTTTAAAGACAGTAGAAAAATGAAACTTCAATTTGAAAATTATATTACCTTCTATCAGATGAGAAAAGCTTTCTTTCCAACATATCTTGTAACATTTCATGTCCTTCTCTCACTGAAATGCCTTGACTTTCATCAGGGCATTTTGAATTAAGCAGAGAAACCCCTATGCACCTATAATTACAGACAATTGTTGAATATTGTAAGTAGTGCATGATTTTGGAATAATTAAACCCACAAATTTCATTCTGCAATACTATTCTGATTTGAGGAAGGAATTTTCTGAAATATTCTCTTTGTAATAATTCAGGTGAAAGTAAAACTTACATTACTGATAAATCATATGTAAATAAATAAACAGATGGAGTTTTTCCTAAAGAATCAATTACCTATAGTTCAAATTGTTGTTCAAATTAATGATTGATAGTTAGTCATGTATGGAATCACTATCTAATGATTTAGCAATGTGGAAACTAATAGTACACAGTGTAATATTAAACTTATGGTATAAGCATAGGACATAAAACGGGCAATCAGAAGCAAAATAAAAGTAAGATGGTTCTGAAATTCTGCAAATACGTGGTGGGGAAATGAATGACGGTTCAGTTCCAATCACTGTCTTCTAGGAAAGCTACAGTGAAAATACTAACAAGCAATTGGAATCATGGAGCAACAGAACTACTTTACTGTAAGAGAAAACTACAGTTATTTTACTGAAGGTGAGGGGAGGACATAAGTAGATACACTGGAGACTATTTGTAAATCTGGTTGCCTACTTGTATTAATTTTGGTTTTGAAAGGTGATTCTGTCTCCTTGCACTCTGTCACTGTGGTTTTATACAGAATCAATGAAAGACAGAATGGGGGTAAATCCTTCAGCAAAAGAAGAAAGGGAGGGGAAAAAAAAAAAAGAATAGTATTGCAGAGACCATTTTAGCTCTTCCAAGGTCCCTCAATCAGGATGATACAAAAAGTTCAAAACAAAACAAACCCAAGAAAAACACAGCACATTTACTTTCAGTTTAGGAACTGTATCTTCAATGATGAGTCTCCCAGGAAATAAAAGACGTGACGTTGTACTCTACTCGTACAAAAAAAAAAAAAAAAAAAAAAAAAAGTGAGGAAAGTGGAAAGTGAGGGTAATTGCTTTATTTGGCATTGATCCCACCAAATTTTAAGTACCTAATTGAGGATCCTAATTAAGAGTGTAGTTGTCCTAGGTTCTCATATAATCGATAGAGAGAAGCTTCTAGAGGGCTATTCAAGTCTTGCATTAACTCAATCACTGCAGGGGAAACTGTCTTTCTCTGCTGAGTCTTAATCAGCTTTTGCCTAACAAACATTTGTTAGGTTGCTTCACATTAGAGAGGGTGAGACCAGACCTTAAATGTTGAGAACTGGGCTCTTGAGGTGGTTTGTTTCTCCTTTTGTGCTATACTGAATGGATTTTTTTCTTTCCTCTTCTGCTTTTTCTTCTATTCTGTAGATTGGTCTGCTTTTCATGTTTGGGTGAATTGGGTGAATACAGAAATCAAAACATTTGACTCAGAACATGCTTCTCATCAAGGATTAAAAAAAGAAAAAGAAACAAAATCATAACAACAGTTCCTTAATGCACCTGGGGAAGTACGGTATTTTCTTGAAGACCTTTAAACAGAAGCATGAAAGGTAATGGACACATACTCTGTCTTGAACTGAACTCTCTCAGGGTATTTTGTCCTTAAAGTTATTTGTAGTTCCTCTTGCTTGCCAGGTATGTTGTCATTCTGACTTATATGTGAACACTGAACTCTTTCCCATTCACTAACGTAACATCACTGTGGGTAATGGTCTATGATGGAGTTATTTGCTATTTTGGGGCAATTACTTTAATAATTTCTTGTGTTCTCTGTTTCAAATTCCCTGCTGTTATGAAAGCCTAGAGAGTCTCAGACCTAAAGATGGGAACTGGAGACAGACTTGATGAGTTACTGACATCCACCTCAGCTCTACATTCAACTGGTGAGATCAAGAATTTTCTGCTCTCTGCCTTTAGCACAGAAAAAAAGAACTTTAGGTTTGATGTGAGGTTTTTGAATTGCTTGGACCAGGCTTGGCTTTCACTCCAAGGTCTAACTCAGGTTGCTTAAAGTGGCACAGGCATTTTTTTTCCCTTAACAAAAGAAACAGAACATTATTTTTAGATGCCTGAAGGGCTGTCTGTCTGACTCACAAACCAACCCATGTAATCAGCTTCAGAACTTAATAACATTGTTCAAGTGAACAGGGATGCAGGCTGCAAGATTAAAGAAAGTCAAATGCACATAACAGCTCACTTCAACTTTGCAATCAGACAGGTAATTATTATTTCTCAGGATGCCATAGTCCAGCAATTATAAAATTTAAATATTAATTTTAGAAGTCTTAATTATAGCAACCAGAATAGTTCTGTTCAAAATAGTCCCCAAAATAACTTTGCAAGAAGCTAATAGCAATTTACCTGATTGAGGAACAGGTAGAGATTTAATTAGAAATGGAAAATGCAGTTCGCTTCTATTTGCATAGTAAACAGAAGAAGAATTTGATATTTTGGGGGAAGTTTTTACTTGTTTTTTATTATTGAAATAATAGGTTATCAACAAATTCACAAAAAATGTGTTCAATTGATGAACATAAACATATGATTTGCCTTGATTTATGCTTGATCTGTGTCTATTTTATTTATCTGTAAATATCAGATATGTAATTAAGATATGTAAACAAAGAGTTTTACCACATCTATTTTCTGATATGTGGAAATAACATAGCATGCTGATTTACTTCTCAATGTAAATCTGTCTTGAAACATACTTCCCTGGGGAGTAAATAGATTTTTTTTTTTTTTTTTTTTTTTTTTTTTTGTCTGGAAGAGTGGTTGTGCAAGGAGAGGCAATGCTTTGTTTCTGTGGTTAACACATCTAGTGAGATTTAATGTCTTCACACTGCAGCTAATGTACTCTCTGTACTTCTGTACTGATTGTCTATACTGAGAAACCCAATTGAAACATTTTGGTGGTAAACTCAGTGGTGTTACCAGCAGTACTGATCCAGTAGGCTATGCCATCATAAATACATAACAGTTAAGGTTCATGGATTAATACTGGAGAATTTAGAGACTGCAGCTGTGATTATGCCAGGCTCCATAGAGCCTGCTGTAGAGACCTCATGCTGTAAAAATACAAGTAAATAAGAAAGTATACTCCCTATTTTACAGAATGGGAGAATCAAGTCATATAAAATTTAAATAATTTGTTTTATACCCCACAGAATGTTACTTGATCCTTTTCTTAATTACACTGTTTCAGTTAAGTCATATCTTTTCCCCCTTTCATGTGCTTTATTGAACTAAGTCATATTCCCTCCTTTCTTTATGGAGCACAGAATATAAACTCTTCCATTTTCTATTTCTTTCATTTTTTTTCTTTCCAGTTGTCAGGATTTATTTTTGAGGATGTCATTCTCAACCTATTGTGACCCTCTCTCTGAGTTCCCAAAATTGCTATATGTCTTAGATGATGTAAGAATTATTAAAATATTTCACATTACTCTTTATTTATCTATGATAGATACAGAAGAAAAAATGGTTTATGATAAAAAAAAAAAAAGTTTACCATGCAGTGGAGGGGATATTCAGAATCTTATGCTGTTAGAGCTGGTGTCAACAATTCAAGAAGATGTATATTTATTTTCTCTTTATTGCATAATGAGAAACTTTGCTTAAAGGGAAATAGTTTTATTGTTCTGAGAGAATTTCTGTAATTTAAAGATTCAATACCGTGGGCCTGAGGGTAGAAAGAAGATCAAGCAGATGAAATACTTTCTAGTTTGGTAATTTTATCATTTTACTGAGATTGGAATTCAAGTATTTGTTCAAGGAAGTAATTACTGAATACAAGGTAGAATAAGACTTGAAGAGGGTGGGAGAGAACAGCAAGTAAGGACCACTGGAACATGGAAAACTAAGGTTCATTCCACAAAATTAAATCAGCTTCTGTGTGTGCTAACAATAGACAGCTGGGCCCTCTGCATTGCTTTTGCTCATCATGACCAGAAATTTTGTTTGGGGCATGAGATTTTTTGTGGATTTTAGTGACTAAATCTCTTCACAAATGAACAATTTCTGATGAAAGCTTTTAACTGGGGAACTTCTGACTAGCTGTGGATGCTAGAGGGAGTTACTTCAGGACTATGCAAAAACAATCTATGTCCCAGCAACCCTGAAAGCATCACCCTCCTCCACTGAAAAAACATTGGTTTCTTTTTCTACTGCAGCTGAATTAACCAGAAAAGATGCAGTGAAAGCAGTGGCAGTAAATTGCATAAACTGTGTGTTGCCCCAAGCTCTATCTGAATTAATCTTTTCTCTGAGATATGTGTCCTGAATTTAGATAACCATACTAGCCTTTTATATAAATACCGTAGAAAATGTAGAATACAAATACTTTGTGGAGTACAATGTAAAAATAAATGAACCGATGACTCATCTTTAACACAAAGCATGGCTTCTAAAAATAGAAAGAACCTTTCATGATTTTGGAAATGGCTTCTCATGGTCCCCGATAAATTATTTTTTCTTTCTCCAAGTGGAAACCAAGTGAATGGTGTTGAGAACCATCAGAAAGAGGTAGTCTTTACAATATATGCCATTGGTCAGGAAATCAGTTCAGGATTCAGAAAGCTGCATATGTTACCGAGATGAGTTTACATGTTCTCACAGTGGTATCCTATTTTATACAGGTGTTGAAACATGTCAGCTATGGAAATAGATTAAATATACCATCAAAATAAAAAAGGAATAGTAACCAAAACCCAAATGGCTTTCTCTGACAATGCCTGAATGTACCATCTGTTTCCACTGCATTATAAATTGATGTAGAAAATTGATATGCAGTGCTATTTCTGGGTAGCTTCTCATTTGCATTTGCTTTTGTTAAAAATGGACCTAACTGAAAACCATCACACTGAAATCTGCCAGACTTTGGAAGGAAGTGTTCAAACCAGCCTGGTGTCTTCCAACCCAAAGCTGGATCTACATCTGAAATGGTGCAGCTGCCCACATATGTATAGAGTGCTAAAACACAACTTTGGATCTAGACACCACACAGCTTGTCAGATGTTCAGGGTCCTGATCCAAATTGTCCACTTTATTTAGGACGGTAACAATTGAATAATTATAATGACATAAGGCTTACCACCTAGCTACATTAAATAACCATCTAATCATTTAACTGAGGCAGCCAATAAATAGCAGTATGGTTACTTTTACCCAATACCAAAAATACAAACTCTGTCTTCTTTGACTTCATATGTACTAATAAATGTTAATATGAAATCACTGTATAACAGTTTGCCATGGTCATGATTGTGATTAATCTCAATGTAAATCAACATCCCAAAATATCATTTCATCAGGTGGCTGGATGTAGCTGCTTCCAAACCCTGTGTAATAGTCCAATCATTTCCAGGCAGAAATGGAGCAGCCAAAATGCTCAGACCTAAGCTGGTGACATATTGTCTCTGCTGGAGACTGTGCTGGGCAAGAGCAGATGTAAATGAAACTCCTTCCTGACATCTGCTTCTTTCTCTACGTGACCTGTGTTGGAGAGGCTTAAGAGATGACAGATGCAGGAACCTGTTACAAAAGCTACATGTCTGTGCTGGATATGTCTGCTCCATGCCCAGATGTATTTGTGTAGCAACTATTTACATGGTTTTGCTTCACAGAAGAATAAGCTTTATTCCAAAAAGCAATATCCTCTCTTTTCTGTTCTCTAATAATTCTGAAATACGATTTTATTTTGGTTTAGTCCTCTCTGTTTGTTATTATATTTATTTTAAGTGCTTCTGGAAGGAAAAAATCAGAAAAGTTTGCATTTATCTCTTATTTGAATATTCTACTTCAGTGTTATCACCTAGGTTAGCTACCTCCTGAAAATGAACTGATTGCTCTTGATTTCCAAGGATCTAACTCATGATGTTAGTAACCCTTTAGGAAGTTAATAAGACACAGATCATTTGCACATTTAATTAAATCATATTTATCCTATTAGTAAATTTTCAAATGCTGTTGGATCAGAGAGCCCGAAAAAAATGATAAAACATGAAACTAAATAGTTTAATTTACCATTAGACATACCTTTTTGCAAGCTTTGAAGACTATCAAAATCCAAGCAATAAATGCATGCTCATTCTGTAGCCGTGTCTAGGAAAAAAAAAAAAAAAGGCTTCTTTTTCCTGTTTATAACATGCGTTTCTTTAGAAGAAAACCAGGAGTACAAACCTGGAGCAGAGCTGTATTGCATTTGGTTGGATGATCATAGAGTAAGAGTGCAGGTCTGCCCCACACTTTAGACATAGATTCAGATAAATATAGCCACAGGTATCAGATGACAAGTTTTCTGGAAATGAATGCTCTTTCATTTCCCCCTTTCCTAGCAAGGCCTGTAAAATTTTGCTTTGAAGGCCATAAAAAAAATGGTACCTTACCATACTTTGTAGGATCAACTTATTTTTTTTCCTAGTTTCTGAGGCTGAAGACTTACAGTATGAGACTTATAGAGGCATTTTAATTAGAGAGGTGGATAAATTCAGAAAAAATGGCAAAATACCCATTGAAATGTTTCTACCGGAAGAAGAATTTGATTATTTCTACTAATTTTCCTGATTAATATTTTATTCAATTATGTATTTGATGGACACTGCTGAACATACTTTTGAAAAGACTGAACATCAGAAAACATTTTTTCCCCGCTACTGTTTCTGAAGAGCACAGGGAATTATTAGGCATTTAAATGTATAAAAATGCAGGCCTATTTAATTCATTTGATTAACATAAACCAGTTTCCAGTCTTCTTTTCACAAAAACCTACAATAACCAATAACTGAATGTTTCTTAAGAACTCATTTCACAATACAGAAATGAAGTAAAACAGAAAGTAAATTAATTGTCCATGGTCACAGAAAGAGTAACCAACAGAGATGTCAATGAAATCAATGTGTAGCAGTTTCTTTTTAATGTAAATGTTATTCTGTATTTTATAGACTTAACCTGATACTTTAGTGATAAAAAATTTAGCCAGATTTTCTGCTCTGGATTTACTCTTGGGAAAATCGCAGTTGTGTTATATGAAGGACTCAATCTATAACTAGTTGGAGAATCTTTTTCCCACTAGAAACTCCAAAGATAAAACAACTTTAAATCAGTGTTAAAGCAACATTAAAGGAGTATTGGTCCTATTGAACGATGAAAGTGTATATGTTGTGGTTATCGTGTCCATCAATAAAATATATAGACAAAAGAGACTTACGATCCTTGTGGTGGTTGACAGCAGCAGTAAGAAAGCAGTGGCAAAACAGGGACTTTTACTGATCTAAAGATATGCTAATATCTTTCAGTTAGGGGGACTGTGTCAGTCACTCTCTCACCTCCAAGATATAGATGTGGAAGGGTGGAAGTTTTGCTGCCAACTGATGAGGAACTGTCAATGTATTCCTACCTCTTGCATGCGAGCTTCATCGACTTCTGGAGTGCTCAGCAGCTGTGAATAGTTGCTGAGTGTAGTAAATTCAAAACAATCATTTTTCCTCTTCAGCAGGTGTTTTTCCATTGGCCTCCAAAAGAGTTAGAGAAATAAGATCTGAAGTAGATGTGTCTTATGCTGAAATAATCTCTACAACAGTTTTAACCATTTTTCCATCTCCTGAAGATGTTGAAACATACACTCTGTCCCTCAAGACCAATACAATGAATCTGTAGATAGCCAAGAGTGTATTAGCTAGCACTCCAGCTAGCGGTGGCGTCCTAGAAGAATGATGCCATAAGAATACTGTTTAAACCCTGCAGAAGTGATCTATTGGAAATGGTTTGGGTGTAATATGTGTGAAATCTTGTACTACAGTCATACTTGTTCTGAAGAAGTAGTGAAAAAAAAAACATTTTTTTTTTTTGGGGGGGGGATTATAGTTACACTTTCCTTTTTTTTTTTTTTTTTAACCTACTGTTGTAGTGAAGTACACACAAACGACAAAAGGAACCTGCCACACATTGGGGAAGGCAAGGAAAATAACTACACATGAAGTCTATGAACAGGGAAAAATTAAATATATTTTGAAAAAAAAAAGTGGATAAATTATTTTCTTGGTAATCTTTGAAGGCTATAACAATGTTAACTGTTGCATCCAATACCATGTGGAAAATCATAAGTTTGCTGTATCTCTTTACATTGTTCACAAATAATCTACTGAAAAAAAATGTATGCCTTCCAAAAAAAAAAAAAAGGTAACAAATAACCCTACACAGATGATAGATTTTGAAGATATACATAAACATGAATTTGTCAGTGAAGGTAGTAGTGAAAATGTTACCTATCACTGCTTTTGTGATGTCTTTTCTGATGTATAAACTTGGGGAAATAACTGATTAAATTCTAAACTGTAAACTGTAAACCTTGAAGGAGACTTTAACAATCCTGTTTATCTTCCAAGACATTAATGTGCATAATGTGTTCCTAATTTGAACTGTGAAAAGTCCAAGAAGGCAGACAGCCAAGTCTTCACTCTTTCCTTAAAAATTACAACTGGAGATAATATTGGAAAGAAAAAAACACACTAATTTTTTTTTGGTGTTGACAGAGGGATTTGGTGGGAAGATTGTTAAACACCTTGCACAGTCCAAATATTATGATAAAAGCATTATCAGAATAAAGTCCATTGCATTAAACTTAATTTGGTTTTGAATCCTAAATGACTGCCTTGATTTTATTTATTTTTTTTTTTTACTCTGCCACCTGTACCATGCTGAATGGGTTAAATTAATATTTTATTTTTATACATACAACATATCTTAAGTAATTTCATCTAGTCATGCTTTACTTTGCTTGAATGACTTATGATAATTTTTGAGTGTTTGATTAGGTAACATTTAACATTTAGATCCAAACCTGTCATATTGTCTCTTTTAGGGATGATCCTGCAAGTATTTACAACCAGACATCATTTATTCTGAGTAGCCCAATTAACTGTGCTGTGAATAGACCTGGTTTCAAGCTGTATAAAATGTTTCTCAGAATAGGACTTTAATTTTTAAGCATTTCAGAGGAAAAAAGTGGTGAAGTGCCATGTAAATGCTCAGTTGAACTTTTTGCACAATATTTAGCATTACATAAGTATGCTTTTCACTGTTGAATACATTATAGCTTTCTGAGAGAGCACACAGTTGAAAAGTGACATTTCTAGAATCTAGGAAGGGGCTCAATTGTTTAGCTTCCTAGTTTTTGTACAGCTTGTATTTTCATAACCCTTGCAGTTGTCTTCAGTGATTAACATTTACCAATGTTTTAATTCTCAGAGCTCATCTATGCTTATCAATTGCATTAGTGCACTCTTTTATTTGTAAATAATTCCATATTCTTCCTTTGTTCCCAAAGTGTTCACTGGGCTGTGTCTATTCAAGCCAAGTAGCCTATCATATTAACTCCTTCTATATCTATTCACAGGCCCCTTTCCCACTTGCTCATAATTTTAAAAAGTTGGAATGCTTCTTTTATGTTGCTTTATGTCATTAATATTGAAAGTAAAAAGATGGAGACCCTGCCTATTTAACTGTTCAATAGCTTCAAAAGATCTATTAACTGTCTGTTCACTGTCTTTGTCCAAATCTCAGCAGTTGTCAAAGGGAGTACAGCTTTGTATAAAATCTGTTGATTTATCCTAGCCAGCCATTATGACTGTAGCATTTGCACTGTCTATTTTGTGCACTTCGATGTAGTAGTAAAAATAGTTTCCAAGATAGTGTCCACAGCTGGTTCAAAAATAAACAAATGTTTTAGATCAGATTCATAAATGCAAGTCTGTTTCTGAGGACAGGTGTCAAATTTTGAATAGCTGTGCTCCATAGTGAGCTACTAATCATCGGTCATGAGCCTTCATGCATCTTCTGGTTAATCATACAAATGTTCACATGTCTCAGATGTTTTAATTATTTGTGATGGATCAATTATGCATCTAAGAATTCCTCCTGGACATGCGGTGGGGGGCTGTGGAGGATTTGTTATTATTTGCAAGAAGGTTGTCAGCCAATATGAAAACTGAAACAGTGCATCCTGAATTAGCAACCACCCACTATCCAAATCTCAGAACACATAAACCAAACAATTCACACAAAAAATTGCCTGCAAATTAGTTGTCTAAACTGTTCCAGGAAAGCTTACACTAAGCACATGTATTAATGTCGATGAGACTTAGCTCATGAACAATTCATAAATCTAATCGAACTAACTTGGTAACAAGTATTATTCATGAAAAACAGAGAGATAGCTCTATTAGCTTCCTGTCGTCAAAGTACATGGAAACTTATACAAAAGGCTGTGCTCTTCAAGTCTGTCCTCATTTGGCTTTTTCTGCACAGATAAATTGCGAATGAAATTAAATAACCTGGTTTTACAATTTTTGTGGTTAGCCATGGGCTTTTCTTCATGTAATGAGAGTATGTCTTGGCTTCTTGAATTATAGCACTAGACGTAGAGGTTTTCCACAGAGCTCCACCATGTAAAACAGTAGCTCTGTGCTTCTCTCATATATCTGTATGGATGACTTCTATGTTTTTGCACATGAAATTGTAAAACCATACTGAAGATAGCTCTGTTACTGTGTAAGAACAAAATCATGTTGGAAATCATTGTGTATTATCTGCCTTGTCAGTTAAATGTTCTTCATCTTTAAAAGTAGACAAGAACATATCCTTTTTTCTGTATTATTGATAGGGCTGAATCTGAGTCTTTTTTTTTCCATTCTGGCTTTGATTGTAAATTTTCTTACTGCTTTTTCTTCCTGCATTCATTTCTATACAGTTTTTTTTTTGTTTTCAGTAAAAGAAAAACCATCCTCAGCTATTCACGTTGTGAACATTTACTGAGTACCAGTTTACTCTATTGAAATATTCTGTGCTATTTGATGTTCATTTTGAGTTTCATCTATTATTGTTCACTTGTTTTGGCAATCACAGTGATTTATGTTTTCCTTCTGCTTTCAAAATGCTTATTTTAGAAACGTTTTCTATTTTTTAATGTTGTTCAATGCTGAAAATTATGGGGATATACCATATCAGGGTTATTTTTTGCACCCATCCCCCATCAGTACCTAGTGCTACTCTTCAGTTACTACAGAGTTAATGCAGTGATTGCATTTTGAAGGTGTCTAGAGACCCTACTAAGGATCAGAGCCCAACCTCCAATCCTGTGCAGAGCCACCCAGCTCCAGAGGAATATGATGACAGGTTATTTTGCAAGAGAGAATCAGGGGAAGGTTCAGAGGGCTCCAAAGCACCATCCAGAAGATGGTGCTCTCTGAGAACTGGGGTTGATTTTTCTAAATGACTGTAAAAAAGAGACCCAGGAACAATTTTCAAATATACAAAAGAGTTTTTCAAGATCTAAGGGAATGAGTTATGTCCAGTGATGACCTCATCAAAGGAGACTAGTTTAAGTAGAAAGAATTTCTAATGTAAGAATAATTAAACACTGAAATTCATGGAGGCTGGAAGACCTTTCTCACTGGAGGCTTTTTATCACAGGTTAGAATCATAAGATCATTTATCAGTTGTTTATGCCACAGGTTGTGAGGTGGCCCTGTACAAGAATTAAGCAAATCAACTGATTGGGAAATTTTGCTTAGGTACTGAAGCTGACATGGGTTGCACCAGATTCAGTATAAGGAGCAGTTAATCAAACAACCTTTGTACTGACCTTTTACAACTGCTCACTGATGATTTCAATTTGAGTTGCATCTGACTGGTAAAGACAATCAAAGACATAAATACAAACTCAAAAGAGGCAAAGGAATTTTTGAATACTAATTTTGTTTCTGCAAGTCCTGTAATTATAATTTGATAAGAACATAAATGTGTGTACAAAGTGCTCTAGCCTCAGTTTGTATAATGTGGATATAGAAAGAGGGTCAGCAGGTTATATTTAGTAGGTGAAGGAAAGGCTAGTAAATCAAAGAAAATGAAATAATATATGTTT
This sequence comes from Anas acuta, assembly GCF_963932015.1. Taxonomy (NCBI): domain Eukaryota; kingdom Metazoa; phylum Chordata; class Aves; order Anseriformes; family Anatidae; genus Anas; species Anas acuta. The sequence goes on from NC_088982.1 coordinate 36,394,568, forward strand.
TAGCCAATACAGCAGTTCCTTATACTTGTCAAAAAGTGTGTACTTTGGTATTTCCACATTTTGGGACCTCTTGAAATGCATACCTTAATAGGTATGCTTCCTCTCAACTTACTTGTTACACTGTACAAATCAAATTTAAATTCACAAAATTATTAATGGCTATTAAAGGGCTAATGAGAAATGGTGATGTCCTAGATGGTTGCAAATTGTTCCAGTGTCACTGTCTACTTCTCTGCTCCAATGCTTTGAAATGAGTCAGTAGTCAAATTTAATTTGTTCAGTTTAATTAAATTCCACCTGAGTAAATATGTGTTGCACAAAACTGAAGGAGATGCTGTAGTTTTCTGTGTGATGTACAGTTGAGATCTATTCTGATAGTATGCAGCCTTAGGTTATAAGTTACTCTCTTCCACAAAGGTAAGCACCATATAAATACATAAATAATAACTTAGATGGGCTTGTAATAGAAAATTACATAAAGAAAGCAAAGCAAAATTGCGCACATGAGTATTTTTGAGTATGCCATCATTATTCTTAGAATAATGAAAGTCATCAATAGATCAGAAGTTCATTTCACTTTCAAAACACATTCCCACTAAGATTAGCAGCTTGTTTATTTAGTCTGATACTGTCCTGTCTCTCCATTACATTAATTAAACAAGTAGTACTGTAATCAGATAGTGAGATATTTTCTGCTCAGCAGTCTTGCCTTTGGTAGAATGACATTTATGAATATTTGTGGATTTGATCTGTGATGTAAGGAATTCAAATAAATGCCAAGTCATTGTCCTTCTCCCTCTATCAGTACAAAATATATTAAAAAAAAATGCTTACCCTCTTCCAAACCTGGCCCACAGTTGCCTTATGTGCTGTGGGATTAAAAAAATAAATAAATAAAAAATTGAAGGATTTTTCAGCTTGGCCAGGGATTAGGTCAGTACATCCTCAAATCGTGTATAACCTCTTAAGTCTTTTCACTCTCTTAACTGTGTTCTATGTGGTAACCCCCTTCTCAGAAGAAAGAAACCCAAATGGGAATAAGTTCCTTACAATATCTTTCCTGGATTTGCTTGGTGACAGTATTTCTCCTTACTGAGCTACATACTGTTCTCCATTTTGTGATATGATTGTTAGTTTTGTTATTTTTGGAACTATTATCAAAAATGAGAAAGAATATTTTATTCTGTTTACCTTCCCATTTATTCTCTCCCTTCAATACAGTTTTGTCAAGTCATTTCATTCATTCTCTGTGTGTGGGGGAAGCTGAACTCACTCAATGCATTTTCTTTACTAACTGGGGGTAAGGTTAGATTTCATTTCATCTGTTATGTTCCTAAACCTGCATCTATGCTGTGTTTTTCAGCACGAATTTCACACTGGTTGCCTGAGATCCACTGGGCATGCTTTAAGAGCCAGTTGCTCTATGTTTCTTGTTTCCACCAAGAGGGGAAGGGCTTGAGTGTCATGGGACACCAAGTATCGATACAGGACCAACATCACTCTTGAAAGAACCCCTTCATCAATCTAAAATGTATGTGCACTCACTGAGTTCTCATACAGTTTAATTTTATTTTCCTGGATTTTTGCTTGGTGGCTCATTCTGGCTTTTATTAGTGGCTTCTGGAAACTCAAGATGGACTCTGTCAGTCAAAGCTTGACAAAGTAGTTACACATGTTTGTAGTTAGATGGTCAAGTTCAACTGTGTACATCTGGTACTAATAAAGCTGAAGATGGTAACCAGCTTGGAACAATATATGTGCAAGTGAAAAGTGCAAACATTGAGGTACCCATAGAAATCAATCGGTGTCAAAACATAAGAAAAGACAGAGTCTTCATCAGGAGGACGTGTTAAACTTCAAAACAGCAGTTAAGGTCTTGCACAGGGAACAGATAAGGATGAAGCAAATATGACCCATGGAGGTAGCTGGTTATTGCTGCCCAATCCTTATTTTCTCTCAGCTGTGTACACTTTGCTCTCTAATACTTGGCATGGCATACTTCACCTGCAACATGCATGGGCAGTATAATACCATACAGTTTAATCATACTGGTGTTCTGATATGCTATGTGTTTTGGAAAAAATTGGGAGACATTTTCTCAATATGGTACTATTTTATTTATTTATTTTTCCTCTTTCCTCACAGTATTGTTCAAGGACTTTTAAAGTAAATGGAACTCAAGGATGTAATGGCATTGTGTAGGAATGCATACTTCACTGCAATTCATGCCCTGCTACTACAGCTGTGCAGTGTTTTGTGCAAGTGAAAAGCCAGAGGTTTTTTTCTTTCTTTTTTTTTTTTTTTCCGTGAAAGAAATTAGAAGGTTCACTACTGATTGTACAGACCCTTTGTAGAGGAGACATTTAAAACTCAAGTTTCTTTTTGTTAAGTTTTGTCTCAGTCATCGCATAGGCTTACTGAGCAGAAAAAGAACAAACCCAGAAGAGTGTGGGTTTGTGGCATGTACCTTTTAATGTCCCCCTTGAAGCCACCTGGAATTTCCCATCATGTTCACTTAACTAGGCTGTGTATCACTCCACCTGCCTGGCTCCTACATACCTTTGTGTGCACAGAAGCACAGATCTCTTCTAGTGCTTTACTGGCCATCGCTGGATAAGGGTGCACGTAGTTTAGGGAAGGGTTCTCTGACATGCTCCCTGTGTGACATAGGTGTGATGTGTGACATGGCAGGTGGCAGTGGACCAAGGAGACACGCAGTGTGGCCAGCCTGGCAGGACAGCACAGACTTGTCTCTGGAGTTCAGGGATGTTGCAACAGACTCATTACCAGTTAATTTTAGTAAAGGTCAGTGTCTTGTGTGTTTACCCCCGATATAAATATATACGTCATTACTGCTCACTACCGAAGTGAGAAGTATAAAATGTTCAAATGCTCTAATTAAGAGTATAATTTTCTAGCAATGCTTAAACAACTTCATTACTTTTCTTTCTTTGTAGTCAGTGGATAATTGTGACATTTTTCTTGGCTTTAACTGTGTGTCCCTGAAGGCGTGTTAAAGACCCCCTGTGATTAAAATAGTGGGACTCATGTTGTTGAAGTGACATTAACAGAGATTCTTATTAAAATTTGGCCCCTGCTGCTTATGGTTTCTCAAGACTATCTTTCTTTAGCAAATTTTAAAATACAATTACACGATGCCTGACAACCAGAAATGATGCTATAGCACGAATGTTAAGTGAGAATCAGAGAAGTAATTATGGACTGTCATAACACCTGGAAAGAGAAGTGCTGCTAGATTGTTTAATATTGCATTTAACAGATCATTGGTTTTGTTGCTGATGTAGATCTCTTGGCATACCGTGATCGTATACAAAATGATCATATGTCCTACTATGCTATTTTAATGTTTGCAAGTCATTTACAGCATTTATGTGTTGTTCCCAAGATGCTGGTGGAAACATAATGCAACATCCTTTGTGCCTGCCCACCTGAACAGGATTTTAAACAAATACTCAATGTGACACATATCAGAAAAAAGCAAAAAAATGCTACTTGCCTGCAACCAGTTTGCACTTTCTCCTGAATCAGCAGCTTGTGTTTGCCTTGTAACTTACACAACAATTCTGTTTTCACCTCTACTGCTTATTTTCCTTTCCCTTTCAGGCAACTGCAAAAGCCAGAAAATGGCCTTTGTGATAATGCCACTGAGATTTAGAGCATAAAAGCAATCTCATTATCAGTTTACATCCCCAGTTGGAAATCGGAGATTGTTCAGCACATCAAACAGTTGAGCAGGGGCATGTAATGTGCAGCCCAAGGGCCAAACGAGACCTGCTGAGTCATATAATGTGGGCTCCAGCTGCCCTCTTCCTGTAACTGAAGGATGGGGACAAAACAGCAGAACTGCTGGTTGGTGCCGCTAATGAACTTGAACCACAGTGAATTATGTTCCATCTGCATAATGTGTAAGGATAAAGTACAACCAAATATGGTTCTGAGCACTTCTGAGTCTATGGTTTATATGCAGATTGGATGTAGCCCTTGGGCTCTTAGTAAGTAACCTGTGTAACCTTCAGGTCTGTGGAAGGTAAGCAACTTGCTAATGCTGAAATTAGTGCACAGGGTTGGAAGCTGCTGTGCAGTGTGGATTGCTCTCTAATAGCAACAGAAGAGGTCTAAAAGGAACCCCCATTAGTTCAACTTCAAAATCTTGGTTGTGTGAGCAGGAAGGGAGGGAGGGAAAGAATATTCCATGGTTCAGAAAGTCTCTGTGTAAATTCTCACTCCTTCAAACCTTGGATCTCAGCAGCCAGGTACAAGTAAAACCCCCACTGCATCAGTGAGGTGAACAAAGGCCTCTTCCTGATGGATCTGCATGTAACATTACATTGTCAAGATTTTGTGCTGTGGAAAGAGTTTTAATAATCTTAATCATTGTTTCTGAGTTACTGGGAAATAAACCCAGAATCTATCATTGTTTCACCCAACTGTGAAAATGAAATATGTAATTGATATAAAATGTTTCTGTCATACACAGTTTGAACCAAGATCTATGAGAGTTTAAAATCCAGAGGTTTCTTCTGTGGAAAAATTCTAATAATGCATTCATTAACAAGAAATTACATTACAATATCTGTGGGGTTTATTTCAGTGAAAGTAGGATTTCTTTGTTGGTAATTTCATCTTGATGTTCCTCTCCTCTATTCACCTTTCCCAAGATGACATTTTTCTAAAAATCAGGACTAATATGGTAGGTAACCTTTCTTAATATTACTTAAGAAAATGCTGAGATGCAGCCATACAAAGAATTAAACTTAGAAACTTTATATTTTCCCCACAGTTGCTAAATCTCAGCACAACTTCAAGAGTATTCTTTATTTCACAGATCTTGTCTTTAAAATAGTATTAGACCTTGAAATTATAAATGAGGGTTGGCTGGCTGACACATACATAATATGAAGATCCTTTTTATATGGAAAGAAGGTGCATACAAGTATTGTCCAAGCAACTGCACCAACTTCATTTATTTTTTAGCATGACACAGAGCTATATATATATATATTTTAATTATTTCTTTTTTTTGTGGTAAAACTAAGATGGACAGGGGAATGTCTCCTGAAAAGCATACCAAGAACTTATCCAAAGTAGTACTCTTTTTTTTTTGGGGGGGGGGATAAGTGGGGAGTGAGTGGTTGCAGTGTTTTTTTGTGTGCATGTGTTTTTTTTTTCATTTTTCCTTTTTTTTTTTTTTTTTTTTTTTTTTTCTCCCCCCAAATGGCACAAACAATATTTCAGTTCCTGGGGCTAAAACCCAAGAGTGCACAATCCTGCAAATTCTGGTTTTGCCTCGGGAAAGAAAGGGGTCTGTGTTGTGCCGTGGACCAGCAGGGAATCATGGATGAGAGGTGCCAGAAGGTGAACTCCTACTGCAGTATGAACTGCGTGAGAAACACAGGGAATATGTATGAACCTTGACTTGCAGCAGTACTTCAAAAAGTGAGACGAAAGAGCATCTTTTTGTGTCCCAGCAGATTTTATTGCCATAAACCATTTATTCAGTGTCTCCTAGAAGTGGAATTGGCTTGAAAATCTACATGTCTTAAAACTATTCGTTCACTTTAGGTTTTATTTTAATTTTTGTTTATGATGCTTGGGAGTTTTATTTTCTAGCTTTGTTGAAAATCATAAGGGTTATAAAACTTAAATTTCCTTAACACGAAAGCCAAAATCTTCTCTCAGTCTCCTGACTTCAGTAGCTTAGATCATCTGCTGGGAGATGCACAAGAGTTAAGTCCCAATGATTGATATATTTGCCTCTATTAGAGGACCTTGAGTGAGAATAAAAATAATTCTAGTGTGTTATGAATTGTGAATAAGTATAGAACCTGTGTTGTCCTAAATCCCTTTTGAGCTGCTCATAAAAACAGGCCTTAATGCTATATGAATAAATCATCTGGGGATTTTTTTTCCTCTGGATAAATCTTTGTGTCAGAGAAGAATGTAATCTATGTATCTAAGGCAATGATGCTATGTACCACTATGTTAGAAGTTACATTCTTGTATACTTTCAAATGGCCATGATCTGCTCTGTAATGGACTTTGAGGCACAGACAACTTCTGGGCTCAGCATCTGACTTACTTTTGTTGCCTGGTTTCAAACTAGATGATGCTTTTGATATACTATGACAACTGCAAACAACAACAGAAACAAATAAACCCTTCCACGTCAGTTCCTAGAGACAGATGTTGGCAATTATCAGAAACATAACATACAGAAGAAAGTCCACAGGAATCAGAGAATCATGTTGTTCTTGAAAGGTTGCATATCACCATTTATTGTTAAAAATTCTGATAGAAAACTACCATACCCCTGAGTTTTTGGTGTGAGTATGCAGTTTGCAGTATGCAGACAGGTTAGATGGCCAACTTGCTGCCATCAGTAGTCTGTGCTGTACTTTTCCTTAGATTAGTAAAACAGATGTGCTTTGCATAGTTCTGAGTTGGATTTTAAGAGGCAGAGAAAATTGGCAAAACATAAAAGACTTCAACTAGCTGTATATCAACTCATCAATAGCACAGTACAACAAAGCAGAGAGATGTTTTATTAACATTTCAAGTGGTTCTTGTTCCACTGTTCTAAGAAGAGGCTATTCTTTATTTAACCTTTGTTGAAGTAGGAGTGATCTCAAGAAGCAACAGTGGTACAGACACCAAATACAAGAGGACACATCTTCATTGCATGTAGCAATAAAGGATGTCATAGAATGAAGGTAAGTATTAAGAGCTGGCGCAGCCTAAAAGCCCCTCAAATTAAAAAATAAAGGATGCAAACCTCTCATAGATGAACATGCCAGGAAGGTAACATTGGGAAAGTAACGTAGTAAAGTCTGTCTCTGAACAAAGAAAGCTCTTTGAAAGTAAAAATAAAGAGAGATAGCAAAGCAATAAATACAATGGAGGCTTCAAAAGAACCCACCAAAAATGATTATATCAAATCAGAAAAGATTAAATATTTTAAGGTGCAGAACAGATCAGAGGCTTCTTAAAGATACAAAAAGTGAAGTCTATGAGGAAATTAGGATACTAAGAAGCAAAGACGCAAATTAATGAAAATGTGTATACCACCATTTAAAGTGGAAATATGGTATTCTAGGGTCAGCCAAAATATTTGGTATTAATAATACTTTAACTTTTTATTAGCTGAAATTAAAATATAGAATATGTTACACCTGAAAATTCATGATATGATTGAATTTGCCATCACAATTATGCCAGAGGGGGGAAAAAACAACAACAAACAAACAAACACAAAAACCAAACAAACAACAACAACAACAAAAAACAACACACACACACAAAAGCCTAACCTACTAATTACTTAAACTTCCTTGAATGTGAGAATAAAAGTAGTAGAGAACAGGAATTCAATGATGGGATACTTGAACATCAAGAAAGTCTCTGACTTGTACTCAGCTGAGTGGAGTTAAGTGTTTTACTGGAATAGTTAGACTGATGACAGTGCTGGAGCTAGCCCAAATGGATCTAGCTCAAATATCTACGTTGGAAGAATGTTTTGTGATACAGTGAAAAAATTACATTTTGAATCCATCTGTTCTGTGAAAATATATTGGTTCACTAAGAAGGTTTTGCAAAGTTTTGTTTCGTAGAAATTGTCATTTTCTTTGCACAGAATATGGCTAAATACTGTTCATCCAGGATAAAGAAGAAGGAGGAAAGAGACCAAACTGAAGATATACAAATACTTAACTGAGGTATTTTAAAATAATTTATATTTATAATTTTATGGCAGTAGTCCAAAAAATAGGAGTTAGTAGGCAAAGGGATAGACATTCTATCTCATAAATCAAGGTCCATGTGACCTTTTTTTCATTAGGTTATCTAGAATATGCTTCCGAATCTTTCTGTTATTCAGAAACCCTTAATGCATCATATGAGGATATCTTAGACACATAATTCGTTCCTCTGAAGTTGTGTCATGACAGAATGCCACTTAATGTTTCTCACTGAGATAATACATATGGATTCAGGGTTTTTCTTTCCTTTCTGGCATTTTGTCTCCCTTACATTAATGAGTACGTGGTTGCTCAGCACGTGACCAAACTAAGCCCTCTGCAAGGTTAATTCACCAGTCAATGTTACTTATCGAGTCAATTGCCTGGGGGGACGGGGAGGAGGGAGGTCACTTTTCTGCTGCTTTGGAGGTAGAAACAGTATGCACAGGTTTTATAGACCAGAGAACTGCTGGAGAGGGACCTGGGAGCCAGTCAGAGGCTGATGCAGTCTGTAATGCTCTGTCTGATAATAACCAGATTATAGCTCCACAATTCCAACAAAGAAACACAAGCAGTATGAAAATATAGTGAGTATCAATTTGCCCATTATCTCTAATGAAATTAAATAATGCATATGGGACCACACATTTGAAGAATAAATTCACATTAAAATTCTTAACATGGTGAAGATTAAGGCAATATGATTTTTAAAGCTTTCATCCAGGGAAAAATAGCTTAGTGCTTGCTTTAAGTAAGATTAGCCACAAAAATCCTATAGTACACCTAGAACAAAGTCTGAGTGGCAACAAGCAAATATTTTAATGTGGAAATATTTTTATTGGTTTTAATTAAGCAATGACATTTTTGTTGAATGCCTTAAATCTTTAATTACCACCCAAAAGCACTGAGCATGACATGAGTTATTTACTGAGTCACTGTGAAATACAGTTCAATATTTTCTCATAAATACTTTATGTAAAACCAATACAAGGCTCTCATTGGAAATGGCAGTAATTTTCAGTACTATAGGTGTTTCCTGAGGTACTTCAGGGCCTGATATGAACAGCATGGAAGTCATTTGAAAGGGTGCCAGTGACTTTTGTGAGCTCAGGTCTTTAATGAGAGTGTTAGCACTTGTAGCACTTAGATAACTGTTTTCTTGTGAGTGATATTGACCCAGCTCTGTCACTAATGGGAAGCCCTGAATATATGTCTATATATTTAGTTGGGGTGGGGAAGGAAATACTTAACGTAATTTGGTTTTATGCTTCAGGAAAAGCTTTAGATGACAATCATGGCAGTTGCATGCATGGTTGTACTGTAAAGCATAACATGGATGAGATTTCCATGAGAGCTCAGCATTCTTGCATTTCACAGCACTATCGATTTATGGCCCAGATCAATTTTGTTGTGGGTGTCAGAGAGACAGTATTGTACCACTAGTAACAAGTATATATTTATGACTAGCTACAGAGATAGTGAGAAAAGCTAAGGAGGGCAGGAAAAAAACAAAAACATTTATGCTAGAGGTTTGCTCTTAATCATTCATAAAATATAGAAGTAGGGCCTACAGCTGAAGTGTATGAATCAACTCTCCCCAAAAGTAAATGCCTTATGGCATACTCAGTGTAGGATTCAGAAGAGGGAAGGAAGCAGAACTAATTTTGCTACTTGCATGTAGGTACCTAATCTATGTGAACATGCAAGGAGGCACATCTCTCCAAGCTTCTCTTCTACTCAAGGGAAGTAAATCACTTCTCCAGGCTGTCTACAGCCTGTCCCTGTTGTAGAGCATTTTCTGGAGGAGTAGACTTATGTCAAAAGAATTTCTTCAGCTTCCCTGAAATATGGCAATTTGTGGCTACAATAAAGAAAGAACATGGTTGAGATTAGAATGAATCTACATGAGATATGTATCCCAATCAGATATACAAAGTGAGCATTTGAAATAGTTGAGTGAGTATAACATGTAACCTTTATATATTGAGAGAGTATAACATGTAACCTACTCTCCCTGCAAAGGAAAAACAGAGGCTGCTTGCAGAGAATGAACTCTATCCAGGAACTGTAAAGGACATTTTCTCTCATTGTTTAGATGAGGTAGAAGCAGCCAGGCAAACTTAATTGGTGAAAAGTGTATCCACTCCTGTCTTCTGATTTTTAATCATTCACTCTGTACTATGGCTTTATTTTGTGAAGGGCAGAAATGGTTGCTGAATATGAGGAGGTGAGAAGTTGTCACCAAAACAGCAAAGTTTGTGAAAGAAGAGTGTAAGGCTGAATGTGGTTTACACTGAGAACAGTAAGGCATGACTTTTTGTAGTTGTGCACATAATGCAATCCCATTGTCACACAGGCTGCTTCTGGAGTTTTACTGAGGAACATACTACAGATGTGTTTCAATCACAGTGAAGGAGAGCTCTAGCTCAGTTATGTTTTTAGAGACTAGATCTGAGATGACAAGAGGCTGGAGCAAGAGGAAGTGAAGCAGGAGCCTGGAGCTGAGGAGGATTACTGCTTGGGTGGCAGAGAACAGTCCCAGGAGGAGACGGTGCTGGGAGCTCTGCTAACTGTCCACAGTTAACAGGATTAGCTCCTCTGAAGAGTCACTTCCTCAACTCACCTGAGTGTAAGGATGTGCCTTTGTCATAGCTTTTCTGTTCTATATCCTTTCTGATAGAATCCAGACTCTTATTTGTAGGAAGGGGAATTTATTCTGTTAATCATGGAAACTGTTAGTCACAGTTAATTCCTACTTCTGTTGGCATAAACCCTGGTGGCAGTCCCTCTGGGCAGAACATTTGCCAACTGGGAAGTTGAAATATAAAAAAAACAGCTGCTGTTTTTCCTGTTAAATATGTGGACATACTGCAGAACACAAACCGCAGTCTTGTTTTCCTTTCCCAGCAGAAAGCCTAAGAGTGTGTGAAAGCATCAGTACTGCCTGACATGACACAGAACATACCTCCATGAAAATATTGGAGGCTTATTTAGGATTCAAAGATGCATCTCATAGCATGTTTGGGTGGTCCATGTATGCAATTTTATTTTCTAGATAATGTTTATGACCTCCTACACAAGAGCGATCAGCAATCAAAGAAGAAGAACTTTATCCTGTGATTCAATGAAGTGTAGTGTTTTTACTTAAATGTTGCTTATTGGGTTTTGAAGGAGTGAAAAAATGCAGAAAACTTGAGGAACATAAGATATGTGACATTACAGAGGTAAGAAACTTGCCTTGGTATCTATTGGGCTTGTTCTTAATGTTCCCCACCACTGGAGGCAGTAATGCATCTCATAAACCTAACGTACCCACTCAAAATTCTAGCTAATAAATTTTGTGAAGAAAACCACCTGCATAAATCTATTTAACATCCTCAGTGATCTTAAAACAGTGACTTGTGCAGAACAATGGCAAGAACAAGAACTGATTTGTCATATTGGAAGTCTGCTATGTAGAAGTTTTTGACAAGAATGCTTTCTGAACTCTGTGGTTCTACTTTCCTAAAGCAGCTCAGGACTTTCAGCTTTTAAAAAGATCAAGTCTGAAGTATAAGACTTAGTGCTACATCTTATCCCTACTTCATTTAAAGATAAAGAAAAAAGAACCATCTAGAAATCCTGATAACATTAGCGCAGAGGAGACCGAGGTGCAAGTGTTACCTTGGATTTCTTGCACCTTATGCTGCTGGAGATATCAAGTTCCTAATTTAAGTGATAATATGATTTTTTCCTTCCTTTGGGAAAATGTTACGGCATTGCTGTGTGAGTAACTTGTCCCCAAACAATTTTCAGAACAATATCTAACATCAGCTTGTAAAGTTCCCTCCATTGAAATTCAGTAGTGAAGTTCACTACAGCAAGGGTATCTAGGGCCTGATCACTTGTCCATTGAAATGGAATGATAATCTTCTATTCATTTCATTATGCATGAAATTAAGATAGAATCTAGGAACCGTATCATTTTTGACTGGATTATTGTGCTGAAAATGTCTTCTTTCTTTTTTTAAAAAAAAAAAAATAAATAAAATTAATTGTATTTCTTCAATACATCCACCAGTCTTAAGTGATTATTTTATACTGATAATTAAAATATTATTTTCTTTTAATATGACCCATTATAAGCATTTTACTCCAGCCATTCTAAGTGTTCTTTTCAAGCTCTTCATGTCACCATTGTACATAGGAATTTTTGGTGTGTGTTTTTGGGTGACCAAAATGTGCAGTAGATAGATAGTTGTTGGTGTCTGTAATGATTAACTCCACAGTCTTAGGCCAAGTCTAAGTAAACTTTTTTTTTTTTCCTTGCAAAGGTGAAGTTTGCTATTGCTATGTAAATCCATTGTGTCAGAGGAGCAAAACTGTTGATTACATTTAGATATGAATTTGGGGGAACATTATAAAAAATGTTTAGCCCTGTTAATATTATGAAGATAATGGCTGTGATTTTGAATTGAAGCAATGGGAATCACTCTGATTTCTGTTTACATTATAATTTCACGTGGCGGGGGGGGAGGGAAGAGAGAGAGGTAAGTCATTTTCATTCTTTTATGGGACAAGGAAATAAGAGCTTTGAAAAATTTTCAGGCAAGAAGACAAAACTTTTCCCAGCCTTATTGTTAGGCTTTCATGTACTTTAAAATAGACACCCCAGGACCAAATTTTGCTGCTTCGAAATGAGGATGTGTCTTTGGTAACTTTTGATGCAATTTCATAGCCAGATAGAAGGGTGGGTGTTTTTCTTTTGTTTTGGAAGGAGAGGTGGTGGGAATGTCACAGGGAGAGACACTGTGTTTGTTTTTGTTGTTGTTGTTTTTTAGCTGTATCAAACATTGTCATATTGTTTGACAGCAAGATGACATTTCTCCTTTTTGTAGAAACTTAATGGCTTTTAAAAATGTCAAAAAATTGTTTGGTTTCACTCCCTGCATTAACATCCCTTAATATGTTCAGGTGAGTCCCAGCTTGACAACCTATGTCTGTCTTGTAGCGAAACAGCTTCCACATTACAAAATGTATCTTCACCATTGGCACTGACACCATTTCTTGAAGTGTTATCAGTGACATGAAAGAGCAGACAAGGAGTTGGTGTCCTCTTTTGTCCCTCTAAAATAATAGATAATGCCTGAAATACAGGCACAGAGCAGTATTTGAACCCTTGCTTTATTGCTCCCTGTGTGACCTTAGCTTTGAGACCTTTTTATAACGTCCACCTGCCTGAGCACAAGAGGATAAAATAAACTACAGATACTAAATTTTTGAGTAATGTTGCTGTTCTTCCATTGAGAGAGTTGCAACAACTGTTTGATGCCTTTTTTCTCTTTGGGCCAAGTGTTTGATGTCTTCATGAAATAGCACTGTGCAGAAATGTACACAGCATGCTCATCCCTAGTACATCTGCCCTATGTGTTGGAGAATGATTGTTCATTTGATATAGAAATTAAAAGCTGCAGAATGTAAGAACATTTGATTTACTTTTGTCTGTGTAGGAAGGTTTTCAAGGTCAACTTTTCTGGGTATGGAATGTTGAAGTACCTGTTTGTGTTACTGGACACTTAGTATTCAGAATCTTTTTTCATTTGCTTCAAATTTTGCCTCTCTGTAACTACTTGAGCAGAATTACTTTGGAAAATTCTAAAAGTATGTGCTCATTGCCATAGAAAAAATATTTGCTAGTCTGAATTTAAAATAATTATGAAATTTTACTGTCAAATAAGTGATCAGAGTTTGGCAGAGAGGGGCTGCTGCATCAGGGCTGTGACCTTTGCCTTCTCTTGAAAATTTGCCCCAAATTGTCCAGGTTCAAGCAGGTAAATATAGACTCCTTATTTTTCATCATTGCTGTTCTATGAAGAGTTTTTTCAGCCTTCCTTTTTGTAAAAAATGAAACTTAGATCTTGTAGTGAAGATGTTGCCGGCTCCTGGCTGCAAGGGGAAAGGAGAGGAAATTCGCCTGATGTAGACGCAAAGAGAACAAGAACTAAGTATGCTTAGAAAAGAAGGGTGAGAGAGCTGTGGAGAGGAACCAGCAATAGAGAGTACCTCTCCACAGAGATTTTGGTAAAACAAAACTTGCTTCTATATAACTTTTTGGAGGGAGATACAAGGTTCTTGTGCCTGATTTCTGAGTTGGCCAGGAATTTCATTAAGTGTGTCATTATGCTCCAGCTAATAAATCCTCCTGCAAAATAAATGAGAATTAATTGGGCAGGGTGTCTTAGATTAGATAAACCAGATCTGGGACCTAGGGAACTTGGTTTATCAGAATAAGCCAAGATAAGTCAGGTATAAGAGGCTCTGGAAAATAAATTAAGTTAAAATGGAATTAAACACTGCTTATATGGTCAGAATGTGTAAATGAAAATATTTTTGACATTTATCAATGTGTTGGTTTTTAAATTGCAATACAATCTTTTTATTTCAACAGTGGATGTATGGGTCTGTATGTATATGTACCCTTCAAAATCAAATCTGTTGCATAGGCTTTTTCTGTAACTTTTAAAGTGAAAAGTGGATTTATAGGGTACAGTTCAGGATGGGAAGTATGTGACAATGGATATATAACAATGAGAGACTGAAACACTGTGAAATCTGGCTTTATCATCATCTTGCTATGGAACTTGTGCTATGGAACTGTTTGGCTTTATTTGCTCTGTATGGCACGATTTATTTAATTTCCAGGACTCTTTTGCCTATGTGTGGTGGTTGCCATGTGAAGCAGATTGATACAGAACTTCACTGGAGAGAAACCTACATGGCTCCTAAGTGAGCAATTTATTTTTGCTGTTAAGTTATTAGACCATTTTTCTTAAAAGAATACACTTGTCTTTTATGTCTGAAAAGTATCTTCTTGCATGCGTGAGAGATAATCAAAAAGTATGATACAAATTAATTATTTGTAGTATTCTAATAGGCTACCCAAGGAAATGTGGTAAATTGTTTAAAATTTCTACTAATAATTTAGACAAGAGACTAAATATTTCTTGATATAAATGTATTTTGGTATCCCTAGGGAGGGTGCTTAATATAGATATGCTCCTCACATGTCTCTCAAATCTAAATATCGATGAGTAGTGTTTTCAGTCTTTTTAACATGAATATTCTTAACCTACAGAAGGTAATAACAGAAATACCATTTTACATGTAAAGGCAGATAGCAGCTTTGCCAGAGAAAAGTCATAGGACTTTAAAAGCAATAGCATACTTCACTGGTATTTTTTCAAAATATCAGGACTTTATACTCATACTTTTCTATTGTATATTTGAATCTTGTTTCCTGGGCACTCTTACATATTTTATTAAGTTTGCAGTTTCCCACTGCAACCAAGTTATGAATACATTCCAGGATATCAGTCTGTAACATGGGTTATGCAGCATAGCATACTCATGAAAAGTATTTATATCACATACTGATAATTTAATATTCACCAATCATATGCTAATACAATGAATTCTCTCTCTGTACAGCAGGAGGTAGCTCATGGCATCAAGATTTGTGGCCAATTCTAAGGTAAAGGTGGTATTGATTTTTATTTTTCAAACCCAGTCAGCTTAAGACCCAGCTACTTGGAAGTTGGATCTTTGCCATGATCTCTTACTCTCATTGGAAGGATGACCAGGGACCAGTATGGTCCAAAATTAGGCCTAAAAGAATTACGTAACTTAAATCTGTTGGAAGAGTGTCTGAATTGCCATTTTTTTTTCTTATGTTTTCCTGAGTCCATTTGCCATGAAGTCTGTTTTTTTTTTAAATTCTTCTTCTTACTATTTTTTTCTTCCCCACTGCATATTCTTGTATGGGTTGTAGCTGGCAATTTTTCCTCCTGTGCTAGATGTAGGAGTGTGAGTGCTTGAGAGGTTTATAAATCCTACATCCTCTCTTCAGGTGCCATCATGGTGCCATGTGTGGCTACAAGAAAAAGCCTATGGAATGCTGGGTGTATTGAAATTATCTGTTCTCTGATGATTAACACTGCATGCTGTTGCTTATTCAGGGAACGCAAAAGTTTAATAACTATGATGGGTGCTATTATAGCCATTCCATCACAGAAAGGTACCTGTTCTTTTTGTTGTTGTTTTGTTTTGTTTTGTTTTTTTCCTGTTGATCTCTACCCACACTAGAATCCTCAAATACGTTTGAGGATAAACTCTGTTAAGGAAAGTGTACTATAGTGATTGCAATAAGGGTGATAGAAGACTTGAAATTTCTACATCATGTTGTAACTAACTCCCTGACTTAGCACCGTGGTGCTTCTGTGAGACAAAGAACTTGCATACAAAATACCAGTTTTCTTTTCCAGAGTTGTTCAGAAAGCCAGTGGTAAAAAATGGAGCATAATTTTTCTGACATTGGTCTTAATACACTAACTACTGCTAAAGTGGTGCTGGGAGGATGGTGCTGTGGAGTCCTGGAGAATCCAGTCATTGTCAGAGAGACAAAGTGATCTGGCTCTTATTTTCACAATGGGTTTAACATGGCATGCCTCCATGGCATTGCCAAAAAGTATTGAAAAGTTCAGATATTTCTTTTAAGATTTCTAGGAGATGTATTAGCTTATTTGGAACTTTTAATTATCATAGAAGGTCCTTTACTTAATTAGTTGAAGATAGTTGCCGGTAAGTGAGCGTTTAATTTATGCTTGTTTTTAATTGTTGGATACCACCACAGTTGGGGCTGCGTAAAAATACATGGTACATAAAATATGAATTAAAACAAGCGAATAATT
The DNA here is from genome assembly GCF_963932015.1 of Anas acuta. Classification (NCBI taxonomy): domain Eukaryota; kingdom Metazoa; phylum Chordata; class Aves; order Anseriformes; family Anatidae; genus Anas; species Anas acuta. Next base: position 36,411,048 of record NC_088982.1, read on the forward strand.
ATTAACTACATCACCCTAAAGGCAGGCAGCATTTTAATATCAGTCTAGTAATGGTGCATGAATTAAGAAGGATTAATTTTTCTGAGACAGTTCAGAAGTATTTAGCCTTTATTATGCCCTTATTTAAAATGCCTCATATAATACATCTCAGTATTTTACATAATTTAAGGTTTTATAAAACATTTTGTTCTTTCCCTATTAGGTTCTTCAACCTAATGCTGAAACTCTCCTAAGATCCTAGATCTACGAATCATAGTATTTCCAAACAGGTTATTTGTTCTTTGGCTTTGTATTGGCAATCTGTAGTATCACTGTCTGTTATGGATCAGCATCCTCAGTTAGGGAAGTGCTTTGTCTATGGAAACATGAATATACTTAGATATTTAGGTAGGTGTTTAGTTACATTCCACAACTGCCAGAACACCACAATTGTCAGATGAATTAGCATTAGGGTGTTATAGAAAATGCTTATATTCTCTTCTGTACAGTATTATTTCATTTAATTGGGCAGCAAAGGTGCAGTAGAAAGTGGCGTCTGCTCCACCTGCAGCCAAATCAAAAAGACAAGTCTGTGTTGTTCTGTGTTCTTAGGAAACAGACAGTATGCATGAACTTATATGCACTTTTTAGGACACATAGTGAAACTGGATCAGCAGCGAGGCTGCTGACTAACATCAGCAAAATTACACACAATATGTGTAATTTTGAATGAATTTCCATTGAGTGTTCAGTTGGAGTTAACTATGTAGGTAAAAAATAAGGGGAAATTTCTAGATTTGGCTCAGATTTTTTTTTTTTTTTCCACGAAGCTGGTATTACCAAAAAGTGAGCCCCTTATTGCACTGAGTATATTGTACCAGATAGTGTAGATCATGTGATAATGTGCCTGAGTAGATACCAGGAGTTTCTTATTTAAGAAACTGAGCAATGGAAGGAGATAGAGGGAAAATGTAGAAGATTCCTAGGAAGAAGTTCCACAAGAGAGTAGAAATTGTATTACCATATTAATGCCATTATTAAGTCTTTGATAAATGCTTTACATATGAGTATTAACACAAGATACCCAGGATTCATGCTATTACCAGAGCACAGAAACACCATCGCAGCCTACTGACCGCATCTGTCAGTGTATCCTTTGATCCTAATTTGTAACATATCTCCTGTTTCAGTTCTGGATTTCTGGGCCTATCCTCTACAGTCTTCCAACTCTAACAGATTATTTCAAAATATGTGGTAGCTTTGTGATGTGAACAAACATCTACTGGGATCAGATTCTTTAAAGTATATATGAATAGTAAATTAGTTAGATGGAGCTCTTGTATGCCTGAAAAGTGTTTCAGTTCCCTCAGCATGTGAGCTTTATCTACATTAGAAAGCAAATCACAATCAAAGAGCCTTAGATAGGCTTTATATTTTGACCTTGGGCAAGTCGCTAAGGCCCTCTGTGGCTTGGTTTGAAGCTTATGTTCATGCATGTGCAAAATGCTAATGTTTTGTGCATCAAGATGTACATTCATCAGTTGCTTTCTGTGTTTCAAAACATGTGAATCCCTGTCTGAACATTTTATCCCTATCTACTGCTTCAGTAGCAGAAGTTCTTTTTCAGTTTACAGCACAGAGGTCCTGAGTTTTGCCTCTCTACTTAAGGAGAACTCTCATCGGGTTTTAATCTTGGCTATAACAGCTTCTGTGACCCTGGAGTTCACAGTCTGCCTCTTTTTTTTTGGCTAAGAATGCTTCTCTTTCTCCTATGGGAAGAGCAGTATACTTTTTTCTTTTTTCTTTTCTTTTCTTTTCTTTTCTTTTCTTTTCTTTTCTTTTCTTTTCTTTTCTTTTCTTTTCTTTTCTTTTCTTTTCTTTTCTTTTCTTTTCTTTTCTTTTCTTTTCTTTTCTTTTCTTTTCTTTTCTTTTCTTTTCTTTTCTTTTCTTTTCTTTTCTTTTCTTTTCTTTTCTTTTCTTTTCTTTTCTTTTCTTTTCTTTTCTTTTCTTTTCTTTTCTTTTCTTTTCTTTTCTCTTTATTTTCCTGGAAAAGAATGGTATAACCTAAGAGGCTTTGTTTTATACAAACTTTCTCACTCTTAAATCTATAGCTGAGGATTTTGTGCATAGTTTTGCAATCCATGGGGTATTATAAGTTGATAAAACTACTGAACCCATTTGATGGTCCCCCAGGACCTTCTACTCCAAGGCTCTGTAGGATTTCTTGACTTTAGGAAGCTGTTATGCCACTTTTTTCTGTGTCTTTCTGTCTGTCCCCTCATCCTCCAGTGTTTCTAATAGCAATTATTCTTTTTCAAAATGGGACTTCTAGGAATAGGAAAATTCCTTCTCTGCTGCAGGGATAAAGGCACATTGGCCTGCAAGCTTTGCTTAGGTGGCTTCACCAATTCCAGAGGCAAGCCAGCCTTCTGCTGGACTGCAACTCAGATATTTGAAAGAGCCTTAACATCTCTGTCAGGAAGCAGAAGAAGCATGTGGCTCCTCGTCTTCACAGGATACAGAGGACAATTAGTTTGGGCATAATGAAAGGATGAGACTGACAAAGCTGTTAGGCAACTCCTAAAGATGGCAGTATGGGTGATGCAAGACTTTCCTTTTCTTTAAAAAAAAAAAAAAAATTGATTTATTTAAAATCCGTTTCTGATTTTTCTAGAGAATATTAGTCAGAATACACATGTTCCATCCCTTCCAAGAGGGCTACTGATTAGGAACTCCAAGATTTACAGAGGTGAGTAGTTCTGTCTCTGAAGATGGTGCTTCCTGCATTTAAATAGGAATGGTGACTGCTGTTTACATCAGGTTTCTTTTGGCTGAAGTTCTCATCTGTTCCTAAAAAATAAAACAAACAGACAAAAGGGGGTTATTGTAATTTATTAAGTTACTTATAGGGTTAATCAAGAGCATTTGTTGAAATGTGTTCTGTTCTGTCTCTGCCTACACAGACTTCCTGGAATTTCTGGTTTAGCATCTTGACATTTTCCCCTGTCTTTTAAGCCTTTCAAATATTCGTCTTCAGTTGAGTACAGTTTTTAAAATTTCTGCTAAACTTGTCTTAGCTGTGTCAATGCACAAAGAAAATAATCCTTGATCTTTCTGGAGAGCCTATCCCAGCTAAGAAGATAAGTTGTGTCTGGGATCAAGTGTTCAGTCTGCAACTGTCCAAACGAGCTGATTGGTGACATCATGCCTTCTCTGAGGCTTGTTTCATATAGTCATTGCTTTCTTTATTAGCCTCTTATAATTCCTCTGCCTCTCAGCTCTGCTTAATTTTATGTTGGATTTTCAGTCTTTTCTTCTAGCTTTTCTTCTGACTCCAGGAACATCATCTAATTTGAGCAAAAGTACTGTTTTGTATTTGCTCAATGCATTTGGAACACAATTTTTATTGATTGGAAAAAAATAATGGACAGAGACTAAATTATAAGACATGGTGCTCTCTTTCATCGCTACCTTAAAACACTTCATAAACGGTTATGTTTGTTTGCTTGAAACCAGAGATTATTTGTATTTCTTGTTTCTCACTAGGCAATGCATACTGATGTGTTTTAAACAGCAGAAAAATATGTATAGTCCTGTGAAATAATACTGTTGTGCATAAAGGAGAAGTTTGCGTAGTTATTTGTGTTTTGCCGAGGTAAACAGAGGACTTTCTTGCACTTTTTTTCACTGAATAAAAGATTTATTTTAATTATTCTACCTTAACTTGGATTGTCAGTTTAAATTCACCTGCTGAGTGCTATCAGCTGGTGTTGGCATCTGTATTCATGCTTGAAGACGTCCATATTCATTACTGGATTTCCTTAGCTTAACAAAGCTTGGAATTAAATGCAACCCATAAAGCAAGCATTTATCATTCTGAGATGCACTGAAAGCTAGTGCTGCTAAAGGAAAGTATTGTTTCAGGCATTAACAGTCCAGTGTGATTATGGAACTCTGTCTCTTTCTGATGGGGAACCACTGCAAGAACAACATCATTACCATCTGTGTCCTCAGCAGAGACTTCATATCTGAACATTTAGCATTTCAAAAATCGTACAGATGTTGATATTGCATTATTCATTTAGTAAGAGGCTGCCACAGCTGTGTACTTTCCTGTATATTCTTTCAAACAATCTGGCAGCAGACTCTAATTTGAACAGTTCAGGATACAGACCACAGTTTTGATGGGTATTACTGTGATATACATGAATTGCCCCTATCTGGCAAACTTATATCTCTGAAGAAGCAAAACAAAGCATTGACATAGCACGTCAGAAATTCCAGTAGTCCAATGACGATTTAATTAAAATGAACATGCCTTGTATACACCTGGCAGGTCTTGTGGTACTGAAAGTACTTAAGAGGACCCTTTCAAAACTATACATTGGCTTGTCAATCAATAGATTGATGGAGTGGAAGAAGTGGAGTCACAAAGAAAGCCAAAGAACCGGTGAAAGAAAAGGAAGGAGTAAAAAGGGGGGAGAAAGAAAGAAATTGAAGAGAACATGAAATGTACTGCATGTGAAAACCAGAAAAGAAGGAAGAAAATTGGGGCACCAAAAAAATGAGAACTCGAGCTGGGCAAATACATGGCAAGGTATGGAAAGACTTTAAATACAATCTGAGTTAGCTACTTGAAAATATGTCAGATCTAAAACTGATTTCTAAAATATTTCCAGAGAGTAACTGGTTAATAATATCCTGTTTCTGCTGTGATTGCACACCAGGAAGTAAAGGGGATTGGAATTCAAATTGCCAATGTCCATTAAATAAGGTTCTTTTCAAGGAACCTGCACAAATGAGAACAAAGCTCTGTTTATTTCTACTCATAGAAACTGATATTGCAAGTTATTCAATTGTTTGAAAGCAATTTGTTTTCATAGATTGTGAGTGGGCAGTAAAATCCTGAGAAGTTTCACAAACGTCACTAAAAATACTTTAAATCCACAACAGTGAATCTGAAAGTGAAAGGTGACCTCATCTGAGTGATGTCTCCTGGAAATTGGGTCAGTGCTTCATGAATTTTAGGGAGTTGGCTCTCATTTTTCTTCACTAGTTAAACATTAATCTTAAAAAATAATAAATTCACACATGTACATTGGGTGATTCTTTTGCATAATTTGTGCAAAGAAAGATCAAAGTAAGAACATCCCCATCTCATCATTCTGGTTCTCACTGAGTGATAGCAATTATAATCAACGTTCAAAACACAATGAAAGGATATGTCAGGGTGGTCATCTCTGTTGCTGACATCTACTGTCTCAACTTGGAAAATATTTATCCCATCTAACACAGCAAAGTAGCAGCTTTTGTTTGACAAACACAGGATAGACGGATTGTAGGAATGTTAATTCTGCAGGCAAGGGATTTGCAAGGAAATGCCCACAGCTTTTTATCTGTGTTACTGCCTCAAGTTTTTCTTCATTTTTTCTTTCCTACCACAAGTAACCAATGAGGGAGAGGAGAGCCATCTCAGTACAAAGCAGAAACTGTTTAGTCTTCAAGGCATATTGTCCTAGCTCCCCCAGAAGAAGGATTGTAGGCTGTTTTCCCCCCACATAGTGGAATTTCCCTTATTCTTCTTTATATATATGTATACATATATATATAAATATGTATATACATATGTCTTGTTCTTAGGGGAACTGCTGGTTGCCTGGGCATGTTCTACAGTCTGACAGGTTGTTTATTCCTGGACTAGAAAGAAGGAATTTCTCAATGGACAAGACATATTCATGTTCACTTGTTCTTTTCAGCTCTCCCACAGCAGCGGGTTGCACAGGCAGTTCAAGAGGAAAGGCTGGGACTTTGTGTGCTTTTAAATTTTGTTCACTCCAGGGGAATGCCACTGGTTTTCTCAACCAGTATCTGACAAGATGAAGACCCCTGAGCTATTAATGTCACTGAATTCTTGTTCTGAGATTCTAGAAAAAGCTCAGCATCATCATCCTGAGCTTTTTTGTGCTTTGCACTTTTGTGCAAATTTTATAGTTTTTCTCCCTCCATGGTCTCTATGTGGACTGGACTCTTTAAATAGTTGTGATGGTTACAGAGGAGGACTTGACTCTTTCACATCTCTTTACTGCTCCTTTGGGATTAGTTCAATAACGCTTCCACCTGTCAGATGCAATCTATTCCACTTGGCAGTGCCTTGCTTGTCTAGAACAAAATTTAACATCTTTTTGGACAGGTGTAAGAAAACTCCTTTACAGCGCCCTGGAACAGCCAAGCCAGGAGAGTTCAGTTCACATGAAGAGGTAGACTAGTTGGTCAATAGTAGCATGGAACTTTATTATAGATCAACAGTGCGTTCAGCTTGAACTCCCTGTCCTATTTGGATTAACCAGGTGGAATACAAAAGGGTGACAAAAATTATTAGTGGCATTCTGTATTACTGAATACAGACAACAATACTTAGGTTTAGAGGACTGGGATTGTTGTAGTGGTGGAAAATTGGTTATTCCTTTCTGATGCAAGAATATATTCAAATTTAAAATGGAAATTTAAAACAAGTAAGAGGAATCACACCTTAAACAATGCAATGAATGTGAAAGTCATTGCCAGGAAATATTAAGACCACTCTTGGAAAGATTGGTCATTTACAACAATAACAAGAAAACTGATAGTAACTTCCACTATTAAAAGTATGATTCCAGATCGATTATAATTGACAGTGACTTGTACTATAAGCATGATTTCAAATCAACTGTATAGGGTGTATCTTAGCTCTGAGGACTAGATGCATAATTTTCCTATGGAACAAGGTATTCATTAACTTTTTGACTATTAATTATTTAGTTTTTGATAACTTTGATAACTTTATAGTTTTTGATAATAGCCATTAAATCAATGGTTGCTGCTTGAAACAGATATTGGACAATGCTGAGAGACAAAGTAGGACTAGTATAATATGGAACATGCAGTTGCTTTCTCATTTATAACCTGTCAAATGAACTCTTTACAAAGGAAAAATGGTCTAATTTAAAGTAGTTCCTTCCTTTTTTTATAGTAGAAAAATAATAAGGCATTTAAGCTTAAAGTTTATAACTAAAGGTCTTACTTTGTAAAGATCTTACTGCTGTTGTTCCTGAAAACAAGACTGTATTTTTTACATAATTTAAAATCTAATCTAACTATGAATAATTACAGTAGCAATCATAAATATTGAGGTTATTTTTTGTCATTCTGAGAGCATGCTCATTTACCACCACCAATGTTATCAAGCTACAAACTTTTTCATATACCCTACAGAACTTTATCTGTAAACAAATGTGAAATGAAAATATGAAATTAGATTAACATCTTTCCATCATGCTCTTCTAAAACTAATTTTTACTTCCTTCTTCTGTTTTGTTTTCTTTTTTTTTTCTACCCTGATTTTTAATGTTTTCCCCTTATCCTTAGCCATCCGTGATTCTTTGATGAAGTCTAATTTTACCAGCATTTTGTGCAGTAACTTTTGCTGAGTTTTATTAACCAGAAGTGTACTTTGATCTTTTCTTTACATGTCCATACTTCTCAACATCAAACAGCAAAAATCCTGGAAACCCTAGCAGTAAAAGAAAAAAAAATGTTTTAAGTAGCCATTGAAATTCAGAGGGCAAGTTCAGTTTTTACTTGTGACATTATGAGAAATCAAAAGTTTCAGAGCCTAAAGACAGCTGAGGTAGAGACTAGGATATAATATCTTTGATACCCTTTCTGCTTATAGGACATGGGGAAAATTATCTGATACTACATAAGCAAGAAGCCCTCAGACAACAGCTAAGCAAAACTGCCAGACAGGGGACTGTGCAAAATTGATGAGTATATTTCTTATAAAATCCCCACAAGCACTTATTTCTCAATAAGCAAATTGCAAAGGACACAGTTCTGCAAAGGGATCTGAGTAGAGATATAGCCACATAAATGTTTGCAAGTTTTGTGTTCAAGTTGTCTTCCTTTCTGTCTGTTTCATCCATTTTCAGACTGTCACTACTTTTTCAAAAAATATACTGCGTGTGTATGAATCATACTGGCCAGAAACTTAAGAGCAACTGTGGGGATAAAAAACCTTGAGTTTTCTGAGAATATTATTAGTTTAATATATAATATGATAAAATGGCCCCTATCTAGTTTTTCTTAAAAACTGGAGTCCTTCCTAATTGTTTTGGAAAGATTATATTAAAAACTGATATTCTTTCAGACCATCAAATTTTCTGAGGCTATTATTTCTTTAAGTTACTTTACTCTCGCAATAGGACTTAGCACTCTGGGTCAGATTCTCAGCTGGTTTAAATTGCTGTAGCTTCACTAAAAGTAACAAAACTGTGCCAATTAAAAAGATGCTCTGAATGTGGTTAAGGCTCTTACAGCTACACTAAAGCACATGCTCTCGTTATTATTTATATCGTAGTCTCTCCTAGGAGCTGTGCTTATTACCAGGCCCCACTGTGCTAGAGCAATGTACAAAGAAAAGACAACTCCTCCAGCGTAATGAGAAGTGGCACTTTCTTTTGTACCTTGGTGACTAGGTAGCATGAGCACTGTGCTAGATTTTCTGTGAATGGCTGTTTGCTTCTCTAAAATAATTAATCTCAGTCCTGTTTCTGCCTCACTGAGGTGTGCTCTGTGCAGAAGTTCTCACGCTCTGCAGGAATTCTGTAGGAAAACACTTCAAAAGCAGTTTAGAGGGAAGAGAAAGAGCTCTTCATTTCCACAGCTTGTTTAGAAAATGCTTAGTCTTACATTTAATAAATTCTTCCTTGCTTTGAGATTTTATAAGTAGAAGTTGCCTAATTCCTTTAGTAATACCATGCAGTATCTGGCTATATATAATTTTATTGGAAATAGCTGTGGACTACAAATTCTCCAGCAAAGTTTGCCCCTTCTGTATGTAGTTATCCAAGCCACTTCTCCATAGAGAAATCTCCATGCAGTAAGAAAAGTGGGGAGATATTCTCTTGAAAGTAATGGCTTTGTTTTTTTTGTATAGTTCTTTGGGTCTGCACCTACCGCAATGCTTTCTTTCATTCTGTTGCTAACACTGGAGGGATATTCTCTTTCAGTTTTTATTTTTCAGAAAATATATGCTGCTTTTCTTCATAAATGACCAAAATGTTCCAGACCTCATGTTTCTTTTCCATTACCTGTAAAAATAAGTCCACAAATACTAGATTAAATTTCTTGTGCTCTTGGTTCTTTCATTTATGAAAAGTGCATACGATTTGACCATCTTGCAAGGAACTATCTGACATGCTTTTCAGAATTATAAAGTAAGGAAAATTGTCAAGAGTTGACAAAAACTGCATAGCTCATAGCACTGATCCCCTTGTGAGACAACACTTGGTTGTTCCTACAGACTGTAGCAACACTTGAAAATCTTTCAGGCACTACACATGCAGTATCTCTTCAGTTTTCTGCATGCATTAGAGAGTCTTTTGCTTGTGGAAAACTTTCCTAGTTTGAACTGTCAGAGATATTTTTTTAAGACTTTTTTTTTTTTTTTTAATTGGCATATCTTGTTAGCTGCAATAGACACACTAAGCCTTTTTTTCTTAACTATAAGCAAATTGCAGCAGAGAGAGGTACCTTGTGCTAGTGGACTAGGCCCATCAACTCCTTAGACTTGAGAAGCAAGTGAAAATGTAGCTAATCATGTCATTGTCGCCTTGTGTAAGTGTGTCAAAGGAAAAAAACATAATTAAAAGCATCCCTTAGTCCCTTAGTAAAAAAATGTAGTCAGGAAGTCAGAATAGCACGTGTTAGAATAGGTTATACTATATATGACAAGGCATGTAGAAGAATATTTATACAGAATTTTCTCAAACAATTAATAATGTCTTCCTCAGGTTTAGGCTCTGAAAAGCAACTTGTGTGGAACTTGACCTTGGACTACATACAATGTCTGAAGTCACAATTTTGTATTTGTAATTTTTGTGTACTTTCTTGAAGCAGGACTTAAAGACCTTGCCTTCATGAACACTATATTTCCTCAAGATTTTTCTTTTAAAATAAAAAAGAAAAATTACATTAACGAAATATTCAACCCCAAATCTTCTTGCTACAGTTTCAGATTGTAATAAATATACTTGGTTTTAATAAAAATAATACAGCTTTTGTAGTTCCATAAGATTTCAATTATAAATTCACACTAAATGGAATGTTAAAGTTTGAGTAGATTATGTTGTTTGAGCTCAGACCCCTGGCTACAGGTAAGGAACACACAAAACAACTTGGGTAAAGGATACTCAAGGATGTCTTTCAGCATTTCTTAACAAGCTGCTTCTCCATACAGGACAGGTGACCTAGAAAACTACCTGCTAATAGCTCTTACAGTATTTGCAGCTGAAAGATTGGTGGTTGATTTCATGACTGTGTGCTGCCTGTGGTTTAGGATGATCAGTTCTCTTTTCATCTGTATTGTGAGAGCAATTTCACAGACATTTATTGGTAGGAGACACCCATGACCTCAAAAAATCAGTGCATTTAATTAGTCAACATTCATGCTATTCCAGGTACTTCAAGCCAGTAAGGTTTTTGTTGTTGTTGTTTAATTTTTTTTTTTTTTAACCATTTTTTTAATGCTATCTCTAAAATTTCCTTGCACACCAAGTTTTCACAGGTAGTCTGTTTCAGGTTGTCTTTAAGACAACGTAGGGCTGTGAATGATTGGGTCATGTATCTGTTTAGAGGAGAAATACAAAAAGAATTAATGCTCATCATCAGAATTACATAAAAGGAAATCAATGTTTAACTTCTCTACTTTCATTTATTTCCCCATGTGCCTTATGTTAAATATGCCTTTGTTAGTCATTGATGTTATCTTGAAATAAATAAAAAAATAAGTTTATTAGAACACTAATGCTGTCTTATTCATGAAATATATCTCCTTCTCCCACTTGTTTTTTTCCCTCTTTTTCTCATCCTGAGTAATTCTGTGGTTTATCTGTTCAAAATGGGAACCAGCAAAGTGCATACACACAGCATTTCACAGGTGAATGTACTGTAGGTAGAACTATTTCTATTCCTCACATGATTTACAATTGTACAATTTCCTGTCAGCTTGAAGTTATTAGCATTTTAAAAACAGATCCTATCTAGCAAAAAATAAACTATAATAATAATAATAAAATAAATATACCAACAATTTCATGTTGATAACTGTATTTAATTGCTAATGACAACTTACTGTTCCTATTTTTTCTTTCAAAATTCAGGGTAGTGGATGGCTCTGGTAAGCCCTCAAACTCAAATGTTTCTTTTAACATTTTGCTCAGGCAGCCCTCTGGCAGGGAGGAAAAAGAAAAGGATATGGTCAGAGGGCTGCAAATGTGTGTAGTTCTTATTTTTGCATTTTCTCTAGATTACTTCAGTGAAGTAGGAGAGTTTGATTCTAATTCTTGCACGAACAACTTATAACATTAAACTGTCTGAAAACTTTGGATTTTGGAAATTCATCCTGGAATGAGTGTCGCCTGTCTTGTCCCCCTGAGTTTCAATAATGCTTTTTACAAACACTCACAAGTGTGATCTAAGTGGAGACTGAAGCTTGGACTTTTGTCTGGGAGCAACATGAGTGTGTACTCCCTATGAAAGATGTTCAGTAGTACTTAGTAACTCTAATCAGAAGTCAGAATAGCTACAACAATTAGAAGCCTCAGATTAGATTCACCTCTTGGGAAATTTGGAATAGTGCTGGTTAGGTAATGGTACATGCCTCTCATCTCTGCTTAGCCAGTCTTGTTGCCTCTTTCTACATGCATATTCTTGACCCTAGAGGATACTCCCTCATAGATCTAAACTGAGAGAAGGCTGCATCAGAAAAGGTTGTCCAATGCTTCCATGCTAATTAAGGTCTTTGCATACAAAGTTTTGCTGTTTAAGAAGGGAGTGATGTCCACAGTTTACTTCAACGTGAAATCAAAATGAAGGATTTACCTTCTCAAGGATGCTTAATAGTCTTCTGGTATGCAACATAAATCTATTCATCAGATATTTTCTGTTTTGACTAAGTTTGTTACCATGAGAAACATAGCGATAAAGGTTTAAAGTATTTTTTGTAACTTCCTCTATAATCAGTATCAGTTTCTTTATTAAAATGAAAATACACATATTTCCTGTAGTTTCTGTGACAGGAAAGCCTTTTGTTGACACTGCATGGTTGACTAGAAGGGAAGATTGGATGCAGAATTTATTCTGAGGACAGTTAGTAAAATGGGGATCTGTTGCATTTAGAAATGGAGGATTCTCTGAGGAAGCAACTCTATAGAGCAGGTACATTTTTTTTTCTTGTGAAGAAAAAACAAAATGAAAGGAAAAAAAAAACAAACACCAGACACACACACACATAAAACCCCCATGTTTTATGGAGGGATTTTGCCATCCAGAAATATCAATGTGCCTTTATGTCTACATTTGAGGTTCACTGCAGCATATTAGACCATGTCTCCAATATTATGTGCTTACAATGATGTGAATATATACTTTCACTGGAAATTTTACTAATGCTTCAATGGGGGCTAGATCCTTGTGTTCTGCATAAGACTTTCCTAGCCTTGGTGCTGTATCCATTTGCACAAGTATAACATTTGGAAAATGCACGTGATATTTCCATGAAGCTGAAATTCTTTTTCCTGTTAATATTACAGAGTTGAATCCTAAACACTGAAGCAGTATTGTGAAACAATGAACTATCTATTACTATTTTGTTTCAGAAGTTAATTTATATGGTGATACACTTCAGTATATTAAGTTCAGGATGTAAATATTTACAGTTTATTTCTAGTATATTTTAGTCACATTTTTTTTAGTGATGGGTGAAGCTCTAACATTTCAAGGATCTGCAAGTGTACTGCAAGGTAAATACACTCTGAATATTCAATGTGGTCATTTCCAAACTACAAGAAGTCTTTAACCGTCTCACAGATGAACACTTCACATAAGGCATAGCTTCTCCAACACAAAACCTTTCTAACCTTTATGAAGGCTCCCTGGGGACTTGTGTTGGGTGTTTGCTTGGCTTGCTTTGACTCCACTCTCACGATTTTTACAGCCTCTGTCTCTGTGCATAACTGTTAATTAGGTCAGGAAGAGAACAGCAACTGCTTTTCAGGTTTTTAGTACATAAATCTTAACCTGAGGATGCTTCAGTGTATAAATCTTTGTGCAGTGAAGTCTTAAAGTCCTGAATTAGGCATAAAGACTTTGGGAAGTAACTCTGTAGGCAGTGAGGCCTGACCAGTGCCTGAAGATTTATGGGCTGATGCAAAACCTCTGGGGAGATGTTAGACCTCTGAACAACCAAGTATTTCCATGAATCAGACCATGGCTAATCAAGGTATGATTACCCTGAAACATGCAAATTTTACAGCCAATAAATCAAATTTGATACGGAGTCCCAAACAGAGGGATGGCATCATGTGCGTAGATACAAACACCTACCCAAATCCCAAAGTCAATAGCAAATTTTAGGGAGTCCAATCTCATACTATATCTTCTCAGTCACAATCAACAATCTCATTCAGCATTGTATCAGCTGGCTATTGATTTTCTCTTTTAATCTGTTTAGCTGATGAAGTTTGGGCTGTGTCACATAAGTAGGACAAATAACAAACTTTAGCCCGCTGGAACTTGGATGTACATTGTCTGTGGATGAATGAAGAGAGAGGTTTTTATAATGCTGTAATGACATCGACATCAAAATAAAACCGGTATTTTATTTACTAATAGTATAAGTAGTGCTACAGGCATCACTGAATGTTTTATAAGGGAAGTGAATCTGTAGGTTATGTGTGAATTTTAATGTTCTGCATAGAATGATTTTTTTAACAAAAATTTGAATACCCTTACAGGCAAATGCTCTATAAGCTGTCAGCTCCCAGAAATTTTCTATTTAATTTTTGTTTTATTTTGATTCGTGTAAAGTTGGGGGAATTGGAGAATTGTTTCTCTTCAGTAACATTGTCTTCCAAATCTAGTCCTGTGATACAAAATGTCTGTTTTTACTCATTCTAATATTCTCAGTATACTAAACTGTTACTGATGCTTTCTAGAAACACTCTCTGCATCTTAGAAATATTTAGGATCATAAAATAAATGTCTCTGAAAACGAGTGGTTTTATAAATTGCAACTTCCTCAGTTCTGTTTCAATGTTACCCTGAAATCTCCCTGAAGGCTTGCTTCTATGCCACACAGCTCAATAAAAACTTCTTCACTAAGACCAGTGAGTGTAGGATCAGACTATTAAATGCACATCTACTCTACCAAATTCAAATACCTATGGTATCCCATTATTATAACTTACTGATGAGCCTCAAATATGTTTTTCTTGCTTCCTCTCCCACCCCTTGCAATGTGCCTGTTTTTAAACCAGAGAATCTCAGGTATGGCGAATGTCATATGTGCATCTTTCTATTACTACATCGTATACCGTACTTAAAAAATAATAATAGTAAAATAGGAATTCTGTTGTTGCCCTACTTAGAATATTGTATTGCTAATGAAAATAGGCAGTTACAAATATTGTGTCCTTTGAATCATTAGTAAGTTTGGTTTTAGTGCTCGTCAGGCAATCTTGTTAAAAGACTAAAGTCAAATTGTCCTTTTTGTGCTAGGCTTGTTTTCCATAAATTGCCAGAAAACAATTTATTCAGTCTGTCTTTCTTCCAGTAATTGATTATGCGGATATTATTTATCGTACTGCTGCAAGCACATCTTTGCATAAATTGGATGTGCTTTATCATTCTCTGCTACATTGTATTTACAAATGCTCTATTTTCTGCTCATCATTGACGACTTTATTCCATGGTAAACTTGTCTTCATTAGAAGGGCTTAAGCATTAGTGTTCATTTATCAGCAAGGGAATTTGGAGAAAAGCCCCACTGTGTTTTCTATCTTTAGCAAATTCTTTTCCCCAACAAATGTGCTTCCAATTCCTATAACTGTTTTTCTCAATATGAAAATTCAATAAATAGGAAGAATGATTTTCCTCCTAGCCCCACCACCCTGTAGGTATTCTTTTAACTGGTATACAAGTGATTTCAGTTTAATAGTTTAAATAAAAGATCCAATACAATAAGGAAGTGCACAATGCCTGGCAATTTGTCTCAAGTCTTAATGACTATGTTCATCAGGTCATCCCTGTTAAAGAGAAGTAAGTTCTCAGATTAGCAATTTACTCGGTTAAAGGAAGAGTTGGCTGGGTATCTACACTGTTTATTGTCTTTTTCCTAGTCATGAATACTGACAACACATGTTTCAGAATTTGACTGAGTCCAGGGAATGCATTCATTTTCTGGCATGGAAAAAAACTTTCCCCTTTATAGCCTTTTTCTTCATAGCTAAGAAAGGAGTATTTTGTCCTTGCTTTAGTGAGATGTAATTACAGTAATTCATCTGCAGTCAAAAAATTTCAGGTTTGAAAATCTCATCTGTGTGCTTGCACAGGCATAAAAGTTATGTTAATACATAAAAGCTGATATTAGCGTGAACAAGGCCTCAACTTCCTGTTGAGTGCTAGGCATTTCCTACTTCCTCTGGAATTAGCAGGATCTGAAAGCACTCATAAACTCACAAATCCATGCCCTCAAATCTGAAATCATAGTCCTCTACTGCTTCTTTCTGCATGATAATGGTGGACACAGCTGCAATCCTTTTTTGCTTGAGAGAAAGAGTGTGCAATGCCAGCACAATCCTTGTTCCCAGTACCAAGAAGTCTGAGGGAAAGTAACAGGAGAATCGATGTGTTATTCACTATGTTGAAACTTTTGAATAATTGAAACTGCTATTTTTGGCTCTATGACACCTCCTGTATGGAAGCAGGGAGGAGAAAATGGAGCTCTCTAGCCTGATCATTCAAACTTGATGTACACACGTACATGTATGAGATAAAGAGGTCTTATTTTAGAAGTATATTATCATCAGATAATAAAATACTACCTTTTATTTTATTGTATTTTTAGAATAAGAAATATTGTCTGATAAAAATGTGTATTGAACTTCTAAAGGAAATAGGCATTGCTCAGTAGCAGCCAGTTATGTGGCTATCTGCAGTTGAAATAACAAGGCTTGAGTGTTTGTGTGTTCTCTGACATTTTGTACATTCAAATGAGACACCACAGTTAGCCAATTTGTGAAGCTGCCCTTGGGGGTGATAATTCACCATGTGCATTGCATATGGAACTATCTTAAAATTCTTTTTTAAAGACCACTGGTAATCACCTTGACAGTCGTGCTCATGGATATGTACATTTGGTCATTAATATCGGCATTTATTTGCAGCAGACTTTGGGGAATGCACAATCATTCTGAAATTCTCTTTCTAAGGAGAAAAAAAAAACAACAAAAATTAAACCACCAAACATTTATAAGTCAACTTTAAAATAACACAGATGCAAAATGTATGTAATTTATACAGATTTGTATAGGTCTAGATATATGTAACATATAGGAAATTTCTGCATATATATATATTATTATGTTTCCTGCATGTCCTATGGGATGTCTATACATATGCTTCTTTCTATATGAATGGCTTTTTTTTTTTTTTTTTTTTTTTTTTTTTTTGGGTGCTCAGTTGCAGCTGTTGCAGGGCTCTGATAAGGTTTTTCCGAGACATCTCCCCTTGTCCCCCTTGCTGTTTCAATTATTTTTCCATTCCATATAAAAATGTATTTCATCTGATATGAATATGGAACCCATGTAGTTAAATTTTGGTTTCTACAAGGCATGATTGCTTGCTTGAATGTTCACAGAAAGAGAAACTAAAAGGGGCCCAAGCATAGCTGGAATGAATTAAGATTTAAATTTCAGCAGGCATTCATTGAAGGCTTCTTTTTCTTTGAAGGTATTCAATTCTTCTGATAGTAAAGGATTCACCTAGCTCATGATTTGTAAAGCACTGTCTGGACTTTATTGCTAATTGTAAGTCACCGTGCAGGCTCACCAGCTGTACAATGAAAAATGAAGTCCCCTACCATACATCATCTCTTTGCATCCCCTTCCTCAGGGCTTGCTTTATTTCCAAAACCTCAAATGCCAAACCAGAACAAATCTACTCAAACTGCTCAGTAATAATCACCCAAGCCCTTACCAGCCTCATCCGGCTGGCAGAGGACATCATGCACCCTCATTTTATGAGATTTTCTTTTGTACCAACCTTCTTGTTCCTTTTATGACATCATCAAAAACACCATTACCTGTACAATAACCCCTTACATGTGAGATTGTCTTTAGACCACAACTACGCACTGTTCTTTTCCAACATCCATGTATGCCAATTTACCATGTTCTCTTAAATATAACCCACATTCAAGAAAAAATGAGATCACTAAATAGAATCAATACTTTAGAGTAGAGCCTTTTATAACCTGAAACTCTGAGGACTACTGTTGAGGAAGAAAGTGGCAATGCAGGAAATTGCTGGTAAACAGTGAAACTTTGAGTTACTTTTGCCTCAATTAATTGATTTATCACTACTTTCAGTGATTTTGAATGGCAGTTTTTTGTTGTTGTGTTTTTAAAGATAACTTGCATGTCATCATGTATTAGTTGCTTTTCTCTTACTGCATTAGACGTAAATGAACTTGAGACTGGGATGTTCTATGGATACTATCCAACTGGAGAAAACAAATACACATAGTTACACATATATTTATACTTATGAAATGTGTGGTAAACAGAATACTAAATATGAAGTATAAGCCTTTATTTTTCTGTGGGCACATGAATCTGTTGCATATTTATAAATTAAAGCAATAGGTATGTCTAAAGTCAGTGCGGGTGCTTTTGCCATCTCCTGCTTCCTAATGAAAAGCACTATTTGAAAGAGAGAGATCCAGTGTCCAGAAACATGTACTTTTACTGGGTAGAAGAAATAGGACATTAAAACTATATAAAAGGGTTAGAAAATATTTTACAATTAGTGACTAAAACTCCTAGCATCACAGCAGCTGGTACCAGCTTCCTCCAAACCATTGTTTCTTCATCCTAAGAGGGAGAAGTTGAGTTTCACTAGGTGGCAGTTACTGTGGTCTATATAGAGACAGATCTCCTAACATGCAGTGTTGGCTATTTGCTTCTCCATTCCTATCATCTCTGCTCTTGGATAGTCTTCTGGATTTCTATCTGAATGCTACAGCAAATTTGAATTTAGAAAGGGTCACAAGAGGTTCATGGACAGAAACCGACCAGGAAACTTTTTTGTCCTGAAGATTTGCTTTCTGCCTAGGAAGGGGAAACTTGTTGCAGTATTTTTAAAACATTGATGGATCATGTGAGTAACTTTACAGCAGAGCTACATGGTCGGTATGTTAGATAACAATATACAGCCTGCACAAATAAAAATCACTTGGAGTTTTATCTGCCTCTATAGCAGCTGAGCAAATATCAGAGAAGTTGAACTTCTACTACCATAACTGGTAATCTAATTTATTCCAACAAACAATTTTCATTGAGCTGGAAGGTCAATGCAGAAAAGGCTAACAACAGTGTGCTATGAGTATGCTGTAAATAAATGGCAATAGCTTACAACATAGGTAAACTGCAATGGAGGAATTTGTGATGATCTATTGTCAGTACAGCATGTAAAACCTGATACTGTTGCACTTATCATCAGCAGTTTAATTGTCTCTGTAAGCAGCAAAAATCCATAGACAAAAAACCTGTTCTCAAATAAAACCTCTGAAAATGGAAATCTAAAGGAAGATTAATGTCAGGTAGAAAATTTAAGCCTGAAAAAAAAGATTAAGACAATGAATAAAATTAACTGAAAAATGATTGTCTTGATAACTAGCCAAAAAGGGAGCTACCATATGGATCTTACTGCCATAAACCATTTAACTCATATATTCAGGATACAGGTCTATTAGAGACATTAACAAAACTCTCACTGACTAAATCAGGTCTTTCATTCCAGTCTGAAACTGAGATTGTGGTCATTTTCTTTGCGTTCTTTTTCTTCGCCTACATGAATGATTTTCAAGTTCTGTTGTGAAATGCTTTCAGCAGTATTTATCAGTAGAGTAAATGGAGACTATGCAACTCACTTGTGCCTCCCAAAGCAGAGGTGGAAGAGGAGAGCTCTGGGGCTGACACAACTTATTTCAGCCTTTGAGCTTCTTGATTGCACTGCAATGTCAATAAGATGGTTCTGGGACCTGAGAACTGCAAAAGAATAATGGCTTTGCCATTCCATCTGTGTCCCTGTTTGGGGAAAGGAAAAGGTCTGTCTACCCTGGGATAAGTTTGGAGGAGGAGTGAGAAGATCAATTGGTATGTAACTGCATTGCAGTGTTAATTTTATTTGCAATGTTTTTCTATAACTGGCATTGGGTTAGTTTTATACACGTGATATTTTTGTCATGATATTACATGTAATATTGTGTATGAAACACAGCATATGCCTGAGATGGTGGCTTAGCAGGATCTGAGTTGCCAGTATGTTAACTGCCACTAAATTAAATCTCTGTTGGAAATCTTGTCAAAACAAAGCAAGTAGAATTAACTGTTTTGAAAATGACAGTGTGATCACATAAGAGTAGGTGGCCTATTGATTTAAAGAGGAGCACAGTTAGGTGCAGTGATGGCAGATTAAGTACATTTTGATAAAGGAAGAAGAAGAAGATAAGTAAAACAAGAAAATGTAGTTAAATATGCTGTAAAACAGACTTCCTTCTGTTGTCCTATTTTACTAATAGCATCTAGTCCACATGCAAATTTTTACATGCTCCCCTTGGCAAATTTGGCGTCTGTTATGGGCTGACACTCAAAGCTGTGTAAGTTTCAAAACTTACCAGGAATTGTATACATGGTACGGGAGAGCTCAGCCCTGCATTGTCCCATTCCAGTGTCTCTGGAAGGTTTTGGAACTCAGCAGAGTCAGGTCCAGGAGAAGGGGACAGAGTTTTGTGTAAACTTCAGAGATCAGTATTGAACAGCAGGGAGTCCTCACATGGGACTGTGTGGCAGAGACTGAATCTCTGGTGAATACCTTGCTACAGCTACAATTTTAATGAAAATTGAAAGCTTAAGTGCCACTGCCTTCCATATCACTTTTCCTTTAAAATGATTTATTGACCACTTATACATGATACATTCTCCTGTCATGAATAAAACTCTATGTATTTATTTTCATGAATAATGGCTACCATTTTAATTGATAGCTTCAGACAGTGAAGTAGATTTATTTCTATGATGAGTAAAACTGCTCTCTATATACAGCCTGTATAAATTATTTTATTATGTATTTCAGTTTTCCTTTTGCAAGCCAGTTTGTTGTATGTTCCTAATCTTCACAGAAATCAATCAAATGAGGTCTAATACATCACTAACCAGCAGCTCCTATAAAGTACGCTAGGACATTTTTCTATAATGTTTTTAAAATTTGTCTTAAATGTTTTTGCCAGGAGCTTTTACTGAACCAAGAAGCTTTTGACTTGGCTGATATATCTGTCTGTAAGGTGTCTATTTCATTACTTGTTAGCATATTTGTCTTTTACTGACATCCTACCTGTATACATACAACATCTCTATTAATTTACTGAAATAAAGCACCTGAATTACTTCCCCCTTCCCCTCCTTTTTAAGATAAACATTTTAAATTAATCTGTGCTTATAGTCAAATGTTGATTTCTGCAATGCATGAGCTTGTATGGGCAGATGTATTTTGCATTCATTCCTGAGCGTGACACCAAACACCTGAAGTCAAGTCTATGAAGGATTCTCAGTGAAGAAGGTGATCACAGTTCAGAACTGAAATCCCCATTACTTGCAAATGATCATATTGTGATATTAATGTTCAAGCCAATACGTGCTATGTGCTCACAAATATGCCTCAATTGTATGCTGCTGAACTAAAGATCTGTTAAAGAAATAAAACTGCATGCATTCTTGTGTATAGTATGAAAACCCAAAGCTTGCTGGGAAACATTTCAACATGAAATTAAAATGTTATGTAGCATGCACTAGCTGTCTATGTTAAAGTAAGCAAACAAACAAACAGAAATTCCTAAAAAAAAATTGCATTGGAATGCATTGACCCAAATATCTTTGTAATATATTCACCTAATTTTAGAGAACTATTATTTATTCTTCAAAGTTGGGAATGATACAGTTCTCTTTTTCTCTTCAATAAGGGTTTACTGATCCCAGCCTGACTGGAGTTTTGTAAGGCATTACTTCAATCCCTATGTAAACATCCTTATGTAAGGGATTTGTCATCTGTTCAGAAATTCCAGAAAGATTCACAAATACTGGAACTTTGGGACTATGGCATTTTGATACTTTTCAGTATGCTAAGAGATTGGTAATGGGGACATGATCAGGTATAGTGGGTAAAGGACAGAGGAAAGAGTTTGTGAATGCACTGTAAATGAAGGGATCCAAATGTAACTTCCTAAAAGTGAATTTCAAAATGGTACATAGGCTTTGCCAAAGATGGGTAGAATACATAAAAGAGGAAAACTTGCTTGGATCTTGAGTAAGACACTTTCCAGCTACTTCATCATTTAACTAAATTCTGAATGGCAATAATATTTGGAGCCAGGTTCTACTTTACATTCCTATTCATAAAGCACTCTGAGTCTTTTAGTTGAAAGACACTGTTGTGGAATAGGATATTAGCAATGTAATGTATCAAGATGTTTTAATCACAAGAGTTATTGCTTACAAATCTGGCATTCATGCCAGATGTGCTGTATAATGGATATACGGCAATTTAGCATTTACTGTACATTACTTACAATGTTGTCTTTGCTTTTATATATTTCTTTGCTAAAGCTATGCTATTTGAAAGAAAATTCAAATACAAGACGGTATATGAATCTGAATAGCTTTTATCTATGTCTGCCTTAACATGCAATTCCTTTTCTCACTCTAAAATAAATAAGCCATTTCTTTGGGAAAACAGACATGATTGGTAGAAACTGTCATTTGCTATTTTGTTTCTTAAGCTATTTAAATCAAGATACATTTTAATAAAATAGTGCAGTCAATTAAATTCAGCTGTTTAGCTTAAGTAAAGACTGATGAAAGTCAATCAAAAGACGCCACTCACTGCAGGGAGGTAAGTAAAGCAATAAAGAACTAGACCTAAAGCTACATAGTTCTTTTTGTTAGGCAGCAACAAAGTCATTTGCATTATTCATTTCACCCTATGGAAAAAAAAAGAAGACAAAACAAAAACAAAAACAAACACAAAAACACATGACCAAACAGCCCCCAAACTAACACACAAATAGATTGAAAGGACTAGGTGGAATCTGGCTGGCAAACAAAGCAAACGTGAAGTAAGTGAAGCAAAGAAAGCAAAATCAAATATAACAATGCTACCTAGGTGAGTAAAAGAAATATAAAAGGATTCTAGAAATATCTAGAGAGAACAGAAAGAGAGCAGTGAATAGTAACAAAGAGATTGTATATGAGAAGACTCCGAGATAGATGAAAAAAATGTTAAAAAGCTACTTTTTATTAATTTTCAATATAAAGGAAAAAGATGAAAGAGAAGAATATTATGTAGTAAGACAGAAAATTCTTAGAAGCGATGGGCCGGAATTTAGCTTAACTTGCACACAAGGGCCCTATTTTCTGCCTTCTTTCTCATGTTGAATAATGCTTATATTGCAAGTAGCCCCCTGGCTACTCAACAAAATGGAAAAAAGGAAGTGCCAGATAGTATAAGGATGACACACGTAGTTACAAAGTATAATGCAAGCACACTACTTTGAGGGCATCCTACAGAATCTCTTGCTAAAACATTAAATCATTAAAAGCAGTCTCCATAACCCACTTGGTTAAAAGAGGAGATTGACAAATAGGTTTTGTCTATGTATTTCAAAAAAGAGGTCACACCATGAATAACACTCACAGATGATTTATATTGACAGATAACAAACTGATTCAATGCCTGTGATTTTAAATAAGAGGATGTACTTTCGTCCCTAAAGCTTAGGACTGATCCCAACCTGATTTCCTTTATCAATAAAAACTTCAAATAACACCATAAAAACTTCAGATAACAGATATTATGTGAATGTGAAATTGATAAAAAATGAAGCCTAACTAGAATGTTTGCTGATTTTTTTGATGTGTTAATGCATAAAAAAATGTGCATCTAGGTTAAAAGACTTACATGCTTTAAAAAAAAAAAAAAAAAAAAAAAGGTTGGTGGGGAGAAAACCTAGTCAGATGTATGCAAGATTTTCTGCAGGTGATGGAATTTCATTAAAAGCTTCCACAACAGGACATTACCCCTGCACAGGCTATGGGCTGTTGCTTGATTTTAACACTTAGAAATTGAGAGTGTGCATACTCTGAAGCAAATAATTCCAAGGCCCCCCTTGCCTTTTCTGATATAAATAAACAGGCTTGTTCAGTTTAAACTTCCAGTCTTTAAATTTTGGCATACTATGGAGTCTGATACTGTCAAAAATCATATCCATGTTTAGGTCTCTGCAGATCAGGACCAATTCATCTGGTATCTTTCTCTTTGTTAACCAAAATAATCACTCTTTCTAAAATAGATCTTCTAGATCTTGGATAATTCTTGTGAGACTTTTCTGAACTCTTTCCAGTATGTCAACAGTCTTTCTAAGTGAAGGATAGAGACTTTAAATTTGAGCAATGTAATTGGTCTCCAAAGGAAACAGACCAAAGTATTAGCGCTAGTCAATAAATGAGGAAATGTGTATTTTAGGAATGTCAGGCACATGGCTTTCAGAGAGGAGGTTGCAATTAGATACTGTCAGAGAAGAAAAAGAAATCCAGTATGATCTGTGTTCTGAAGTCCTCACAGAGAGTTTGCTGTGTAACCCATGGGAACAAATGGGACTCCAGCTAACTTGAGGATCTTTGGATTAGGCCTTCAGGGGACCAGAAGTTTATACATAAAGTTAGGGCAACAAGTGAGGACTTTGCCAAACTGTTGAAAACAGAAATGTGCATACATCTTTCACTGCTTATGAAAGCTCTGAAGATGGGTAATAATAATGCTAAAAGGATTAAAATGTTTAAATACATGGGAAACCTGAAGTATCTATATGCATGCAGTTTTAAAAGGAGAAGGCTTAAGAGATACACAACCATTCTGTAAATTCCTTACAGTAACTAATACCTTCCTACAGTGTCTCTGGGAATAACATCACCTCAACTTATTAAAATACACTATACATACAAAGGAAATAATGTGGTGTGTGCTCTAATGCACAGTCACTGCCCTTTTTATGAGAAAATTCCTCCCCTTCCTTCTTTTAATCTATTTCTCAGTTGGCTCACTTTCCTGTTTTCTTTTCAACTCAGCTCAGAGCTTTGCAATCTAGTTCAGTATGAGAGAGGTATTCTCAAGGTATGAGGATTAGTTTCTTTAAACTCTGGGTGCCAGTATTCATGCAGTACAGGAGGAAAAGAAGAATTTGAAGAGAGAAAAATTGAACTGGAGAGTAACAAAGCATCTTTACTCATTCCTGTCTCTGCCCATGGTAAAGAGTAAAGCTGAAATCTTGGTGCTAGTGAAGAATATGACAGAAGTCCCATTGAATTTGGTAGTGTCTATTTATATTATTGAATTTTTCATTAACATTTATCATTTTTTCCCCTCAGCAGTTCAACAATGGCAAAATAGTCTGTGTAATTCATTGCACATACAAAATATGCATATAGAGCTCTTGGCAGAACAAGCTCTTGTGTAGCATAAAAGCCACATAATTCATTTATATAATGCAGTAAGGGATGGGCAGCATATGTGCATATACACATACACCCCTTGTGGGTATCCAAATCTACAGGGTGTTCTGGGGAGGAAAGAGCCTAAAGCTAGAAATATAACATCTCATGTGTTGATGCATTATTGCTTATTTACATGGCATATGTATATATCTACAAAAGTTCAGTACTTTTTATTCATCATAAAATATGCCTTTTTGTTTCCTCTGTTTCATTTTCTTCATCTTTCCATTGTGTAAATTGTGTAAATAAGTGTAAATTATATCAATCCCAAATGCAAATTGTCCTCAGCTGTTCATTGCAGGTACTATGTCTATGCATGTTTACCTATACATATATAACTGTACATAACTAATCTATTAGCAAAATATTGTGTGTGCATTTTTTTTTTCAGGTGTTGGGGGAGATAATTAGCTGTAGCTCTTTACAAACCCAGTAGATCCTGCCTTCAAAGTAATATTTTACTGAATTTTCGCTACATTTTTTCTCTTAAGTTAGTATGCAGTCGTGAATAAACTGTCCTACCATCCTTGCCTAGCTTTTTGTCTGTTATGTCTCATAAGTACAAAAATTTCCACCTAATTACAAAGAGTAATGTATTTACTTTGGCTTAACTTTTTATGACAACAGTCACTGAATTCCTGATGATGACAGTCAAATCTCTGTTGGTGCCATAGTTATGTTTAATAACTAAAATAAAAATGATAGCAACTCTAAGTAAAATAAGAAAAAAGAAGTTTCTCCCATATCTTTTGTTACATTCATAATATCTAGCCAAACAAGTGTTTTAACATTAATTAATTATAAGTCAATCATACAAAGGAAAGGCATTTTACATTGTTTAGAACAATACCTGAAAATAGGCAAGTCAGATGTTTATTACTAAACTTAACCTTGATGCAAGTTCTGCAAATGACAATTGTTTGCTTTAAATTTGTGTGGCCACGAGCAGTTGCTACAGCTTTATAAGTACTGTGAGTCATTGAGCATTCCAGAAATTTTAAAGCTGCAATTTGTTAGTTATTTTTTGTTTGAAATAATTTCCCTTAGGAGAAGTCACACTGGCCCAGTGGGAGCAAGCTATTCCATTTGTTCTTGCCCAAATTCTTCAGCAACTTTGGTACGAGACACTGAATTCTTTATAACTTTTCTCTCTTGCAAAGTACCAGCAACCCACACATACCTTTCTCAGTAAAAAGCAGTGGTAAATAGCCTTAAGGTCTGACTGTGGGAGTGTTTCAGAGCTTCCACAAGTCAGGAAAGTCAGACTTCATCAAGGAGAGTACCACTGAGCACTGTATCAGAGACACCAGAGTGAGACACCAGGAATGATGAGTCTTTGATAGGAGTTTGAGAAGGAGACTGCTTCTGATGCTTGCTTTAACTCTCAGTATTGTCTCAAATATCTTCACATCATGGTGCACAATGAAAAATAGATACTGATGTCTCTCTTGATTTTATCTACTCTACCTGAGGTACATGGGTTTTAGAAGGTGTCTCCAGTGTCCTAGCATTATTACACTTGGGCAGGGAATGGGTCAACAACAGAGTTTTGCTATTTCCCACATTTTTTTTTTCAACTTCTGACAGCTAGGCATATGTACTCCAGGCCTACTCACAGTCTTTACTGTAATACTCAGAAAAAGATGGAAATGTTTGCTCAGTAGAGTTGAGGAAGATTGAGTGAAAGGAAGGGTGACCGTATTCACAATGTAAACTAATATTCAAACTCGAATGAAACTGCCTACAGCACTTGATTCAAATTTCAGGCAATATTTCTTAGCTCTGCTTTAATTCTTCCTTAGCCTGCTGGCGTTCAAGTGTTTGGACAATGCTCTCAGACCTGTGGTCTGATTTTTGGGTGGTCCTTTGGGGACCCAGGAGTTAGACTGAATGATCCTTGTGGGTCCCTTCCAAGTTGAATATTCTACCATTGTATGATCTCCTCCCATCAGCCCGAGGTAAAGTAAAGGTATCGCCACAAGACCAAATGACATGGCCAAAACTACCCTTATTTCCTTATTGTCAGGAGCAGCACAAGTTATTCCAAGCCGCTTCTGCAAGAAATTCCCCTCTCTCCTGCAAGAAATTAAAGCCTGTTATCTTAATCATCCATAGTGATGAACAAAGTTATGTTAGAAGAGTTTTACAGAAGAGAACAATGAAGTTCTTTTTAATGTAATATGCTTCTGCTTCTGCAAAAGTAACGTCAAATTTATATAATCTTAAATAGTCTTAATCCTAGTAGTAAATCCCTCAGCAAATATTTAGCTTGCTTTTCATTGAATATACTTTCATTGGTAGATCTTATCTTTTCACCAGTTCTTAGCAGTCATTTCCAGCACTAGTATCATGTCTTTTCTTGTTTCTTTCATTTTCAGTATTGTTTGAATACAATACATTTTGCTGTTTCTGAATAGGTGAACTGGAAAATTGGTGAAGGAGTCTTGGGCTCATACATGAGATTTTATTATTTTTGTGGAGCAGAGGAAAACTGAGGAGAGAAACTGAGACTGGCTGAGTCACTTTACGTAGAGGTTAAATAAAATTCACCACAAATATTTTAGACAAGCATCTGGAAGAAGTGTTTTGTATACATTTTGTAAAGGATGTGAAGAAGAACTGAATTTCTGTGAAGAGAAGAGAATGCAGCTAGTGCAACTGATATATAGATATCAGTTGGTACATGGTAATTCTTTGGTTGAATAGCCTGAAGGTGAGATATAGTCCTCTGAATAAGAAATATTTTTGCAGGATTGTTGATGGTAAACACCTCATATTATACTTGAGGAAGGCTGCAATTTTGTAATGCTTTTGTTTAGTCTGAAAATAGATAAGTGGTTTCATTTATGAGGCTTTAGAGTAAGTTGAATACTTTAAAGACATCCATCTCATTTCTTTTTTAACAACTGTAGGACTTTAAGACATGTAGATGGTAGAGGATCTGTTATGATCTCCCTTTCCCAGATTAAACTTAAAAAGGAGCACTTTTTTTTTTTACTTTTTTTTTTTTTTCAAGTGGTGGCTTCAATGAAATAGCCTGAGTGTTTTGTAAGGATATTACAGCAAAACACAAGCATTGGAGACTGAGGAATGGCAATCAAGCAACGAACAGAGATGAAGGTCTAACAGTACAGTCTCAGAATCTCTGCCTACACAAGAAGCGACCATTTCCCTATGGCCTGGTGAACTGCATTGCTTTCCCTCCAGAAGCAATATGACTGTGGAAGTAGAAGGCAGCCAAGCTTTATTTTCACTGCATCCATTTCTTCATCACTTTTATCCACCACGTCTTTGCTGCCTCTCAGCCAACATGTGACGTGGAGAAGGAGCTGCAGCTTCTTTTCACACTCACTTGGTGTGTTTTTTCAGCAAACTGTGAACATTCATTTTCTGGCCCCTCACAGGCCTGTCCCAGAGTATTCACACGGGCCTATGCTACTAATCTTTGGTGTTCTAGATTATATAGCAATAAGCATCACATCACATAGAGATGTATAATGATAAGCATTGCGTCACACAGTTGTAAAAGCTAAGCAAAAGCTACCATAGTTCAGCTAACAGACAGCTGATCATTAGACAATTTTCATTACAGCTAAACATGATAAAACAAAGCAGCAGATAGGCAAAGAGTCCAGAAAAATCCTGGGGCCTATGCTGTTTTGTTTGTTTGTTTGTTTGTTTAATACAAAGTCAGTGTCAACATTGCATTTACTGGCGGCAGGTTGCCCTGCCAGGGTTGCAGCGGGGCTGCTCTTCACAGCACACTTTCCCTGCGTGCCCATCTGCAGCTCTCTACGGCCTTTGAGCAGGGTGTCAGTGTTGGAGAAGGCCTTGCACTGACCTTTATTTTCTCAAAATAAAGTTGTTGACAGATTGATGAGCTTTGCCACATTTTCTTATACGTCTCTTTAGACGTATATATTAGAAGGAGTCTAATGCTGTATTTCACAGGCACTGATCTTCAAGTATAAAATACACAAAAAAGATCTGTGCTGCTACCCATGTACAAAATTTATACACTGTGAGCAGTGTTAGTCAGCCACATCCCATCTACCTAGAGGCGTGAATGCCAAGAATACTTCAGAAAATTCACAGAATTTATTGATCCTAATGTGACTGCCATATTCAATCAGGAAAGTCTGAAAGGAGTAAATAGGCATATGCAGATTGATTCCCTTTTAAATTTTTCCCAGTAGCACACACACTGGTAACCGTTACATAACAATTACTTTTCAAATAAAGTGCTGATTAAGACTGACAGTCTTCAATAGTATTCATTCTTCAATAGTGAATATTACTGAACCCTGCAAGTGACATCACTGAAGTCAATGCAGACATTACTCAATATGATAAAATTTTGAAGAATGGGGCTGTATGCATATATATGTAAGTAACTGACCTATCGAAAGGTAAACACTTACTTTGGAAAATAAAATGCCTAGATAAGCATTGGATTCAAATTCCACTAGATACAGTGAAATACACCAGAGTGCTGTTTATGATCTCCTCCTTCTAACAGGAAATTTAGTAGGTAACAGTGCTACTTGAAGTTCTTGCTAATAAGCATTATATTCTGCCTTGAAATATAACCCCTATAGCTATTTAGAACTGTAAGGCTATATTGAAAGTGCTCCTAGAGTGAACTTCAGTATGATACTATCTTAAACCTAACAAAGTTTTCTGTGACCTCTCCACCCCACAAAAAATCAAGAGCCACACAAAAGTGAATTTGTAATGTTACACAATGCCTGCTGCATAACTAAGAAGCTTGCAAAAAGTCATCAGTAGAATTAATTTATGATAATTTGGAAGTTGTTGGAAAAGGTATGTGCAATACCCCCATTTTATTATTTATTGATTGCTAGCAGCAC
The DNA here is from genome assembly GCF_963932015.1 of Anas acuta. Classification (NCBI taxonomy): domain Eukaryota; kingdom Metazoa; phylum Chordata; class Aves; order Anseriformes; family Anatidae; genus Anas; species Anas acuta. The sequence continues at coordinate 36,440,599 of NC_088982.1, forward strand.
TTTTAAACAAATAACACAGCTTACATTGTAATTATATATTTATATTTCTCTTCACTGAAAAGGTCTGTAGAGGCTTTACATTTTCATTTTACCAAATCTGTGAGTCAAGATAAGTCAGCAACGACCATGTTCCTGCCAATTCCTTCTGCTAATAACAGCTTTACAGTTGCCACGCTTACTCAGTGTTTCCGGTCTTACTTTTTCACAGTTCAAGTAGAAGGGACTGTTAACAGCTTGGCTAGTCTAAAGGTAGGTGTATGCTTCAGCAGGAAATGATATTCCAGAGAATATATCACCTGTTGCACCTCTTTCATTGTTTAATGAATAGGTCTCATACTGTAAATGATAGTGTCATTTTTGCATAGATTCTGCAAGGATTTTGCATAAATCTGGGCTGGATAAATAGAAAACTCACTCTCCACACTCATTAAAAGCAGGACTGAATATTTTTTTCTCTTGTGAAAAAGAACAAAAAGGTGTCATTTTGAAAAAGAAGGAAGATGTCACAAAGGAAAAGATATATAGGATATTTTATTGAATGTGTTAAATCAAATATTGTTTACCATAGTGTGCCACAGTTGCTTTACAAGAAAGGAAAATCAGTTGTATGTATGAAACTCCATGTCAGCACAAAACTTTCTCCAATATGATAGCAATCTTCATTTCATTGTAGTACTCTGCTGAAGTGATTGTGTTATTGGGAAGACAAAACTTCTGTGGTAACTCAGAAGAAATTTTATGTAATGGGACTTGTCTGTGTTTTTTATGGTTCTCTGTTACCTCCAAAATGGTGTCTTTACATCTTACTCAAAACCAAAATTCACGTCAAAATGCTAACATCACTGTAAAATCAAGACAGTAAAAATTGGGAAGTGTCACCTGTATAATCGTGTGATCATATCATAATTATTCTTTTCTGGGGGGGAGATAACTTGGATTCTTATCAGCCCAAGCTTCAGAAGCTGTGTGTGTCCAGCTGAATCAAGTTTTGAATGGAGAGACAGTGAAACTGGAGAAAGAAGTGATGAAAGGGGTAAAGTTGCTGGGTCAAATGAGCCTCAAAGTCCTCCCACAGAGCAGTCAGTGCAGGACATGATATGTGGCTCCTGCCCCAGCTGCAAGCTCGTGCTGTCAGACAAATAGCTTAGGTGAGCAGCACGTATGGCTTTGGATGAGCTGCATGGAAGTAGTGCATGTGCAGAAAGAGCCAGACAAGGCAGTATCTACCTGCTCTGAATGAGCCCTGCTGCACTGTTAATGCTGCTGGTGGGTGGAGCCAAACCTGATCGGTGCAGAAGTCAGTGTTCACACCGTGCTCCAGCCTCTGCAGCTCCTCTCTGTAAAAGACAGGGCTCTGTGCAGGTGAGAACACTTCTCAACAAGAGGATGTGCTGCCTAGGATCCTCTCAGCTGGCCTGTATTCCACTTCATTCTGTTAAATGTACCCATTTCATTCTGTTAAAAATTAATGCTCAGGTGAAACTAATAATTTTACAGCTGGTAATAGAAATACAGAGAGAAGTACTAAAAATATTATTTTCATGACATTTATTCTTTGTTTTGCTGTTTCTTTCCTTTTAGTTCTCCTCTATAAAACTATCATAACAATAGCAAAGTAAATAACAATAAGAAAAAATAGTAAAATAAAACCTTTCTAGAGACAGACATACTCCGAGACATGGCAAAATATGCAAATTTAATGTGTTTCATAGAAGGGGATGTTACTAGATGAGTGCTTCAATAGCTGACCCACAGTGTATCTCGAGTAAAGAGCTGTTTGAAGATATCAGTAGCTAGATGGAAGCAGTTGTCCTCAAGATGGGCTAAATACCTCATACTGTGTTCATTAAGGACATCAGTCAGAGTGCTGTGTTAGGATTCATGGGGTTCTCTGCTCAATTTGATCATCTTTAGAAGCTCACAAGATCACAGGCCAGATTCATCAAAGCAAAGGATAAAAGAGATTTTCCTTTGTACAGCTTGGTTGTGGAACTATTTTAAATTAAACTATATTTTATTCAATTTAGTTTTCATTTCATTAATATTTTTGCATTTTGTAGTGGTTGGATGACTGCTAAAGCAAGTACAAATTTGAAAAGCTACATACTTGTTTATAATTTTTAATTTTATGCTAGAACTTTTGTGCAATTATCTGGTTGAAAATGCTGTTCGTTTTGACAGTATTAATAAAACAACAATAAGGTCTGTTTTAATACAGAGGTGTTTTTTTTCCATACATGATGCAATTTGCATAAGATGATAGACTGCTGTTTGGACTTCTAAATTAGTAAAAGAACAAGATTACTCTAATTAGAGCTGGTTTTAGGATCCTGTCATCTCAGTTTATGAGGACCTATGATTGTTTAGACTGAGGGAACTAAAAATGTGAAGGAAAATCATGACTGTCAAAGTTTTAATAGGGATATGATACAAATAATGAGATTTGGAGTTAAAGTGTACTTGAAAATGTCAGGACCCAATAAAACCTGGGAGTGTCTGCACTGAAAAACAATCACTTCTTCTGTGGAACCTATTATCTGGGTGACATCTAGAGTTTATTATAAAAGATGATTTACTCACATGAGAGACAGCTTTTCAGTGAAAATAAATTATAACAGTGGAGTTTTATTTATTTATTTACTTTATTATTCAGCATTGATAGCCTGTTTTTCTGTGTGGAAGTGTTACAACACTTTCCTTTGGGATTTCTGGTTCAGGTTTGTCCTCCTGCCATTCTGTCCAGAGACTGATTTGCCAGTCTGATAAGCTACTTTTCTCTCTACTTATTCTTCCTTGGATGACAGTATATTTTGTGATTCCCAGTAATAGTATGTTATTAAAAATTAAATATACTGACTGGGGCAATATGGTCTATGAAGAAGATTGGGCCATACAACTGAAATTTGGGCATGCAACTGCTGAAATATGCCTAGTATTTAGGAAATGTGATAATTTTATCCATATTATTAGAAATACCCAACACTGAAAATTTTACATGAAAGACTTGTTATCCTCCCCCTCCAAAAAATACAGTTTTGTTGAAAACTTTGTAGAAATAAGATAACTTTAAGATTTTTGTTTTTAATTTGTTTATATATATATATATATTATTTTTGGCAGCCCTCCAACTGACATCAGGACAGAGTCTTGAAAACTTGAGATAGAGAAGCATGCTACAGTATTCCTGTTACAGGCACAGACAAAAAATAAACAAAGAATAACAAGGAAGCAATTTAAAATTTTCTTCATATTGCTTCTTACCACTGTATAATTAGACATGTATATATTAATTGCTGACTATTCCCAAGTTTACCGGTGCTTAAATTACTGTTCAATATGTCAGTAATGTTGATGTCACATTAAAACTCTCCCTGAATGCTCAATTAGCAGAAATCTAATCTAGAAACTTTTCAGGCCAGTGCAACAAGTATCAGGAAGAAGCAATTAATTGTAAATGCTTTCAGACAAGTTGTTTCCATTGAAGATATTTGTGTATTAGTTGACACGATCTTTGAGACAAATACTCACCCACATGCATCACTGCTCCTGAGCACACACACAAATTATTCTGTTACAACTACCAGTTAAGTACGTTTGTGCACAAAGGTGTCTCTAAGAATAAATGTCTTTTAGATTTTAAAGAGACAATGTCAGGTTTCCTGTCCATCAAGGGAAAACATTTCTGATTGTTTCTCTAATTGAGACAGAGCATAAATGCAGAAGAAAGCTGAGAGAACAAGATACAACTTTGCTTAAGCCTTCTCAGTACTGTCAGTTTCTGCTTATTTCCAGAAGCAAGGCTTAATCCTGAAGATCTAGGCATGTAAATGGCATTACCACCTTCATTCATCATTCACATGCTCCTAAGAATGCATGACAGACTGTATGAGGAAAAAGCAAAGAGCCAGCTACTCTGGTAGTCTTTTTCTGACAGAGATCACAGGCGGGTGCCTATGGAAGTGTGCTTGAAACAATAAGTATTTCTTCACATTCTGTAGGCATAGAAACAATAACTACTAGACCACTCTGCTTTACTTGGCACTGAAAATCTCATGAATGAGGTACCCCACCCCAGTAAAACAGCAGGTAATAGTTGATGTTATAAGTAAGAATATTGGGTGAGACGTTTGGATGCAGAGAAGAGAGAGGGAGAAAGAGAGCCTCTGTAGTTGCAGTAAGGAATTTCCTTGTGTGGAATATGAAGTATCTGGAACAATACCAGACCCTAATGAAATGCTATAATGAATGCTGTAGTATGTCTGCAGAAAGGAGCAGTTTCAAGCAGAAAGATTCGCAAACAAGTCATGAGTGCAAATAAAGAAAAAAAGAAAGATAACTTACAAATAATGTCATCATCTCCTTTGTCTTCTGAGAAACTAAAAGCAGGCGGAGGATTTTATTCTCTGGTAAACGTGATGGTAACAATAAACATTGAATTTTCAGCCTGTTCAGAGAGCTGATGATTAGAAATTAAATTCTTCACATTGGCGCACTATTTTAAAGCTTAGAAAAACTGAAGTCATTCAAAATACCAATTTTATAATAAATTCCTTTATAATATAATGTCTTTAATAGAAAGTCTCTTTCCCCAGTCAAGCTATTTTCCTCTGAGAGTCCTCAGCTAATGCCACTGGTACTGAATAGGTCCAGAAACGATAGGTTATGTCATAAAACCTGTGTTTTAGTACCCCAAAATCATTAATTCTAGTCTATCCTGAGCATTTTCTTGCTTTTGTGTCCTTGAATTTTACCTTGAACGTTAGTTTAACTGAAAGGTTTTTGGCTTAATATGTTTATACAAGGCACACGGTTCACTGCACTCTTAAAGTTCATCAGTTTACTGCCAAATAAACTTTATTTTAATATTCAGCTTATTGCACTTAGTATCTAGCTTCTTGAATTAAGCACTGGTTTAATGGCTGCAACCTTTTAGAGGGGTAAATGTGCACTCTTATTCCCTTCCTCACAATTTCTGTCATTTTTCTTTCTTGCATTAAGCAGAATTGCCTTCTATAAAGAGTTTTGTTAGCTTAACTTCCTTAGTGCTTCCACTATCGCAAAGCATGATAAGGCCTCATTTACATAGATGAAGTAAATTTCCCTTTTTTATTTGTTTTTGAAGCCAGTGGGAGCTATGTCCATATACCTGATGACATTATTTAGTTATTAGGCATTAAAGCAAAGAGTTGTGGGAAAAGCAACAAACACTCTGTGAAATAATGAGCCTTCTCAGAGAATTCACAACAGCCATTTTCAGCAATTGAGAGATATTGGAAAGATTATTCTTCAGGGCAGGAGAATAAAGGGAATAGGTGAAAACAATTGTGTTCATCTCAGTCTGTCTAGCCAGGAATTCCCATGTTTTCTTTGAATACCTGGGTAGCTCATCCATACCCTTCTGCCATTTGCTCCACACCAAAGCACAGCCGAAGGAGGCAGTTTAATGGCATTACTAACCATCAAGAACTAAGATTAAATACTTGCTGACTATGTGCTGAAGACAGTGCAAGGTATAAAGGTATCAGTGAGTCTTGGAAAATATACATGTATGCTGCATTTACAATTTCCTGAGATCCACAGAGGTATCACAATGGGGTAGCTGATTCCTCAGGTAGGTGAGGATAAAAGAATGGGGATCCCTTATCTGGAAAATTTAATTAAAAGCGTCATTGTATTGCTCCTAGAATGTCAGTTTAGACTTACAGTACAAACACTATACAAGAGTCACATTAGCTCAATCTAGCACTGTTTCAAATAAATCTGTCTGTTTTTCTGTCAAGTTTGTTGAGGGGAATAGCAAGAGATGAAGAGGAGCAAGAAGGCAGATCCTTGGCTTGTAATTGCAGGACTGGATATGCAGGGAGAATTTTAAAGCAGCACAATGGTAGTATACCCATGTAGTGGGATCTGTGTGTGTGGTGATTCAGTCACTAGTAGTCTGCTGGCTGCAGCATTACTTCCATAAGAGCCCATTGGGTCCATTCCTGATCCCTCCTTTCTTATCTGTTAGACATGTGTATGAAGAACGTCATTCAAAGAAATAAAGCAAAGGCATGCCTGTGTAATTGGGAGGCATCCATTTTGCTGTTATACATTTATGTCTATTATACATATGTTATGTTTGCTGTTATATGTTATACATATACAGTTAGTACTTTTGGTTATTGTCTGGTTATTGTGTGATACTATCTAGTGTCTTCCCATATGATAGCCAAAAAACACATGACTAGTGAGAACAGGGCATATATTTATTTATCCGAGGACCAGTTCTGTTCTTCCTCTTCAGCTTAAATTAAATTTTAAGTTGTAGGAAATGTGAATTTATGCTCTAGCTGTATATGAATTGTCTCCTATTTAGATGTGGAATATAGTAGCTGTCTTCACCATGTGCTGCACTAAGTGTAATCAAAGATAAAAGCATTGGGTTGAAGAAAAACAAAATGAAGAAAAACAAATTCTTTTTGAGAAAAGCAGTATGTGAGCTCCAGTTTCTCACTACAGCTGAAGTGTAATTCAGTTTTCTGTTATGTTAATGCAGCCCCAGAAATTTATATTGGGTATCATGGGCTTCATATAATGTTTCAACCAAGTTTTGAGTAAGTTTCTCCATTCCCAAATCACTCTTTGAGCCATGCTATTCTCTCTCTTGTAAGGACTATAATACAACATGGTGACACAAGGAATGTATTTGAAAGAAGATATTCAGGCATGAAAAAGAGTATGGCAACAGTTATAGTTACATCCTTCTATGGCCATTGCTATTACGCTAGATTTAATAGATGCTGTCTTTGAAGACCACAGCATTGTAAAATCTAGGTTTCATTCCTGTTTTTTTTTTTTTTTTTTTTTTTTGTTTCTTTGTTTGTTTGTTTGTTTTTGGCTGGGGGGTGGGAGGTGGGGGGTTCGTTTAGAGGGGTGGAAAGTTGTTTTCCACATAAACTGTGAAGGAAACCTGTCAGTTGAATGGAAACTACTAGCTGTTCCTCTAAGAAAGGAAGACCTTGTAAATTGAGCGAAAGGCAGAAAAGAACAAAAGCTAAAAGACAGGTTAACACATTCAAGGACAGGACAGAAGGGGAACCAAACCCAACATTATGCTTCAGAATTACAGGTGGAGACTATCTGGGGAACAGGAAATCCTACAAAGAGACAACAGACAGGCAAGTTGGCAAGGAATATTTTATGCTTGTTGCTACTTACAGAAAAGGGTGTTTCAGGAGTATATCTATCATAGCTGTGGTTCATCTTTCTAAGTTGAAAGATGTGGTTTTAAGACTAAATTGAAAAGGTCATGGTCATAGGGGGAGTAGACTGAAAAATTACTTCTGTGAGGAAGGACTAGGAATCCTAGTTTCCTACAGGTTTGTTCATTGTTGGCTGGCTTTGGTGTCTCAAGCCTGGTAAGCTCCAGTTTTTCTGTAATTGGGTCACTTAGGTGTGCCTTGCCCTGTAGGGATTTCATGTGCTTAATAAGGTGTAAATAGAAGATGAAACCTGAGTTGAGGAACTTACCAAACTTTTATTTTGCAGACTGACTATTTCCTTGAATTTTGTAGGAGCTTAAGGAACTTTAACCTTTATATCAATTTGTGAGACAACAAGCAGCCTAACATACACATGAACAAAACTATAACAGCATGATAAACTTTGTTTCTGGAGGAAACAAAGATAGAATTAACCTCATATGCTACAAATTTTTCAAGTATGCTACAAATCCACTGACCCCCAAACACACTTTTAATGTTCAGTTAACGACTATGCTTAATAACTTATTCCCATCCTCATTCTTATTAATTTTATAATGGTCTGTTATTAATATGAAATCTCTGTAATGACTTATTCCTTCCAACATAGTTTAATTTTTGTGCTTTCTTTTGTTGTTCACATACTTAAATTATTTATAAGTATATTCTGACAGCAGCCTGAAGAGTTTAGGTTATTGAAACATACTTGGTAGCTCATACATACTAGCTCAACAAATTGCCAGTACTTTCACTTATGTCATAGTGCTACTTAAACAGTCCTGTCACTGCAAGGAACCCCTGTCGTTTCTCCATGGGTCAATTATTTAGATCATCATGATTATGAAACCACACTGCATAGTGACTCGACAAGTAGATTATATTTGCTCTGACTGGACTGTAATAAGTGGATGTGCCAAAGTATGTTGTCCTCCTTGTGAGCCTATTTATTTTCCTTCATAAAATATTGAAAAGCACAAATGATTCTGCCAAAAGCAACTCCTCTGTCCTCCTAAAGGGTCCTCCTTGGATTTCTTGTAATCCAAGACAGACTTGATTGAACTCAGTGGGTCAGGCCCCAATAAATATCAGTGAAGGACAGGATGAACACTTATCCTTTCAAAAGGCATCACAAAAGAAGTATTTTTCAGGAACAAAAGACACAAACACAAAGTATTTAGGGCTTTGATTATCAAAGACTTGTGATCAGAAGAAATATGATTAGGTAAGCATGAACTGAGGAAATCACCTGAGAAAAAGCCCACAGTAAAGTAGATCTACTGAAACAACACTTTATGGACATTTGCTGCATACATTTACAGCACTATATCAATAAAATAATAACCTAGAAGGAGCTGTCTTCCATTTGCAAAAAATATATAGACAGTGTTCTAAAAAGACCTGCGTGTATAATAAAAGATAATGTGTGATGGCACACAATATAGTGAACAGAAAGGCTGAAAATAAATCTTGATACCCTTATTTTACTTTTCAGCATTTGTCTGCATTTCTGAATATTATTAAAATTGGGTATCAAATAATGTTTATTTTTCTACCAGCCAGCTGGACTAGTAAAAACACTAACATCTGATTTATTTATTTATTTATTTATTTATTCTTTCCCCAGCTGTTACTACAAAAAGCATGAGGAGATGTGGTTATGTCTTTCGTTCTTTGCAGTGAGATGTATTGGGCTTCAGCGCTTTGACTGAGCCTCCTGCAACTCTGGAAGGACATACACTATAGCAATAGGAAAGTCCAGCACGTGCCCAGGAGCAAAGTTTCTTCTCTTCTGCCTTTTGTCAGCTATGATAAAGTGGCCTACTAGTCAAGGCACTGCTGATAAGGCTGTGACTCTTCTTTACATCTCTGTTTATGAGGCAGAATTTACAAAGGAGGTTCTGTATGCAACTATGTTTCTCTCTTGGTCTTATTACCTTGAGGTTAAATCTCACATCTGTCATTTCCATGTCAGGTAGGAACTACTGAAAGTTCCTAGCCTGGGTCATATATCAAGAGGGACAGGCTCCCACTCTAGAGGCAAATCATTTACCACATCCTGAATGCCCATTCTAAGTTCTCAGTGAAAGTGATATTTTTTTATATTACGTGCACTGTCAGGAACTCTGAGAGATGGATTATTTTCAGAAGTGTGATGCCTCTTTGTCTTCTAAATATTTGGATACAGAAGTTGTGTGATATAGAGGATGTTGTCTACTGAAGTGAGTATAGACTTATAAAAGCATTAATGAGCCTGGACTCTTTCCTTTCTCTGTCCATGTTAAATAGCTTCCATGCATCTATCCTGTAGTTTTCAAGGGATAGTCTTCTGAACCCTGTGTGACAGCTGACTAATAATAATAACACCAATAATAATAAAAGTAGAACCCAAACTATGAAAAGATACCATGATATCAAAATAATGCAGATCAGGGACAGCCAGTACTCCCAGCCATTTGTCCTATCCAGTGAAGACTTCGTTTTTCTTTGACCTGAACTTGCACAGCTTACTGCTTCTGACCTTGGGAATTCATTGCCTCACCTGCAAAAGTCATCTTCTGCTGTTGATTTCTCTGGTGCTGGAGATAGGAGGCCAAGTAGGATACCAAATTCAGAATAACAAGGACTTAAAAAGGAAAGCACAGTGGTGCACATAAAATTAATGTATTGTTAAGAACTGTATTTGCCATTACATCGAAACCAGAGAAAACAGAAGCACTGTTAAAAATAAAATCAGCCTCTGATATTTTTGTGACTTTATTGCAGGCTCTTTGGTCCTGGAGAGTTGATAAGTCTGTTTTTTCCTATTGAAGATCAGCGTGTGTGAACCTTCTTCCAAAGCAGGAAACTTTAAATGGACTTCCAGCAAGGCAAGACATTGTTCTTGCTTGATCATGCAGGGAGTCACTAATAGAAATGAGAAAGCTGCCCAGCCCACTGAAGTGTTCTCACTATCTCTTATGAAAGATAAGTCTGTCAAGGAATTAAAAGTGTGTGATGCAGCCTTAGAAAAACACCACACATTTCTGGAGGCATAAAGCAAGTGCTTGGATATGGAGATTTTGAAGTTGGAGCTATTCTGTGTCTCTGTCACATTGAATTTAAGGAGAATGGCACAAGAAAGAGAGAAGTTCCTCATCTCATGTGATGAGGCATACAGTTGTCTGTATGAAGGAGGTTAAGAGCTTCTTCACAAAAGGGCAGCAGGGCTGGAAGTATCCCATAGCACTGAGATGGCTGGTTAATCTCTGAAAACCTAAAAGTATGCTAGCCCAACCTAGATATGTGTCTGGAAACTATGATCTGCATGACCTGCTATTTGCCATCTCTAACTTCTACATATAAGATGATACTCAGCCCAGTTCTGAAGTCTCAAATGTTAGCCATTCTTTTGAAACTTGGTTTGAAAATGTGATTAATATTTTCTTCTAAGGGATGGAAGGTATCTTTCTTCACTCTTAACCTAACAGTAGACCATTTTTCCTATTCAAACACAGTAATAATAATTAATAACACAGCCCTTCAGGCAGAAAACATGCATGGAAAACCTTTACAAGAAACACTTAGAAGGTTATTAGCATGGTAAAGCTGGGTATTATCATTGAAATATTTTCAGTCTTAACTGTAATCAGTGCTATTGAATACATCTCACTACTCTATCTGTCTTTGTATTTTTTCATATCCACAGGCTTTTAGACATAACAATTCTTTAGGTACGTAAGTACATATATATAAAGTAAATATACATGCTGCACATTCTACATTTTAAATATTACAAGATCTTCTGTGAGTTTATATACCTCACTGCATACCAAAATAACTCTCTTTTTATCATACTTTTTTTCCATGAGTGCACAGTTTTAAAGGTGAAGTAGGTGGAAATATTAATGTTAAACAACTTCTCAAAAAATGTTGTGTTTTTACCACTGACAAAGCAGAGGATTTAAGCTTCAACCTAAATTGACACATAAACACTGTTATTTACAATAATATTAAAGAGAAGTAGCATAGAAACCTTTCTAATGCCTTTCAATGATATACTATATTTTTTAATAACAGAATAATAATCTGGAACTGGGAAGTTCATTACTGGATGTAAAACCTTTGATTCTCTACTAAGGTTGCTGTTAATGTATGTAAAGCATAACAACAACAACAAAAAACCTTATAAAAAAAAAAATTAGATTCTTCAGGAATCACTGAAAAATTATTCCGGCTTACCTCTATCAGTAAATGTTGCTGTTTCAAAATGAATAAACAATTCTTCTAACAGTAAATAATTATTGAATTTTGGACTCACAAAATTTATTTTTTCTTTCAGCCTGTACCTGGAAAAGTGTTGTTTTATTTATTTTTTCTCTTTCCTCTTTATTAATAAGTAAACTTTAAGTAATTTTAAATAATAGAAATGTGAGTAAATCAAGCCTATTGTTATCTTTTCTAGTGCTGAGCTGCAGGGCTTTACATATCAGCAGTGCCACTGAAATCAGCAGAAAATTTGTAGAACAAAGTGTTGAAGATCTTTCCCTAATCAGAGAAGGTAACAGAACTAGTCAGTGAAGAAAGCTGTGACTGAGCAGGAAAACCAATCTGTGTGCTTTTCAATCTCTTTATTCTTTCCTGATACGTTTTTCTTTATCATCATCCACTTAACCTCCAGAGTGTTGTCTTCTAATTCTTCTGTCACTTTTGACCTCATCTTACCCAGTGCAAACGTTTTTGGTTTTTTACTTTTTAAAAAAAAAAATAAAATATATTTTTTATTTTTAAACTTTCCATTACTAGAGATGTTGGTTCACAACATTTACCATATCCCACATCCCTACTGAAATCCATCACTAAAAGATGTGGATATTCATAACTACCATCCTCATCAGGGATCAGAAATAAATCAGCACCTGATGTAGGGGCTAAATAGCCATGTTTCAGTCTTTCCAATGTGCAAAGCAGATATTCCTGTATAAAATTCAAACCATCGTACACCTTGCTACTTAGTGAGAGGTGCAACTCTTCATTCATTACTGAGATTTGTACATTCAATATCTTTATTTTGAGTTAGAAAGTTCTTTTAGAAGTTAACCTTATATACCACAAAGAAATTATATATTTTAGCACAAACAGCTGATCGTGCAGGCACCAGTTTGAAAGTACCTTACTTGCAGTTATAAAAATCTTATTTTGCCTTGTAGAGTAAGAAGGTTGCTATGGATGTCATTGGTAGAGAGATATATAGTACACCTTGATGTCATTTATATCCTGTCACATTTTGGACTGTAGCCACAAATTAAAAGTGAGATCAGGATAAAGAACATCCAAAATGTTATGTGAAATAAAACATCTACAAAAGATTACAAGGAAAAATTGACTTTATTAGAAAGATATATGCTTTGATCAGTGTTAATGAACTGTACATGAAAGGTATGGATTTCAAAGAAATGATGAAAACCATAATGCTAGAGGAATGTAATAATATGCCAGGCTTTTTGCCACACACACACACACACACACACACACACACCTCATTTACAAAATTATGACTGCTATAGTTTGAAACTGTAACTTTATTATTTTTGAAGTGCTATTAATTATTGCTAATAAAGTTATTTTGATATAGGCACAAGCAAACAAACTCTTTGGTACTCTCTATTGCTCCCTGAGCTCTGAAACCTGCACTACAGCAGCAGTACGGCACCCCCAGAGTGTCAGCTGTAATGAGTCTTCCCATAAACTTGTGCCAACTGATTAATCAGTTTTCTTAATAATCACTTGCTTTCACTATGAACACAATGTTAAAAACAAAACAAAAACAAACAAAAAACAAGCAGCTTCAGGACACTGGATTAAATTTCCCTCTCTGAGTGCACAAAAATGATGGTTCAAATTGCTGAGAAAGCATTTGCTCTGAAAAGGGTGGATGCTGATTTCCTTTGTCTTTCCTCATGTGTTTTCCAATAAATGGTTTGCTTTATATATCTTTTATATGCTTTTATATCTATAGCACCTTTTGAAGGTAGACTGCATGTGAAAAGTATTACTGCACTCCAGAAAAACTACCTTCATTTTCACTTTATGTATCAGACACACTGGAAAATATTTACCTCAATTTTATTCGAAACCCTTGACCTATTTCCTTCAAATTTGTTGGCCTCTTCTCCACTTCCATGTTCTTTCTCCAATAAAGCTCTCCTTTAACTGCAAGGCTATTCATGGTGTTAGTACCATCACTGACACAATTCTGAAGGGTACACGTGAGTCTCAGGTCTTCTCATCTTTGCCCATCTTTGTCCATCTTTGATGGACACCAAACAGCTTACCCTTGTGCTAATGCTGACTCCTTTTTTAGCCAGTACACCATGTTACTGACCTCCAGCCTTGGCTCTGCAGCTTTGTAGAGCTCAATCAGGAACATTCTCAGGGGCTGAAGACCTTATTCCAAAGTTCAGCACCATCAGTGTGAGTGACATAAAAACCTTCCCTGAATTCACTCCTATGATGTCTCCTAACTCCAGGAAAACCTTATGGCAAAGACAAAAAGTGTCCTTAACAGTGAAAATGAAAGCTTAAGAAAGCAGCTATTGTCTCTGAAGATAGAGACCAACAAACAAATCAGTGAAACATATTATAGTTATCTTCCATTTGGCTTCAAGGTGAGTTCTTAATGTCTTTCAAGTAATAAATTTTCTTGATTTTAGTCTAACAAAAAAGCCGATCTGATCTAACAGAAGAACTCCAGTAAAAGGAAAAATGCTATTGCCTCCTTTCTTTACTCTCTTTTTCTTCCTCTTCTGCTTTTGGCTCTATCATTCTCTCTTCTTGCCTTAAATTATCTGGATTGCACAGCTGAGCCTCTGAGTCAGTGCATCAAATGATCAGAAAACTTACCCAGTGGTAGAAGTGAATCATTTCCAAGTGAATCTGGTAAGGAAAGCAAAAGATTTTGCAGTATCAGCATGAGAGGTTTGCTTTCATTCTATAGACACAGACACACAAGCACTGTTTATTCTTTCATATATACATATAAAATCTATATATATTGTTAAAACAGTGCCTCTGTCCTGTCTACTTGTCATTGACTGATCATCCAAGGTTATAATTTCTCCATTTCTTCCAGAAATTGTCTGGTGCACAACTGCTTCACATTTCACAAACCTTCACGCTCCTCTGTGAAAAGCTAACAGCTGCAGGATTTGGTCAAAACAAGCAACCAGAGGACAAGACTGCGAGAGAGTTTGAGGGAAGATAGCAAAACAATTTCAGAAAATCCTATTACAGCAAAACAAAAGTTCTATTTGTTTTGTTCTTATGTTCTGTTTTATGAAGCTGTACTGTCTGTAGCTATCAGATAATCTTGCTGAACTTCATGTCCCTGCTATTAAATGTGTAATATATAAGACCATGAATTTATCTTTCCATTTTCAGTAAAAAAGTAATTGAAACAAAGCTGTTTTGCTGTCCCACTAGCCTGATTCTGCAGGGAAAAGGCACTTCATCATGTAGTTTTTGAATAGTGGATTGTGATAACAAAAACAAATACCAACAGACAGATGAAATAAAGGAACAGGCTTTTATATGAATAAAAGCAGAAGGACAAGTTCCTGCTGATTATGTTTACTGCTTGTGTACTACTTGTTTGCATAAATTATCTTCATGGCAGACATCAGAGTACTGGAAATTCAGGCTCAGACTGCTAACCTTTTACTTCTGTAACACACAGCATAATTTGTACAGCTGTCACTTTTAATTGCTTGGTGCTGGCCACTCACACACGTTGTAGGTAACCAAAAAACAAACAAACAAACAAACAAAAAAACAACTATCAACACAATTCATCAGGAGTGTTGCTTTGGTAGAATAACTCATACTTCTGATGCTTTCCTCCTATTTACTTATACATTGATTTGCTTGTTTGTTTAATTATGGTTGTTATCAGTCGATTACAACGAAAAATCTTTCGTCATAAAGGAGCCTAAAGTCCAGTTGAATGGTTAATTACTGTTATTGTAAATGTAGCCATAGATTATCAAGGCTACTTCAAGAAAACCCACTGTTTATTATTCTCTGGGCATTGAGTCCACAACAGGTTGTTTATTCTGGTCAGAGGAATAACAGAGGCAATGAACAGTCATGTCCAAATAGCTATAGCTTGGCAAGAGGTGCCCCAATGTAGTTGTCTTACCACTTACTGAATACAGGTTTCAAGCTTAAAATCAGCATCATCTTGTACACCTTTTTGGCTTTGATATTTCCATATATCTCTGAATTATTAACTTATAATTAATACATAATTATAATCATTTTTATGTAATTAATGCTGGAGGCAGGAAGTACAATGGGAAGAAAAATAATTTGATCTGGTATTTTTAATTTTGATATGGGATGTAAATGCTGTTGGGTGGATTACATACTGAAGGTGCCCAAGCAGAGAAGAAGAGCTTAGTATATGAAATGGGAGGAAAAGTCTGAATGCTGTCATGTGAGTGTCCTTTAAATCTTAGCTGAATCACCAGAGACTGATTCTCCTTCTAGAAGTTAGCCATAAAAAATTCAGACATGCATAATCATTAGAATGGAATTGTCCATTGATCACTGGGGTTCCAATAATTTTTTGTCATTGTTTCCCAATGGCTCAAAATGAGGATATTTGCATTTTCAATTTTATTTGTCTTTAAATAAGAACAATTTGTTAATTATAACTGCATTTGGAAAACACGAACTTTAGAAAAATCCAGAATTAAGATTTTCTTTTCCAAACTTAAATGACCTACATGCAGATTTTCATAGTCCATCACTTTATTTTTTCGCAGCCCAACTTTTATTCGTCTCAGTTGAAGCTGTGAATATACTGCATTATTGCAAATGAAAACTTTGCTGTGACAAGATAAGCACTGAAAGTACAAGGAACATCTTTCCTTTCAAAAATCAGGTTTAAGTCACTTGCAGTGAATCATAAGGTATTTGTGTGACAGATGATGATATAAAATGTATTTTCTAAGTTGGCATTACATTGTCTTAACTGTAGGAATAAAGCCCATTGGAAAACAGATTGCTGTTTCAGGCTTGTTGTAAAACTGAAATTATAAACTTGCATGATGAATTGCTAAGCAGCTCAGAACAAAAGATTTCAGCTACATCAAAAGGAAAAAGTACTCTGTGAATTTATTATCCAAGTCTTCTGTAAAGTTAATGACCTTTGAAGAAACATTTTGTTTTTGTCAAATAAACATTTTTTTTTTTGTGCAATGCAATTTAATCTAATCATTTTAACTAGTTCTGCAAATAAATGTCCTTTTTGCTTTCTCCACTTCCATACCAATTAATTTTATAGCTTTCAATATCTGAAAAAGTAAGGTGAAGGTGATGAAGATAACATGACCTAGTTGACATCTACAAATATTTTCTGGGCATCAGCCATCTTGTTTACTTTTTGAAATCTGTTGGCATAAAAATGCATGCTATGATCATATAGTTGAAGACTTCATTATAAAGCTTACAGAAAGGAACTCTGAGTTAAGATTTTCTGGACAGGTTTATTTATGGTATTTCCCAATTTTGAGTTGTATTTTTTCAACATCAATAGTTTAATGTAATTTTTCATTACTGTGAAAAAGTAAAATAAATAACCGTCTTCTGAAGGCTTCCTTTCTGTTCAGAATTTGTTCTTAACATATTGAAAATAAGGGCTTACTTTCTCCCTTATCTCTGAAAGTAAGGAACTGGTGTATTGGTGAGGAATGATCAGCAATATGGTAACATATATAATTCCATAGTACACATATATGATACGCTTTTATAATTATGCTTTTAGTTTTGTACCATTGATCACAAGTAATAATCAACATTTGTTGAACAATATAAACTTGATAAACTTACTGACATAATGTAGTGGTTTAAATATTTGTTAGAAGTAATGTATGGCAATTAGATTGTTTGTTATTAGTATATAAATAATATAGCATCACAAATGTTCCCCCTGGTTCTCATTTGGGTTTGACAAAAAGCAATACAGTAGACAGTAAGAAATGTATTTACACAGCGTATTTAGTTAACAATTGACTGATTTGGACTTAGTGGCTAACACTTATCTTCAACCACTGCTATACTTCTACAAAGTAAGGATTACATGGAGGACTGTAAATACATCTGGTTCCAGCAATATACATAAGGGCAGCCTCAAGGGAAAAAAAAAAAAAAAAAAAAGTTTAATTTTGAAATAAAATCATTACTCGGGCAATACTCCTACTGATTTGAATGGGAGATTTGCCTGAGTAATTTGTTCCTTGTTAAAATAAGTAGGTCAATTCAAGTTTTATCCCCAGAACTCCATGCATCATATGCAATAAAGGATAATGCATATAATCTGGACCACCCATGTTATCAGTCTTGTTTATGGCAGTAAAAAATACAGAGATACAGAAATAATTAGGATAATTAATCAGGGTAAAAGGAGATGTGACTAAAGCTAACTTATTGCACACATTAATTATTAGTAAAGAAGGAATAATTAATAGGATAGTACAAGAATGTGAATGCTGCTGCTCTGGCTTGCTTTTCAAGGCTATGAGTTGGAAAACCCTAAAAAGTTTAATAGTGTTAGCTATATTCAAAGACCATCATGGTTATTACTATTTGTAACTTCTGTTAAATTAAGTTCCTTTAAAAAAATCTTAAAGGAAATGTCTTGAGGAGCTTCTTCAGCCTCCTGACCTACAGAAGACAGACATACAGGAAGCCTTCTTGACATCTAGTTACCTGCATTTCTATCATTTCCTTACATATCTAAGCAATTTAAAGGAAAGATGCACAAGATGAAGTCCTTTCTCTGCTAGTTTAGATACGGGGCTACTTCAGCTGTATATTTCCTACCCATACGTTTCCTAAAACTTATAGTTAAGATTTTGGTTTAAACTTTCAAATTTTACAAATTCAGAAAGAAATGGACTATGGCTAGCAATTGACTTTAATGGGGCTTAAGCGTGTTCAAAAGGCTTTCTTGAGTAAGCTCAGGGACTTAGACTTTCTATTTCAAGTCTCAGCAGGGCTTAATTCTCCTAGCCTTTCATTGGCACCTTATTTCTGTTAGAAATCCCAGCACTTCACTGTAATTAATTGTGCAAATGAATGCTATCAATGTAAAGATAGCAGTATTGGGCCAAAAGCAATGACAGTATTTCATGCACACCCCAGAAGTGACTATCCACCACCACAAGAACAAAGAGAATGAGGTCAGTGAAAATCCCTCATTTCCACTTCAAATGAAAGCTAGTTATAAAGAACAATTTCAGCCTGCAGTTTCATTCCTACTTTTAAAATTGATCAAGGAGAGTTCTGTTAAAATACTGTACAATTATATTAGCAATATTAATAAGAAATAATTATGAAGAGAAATAATACCTTTTCTTAAGCAGGTCCTGATATAAAGTACCAATGCTGCTAATGTAAAAGCTTAGTCTTGGTATTCAGTGCTACATTAAAAGATTTTATATTAACTAAATCAAGAAAGAAATATGATGAATGTCTCCTTCCAAATTCTATCCCTATCTTTCATTACAGTAGAATCTGGTAATAGAAAGTGCTTCTGGCAATACTTATCTACATATAATGCATAAAATTTTTAAGATATGAAAAGGTCTGTATGGAGGACAGATACTTGAGCCATACCAAGAATATCATAACATTTGCCGCTTCAATTTAAAACTAAACCTAATAGTTCTATTTCTTTTGATCTTATAATCAGGAACTTATAATATATGGGAAAAATTCTAAGCAAAGGAAATTGTCATAGCTCCATTGACTTCAACAATTTATATCACCTGTCCATCTGACCCTGTATCTTTAATCCATCATTATAGTCTCAGAAATTTGCCTCACATAATTATTTTTATCACTTTTGACTTCCTACAATTAAATGTAAAATAAACAAATTCATGTAGTTGATATTACTTATGTAACTGAAACCCCCAAACTTGTGTTCCCAATTGTTTGTATGATTCCTTGATGAACAGGTTGTCAACACATATCACAACAGTATGCTAGTAATACAAACGTCTTTTTTCCTATTACCATTTACTTTTCAGTCCATAGGAGTTTTCTCTAGCTCCAATCAGGGTCAAAACTCTCTTGGTCTAGGTAGAAATCATGTATTTCTGATTTACAGAGCATATAGCATAAGAAATGCAATGGGTAAAATGTTTTTTTTGTACGAGTTACAAATTGCAACATTAGCCATCTGCAGCCTGGTAACAAATAACTCTAGAAAACAAGTCTTGGCATAGACTTAAATTATTTCTTATATTAAACAGAAAAATTGGGAGCTAGACAGGGTTGAGGCAGTGTCAAAGAACAGATGCTCTATGATAGTTGGCTATGGCCATGATTTACAAATATATTTAAACATATGACTATGCTTAAAGGCTTTTCTGCATAGGGATGAATGTAACACTGTGCTTAGAGCTAAACATCAGCTGAGGCATCCTGCTAAATCATGTATCTAAGAGCAGGGTCTCTTCCATGGTCATGTTCATTAGGGTTATTCTAGTGCTGGGATATCTCTGTTTTGATTATCTGTCCATTATCCATCAGGGTGGGAATCTCCATCAGATAGTATGGAGCTTTTAATTTTTTTGTTGTTGCTAGTTTTGCAATACAATTATTATATTATTATCTTTGTTTAAGATAGTGAAATTCTGATTCCATTAGTAAATCAGGAGAGAATTCACCTTAGACATAAGACTAACAAGAGATTTGTTTCTCCTTTCACTCTATCCATCTGAGGGTACATGTAGGTGAAAACTACTGTAGCAGTTTTCACTGAAATTTGTTAAAGCTTCATGAATTTGAACTCCACACATCAGTCTCTTCTGTTTTTCTCATCAGTTTTATGTTATTGACATACAGAAAAATCATGTTTTAGAACATACAATTACTGAGTTACTGCTCTATATTTCAGTAAAATTATATTTCATTGTCAGCTACACATTTGTTGCAGTAATTTTCTCATATATGTTTGCAGCAATAGTCTAATATCATCCAGAGGCAGTGAAAGAGTAAAATACATACAAAGCCATAAGAATGTTAAAAAACACAAAACATTGATTGACATATCCACTTTTGTTTTTCTGTTTGTTTTGTTTTGTTTTTGTATCTGCTTAAGTGATATCTTTATGAATCCTCTCAAAGTTTATTTTTATGAGAAAGAGGGAAATGCTTTTTAGAAGATGTATTTGAAGAGATGGTATTTCTATGCATCATTGAAGGTCTCAGTAATCTGCATTTCAGCCCCTCCTCGCTAATCGTGACTTGGCTGATACAGATAGTTTCATGTAACCTCTGTAAAAATCTCACCTCTTTCCCTGAACATTTCTATTATTGTCAGCTAGCAAGTGCCTGAAAACTCTCAATTCTCCTTTGTGACGGGAAGCAAAACTTCTCCAAACCTAGAGCCTTCAAACATTTGAAGATGCCTGGTAGAAAAGAGTTAATTGTTAGAGCCAGAAAGATAACTGAAGCTCATCAAGCAGTCAGATCCAGATGCTTCCTATACAAGAGAAAAAAAGGGGCTAGTGAGTAGTGAAGGGAAGAAGATGCCTTTATCTCAGGAGATGCAGCTGTCATGTAAACACTGAGTGTGTAATGCCATCTGCTTAATGCCTGAAGTTGCATTTGTATCAGCGAATGGAAGAACATTAATTTGAGGACTGTGTTTGCTCTCTAAAGAAAAAGTAAAGAAGGGGGAGCAGCCCTCATTCTTATAATTTGTGCTGCATTTTGCACTATTTAATTTTTAAGCTCCAAAGGAAGAAAAAAAAAAAAAGAGATATGGATTCTTGATAAGATATGGTGACAAAGGAGAGCAGTGTAGTAAATGTAGTAAAGATGAAGAACAACCCAGGGGGGAAAAAAATAGAAGCAATTCTCTGTTCTCCACTGTGGTTTGTGAAGCTGCTTGAAAAGCCTCCAGAAAAAGTCAGGGTGCCCCAGTGGCAGTTAAACTCCAAAAGTGAAACGTAGTGTTGTGGGTTCTGATTGATGCAAGACCTGGCTTTGAATACAGACTAGCTATGCCCTCTTTCTGAAAGTTAGTAAGTTAGTTCCAGCCAGGTTCCAGCCTGCATACAGGAATATTGCTAACTACAAGCCTTTTTCTAATCATAGTTTTTTTTTGTTTGTTTGTTTATTTGTTTGTTTTGTTTTGTTTTCATTTGTGGGAAAGAAAAATGGTGGGTTAAATAACACAGTCAGATATGGTGAGAATTTAAACTTAATCAGCTATTCTAAACTACTTCTGTTTTGTTTTGTGTTTTTTGTTTGTTTTGGTTTTGTTTTGTTGATTGCTTGTTTTGTTTTTTGTTCATTTGTTTGGTTTTATATTATTATTATTTTGTACTTTGCAGTAACAATATCCATGCAAGCAGTTAGGAAGACCAGTTAGTGCTCTGTAAAGCCCTACTCAGGCTGACTGTATGCCAGCTTTCCTGAGTAGAAAAGCCTGGAGAAGTGATTGTTCTTGTCAGGTGCTGAAGAATAAAATATCTTTTAGGGCCACACCAGAGAGAATGATAAATCATCTCTGGAAAAATTAGCAGCAAATATGTATGCCTTTGTGTATTAAAGCACAGTAACATTTTAATGCTGTGTTGTAACCCAGTGCGGAAAAATGTACTCCTCATTTTGCCTCTGGTATGTAAGAAAACCCTAGTATATTTATTACCTGTAAGGTTTTATTTGAAAGCAAGTTTAAGAAAGATTCCAAATGCTGTGTTAAATCTTTTTGATAAAAATTGTATGGTATTGTCTCTGAACCTCACTAGGAACTTTTGCTAATCCCTGCATTCAAGATATTGCATATGACAGCCCTGAAATTTAAAGCTGGATGGTAATTTTCAGAAGGATAATACTCTGTCTTGTGCCATAGCAAAGAATTGAGCTGAGGTGCAGGGGACGGATATAATAGAGTTATACAGACAGAGCATCCAAAAGCCATGGTGAAATAGAAACTGTCAGTAGCTAAAATATGACATTAACATGCTTCTTTATTGGAAGGGGTAGTTTAGAGAGCCTTCATACAGAACCATTTGCCATTCCTGCAGTATGAAAGTGTTGTGTTTTTTTTTTTTTTATTTTTCTGGAAGAGTAAGTGGCAGGATAGAAGTAGTTGTGTAGTGAAAATGTGTTTACTATAAGAAAGTTGTAAATATGCACAACACAGAAGTAAAAGCTATTGAAAAGTATTTTCCTGTTAAAACCTGTTTTCCAAATTTCTAGCATTTTAGCAAACTGGTGTTAATCATAGAATCATAGAATGGCTTGCTTTGGAAGGGACCTTAAAGTCATCTTACTCCAGCCCCCCTGTCATAGGCAGGGGTGCCACCCACTCACCAGATCAGGATGGCCAAGGCCTCAACCAGCCTGGCCCTGATGGGTGGATGGGTTAACAGGTGGATGCAGTTTGACCTAAAACTACATGTGAAAGCACAGTTCTAGGGTCTATTCTATTATGTTTTCACACTCATCTTACTGAAGGTCTGCTTAATGCTATCTTTCTGTAATATGTACTTATGAATCATTTTCTCAGTATGTGAAGATAAATACTCCAAGCCTTCTCAGTTTCCTTTCATAACTCTGGGACCCTGTTCATATTATTTAATAGTACTTTTTTTTAGCACTGCACTTTGCACTTCTAAATCTGACCCACTACTTCTCAGGCACTCTTTTATTTTGATAGTATTCAGCATTTTGTGTATTGATAGTTTTGAATCATCAAGTCACGTCATTGCCATTCTCCTGCTTTACATGCTCAAGTGAAAATTTTACATCAGATCAATTCACCAGGCTGAGCCTAGAGGACCTCCACTGTTAATCTCCTTTCGGCCCTATGCTTTGCCTTTCAGCACAACACACTGTCATATTTCTTCCTGAGCTTTCCTTAGTTAACTGTTCTTTCACCTCTTCCACCTCTCTAGTTAGATTAAGACTTAAGAATACTCATCTCCCATGAGTATCATCATATCACAAGACTTGGTGAAGCACAGATATATCTAACGCAGTGGCATTTTTCTCAAGCCTAACGAAGTTTATGTTTTAGTACAAAGATACCTGTTCACAGAAAATTGCGACTAGACAGATAAGCTGGTCTGCATCTACAGAATATCTACAGAATACACATGAAGATAATTTTAATAATGGAGTGAGAGGAAAATCTGGTTATTTTTCAGATCTTTTTTTTTTTTTTTTTTTTTTTTTCTTTTCCCCTGAAAATACATTAACTACTTTCACAAGTAGAGGTGCCTGGCTAGAAACCTTACTCTGCCCTACACTTAATGCAATTAATTGCATTAACACAATTAATGCAATTAGCTTTCCTGGGCGGGGCCTAATTAATAAGTACTCTTGCTTGCCAGCTTGTGTCTAGTTTCCCAGCAAACCCAGCTAATTCTTCAGAGAGCTGCTAGCATCACGTAAGTTTACAAAAACAAAATGAAAGGTGGTTGTTGAGAGAAGAAAGTACGTAAGATTAAGTGAGAATGAATAGTATATAGGCTTTTGTGTTTTAGGTGTTTTGTGGTTTCTTTTTTCTTGTCTGCTATACATGCATGTAAATCTACTTTTAGAGCTCTTAGCTTTTTTTAACGTAATATAATTTTAGAGTCATTTGAAATTTTGTTGTAGTTTATATTCTCATTATAATGGTGCTGTTCCAAAACTTGTGCTTGAAAGTAGCTGTTGTTGTAAAGAAACTTCTGATTTTTTTTCTTGGTTACAGTCAGAATTTTGGTATCACTAACATTAAGTGCTTGATTTTTTCATAAGGCAGCCTAATGATTTTGTTTTGAAGGCCTGTGATGCCTTATATTAATATAACCAGATTTATATTTTATTACAGAACTTGGTTTGTTGCCAGATTTAGTCAAATATTCTGAGTGTCTCTTTGATGAGTTGAACAGGATGAAAGACTTTTATGGTCCTCTGTAGAAGATAAAGGTCAGAGACTCAGCCTCATTTTTATTCATAGGGTTTTGGTAACAAGAAATGAGGTTCCCACAACCAGAGTGAGAGCAGAGGGAACCATTTTGCTTGTAGAGTTTCTTGCTGAAATACATGACTGGCTCAAAGCAACAGGTTCTTCTGCTTTCTTCCTTCTTTTTTTTTTTTTTTTTTTTTTTTTTACAGTCTCCTAACTTGCATTCTTTTGATGTTATAGGCAAATACCTAATGCTTCTCATAATACTGTACTCACTGATTTGAGATATGAGGGGAGTATTATTAAAATAGAAAACAACAACAAAAAAAATTGAATGATTTAGAAAATATATAAAATGTACAGAAATGGAATGAGAAGACTTATCAGATTTAGGTCTGCACTTTGAGATTTTTCCATAATGAAAAAGATTGACTGGGATTTCTAAAAGAAGTAATTCGTGCACAGGTCTTGTGGTGAAGAGCTAGATTATCTCTGGAGTAAAAATTACCTATAACTCGAAGCCTAAAAAACGTGAATGTTTGGAAACAGATTTCACCTTTTGTCCTTGCATCAGGATTTCTTGGAAATGGGTTGGCCACCTGTAGTCTTAAAATGCAGTCAGAATTTGAATGTTGTGCATTAATCCTAAACTGAAAAAAAATATAAACTAGATTTCATTATATATGAATTACTCACTGCATTAAATTAGTCTGTTTGTGACCCAGGGAAAATAGGCTAACAGCTGGTGACTATTTTCCAAGGTTTTTGAGTCTTAAGTCCTATGGTCTACCTTGTTATCCATTTGCTAAACTTATAGTAATATGCACTATTTCTAATATTGCATCAAACTTGTATTTATATATATTTATATATATATATATAAAGAAAAGCCTACTAAAATGCTTTTTTTGGTAATGAACATTGGTATTGGTTTTACATAACAAGGTTTTGCAAGCAGGGAGAGCTGCAGGACTGACGTCTATGAGATGCCAGGAGCTGCTTGTGCTGAACACAGCTAGTTTCAGCTAGCTCTGCAGTGGAGCTAGTCCAGAACACAGTTGAGCTCATTAGCAAAGCTGCTGGTGCCTCCATGAGAAGGGATTTAACAAAGAACAGAAAACACTGGACAGGGAGAGAAGGAGAGAACAAACCAAGTGGGAAACAGCAGAGAGAACACCAAGGCTGAAACAGGATGTGCTCCATGGTTGAGCAGGCAACCCACACGCGCAGAGGGATGGCAGGCCATGAATGAGCTCTCTGCAGAGGAGCTATTTTACCAAAGGGACAGTGGGACATGGATGAGCTTGTACTGGAGTAGGTACACCCTGAAGGGACAGCAGCCTATGGAGGACCCATGTTGGAGCAGAGGGAAAGAGTAAGAGGGAAGAAGTAGAAGAGAAACCTGGCTTAGTTTAGAACAATATTTTGAGTTTGCCTGAACTCCCACAAAAATTCTAGAAATTAAAAGCTGTCCATCAGTGAAAGAATCAATATGCATACTTCCAGAAGACAATAAGTTTTCATTAGGTACAAATAATTACTCACTTCCAATTAACTTTGAAATTGTTTCAAAATAAACCTACAGGACATGACTTCTGTGTTAACTGATAAAGCTGCAGTCGTGACTTGGTGATGCACAACCTATATGATAGTAAATACTTGATCCAGGTTCACCTTTAGAGTGAGAAGATACAATAGAGAAGATAGCTTACTTTGTTTGTACCATGCAGCTTTTTCTTTGAGTTCTGATGCAGTCCTTCTACCAGTTGTTTTGTTGTCTGTATTTTATTATTTGGTAGAACCTTGATTAGAAAAAGTTAATAAATTGAAGAATTCAGTGATCTGTTCATTGACTAGCTTCAACATTACTGATGTCTTCAAAACTGCTGAAGTTATTCATACAGCATCTGTACAATGACTACTTTTTCAATGTTGAATACACTTTAATCAAAAGCAAACATGAGGAAATACCATGTCAGTGGACTCTGCTCTTGGGAAAGCCTTCGTATGTTGTATCTCTGTGTAATCATGAAGTATGAATGTAGAAAGGTGAGTTCCAGAATAGAAAGAAGTAAGGAGCCACCCTAATGCTTCCTCACCCTGTTAAATCTTATGGTTAAAAATTTGCAGTTTTTACTGTGTTCTTAAGAACAGACAGTTGCTTAGATGCTGAATGTTAATGGTTTTCTAGCTGTAATTTTTTTCCTTCTAATTTCTGTAATCAGGGAATTTTACCTATCATCCAGAATTTTCAAGATTAGCTAAAGAAACTTTATTTTCTTTGTAATTTGAGCTGCTTTGTCAGTGTTAACGTACTGTGACAAGTTTGTCTGAAAGATCAAATCCGGTCTGATCTTATCTGCAAATATATCATTTTCTTCTTCCCTCCCTCTTCCCTCAAAAAAAAAAAAAAAGGCTCACCCTTGGTTTATCAATTTCTATGCTCCTTTCTAACTCTTCATTTGAAGAGCATATCCATATGCGTCTGTTTTGTGTGTGTGGAGTGCTGTATTCTTGTATTGTTTTCTGTAGTAACTTAATAATTAGCTTTCTCTGCCTGAGCTAACTGAAAGCTTAAGAATATCAAATGTTGCAGGATTAGAAACTGTCCAAAATAATGCTGCTGGCTGTTCCTTCTTGCTGGTTACATTTCTGTGTGTGTGGAAAAAGAATCAAAGAGAGACGTAGCTCTTTTTGTCTTCCAAAGAGTTCATAATGATGGGGCTTTTGATATTGGAACTCATTTTCTACTTATGGCTTTCTTGTTTACTGTATTCATGACACTACATGCTGTTCAGAAGCAATTGCTCAGAGATAAGTGCCTGAGAGGATTTTTCAGTCATTGTCTAGTCTTGACAGATGTGTGGTGTTACCTGTTTCTTTTGTAGAGACAACCACTTCCAACCTGCTTTAGACTTCGTAGGGACTCCATGCACACTTATTTAGTGCATTTTTAAGATAAGACTTGAACACTTCAAAGTGTAAGGGCTCTTTTCCAAAGGAGATCACCTTTGCCACTTGTCTGAAATTCTTCGAAGTGGCTATAGCAGAGTGGCTAAAATATTCTTCTAGACAGGGAAAATTTAGATTTGACTCTTTTTAGCTTGAGGTAGAAATTGGTTAATAAAAAATTCCATATTTGGAAGGTGCATATTCAGAGAGTCCACTTTTCTCTCCCTGTCTTTTGAGAAACTGGAGGAGAAGACATAGGGGGTTTGATTTATTTTTGAGAGAAAGTGAGAGTGAGTAGAAGTACACTTGTTTCAGCACATCATTGAAAATGCTTTTTTTTTTTTTTTTTCAGATTATGTTTAACTAGCATCATTCCCTAACTGACTGACCCTTTGCCCTTACATAATGATGTATGGGGCCAGTTGAGAAGATGATGTGAATAATAAGTTCTGCCTGTGGAAGAAATGCTTGTGAAACCACAATTGTAGTGGTCTGAGATGGGGGGGGGGGGATAAAAAGAGGGGGGAATCTGATGGTTATTCTGCACCACAGAGAGAACCTAAGCTATTCATATAGGGTTGTTGGGTCTAAAGTTCAGGAATAGTAATGCATGTGCTGTTCCTAAGAGCTTAAAGCCCCTGCAGAAGCACTTGGGGCAGAAAGGATCTGGAAATTCCTCATGGTGGTTAACCCCTTAGCTGCTAGACAATAAATTTTCTCTTTGATTACCATTTATTTATTTTCTTCAAAATGATCATTTATACTTAAAGTCCTCTCATCCTGAAAGCTAAACCTTCGCTTTCTTCCTGCAAGGTACTAAATGTTGCTTGAAGAATGTAGTAATTACTTTATGCAGTAAAGACTTCTTAAAGGATGTTGATGGCATGACAATATTGTCAAATACTTATTTGAGCACATAGCTACTTGGAATTTCACAGATAGACATTCTGACTCTAAGCCAATTCCTTTGAAAGAATTAAGCATAAATTCTTACTGCTGTGGTCATATGACAGTTATATCTGAACTGGACACACAAGAGGAAAAAAGTTTAGTCTTGTGATTCCTGAAAAATCTTCAACGTAGGTTCACCTTTCTGAAAACTTCTGAAATTCTGACTTTCTGCAGGTGGGTCATAATGGTATAAGTCTTCTGTTGGTAAATAAAACTAAGAATTCTCTGAACACAGGATATAGTGTGATGTTATTATTTGGGTCAAAAGCAGAGGATCCCTCCTAAATACATGTCTAGAAAATTAAGTCAGATACTCTGTATTGGAGTTGTTTTTTTTTTTTTTTTTTTAAAAGCCTATATAAATTATATCTAGAAATCCAGATTTTTTGGGAACTTGTTAGTTTTTAAGGATGTGGCAATTAATTTTCTAATATGATGATAGTTGCTGTTTCTTGGAATCAAACAAATCCTCCCTGTAGCTTTTCTTCATCAACTAAAACCTGTCTGAATTGACCTCCTATCTCACCATAAATAAGAGAAGAGGGTTCAGTGAGTCAGAGAATGACTGTGCATTTCTATTTGATTGTCCTATTTTATCAAACTACCATTATAAACAAAACAATAAAGAAAGCCTGTCAGCCTTGCTGTCTCCACAGCTGTCTTCCCCAGTAGTACTGTCTGTCAGGCTCATTTTTCTTCCTCTGAGTTGGTTTGACCCATTCTTGTGTGCTTTTGCAAGGCTGATGAAGCTTGTGGGGTCTTGTCTCTTGGGAAATACATTTAGAAGGATAAGCTAATTCTGCTTCTCTCCAGTGAGCGGTTCTGCCTGACTTCTCCAGGGCCAGTATGTCTGGGTAATCTACATTGTTTATCCTGTAAGCAATAAGATTTGCAAATCC
Source organism: Anas acuta (assembly GCF_963932015.1). Classification (NCBI taxonomy): domain Eukaryota; kingdom Metazoa; phylum Chordata; class Aves; order Anseriformes; family Anatidae; genus Anas; species Anas acuta. The sequence continues at coordinate 36,469,599 of NC_088982.1, forward strand.
ACAGCTGAAACTTTCCCCTTTCCTTACTTATCCTACTTTCTAGCACTGTGTCTTGTGAGTGTTGAGTACTTTAGAGCCTAGGAACGGCTGAGAAATGCTAAATCAAGAAAGAAGGTTAAAAGACCTGCTATTGTCCTTGTGTTATTTTTTTAACTAATATAAATCTCTATAGTTCACCATGCAATAGGTAGGTTTGAAGAGAGGGGTTTATTTTCTCAGCTTGGTAACACAAGTTGGTGTGGAAGTGAGATTTAGTATGTACGTAATTACTACAGCAGTATAGCAATTGGAGAAGGTTAGAGCTACCTCTCACGCTGTGTGATTAGAGATCAGTACTGAACACACAATGAAGGAACAAAGGTCAGATTTTTGAAACTGCTCACATTCAAATGCTGCTCGTTATGGGGAAGCCTACATGAATCACTGGGTAAGGGCTTTTAGTTAGGATTTACTGTAAGAATAAAAATAAATAAATAACTGAGAAAGGAAATCCTTTCTCCTATTCACTGTTGGAGGAATGCAATTAGACAACCTGGGCCTCTGGCTAAGGAGAAAGTAAAGAGTTTGTATTTCTGTTTTTAAGGAGAGATTGTAATATAAAGACCGATATGTTGAAGCTGTCTTCTGAAAGTGTGTGCTCAGGAAACATGTTAGTAACCAACCTTTTCTTGATTTTAGGCTTATAGCTGCAAATGACATCTGGTTCAACCATTCCAGATATTAATGGTAGAATACATAGCAATATTGTTACCACTTAGAAAATTCCAAAGATAAAATACTTTGGAATGAAGAGGTTAAATACACAACTTTGGGGGGGAGGAAGTCTTTACTCACTAGGGAAAAAAAATCCTTAATAATTTTATATCTGTATTAGAGAATGGTGTGTCCATTGAATTCAACAGTTTAATAAATTTTGATTGAATAATTGCTATAGTTTCTGTTTTTTGAACTGTTCCTAGGGGTTTATCACTGCTTAGCAATATCCAGCTGCTTAAGACAATGCCTGGATTATAAAAAACTAGATGCCTTGATTTGTGGTCTAGTTCAAAGTATGTGTTGTCTGTTTGATTAGGTAAGGCAAAGCCTTGTCTGGCAAGCAGAACTGAAAACTAAATTTTGTATGAAAAAGAGGCTCTTTCCAATTGTACATGAAAAAATAAATAAATTAGTCATCCCCATACAAAAGGGGATCAAAGGGTTATAGTAAATGAGGTTACATCAGTCTGGCAGCCAGCTACTTCTGGGGTTCCACAGGAATCCATTTTAGGGTCAGTCCTCTCTAATGGTTTCATAAATTATCTGGATGCAGGACTCATGTATATAGAGTAATTTTGCAGATGATACTTAAGTAGGAGAAGCACTTGACTTCCTTGAGGGTAGAGAGTCCTTGCAGAGAGATCCCGACAAATTAGAAGGTTGGGCAATCACCAAGAACATAAAGTTCAACAAGAGCAAGTGCTGGATTCTGCATCTTGGATGGGACGACTGTGGATATATGTACAGACTGGGGGACAAGTAGATGGAGAGCAGCCCTGTGCGAAGTGTTCTGAAGATTTTAGTTGATGGCAACTTGAATGATTCAACAGAATGTCCTGGCATCAAAAAAAGCCAACTGTATCCTGGGGCACATCAAGCATGACATTGTTAGCCAGTCAAGGAAGTGGTGGTTCCACTCTGCTGTGTGCTGGTGTGGCCTCGCCTCCAGTACTGTGTGTAGTTCAAGGCACCAAAATGTATAAGAGGGAAATTAAAAACTATTCAAGAGCCTCCAAAGGAGGGCTACGAAGATGGCAATGGCTCCACAGGGCAAGACACATGAGGCACTTTGGTTGTTCAGCCCAGAGCAGAACAGACTGAGGGGAGGCCTCATGCCAGCCTGCAGCTCCCTCATAAGGTGAGTAGAGGGGCAGGGACTGAGCTCTTTGACAGGGATAGGACCTAAAGAACAGCGTGAAGCTGTGATGGGAGATTCAGGCTGGATGTTAGGAAAAGCTTCTTTTCTGACAGGGTTGTTAGGTGCTGGAACAGGCTCCTCAGGGAATTGGTCACAGCACTGAGTCTGACAGAGTTCAAGAAGTGTTTGGACACCACTCCCAGACATAGGGCATCCTTTGTGGAGCCAGGAGTTGGAGTCAATGATCCTTGTGAGTTCCTTCCAACTCAGGATGTTCTATAATTCTATAAACAAAAATAAATGTCTATTTTTTTCCATAAACTTCTTTTCAATCTCTGTAATGAAAACCTTAGACATCCCCCTGGAAAAAAAACACGTTCTGTTTTTCATGAGGAGTGACATGTTAATTGCCTGCAGACATCTTGTTGGACTAATGAGTAAAATAACCTAATAACTAATTGAAACTCCATTGAAGTAAAATCATTAGGAAAAGTAGTATCATATCTAAGTAAATTAACTCCATTTTCTATCCTGAATTATCTAGCTGTTGTGCTTTGATCACAGCTGAATTGGATCATTAACTAATTAAAAGTGAAGCCAATTAATAATTGCAAATTCTTGTATAAAGATACTTCTTTCCTCTTTCACCAGACATTTCAAGAGGGATACTTATCTCTTTGAAAATTTTCTTCTGCAAATGTTTAAGAATATAGGAATGACATAACTAATGTCACTTTGGTCAGGAACAGATCCTTTAGACTACAGTCAGTAAAGGAATTGTCCAGCAGAACCATCTTTTTCTTATGGAATACATTTTCTTTCAAGTAAGTGCCTCACAAGACCATAACTCTTCAAATAAATTTTCTATTTAATAAATAATAATAATAAAAAATCTAACTGCTTTCTAACCAATCAACGTTGCTCTGCTGGGAAATGTAAGCTTTTGAAATCTTTTTTTTTTTTTGAAGTGTTCACAGAATGAGGCTGGGGAGGGCCAGCTCTGAGCTTTGGCTTTTTCTTACAGTTACAGGTAACACTGTAGAGTTAAGCCAAGAACTAGTGTTTTCTGAGCTTCCCAAGTCCATGTCACAGAATCTAACAGCAGGTCAAGTTTCCCAGTTGTGCTTTAGGGATCTTAAAGTCTCTGCCTTTCCACATCCCCTGGTGCAGAACTGGAAGTGCTTATTTTGAAGCTTTGACTTCTACCTTTTAAGCCTTAAGGACTGAGAAGGAACTAAGGACCTATATCTGCTGTGAAGGCAAAAGAAAAGCTCATAGGTGAATGAGAGGTGAAAATATGTATTTCTATTTGTAACTTTTCATGTGAAAGGGATGTTAGGCATTGAAATAGGCTGCCCAGGGAAGTGATTGAATCACCATCCCTGAAGGTCTTTGAAATACATTGAGATTTAGAGCTTAGTGATATGGTTTAGTGGAAGACTTGTTAGTGTTAGGTCAGAGGTTGGACTAGATGACCTTGGAGATCTCTTCCAACCCAGATGACTCTGTAATAACATACTTCATTGATTTATATTTGTTTTCTACAAGGGGAAGGGATGACACAGAAAATCAGTTTTCATCAAGAAAGCTTCCTCCTGGTCAATTCTCTTGTACGTTGGTATCACTGTCTGTAGCTGGAGGTTGTCTTGATGCTGTCAGTGATTAAAGGTGGAAGATATCTCTGTTAGGAGACTTTTCAATCTGCTTCTCATGCCTATGTTAAGTAGCTGAATAAAAAAATAAAATAAACACAGTCCACAAAACCACAACCACCATCTTAGGATGTTAAATGGAAAAGTTAAACAGAAAAATGGGATTTTGTAGTTTTCCTGGTATAAGAGCTCAACTTTGCATAAGCTTTAGTAACAGATCTGCCAAATCAGCATGTCAAACTGGGTTACCTTCTGTTACCTGATACTGTTACCTTTTTGTTTTTCAGATTATCAGGGGAAAAGCATCCACTATTTTTTTTATTTAATGCTTTCAGATTGATGAAGGCTTTTAGGTATCTAAGTAATCTCCAAGTCAGTAAATCCAAGATGAAAATAAGTGATTTCAGAATTCAGCTTGTCTTCTAAACATTTTGAATCCTCATGGAATGCAGAACTTCTCCGGGAGTTTTAGGTAGTATTACTGTATTTGGAGTTAGCTGCTGAAGACTGAAATACCCAAAAGTCTGCATGTTGAGGTGGGACCTAGGCTTCACAAAATAAAATTCTGTGAGGAAACATAGGTCATAACCTGGACTTCTGGGCTACAGGGGCCTATATCTTACTGCTGAAGACATGCAGTTCAGATTCCTGTAACAAAACTGCATGTCTAATACAACTGTCTCTCAGGACACACAATCCTTGTAGTGCTTGGGATGGTGTATGGCATTAAGAACTTTGATGGTATCTAACCCACCTTTCTCTTTTTCCATAGGAAAAAGCTAATCATTAGGCTTAGAGTATTGGAGTCATTCAGCTGGGTACTAAAGCAGCTGTATCTTGGGTTAAATATTTCATCAGAGAATACAATTGTGCATTTGAGTTTACAGAAATTTCTATTTCAATAAACACTTCTGTACTTAATGTAAAGCTTTCACTGAAGTAGACTAAGACCAGTTTGAGATACAACACTGCCAACTGTTTCTTTTGTCAAAAGATAAACTATGAAGTTCAGATCTTACAAGTGAAGAGTTTTATCTCAGCTAAAATGGAATAAAAGGAGATATACATCTAGACCATAGGGCTTTCTTCATTTTCTTTGGTCTGTCTTAAGACTTTTTTTTTGATGAAGGCTCTGTTCTTTTAGAACCAACAAATCATGTTTTCAATCAGCTAGTCTGTTCAGCTGTACTGTTGTATAGGAAAGGAAACACTGAGGGAAAAGAATGCCCAGAAGGGATCTTCTTACAGCACAATGTCTCAGTCTTTTATCTTTATGAGATAAATATCTTTAGGGTGTGCATAAACCTCAAGCTACTTTTGCTAAGATGCAAGCATGTCTTAGATGATCTGCAAGATTGTAGAAGCTTTAAACAAATGCTTCTTTTGCTTAAAAGTTTTATGAATTTGCAACACTACACCTTTGCCTTGCATGTTTTCTGTGTTAAACAAAAGAATAATTACTCCTCTGGCTCTGCCTCTGTGGAAAATGCCATCTAGCTGCTTTTGCTCCAACGCTCAAAGTGCCTTCCCTATTTACAGTGAGCTGGTATCCTATATGGTGGTAGATTATTTTCCACATTTAGGAGTGGTTAGATTTGGAAGAACATGTTCTTACCCTGTAGCATTAAAGCTAATAACAAAATAGTGAGCAATATGCATGCTGTTGAAGGATAAGACGTGAATCCTCATGTAAATGACAGCATCCATTAAGGGTTAATCCATTCAGTGTGAGACATACATATCGCTTAGCTACAATCTAGTCTCAAAGAGTCAAAAATGGTGCTGAAGTGGTATGTAAGATTTGTGCTGGCCCTCTGCCTGGAGGTAAATTTCCATTTAATTGTCAAATTTGCTTAATTGGTAGGTCAACAAACATGGGTCTGATTTCATTATATTTGCTGTCAAAATGCCAGAAGGAGATAATTTGACAGTGAAATATGAGGAAAATTAAAGGAAGCCCTCAAAATAAACTCTTGTCCTGTGAAACTCCTTTTTCATGAAGAATTTTCTGTTTTTTTTTTGATTTTTTTTTCTCTGAACAGTTTCATACTGCAAGAGCTGTTACTTTTTTTAAAAAATGAATATATATATGACATTATCACCTCTGTGAAAAATGTTGGTTTTAAATAGAACTGTTACAAAGTAGGTAGGCAGTTAGGTTTTAACGTATGTGAGAAGTAACCCACATTTAGCAGAAAAAATTCATAATGAGAAAACACTTCTGTACACATGGTAAAACTTCTTTAATATAAAATGCTTTACAAGAACAAACTACAACTTAAGCCGGCACATATTTCTTCCATAACTCCAAAATAATTTCCCAAGGCAGCAATTTATGTTGCTTGTTTAAAATGCAGCATGAATGATTATGAGGTGACAAAGACTAACGAGACTTCATTGTTACTCAATTGGGACTTATAAGATTGTGCATTATGTGAAAGACTACTTAAAGAAAATACTATTCAAGAAAATGGGAAAAAATCAACACGGTAAAGCTCATTAATTTTAAATCTGAATTAGCTATTAATTTGCATGGTTCTGCTTTCCAAGTTGTAAGAAAAAATGCTGTTATCTTGTTAATAAAACTGTTGGAATGATAAAATGGAAAGTTGAATTTATTTTGGCAAGAAATAATTATTTTTACTTTCAGTTACTGCTGAGAATAGCACAGTTTCCACAGTGGAAAAGCTTATTGCAATTGTATAAAATTATTTTTTCCCCTCATTTATTTCTTTAAAATATTTCATGATTCTGAAAGCCCAGAATGTTTTTCCATCCACAAATACTTTATATGGTGATTTTTGCTGTTTTTTCTCAATTTCTGAATTACAATTTTACTAATGCTACGTAACACAATGTTAGCATTTTAAAAAACTTTTTTTTTTAAGGATGTTTCCCATGGATTTATTATGATTTTTTCTTAATTCTTTCTAACAACTTGGCAACCTGACATTGAAACCTATTTTTTTAAACAGATTTTTTTCCTCAACAGTAATAAATCAAAATTTGATGGATTGTTAGCTCTTAAGTGTAAAGACGTTGATACAAAAAAAAAAAAAAGAACAATGTGTCTCAAGATGATTGCTGATAATTTCTACTTTGCCTAATGTTCTAAAGTATAGGTAACTTTTCCTCATTGTTATCTAATTCTTTAAGGTTAATTTAAAAATGGAATAAGGTAAGTTGAAATTCTTCTGCCACATGATGATCCATCAGGAAGCAACTCAAAAAAAAAAAAACCATATTTTTTCTTCTAATAACTTTACTGGTTATTTCGGTACAAAATGCTACTCACTATAGGATGCAAAAGACCATTGTCCTTTAATAGCTCAGAAAATAGTTTGAAAGAAACTTAATTTGAAGTACAAATAATGTAACATTGTCCAGAGAAATTGGGGGGGAGGGGAATGGAGTGTTAGAGGGGAGGAGGTGGAGAATGGAGATTAAGAACTGTTACACAGAAAATATATTATAGGCAAAAGGGAACATACCTAGTGTTTGCCTGGCTCACCCTTGTGAACAACTTTCCTAAGGCTGATGATGCTACTTATGAGTATGATGGGTGTGAGGGGTGTCACAGCAACTGCAGGTTGATGGTGTGGGGTGGGAGAAGAGCTGTCCCTTCTCCTTGCTCTCAGTTGCTTGTGTTTGTTTCCTCATCCCAGCAAGTGCCCTTCTCCCTGGTTTCCAGGTGAGGTCTGCAAGCTGCACCGGCACCTTGCGGGTGCTATGGGGCTGTGTTGATTCCCCAGGGTTGGCCTGGAGGGCATGAGGCCTTCGCTGCCCTCTGCTCTGCTGGAGCCAGTGCCCACAGTGGTCACTTGCCCACTTTAGCAGTTATTGCAGCTAAAGCCAGAGCAAGACCATGCCAACCCAGTGATCTGGTCCTGTTGGGTCTGTGCAATGTCTACTAGCAATGACAAAAAATGTACTTACTGGGCTACAGCTGACTGAAGTCCTACCGCTTGGACTATTTCTATGAGATGTGAGAGCTATGTTCAACCTCTAGCTTTAAATCTGTCTCCATACAAAGTGTTTTGTGTTCTGTTTTCTGAGTGTGTGCTATTGTTTCTATTTCTCTGAGAGATGAGGTATGGTCTGTTTTTAGGTGTTAATGTTGTTATAAGAATGGCAAATGTATATTCTGATGTTAGTGGCTTGTCATATGAATTATACCAATGACAAGGTATAAAAAAAAAATCATAAAAATCACAACCCCCAAAACGATGTTGGTGTTGACTGAGAGAAAATTGGATTTGGGGGGAGAGAAGCTTATATTTAATGAAACACTTTCTCTAAATATCATTTTGAACAAAACCACTAGGGAAGAGGAAAAAGAGAACTTCAACACTACAGAATGTTATTTCATATATATGCTTTTTTTTTTTTTTTTTACATTAAGGCCAAAATGTTTTGTTCTGAAAACTTGTCCTAATGACTATTCATTTTAATTCACTTTTCCTCTGTGTTACAAAATAACTCCTCTTTTCAGTATAGTCTGAGTTGTCCCCAGTGGATTCCTTGTAGAGGATACTTTGAATCCTGAAAACTCTTCAGTTTTCAAAGTCCATTTTTCTGTATCCCAGTTCTTTATGTATTTCATTCTTATGCAGTACTAATAGTCTTTAACTAGAAAATATGTAGTGTAAACTTCTCAGAGAACAATCCTATAATATAATTTGTTTAAAAATATATATATAAATACAACTCTATGAAAAACAATTTTCAAAGCTTTTGGTATGAACAGCTTTTGAAGTGTACTTGGAATCTTCTATTCTGGCAATTTGCAATCACTTTCAGTATACTACACTTGTCTTACAAGGCAATTTTAAACTTCAAGAGCACTAAGCACGAAGAAAAAATATTGTGTGTTCTGCATTTAGAAATAGATTGTACTGGTTAGATCTGAATATTGTCTGGAAACAGAGTTCTTTAACTCCAACATACACAGTTGTTGCTAACAGTGATCAGATGTACTTTGTTTTGGTTAGCTCAATTTTAGAATTGTTCTGTATTCTGTTACTACAAAAAGCAATACATAAAACCTAGTGACAGGACACAAAATCTGAGGATGTAGACAAACACATAAGTAAACTCTCTCTCACACTTTATCAGTGATATTTATTGTAGGATTTTTTACCCTTTCCTGCAATTAAGATTAATATATATATTAATAATATATAAAATATATATATCTTTGTTTCTGTAACCACTTAAAAGTGCCATCAAATACTTATAATTGTTGTATTATAAGTAAAATGTATTTGTGTGAGTATACACGTAGTTTCCACTGTACAGGAATCAGACTTTCTGAAGAGCCTGCTATGTACTGTACTGTATTTATTGTTCCTTCAATCCTTTAATAAAAAGTTGTTGTTTTTTTTTTTTTTTTGGTAGAGGATATTGGAAAAAGACGTAGAAGTTGGTTTGCTGCCATTGGATGTCTGGTTTTATTATTTATTTTAAGTCTACGATGCTCAAAACTCTCTTTTTGGTCATTTTTGTGACCTGTTTCTGACATCTTGAATGGTGGTTAAAGACAGGGAAATGTCTTTGAAAGAGATAATCTTACCAGCCTCTGCAGGTAGGTGTGGAGCATGACAGCCTGCTCAATGCCTGCTCACCTTTCCTGGGATAATAAATCTTGCACTTTCCTGACTGGACTTTGGGCTTACAGTCCATCTGTTCATTTCACCCTCTTCCTGTCTTGGAAGCTGAATCGTGGCAACATTTCCAAGTCGAGGACAAGTAGTGGTGAGATTACCTTCTTCAGCATCTACAAAATTCAGCAGAAAGTGAAGATTTACTTTCTGTCTGAAGCAGCAGAGAATCACATCTCTTGTTTTCCAGTCAAGTATGTTAACTGGCAGTTATGGATGGGCTTCAGTAGCAGAAATGTGTCTTCTGTTCAATCTGTCAATGCACAGCAAATAATTAATTTACAATATGAAAAAGAGCAGATGAGATGGTATGACTTGATAGACTAGCAATTGTCTGCAAGCTGGGGTCCTGAGTTTCAGCTGGTGCTTCGAGAAGCAAGTATTATATTCAGTTATTTTTTAATGCAAAAGACACCACTTGGATAAAAGCCTTTTAAAAAGGTGAATCTTTGACTTCAGATTCCCTCAAAATTGTTTGGTTTTAACTTGTTTGTAACTGTTAACCTGTCAGTGAATGTGGTTTGGCTTTAAAAATAAACCATAGGACACAGAACTAAGTGTTTCTTCATCACCTAGGGAAACTAATAATCTGAAGAGAATGGAAAAAATTTAGAGGTACTTCATGCTGTACAAAGTAGGTGAGGTTGGTATACTAATAGGAGAAGGGAGGGTAACAGATCAGGAAATCCACCTTTCACAATTGGTGCCAATGCCTACAGAAAGTAATGCCCATATCTCTCAGCTCCTTCAACATGCTGGAACAGCAGGATGTCACTGACTTGCTAATCCGTACTGTGGACACTGAGGTCCCAGTCATGCACCTGTAACAACTTGTCTCATTCTGTAGTCATTTCCAGTCTCTCTTAATCAACTGTGACTGTGGAATAAGGTTAGACATGACTTTCCTGGCATGCGAAGATTGTGGAAACTTTGATGCATTCATCCATCTGCCATTCTCATCTAATTCTCATGTGGGATGCTCATGATGGCTGAAGTGAACACTTGATCTCTTTATTGAGTGGGAAGTGAATTTTGCTGAAAGAAGGGTATTTATCTAATGTCACTTTTGTTTTTATGACTTTAGCAGGCTCATATAAGACATCTGTCCTTTCAGAGAGCTTGTCTAAAAATGGTACAGTTTTGCTGTTAGTCACTTTTTCATCTGTTTCACAGACTTCTGAAGTACTTTCCACTCAGCAAAGGGAGAAAGGTTTCATGCTTGCTCATGTGGTAACTTTTTAAAGGCTGTTTTTTGAAGAAACCATGGCAGAATGAAAATTCTTAAGGTCAAGAAGAAAAAAAAAGTACTTGTTAAAATAATTGTGGAAGTAAAAGCAGCAAGAAACTACAGTTCAAATATCAGAGCATGGAACTAAAAAACATGGTTCACCAAGAAATTGCCATAGGAGGTAATGTTTGTTAGGTGGCTGCTGAAGTCCAGAAGTTCCCACGTTTCTTTACCAGAGCACTTGCAGTATTTACACTGAGTAAAGCTATTAAAAAAAAAAAAAAAAAGACTATGAAATAGTTAGCTGAACAGATCCTAGTAGCATCTACTACCAGGGAGATGAAAATAATTCTGAAGATGTCCATATAGTTCTTAAATATTTGCCGTGAACTCTGTGCACACACTAAAAAGGATGGTATTTAAATTTGCACAGTTCCAAATTAGATAGGAAAATAAATGTTTAATAGTCTCTATTTTTTTTTTTGTGACAAAGGCAGATCTTTAAAAAATATGAATGGATGTATGTAGAAGTTCTATATGTGTATATTTTTAATAAAACCTTTTTCATTAGGAAAATTTCATCACTGGCTGTGGAATCTGTACCACTGCTTAGTAAACATATTTGCTAATAAAATTACACATTATGTTCTAATCAAAATTTCTTATTCTCTGTTGGAAAAGGCTCTTTGAGCCTTTCAGGCTCAAATATTGAGGCTGAACAGATTAACACGATTTCATGTCTGTCTCCCTCTCTAGCTCCTGTCAAGATGAACTGTTATTTATTAATAGTGTATATTTGTGTAAGTACATATTTAAAAAAAAAAAAAACTTGTAATTTCAGGTTTTGAAAATGGTGCTTAAGCCATTGAATTAAATCAACATAATAACCAATAAATTTCTAAGCAAAACCAATATAATCATAAACACTTCGTGTTTTGGGGGGGAAAAAAAAGTGGTGGTAATGATGTCATAATGATTTTTCATGTACTTTTATGCTGACAAAAAGCAGATAGTAAGAGTAGTTTTGTTTTTACTTAAGTAACCTCTAGATATTGTAATGTATTTTACAATTGCATAAAGTTCATTCCTATTAAGGCTAAATAAAATTGTCATCAATGTCATAATTTCAAATGCTTTAGACACACCATTATGTTTAGTTACTACAGGAAAAACAAAAGGTTTTATTTCTGATAGATATTAACCATTAGTTCTATGAAACTGCCATCACAGTTGTTTGGCATATTAGTAACACTTTATTTTAATCATTTTAATAGCACTGATTGTAATAAACTAATTTGGGATTCATGTAGAACTAACATTTATTTCCATAAAGTGTTTCACAGTAATTGAACATTAGCTCAGTTATGAATGCTGGATTGCTGCCAGAGTGTTTCTTTCTTGTTTTTCTTCTGTTTTCTTGCTGTTGATTTTTGTAAACCCATCTTCCTGCTTCATTACCAATGAGATCATTAAATTGAAAGCTGGATTCTTAGCTAGCATAAATTGGACCTCAATGGTAGTATTCTGATTAATGCTGAAAATCTGGGTCTGTTGTTGTTCTTGCATTTTAGTAAACCATGGACTTTTAATTTTGGATTCTTTTATGACTAAGTCAATTTTTTATATTTTTGTAGACATGCCAATGGTGCATCTTCCCACATATGAGTCAGAAAAAGAAAACAAATGTTTACTTTCAAGTGGGTCTGTTCTAGGTTATGGTTGATCTTACTGGAAATATCCAGAGGATCTGAAGTTATTTGTAAGACTCACACTCAAATTTCTATTCATGTATGGTATTATTTCAGTAATAGCATTACCGTATTATGGTAATTTATTTAACAGTTGTTGAGACCCTCTTTGTCCTTCTGTTTAGAAGAAAAGTATCAGGACATTCTAACTTTGACTAAATGTTCTTATTACTATTGAATCAAATTTTAAACTGTGGGGAAGAACTGTATGGTTTCTGATACACATTATCAACAAATTTAAACATAAGATGTTTATGACTCTGGATAAACTCTTGCAAATAGCTTTCAGGGGATCTGAAACATTTTCAGTAATCTGTTATGCAATTGTGATTAATGCAGGCTTCTGAGAACACCTGAATTGAAAAATGGGTGACATTTTTCAATTTCATACTAGTCTTCATGTGTAAGTAATCTACTTGGGTCTGTTATATGCAATGAACATACTGTTGGTTGTTACATAGAGGTCATTAAAAAGGCATGTTTTTGCTCTGTCAAAGTAGTTATACATAGAGACACTGTAAAAATAAAATATTCCTCTTTTTTTGAGATAGAAAATAAAACACAGATCTTGTGAACAGATGAGTAATAATCTCTGTAACAATTGTTTATATTCTACATTTCTGAAAACAACAAAAAATGGGAGGGTAGGAGGAGGTGAAAACATCAGTTATCTACATTAATAAAACCACGTACACTTTGAGACTTACTATGAAAATACCATAGCAATTAAATTAAAAATGTGAAAACAGTGCTATAGGTTCTGAAATAAGCAAAGTGACTGTGAGTACCATCAGGCAAACAAAAGACTTCACTTTTGTATCCACCAAGGTCAGAATGAGCTGACCTGAACAGAAAACAAGTTGCATCCTACTTAGGATTCTTGTGCAAAACTATTTTAATAGTACCAATGCAGTAAAAAACATTATGTATGACACAATACAAGATTTCTGGTAAGCTGTTGTGGTAAGTTTCAAAGCTTTTCATTTGTTTAGAGATGAATTATTTAGCAAACATTGTCACTAGAACTAATGAGATTTATTGAATTGCAGGTTCACGCTAGCTGCCTGAATATAGCCCGCTTCCATGGTTCATCTGCCACCACCTACAAAAATGTTAGAAGCTTTTAAATATTCTTGAAGTTCATCTAGAATATTTCACAACATACTTGAACTGACAAGTTGTGATAGACTTTACAGATGAACCAGGGGCAGCCTTGGTTTGCAACTTTAAGTTCTGGAGTCTCCCAGTTACTGAAGAAGAGAAAAATTAATTTGCTCTTGGGTGTCAGCTACCTACCTCTCATAAAAATGAGTTTCATCTGCAATGTTTATTTAAAAAATAGCAACACTAAGCAGTCTATACTGCTGATTTTTTTTCTCTTAAACCAAAAAGCAGAGATTGAAACAGTTGGATTAATCAAACTTGGATTAAAATAGCTGCAAATTTATTTTGTAGCTTTGTTTTTTTTTATTAGATGGCTTTACCCTGTACCTCAGAAAATGGAGCAAAAGAAAATAACTTTCTATTAGAGTAAAAATTATAATTCTCAATGTTTGCAACTGTGTTTTGAGTCCTAAGGAGATTTTTTTTTACCACTAAAAATAACTGCCATAGTCAAATAAGAGATACGCCAATGAAAGTAAAGCAACTATTAATAGTTTGAATAAGTCAATAAGCTTGAAAGCGTACTATTTTCAAAATTTATGTAATAGTCATTACCAAAATCACAAAATGGCCAGCATGAAAGGCAATTTACTAGTACCAATGACATTTTTGACCGAAATGAAAAAATCACACACACACACACACATTTTATATATATATAAGGTTTATGGCCTTAGATTAAACTTCCAAAACAGCAAATCAACACCAAAAATTACATGAGTTAATAGTAGTGTATCTATCTCTTTGTTACAGTCATGATGTTTATAATCTGGAAGCCTTTTGTTTTTTGTTTTACTGCTGTTATATTAGTGTGCCTGCATGTTTGTTAGTTCTTTGGTTTGGAGAAAGTGTTTTGAAGTGTTGTCCGCTGCCTGTCCCAATTTAGTTTTCATTATTTGGTCCGAAAAGCAGGTTTTGTTTCATACCGAGTGTGTGAGATTATTTATTTTATAGGATGTCAGAGCTCACCAAATGCTCTCCTATTTGTAATGGAAATATGAGGGTGCAAACCGTTTGCTCCTTCAGACTGCCTTGAGCCAAGTGTGTGTTTGGACTGCGTGGTGCACAGCACATGTGTTTGTGTAATCTAAAGTGAAACTCTGAAACTTTCAAAGTGAGGGTGGCAATGTAGTGTGCTCAGCACCATCTGCTTTGATCTACTTTGATCTACTGATCTCCTGTTCTGCTGAATTGCAAATGTCAGCACAGCCTTTGTTAATAAAAAGGTTGAAAGTAGAATGATAAAAGTGATTAGTGCTACTGGAGTGAAAGGCTTGTGGGGTCTTTTATTAAGACTGAATAATATAACCCCACTGAGTACTAATGGAGGGGAGAGCCCACACACAACTGAGGCAAATGCTGCAAAGGAAAGGAAAAATCATGTCATGTAAAAAGCACAGGCAACTGAGGAAAGAAAAAGCCATTTAATATTAGAATCAATGGTAACAATCTGGCCATGTGTTTTACTAACATGCATAATAAATTCCCAGAGTTAATCTGGTCTAGATCATAAAAAATATAAAGCAAATTGGTACTTTTAAACGGCATGATCTGGGTTGTTGTATTTCTGTATAGTCTGACAGTCACAGCTAGGGTTAAAAATGTCTGATACTGACTGAATTGATGCATTGGTGAGACCTCACATATCTTCACATTAGTTAAACTTTTTAAATCTGATCACAGTTCTTAACCTTTTAATATTATATTATAGGAAAAATTAAAATGTTCTAGAGGTTTAAGATTGTAAAGCTCCTATCCCATAAAGATGACAACATAAAAAGCAATTAGAAAACTGTCAAATGAATGTCTTCTAAAGCTTTGATGCACTTAAAAGAACTAATTACAAAGAAAACTCCAGTGCTGAGTGTAATGATTAGCAATATGCAAATCACTAGAAATACAGGCAGGCAAAGGTCTACAGAGACCAGAAGTTTGCCAAATGACTTGTAAATGTAGTTTATGATGGTTTAATAAGGTATGTGACTGTTTTTCTGGAGCTAATCTGGAGAGTGGTCATTATGAAAAGGGCAAGGGGAAACATTAATGTTCACTACATCAGGATGAAGGCTACCCTTTTTTGCTTCGGCTATTTCATGCTCCACAGTGTAAAAGAGCCTCTTAGCGGTAAGATACCATTTCTACCTGGGGTTTATAAGAGTATTACATATAATTTTGAATTTATGATCTGCCTATGTCTGCAGAAAATAATTAAAAGTTGCAAAGAAATTCTCTACATCAAAAAATGCAATGATCTTTAAATCCTGCTGCTGCAAGTGGGCACCATTAAATGTATCTGCACAGTGTTATGTTATACTAAAACATTTAAAGAAAAGGCAAAATCCAAATGTTCCACTTTCTGTAAAAACACAAATACAGAATAGGATGTGTTTTTATAGTTCATGTTGAATCTTGGTATTTGTCTCAGCTTGGGATAAGGTTTAGTAGGAACTTACTTAAAACACTGGGTTTTGATGTTTTGCTGAGAGGCGTTAGCTTGAGTTACCTGCTTAAGAGCCAGAGATGATTCTCAGTAAACTACAGCACGCTAATCTTATAAAAGCAAATCAAAGTTGTTGGTGAGGTATTTTTTTCCCCACTTTATGCTGGTTTGCTTTCAAAATGGCCTGCCTGCCTTCAAGCTCAGAAAGCTCAACAACCATGTAGTTCTACGAAACTCAGAGAACTTCAGTATTTAGACATACATCTGAAGCAGCAATACAAACACTGGAAAAATACTTAGTACTTTCACTCTGTGAGTAAAACATGTATGATGCATTGTTGTTTTGAAGTAGCTATTATGTAAAAAATAAGAATACTTGTTCTTGATGTAAGCCTTGTTTTTGATTTTTTTTTTTTTTAACAGAAAGTGCTAAACTACATTGTTGATTGAAAAAAGGGATAATTTACTCCCCTTTCTTCTTTCCTGAGATAAATAAGCTAATAACAGTGTCAAAGGAATAAAGGCCAAGTACATAAATAGCTGGCATGTTCTTTTTATGTGATAAACATGTAATCATTTTCTGTTGTGGCCTTTTTTAAATACTTGAGTTAGAAGAGAGGCATATCTCCGTTGCATAATGAAAACTTTAGCCAGATAAATGTATACACAATTTCAGTACAGCAGTTTTTAGGCATACTAGTTCCTACATGTTCAGAGTCTTTCCAAAATGATGTAATGAACTGGTAATTCTTCTGTGAAGTTGGTTTATTGTCACTTGCTTCCCAGAATGTGGAATTGGACTTGAATTCCTATACAGTTTCTCTTCAGCAAGAAGAGAAACAAGATGGAGGACTAGTCTCTTAAAAGTTACTCCTAATTTTTTACTATTGAAATTGGGGGAGTATTGTCCTTTTCTTTTGTATATTTAACTCTCTACATCAGTGAAGTAATAGCATTACAGTTCATAAATTCTCATCAGTCATTAAAGCAAAAGATGAAAAATATGGGTCACTTGTTATCTTAATTAACACATACCTGATGTTTTCAAAATGAAGTGTCAAGAAGTAAAGGGCAAGTTTGTGTTCAATTAATGTATTCACAATATTTCTCCCATAACACCTCCTAATCCCCTTTAGAAATTCTGTGTTCATCTGGGGAAGAAACAATTTTCCCTGATAAATATGCAATGTGCTTTTTTGCATATGGGGTCCTATTTAGGGTCCTATTCTGTATCCCTTGTAAAGTCTAAACATTCTTAATTTAGTGTAAAACAGATCTTTCTACATTTGAGAAAGGGAGGCATGTTTTACTTTCTGAATACTATTTAACCTGGTCAAATACATTCTGCAAGATGAATTGTATTATTTTTCAGAATCAAAAACAGCACTGGTAACCAAAATGTATCTAGAGATACATGTAATATTTTTCTAGAAAACATTTTATACAATTAATATAACAAGATCCATAATTTCATGTTCAAATCATAGTTCATAATGGCTACCATACAATGCTATTCTTTGCAAAATAAAAGCACATTACTGATATAATGATTCCTTAGATTAAAAAAATATTTTTGTGTGCAAATTATTAATCTGTGCTTTGGCAGCTGTCATAAGAACTGTAGCACATTGCAGCTGGCTGCTTGGAAAGTAAATCACCATGGGTAAACCCTTATTGCATATGGTGGTCTTCTCTATGGGTATGTGAGATACCTGAATGGAAATCATGGTATCTTTGCTTTCTTCTTGCCTTCATTAGATCAAGATTCCTATTCATATACTTGCAACACTTGTTTTGTATTGTCTTGTATTTTTCATCTCTCTTCTTTTTCTTACCTGTATTGACTGATGTTCCTTCAGACCTGTAATTGTGTTTTTGGCATCAGCTGTTAGGCATTTAGACTCCAGATCTGAATTATGAGCTAAAAGTATACTTTATTTTATAGTATGTTATGCTCTTCTCACCCTCACCTTGTTGTTGGAGTCACTAATGAATTGAATAATTGTACCTAATCCAAACTGATCAATTTGCATTTGACATAAATGGGAAGACAGCCAATTGCACTTTCAAAGAATGTCCTTACCCTTAACTGTTTGAAGAAGCCTACATTGCATGCTTTCTGTCCTCACTCCACACTCCTTTTTTCAGCTAATTTTCAGCTAATGTCTTTAACAGACCTTAAAAGACTTGTGTTCATGTACCTCCATAATCCCTGTTAAAAAGGCACAGAATCATTAGGGTTGGAAAAGCCCTTTAAGGTCATCTGGTCCAATCATCACCCTACTACCACTGTCACCCTCTAAACCATGTCCCTAAGCACCAAGTCCAACCTTTCCTTGAACACCCCCAGGGATTGTGACTCCACCACTTCCCTGGGCAACCTGTTCCAATGTCTGACTGTTCTTTCTGAGAAGAAAAGGTTCCTAATTTCCAACCTAAACCTCCCCTGGTGCGATATAAACAACACATACTTCAGCATTGTTAAACATACAAATTTAAAACACACAAACAAAACAATGATTTTTCTAAAGCCTAGAAGAAGCCTATATTTCCAAGGGAAATATACTCACAATAATAAAGTTTACTGGTGTCAGTACCAAGCCATAAAATATATGCTATTTCCAGAATAAAATGTCATAAAGCACTATATTTACATGACTAATACTAGTTTATTGGACAAAATATAGCATGTGTAACTGTGACATGCAAATAAGTTATTTACAAACATCCCTGGCACTCAGGATCTTCTATCTGTGAACAAACGGTTTCAAAAAGGAAAGTGATCCTGGGCAGTAGTCTGACCAAGGGACTTAAAGAAGTTGTTGGCAAGTTCCTCTTAAGCCAGTTTGTGCCTGCATATTTTTTCAGAATTGTGCATGTGTTGAGAAAGGAGTTAAAACTGAAGCAGGGGGGTCTTGTTTGGCACTGACCCTGAGCATGGTACAGGGCCCAAGACAGATAGTGTACAAAAGCTGTAACAGGAAGCTATAGGGTGAGTGTCTCAAAGGAGCTGACACGCTGGGCAGAAACAGCGGGTGATGGTGACACAGCTGAGGGTAGGAACAAGTTCAGCGACATCAGCCCCACAGGAGCACCAATAGGCCTGCTGCATCCTAGGAGCTGGCTCTGAGCTCTGGGTACTAACACTGCCTGGCTCTGAGAAAGCCTGTGGAGTGGCCTGCTCAGCAACGTGCAGCCACCACACTTCTTCCGCCTGCCTTCTGCTGACAGGGGTTGGTGTGTGTGAGGAGTGGGACATTTCCTGCATAATGGCCACTTGTGCCCCACCATCAGCCCCTCTGCTGGTGCTCAGGGCCACAGCCCTGTGCCAGCATGTCTCCTCAGGGGATCCCTGCAAATCCTGGGGCCAAGACAGCGCTGCTCCTGCTGCTTGCTGTGCCAGCACTGTGGAGGCAGCCATGGGCTGCTGAGTGATGTGGTGTTTCCTGTGAGGGCTGTGGTGGCTAAACATGGGTGCTTGAAAGTCAACGAAAGCTGTCATTGAGTCAGAAAAATACAACGGTAGGTGGGTTAGAAGAGCCTACAGAGGGGAGAGGGAAAGGTGATGGAGGCGACAGCTAGTGACAAAGGTTTCACCAGATTGTAGGAGAGCATTTTGTCTGTCTAATCGAGCACAGAAAGGCAGTGCTATGGCATATGTCCTTTTTGTGAAAGAAAAATGAGGGACTTCGGTGACCCTCCTCCTTCCCCTCATGCCCAATAACTTCAGTCCTTAGATGTGTGCTCCCAGTTACCTCAATACTGTGTATGGGGGCACTGGGATACTTCTCAAGTTGGGATACAATCTCAAGTTGCACACAAAATTCTTCCAAACTAGCCTACCACAAATTTCATGAGAGATGCATGTCTGCAGTAGAGAAGGGGTGTGTGTTTGGAGTGAGATGGATAAAATTCCCAAGGATGGTAATTATTACAAGGGCTTTATTACCTAGCTTCAAAACAAGATCTGGAAATTAAGCATTCAGTGTTGAGGTGGTATAAAACACTATTCTGTGGTAAAGAAGTAAAATATTATTCTGTACTAAATAAAGTAGAATGGGCTACTTGGGACCTCCACAAACTGTTCAAAGCTTTCAGGAGCAATTTTTAGTTGCTTGAAGTCATTATGCTTTTGAAGAGAAAGAAGGGTTGCTTTTAGTTTTTACTTGAACTGCAGTGAGCAGCTAATTCCACCTAGTTAGAAGTGGCAAATTCATTTATGAATTTTGCAACCCTAATTAGTATTTTAAAAAGCTTCCTTTTTGTAATCCCTATGCATTTAAATTTCATTAAATATAAACGAAACTAAGATTATAAGAATTGTTAGTTTACACATAAAGGAATTGATCATTTATAGTAATTAGCTGGAGCAAGAAAACATCTTTCTTTTTTAAAGTCACCTGGAATAAATGATTAAAAAGTGATGGAGCAAATTTAAATTTGAAACTTTTCAGTGATGTAGTTGTTCTTGAAGATGGGAGCTAAATCAAACCACTTTGGATTTTTGTCAAATTTCACCAGAGTTCGGTAGCAGTTTATGATGAACTTTGAAGTACTTATTAAACTTGGCCTGAGTGTTGCTGTTTACTGAGACAGTATTTAGGAGTGAAGCATATTGTCCCAGAACACTGACTGGAATATGGCAGATCAAGGAATTTGATCACTGTTTTTCTGAATATTTTGTTATATGTGTTTGGTCTTGCTGAAATGTGATATCCACTACAATAATCTGCACGGTAAACTTCTGTTGTAATGAAATGAGTAATATTTTTGGTATTAGATGTGTTTTTAATTCAATAATACAGTTTTCCCTCTGTCTCAAGCAATGTGTGCTCAAATATTCATTTTTAAGTGCTTATGTACATAGTCTGTTTAAGGAGCTTAACCTCAGCTTTTCTTGGGACACATGTAAGAACCAGCTGTAGTCTTGCTATGATGCCTACGGTAAGTTTGAGTCATACTTCTATCAGAGCAGGGAGAATGTATATAGAGGAAACGTATAGCTATGTCTAAGTGCATGCATTATTAATACTAGTCATCTAAGAAAAGTGATTTTTTTCTTTCTTTTAGATGCCAATCTGTTTATTAATGGTCAAAGGTCATTTGAAAATACTGAGCTTCCTTGACTGTTTAAGTAACTGACTTGAAGTTAGTCAAGAGCATTGCTTTGTTTCCAGTTCATGCTGACCCTTTTTCCTTTTGCAGTCTGAACATGACTGAGGTAAACTGAAGATTGACTTTCCAGTTGTTGTCTATTATACCTCTAACAAGAGAGGGATACAAGGCTTCTGTGTTGCTACAGAAATTCTGGCACTGAAGAAAAGAGGTATGAGATGTTGAATCTTGACCCTGAGGTATCATCAAAATAGCTGTTGTGGTATACATAGCAAAGGTTTATACCTGACCTTAATTATGCTTGAAAAGTTAGAAGTGGTTTTGCCAAATCTGACTATTGTTATATGGAGGTTGATGAGGATTCAGGAAGAGAATGCTGTGCAATACTGCAGAATTGTTCCATGTTGTTAACATTTTTATATTTAAAAAAAATAATGAAAGCTTTTGGTTTGAGAGAAGTCTTAAGGAAAGTTGAACAACTTTCCCTCCCCTGTTCCAACTCAGTTAATTGTTCCTGACTATAGGACTTCCTAAGAAGCTTTCTTGCATAGTGCAGAGGGCTAGTATCTGAACTAGCATTACAGTGAAACAGATCAGCTTTGACACCACTTATGTAGTTTCCTTATGCTTGAATTTGAGTACATGTAAGTGTGTTACTGTCCCTTGATTTCTTTTGATTTTTATCTGATATTTTGGAGTATATAGAAAGAGAAGGAGCTCCTTTGTGGTATCATAGCAGTTAGATGCTCGTGTTCAATTCCCTGTATAATTAAATTGACTCTTTAATTGGAATTTAGCTAATATGTCTGGTCATAGCAAACAAGTTTTTACTATTTTCTTTTCCCTTCTTCCTTTGCCTGCATAGCTGTGTATTGGAGTTTGTAACTAAAATTAGGCGGATTGCGTGTAACTCTGTATATAGCAGATATTTTTCTATCAGCAGTTGTCCAAGCAGGGTACCAAAAAGCTTAAAATAGCTTTGGAAAGAAGAAGTGAATTACAAAAAAAAAAAGTGCCAAAGTAATCTCTTACAGCTTTAAGTCAAAATAAGTAAGTGACTATAAGCAATTAGCATTGATTTTAAATTCCGTAATAGACAGCAATAGTTATAACTTAAAAGGTAGGCTTAAAATTTAAGGGCTTGAGATCAGGAGTTTGCTGCACCGGATCTTGTTTTCTTGTGTGACAATTGCTTCTGTTTTACAAATTATTACCTCAGTGCTGTACTCACACACACGCATGCATGCTGTTTATTGACCTAGGGTAGCTTTGGAAATGTTACTTTGGAAACATGTTGGAGTGGAAAATCTCATCTTAATATTAATAAAATACTTTTAATTGGAATTGGTTGCTTTTGTGGAATTTAGCTAAGATATACTGAAGATGCATACTGAGAAAAGACTCCATTGCAAATTTAGTTTCTGTCCAAGAATAAAGGAATTCAGAAATTCAGAAATAAAGGCACAAATGCTTTTTAGTGCCTTTTAGGACCTACATCATTCATCTTTATCCTTTTTTCCATTTATATTGAAGTACTTCCAAACTATGTGAAGGCATCTCTACTGGCACACGCAGGAGCTCTGAAAGGTACTTTAGGCCAACAAGAAAAGAGTATGGAGAAGATCAGTAAAGTGACAGATGAAGTAATGACAGGACTAACTTGTTTCTTTTGATTTGGAATACAACAGCATAAAAAAAGAGTTCTCTAGCTGTTTATTCTACATTCTTTCTAACCAAGTTATGTATCTTTTTAGGCCAAGTGTCCGTGGGCTTTCTTTAGTAATTGCTTCTTTTTTTCTTTTTGTCATTGAATAATAGCTTAATTACCATACTAAATCTCCATCCTAACTGCTCCATAAACAAATTAGACCTCTCCTTATGCATTTTTTTCTTTGTTTCATCCCTTTTGTCCATATTTCTTAATTTTTGAATAATATAATTTTGTGCTATGAACAGGTCAGTCCCATTTTAATTTGACATTAGTCCCTTTGTGTTCTGCCTCATTTCTCCCATGCATAATGAAGTGTTTGTCACCTGCACAAGGGAGAGGGCCTTAATGAATTGCACAGGGTGTGCTCTAATTGACAGTAATACATTCTGTATTTTTTAATTAAATCTGTAGAACTCCCTCATCTAAGGTGGATAATTGTTTCCTGAATTATGCCCTTCTATTTTTATCAGATTCCCTAATCTTAAAATTTAAAGTCATTGTCATTTGCATGACAATGAATGCATCTTCTTTAATCAGCATATAATATTCACAGTTGTCTCTACTGCTTCAGAAATAACGGACTGATGTAAAAATAATAATAATAATAAAATAGAGGGCATAATATAGACCCAGAAATGATTTCAGAAAATGTCCAAATGATTGATCAAAGCACAGATGAAATTTTTCATTGTATTTTCAACTTGAAAAGGCATTAAAAGTATAACCTTGGCCTATTTCATTCATAATTTCAAGGTAGGTTAAATCATCAGTGTGCAGAGGGTCACTAAGAGTTCAGGAATAAACTAAATCCCATATAAGTCCTTTGGGCCTGATTCAGTGCTCTTTGAAGTCAATGGGATATTTTTCTTTGAGTTAGCACAAATAATAGTAATTAATAATCTCACTTTGAGAATTTCCTAAGTGAAACAAACAATGGAATATGTTTAGAAAATTTCAGTGTGGCTGGTTTGAGTGATGAAACAGTACTCACTAGAGGGTGAGGTTGGCCATTTATATTCTGTTGTTGGGAAGTGTGAAACAGGAGTGCATCAGTTTTCTACCAGACCCCGGCACTCCCCATATCACATCACAGAATGTGATCCCCATATCATATCACAGAAATGATTTCAAAGCCTCTTTGGCACAGTTCTTGGCTGGAAGGTCAGCTGTCATCCTTGATTTTGAAAGGCTGTCACCTGTAAAAACCCTCATGACTATTGAAGGCTGGAGCAAGCTCTTAAGAGCCTTTTTTTTTTTTTGTCTTCAGTGTATGTTTCTAATCATTGTAGTAATTGCTTGCTAAAGGAGAACTAGCTAAGATGCCACTGAGTGCGATTCCAATTTGAACCAGCTGTGGGATCTTATAGAAGCCAATTAATTGTGAGTTTTTATAATTCTGAAAGACAAGGGGTAATTTACAAACAGGTGAGAATTCCTTCCTAAATGTGTGTGCATGCATATCCACGTGAATGCGTATCCATGCAAACATGCATTATGTTTGCTTATGTCTATATATTTACCTAAAAAAAAAAAAATAAAGAAGTAAATCTAACATATTAACTCATGAAGGAGTTGGTGAAAAATTAATTGCAAACTCTCAGCCTGGCCTTGCTTTTTATTTATATAAAGCTCTGAAAGAAAATTTAAACATATTAATGTTGATAACATAGACCCAATACATCCCTTTTTAACATCACAAGACAATTTATTAAGCTTCCATTGATCTGGTAGTTTTAAATTAATACAAATTACTCAAATGATAAATCACCTGGAGTTATGCAATGTAATGAATGTTTACATTTAAGTCTTCTCACTTCAAGAGCAGTGCAATAAAATACACAATTCAGTGGTATTGTTAGATGGGATTAAGCAAAACATTGATATGTTTCTTTAGTGTCATCCTTTAGCATTTGACTATTTGTACCCAATATTGATCCTAGCTGAGGCATGGATATTAGCCAACCCATGAATTCTTACATTTCACTATTCCACCAAAATATGCATTTCAAGCTATTGAGTCAAATGGTGTATGTATATATTTATTCTATGCTAGTGGATTCAACTTAGATTTTGCATATACGAGTGTTTCTATAGTAACTGATGCACTTCAAAGGAGGCTATAGCAGTTTTTTTTTTTTTTTTTTTAAATGTAGAATGCACAAAAAAATATGGGATAATGTGAGAACATTATAAAATTTTAGACAATTTCAGGAAGCTTCATGTTTGTAAAGAACTCACAGATGACAAGCATGCCTCTGCAAATATACTTCTGTTATCTGGAACTGTGACCAGTTTGGAGGGAAAATAGAGACAAAAAATGAATGAAATGTAAATGATGTATTTAGAATAGAGTTCCTTAACTTTCCTTGTGTGTGAACACACACACACACAAATCCAGTGTTTGATAGAAATTTGATTGTTCTTTTTATTTTGATGGGGAATATTTATCAGATGGGGGATGGAGCTCTGGAAGAGAGAGCAGGACTTACATCTACATAACAGATTGGCTTAGCCACTTTTCTCATAATAGGTTAAGCCTGAAGGCTAGGGAGACTCAATCTAATGGACTGATTTTTGAGGCATCCATTCTAAGTTTTTATTCCTATGTTCTAACCACTGTATTGCTGGATTTTCATGGTACTTGAATGTTTTTTTCTTTTAAATTAAGAATTTGAAAGCTCTTATTTTCATTCCTGCATAGAACAAGAAGTTGTATAAAACTTGAATTATTTTGTTAAGCAAGATATTTGTTTCTTCAGTTCTAAGTGAACCACTGTTTTTATTTTGCAGTGCTTAATTGACTCTATCACAGTTTAGGGCGTTGACATTCTGTTGTGTGATTGTTTCTGTATCTGACCGTGTGTTTGTAGAGAGGTGCCACCTAAAACTTTCTCCCATTGAATTCTCCAGTAAAATCATTTAATTATTGAATTTAGTTATAGAATTGACTTGTTTAGGGTAGCTTCCCTCATATATCTGAGTGCTAACCACTTCCTCTCTGAGGAATTTCTAGGAAGTCAATTTCAGTGTCCTCTTTTAGGGATATCTAAATATCACATAAAGAATATTGTTCAGTGAGGGTGAAAATGATGAAGGCTGAGTTTTTGGCATCAAAATTAGCTTGTTACATCAGATAACAAAGTTTGCTCTATTAGCCTAAAAAGTAAGTCTTCTAAATCACAGGTTGTTTTGCTAACTGTAGTTATAAGTATTAAACATGCTGACAGTACTGTAGAAATGCTATTTATGCTATTTGTTAATGACATAACACCACCCCCATCCACACACCCCTGTATGGAAAACATTAATGTGATATCAACAGTATCTAATCAATATAGCTGGTAAGAAGCAGAAAAAAGGCTAGATAAATAACATGTAACTACAAAATGGAAAGTACTTCAAATCTATTACAAAACGTTTATCTTTATTTGTGCAAACTTCTGTTTAACTTTGTCTAAAGTGTTAATTGTGTCCACATAAGAAAAAGCCATTTTATTTAACTAGATTCGCAGGTGAATACTCCATTTGTGTACCTATTAAGAGTGCTTAAAAGTTACAGAGTGCCCTTTGCTTAAGGATAAGACCTTGTAACAAAACCTTACAGTCATAAAAATTAAAAAGAAAAAAAAAGGGGGGGGGGAGGGGAATGGGACATGTTTTATAATGATCCAAGTATCTGTTTAGATTGAAATGCCCACACAAGCCAGCAATCCAGTAGTTAATAGTCAAATAATATTTGTTTAGTTAGAGAGAGAGTTCTAATTGTGAAGCCAACTTTTAGATCCAGTTAAATGGCTTCATGGAAAATAGATGCAATTGCAGAGACATTAGTCATAATATCAGCAATACATATATGATCTGATGCTGTTGAACAAGTAATTGAATTTTAGGGACTTCATTTTTTAATTTTGTTCCAAGACTGGCACTTGACCAACCAAATAAGATTACTCTAAACTTTGTAATTTACGTGTTATACTTTACTGTTCAGAAAAGTAAACTTTACTAGTGTTGGCAATCTGCTCATGAAATTCTGTTTGATCAGAAATTCTGTTCTTCACAAGGACTTACCACTGCTCTGGAGTTTCTCTAGATGGAGCTGCCTTATGCTTCAGTGGGTATGTGATTAGCACACCCACATTCTTGTAACTACTGTATAGTTTCTCAAATTGAGAGACTGATCTTTTCCATGTTTAGATCCTTCAGGAAAACCTTATGAAGAATTTTAGGACTACGATACTGTGAAAACTGACAAAGATTGAAGCGCCTAATGGGAAGGATTTAGAAGGTTCAGCTATATCAAGAAAACACATATCTATATATTTGTCTAATTGTATGTGAAAGTTATTTGAATCCCAATTGCTTTTCCTAATTAAGGATATGATGCTAGACTGTGTTCGTAAAGAACAGCTCTACTTTGACATAGCAACATATAAAAAATAAGGTAGACTTCTGTCCTTTTTCCAGTGATATTATTGCACTTTTATACTTTGAAGAGACTTGCTAGAAGGGCAGAGTGATGCTTTAGTTGTGATATTCTTCCTCATGAGGCTCATGGAGGCTCATAAGGCCCAGTCAAGATAATTCTGAAAAATCACTTTTTTTTTTTGTTATAATCTTGATGACGTTCCTTAAGCAGAAGGTTGATGTGACATACTCTGTAAGACTTGTGTACATTTATATAGGAAATAGAAGGGAATGGAAAAAGACAATAAATACCACCTATCAGGAATGTTTAATATCAGTTCATGTGTCCTGTTTATTCCATAAACAAATTGTCCAAAATCCATAAGATGAGACTTTTCTGTCTTGAAAGTTCAAGACTTTCTTTTGCTTTGGATGCCCTTAGAGCTCTTCATATTCACAAGGCAATCAGATCACACCAAGCAAGTCCAATACAGAAAAAGTAAGTTTGTCAGTAGTGCAGAGATTATTTCTCACACTTGTCTTCATGTGATGTTATTTTCTGAGAATAAGTAGATTTTATGTTATGCAGAAGTTCATCTGACAGAAGTTCAGTCTTTAAAATGCTTTGTCAAGTTTGTCTATTTACCTATTTTATTGATTTACTGGTAGCATAGGTAAATAAAATGCATTGGTGATGAAACTAGGAAGGCAAGGTTTTTAAATTGAATATGCCTGCTTTTTTTTTTCTTCCCAGAATTTCCTTATCAGAAACTTGAGCTAGTATATACAACCTTCAGACAGCATTCTTGCCAGATCTCTTAATTGCAATTATATATCAGATATTTTTGAACTAAAGTTTACTTTGAGCACAAGTGTATTGTTACCTCTGTGTTTTTCTTGACTTATTTCAGCAAACTACAAAAGCAATTTATAATATCTTTCACTTTAAGCTTTCTCAAAATTTACCCACTCATTTTCCATTTCTGCCTCATTAATTTTTGGCATATGTTTTTAAATCCAAACCCAAAAATACATTGGATCCTGGAGAGCTATTGCCCATTTCCTTTATTTCTGTAATGGTGGTGAGTTCTCATAAAAAAAAAAAAAAAAAAAAAAAAAAAAAAGATCAGTATGAGTTTCGAATAGCTGATTGAGCGATGATATTTAGAAACAACGGCTAAATAATAGACAAATTGACCATTAATAGCACATAACTTACTGTATTCATTTTGAGCTTGCAATTTTTTATTTAGTATTCATAACTCAGATCATTCAGGTATCTAGGTTATTTAACTGTAATTGAGTGTAAGGTGGTCTTTAGGGAAGACATTTATAAATATTTGTAACTGATGTATGCTTTCTACTCAGGCCTCTGTAGAATTATGTAGGGTTGTTATTTTAATCAAAGGAAATCTTTGAAGATGAAGAGATAATTCTGACTTAAACTGTGATGACTTATGCACACATATGCAGATTTTTCAGCTTCTTTTTAATGCTGCTTTTGATTTTTCCACGTTTGAAAAATACAACAAATTAACTTTGTCATGCTTTAAAATGCTGGAAAATCATTTATCATTGGTTAAAGTGTAGTTACAAATATCTTGAGAACAGCGGTGGTTCTTCTCATACATACTCTCAGTTAAATTAGGTCTTTCTATTTTGCATTTAATATTGCAGGAAAAATTCTAGGCCAAATATTCTTGAAGATGAAAGAAGAAAGATTGTGTTCTGCTACTTAAATACCTAGAACTGCAGGGAGGCACTCTGGGAGCTTGTACAACCTAGGCTGTCTTGCCATAATATTGCAGAGACTGTTGCAACACTGGCTTCTGTTGGACAGCATGTTCATGTCACTTGTGTGTTGTGTTTTGTGTTGTTTTTTTTTTGTTTGTTTGTTTGTTTGTTTTTCCCCACTGCACCCTACTTTCTTCTTCTTTACCCCAAAAAATCAAATTAAAGATATTATAGAGCAGGTGAACTGCAGCTGGCTATGGTGTACCACAGGAGGAACTCTAAGATGCTTGTTCAAAACAGCTTTATGATTTTTGAATATGAGCCTGCACATACTCAGAATATAGTGAGAATTTCTGTTTACACTGTAGTCCTCTATGGTGGTTACATGATAACACCAATGCTTGCATTATGCTGAAATCCTGTGGTTTCTGGCTGGCCATCACAATGAGTTCTGCTGAACTTTACAGACAGGTTAATATATTTTGTTGTTTAATTCCTTTTGAACAAGTCTTAATTTAGCTATCTAATTGCATAGATTAAAAAATAATCATTTTAATTCTTCAAATAGCCCAGCATTCTGTATTGAAAACAGTTCTGAAAATCTTTGTCCTGTGTTCTTTGGAGAGGGAAAGAATGTAGACTAAAAGAGTTTAAGAAAAAAAAAAATGTTGAAAAGAGGTATGCTTTGCTCTGGGAATACTTGAGGAGGTGAACACTTAAAGGAATTCTCAAAAATAGATTATGCTAGGCTGAGTAAGGGATTTTGGACAGTTAAAAAAAAAAAAAAATGTTTTTGTGGGGGCAGGGAGATTTATCAGAGTTACCCATCTGTGTATAGGTGTGTGCATACATATACATGGCTTTTATAATGGACGGTTGGTTGGTTCCAGTGCATTCCAGTCTGAAGGGGGCTACATGTGCGTCCTTCAGTCTGAGGGTATGTACCTAGTTGTTTCAAATCCCAGATAGACACCAGTGACCATCAGATCTGGGAGGCCTTTTTCTCAGTCTCTTGCTGGAGATTCATCCGAAATAGGTTATACTCTTATAGTAACCTCAGTCACCTCAGATGCAGCAGGGATTTGGGTGATACATGTAGTAACTTGGTAGTTTGTTATTAGTTTTATTATGAGTTCTGTATTCATTCTTTATTCTGTCTAGTTAGGAATTTGGGAAATCCTTCTATTAAGCTCAGATTTTGGAATTTTGCAGTGTTATTTCTTACCCATATATAGCTCAAGATATAGTAACCTTTTCTAGAAAACAAATGATTATGTCTAGTGAATAAGGAACACTAGTTGTTAGATTCTGTTTGCAGACATTTTGGGGTTCTATAGTGGTTTGCTAAAGTTATGAGAACTTTCTGAATGTTATATGTAACAAGGGCATTATGTCTGGTTTCTTCAGCATACAAGACTGCTCTGATCTTCCGAAAGAAATGGATCACTGGACCTCTTCTTGCACTCATTGGAATAGTGCTGCTTCTATCTTTAAATGGTGTGACCCATGACCCTAGTTATAGAGTCTCACTCTTTCTTTTAAGAACTTCTTTTTATTTCAGTCACTTTTAGCTCTTCATTTCTTGTATTTCAGTGGAGGGGCACAGCTGATTGATTTGGTGTAATACATGACCTCCTGCCCTCTGGGAAGTCAGTGAATTCTTCGTTGTTGAAGCTTTTCTAAGAGATATTTCCAGGGCTCATTTTAAATCTAAATTTGATTCTGCTAGCAGACATTTCTGCGTGACAGTTTCATTTACTTCACATGCTAATCTGTCAGATAACATGGCATCTCTCACTGCCACCAAATTCACAGTATTCATTTATTAGCTTTACATTGCAACAAATGCAAAAATAGGTTCACCTTAATGCTGAACCTTGCCATTACATTTCAGACTCTGTACAACTACTGATGGTTTGAGGTTATAGTGCTTTTAAGAGGTCTGTAATCTCTGGAAGTAGTTATGTAGAGACTGAAGAACAATTTGGTTAGATGCTCTCAAACATTTAAAATGATCTTCTGTTTTTGTGCCATGCATAACGTGATTTGCATGAAAACAACACCTGCATATCTTTGTGAGCAGTTTTTTAGAGTTTACACATCATTCTTCCTATGCTGCATTGAAAACAATATTCAGTGATTTCACAGCAGTCCTGAGAATAGCAGATTTGATGTCTGTTGTTCTTCAGGCGTGTTATTGAAGTTCTAGGTTTGATTGCCATCAAGCATTTGATAGGAAAGCATTTTTAAATGAGTCAAATATCCAAATTAATCAGGCATTTCTTATTGACCCATTTTTTTTTTTCTTGGGGAGGGAGGTGGAATAACAAAATTATTTCCATTTAGGGTGCTGTACCTCTCCCATAAATATATGAAGAGGTACTGTTTCTACAACACAGAGTTGCTTTAAGTGAGCTTTGTGGATTGGGTCCCTCGATGTTGCACATCACTGATGTTTTGCAAGTTGAAATGTTCCTATATAAGGGTGGTATTTGGTGAAAAATGTGCTACATCTCAAGAGATCAGCCCTGTTATTAGGTTGGATGGGAATGTGAGGTGTTTAAACTCTGCTTCAAAGAGCAGTTCAATGGATCGTGTAAATATTTTCCTTTTTCAAAGACAGGAGACCAAGTCACAAGAGACACAAATTTCCTGTTGCCATGCATTAAGCCACTAGTTGACCTAGTTCAAAATTTAAACCTCTTCATCCCAAATGAGTGTCCCACTGACTATTCCGCTGTCTCATTATGCAGCATCAGGCAGAAGAATCGTACTATAAATTTCCATTTGGAACATAAGTTGGCTAAATAAACAATTATAAATTTAAGAAAAACATGCCTTTCGTTTCACTCAGAAGTTGACTAGTAGAATGTGCAAGTTGTTGAATAAAAGTGATGGAGAAGTGGTTAATATTGATAACTATTTGGCTGCTGCTACCTGAGACGTTCAGATGCCTCTTAGCAATGCAGATGCTGGGAACCAATTTGAAATTAATATTGCTATAATTAAATGACTTTAAATGTATTGTTTATTTCTTGCCAGGATTGTGCATGGTTCCAAAGAGAACATAATTTAATGACACATCTGTAGAATTTTTGCTTTTACAAATTAGTAAAATAACACTGAAATGCAACTCCTTCTGTTATTATTTTCTTTCTACCAGACCTAGTGAATATTTGGCATTGTTGTTCTTGTGTAGGAGCTGTTTGTTTGGGATTCAGAAGTGTTTGGAATTGTGGCATTTGGGTGGAAGAACCAAGGCATTTTAAGAAAGATGTTTTTTTCTTTACAGTTGACACACTGTCTTCTGTTGCCACTATAAGTTATTAATATTTTAGGTTTTGGGGGTTGTGTGTTTGTGCACATGTGGCTTAATGCTGGTACTTGTTCCAGAGTTTCTCTGCAAACTCACAATATATGAAAGCGTTTCTGGTTCCTGTTTTAGGTACGTGTATGTTGATGATGAAATTAAGTGTAAGAATACAGAATTTGTACTCCATTATGATCTCCAGTATCTTCATCTAGTACTAGTTCTTAATTCATGGAGCTAGAGAGCAGAAGTGTAAGGGAGAATGCAGACACTTAGTGAAGACATTATGTTGCTGACTGCCATATGTATATAATATATAATATATAATTCTTCTGTCCTCTTTCTTACCTATGATTTTAGCACTGTATGAGGAGTAAGACATCAGCTAAGGCTATAACCATCACACCGTGCAGCGGGAGACACTTGCTGAATATTATATTTTTGTATAGACAGTGTTCCTGTTGAAATTCCTAAATTATAAAACAACAAATGGAAGAGCTGAGGAAGGAAGAGGGATGTTAGTCATTGACATCAGTAGAGTGGGATCTGATAGCAAAAGGCTTTATGAAAAACAGTCATGTAGTAGTTTTCAAAATGTGAAAACATTTTATGACATGATACTGGGCAGATATGACCCAAATAGGTAGAGCACAGACATATAGTTGTCTATCATCAAGATGTTTCACAAAAATGAAAACTAATCCAGTCTACTAGCTACAAAATAGTAGACAATAGCGATGTCCAAGACCTTGGTACCTAATGAAAAGCATGATCCCCTTCACAAACAGTAGCTCTCCGTGGTAGGTGGCCATTAAATGCTACTACTACCTGTCCAAAAATATTTTTAAGAGCTTAGTTACAAAATATGAAGGCAACAAATTTTAAAAGCTTTGCGGACGAGTGTTTGGCTAATCTACCAGGCAATCTGAGACTTAATCAGTCTTGCATATTCCAGCTATTTACATGCATGCAAAGTAAAATTAGACCCCATTGGATAGCCTGATGGTACCAATTAAACCCAATTTAAGAATAAAGTAATATATATTTTTTATGAATGTGAAATAGCAAACTAGAAGTGTAAAAAACCAAACCAAAACAACAACAACAACAAAAAAAAAACACCAAAACATTCTCATGTGTTATGTTTTATTAGTTTATTCTCTATATGCAGACAATTTTCTTTCCAAGTTGCAAGTTGGCATCTTAATTTAGAATTTAGATCCTGAGAACATGATGAACTTGATATCACATTTTTAATTTCACAGTAATCTTTATTTCTGTAATAGTAGTAGCTGTCTCCTTTATTTGAAAAGCTGTTTCAATTGTGGAGGCACAAGTATTTCAGTCATCATCATGTAGGCTGACTGGGAGGGCTGATTTGCTTGAAAGTCACTTGCCTTGTTTTGTTGGTGGTGCTTTTCTTGTTTTTTTTTAAGAGACACGGCCTGTTTTTCAGACAGATAAATTTCCCTCCCTTCCTCTTTCTTTCCCTCTCTCTCTTTCAGTCTCTCTCTCTTTTATTTATTTATTTTTTTTTACTTGATTAATGGATATATTGGCACAATAAAAGGGCTTGGATGGGGTGTTAGAAGATAGGCAGACAAGGGTTGTGTTGCTTTGGCTGCCAGTGCCTTACTGTGCTCATAGAGGAGGCAACAAGAAATCAGTTGTCTGCAATGCTTTAAAAGTGCTACTGAGTGGTGGTAGCTGCTTTTTCTTACAGCGATGAATTGTTGAGAGATTTTTACTTTCCATGGAGCTTTGCTTTTCCACTCCTTCATTTTTACTAGATCTACAGCTAAAATCTAAATTCCACTATTAGTTGCGTGATTATTGTGGCATTTAAGAGTTTAAAAATGTGAATATTCTCCTTTTGCTTGCAGCCATTATTGGAAAATGGAAATACTAAATGCTAATATAATCTGAAAATTCTGCTCTGGTGAAAAGTCTCACATTATACCATTATGATACTTCAAAGATTTAATGTGATAGAAGCCTAATTTTATATCATACAAATGCTGTAATTTAAAATTGTTATTCTTGTATTGCTTTACGCTTATATGCATGAATACATTGGTATAAAAGTGAACTTGAAAATGTGTTCTCTGTTGTGCTGTGTATGAGGAGGTCATTAAAAGCATGGATGGAAAAAACACATAACTCTAGTTTCCCCACTGTTTTTGTATCTGTGTGGTTTCACTATCTTATTTTCCAATCTACATCAATATGGCTTATGAATAAGGTGTAAATCAGGCCTTCTTTGTGTGTATATTAGCTGAGTCTGGAGTACTTGCCACATGTTAGCAATAGTAGTTATGGGATACAACTGTTAGCTGACCTGATATTATGCCTAGAAACATTCAGTGATGCCTGTAGGTATTCTGTTAGAAATAAAAGTTTAGAAAACTTCCAAAGTTACTGGATGCTTCAGCAACAGAAGTAGAAATGCAGTTCAGCTTCCTAACTGCCCTCTCTAGACCATGCCACCAACAAGAACAGTAGGCTTGTACATGTTGTAGAACAGGAAAGTGATTAAAGTAATGAAGCATAACATAGTCTCTCTCTTGTAACATACATTACATATGGTATGGAAATCAGATGAATTTTGTGCAGCTCATCTTAAAGAAAGCTAAGTCATGTCTCAATGGGAAATTAATTGGGACATTAAAAACATGTATAAACATCGTCTGAGTTAATTCTCACTGCATAATCCAAGGCCAGCTGCACTGTCCCAGTCCTGTAACGTATGTAACTTTGGGTTACATACATTCTCCTATTCATCTAGCTGGCTTTCCATTAGTGTCTTTGAAGTGTTCAATGGTAAATTCTATGGACAGTAAGAATTAAGTTTTAGTATATTTGCAAACACATACCAGTCAGTGCACAACATTCCACTGTGACAAAAGGCTTCTGAATTTCATGCTATTCCAGTGGATTCTAGTCTTGTTTGACATGAAGACTATGAAGTACCATGATTTTGTTAGCCCCCTTGTTTTGCTTTGCTTTGTAATCCTCCTGAATGGTGAAGGACAGCATATTTGTTCCAAAACCTCTAATTTATCTTTTTAAATAATAAAAATGTTTGTATTCATTTATGTGGATTTCATGTTATTACATCTGATGAGTTTATATCCTCTTGGGAGAATTAATAATGCCAGCAAACACTGTTCAATTTTGTAATTTGCAGATCAAATGAAGGGAAGGTGATGCTAATTGAACATAAAGGATACTGATGTGTTCGCAGTCAAAATTGTTTTGAAAATAATATAAAAACTGGCATATGCCTAGCTATACAAGTGCAGAACATCCTTTATCTTAAGTTGCATAACATTGTTTAACAAAATCTGTTTGCAGTTTTGTAAGTAAGTGTCAGATCTGGTAACGTTTCCACACGTTTTTCCTCTGTCTCCAGGGAGATAATAATTATGTCTTAACATTTAGGAAACACCTACTACTTTGTCAGCTTCCATTTGTTTATACAGAGTTGTACATTACTTTTGCACCACAGATTCCAGTGGTTTTGTTTTTTGAAATAATAAGCACTTCTAAAATCATGCCCTGTGGTGTGAAAGCACAGAAAGAAAAACATTGAGAATCATAGGGCATGATTCTCAATATGTAGCAGAAAATAATGTCCTTAAACTTCATTTTTGAAACTTTTTTTTTTTTTTCCCCAAACCGGCAAGCAAAAGAATAAATAACCAAGGAGTTCTCTATAATTTTTGGCATTAGTTCTAGATAATGTCGAGGTAAAGGGAGGTACAAGGGTCTGAAGCTCTAGGAGCTTTGAACAAATTTGGTCAGCTGCCCTTGGCCCCAGGGTGCCTGCAGCCTTTGCTGCAGCTGCCCCTTAGTTAGGGAGGGGGAAGCACCCTTTCACCTGCAGCTGGTGCACAGCTCCTGGAGTGTAAATGCTACATGCAGCAGTTCATGCAAGGATGCAAAGAACCAGACCAGCCAGAGGTGTTCTCAGTTATTGCGGCAGCACACAAGTTGCCCAGCAGGTGTTGGAGCAGCTTTCCCTGCCAGGATGACTAGGTAAAATGTGGGACTGCTGCTGAATGGGACAGGGACCCTTGTGACTCAGAACATGGAAAAGGTAGAGGTACTGAACGCCTTCTTCACCTTAGTTTTTATTGGCAAGGCTGACCTTCAGGAATCTTGCCTCAACAGCGATAAAAGGGGAGTGTCTGCTCTATACCTAGTGATCCTGCACTGGTAAAGTAAAATGCAGTCACTTGCAAGCCTTCCTTTACAACCGATTCCTCAAACACTAAACACTGTTTTGCTGTTATTTATATATACTCTTTTTCCTCAAGCTATGCAGAATTTTTGTGAACATTTTTAGCTGGATTTCTGTTTACATAATCTTTAGCAATCAAGCCTTAAAGTATCTAAGTGAAAACAAAATAATTTATGAGCAGATATTGTGAAAAGTGTGAAGAAAATAATTCATCAGAGTTTTGCAACCTCAGAATTCATTCTCAAGACAAGCATAGATGATGACTAGTTTCTAGTTAATACACAGTTCTCTAGCAATAGTATTTTTCCTTTCCAGTATTCAGTACTGATAAAATAATAGAATCCCCAAGGCACAGTATTGTCTAACTCCTTTAAAGTGAATGTGTGCAGCTATGTCTTGCTCAATCTCTACTCCTGAGTTGTAGGAATAGTCTGGTAGTTTGGTTAAGATATACTCTACCTATTTAATTTTCAATTGCAAACTTCTAAAATTGGAATTAAAGATGGATATAGTAAAAATTAAATAAAAAGAATCTATGTTGATAATAGGTGAAAGTCCTATAGAGCAAAGTAAAGAAAAACATGAAGGATTAGTTTCAGAATTTTACATCTCATTTGAAATTTTCAATGTTGTAAGAGTTTTACCCCTTTCTAAAATAATTGTTTAATCCTGAGAAGTGTTAGGCCAATAGCAGAAGTTCATACCTTCTCTACATAAGCAGCAGTCTGGCATATGAATAGACTTCTCATCTGCTCCATGGTTGTGTTCGTTACAGGGATGTGTTCTCATCTTTTGGAAGCTACAGAAATCACTACATGGGTGTTAGATTCTTACATGTACATAACCTCTTAGGTTTAACTGTGCAATCATGGCTTTGAGTTGATGGTATGTTTTATCAGTGCATAAACAGGTATTTGTTTATATTTTCTTTGTCTAATTATTTTTGTTTTTGGAAAAAGAAAAAAGTCAACTGCAACAACATCTTGTTTTTAATCTCAGCAGTTGTCACAGGTGTGGGATAACAATAAAAATATTGCATTTTACATCACTCTGCGCTCTGCTAGAGAGCTCTACTGAGACTTAATCTACATGCAACATCTCTGCAGCATGTAAAGGCTTTAATAAGAGAAAGTCAATGAGCCTCATGTACCCTTTATAAAACATGACATAAGGCAATATAATTAAAACTAAACTTATTTCCTGTGGTGAAATTAACTTACAGAAATGAAGGTGTTTATTTATTAAATAGGATCTCTGGAGCTCTTGCCTTATTCTTACCCCTCCTGGGAAGGTTTTGATTGTTTGCTTCCTTTCTCTTGCCTGCTTGCTGTGTAATTTAAAACTGATATCTTCCTTTGGGAAACAAAATTTGATCAGAGAACGGCCTGCATCACAAACTAAACAAATTACGAGTGTTTTACTCACTTTTCTTTCCCTATTTGTTTTTTCTTCCCCTAACTATAAGAAGAAAAAAAGGTGTGTGGTGGTATTAAAAACATAGTAGTACAAAGCAATTTATTTATTTATTTATTTTTTTTTTCAGTAACAAGGAGAGCCTTTCCTTTCAGGGTAGGTAAATGCAGGTGTTCTTTTATTATCGTTTTCTTTTGGTAGCAAAAGAAGACAGGTGTCTGCCTTTTATTTTCTTCAGTCTTTTTGTTTCTTTGTTTTGTTTCCCATGATCAAATCTTTTGATTTTCATTGTTTTTCTTCTAGAAAATGAACTGGCTGAGTACAGCTGATTTATATTTTAGAACACATAATTTACAGAAGAACTAAATAGTTACATGAACTCATTGCTGATAAATTACTTTAAAATGACCAGCGGTGCTTTTACAATGAAATTTTTACAAATTTTAAAATACTAAGCAAAACTGCACAGTGTTGTTTCTTTTGTTAAGAAAAGTGAGTATCAGTGAGTGGCTAAAAGAATTATGACCAAAATCAAAGAAGTATGTTATTATTTATTTTTTTCTTTGTGTGTTATAGTTTTTGTTGAGACTTCTGCAAACAGAAGTTTTCTCTTAATGTAAAAGCACATTCCCTTATGGACAAAATCAAATCTTCAAGCTCATATGCTTCAGTTGAATGAGTTTGAACCTGGATCTTATATAGATCTGATCTGCATGGTTTGTATTTCTACAGTAATACAGGTGGAAGAATAGTTAGTCTTTTTAAAAGAATAATTTAATGAAGTGTATTTTCATAACACCACAAGCATAGGCAGAAAGTTTAGGTCTGGCAGTCTTTATAGAGAAGTAGTAACTTGTGACTTTTGTTAAGTAAAAAAAAATAAAAATAAATATTTTGCACGCCTATAATAGTGTGTATATAGAATTAAGTTTTTAGTGAAATCATCATTTCTTCCTGTATGTTGTAGAGCTGAGAATAGTTAACTGATGCCACTGAGGTTTCATATTCTAATTGGAAAGAGAATTTTTTCTCTTTTTTTCTAGCAATAGTTGTTGAAATTGTGCTTGAAAATTCACTAAATGAAAATAAGTAGCCAGCACTTCATCACCCTAACAGTGGAGCTTTTTAGAACTCTAATATTTAGAAACATCAATATTTAGTTTATCAAAGTTTAGAAGACTTTGAGGCAGGATCTTACTGAAAGAGCTCATATTTCAGGTAAAAGGGAGCTAGTAGTGTAGTTCACTAAACAGAAAGAAAGTTAAGAGAAAGCTGAATTTCATATTACAGAAATGGCAGGGCAACTTTTTGGATGTTCTTCAATTATTAATGTGAAAATTGTGTTGGAATTATGTTATTCCATTTGTTCTCACACTGCACATAATAGGAACAAATTGATAACTAAACATACAAAGATTTTGCATTTCTCTAGATCAAGTAATTTTTCATATTTTTTTTTAGCATATATGAAATGATTGGGTTTATTAACATACAATTTCCTGAAATTAAGCAGTATGTGATTCTGAAATGCTGCTATAAAGATTTTGTTCCACAGGGTAGTGCATCAGATGAGTCACAAAGCAGAAGACTAACTGTTACCCAAAATAAACAGATCTTTTATTAAAAGGTGATTTGGTTTTACCATAGTTGTGAGTTGATCAAGAAACAAACAATTTGGATTGACCTTTATAGGAACTATCAAGGGGTACCAACGTGACAGTAAAAGTTGTCCCAGTGGAAGTTAAAAAGTGTCCTTAGCCTTTAAAAAACAAACAGAACTCTGCATGTATATATGTGTGTGTGTGTGTGTATTTTCCTGAGGCTCTTGTGTTATTTTACTGTTTTAACTTGTCTTTTTTCACCTAACTTTGCAAAGTGGCAGGGAAACGGGCATTAAAAGGATTCATAAATTGATCGAAAGTCCTTCTGGAAAAGTATTGTATAAAAGAGAGCTGAAGAATAAATATATTTTGTTTCATAAGAACTGGTTTTGATTCTTCTCATCTTATCAACTTTAATACCTTTATTTTGAATTTTTTTCTCATGTCCTGGAGTAACACAAATTTTCCATAGGCTTGTGGCTGCCTTACTATGCACTTTTCAACTTCTGTGGATGTGTAATTGCTAAAGAAGTTATTTTTTCTCCTTGTGTAATATGCCATTGGTGTTATAAAGTGTGTTCTCTCATTTTAAAACAATTAGTCCTAAGAAATGTAATTGAATGAAATTATATTCATGAGGGAGGTAAACACCAGGGAAGGAGAAGAGCTACTTAAAATAAAGGACAATATTGGTTCATGAACTAATGGATGTAAGCTGGCTGTGAATAAATTCAAGCAGGAAAATCAAAGAAGGTTTCTAATTGTTAGAGCAGTTAGGTTCTGAATGGTTTTTCAACCAAAGCAGAAACATAATCACTCAGGAAGGGGTTTGATTACCTTATGAAAAGGATTATGTTACACAGTGATTGTTATAGCTTGGGACTGGACTGAAAGTGGTGATCCCCTCCTGTCCTGGAATCGAAGTGCATACTTTGAGACTTGTTTACAGTATTGATTCTGTTTTTTACCAAGCCAGAAATTTCTTCTTATATGTCCTGATGGATGCATAAGTCTCGTTCACATTGATTTTAACCACAAGGTCAGCCCTCATAGCTGTATGCAGTTTGATGTGTTAATTCTCAGGGGTCAACCTGGAGTCTCTCAATTCCTTGTATGAAAGGATGGCAAGTTAGATACAAGGACAGTTAGATGGAAACTGAAGATTTATTGCATCTCAGTTCCCTGAAATTACATGAAGAAAGTTTTATAATTGTTCTGCCTGACAATGTATACACATAAAAGAAGAGAACATCTAAAAACAAACAAACCACTTTTTTCTCATTACCATTACTCATTTTTAAAACAAACCAAAATAGTCCTCTGAAAACTGCACTAGAGCAGTCTGCTTGAGCAGTTTAAATGTTACTAACTGTAATCTAAAATAACTGATAAAATGGAATGTGTTTGTACTTCTCTATTTAGCCATTTTTTTTCCTGTATCTGTCTATAGTGTTTAAATAAATGCAAGTGCACTAGCAAGGAAATGAAAACTTACCTCATTAATAATGTGTGTAGCATTGTACAATGACACACTCCCGTGACTTGTACTGCCTCCAGTGCTGACTGTGATAGACATAATTTCCTATTGATTCAGCCCACAGACCATATTTCTAAACTATTTTGCACTAGAACTTAATTTCTGTTCTTGCTTTAGTTTTTTTTTCCATGCAGGAAACTAACCAGTTTCTGAGTTGCTGTCAGGAAGGAGACTTAAAGGGTATTGAGCTGACTTGCAGATTCTTGAGAACTGGCCGTCATTTTATTTATTTATTTATTTATTGTTTTTTGTTTTTTTCATTTCCTTATCCAAACCTGACATTTGATTTCATATATATATTTTCATCAAAATGTCACATTATTGCTTGAATTATCCAGAAAGGTGTTGCTACTGGAGTTCTTTAAGTCCTCATTCCTGTACTCTTTGCCATCTTTGTACTTTTAGTTTGAGACTCAATGCTACATGGATTGATTCAATCCTTTCTGAAAGTCATACTGTGGAAACTGAATTGGTATCTATTTAAATAAAAAGTTATTTTCACCATCAATAATAGTAAAATAAATAAATAATCCAGCTGCCTACTGCCCACTCAGAAATGGACATCTAGTTGTACAGGTTGATAGTGAATATATTTACTGGCATGTGTCAGGTGAGCATTTGATGTAATGAGTCTAATTAGGAAGTTTTCTTTGA
Organism: Anas acuta; assembly: GCF_963932015.1. NCBI lineage: Eukaryota > Metazoa > Chordata > Aves > Anseriformes > Anatidae > Anas > Anas acuta. The sequence goes on from NC_088982.1 coordinate 36,511,107, forward strand.
GGCTTAGCATCTATAGCATTGAGTAGCTGCTTGAGTGTACTGGTGTCAGGGCATAGCAGAAGGCCTGTTATTACTTTAATACGTTAAAAAGAGAACACTCCTTAATGAAAATGTATTTTTATTATGTTAGTCTATGTTAAGATGTGCCTGTGTATTAAGGGTGCACTCCATTAACCTTTCACATGCAGAGTTAGATTAGAATATGGAATGGAGCATCAGAGGGTCTTTCAAGACAAAGTTGAAAGAATCCCTTGTGTAGTATATGAAAGGCTGGCCTTATGCCATCTGGCAATTGCTTTGATCATATTTCTCTTCTGGGAAGGTGGTTTTCATAATACTAGACTCTTACAGATATTTTCAATAAGCTATTATGAGAGAAGCGACTAAACACAGTAAGTCTTTGATGTCCATTTGATTTGTCAATGATTATTATGGGGGACTTCATTCTGAAGTAATTTTGTTTACCAACAACAGTGTCTAATTAAATCAACTGAATAACAATCTGGAAAAAAAAAAAAAAAAAAGCCTTATTTCCTTTCTGGAAAAATTGAATTTAGGAACGGGTTCCATATTCATGTTTTATTTACAATTGTAAATGCACATTTTTCATCAATATTTTCTGACAGGTTTGTATTGGATTTAGGCCCAGAAGGTTTTCTGCAGATGTAAGGTTTCCAAAAGCTATTGTTTTAGTGATTTTTCACAGTGTATTATAAATGGCTTGTTTTCTTTACTGATTTCTCTTCATTTCATTCTATCTGAAGACACACTCTGCAGATTAATGTATTCCTACTGGGTCCAGGCCCAGTTAGTTTAGCCTTATGTTAACTGTTCTTGTTTTTGCTGTGGTTGGGGACTACGGCTTTGAGTACTTCATGTGTGGAACTAAAGATTTATAATCTGTGAAGCCTTCGTTCGCCAGTCTGGCATAAACACACAGCATGTTTTCTCTTCTCCTGGCGATAAATAACCTTTAGGATATAGCACTTCACTTTCAAGCATGTCTTAGTAGTTTGTAGTGTTTAACAGATACACTTGAAGACTTTTTTTTTTTTTTTTTTTTGTAACTTCTGGGTGATGTTGGATTTATTTGCGAACAGAGTGAGTGATAATGCTTTCTACCAATACATAGTAAAATGATCTTTAAAATATATATTGTTATGGTTTAACCTGGCCAGAAGCAAAACACCACACAGCCATTCACTGTATGTATATATATGTATATATATATATATATGTATATATATATATATATATATATATGTATATATATATATATCCTCACTGAAAGAAGGAATAGGAAATAACCTTTGTTTCTGTGGTGTGACTTTTCAGATTATTTTTTCTTATCAGAATGAATTTTATTAATGCCACAGACATGGCACAAATGTTGTAAAACAAAATTTTAAAGAAACACAAGAAATTAGGGTAATGAGATGGAAGAAACAAAGGAAGGGCTTGCAAAAATGTTCATGACCTACCTTTGTTGTTGCAGTAGGTGATAACATCCCATTAGCTTCTTGTAGAGTTTTACTGAGAGTGAGTGAAAGGGACAGTGAAATTTGTTTTAGCTCAACCTAAATGCATTCGCAAGTCCTGTCTTGTATGGGTTATCAGTTAGGTTTAGACTCTCTTAACTCTGGGACAGGTTAGCTGGTGGGAGGTAGAACATAGATCTCATCAGGGTTTAGTCTTTTGAGATATGGTAGGTGAGAGTTTTGCTCTCTGTTTCTATAGATTTATTTATTTATTTTATTTTATTTTTTCCATTGGAGAGACATCTCCATCTTCATCTACATCTTAAAATGCACATAATTTTCTATTCTACCATCGATTCATCTACACAGCAAGCTCTTTGAGGTTCTTATTTACACCTTCTAACGGGATCCTAATCCTATTTGAAAATCAGGTGGCTGTGATGTCAGCCAGGTAAATGAGTTAATGGTAAGTGACTTTGGCCACACACAGCTGCCCTGCTATTATATTGCAGTTTCTGTGCTGCTGTTTACTGGAATATGTTATTTCTCATGCAGATGAACTCTCTTAACTATTAAACAAGGAACTGATTCCCTTTGGTGTAGGAAGCTTATGCCAGAACTGTTTGTGAGGACAATTTATGCTCTCTTTTGTCCCACCAGAGACATGCATTGCGGATAATTATTACATCCAGTACGTAGGGGGGAAGAAAGCCTATAAAAATAAATAAATAAATAAAGCACACACTACTAACAGAGTAGTTCACAAGGAAAATAAGTGTTAAGAACAGGAAGACATTCCTAACTGATGTTGGAGGAATTCATTTGTTCCTTAAACGTTTTTTTGGGGTCTTCTTTTGCAACTGAATGTTTTCCTTTGAAATGTTTCCAGTGTCAGTGGTAGCTGCAGTTACCAGTTGTGTAACAGGCAGGCATGTTAGGACTGTTCAATGTACAAGATTAAACATTAATCTTAAATTTATGTAGAATTTATTTTTTCCTATAAAATAATCCTAAACCCCAAGAAACCCTCTTGTTTTTCATTATAATAGTTTGCAATTTAACTTCCCTATGGTGGCATGCTAACTTCATCAGTAACTGAGCATTCTGTATGCTACAAAATTCTGTGACTGGGATTGATTGCTGTTGGACTGTTCCTTCAGTGGCTCAAAAGGCGATTCTGTAATGAGTGTAAGAATCATAGCATCAGAGAAGAGAGTGTGGGTAGCTGTGGATAATGTTTTTGGATTTAAAGTTTGCCTTTTTTTTTTGACAGAAAAAATAAAATAGAATAATAACTCTGATCCAAGTGATTCTGGCCCTGGTTTTCTAAAATTAGGTATTTTAAGTATGTGAGTCTGGTAATAAATCATTAGGGAATATAAGAGCAAGTTGGATGTGGAGAGCTGGATACAATGATCCTAAGTGCTTTATATCTTTGAGAATAAAACCATATGTTTAGTAGACTCTTAGTCTGAAACAAAATGTAGAGTTTATTTCATTGTCTGCTGAACAGAGAAATCAAATAATATTTAATTAATATTGGTTCTATTTTAATACAATTCTTGTTGCTTTAACATAAGCTGAGGTGACCTGTTTAGACTTGATTCATGAGAAATTTTCAAGTACATGTAGCCCTTGTTGTTTAAAAAAAAAAAAGTCTGTTGTACCAAAGTAGAAAAGGATGATATTCAAAGTTTTTATATTTTCATTGTAAATAACGGTTATTATGTGTTACCTTCAATAAGTGCATTCAAAACCAGTATTTGCATACATTTTACTCTCCAGATGTCTGAATAAGTCAAATGTTAAGAATGAGATGTATCTCTACAACAGACTGTTTTGCATGGCTGATGCTTGTTGCAAACACAAAGGAGTGGCCTAGATCTTCTGGGTCACTGACTGCTGCCTTGTGCTATCACAGGCAACATTTATAAAATCACTTTTGTGTATTGAACCTGCTTCAGATTGTTTTCAGTTTCATGCATGGGTCTCATAGCCTGCCTTACTAAGAATCTGTACTGTATAATTCAATAATGCGTAGTTATATGTGAGTGCTCTGGAAAAAAAAGTGAAAATTTGACAATACATTCAAAAAATATGTAATCTTCTAATTGTGGTTGCACCCTTAATCTCGTTCTTCCCCTAAGAAAAGCTCGCTCTTTCAAAATGTGAAACCGTGTTAGCTGAATAATAAAGGTCTTACATAAACTCAAGACTGCATTTTTTAAGAACTTAGAGGTCAAAGGCCCACCTACTTCTCCACAGACTCCTTCAAGTGATTTGTCGCATGCCTTTCTTAAGAAAAGAAGACCTATAGTTCATTTCACAGTTATGCTGTTTGCTGTGCTCCATTTTGCTCAGGAATTTTAGATGCTTTCTCCATGGTGAGTATTTCCATTTAGCTAGTTTTGACTCATAAGAAAGTTTTCTCTAGGGAAGAGAAATTCATGTAATTAATGAAAATACACTGTGGACTTGTAACAAAAAAGTTACAGAAAAAACAGAACATCGCTTCTATGAAACTGTTGAGAGAAACTTTGTTTTAATGCCTGCTGAGAAGCATTGCACTGAAGGAACCTTTGACCACTTCAGCACAACCTTGAAACTAGCACATTCACCTTGATGATAACGTGGCAAGACTTGCGTTGGGATGTGGTGGATGGCTAGTTGTTAAAATTCAGCTTCCCAAATTGGTCCCCTGGATTTCTGCTGTTAAGGAGAAAGAAAAGTGAAAATGTATGCCTTCCTCAGTACTGAGCATTTTAACTGTCTCTTGGATACAAGAAACTAAAGCCAGCTCCCACTGTCTATCTGAAGTGCTAAAAGCCTCAGCTGTCACAACTTCCAGCTTTCTTTTGACAAATTATGTAATGGTATCTCATACTTGATGTGGAAAAAAAGGTCAAAAGAGTGGCCTTTTGCATGGGATAAATGAAATAAGAGTATTGGACAAGTGAGAGGAGGGACTGGAGGACAGCGGCGCTGCCTAATTTTGTGTCTGCCACAGGAGGGTGAAAGTGCAGGACAGAGTGTAGCATCTTTACTATGTCTTTATTTATTTTAGTTTTGCTCTTGGCCATTTAAGAAGACGGTAGAGTATCACTGCAAAATGAAATTAGCAGTTCTGACAGTGGCTAGTTTCTGTGAAAATATCCTTGCTGGTTCTCCTGTGGAGTAGCTTCAGCAGCCTGCCTTCCTAACTGTTCTTAACAGCATGAATCCTGATTTTACCATGTGGAAGCCAACTTTGTCACAGCAGGGACAAGACAATGTGCATGTGTAGCTGCAAAAAAGCTGAAGGAGTCCCAAATCACTGCAGTCTCTGCAGGGTCCACCTTTATGCTTCAGTAATTTTTCTATCCATTAAGATAACTGCATCGACATAATGGAGTTTTTATATACTGATTTGGAAAGGGAAGTCTAAGTTCAGGGGAGAAAAATGAACAGTGTGGAAGAAGTGAAAAGCAAGGAGATAGGAAGCATAAAACAGATCTTAGCTACATGGTCTGCGTAACATATATGTTATAATTAGACACTGTTACAGAAAGTAGGACCCACAGGTTGTGCTATTACATGCCACTACAGAAAAGCAAGGCTCTACATATTTTGCTCAATTGCTTTTTGTGTGTAGGTTAATTTTGGTCAATACCAGATAATCAAAACCATGAATTGAGTGAAAATGTTGTGAGAAGGATTTTATTCCCCCATAGTTCTAATTAGGATTTTTCTCAAAGCATTAAGTAAGACCAATGTGATGCTACTTTTGTTTTAAAATGTGTAACCAGGTTTTATTAACAGCTCATACTTACTTTCAGAGAGACTATTAATACAGCTGCTCAATAGATGAGTATTTGCATTTAGTTAAATAGAAAAACAAAAAGAAGCAGCACAAGCTACTGTACTTCCGTTGTCATAATAAAATATTTTGTTGGAGGTAATAGGAGATAATAGTGAACAGAAGTGTGTTATTTACTTTTTTCATTTCTTCCATTTACCACTTTTATTAGCCTTCATGAATAGAACAGAAGACCTGGCAGAAGAAATGGAATTAGAGGTGATTGTTTCATATGGTAGCAGAGAGGGCTGGGTGATGCAATCATGGGAAAATGTTATCTCCAAGAATGAGTCTGAACTCTATTGTTATGGGCTATTTTGATGCACACATGTGTTGTGTGCTCCCTTCCCTCTGCTTCCTTTGTTTGAACTTACTCGCTACAAAGGCAAAGCTTTTTGTTAATTTTCCTGCTAAAATCTGTAGTCTTCAAATGCAGTGAGTCTGTCCAGATAATTTTTCAGGTTTTGATTAATATGCAGACATTTGGCCTTCATCTGTAGCGCAAAGGAATTTTTTTTTTTTTTCCCATAGCTAGGTAAATTCAGTTAATCTATTTTCTTCTACACATCTATGCTGAATATATAAAAAAAGGGCACGATGTTATATATCTGAATGTAGTTCTCTTGAGTGCTTTAAAAGGTGAACAAAGCATCAGGCAGTTATATTTGTGTTTTCAAAGTATAATAACATTCCAAAAACTGATGATATAAGGCTTTTTACTTGGTTCTGTGCTGCGAGGGGCAATACAATCAAACACTGGAAGTGTCACTATATACAATACTCCAGTTGCATCATGGCAAATTTCCTGTTCTTACAGTTTAAGAGAATTCACAGAGCAGCAAACAGCTTTGAATGCATTTGAAAATACAATATTCTGAGTAGTAATAAAACAAGATGAACTAAAACCCCAAGCTGAAACAGGAAATGCTGCTTCACGGTGGTAATTTGCATTCATACAAAGTAGGCTACTGTTATAAAGATAGGAAAATACTATTATTCTATGCCAATATGTTTGTAAGGGATGGCATTAGACATCAGTGTTCCCTGTTGCTGGCTCTGCAAAGTTCCAGCAGTTCCTGAAACAGAAACAATGTTTTCTTACCTACTGCTAAGTGGCAACAATGGATTGAATACTTGACCTGATTGAATCACTAGGGAGATGCAAAGAGCATTTTGTAATGCCTAAGGTAAGTTTCTGAGGTATAAAACACTTGATAAAATATTTCTAAATTGATTATAAACAGCCTCATATCTCAAATTCTTATTTTAAAAAGTTTTATATATACATGTTTATATATGTTTATAGGCAGTTATGATGGTTGCTAAACCAACTCTACTGAAGTGTTAATCACTTGAAGTGGTCAGTTTGATTAATGGTGAAATACCTTTAGGTTTCTTACTAATATAGGCAAGTATTAATGACCAAGATGGCCTTAACAGTATTTAGTTTAATAGGCCATGTAGAGGCCCAATCCTGCTCTCATTGCAATTTTCAAATTCCAGTGTAGTTGGCAATCACCCATACTCTGTGGCTTTGTTCATTTCTGCTTTAGTGTGTTCCTTTTTCTGGTTTTAAAAGAAAAGAACTGGAGCTCTGCAAAATCAGCTGTTAGCACTACAACTTCTCAAACATTTTGTGAATGGGTTATTTCTGAATATTATGTTATATGCACGTTCTACATGTTTACTTAACATAGTTTGTGCATGGTATATGTAAATTAAGTGCACCGATTTTGATGCAATCTACCTAGCTAAATATTATCACACTTTAAAAAGTTCCTGAAGAAATGCAAACCTTTCTTATCTCTGTCCTCATATTCTCAGCTGAGAATCTTCTATTATCACAGGTAAAGCTGAAACTAGTATTTTATTCTGCCTTCTGTTCCATTGTCTGATAACTCTTGACTGTTGGTGCAGGGTATTTGACAAGATTAATGATACAGCTAACCTCTTTGTTCTACTCTCATTACCAGTATTTATCTTAAAATCCACTTGCAAGAAGGTAGTATGAGCTCTTGAATGTGTAAGCGACTGAATATCTTTTTAACCATTAAGCTTAAAGCCACACTCATGTTTGGGAAAGATGCAGCCTTAATAAAATACACAGCTCTGGAGTAAATGTAGCATATTTTGATAGTCAAGAAAGCTGGAAAAATACTATGTGAAGTCTGAGAAATGAGTCTCTGTATACTTAAGCTCATAATTCATTGACTTAACACTTTCTATAAATGCTCCATTTTAACTATGCAGAACATTCTTCACTGAATACTATTTATGTGTTATAGAAAATGTAGACAGTGCAATTCCTATTTGTACTGTTGGCTAGTTGAAAGTTAGTATTTCTGCATTTGTTTCCTACTCTTTATTCCATTTTTTTCCTCAAAACTATGTTACTATATAGTAAGTATGGGAGACTACAGATGGGAGAGAGCTTTTACTGTCAACATTCACTTCTTATAAGGGACAAATAAATCTAATGCTACTGTCCAGCCATAAAGATGTCTTGTGTAAATCTAAAACAGTTAGATGTGTTTTTACTGTGTTATATGGTAGGGCCACACCTTCTGGGTGGTTGCTATATCTTAGGAGTTGAAAAGTCAGTTAATCACAGTGAAGAGCTCTGCATAGCTACTTACTCCTGGAAATGCAGAAAAAAGGAGTGCAAGAGAAAAGTGCAGTAAGCACTTGTTCAGCAAGTTGTTGCATTTTTGTAGTTAAGTATCAGTGGTTTTTTTGTACTTCCCCACTTCTGTGAGGACCTTTTGAAGTATTTTGAGTGGAAAATTATATCAAATTTTGATTAGCCAGGAAATCTTAATTCTCAAGCGGGCCTTGATGGAAGAAGTTCCATTTTATACTGCGTAGGTCATTGATGTTTGATGTAGAGCATGGCAGGGACTCTGCTAGGAGATCCTTCAGTGGGATCAGTCCCTTCAATGGGACCTTCTTGCCTCACACTGGTGACTTCCTCACAGGGCATTCTGCCAGGCACTCTGAATGCAGTTGTTTCTAGCATGTAACTGTATGCACATATTCACAAATATGAAGGTTTGGGTATGTTACTAAGGGTAACAGAAAATGTTGATGCTGATGTATTATTTAATATATATTAATATAATCTCTAATTAAAACACTATTCAGTAACTAGTGGATGAATTTGATTTTGAATGCTTTTATGAAAAAGATGAATCACATATGCAATATATAACCCGTAGATAGCATGATGATCAAACTTGTGTGGCACATATCACTGTACTTGTATTTCCAGATAATTTACAAATCAAAGTGCAAGTTATGAGCAGCAGACAATGTTGTTTCTTGTTGTGGAGTATCAGGCATGGGCATAGTCTCCTGGAATTAAAAAAACAAACAACAACAAAAAACTACTCAATTCAATAAGAAATATGTTTACATAGGTGTGAATAAAAATAAATTTTTTTAAAGATGACTAGAAAGCCTAGAAATTGACTAAAATGTGAAAAGGAAGCATTTTGAGCTGTAATAACTAAAACACTTATCTAGAAAAAAAAATAAAATAGAGCCAGTAGTCAGGGAGCAGCCTCATGTGATTACTTGGTGAAATGCATTGTGCAAAATGGATGTTTTGGAATATTGAAGTTGCAAGAAAAAGTAAAAATATTCTGTACTTAAAAATCAGGGTATTAAAACATGGGGGAAAGTGTATTGACCGAATGAAGTATATTTCTGTCATAGTAAACACCATTAAAATTAAATTGCAGGTGAAAACAAATAGAGTATTTTCATCAAATATGAAAATAAATAATATACAGTAATGTTTTAAATAGGAAATAAAAAAAGTTACACTACTACAAATATTCCTCTGGAATTAGATAAGTTTGTTCACATCTTTCATGTAGAGATGCTATTTAACAAACAAGGATAAGTAAAAAGAACAGATGTTTCGCTTTGGATATCTGCTAAATAACTTCCATCTCCATTTCCAGTGGATTTGACACTGGTCTCCTTTCACCTAAATCAAGCAAATTTAAGCCCTTGCATTAATTAAACAATGCCAGACTAGTACAAATGGTCCAGATTGTAAGCATTTGTTATAGCAGATATCTCAAAGATCTGTTTCACCTGATTATCACTCAGTCATGGAACCACAACCAGAAGAAATGCAATAGCTGACTGACTTTGACTTTTGGCTGACTTGAGGGTGAGAAATATTTTCCTTCAAAAAAGTTATCTCCGCCATAGGACAGAAGCAGGAGTTCCACTGTAGTGAGTGTCTTCGGTATAACCAATTGATGCTGGACAAACCCAGTATCGTTTAACATTTGGAGAAACTCTTGAATAGGAATGGCCAGATGAAATGAAAGAAACAAAGTTAAGACAAGTTCAATGGGAATAAATGTATATGAGAGTTTCCTATTCAAAACAGTGATTTAGCAGACATACCCTGCTTTCTTGAAGTTTCTTTGCTTTGCTATTTGAGTAGCTAATAGATTTCACTGGATACTACTGCTATAATCAGTGACAGCACCTTCTAAAGATAGTCAAATGTGTTAGAAATAAAGGAACAGTGAGTCAACAGGGAAGAAATACCACTGCTCTTAAACTAACGGTTGTTTGTAAGGGAGTTAGGGGTTGCACTTCATTCAAATGTAGCTGTGTGTTTTTTTTATTTGTTTGTTTTCAGCATTATTACTAAAGATAGAAAAAATAAGGAAGGGGGCTATGTTATATCATTTATAGAGATGTTTTTATTGAGTAACCAGATTCAATCACTTTCTCTAAAGGAATAGGCTTTAGGCTAAAAGTGTTTCCCCTTGTCTGTGCTTTTTACAGCCACCCTCTCCTATGTAATTCATACTGTGGTTGGAACTCAAATATCTCCTGCATACAACTAAAATAGAATTTTGAAGCTCAGTGCCTAATTTCTCAACTTTGGTCTTTATCCTGGCTATTAATAAATTTTAACCTGTATCCTGCTATTTAATCAGCAGGACAACAAACAATTTCAGTCATAATATGTTATTGCCATGCAGGTATTTTGGTTCTGAGGTAACTTCTGTTTGAAAACTTGATTCAGGTGAAGAAGGAGAAGGGTGTTTATTTCCTCTCTATTTTTGAAGACAGTGACTATAGGGAGTAGCACTAGCTATTGGTGCAAGAGCCAAAACTAAAAATTCAACCTGAAGCAATTGTAATTGTCTGAGGCTGATTCTTACCTTTCGATGGCTCACTGTAGTGTATGCTGCTTATTGTATTTTTGCAAATTCACCAGTGTTTTGCCAATTTGTGTGCCTGAATGTGAGAGAGATGTATCATTACAGACAAAAATCAATGCATTTTTCCAGATGGATACAAAATGTTGAAATTTTGTTAAAATTAGTCTTATGTACAATTTTAAAATTGTAAAATCTTATTTTTTTTTTTTTTTAAAGTTAGTTAAACATAATACTAAGCATGTTTTATATTACCACCAGCAAAAGGGACCAGGATTCTACCAGATCTAAACCCCATGCCTTCATCCTAGGATAAAGTTGTCTTTAATCACAAGCATGGTATAAAGATCAACTTGGAAGGAAAGCAAATACTAGCACAGGACTGTAGGTATTGAGAAAAAGTAAAAGCCTATCACTGTAACAGTTTTGAACAGCTTTCACTCACATTCATAAAACGGCACAAAACATGTGCATGCAAATACAGAGCAATTTTTTAAAAGTGCATTTAACTGCACCTTCATAATTTCTGAAGATAAGCTGGTCCATTTTTACTGGAAATGAACTCTAATTTAGATCTTTTGTTTATGAATGCTAACGTTGTGAATGCATTAAGATGCAATTTACAAGTGAGTGAATAAATCAGTTTTCAGACTATTAATCTACTGCAGTATGGACAAATACCCAGAAATAATTAAAATGATCAACATGTTGGTATTGCATGCAACCTCTTACAATGTTATTTTGCATAAAAAGGGCAAGGAAGGGGAAAATGTCCATACATTATGGATTTAATTGGCAGTTTCTAGTTATTAGAATAGAGGGTTATTTTCATTCCTAATGTACTTACTGTGAATTTAGTATTTGAGAAAGGCTGATAGGTGAAAGATTAGGTTTAAGGTTGACTTGTGAAAGGTTTAGTACTTTTGGATTGACAGTTCTGGGAATCTGACAGTAGTTATGCAAGGAACGAACACAGCACAGACGGTCCTGCTGCCATCTTCTTACTGTGCACCTACTTTTATCTAGAGTTCATCTGTAGCTCTGAGATGTATTCTTTCAAATCCTGCTTTTTTGTTGTTGTTGTTTTTTTTTTTTGTTTGTTGGTTTGTTTAAATTCACATGCAAGAAGGCTGATCACAATGACAGCAGCGTCTCTCTTCAAGATCCCAACCTACTAAAAAATAAGCGTATGAGGGCCGTGTGAGGTATTATATTACAGCCAGTTGATTACTGCTTTTTCTGAGACCACTTCCAGGTGAGGGCTGAAAGCAGTAAACCTTTACAAACCGGTCATTCTTCTCTGAAGTGCTCAAAGCATGTTATAGATGTGAAGGTGAGCATTCTAATTCACATCCCAGTGAAGTTTCTTTCTCAGAAGTAGTAAGAAACAACAGGCTGCATTTGAAATGTTCTGATGTCCAGTATGCAACCTATCTCCCTGTTTCTGATTCTGTTCTGATTCTGTTACATGTGAGTTGGTTCAAAATGTCTGAGGAAGCTAACAAAAATGAATTGGAAGGCAACTGATCAAGTCTGTATCTCTTATTCATACCTATGTCTCCTTTCCAGTGATACTTTTCAGAGAGCGAGAAAAAATATCTTGTGAACTGTGTATGATAATTTTGCTCTTAAAATGTGACCTTTCAGTAGTATTTCCTGCTGCTCATATTCATGCTATGTGCAAGTATAATATAGTAGCTAAAGCCTGTGCTATTTATTTCTCAGGAGAGTAAGATCTCAAGAAATAAGATGTTTCAAACTTCAATCCCATTAAAATGTTGTAGTTATACAGTAAGGAAGCCATGTCTGGAAAGTCCTGTAGTGTGGACTTGCAACAACTCCCTGTATTGTAAGCATAGTTGCTTTAGGAACTTTTGGGGATACTAGTGGATGATATGCTGGGAAAAACGGGTTAAATAAGGAAAACATAAGAAAATGCATTTATGGTCTACATGATCTTTGAAGTAAAGTGTGTTTCAAGGAGAAGCTAGCTTGGGAAACATTTAAGAAGGGTGTAGGATAAAGTTTGTGTCTGTAAACATTTGGACAGTGAGCTGTACCACCTGGGGAGTTAGCTGTGGTACTAGCTTGCTGAAGATTAAAGAAGGGATCGTTCATAGCAGTGTTCCATGTAATGTTCTCATAGTTCTGCTAAGACTGAAAGTTGAAACAAATGACCTGTAAGGTCTCTCCTGGTCCCACTACCTTTGATTCACTGAATTTGACTCATTTGTTTAGGAATTCCCAAATGTTATTCAAGTAATGTACATTAACAGCGTATTGACTTCTCTTGAGGCAAACATCAATGTTTATTGAAAGGAGAAATAAATATTGACTGAAGTAAAGCCAAAGTCAATATTTACCTCAGAGAACTATAAACCTTAATGTTCACTGAAACACCAAGTAAATATACAATGTTCACCATTTAAGTCTTGATGGTTCTGTGGATATATATACAATGCTGCCATTGCTATTTATATATAAAATATGACTGTCATAGTAAGTATGTAAAAATAATTTTCATGGATTGAGATTGTTCAGTAATGGAAGCACATCTATGAAAATATGACTTGATAATTTTACAATTATATACAATTATTTAATAGTATCATGGCCTTTGGCAGAAAATGTTTTATTTGCATTCTAAATTAGTGGGGATTTTGCTGTGATGGATTCTGATTCCCAAGAGACTAACATCTGTAATGCACTTACTGCAAATATGAACTTATACTAATTAAAGGAATTGTCATTGATTTGTAAGCCAGCTAGACTCTAAATGTGTACATGGTAAACATGATTTGTGCGCTTTTACAGTATCATGCCTGAAATAAAGTATTTATTAAAATTTGTTTATTCATAAGTGTGATCTATGAGCTTGATCTAAGTAATTATTTGTTAGAAAAAAGTGTTTGGGGCAGGTTTATTGCTGTATTCTAATTACCAAATAAAGTGGTTCTATGGTTGCACTCAGGGTAGATAGTTGACTGGACAGAGATGTCTGCATGGAAGTACAAATAACAAGCAGTGTAAACAGAGATGCAGTTTCTCCAACTCATCTTTGTGAAGACACTAACAGCTTTGACCTGTTAATGAAGACTGGTTTGAAGCTCACAGGATTTACATATGGTTATAAGTTTCTGTGCTGTCAATTGGTGTGGGTTGCAGTTATGAATGACTCTTGTTATGAATAGATGAGCAACAGCCAGTGGGGGTCAAGGTACAAATAGCCTGTGAGGAAGCTCAGCAGTGAGAGATGTTCTATCAGACTCTCATATAAGTTTATGAATTGATTTTGTGAACCGCTGTATCTGGGGGAAACTATTACTACTATCCATAATACTTTCAAAAAACTCCATTAAACTAATAAAAGCTTAGGAGATGTTGTATAACTGATCTGTGATGTTCATTTTGTTTTAACATTAAATGTTTTTCTTTTTAAGTCTGCTTTCCAAATCAAATGGAATAAGATCTCCAGGGTTTTCATTCTTGTAGTGGTTGATGTAAAGGACTGTCTTTCACCATCTTGTTTGTTTTAGTAGTTGTCTTCATCTTTTCTTCATGCAAATCCTGCTGTGTAAAGAAAACATAATTTTAGAAGCTTAGCTTGGTTAAGCATCTCCATGGTCACGAAGGTGATTCAAGAACAGAAAGGTTGTTTTTACTTAAATCTTTGCCTTTGATTACAGAATGACAGAACTGTTGTCCTGGTTTAAGTTAGAACAGAGTTAATTTTCTTTCTAGTAGCTGGTAGAATGCTATGTTTTGGCTTAGGATGAAAAGAGTGCTGATAACACCCCGATGTTTTAATTGTTGCAGAGCAGTGCTTATACTAAGCCAAGGACGTCTCAGCTTCTTGCTCTGTCCTGCCAAGGGGCAGGCTGGGGGTGCAGCAAGAGCTGGGAGGGGACAGACCCAGGGCAGGTGACCCAAACTAGCCAAAGGGGTGTTCCATACCATCTGACATCATGCTCAACAAAATATAGGGGTGGCTAGCCGGGGGAAAGGGGCTGGACTGCTCGGGGTTAGGCTGGGCGTCGGTCAGCGGGTGGTGAGCAATTGCATTGTGCATCACTTGTTTGTACACATTATTATTAGTAGTACTATTATCATCATTGTATTATTATTATTAATGTTATTATTATTATTGTTATTATTTTCCTGTCTTATTAAACTGTCTTTATCTCAACTCACAGGCTTCACTTTCCATTTCTCTCCCCCGTCCCAGAGAGGGAGGGGGGAGGGTGAGCAAACGGCTGTGTGGTGTTTAGCTGCCAGCCAGGCTAAACCACGACAACTGTCTAGGTTGAAAGAGACCTCAAGATCATTGAGTCCAACCTCTGACCTAACACTAACAAGTCCTCCACTAAACCATATTGCTAAGCTCTACACCTAAACGTCTTTTCAAGACCTCCAGGGATGGTGACTCCACCACTTCCCTGGGCAGCCCATTCCAATGCCTCACAACCCTCTCAGTAAAGAAGTTCTTCCTAAGATCCAACCTAAAACACCCCTGGTGCAACTTTAGCCCGTTCCCCCTCGTCCTGTCACCAGGCACATGGGAGAACAGACCAACCCCCACCTCGTTACAGCCTCCTTTAACGTTCTTATAAAGAGCAATAAGGTTGCCCCTGAGCCTCCTTTTCTCCAAGCTGAACAAACCCAGCTCCCTCAGTCGCTCCTTGTAGGACTTGTTCTCCAGACCCCTCACCAGCTTCATCGCCCTTCTCTGGACTTGCTCAAGCACCTCCATGTCCTTCTTGTAGCGAGGGGCCCAAAACTGAACAGACTACTTGAGGTGCAGCCTCATCAGAACCGATTAAAGTGCCAGTGCCTTACTCCCTTTGTGACATTCTCCATTTTGTTCAGAAAGGGCATGCTTTCTGCACTGCTTGGACATTTTTCTCTTTGCTCCAGACTGACTATCCACAGCCCTGGATGCAATATGCATGTTTGGTATGGGGAATTTTCAGTTATCTTTTAGCACCAAAAGTGTAATACTGCCCTGACTTGTAAGCTGAGAAGATGCGTTCTGATCCCATATGTGAACTTCACATTTTGAAATACTATTACACAGTTTTCTTGTATGAAACCTTCAGGTAGCACTACCCTTTTCAGAAAACCGGTACTTGGGAATGAACTAGTGAGATTTTACACAACATTTCTTGGATGTATGCAAGTTGATGGGGCCAGATGGGATCCACCCAAGGATACAGAGAGAACTGGCAGAGGAGCTGGCCAACCTGCTCACCATCATTTATCAACAGTCCTGGCTATCGGGGGAGGTCCCAGTTGACTGGTGGCTAGCAAACATGATGCCCATCTACAAGAAGGGCCCAAGGGCAGACCTGGGGAACTACAGGCCTGCCAGTTTGACCTCAGTGTCAGGGAAACTCATGGAGCAGATTATCTTGAGTGTCATCATGCAGCACTTGCAGGGCAAGCAGGTGATCAGGCCCAGTCAGCATCGGTTTATGAAAGGCAGGTCCTGCTTGATGAACCTGATCTCCTTCTGTGACAAAGTGACACTCTTGGTGGATGAAGTCTATGAGGCTGTGTATGTGGTCTACCTTGACTTCAGTAAGGCTTTTGACACTGTTTCCCACAGCATTCTCCTCAAGAAACTGCTCATGGCTTGGACTGGTGTACGTTTCATTGGGTTAGAAACTGGCTGGATAGCTGGGCCCAAAGAGTTGTGGTGAACGGAGTCAAATCTAGCTGGAGGCCGGTCACTAGTGGCATTCCCCAGGGCTCGGTACTGGGGCCGGTCCTCTTTAATATGTTTATCGATGATCTGGATGAGGGGATCGAGTGCACCCTCAGTAAGTTCACAGAGGACACCAAGTTAGGTGCGTGTGTTGATCTGCTCGAGGGCAGGAAGGCTCTGAAGGAGGATCTGGATAGGCTGGACTGATGGGCTGAGGTCAACTGTATGAAGTTCAACAAGGCCAAGTGCCAGGTCCTGCACTTGGGGTGCAATAACCCCAAGCAGAGCTACAGGCTGGGAGATGAGTGGTTGGAAAGCTGCCAGGCAGAGAAGGACCTGGGAGTATTGGTGGGTAGTCAGCTGAATATGAGCCAGCAGTGTGCTCAGGTGGCCAAGAAGGCCAACAGCATCCTGGCTTGCATAAGAAGCAGTGTGGCCAGCAGGTCTAGGGAAGTGATTGTCCCCCTGTACTCGGCTCTGGTGAGGCCGCACCTCAAGTAGTCTGTTCAGTTTTGGGCCCCTCGCTACAAGAAGGACATGGAGGTGCTTGAGCAAGTCCAGAGAAGGGCGATGAAGCTGGTGAGGGGTCTGGAGAACAAGTCCTACAAGGAGCGGCTGAGGGAGCTGGGTTTGTTCAGCTTGGAGAAAAGGAGGCTCAGGGGCAACCTTATTGCTCTTTATAAGTACGTTAAAGGAGGCTGTAACGAGGTGGGGGTTGGTCTGTTCTCCCATGTGCCTGGTGACAGGACGAGGGGGAATGGGCTAAAGTTGCACCAGGGGTGTTTTAGGTTGGATCTTAGGAAGAACTTCTTTACTGAGAGGGTTGTGAGGCATTGGAATGGGCTGCCCAGGGAAGTGGTGGAGTCACCATCCCTGGAGGTCTTGAAAAGACGTTTAGGTGTAGAGCTTAGCAATATGGTTTAGTGGAGGACTTGTTAGTGTTAGGTCAGAGGTTGGACTCGATGATCTTGAGGTCTCTTCCAAACTAGAAAATTCTGTGATTCTGTGATCAGATGCTGGAGGAGACGAAGTCAATGGGTCTTGCAAAGAAAAGGGGACACTGGAATAAATCTACTTGAATTCTCTCCACATATGTAATATAACCAATATTTCTGTTGCAAGATAAGGTGCTTTTTAATATGTTGCATGTTGTGTATGCAAAAGTGATGTAGTTGTTTAATTGTCAGGTTTAGTTTAAAAACTGCTAGAACAGGAAATGTAATGCCCTCCTTTTATAAAACTCAAATTGGTAATGTTGCTTCTTCATAGAGAATGCTGTCATTGAATATAACGGTCTGCTGCCAGGAAAATGCTGAAGTAAGCTGTCTTAGTTTCAAAGGAGGCACTGCTGCCTTTGAAATCATCTTGTAGTTACTATATGATGGAATACTAAATAGTAGACCAATTCCAGATCTTTTGACAACGTTCTATTATAATGACTTTACGCCTATTATATCAAATGATTGATGTAGATGTAATCATTGTGGTTGATGGATGTTAGTGTAGCAGGATGACATTTGATTTCTGTTCTGTTTGAATTCTGATTAGCTTAAAGAATAAAACTGTGCAGTGTGGTTAGGAAGAAAAAAAAAGTTTTCTATACCTGTGTGAATAAACTGGTGTCTGACTGACATTTTGTTATTTTTATCAGTGTAGAAGGGTCAGTAATCCTTATTCAAACTTTGAAGTGAATTTTAATGCTCATGAAAAAGGAACACAATTTTCAGCCAGAAGAAGTGAAGCCCTTCCTTCATCTGTGAAAGAGACATACCACGAACAAAAAAGGAGTTTCTGTCCTCTCTAGAGACACTTTATTCTTATTTATGGTATAATAATGCTAATGGTTCCAGATTTGATGAACAATATGTTTTCACCCTGCGTTTTTATGTCATAACCTGCCATATGTGGCCATGAAAGAGTTTGAAGGAAAGTAAACTTTGGCAGTCTGTTTTGTATGAGAGAGAACAAGGGATTGTTGATAGAGTGACTGTGTGTAGAAATGACATTGATGAAAAATGTGTGGAATTTCAGTTACTTTCATCTTCCCTCCCACACCTTCTTTCATTTCAAAGCTATTGCAGAGCAAGTCTTGAGTGATTTGCTACTGGGAAGGTCAAGAAAAATATTTTCTCCTGGATATATAAGTAATTCCTGTTGTTATTTTTATTTTGTAACTTTTTTTATTGTTCTGGCCTATTTCTTGTTTTCAGTTGAGTCTCATGGCGAGACCTTAAGAGCTGAGGTGGTCATTCCAGCTCTTATCTGCTGAAGACTAAATGCACCTGTGTGCTCTGGGTCTGGCTGAGAAGGAGTTCATTTTCTGCATAGCAGCCTATGTGGTGTGTTTCAGCTTTGTGACTGAAAGTGTGTTGATAACACACCAGTGTTTTGGCTGCTGCTGAGTACTTCCACAGCATCAAGCCTTTTTCTTGTTCTGCCCAGCTCCCTCAGCATGTAATCTGGGAGCAGGCAAGAAGCCGGGAGGGGATGTAACCCTAGGCAGCTGGCCCAGGTTGACCTAAGGGATATTCTATACTGTATAAAGTCATGCTCAGCAATAAAAACTGTGGGAGTTTTTTTTGGTAGCTAACCATTGCTCAGACTGCCACAGGGCATTGTTATGATGGTGGGAGGTTGTGAATGATTGTCTTTCCATCCCTATTTTTTTTTTTTCCTCTTTTCTTCACTTAAACTATTTATCTCAGCCCATGGGTTTTGTTGCTTTTGCTCTTCCTATTCTCTCCTCTGTCCTGCTGAGGGGAAAATGAGTGTGGTGCTTAGCTACTGGCTGGGGTCAACTCACAGCAACATGCCTATTTTATAAAGCTCAATCTGGAATGCTAGGCTCAGAAAAAAATTTTGACAAGTGAGTTAGACTCTGGCTGCTGCCTGACTGCAGTCTTAGGACAAGATCCCAGCCCGTATGCTTAGCCTGTTATGAGAAGAAAGCCTAGGTGGGTCAGAGGGGAGTTGAAGTATGCTACAGGAAGGAATCTACTCTGGACAATCTTTGATCCATGACCTTGAAGCACAGTAGCACAAACCCACTGCTCAATGTGGAAACAAGTATGAGGTACCAAATATCTAGCCCAGCTGACAGTAAATGACATGTCTGAGCCTTACAAGCCTTCCTGTCATTTCTTGTCCCAAGAAATGGTATTAGCAGGAGATATATATATCTTTTATATACATATATATATATATTTATTTATATTTACATATATCTCATTATCTAAGATGTATCTTAGATATGATATATATATATCTTATATATCTATATATCATATCGATATGTTTATATATCTTATATATAAGATATATATAAACAGTTTTGTTATACAGGGTGAACTATCATAATCAAAATGAGCATGTACACTGGAGAGGTGCGATAGTCTGGATTTGTTTCAGGCACACTGACAATGCTTATTTTTCTAGTGATATAGGGCCCATCACTACAGCCTTAAGTATATGTGTATTTGTTTTGGAGAATGCCAGGAAATACAAACACAGGTTGTTTGCTAACCTCCTTTCTCAACCTTTTATCCAACAGAGAAAGCAGATGATCAGGAATGGGAAACTCCTATGTTGTTGTCTTCTCATTTAAAAAAAAAAAAAAAAAGAAATGTGAATCCTGACAAATCATGTTTTGCTGAATGGAGAGAGTTAGTTGCCATCAGGTATTGGCAATGAGGTGACTCATTTTGTTTTTGTTTGTTTATCTTTGGACTGTGTTAAATCTAATGATGGCTGAAACCATTGTAGAGGTTCAATTTTAAAAGATTTTGGCCGTAATACATTGCTACTCTCACTGCATTGGCATACTTGTAAATCTTTTAAAAGAGGTTCTACTGCTTTTATGCAATAATGGTGACCAAGTAGCCTTCTGAACAAGTGCACACACACATGTGACTCCTTTAGTTGCTCCTCTTGTGGTTTGATAGGTCATGTGGAAGGGGAAGGAATGAAGTAATTGCATGCGAGTCTGCTTTTCTCACATTGGTCCCCTTTAAAGTTCTTTTTCTTTAAAAAAAAGATTGACACTGGTAAAAGTCTGTCTTGTATTTAATGCTCTAGTTCTTGATGTCACTGATGTCTCTTTGAAAATGTGTTTTAAAACTGTTTTTAATTACAAAATGTAGAAATGTGTATATCAAGATGATCTTAAATCGTACTGGGGGAGAATTCTGGTCCTTTTTTTTTTTTTTTTTTTTTTTTAAATCCCCCTTTGTTGTTTAACCTCCTTTGAATTCAAATGAATATCATAAAGGTGAGCTCACCCTTGTGTTGGCATAAGCTATTGACCTGGCTTGTTGTACAGGTAATGTCTATTTTATGTTTTGTTTGAAAGAGTGTGGTTAGGCTGTGGACAAAGCCCTGTATGTGTTGGCTAGTGGAGAAAGGCTTTCACAGAGTCCTACAGCAGAAATGGGAACATGTTCAGTTCTCTCATCAGAGAAGTTCCCTGGAAGAAAACTGCTTCTTACTTCATTAATACATTCACAAAAATAGCTTTTGAAGTCTGTATTATCACCTATAGGGAGATCTTAGGATAAAGGCCAGTATGGTTTATAGAACATAAGGCAAGAAAGTCTAGTTTGTCTCCTCCTGTTCTGTAGCCTGTGCAACTTCCCCCATATAGCATCATTTGGAGACCAGTGACTTCTCTATCGAAAGCATATTTTCAAAAAGGCACCCAGGTTTAACCTGAAACTACTGAGAGAAGGAAAATGGCTTCAGTAGTACCAGTGGTTAATCACCATCACTGTTAAATATTTATGACTTATTCTTAATTTGAATTTGTCTGGATTTAATGTCAAGCCCTTTCTTAATGCTTGGCCTTTCTCTGCTAGATTTGAAGAGCACTTTAGCACCCAATACTTTCTCCCTGTGAATGTACTTACACACTGGAATAGAGTAACTACTTAGTCTTCTTTTTGATAAGATAAACAGATTAGGCAAAACATCTCAAAGTGAGACAGTGAAATAACTCAATCATTGAATAATTCTTAAGGTTCCTTCTTTTTTATTTTTATTTTAACACCATCTTTAATTTTTCAATTTCTTTTCAAAAAGAAATCAGAACATCAGAAGGGGATATGATATATCAGTGTTTATCCCAGTAATATTTTATTCAGAGATAAAATTACCTTTCTACTCCTTTGTTTATACACAAGCCTTGCTAGAGTATGGCCTGCATTCTTTTTTACCAGATGTATTTAACTATAATAAACCGTGCTTGGTTTAGAAAGTCTATTTTACAATGTGTGCTATAAAACAAAGTATTTAAAACAAGTTATTATGGTTTATTTTATATATTTATATGCCTTCGTGGTGAGAAGATTCTGTAAGTGTATTTTGGAAAATATTCTTGTGAATAAAATGAACTTCAGAATTGTTATTTAAGTAATGTAATATTTTGCATACAGTTGTATTAATAGGTAATAATAGTTTTTATGGTATGCAAATACTATTGCTGTTTGCAGAGATGTATTGGATGAACTCTTGATATGTGATCTGCAGTCAAATATACTGCTATAATCTCAATTATTATGAATTAAATACATAAATAGGTTGAAAATCATAACCAATGTTATAGAAATAGCTCCTGATCTTGTGCAGTAGTTAAGATTTTGCAATTCTTTACATCCCATAGCCTCTCAGCTCTTAAGTTTTAGCTTATGCATTTGTGAACTTTTCAGGAGGAACTGAGTAAACTAGTTTTTTTTTTTTTTTAATAATTCACTAAAACAAAACTTTTGAGTTAAATGAGTATTTGTCTTTCAGGTTCATATGCAACGTAATTATTTTTTCCTCTCCTGAAAGTATAAATATTGTGAAGTATATGAGATGATGCATGGCATTATTTTTTCACTTAAAGAAGTTTTCCTTGAAAAGATTACAACTTCAAAAATGTTTAAGTCAACTTAATGTTGAAACTACTTTTCTGTTTTGTTCAGTTCCCTGAGAAGATCAAATGAAGCTGCTGAGTTGATCAAGAACCAATTTTAAGAATGAATTATTTACACAATGTTAATCTAATGCTGCCTAACCTGTTTGCTTGTCACTCTTATCTGTCTGATGTGTGATGACTGCAAATATATACACTGTTCAACACGGATAAAAATTAAAACGTGGCTTGCAAATTGCAGTCCATCCTATAAGGAAACTTGAAGTTAGTATTTTATAGAACCTGCTTCCTTACCAGCCTGTTTATTTAAACAATATACGTTACCAGAGGTTCTCAGCTAAGGTGAATGGTATTTCATGTCATCACTCTGGCATTATCTTAAGGCAGAGAAATGCAAGAAAGGGGGAATAAAATTTAAGGAAAAAAAAAAATAATAAAATCAATTGCTCTAAAAAAAGGCAGAAGGCCTAGAGTCAGCTAAAAAACATGGGGACTGATGCTGTCTGCCCAGTCTAGAGATGGGATAAAGCATATCAGTTTGGTTCTTTGCCATTATTTTAAATGGAACCATTGCTGAATCCTAATTGAAAGCAAGATCACATTGGTGGTGTTCCCAGAAGTTGTCCTGTGTTCTTGGTCCAGTTCCATGTCAATAATAGAGCATATCAGAACTGTTTATCAAAGCTTTATCTATTCCTAGTACACTGAGAGTAATAATGGAGAGGAAAAGGAAGGTCCAGGGGGATGTAGTTCCTCTGCCCTTGCAGATCTGGTGTAGGTTCATCTTTTCTATGAAAGGTAATTAGTAACTGGACTTGCTTTTGCTTGAGAAAGTAGAAGAAACTGAAACTGTCAGTGGACATGCTCAGACTAAAATAAAAATTGTACCTTTGTTTAGTTGTAGTCTCTCTGGGGAAAGAGAAAGAACTGATCAGCCTAGAGATTGTTCTCACCAGTTAAATTATGATACTGAAAAAATCAGTGCTGTGACATGTGGTCTTTAGCTTAAAACAGAAAGCATTGGCATGTTAAATTTTAAGAGTCATGGAAGAAGCATGGGAACTTAATAACAGCATGGTAGGTAATTCTCCATTCCCACCCACCAAGGCTTTAAAAAGTGGCCAGTGTATTTAAACCCAGTGAAGGCCCTTCTGATTTTGAGGTAAAATGTTAATAAAATAATAAATTAATTGTGTAGTTTAATCATAATATACTTTGACTGATGTGGGAAGTGGAAAAATGCATTTAGTAACATTACTGGGTAGTCTAGCTGATGGTAAAAAAAAAAAAAAGTGCTATGAAACATTTGAGTTAAAACTCCCATTAAAGCTTGAAGGTATAAGCTTTACCTACTTATTTATGGATAACTAACCTGCTGCAATATTTGGATGGTAGTTCACCAAAGGCTTGTGTAGAGCCCGTTTTCCACTGAAACTAGTTTGAATGATGGTCTTTTGAAAACATAGATTGGTGCTTGATTGAAATCCTCTCTCATCCTGATCACTCACTCTCTCAGTCAGTTTCTGCTGGAAAGAAATCAAAATTTTTGAAGTTCAGAGGGAATTAGCAACTCTCCTGAGGAAGAGAAAACATCTTCCTGGACTGAAGGACCATGGATGCCTTGCATCCTGCCATGTAGTTTAGATGTGACCTTCAGGACTTAATACACGTATATTTATGAAGTAGTATTGAGATTCTACTTCTGATGATTTCTTCTTCACATTTGGCAGCTAAGAGTGATAATTAACCATAGGAAAAAAATAAGCAATTTGAATCAACATCTACATAACATGCATGGATTGGAGAGAAGAAAAAATAATAATAAAATAAAAAATAAAAGCCCTAGTCCTAATGAGATAGCCAACAAAACTGAAGGATTACTACTGGTAGGAATTCATGCTTCTTGCTTTAAAGAGTTGCCAAAATAGCATTGAGATGTAGCCTTTTCACCACAGTGGTAAAAAAAAAAAAAAAAAAAAAAAAAAAAAAAAGTCTCTGTTGTGTTCTATTATTGTAATGGTGCCTGGAGCATACACCAGCTCCTTGCAATGTGACAGTAAGCTGAAGCAGAGTATGTGGAAGTCACTAGAAATAAACTAATTTGGAACTATTTGACCTTCTCAGGGGGATTTCCTTTTGCCTCCAGCTGCTGGGCCCTTCTGCTTGAAACATTAATCTGGAAATGCTTTCAAATGCCGAATAACACAGATAATTTGGGAAGTACAGCATGGCAGCCAATAGGTAGATTAAACAGAAAGGAAAAAGCGGCAACAGGGAGACAAGTAACTCCAAATTGTTGGTGGTGGGGAGAAAATATAAAGGAAGAGAATCCAAATAAAGAAGGAGTTGGTGTGACAGGGAGAAGAAAGGCTCAGGGGAAAGAAGAAAATAAAATAGTGGATCAGAAATAGAATCTGTGAGTTAGGAACATTTTCAAAGCTCCATGGCCTCCCTTAATCCTCCACATATATTGCTTTGAAAATATGTCCATTTGATCTGTTCTCTTAAAAGTTTTTTGGGGGAATAAAACATCATTTAATGTCCCTAAAAAAGAAGCATGCTGATATTACTAACAGTGACCAATATTTCATCTTGTGTGAGATTGGACCTGTGTCTTGGCCTTCTAATTTCTGTTTACTTTGGCAATTTATGTATGTTTTGTACCTCTTTGTTGCATCTGTTCCCAGCATGTCTTATTTTTTTAATATTTTTTTTTATTGCAGGCAAAGATTTTATCTTTTTATATATATATAGATAGATAGTTAATATTGATTTCTAGAATCAGTTATAATATAGAAAGTCAGTTTATATTTTGCAGGCACTACTATACTGATATCTTTCAGTTCTGACCTGCAGTTCTTATTCACTTTTAAGGTGAATTTCCCTGAAGAAATGATGTTATCTTGTGCCAAATAGTTTTGCGGTATCAATTAGTATTTTACAAAAGAAGAGTCTCAGAATAGAAAGCTCATTGAAGAAAGTACTTAAATGGGATTAAAAAAGTTAGAATGAAAACAGAGACCAGTCTGATTCAAGCAAAGATCCCCTTAACGTTGGTAACAAAGGATTTTAATATCTTAAATGTATTTAAAAATCGTGAGATTGTAATAATGTATTTTTAAAAAGTAAGTATGCTTCTTGGGCTTAATTTTGGCAGAAATCTTAGATCACGGTTTAATTTTGCGTATTACCTGTACAGTAATTTCTAGACATTGGAGTCAATGGTAGTTTTGCATGAGTAAAAAATGCTGCTTTGGTCCCCCATGATTCATTGATAAGGGTATTACTTCTGACATCAGATTCAGCTAAGGGTAACAGACAATAACATGGCTGATTACTAAAGTAGAAGATGTAAATTCTTTTGCATTTCTATGCATTAAAAAGGCTTAGAATTCCTGAATTTTAATATAAAATACAATGAAGTGTATCAAATAAGATTCCCCTATCTTGCTTTGTAATAATAAATTGCAGTGCGCACATTCAAAGGGCGAAAAATGGTTTTAAAGAACCCTTGCCTCCTAGGTTGAGAAAGTACCTTACTTTACCAAAATCTCATTAAACAGTCTTACATTTTGTGTGTGTGATTGTATGCTCCTTTTCCTTCTTTAAGTGATAATATCCAGACTTTCATGATCTTATTAAAACCAGCTGGGCACAAAGTAGCTGACTGGGTCTCAATCAGTGAAATAATTGGTATGCCTATATATATGACATTGGCTAACAGTTATAGTGAGAGTACAAACAAATGCACATAATCTTCGGGATCCTGGAATGCATTTTCTACTGTGTTTGAAGGCTTCACCCCCTTCCCTTCTTCCAGGCTTCCCCAGCACCCCTTGTTCCACTGCACTGACAGTTCAGCCTCTCAGAGCATGGAATGTCTTTGGCTGGGATGGATCTGAGTTCAAGGAATTTAACCTTTGCACATGGGCTTGAAGTAAGTAGCAATCAGCACCTGTGTGAAATAGTGAGATTTTTGACAAAAAATACATCTACTTATTTTAGAATTGGTGTATGGGAGGGAGAAGAGAGTAGATGCCAGATGAGGCACAGAGAAGAGTAGATGCAGCCAGGTTTGTTTGTCAGCACAGGGCCAGTGCAGTCCACCCCCACCACACACTAATAACTTCAAGTAACAAGTTTCACTGTTTTCTGCTTAGGCTAATGGTTGCCTTCATGGATGCACTAGCATCAGAACACACTACAGCAGAAAGTGCGCTACACTTGAGCAGCTATGAGTCGTAGTGGAGGAGGATTGTCACCAGCTGAAAATTATTACAGCCTCCAGTGTATCAAGGATTAACTTGTCGTGTGTGTCACAGAGAAAACAAAATGAAGATTCAAATCTTTTTCCAAATGGAAGTCTAACTAAAGTAGAACAATACATTTTTAAAGTTGAGTATTCAGTGTGTAATTATGCTGAATGATGTATAATGTTCTTGGTCACATCCCAACAAAATATATTATTAAAAAAAAAAACGCTTTTATGTTGAAATTATTTTCCAAATGTCATCTTTAGCAAAGGTGACTATAAGAATCAGGCTTTTCAGTTTCTCAGAGATAACAGATGATGTTTATTTCGTCTACTAAAATAAGTTTTAAAGAACCTATTGGCGATAGAAAAAAAATATTGGTATTTTGAGCATGTAGTTTTCATAATGTCTAAGTGTTCTGGGATCTCTGCTGCCAGCTGCTGTTCTTGTTCACTGAAAGCGTGTGTTGTGGTGATTCAAAAAATAGAAAAACATAAAGCACCACCAACAACAAAAGAAACCAACCAAACAGCAACAAAAACACCAAAGTGAAGGCACACAGAAAACAGGGTCTGCTATATAAGAAATAAAAGAAATAACACTCTTTAGTTCCTTTTTTGAAACAATTACTCATTTAAAATAACTTTTACTGCAGCAGATAATCACTTTTAGCATAAAGAATATGTCAGCCAGCGTCAGGAATTCACTGCAGTTCACAGAATTCATGGTGATGATTGCTAAAATACTGCATAGTGTCATGGAAGGGTGAATTAGTTTGGAGATCCCCCATTACAGAGTTTTCTTGGTGAGCATGAACAAATTGGGATGACTTATGTTGCTTTTTTTTTTTTTTTTTTTTTTTTTTTTTTTAGGTCAAATGCTTAGCCTCATGTGCATATATTTGGCTGATTACTGTGATCAGTGCTGAATGTATTTTGACATGATCAAATCTATAAGAAAAATTATGGTTTGACTATATGTATATAAGTGTACAGAAGTTGAGTGATCTTCATTCAAGTGTTAAACATTGTGAAACGTTCAGCATTCATACATTGTACAGATGATTCCATACAAATTACTTAGCCATTATGTATTTAGCAGCAAAGGGAAAGGAAAGAACTGTTGTTTTCATGAGCGATCTATAAATGCAGGAAAGTTTTTTTTTAATAGAGCATTAGCTTTCCCAAGCTCTCAAATAATATTGATAATATATTTTCATTACCAATAGATGGCAGCATAGCTCTTCGAGAGAGTACCGTCAAGTACTTAAGGATTCAGTGTTAATGTAAATTACTTCGGCAGAAAGTTATTATGAGTAAATGTTTTTCTGCTGCATTTTTCCAAGTTCTTCACCTATTTTTGCTTTAAAATAGAAAGAAGGAATATGGGGATAAAATAAAAGTTAAGACTATACTTTATAACTAAATATATACTAGTACAAAAAAGTTTGAAAAGAAAAATGCGTTTAGTATATACATGGATATATTTTTCAATCCCAGTACATTATTTTGAGCTAAACATCGTAATTATATCTTTTTTTTTTTTTTTTCTATGTCAATAATAGCACTTTGTGAGGGTAACAGAACCCAAGCCAAGCAAATCTAAAAATAAAGCTCAAGTATTCTACATGTATGTTGTAAAGCCTAAAGGTTTTGTGTGAATGACACCATGTTTAAATAGATAGATAAAACCTACTCCAAGAAAATGCTGTTATTACTCTGTTGTTTTCCTGTTTAGTCCCAGAAGTAAAGATCTGATCTTGTGTGGTCTTGTTGAAGAATAAATTCATCAGAAGATCTGTTATTCTGTCACCCACCAGTAAACTATTGGTGTTTATGCTTGCTGAATGCTGACTTTGGCAATGGGATGGGAAGATGAGGGGAGGAGCAGGGCAGTGAGGGAGGGGAACAAAACCACAAAGCTTTTTATAGTACCATTTCTGGGCTTAAGCTTTTCAGTCACCTCTTGCCATGAGAACGAACATGTGAGACAGAATTCTTGGAGGGAAAGAAAAGAGATTCATGAAGGGCACTTGAGGTTGGTAGTAGCTAGAAGCTCTCTGCTGAGATGCAGACTGTGTTAGACAAGAAGGCAATCAGATCAGGGGAAGCACAGCTAGCAGCTAGAAAACAACTTCTTCCATTCTCAGTTTTCGATGCTTTGGGGTATAGAGTAGCACATCTGTGCTTGGAAAAGATCTGCTTCTCAAAATGCTGTTCTACCTTCTGGTTTAGTTCACTATGCACTAATTTCCATCATACATATAATCTCTGTTTTCTGTCTGAGGCTGGTTTTGTTTTTATTAATGTGTTTGGGTTTTGTTTGGTTGTTTTTTGGGGGCAGGGGAAGAATTAGATTATCCTTTCTCTATTCCTGTAGTTTAGCAGATTACATGTTTTCTTCCTTGGCTAAAATTAGTTATTAAGATGCTAATTTTTTTCACATTGAAGTATTCAAATATGTTATGCAATAACTGTGGGAATCTCTAGAGCCAGTGCCTGTATCATGTTTTAGTATCATGTTTTATGTTTTTACTGTAGCAGGCTCATACAATGGATATACTATATAATGGATAGTTTATCCATTAATGTAATTTATATGTCTGATGGGGAAGAGTGATATTTCTGAAAGATACTGCAAGAGAGAGATTAAAGCAATACGAAGATTAACTTTTTTTTTATCTTTCATTTGTCCGTCAATTTGTATGGTCAACTCTTCTTTCTTTTCTTTCATCCCAGGGGAGCAAGTGTGCAATGTTATTTTAGCAAGTGGGATTTTGTTGTTGTTATGGTTGCATGGTTGTTTTAGTTTTAGCAGTATGTGCTAGAGATATCAATGAGATGTGTCTTACACTTGGAACAGAGATTCATAATGTTTCTGATCAGCCCACTTGATTGCTTGAAGATGTTAAAAATTACCAGGAATGTTATTCCTTGTAGTTCTTCAGAAATGAGATCTAGCAAGGCAAATACAGTTTCCCATCAATATGTTTTTGGTAGGAGCTCTACCAAAAGGAGCTCAACTATCTGATGAATTACCTCAACTATGAACAGCTGTCACACAAGACACATCTTCTGTCTTGTAGGTGTCTTGTATCAGATTGTATCTGCAGGTATCGAAGGATGAAGGTGGGTTTACTCAGTAACAGCTGATCTTGGGCCCAGATTTTGTACGAGTTCCTTGTTCTTCATAACAAGCTGAGTAATATTTTTAAGTCCTTGAATTGCTTGGAAACACATCCAGAATTTGACTTTTCTTCTGCTAAGCTACTAACTGAAAGCAAGGAGAGATGACTTATCCTCTCTAGGGGGGGTCTCTTTCTCTTGTTAATTACAAGGAGGACAACTCTAACTTCAGTTGCTTGCTGCTCCTAGGTGATTAAAGTTAACTGAGGTGTATTATAACTTCTGTGTTCTTACAGTGGACGCTCATTAACAAAATAATTCCTGATTTCCATAGTTTGAGGTTGAAAAATGTGAACCAATGAAAGCTAAACATGCACCTGAGTCTCTTGATTTATTATTATTATTAATATTTTTGTGTATATTTCCATTGATTTACTGTTTGGTCATCAAATTTGAATGTCTGCTCATTTCATCAAGTACAATGGGTTCTTAGAAATTAGAAAGGTTCTTGACAGCTAGATGAAATCTTGGAATCTTAGTGCATTCAGCTTTGAGGCTGGGTCTTGGTGATGAGGGTAAGTCAGTTCATTGCTGAGGAGGCTCTATACTACTGGGCAGAAAATCCTGAACTGATTAGTGTAGATGGTAGTTCATGCTGTCTTCTGACATTTTTCTGTAACTTTCATTTAGTTTGGAACTCTGTGCAGAATGTTTGGGTTGAATTCATTTCAACTTTTAATAGTTAACTGTGTTACACGGATAGTGATGGGTTTCTGCTAAGGAAAGATGAATGATTGTTTTATGTTATCATACATTCTGAGAAAAGTTGTTCTTTGTAGAATATAACCCTGCCTTTCTTAGTAAAACATGTTTAGAGGATCATTTTTTTTTTGTGTGTTTTTAAGAAAAGCCCACGTAAACCATATTTTTTTATGGTCTTTTATATTTAATGTCTTCCCAAAAGTGCTAGCAAGGACTATTTTTTTTTTTTCCAGACAAAACATATTACAAGAAAATTTGTCCTATCAGTTCGAATTCCTGAACTTAACTCAATTTAAAGTGTCTCTATATTTATTCCATCTGTCTAGTTATTGTTTTAATTTTTGGATCTGTAAGTCCCTGAAGAATCAGTTATATCCATGAAACACAATAGATGGCCTCCTAAGCTAATTTATCTGATTTCTTTTTCACTGTATGAATGTAGAGTAAAATGTGGTTTTAAGAATGTGAAACATTCTCAAACTGTTCCCTTCTACCCTCACTCAGCTTTGTAAGATGATTTACGATAGATAATAATTAAAGGCAGTAAGGAGAGTGATGGAACTGAAAGAATACAATCACCAAGAATATATACTGCAATAATGTACAGCTGTCTTATAATGTGATGAGAAAAATCTTTGCAATGATGTCATATATTAGCCAGGAAGCTCCCCATAGTGGAAGTGCTTCGAAACTGAACAGTTGAAATACCTACGATCTTGGCTAGTCAACATGCTAATAAATAATACACTGTAGGGGAACTTGTCTTTAACTGATGCTGGATTAATTAATAGGTACTTTATATCTGCCTTTTTCTCTCCTGAAGTACTTCCATTCTGTATGTAGCCAATTAGACAAACAGCAATCATAAGTCATGTTATTCTAGTTTGCTATTTAACCAGTTTTATTAGGGCATGCAAGAACTGTATGCACTTTGAAATAAATTTACATACTATTAATGTCTTATTAATCTCAACTATCTTGCATTGTATCCTTCAAGATACTTGAACTAAAAACAAAATTAGACTTCAAACTGGAAAAGGAATGCTCTGAATTATGCCTTCCGAGGCATAATTTTTTTCTGCACTTTTCCAAAAACAGCTTCAGCACATTCCAAAACTAGCCTATAGTAGGTGTTAGATAAATTTTGATTACATGAGTAATCAAAATTGAATAAAATAAAAGCTTGAATAAAACTCTTTATAAACAGTACAATCCTCTGCCATTTTGTAATTTACCTTAGTATGTTCTGTTTTTCTTTGTATTGGAATGCATTTTGTGGAGAGTCGTGATATAGGTTTTCTTAGTACATTTTATTTAGATACATAAAACAGACTTGTGCTTTTGAAAATCTCAACCTTCAGAGCATAGTTTTAGATACCCAATTTGGAAACTCTTAACTCTAACAATCAATACAAAATGTACATTTTGAAAGCAGATGATTAACTGATATAAAGGTCATACTGTTCTATCAGTTGTTGCCAAATCCAACCTAGCCTGCTACTTGGAACTATTTGAAAGGTCTGCAAAATTTAAAGCCTATTCAAGGGGAAATAGCTTGACGATCCTTGAGTGAACATGAACTGGTCATTCTGCTGCAGTTTGGGTTTCTGGGATAATAGCACAACTGCCTTGATCATCTTAATATCCTGATCCTGAAAAATGTTTTGGCTAGATGCAACACAACCACATCCAAAGCTGAGTAAAGGTTACAAGGTTCAGAACAATTATCAAATGTGTTTCTTTTATTGTTGTTCTCATGTGCTGCATAAGGCTGATCCTCTCAGATGGGAGAATGTATCTTTCCTACTTACAGTTCTGGAAACTAAAATCAAATCTAAGCCTCAACAGCAGTCTGGTTGTAGGCTGCTGTAGTTAGCTTACATGGCAAGGTTTTGGTATCAGGGGGCTGCACGGATGGTTTCTGTGAGAAGAATCTGGGAGCTGACCAATGCCAGTAAGGGCCAGTTTCACCCGGCTCCAAAGGGATCCACTGCTGGTGAGAGCCAAGCCAATAAGCGACATTGTTTCTGCTTCTGTGAGAGCAGATTGAAGAAAGGGAGGAAAAACAAAACAAAACAAAAAAACTGCTGAGTGCTGAGCAATAGCAGCTAGGAGAGTGAGGAGTAAGAACCAGCCCCCAAGGTCAGTGCAGCACGAGGTGCTCCAGGGACGTAGCAGCAGTTCCCCTGTGGCCTGTGGAGAGGCCCCTGGTGGAGCAGGCTGTCCCCCTGCAGCCCGTGGCACAGATCTCCATGCTGCAGTCTGTGGAGGAGCCCACGGTGGAGCAGGTGGATGTGGCCTGGAGGAGGCTGCGGACCATGGAGAGCCCCTGCAGGAGCAGACCCTGGGCCTGAGCTGCAGCCCATGGAGAGAAGCCCACGCAGGAGCAGGGAGTCTGGGGGGAGCTGCTGCCTGTGGCTGTCTGTGAGGGACCTGTGCTGGAGCAGTTTGCTCCTGGGGGATCAACCCCGTGATATGGGGCTGTGTTGGAGCAGTTCTTGAAGAGCTGCTGCCTGTAGGAAGCCCACACAAGATCAGTTCAGGAAAGACAGAATCCCGTAGGAGGGACCCCACATGGAGCAGGGGTAGAAAGTGATCTTGAAGGAGGTGAAGCATTAGGGACTGACTATAGCCTCCATTTCCCCACTCTCCTGTGCTGCTCAGAGGGAGGAGGTGGAAGAGGGTGGATGAGGGGAAGGTGTTTTTCATTTGTCTTCTTTGTTTCTCCCTTCTCTGGCTTGGTAGCAATAGGTAATTTTGTTAATCTCCCTATGCTGAATTTGTTTTGCCTGTTATGGTAATTGTTGAGCTATCTCCCTGTCCTTATCTCAACCCTTGAGCCCTTTCCATAGTATTTTCTCCCCCTCCCCCCTCCTTTTTTCCTTTGAGGAGGGGGAGTGAGAGAGTGATTGTGGTAGAACTCGGCTCCCCACCTGAGTAAAACCACCACAGCTTGTGATCCAGGTGCTGTAACAATGTCAATTGCCAACAGTACATAAAAAGTTTATAGATAGCTTTGTAGGTCTGTAGAGGATGAAACCTGGCTGTTCTTCAGTAGTTGCCCAACTACTGGATCTTGTACTGCAGCACAGCAATGTGTACTCAGTAGTAATTTTTTTCTTTAATGGTGCCAGTGCTTCAGCATCTGACTGGGAGAAATGGTATTATTTTGCTGTTCATGTGAAAATAACATTATGTCTAAAGAGGTCTCTTTCAGACAGTGGCCAACACAACATTATTTTAGAAGATGAAGGATTCCCTGTAGTTTTGAAATAAACACTTATGAATTAAGTTGCTGTTGTAATTCTGGATTCCTTCATTATTTATGTGCATTTGCCTTATTATTTTTAATCCTTTTAACCACTTGGCCTTGGTTATACCTTGTGAAAAAGAGATTTCCAAAAGCTGATTGCATTCATGTTGATAACTTTCTTTTAATGCTGTTCTCTCTCTGGCGGTTTTGCAGGATGTACCCTTCTGGTGTTTTGAAGTTTTAAAGTGAAGTTCTAAAACTAAACAGAAAATTTAGAGCAGTTTACTATTTTGTCAGATTTGAATCACAGAATCATCTAGGTTGGAAGAGACCTCTAAGATCACCTAGTCCAACCTCTGACCTAACACTAACCAGTCCTCCACTAAACCATATCACTAAGCGCTAAATCTAGACGCCTTTTAAGGACCTCCGGGGATGGTGACTGAACCACTTCTCTGTGCAGCCCATTCCAATGTCTAACAACCCTTTCAGTAAAGAAGTTTTTCCTAATATCCAACCTAAACCTCCCCTAGCACAATTTTAGCCCATTCCCCCTCGTCCTGTCACCAGGCACGTGGGAGAATAGGCCAACCCTCACCTTGCTACAGCTTCCTTTAAGGTACCTGTAGAGTGTGATAAGGTCGCCCCTGAGCCTTCTCTTTTCCAGCTCCCTCAGCCACTCTTTGTCTGTCATCCTTCACTTACCTTCTCTACATACAAACAGACACATAGATCCTCTCTCTTAAAATGTGTTTGGTTTCCTGCCTGGTTATTTTTAATGTTTTGTATCATGTCCTGATCTGGTTAGCCAATCTTACCTATTCCCAGTCAAATCCATTTGATTCTTGGAACTGTGCCTTTTCAAAACTGTGCCCTGCTCCATTAGTTGTTTTGAAGTACAGTTTCCTGAGTACTATAAGACACTGTAGAAAAATCACCATTTGTTCCTCTGCAGTGATTACCAGATCCCAGTCCTGAGTTACTTAAATAAAGAAATGGTTAAAAATCAGTCATTTCCATGTACATGTTAGTCTTTAACAATGTACTTCAAATATAGCTTTCTTTTTAGCATGTCCAAATACTATTCTATAAGAAATAAAATAATTTGTTTCTCTGGCAGCATGTCACAGCAAAACCAAAAACAGTACATTTTGCTGCGTGATCATATGTGTGTATATCATCATGTAGACAATACTACATTGTCAAATGATCCCAGTCAAGTTCAGAGGAAGGTATATGTGTGATTCCATTTTTAGTGTTGTATTTTGTGTGTAGCATATATGTTAAAAATTACTATTTTTCCAATTTGATAATATTTCTCATTGCTCAATGTCATAAGAAGGTTCTCTTCTTCTTTTCCAGTTCTTATAGATGAAATTCTAGCATGAGATACCAACAACTCTTGAATAAAAAATATTTTTGCAAACCTGCACTCAGATTTGAACCAGATGATTACTTGTATACTTAGTAAAGCTATCTGCTAGTCTGCTTTTTTCATCTTTGTTTCACATGTGTGTTTTTAAGCTAGTATAATTCTTAGATGATTTTTATTCTCCATCAAACTTGCGATTGTTTTTAATATTATTCAAAAATGTTTGGCATATTCAAGTGTACAATTAACTAACCAGTCTAATTTGGAAAATTAGTCTGCCATTCTAGTCTCATAGAACTACCATTATATTTTAGTATGTAAAGTCTACTAATTTTCATTCCTTTACAATTTTCTTCCTTTTGATCATTTTCTACTTTTAGCAGGGTATTATTTTTTTCTGAAGACGTTTACAAAGAATGTTATTCACTGGTCATGGCAAACCTTCAATTAAACAGACTTTAATGCACTGTGTATCATTATCCCATTATCAAGTCATCCTTCTCTTCATTGCATTTTCAAGTTGAGAAGTGTTCTACTCTCATTCTACTAGTGTTCCTTAAGATGTCTTTTCAGTGTCTCCATTTACTCAATACCATCAGTGTACAATGACTGTCATATTTCAGAAGTATACATGGTTTTGTTGAATAAAGCCCTAAATGTAAACATATTTTAACCAAGAAAACAACCTAAGGCAACTTAAAAGAACCTTTATAAAACCTGTCTTCCTTTTATTCTCCATATAAAATTTTAATGCAGTGATCACTTTAAGATACAAAATCAATCATGACGATACTACTAGGTGCCAATGGTGTGCTAGAGCTATGTTATAAGAAAAGATACTTGTTCTTTAAAAGCATTAAGTGCTTTTTGCATTTTTTTTGCATTTAATAGTAAAATATTTTTACTTAAACATGACATAGAGCATTCTGTAGTCTGCTCTGCTGTCTCTTCCAAGATCTCATCCCATGCTGTAAAGTGGGATTTATTAAGTTAGCTTGTCACAGATAAATCTGTTTACAGCATCGCTAATTAGCAAGTCATGACATTTTACAGTCATCTGAAATTAGCTTAGTACAATGGCCTTTTTGGCTCTCAGATGGCCTTCCTCAAGATCCTATTTGTGTGTGTGTGTGTGTGTGCTTACATACGTACCCATGTGATGGAAGTATTTGCTAGAATGGTAGTCCTGTACATATTTGCCCTTTCTTTCCCCATCATCTAAATCTCAAGGTATCCCTTAAAAAAATCCAAATAATGCAATCCATTTTTAGGAGGAAGACACTGGCAAAGATTACAGCAGTCAGTATTCATCCTTATGCCCTAGGGATTTAGTAGTATGGTCTTAATTGTGCTATCTTGGTCTTAATTTGTGCTATCAATAATTCTTATTTTCTCAAAATGATGTTAGTGTTTTTTGTTTCTATTTTTCCTGTAGGATAGATTCTTTTTGACTTGGTGAATTGTTGGCAGTAGAAACATTACAAGAGTTCAAAGGGAAGGAAGTGTTTGGGTAAGTCCATAAATGCATTGAACATAACATTTTACATTTTGTTTTAATATACATTTTATTTGTTACAAATATTTTTATTTAAAACTGAGAATAAATTTTAAGGACAAGTTTTGCTTTTTTTTCTTTCTCTCCTCCCAAGGAAAGCTATGTGGGGAACAAAAATACTCAAAAAGTTTCTTAAAGTGTTCCTTCATATAATAATACCTCCTTGTGGACTCTAAATGCTTGCTATGTCTTAATAGCCTGCTCTGTAAGTTAACAGAGGTTAAGAGAAATAGCAATGAAGAATTTAGCAGAAGATCACTTACATGTAAAAATATCAATAATAATTTCTTTTTATTTTTGTATCTACTTACGAAGACATAATTTAAATTGTACAGCTCTGAAAGTTCCCCCGATTTTAGGGTATAATTAATGACAAGTTATTTGGTTAAAACAGAAAAGGCTTTAAAAAGGCAGGTTAAAAACAACAGCAGTTTCCCTAAGTGGAAATTTCAATAAAAGCCAACAGAGACATCTTTACGAAGTGAAGTACTTCTATGTATTATTTTTATTGTGGGCTAATAGGCACTTCTTCCTCACTAATTGGTCTCTCTCAATTAAAACAATTACAGAATCAAATATATGAATATTAAACTAACATTTAAATTGATATTTTATTATACACAAGTCAAGAAATTCACAGTTAATTTCTCCCAGTACAACTGTATATTCATCCCCCTGAGTGTATGTACTGCAATGAAGGACTTTATTTTACAACTATACCACATGAATGCATAAATATTAATATATATATATGTACATAAACTGAAGTTATATTTAAAAGATTAATTAAAGAATAACTCTGCTGGTTGCTTTTTTTATTTATACAGCAGTACAAATAGCTCTGAATTTTAACTACTGAACACCTAATAGATTATGAACACTTCTGTGCAAACAGGATGCTGTGTTTCCTTCGTGTATGGTAGTCACTGTAACATTGCAGAGAATAGTCCTTCCCTGCTTGTTCTGAAATGTGTGCATGGTAACGGATGTCCCTGAATACTTTTCTGTAGTTTCATGGGTCAGGAGTCCATAAATCAGTGAACTTGATACAAATTACAGGGGAGTTAACATTGTAGTGATATTTAAAATCATGGATATTATAGTATGTATAATTAGAAGCTATTAATATTATACTTGTATGGCAAGTAGATAACATTAAGTGAAGTAGTAAGTCATAAAGTGAAGCTCTATAAAATTCTCGTGAGCTGAGAATTCATTACTTTTGGTGATTGATGTGTGTTGATGTATCATTTTTTTGAATGACATTAAAAATAAAAATTGTGGCAAATATTAGTATTTGAAAATTATGGTAAATTTGTGCACTTAGTATGATGCTTTGCAAAAGCTTTCTTTGGGAGAAATTCTCATATGATTTTTACTTCTCATTGTATTGCCTTTACCAGGTTTACCAATTATGCAATGTTATGGTGATGGGTGGATATGCTGAAATTTTTCCATTTCATCTGCGTAAATACTTAATATTGAGTGGAGGCTATTACTACAGGATGAGCAGTACGGATCCTGAAGTCAATGGGATGTATGAGAGGAACTTGAACTTGTGGGCTGCATCATACAAATGTGAGGCAGCTCTCACCCTATCTAAACACTTGGGATTAGACTAACTGAGAATCCTTGGATGAGGAAAGTGATCTTTTTATACCATCAATATTCAGTTCAGTCATTCAAAATACTCCAGCTAACTCTCAGTTCATATACTCACTCCAGACTGAATATGGATTTAGGATTTGGGAAGGTCTCTGAAGGCTAATGAGGCAGATGAGAGCAGAGAAAAGAAACTGCACAATATCACGCTATATAGTATTTAAGTGCTGAAGGCACTTTCCAGTTTTGAAATTAAAAGTCTAAATTCTGCTCAGTCAATGAAGCACAGTAGGATTAACAATGAAAGCAGAATGTGGCCCACAATTAATTTGACATTATTAAGGCTTAAAAAAAAAATGGGATATCAGTCTTTATAGAATAAAAGCTGTATATGCAGCCTACAGTTTTTTCTTATTTTCCACCCCTTCAAATACTCACTCTTCCTTAAAACAAACAAACCAAAATCTATCAATGCAAACATCTGTAGTGAGATCAAGCATGAGAAGTTTCAGCACTAATTGTTATTTTCTGACAAAGTTATAGCAGGAATGGAAGCACCATCTCAGCCCTAACTTGAGTGTTGCCACAGCTGTGACATTATAATCACCAGTTTTTAAGCTTGCTTTTGTCTGGTAGAGCAATTTTGAAACTGCAGCCTAACAGGCTTAAAACTTCCAAGTGAGGCAGAGGGTTAGAGGGTTTTCTCCTATCTGGTTTGCAGAGGACTGCTTACATTATGGTAATCTGGTGGCTATGGAACTCCAGAGAAAAACTCAGCTTTTGTGCATGTGTGTAGTTTATATATTTGTGTTTGCTAAATGTGCGTGTATATACATATATATGCATTATGATCATATATGACTATTTAAAATCACCACCTTCTCTTATTCGATGGAGTGCTATTCAAACTTTCCATGCGTTACAGCTGAATACACTTAACTGTAACTAAAGTATAACCCTGACTTTAAAAGATTGTTAAAAAGTTTTAGTATGTCAAATGCCCTGATAGATGTTCGATTACATAATAATACCTATCTCAGGATAGGCTCATCTCATGCACTTCTTAAAAATTTATTCTATTCTTATGAGTCCTACTCATAAGAATAGAATAGTATTAGTATTACTGTAGTAAATATTTCCATTTAATTTAAAGTGTATGATATCAGGTTAGAACTAAGCAAAATTACTGGCTTTCCATTTAGAGATGTACTACAGTGAAAATAGAACACAGTGACAGTACAAAATGTTGCCCCTGAGACCAAGTCTTATATAGTTTAGTATGTCCATGCGTCTCTAAATTTAAAATGAGTTAATTCAATGCATACTTAGGGGTTTAGTCCTTGCCCTCCGGTCTCTAATGTAATGTGTGTCTGTGTGCAAAGGGGAATGAGGTTAGAAAGGGTAGAAAAAGAGCCTGCAGGAAGGCTTTCTTGAATGCAAGAGCAGAGAGGCACCAGAGGATGCCTCTTTAGTTAGTCGACTGCTGGGGTATAAAGCATGCACGTGCTTTATTCCTGAAAAATAGTGTCACATGCATGCTTTCAGGAAGGTACAGCACTGCCTTTACAGGTGGCAGAGGGGGACGTATAATTTATGTAGACGAAATAGGTATTTGACAATCTGTCATTGTTTCACTTCATTGACACCATTTATTTTTGAAAGATGGGATAATAAACTCTGTCTACTGTACTGAATGAAAATAGATAGTCAAAAAGTGCTGTGGTTTTACAGTGAAAGAATACAAACGCAGGCGATCAGTGATGTTCCTTAAAAATTTTTAGGACAATGGAAGTGTTTGGCTTATTTTAAAGTTTTTTTGTAGTTACTCTCTATAAAGAGAAGTGTCAAAGTATGTTGGATATCTTTATGTAATTTGGACTTCTTTATGTGGAAAGTCTGCTGAATATAAGGGAGTGTGTATTTTAAATGCAAATGATTTGTCAGTATTAGGGATTCAGTACTTCCTGCAGGGAAGCTGTATGAACGCCTCAGTGAGAGGGAATGCCACCAACTTAGTCTTTTGTTATTTGTCGCTTAGACAGTTGTACTTCTCATGGTTTTGTTTGTTTGTTTATTTTCATTTTTGATAGCAAATGCCTAACTACCTGTCATGCATATTTTGGAGATCTACGTTAAAAAAATCCAAGTGTACAGATTTAAACATAGAATTCTATGATTAAAAAAGATTGTTAAAGAGGTAAGGAATATGAAATGTACTGTGGCTTGCAGACCCTAGTCCTTTTATGCAACTTGGATGATACAAAGATGTTCTGAATTAGCCATTGAGGATTCCCCTCATAGATCTGTATTCCTTCCTTTTTTCATGGTGTAGTCATGCCTGGACAGATGAGACCCAGGCAGCATGATTAGTCATCTCTAACAAATGTTTAGATTAAACTACTCCCTGGCCTGGTTAATGGCAGGGGAGAATGAAGCAGAAAATTTCCCCCCAGGCTGTCAAAATGGCCTGGTTAAGAAGCAAACATGGAGCTGACAGTGCTGAACTCGTTTCCATAAGGAGTTTAACGAGGACCATAGTTGAAGATGTTTTACAGTTTCATATATGTGAAAACAGAGCTAAAGAATGCTCAGAACCTAGTGAGCCTTGTCACAGGTACATACTAGTACTAGTATGTTATTTAAGAAATGTTTTTCCCTTTTTGTGTATATTAATGGAAATACCATGGTATTAGCTATCAGATAGTAGCTTTTGTGTAGTTGTTTCCAGCCTTTGTCTTTCATTAACCTGCTGTCAGGGTGTTTCCATGAAAAAGTTTTAATGGTTTGTACTGCTGTTACTAAGTGTGTTTTTGGTAATATTCAAGGTATGGTACATTAAGTAGTAGTACCCGTGTTCCCTTGTATTTAGGTAGCGCTAGTAGGCACCTTAAAAAGGCTTCCAGTTCTCTGTACTAAGTATGCCATCGTTTTTTTTTTGTTGTTTTTTTTTTTTGGTTTTGTTTTGTTTTGTTTTGTTTTTTTTTTTTTTGGGGGGTTGATTCAAGAAAAGAGAAATCTTCCTTTTTTTTTTTTTTTTTCTCCTCCTAAATCCTCTGTTCCATTCTTTTCTTTCTTTCTCTCAACTTTTTTTTTTTTTTCCTGTGTGAGATATTGAGTTGTATGTATGTGATCTCCCTCAGTGATACAGACATTAGCACTAGATGGGTTTAAATGACTGCAAATTAGAGTCTGCAGACTGCATATGCAGTTTTCTATTACATTTATGTAGTCAAAGCCAACATTGCAAAGATAGCAGACCTGAATCAATTAATATCATCTGAGTTTGTCATGTAACATCTAAAACTGCTTTATTTTTTCCTTAAGCCATGGTGTGCATCCTTCTTCCTCCTCCCCTTCTCAAATCTGAGTTCTGCTTCTGCCTTACAAGCAGAACCTGCTATACTTTATTGCTCTGTGCTTATGTCTTCTGGCTGTAAATAGCTATTATGTTCTTGAAGAATTGTTTTTGTTTTTTTTTTTCTTTCTGCTGGTTAGTCTCTGCCAGGATCTGAATGTACTAATGAAATGATATACTGAGTTGTTGAGGCAGCATAAAAGCTGATAGAAAATTATTAAGTTCTTTACGTCCCACTGGTACTGCATTTCCATTTTAAATGCAATATTTTCATAATCAAAAAAAATAGAATCAGAAAATATGTATTATGTCATTCAGTTCAACCTCGTCCACTCCAAGAGTGTCTTGGTATATTTAGAATGAATATTTCCTGGTGCTTTGTTTTTAACAAATTAAATGATGATGTTTTCAGTCTTTATCTTGGTAGACAAATCTAAAGCACAGTTTGTCCCACTCTCAGGAAATTTTTATTTTGTGCATTAGCCAAAATTACTCTCTCTCTTTTTTCCTAATATGTTTAAAGCCTCATTTAAGCAGTATTTCCAGTTTCCTCTCAAAATTCATAAACTGTAGAGTATTACACCTCTTTATTTATTTGAATTTTGGGGTTTTTAATAAATAAGATAGTGGAAATATCACCACTATTGATGGATAGATTGCTCAGGAGTTTGAAATGCACCCTACTTACCTAGAGGTAACTTAGGTTTACGTGTCTTAATAGCTTGACCTAAAGTCAAATTTGGGCTTATATACTTTGGTTTGTATTTTTCTTTAATACAGTATTTCTAAAAGGGCTTTATTTTAACTTTTTATATAGAAATAATTTCTGAAGGAAAATGATTGATAGGTTTCTGTTCCCTAAAATTGAATACTTTCTTCCTTTTAAATGTTTGACATATTTCATACCTATAGTATTAAATATTTGTGAATAGACAATGCTGCTATTATTTTGTAAATATTCAGTTGCATATTTGGATATAGCTATCACTACCTATCCTAAAAAAGGCTATGCAAGGTACTAGAAAGTCTTTATATCTTTTGGATATACTAACAGAATTGTGAGGAAAGAGAAGTCATTTAATTGTGCCCCATAAATAGCACATACTAGAGAGATACATAGGCTTAAAATGTGAATATGAAATATTGGTTTAATTCAATAAATAACTGATTTTTATGAAAATATTTTGGGTGGTCATAGGGAGGCATTTCAAATACATATTTCCAAATGCTCTTCTGACTATTTTACTGTACAATGAATTAAAACAATCAATGCATTCCTTCTGCAGCAGCACTCCTTCTTAGAGCAAATACACCTCCTAAGTTCTGTAAGTTCTATTTTATTTAATTCCTGATCCTGGGATCTTGTCAAGGTAATGTCTCTGAATGGGTTTTGCTGCCAATAAACCAAATGCTGTTCTGGAATAATATAAATTCCTATGTTTTGATTTCTCAAAATGTTCAGGGCATAGGTTTATAGGAAGAGGGGTAAATACTGTCCAAAGTAGGCTGTGTTTTCTACTGTAAGTTGTTCCTAGATTTCCTGTTGCATCTTTTTTCCTGAAAATTGCAGAGCAGGCACATAAAATTCAAAATACATATTGAAAAGTCGCTTGCCAAAACACAACACCAGTTAAGCTGTTCTGTGGCAGAAAAAAGGATGAGGTAATGGATGAAGAAGAATAAATAAAGAATTGATCCACACATCTTTGGCATCCGGTACTTTATCTGGGCTGAAGTTCACCACCTTTTTATAAAGTTTTATCTGATGTCTGTTGGTGTCAACCTTTTTTTAAAGGATGCTAAACTCTATCAAAGCTGTTTCCAGAGGGCTGGCAGTAGGCACTAATATCTGTATGCTTTGCAGGCACCAGTTAGTCTCAAAAATGCATGTTCAAATTCTAGACCCACTTGGAAACTCATGAGAGAAGTTTTGATTTAAAATACAATGAAAGACTACCTTTTTAGTGTTAAATTTATACTTAGGAGACAAATGAAACTACCTACTAATAAATTATCATATATAACTATTTTATTGGGAAAAAAAAAAATTGAAATAGAGTGATCGTGAAGAAACATCAGATTTTCTTTTGTTCATCCTTTTCTTGTCCTATCTATTGTTCTTCTGCTTAAAATTCTTTATGCAACAATATGGACTTGATTACAGCAGAGTAGAT
Organism: Anas acuta; assembly: GCF_963932015.1. NCBI lineage: Eukaryota > Metazoa > Chordata > Aves > Anseriformes > Anatidae > Anas > Anas acuta. Next base: position 36,554,675 of record NC_088982.1, read on the forward strand.
TATGATTTTCTGTTTGAAAGGATATTTATGTTCATTATGCAGAGATCTTTGTGTGCTTCTGATTGTCTCCAGTGGTTAGGCATTTGAACTTCCTGGATAGCAGCTAGTATAATCCAGCTCTAATAAAAATGTAGTTTATGCATATCTCAGGAAGGTTTAAGGCAGCTGTGAGCTATTCACACACTGTCTCCTCAGGAGAGGTCTGGGTTTTTCTCCATTTTAAATAAAGTGCCTTCTTCCAGTTAACTTTACCTGGGAGAAGAAGAAGAAAAAGAAAACCTAACACACACATGCCTTCCCTCACCCCCATCCCCCAAGATGTTCAGCTGGACCTGTAACAACAGGACTATCCTTTTTTTTTTTTTTTTTTTTTTTTTTTTTTTATTAAGGTAATCCAGTTCCCTTTTTGTTTGGCAGATATTCAGAATGGGAAGATTTTTGCTGGGAAAAGTCTGTGGGATGTAACCAGGCTCTTGATTTAGGTTCTGTTCCAAAGTTAAGAAACTATGTTGGATGTTCTTTGTTTCCTGGTTATTGCTCTTTGTATGTGTTTTAATATAAATTACCAATTTAGCTGTTCGTGCCTCTTTATATATCTAAATCTAAAAAAGAGAGATGTCAGATATTTGTAGGTAGTGTTCAGGTAGCTGTTTATTTAAGTGTTCAGATGCAGCCTTCAGCTTTAGAAGTTTAGGAATGACAGACTGCTGGAAGCATTTAGCAAGGAGCATGGCTCATGCTCTTTCCTAATGTCTGACACTTCTTGCTGCAGGAGCTGTGACAATGAACTAGATGGGCCCTTGTTTTAATCCAGTACATTCCTATGCAAGTGAACAGATATCTGAACAGCCCATTTGTATGTAATGGCTAACAACATATTTTTCTTTCATGTGTCTTAAGGAGAAGAAACACGTTTTATTTATTGAAGGAAAGGTTTCATTATTGTTTGTTGGGTGTGTTAAGTCCCGATGAGTATAGAACCAGAGCTGAAACTGCTGCCTATGGTTAGTGAAGCAGATCTAAAGGCAGTTTTCCCCCAAAATAAGGACAGCTCTGCCTGCACTAACTCAGGCTTGGACACGTACATGTACATTCTAGATAAATACATAAGCTTATGATTCACATTAGGTCTTGAAAAGCATACCTTTGTTAATGATTAATAAATCCAGCTTGATGTATTTATAACAATGAACTCTTCCTGGACAAAGCTGGTAGTTTTCCGTGGCACTAGGCTACACAGCATCATGTAGACCTAGTAACAGGAGTCTTTGCTGGTTTGAGGATCTCTGCACCTGTAAAATGTTCCCTTGCTTTTTATTTCTGCTATCAGCCTTTCCCCAAGACTGAAAACAGAAGTGCTGAATGTGATCATTTCCCATTCTAAAAACTGACATTGAACTCAACAACTCATATTATGTATCCTCATGAAACAGACATCAGATAAAACCGATTCAAGGCCATCACAGCCATGATTTGCTATTGAAACCACAGCATATAAACAAAAAAAACCTCTAGCCGTTAGCAATCTTTTGAGCTATTCCATGTTTTAAAAGCTAAGTAAGATAATCTGATGTGTACCAGTGTTCGTCCTCCTTAGATGTCAGAAAAATAGAAAATTCAAACTAGGGAGCTATGAGAAATTGAAAAATAAACCAGGAACAGAAATGAGTTATTTATCTAGTCGAGGGAGGAAAATAAATAAATAAATAAATGAGAGTGAAAGGGAGGGGAAGGAGAATAGAAAACCCTCCTCTCTTTAGGTACTGGTCCTAGAATTACTGCTGCTCTCTAAGAGAGAGTTGGGTAAGAAGTGGGTTGAAACATTGATTGCAACAAATAGGGAAACAAGAAAGATGAGTCACCATCAAGGGAGCAGTAAAAGGTGCGATATTTTTGATAAGCATCTTAAGGCTGAGATTGTTATCTGAAGTTAAGTTCTGAAGGTTCTCTGATCGGTGTTGTAAATCCAGTAAGACTTAAATGGGTGTAAGTACACTGTGTAGAAGCTTCAACAATACCTCTGTAGCTATGCACAAATGGATACAAATCATTTTGCCAATATATATTTCTCTAAACAAGAATCTTCAGCTTCCCACTTCATGTGAATCAGTACCTTGCACAGAGATCTGTCTTTTACCCCTATGCTGGTTTTAATCCATCTTTTCAAAGAGAATTATGATATCTTTCAGAGCTAGTTAGATAATTTTGTTTCAGGTAGAGTGAAGCAGAAAACCACTCATACCTGCAGGTGTACAGAGCATGTTGAAAAAAACAGATTTGTAGTCTTTCTGCATAGAATCCAGGTAGAACAAAGGTCCTCATTTTGAATATGAACTACCAAATGAGGACTCAAATGCTATTTATCTCAGGCTTATGTTTTTACAGTTTTATGATCTCAATAACTCCTTGATAAAGTAACTGCCTTGTCTTGATGGCTGTTACTTTTTATAGAAAAAATGTATTTATAAGTGATAGGTCCTGAAAAGTTGGAAATAAACCTACAGATATGTGAATCTATATTTTCTTCTAGACTAGATAGGAATTGTGTGCGAGAAAGATGTGAGTGCATACCACATACATCCCAGACAATTACTTATTAGCTGTATGACACTAATACATCAGAACCCGACTTGTAAGAGGAAAACACCACATTAGGAACTATACATGTAAGTGTTTCCAAAATATATACAAAATAGATTTTAAAAAGTAGTGTTTTAATGTCTTTTTGTAGCAAATGAATGGAAAGAAAGATTAAGTGACCTGCTTAGTACAAAACTCTGTACTTGGAAAAAGGAAAATGCATACCACCAGGTTGTGTAGACTTCAACTGAAGATCAGTGAAGAGAGAGTTCAGAAGGCATATTTAGATAAACCCAAGCAGATACCTAGAGAGAAGTCCTGTGGCCCTGCCTCTACAATGAAAACTTGCTGTTTCTGTGCCACCCCCACCTGCCTCCTGCAGAGGATTGGCAGCCTTTGGACCCTGGAGGGCATCACAGCTGTGAGCCACAGAAACACTATTAAAAACAAGGTAGCTACCAGTAAGAGCTTTAAAATTCATTTTTTCAATTAATTGAGGCTTTTCTGTGTTTAGCAGTTAAGGTGGATTCCAGGTGTATGTATTATGGTAACTGAACTAATAATAGCTGTTTGTTGTTGTATTTTGAATAGGTCATTAGGACTTAAGAGCAATAAATTATTGATTCCATATACATGGTATGTTCCCCTTTGATGTTAACAAGTTTTTGAGTGTAAAAATGTGTTCTGTTACAGGACAAGAAACGTGTAAGAAACATTAAGTGTAAATCACAAAGAAATCAGAAGTGATTTTCTTTGAGTACAGGGTACCCAGTATTTTGCCTTGTCTTAGATCCTTTGAGCTTTTCCAGTATAAAATAATACAGTGTATGTAGTAAGGTACCACGGTTATCTTTAAATAATATTAATTGTGACAGAATGAAAAAAGCAAGTGTGAAAGGTATATGTATATGGCAATTTTTTATCTTTAATAATATTTTTGTATGTTTTGTATTGTTTAATTACTACTTTCAACTACTACTACTAACTTTCAGCTACTAACTACTACTTTTAGCTTTTAATGAATGCATTATAAGATTATTGGATTACGCAATTGTTGCTCAGATGTGAAGAGTGGAACATGACAAAGAAGGAGGAAAGCCAAGCCAAAGCTGCTGCTACTTTCGTATCAGTAATTAACGTTAGTTTAATCTGAGGTCTACATGAAACTGGACAGAATACTGTTATTGAGTTCATATTTCATGAATTGATGTAATTACTTATTGAACATTTAAAAAGGTTTTCCAGTAAAAAATAACTGTGCCGATGCTTCTACAAACAGTTGTGGAGTATGGGGAAAAAAGTTTCCTAAAACCTAGGCCCATTTCATCGAGTGCCAGCTAATTTTTGTATTATGAGAACAGACTTGCTATCCCCTCTGTAAATATTTTTAAATGTTTTCTGCAGTCATTCTTTTGCTGGCTCTACATCTTTCTTGGCTGCACAGTGTTCACAGTTCACAACCCATTTCTCATTCCTCATTCTGTGAATTGTGTATACAGAGAGGTCTCCCTGAGATGATGGAGATGGTAATGGCAAGAAGTTCACTGAATAGTTACTTTAATTAAGGTATGACAATAATTAGGCTACAAAAGCATTTCTTTGTAGGTAAGATAAAGAACAGTAACATAATGAAATAAGGGAAGTGACAGCAAGAAAAAAGTGCCTGTTTCCCTTGTTCTCAATGCTTTTAAGTTGAACTTTCTAATATATTATTTTTTAAAGTTTGTTAATGCTGTCATACTTCATAGTGCTGTGCTTTACAGCAACATATAACTTTGCTTAGAAAATAACTGAAAAATGGTATTCTTTCTTCCTGTTACTTCTGTGTTAAATGTGCTTAAATTATGGGTCAATATGGATTTTTCTGACTGACATGAAAACAGGAAAACTAAGCTTTGTGTTTTGATAACAGTAGTGATTCGTAAATTAAAATTTACATGATAGCCTGATGGCACATAATGGAAAATACAACTAAGCATTCTTGCTCTATTTGTATGGATTTTAAGTTGTGTGCTAAGTTGGTAGAATTTACAAGATTTGCAGGTAGTACTTAACTCATGCTGAAATAAATAAGGATTTTTCCTTATTCCCACATACTGTATTCTTTCTTTTGACTAAAACTTCTGCTGCATAGAGTGTAAATGGTACTGCAAAATCTTTTAGAAGTGTGAAAAATACTCCATGCTGTTGATGGGAATTTCCTCAACAGTATGTCTAGTAGCACTATTAGATTCTCAGGCATAGTGACACTGCTTGAATACCGTCTTTTTGCTGTCGTTACTGCTTTGGTTGTACAGCAGTTTAGTGGTATAGAGCTTATCTGACTTTAACTTTTTAGACATGTATATGTGGGAATCCAACCTGCAATTTAGTTGTAACTGTCACAGAGAGGCTCAGGGGAAAGAATTTGCTAACAAAGTCAGCTCTTGAGTGCTAGAGGGGTCAAGAGCTTTCTCAGTCACTTCCTTTGGTCATAATCAGGTGAACATACTCTCACAAAAAATTCGTTATAACATTGTGGAATGAATTGCTTACAAAGTTAGTTTTGTTGTTTAATTTAGAATCATACATCATGGTCCAAATTTTTAGAAGCCTAACTGTACAATCATTAAATGAACAACAATCTAGGTGTGTTTTTTCTTTCTCTTTAACTATAAAGTAATTTTAATATGTAAAATGATCAAATAAAAATGTGATCAAATAAAAACAGCATTGGAGATAAATGACAAAATATGTTTTTTTCTTTTTCTTTTATGTGCTATATTATGTTCTTTTATTTTTTTTTTCTTTTTCTTTTATGTGCTATATAATTATTTTTTCTTGAACTAAATAGGCTTTAGTTTTCTTCAACATCTGTTTCAGATCATCTTGTTCTAGGTTTTCCTATTACTCATTTCTTGTTTAACAGGCTTTAGATTTGTGTATGTATGAGACAGTTTCCCTTTCATAAAGTGAGACAATGAAGAACATTTTTAAGGTTCAAATGTTGTTGAGGAGGAAGTTTGTTATTGATTTCAGTTACAGAGCATGGACAACACTATATGCTTTTTGCACTTAACTCTAAGAATTCTGGTTAATAAGAATAAGAATAAGAATTATGGAATAATTAAAAATATTAAAAATAAGAATTATGGAAAAGACCACAGTCTCTTAATGCTCTGGTCAAAAATGATCACAGAATCCACAATCATCCTTTCCCTTTTAATAGTGTGATTTTTTTCTTGTAAAAAAAAAATATAAAAATCTTTTTTTGAAAAGGGATTTTGCTTCGGTGAGCATTTTTTCATGTTTAACGTGCATATATTTAAGCTTTTAGTAAAGCGGTGTTTTAGCATCTGTAGTGGTTTTCTTGGTTGGTTTTCATACATTGGTTTTGTACTCTCAAAAATAAGGATGTGTTTTGCAGGCTTGGGAAGAGGCAGAAGCAAAAATGGGCTCTATATTGTTGGTGACACCTTGATATAATAAATCTGTTTACAATCCGGTGTTCTTAGAGGACACTATTCTTTGTAGCAGCCTTTGCCCTGGAACACCACTGAACTTGGTGGTAGTTTTGCATACACAGCAGCTACAGAGTTGTAACCTCAGTAAAAGTGACAAGGTAGTATTTGCTGCTAACCAAGGGCTTCCTAGAAGGCTTCAGGAAAGCAAATATATGAGGGCTGTTTTTGCTAGAAAGAACAAAATGACAAAACAGGAGATGAATGCCTCTTAAGAAGCCAGATCTCAACTTAAAGGAACGTAAGGAAATAAAACAAGCTAATAGACTTTAGCCAAATTGAAATAAGAACAGGTTTATAGTCATTAAAAAAAAAAAAAAATCTATCACAAAGCGTTACACTTACAGACAGAGGATGAAATTGAGTACATAGAGCTTGGTACACTTGTTCCTTCTGTGCATATTATCAACAGAAAATCTATGTGTAGATAACATTGGTTATATGAGCAATTTTGCAAGGCAACATAGTAATTTGGAATGTGGGCACACCAGTCAGTTAAAAACAGGGAAAAGTAGTATTCTCAGGGGTCATGGAAAATATCCGTGAAAATGATATGCCTCACTGAAAATGATAAAGACTTCTACAGGTACGTCAATGATAAAAAGAAGATGAAGGAGACTGGTGTCTAGAAAAGCTGTGGATGCCCTATCCCTGAAAGTGTTCAAGGCCAAGCTGAGTGGGGCTTTGAGCAACCCGATCTAGTGGGAGGTGTCCCCGCCCATGGCAGGAGGGTTGGAGTTAGATGGTTTTTAAGGTCCTTTCCAACCCAAACCATTCTGTGATTCTATGAAAGTCCAGTTTTCTCACAAATGCTTGCAATGAAGCCTTTTCTGTGAGCACATTAAATACAAAAATATATTTTTTCTGATTGAATGATATTTTTGTAGAGATGCAATAGTAAATCCTGTTCCACTGACAAAAAAGTGTTATCAAATTCAGTTGGATTGTAGTTTCCTTTCCAATGTAGGGGTTTGGCTGCTGGAACAAGGAAATCCTCAAAATTTTGGCTATGCATTGCTGAGCTCTTAATGAAAGTCATGTGATAACTGTGAGAATGACTTCAGTCTTTGAACATAAAAAGTAATATCTGAAAAATATATTACTTGTACATACATGCAAAGTAGTTTTCAATAATGGTGATGTATATATTTTCAACCACATTTGATATGTACCTATCCTTCACTGGAAGATGATCAAATATATTCAGATGAAAATCAATTTCACTAAATTGCCCAGACAACATTTAGCCTTGAGTGAGTATTCACACTTGTGCCAAATGTAATGTAATTCCTCCAGAGGTAACCTACAAACAAATTAGTTTTCTCCTCCTAGGTGTACTTGAAATGGTTGCAGGAAAGAGTGGAAGATCAGAGAGCATATGTTATTGTTCAGTAAGCCATGCAGTAGATATCAGAAATTAATGAGGCAAAGAAAGCAAGCAATGCAATCAGCAGCAACTAAATTTAGGAAGAGCTTGAGTGTTCTGGGAGACAGGAGCCTAAGCGTTCTCTCCCTTTGCTATGTGACAAACCTGAAAACATGGAGATGTGAATAAAAGTGTTAATGTTGTTATGCATTCAGGTAGCCATCAAAGTTGAAAACAGAGCTGTAAGTTGCTAGTGCTATATAACAGGATTAAAATGAGCAAATAAAGAAATATAGAATCATAGAATCATAGAATATCCTGAGTTGGAAGGGACCCTTAAGGATCATCAAGTCCAACTCTTGACACCGCACAGGTCTACCCAAGTTCAGACCATGTGACTAAGTGCACAGTCCAATCTCTTCTTAAATTCAGTCAGGCTCGGTGCAGTGACCACTTCCCTGGGGAGCCTGTTCCAGTGTGCAACCACTCTCTCTGTGAAGAACCCCTTCCTGATGTCCAGCCTAAACTTCCCCTGCCTCAGCTTAACTCCGTTCCCGCGGGTCCTGTCGCTGGTGTTAATGGAGAAAAGGTCTCCTGCCTCTCGACACCCCCTTACGAGGAAGTTGTAGACTGCGATGAGGTCTCCCCTCAGCCTCCTCTTCTCCAGGCTGAACAGGCCCAGTGCCCTCAGCCGTTCCTCGTACGTCTTCCCCTCCAGGCCTTTCACCATCTTCGTAGCCCTCCTCTGGACACTCTCCAACAGTTTCATGTTCTTTTTATACTGTGGTGCCCAGAACTGCACACAGTACTCGAGGTGAGGCCGCACCAGCGCAGAGTAGAGCGGGACAATCACCTCCCTCGACCTACTAGCGATGCCGTGCTTGATGCACCCCAGGACACGGTTGGCCCTCCTGGCTGCCAGGGCACGCTGCCGGCTCATATTCAACTTGTTGTCTACCACGACCCCCAGATCCCTCTCTTCTAGGCTGAATGATGACACAAATGGGTTTGTATATAGTTTTAAATAGCTGTATTCTTTGTCTTCCCATAGAAATGTTTGTGTCTTCTACCAAATGGAAGCACATCTTAATTATTTTTGTTTGGATGTGGAATACAGTGAATTTATCAATACTTCATCAAAGAGAATAGAAAGCTACCTTCAGACCAAAAACAAAACATGGGAGGAGGAAGAGGCAATCTTCTCTCTGTGGCACACTGGATGTCCAAACCGAAGACTCCAATGGTACTAAGAGTTAAAATTCTAAAATTACACATAGCACATGGGTGAAATTGTTCAAAGTATACAAGTGTGGGCATTTATGCATTTTTGTTTGTCCTCCCAATTCTAGTAGAATTCTGAGTAAAAGAAACCCTGTATATTTAACAGGCAGTGCTACACAAAGAGTCACAATTTTTATTTTTATTTTCAGTAAAAATAACAGCAGAGCTTCTTAAACAGCTTCAGTTTTGTCGCTCTAAATACATGTATAAATGACACATGAGGTTTGTAGTTTTATTGGTATTTAAGTGGGCTTCACTGCACAGGTATAAGGTGAAGTTTCTTAATTCTGGTAGTGAATTCTACTTCTTTGTGCTTTTCATGTTTATAGTTTCAAAGTGAGCCAATTTCAGGTATAGGTCTACATGCCTTGAAAAAAATATTCCACTTACATTATAATAATTTGGAAAATCTTAATATCTTTGTAGAATCATTTGATAAATTCAATAAAAAGTCTACCAAACTCTTTCCCTTTAAGTATTTGGTATTTCCCAGCTCTTTGTGGTGGTTGACAAAAATTCTAACTAAGCTTAATTTCTATGTAATAAAACAGCTCAGCTTTAAAATTGGTTACCTTACTGATTTTAGTGCCAAGGGATTCGACTGCATTCACTTTGTAGGTTGTACCTTTCCCACTTTCAGAATCCAATCTGCTGTTGTGACTAGTGAATTAAGCATGCAGATATTATGATAACCGGAGAATATGAAGCGTTCACACTTGGGATGTGTCTCTGAAAAATTGCGTGGAAAATCTTTTCTGAAGCCTTTGTCACAGGAAAAAGATTTCAGCCTAGATTATCCTGCAGCTGTGCTCTTTTTCATGTATAACTTTTGGAAAAGATGTGAGGAAACTTAAGTGTTTAAATTATTTATTTTATTTTTCTTACACGTGGACCTTATAAAAAGCAAAGTCAATTATGTGGTCGTCCCATTCCATCTTCTATGCTTTTTCCTAGTCAAAAATCTTTGAATATGTGCTATTTCTGATAAATGCAAAGTGAACAAAATCTTCTAGTTCCTACCAACAGATATGTTAATTGAATTACTGCCACCATGTCAGGCTATGATACTGGTCATGTTTTGCCTAAGAACCAAAGGAGATAAGAATTTTTCTTCTGTAACCAAATCATCTGAATCATGCATAATATCCCAGTCAGGGATATTATGTGAGACTGTGGGAAAGAAATTTATCAGTGGGTTTGCTCCTACATAGTTGATTGTTGCCCTCTTCACGGAGGAGTTCTGTTTTAATTTGTTGAAGGTAAGGGGGGAGGGAAACAAAGACAAAACTTGCTCTGAGTCACAGCTCAGCGCCTGCTGTGCTCTGGCCCCATACTGCTTGGTGCTTGGAAATACACAAACAGGAAAAACAAAAAGGGATAAAAAAAAAAAAAACAAAAACAACACCACATGAGCCACATGAGAACTTAACCCATACACCATACACAGTGGAATTAAACTATTTAGATAATTGTTTTTTTCAGAACAATTTTATTCTGATTATCTAGAACTTCTGCATGTTTAATTTTATTTTGGGTTCTGGCTTTGGAGATAATTTTCCATAAAATTAAATTACAGCAGTTGAAGAAATAAAATCTTATTAGACTATCTAGTCTAAACAAGCACTAGTTTGAAATTATTGTGCAACATTAAGGGATTCTCATTTATTAAAGGCTGCATCTGATTTTTTGCCCTTAGATGTCCTCTACATTTGCATACTGTTTCAGGCTTACAGAGTTGTGCGATAAACATGACTAAATAGTTTTCATTGATACTATCTATTTATAATCTATATTAATAATGTTATGAATATTGATTTTTAAAGACAGCACTTCCGAAGTAAGGTGTTGCAAATTTGAATTAGCATGAGTCCAGCTGGCTGTGGTCTTGAGGTCTGATGCTTACTGTGCTGTAAAGGAAATAATATAAGTCTATAAGATAGGTAAAATCCAGATCTTAATGCAAATACATAAAAAATAGGTTTCTTAGAAGAAGAAGGTCAAGGAAGGTACAGTCAAGCTACAAAATGGGAATTGAGACCACATACCTGATGACAAAAATCTTTGTTTCATTGGAAACGATAAAAAGGGATTTATGGCAGTGTTATTAACATAAATACATTTATGAATGTTGTTTAGTTTCACCTAGGTGTTTTTAGAAATAGCTTTCCCCTGGAAAATGGAACACCAGAATAAAACTGCCATATCATAAACATTTCCTTTGCCATATCTTGAAACTAGGATATTAATTATTTGGAACAGATTTTAGTTTTTCTGTGTTTGATCAGAACAGATCAAATCAGTGTCCCTTCTCCTACTATAAATGTGATTCATTTTTTTGAAGGTTTAGGTTTCATTTTTTCCTATCAGAAAAAATGCTCAGCCCAAATTCCCAACTAACCTGAGGAATCAGGTATTCTATTCAAATAAAAGTAGTAACTGATACAATTCCTGTTTGAAAATGAGCTTTTCATGTACGTCTCTTAACAAATTGCAGTTCTAGCTATTTTACCCATATCATTAAAAAAAATAAAAATATCTCTTAATCAGTCAACTCTAATTTGTACAGCCTTGTGGTTTTTATGCAAAGAGGAGCTTTGCCAGCTTTGTGGGACATTCAGGTACCTCAGGTACTGAATCTCTCAGGATAATCATAGAGAATTTCTGTTGCTTTATGCACTGGTACTTTCTTTAAAAAATAAATAAATAAAAAATCAGAGAAAGTATTCAGTGTATTAAAAGGCTGAATAACTCTATACTCTTGCAGTGATTAAATAAATGGGAGAATGACAGTCAGGTCTGATAAGTTGATTGCTTGATCTCAGCATAAGCCTTCTGTCCTTCTTCAGCATGGTTATAGTGCACTCCTCTGTCAGCAGGGCAGCATAAGAAAACTGTATTAGTATATCAATCCATAACCTTTAGAAATAATATTTATACAGATTAAGACTTTCTACATAACTAAATTGAGTGTCACCAGTGCATAGGCTGATACATGTAGATACAAATTTGCTTGAGTAAATGACAGCGTGTATAGTGTACACCTGCAACATGACTGTTTTCAAGTATGTTGACTGATGATCAAATGGCATTAATTACAGTTAAAGAGGAAACTTTGTTGTCTTTTAAGTGCAGTGCCTGACCTTGCAAGGACTTGTGAAATTGCTTCAAGAGAACAGGAAAAAATAAACTCTTAGACTTCTTATCTATATTGACCCTGAATAATACTTAAAATAAAATTTGGGAAAGTATGTCTGAAATCTAAAGAAAACAGTAGCTATTATGATGAAACTGGCTGTGGCCTTTTATAGCTTTTTTATTTTTTTATCTTTTATGACTGCTCTCTTCCCTGCAGTGTATCTGTGAAGTGCAGAAAGAGTTCACAGCAGATGATTATACTAAGGTACCAGAGCTAGTGAAGTGTGAGATAATCTTTTGAGCTGAGAATTAGTGTCTCAGGCAACCAAGTGAGAAACCAAAGGGGAGTTATTTCTTCAGTAAAGTTTAACATCTAAGACACACCTGAAGCTGTAGCTCTTTATTACTCTTCAAGTCAATACTTTTGACCGTCTGCTTACATGTTAATAAAGTTTTTTTTAAGGGGAGGAGATAGTTTTGACAGAAGACAGATGCTTTGCTTGAAGATCCTATTTTGGTTTTGAAGTTCAATTTCTTAAATTTCTAACAGAATTAGCTAATAGAGGTAATAAAGCCTTTACAGTTTTGTCTTATACACTCCTCAAATTTGTGTGTGCAATATGTTCATTCCCATATCTTCCCTGTAAAAAAAAAAAAAAAAAAAGGGGTGAGTGTGGAAATTTCAGTGGATTATGGGTTTTGTTCATAGATTATATTTCTAGTTTTTATTTAGTCTAGTTTATTTTATCTAGTTTTATTGTATCTTAATCAGTAAAACTAGACATTGTACCTTTAGCACAGTAGAGTGAAATTATGTGAAATCATAGGTTAGCATGCAGCTAGCAGTTTTGAAACAGAGGCTGTTGACATATCCTAAGTTATAAACCTGTGATAAACCATCAAAATGGTTTGTGATAAACCATCATAAACCTGTGATGATTGAAACATACCTTGGTTCAGTAGAAACTACGAAAGTCTGCTATGAAATACTTAAGTTAGTATTGATACCTAGATTATGCCAATTTATTATTTTTATGAAGCAGGAGGTAGTCTCAGGATAAGTTTTGGGTTTCTCAATTCACTGATACGAGACTGAAGAGCTGAGAGTGGGGAAGGATGTATCAAACACATTGAAAGGGCTTGAAAAACTATAAAAAGTAGGGGAAAAAACAACTGATGCCTCTGCACAAAATAAAAAATACTCAGCAACGTATCTGAAGATGATGAGCTCAAATGCAAGATACTCAGTTTCTAATACCAACATAATTTCAGAGCAATATTGCTTTTGCTCATGATGTTCTTGTCACCTATATTGGCCAAAACATTAAGAAACGAATAAAAATTCATATACCTACTTTTTTAAGGTTCTGTGGGCCTTATATTGCAAATTATTCTTTGTATTTTTTACCCTTTTTCAACCAGTCTCCTTGGCATTTTCAAAGCAAGAATTGACATTAAATGTACTCTCAAACCTTAATGCATTGGGCCAAAGATGGTTAGAGCTGTTAAGTGCTAGTAAAACATCTGGCATTACAAATAGCTAAAGCACATATGCCTACTTTGTAGGTATAACTGACCCACTAATTATGTGTTAGTGTGTTTGCGTATGATGCTGCTGTGTGAATTAAGTGCTCACCCCTCATTGATTTTTGAAGAACCATAAATAGGATAATAAGTAATGATTTAAGAAACTTGTTGAAAATTAAAAGCCAGCTGCGTGTAGTGTTTCATTATTTAAAAATGTGTAACTGATGCATGCTGCCCACAAATGTTCTAGCTAATCTTCCAAATCAGGTGCAGCAGTTGGATTTTATTAGTGATAAAAATGTGTTCATTTGCTATTTTTAGTGCTATTTCAGAGAAAAGTCTTTATTTAATGTCAGCTTATATTTATATGCTTTTACCCATAAACCCATTCCTCTGATATTTGAGATGCATGCATGAATGTGTGAGTGTCTGATATAAAATCACAGAATCATAATACAGTTTATGCTGGAAGGCACCTCTTGTGGACATCTGCCTGGAGGAGGTTGCACGTTCAGGCAGCTCTTGAAGATCTCCAGGGAAGGAGACTGCATAGCCTGTGACAGTGCTGTCAACCATACAGTGAAGAAGTGCTTCCTGATGTTCAGAGGAGACCACCTGTGTTCCAGTTTGTGTCCATTACCTTGTGCTCTGTCACTGGGCTCCATTGGAAGTAGCCTGGCTCTTTTTACCCTCCCTTAAGGTATTTGTGCACTTTGATGTGATCGGCACATAGTTGACATATATCTGCTATTTGATTTTATCATTTTATTTTATTATTATTATTTTTTAATCTGCATGACTGGCAAGAAATTCTTATCTGAATGCCTAAACATGCCCTTGCTGCATTTTTTTTTTTTTTGGGGGGGGCTGGAATGTAATATGAAAAATCATTGTATTAGAGCAGAGCTGGAGTGCAATGACATAACAGCATAGTGTTATGTATTGAGAAATAATTTTTAGAGGATTTAATTTAACTCATCATATTCTTAGCACAGGTGCTGTTATTCTAAAAGGATATTGATAAAATAGTTGGCAATGTTTTAGCTGTTCTTTTGTTGCCGTTAAATAAACATTGTGAGCATTTAACATTGACATTAAGGTGAGATCATCTGTCTCATAGCTGAGATCTAGATCTTTAGTCGGTCTTCACCAAAGTATTTGACTCCACTAAGGTTGATAAATGTTATTGATTTTGCTTTCTGAAGTTGTTTTCATATACTGAAATTTAGGAGCTCTGAAGAAATGACAGTTGGCACTTAATTTCAGTAGCTACTAGATGCCCAAATGGTTTAAGTGAGTAAAACCCAGCAAGGTGCGATGGGGCTCAGAAAGAGGGGTTGATTGTGTTTACATCTTTTTAAATACAGGATGAGACAACGGCTTTGCTCATTGAGGCAGATGGACAGTTAAATGCCATTTTGTTCTGAACTTGTGACAGAAATTCTTCCTTTGGTTGTGGTAAGAAATTTCATACTTGTGTGTTCTTAGCAAACATCTGGCTGATGGTTGGTTTCATTGTTTGTCTGTCTGGTATGCCATCTAAGAAACAAAATTTTCCCTATACTTGCTGGAAATGACAATATCCTCATGAGACTGATTTCTGATCAGGTTTTGGCAGGCAGAAACAATCCATCTGAAACAGATGCTTCCTTTTCTGCAACCACTATTGTTGTTTCTGATTACTTGAATCAGCTCAGACAACTGATAGTTTCTCAACAAGAACTTAAACAGAATGAAAACTGTTTTTTAAACTGTTTGCCTCTTTCCAATGGTGATATGTCCATAGAGAAGAACACAGTAATAAAATCGTATTGTAATAGAAGCGGACAATTCTTAAATGATGACCACATTATTTAATTTTATATTTAGAACATGGAGTGTATGTGTTTTCCTCCCCTTTTCTAAAAAAAAGTGTAATGAAATGCATTTTTACTGGGGTTACTGTACTAAACGTATCCTCTATCATTGCATGTGATTATCCTCAATGTTCTAGTATCCAGCAAAAATCAACCTGCAGATGAGGAACAAGGTGAAGCTGAAGCCAGGTTTGGCTAAGAGCCTACCGAGCTGCTCTCTCACTCCCTTCTCTCTAGGATGGGGGAGAAAACGGTGGAAAAGCTGAGGCATTGAGATTGCCTACCAGCTACATCCAGGGGCAGAACAGACTGAACTTGGGAAAGTTCATTTGATCATTGAGTACCCCAGATCATTTTTAGTCCTTTCTCCTATGTTTGAATTTATAGAAAATGTATCTGTACTCTTGTTGATTTGTTTAAGTGCTGTAAACTTAAATAAATGCATGTGCTGAGGAGAGACAGGGATCTTTTTACAGTTATACAAGGATTTCTGAATCAAGTTTATTAAAAGCGACTGATTCCACAATGCTTTACCCAAATTATAGAGAGGGTAATATCACAGGGCTCATCTGAAATGATGAAATAGTTCTCATCATAAAAAGTTTTCATGAGCTTATTTTTCTTGAAAGATTATTCTTCTATGATCTCAGGTTTATTATACAAACAGTACTAGCTTCTGAAAATATATCTACCATCTACCAATCTGTTGCTGCTTGTCACCCAGGACTCTCTATATAAGGCAGTCTTTGGTGCATTACTTTTCTGTTTACCTTTGTGTTTAACTTCTGTATGCATTAACACAAAGAGCTTAAAATAAAGCTAGTATGACCTGTTACTTGCTCATGTTGACCCTGTAGAAAAAGAGGTCTGTCACTTCTGCTTTAAGCCTATAATGGTTACATAGCAAGATGAAACTTTTGAAATGAAACTAGAGCTGTTTCTTGTTTAAATTAGTACTCAGTGAATTAGTACTCAGTGTTACTTTGCACTGCCTGAAGTTTTAGATTATATTCAAGATTCAAACCTTGAACTTGCACAGTACTTGAAACTCTTGCAGCCCCTATCTTTACTGAAATGTAAGGGACAATTTTATTATTATTATTATTATTACATTTTAATTGGGTTAGGTTCTAACTTACCTCAGGGTAGTTACTGGACATATTAATAGGCTTGTTGATTGCAGAATTGCTCCACGAAGGCCCATGAAGGCTTCTGAAATCCAAACATGTAGACTTTCCCACCTTTTTGTGTACCTTGTTTATGGCAGTGGGAAAGCAGGTTTACTAAAGGAAAGCCTGACAGCTGTGACTTCTTTATATAACACTGAGTGTTCTCTGTGACAACAGAACAACCAACTTTTTCCGCTGAGGAGGCCTGACACAGATGTAAAACTTACCCTTGTGTAGCTTCCTTGCTTGTATTTTCAATCTGGTTCCAAGGCAGAGTACCCTCAGATGTGCCTACTAAGTACATGAGAACATTTTATAAATCCTTGTGTTTAAGTTCTTGTGAGACAAAAAAAAAAAAAAAAAAAAGCAACATCAATGCCTGTACATCGTATACTTGGAGACCTTTCCTGATATTAGAATGCTTTTCAAGTTAGCAAACACAGGTGTAACCTCATCTAGCAGCTGACAGCTGAAGTTGCATATAATTGATAGCAGTTGTCCAGAAGTATGTAAGCTGTGAAAGAATGAAAACCAACTGTAATTGCTGGATATGATATAAATTAATTTCCCAGAAATAACTGAGGTGCTGCTAGTAAGGAATAAGAATTACTTAAAAATTTCTTAAGAATGTTTTTTCCTTGTTCAAATTCAATTAATTTTATGACTTATCTTAATTGATTTTTTTTTTAACCATTTACTTTTTATTGGAAAATATCACTACTTTAGAATCTACTATGGGCATGGGCATGGGCAATGTGGCTCAGGGAATAGTGCAGGATGTGTGTGACTGACTTCAGCTGGGGCAAAGAAGCTGACTATTTCAACACACAGGGGACCAGAGGGTGGCCTCTGTTTTTGATAAACAGCTATCAGCAGTGGGTCAGCTGGTGGTGGAAATGCTCTTACAAGAGCACAAATGTCTCCTTGAGTTAACCAGAGCAGGGTTGGGGGCTCAGCCCAGACCTGAGTACTTGTGCTGCCTGTTCTGGCAGCAGCTGAACTTGAGGAGAGCTCCGAGCCTGAGCTGACCTCAACCAGCATGGTCCACCCCGGGTAGGGATACCCCAGGTGGTTAAGGTGGGCACAGAGACCGGCACTGGTAACACGCTGGTGCTGTGGCCATGCTGCAATTGCTGTATTGGGCTCGTGTATTTCAGTACATTGCTGTATCACTTCTCAAAACCAAAATCCCACGTAACATCAAATGTCTTCCAACAAGCAAATCTGATATACATGTAAAACATACCTTTCATGTGTGTAATATCTAAAAGAGCCTGGTTTGAGAGTATTGGATTCTGACAAACCTGTATTTGAGGGAATAAATATCTTCAAACTCAAATGACAAGGTAATGCCTTCAGGGTAGCTTTGTGCATTTTTTTGTATAACGTGTTGGATTGTTGAGCTATTATTTATTTTAGGAGGCGAAATCAGACCTTCAGTGCATGTGTTTTTTTCTTAGCAAAACTTGAGTATCACGAAGTTTATACATACATAAAGAGAAAACAATGCATTTTTATTTTTTAACATTTTAAGGTTTATGATGAGCTATGTGCTTTGCCTGGTAATCTTTCCATGCATTGGCCCCTTTGGATATTCAGTCCTACTTCAAATATAGCTGTAAGGAACATGCCATTGCTTCTGGAAGCAGAAATTTTAAAGTATAATGTACATAGTGTAATATATGCAAAATTCAAAATGTTTTGATAAGAGATTTGCTCTTTTTGTATCCTACCATTTATTACTTTTATCTATAATTATGGTAACACTATGTTAATAGTTTCTCATTTGTCATTAATTGATATGCATATTTTAATATTTTAACAGCCTATTTGAGTACTCTTGTTTCTCCTTTACCCCCTGCAGCCGAAGGAGGGGGGCAGGGAGGAGGGGGGATTTTTTTGTTGCCTTTAACACATTAGAACAAAAGAGCAAAATATAAAAGCTGTTTCACTGGAGATACAAGGAAAAAAAATGGAAATAATGTGTACAAAACCAGCAGCAAGAAATTCGTTTAAAAATAGAAATGTGAAATGTGTCAGACTATGAAATGTGTTTATATGTTTTTCCCACTTTGAAACTAATGGGAATTAGATAACAAAATGCCTTTCAAAGTCTGATCCAAACATTTTAGGTAAAAATTTATTGAAATCTCAAGAAGCAGTACTTGTTTTTTCCCCTTTCTCCCCTGTGACTTGAGGCTTCAGTGAGGTCAGGAGTTAAAGTATTTGAAGTTGTATGTGGAGGTGTGAATTTCTCTGGATGAATCACAATATTTACATTGTAAAGGCAAATCTTGTTATTTCTTTTCATAGTTCCCATCATTGAATAATATAGGTGTCTCATGACTTGTAAAGAGATTATCACTCAGACCCATCGCTGTTATAGACAGAAGTATTTGGATTTCAAACTCATATGCAGAAAGTACGTTCACATGCATTTACCTGTTCCATCCTTACAGTAGTAGCGAAGCTCATGATACTAACTTCTGTTTGAAAAGTAATTCCTTTCTTGTGTTGAGCACAATAACTCACAAGAGGAAGAAGCATCTGCAAAATGAATTAGACAGTTTCTTAGGGAAAAATATTCAGTATTCCAAAGTACTATATTACATTTGAAAGTAATTTTTTTTTTTTATATCTGATTATATAGGATAATATTACTTGAAGGTGGCATTTGTCTTTAAGAATATCCTTTCTTTAGTGTACCTGTAGCAACTTCTGCCTGCAGAGGAAGAACCTAAATGAAATTTTTCCAAACCTTTTTTTAGAAGAGAAATACTCAGCATTTCAAAATATATTTCCCCACCAATAAAAAACAATACCCAAACACTTTTTTATACATCCTTTGCAGTTTATCTCTTATTATATACTTATATAATAGGAAATCTTTGGACCTTGGAGAGAAACTGGATTTCAGTACTCAATAAAGAAGTAATTCTATAAAGTAGTGAGCAAGTACTTCAGTTGGGTACAGTGTCTAAGGATCACATCTATGCTTTTTTTGATTTGGCTGCATGAAGAATTGCTGTTCATGATTTGTTGTTGTTGTTGTTATTCTACATTTTTCTCTTATTTTCTTCATCAGCTTTAGCAATTGTGTTACGTGTGCCCCAGACCACACAGATGGTCTGATCTTTAGGTCAGTGTACTCAGACTTAAAAATATTAATTTGTTCCTTGTGCTGCACGGTTTAAAACATTGTTATACAGTAAGGTTAACTGGGCTATTCTGTTCTTTGGATAGTCACTTTGTTTTTATAAATTCTCTGTTCTTCCCTTTTCATGAAGTACCTTGTCCATGTGGCCACTTACTGCCATGACTTCTAGTTAAATACCATTTGAATTGGTATAAATGTATCACTTTGCTCTTTTTAAATTTCTGATACTCTTGGGTCTCCGTCACTTGTCTCGTACACCATAATGACCTGATGTATTTTAAACAAAAAATTCTTCTGAAGTCAGTTTTCCACATTTGAGATACCCAGTGAAGATTGTCAGATTTTGTTACATACAAGAAAACCTGAGATGTCAGGTGACTCCTCTTCTCTAAGCATTGCATGTCTGTTTTATATTGCCTTTTCTTGTTTGCAATGGCACTAATTCAAATAGGTGCCTCAAATGGCCCTCACCCACAGATAGCTCAATGTATTCAGTCCTCACTGAGAGGGAATGTGTCTTCTTGTGTCTTCTCACACAAGAAAAGGAGATTGACTAAGCTGATGAGAGAAGGAGTTTTAGAAAATTGTAATAATTATAGAGAAAAAATATATATATTAGCCAGCTCATCTTCACCTCTGATACTATTAATGTTTCTTAGTAAAATTGTACAGTGTAAATTTGTCTCTGGTTGCTTACTACACTTGTACATCTGTGACTTGATTTTTCTGATTACTGAAACTTGATTTGATTCTGAGCATGAGAAGCAAGATGGGAAGTTTTAGCCTCACTAAATCTTTCTTTTTTTTTTTCAATCGATAAGGCCTCCCTTGAGTTTTTTTCCCATACCCATTGTTTGCATATGCTTCTCCTGTGTTGCTAGCTTTGTTACTGAGGTAGTCTGCCATTTATTTCCTGTGATGCTTGCCGTGGTTGGTTAACTGTCTCAAATGCTTGTATGAAGGAGAGGCCAATGAATAAAATGGTGGACTTGTTTGCAGTTGATGGTATTGGAGAATTTAAAAAATGTTTCCCTAAGTTTTGACTGAATTTGCTACGGAGTTTGATATTGTGTGTTTATATGTGTACATATTATATGTGTGTGTGTGTGTTTTTCTACATCCACAGCTGTCTCTATTCTGAAAGCCCAACACGTGCAAATAGTAGGAAAGTCATGCACATTTTACCTCTTATTGGTTGAAATATTCTAGTCTAATTTATGCATAACAAAAAGTCACCATATAGAAGGAGAAAAACATTTCACATATCCCTAAAGCACAAGAAAGTTTTGAAAGCACAAGCTGTGCAATCTTCTGCTTGACTGCTCCAGAAGGGGAGCACAACTGAAAAGTGGCCAAGTATTTAAGTCCACATCCAAAATAAATAAATAAATAAATAAAACCAAACACAGCTCAAGGCCTTTACTTTTCTCCACAGTCCACATGGAAATAGCCAATGCTACACTTTTTTTTTTGTAGTTAACTTCTCGGTTGAATTTCTTTGATAGACTTTTTTCTTATATCTTGAGATACATTTCTCTCCAGAAGTAAGTGAGCTGACGTACTTAAGCCTGTTAAAATATGGATGTGAGCAATTGCACTCCATTAACATTTAAGTAGTGCATTGAAAGTACAGTTGTACCTTACAGAGTAGTGTAACTCCTGGTATCAGAGAGCAGATGAATTATAAAATAAGTTTGGTGGCAAATGGTCCCTGAAAGGTATTCATTTGATCACATCTTCTTTTACATGATCCCTACACTGCTTAGACAAGCCAGTGGAGTTATTTTTTTTAAACATCCAGAGAACAGGAAGGACAGAAATCTGCTAAGCATCTTCTGTTATGCAACACGCCAGGTTGCAAACTAGTTGTTTGGTAGGTAAGCAGATCTTTCCCACTCTATTATAAAATAAGATCATTAACCATGGGGAAAAGATGGAGGTGAGAGGAACTAGTGAGATTCTTTAAAATTAGGGAATAGAGAAAATGAAACAAGGATTTTTGCTGTATGTGAGCTGTACCTCAGCATCTATTACTAAAAGTATGTTTCAAGTAAGCAATAAAATTTTTGTTTAGGAAGGTTGGTATTGTATTTTAGATGCTTATTGGAAAAAAAAAAGGTAGTGCTTCTATATAAAGAGAATAATCTTTGAGACGGATGACCAGAACCACAACTTGCTTTTGCTTTTTGCAGTCAGGGAAAGGACTAGACTAGAAAAGACTAGAGACGATGTAAAATCCATGAAAGTCTTATCTGAGCAGAGCTTAAATGCTATACTGATGTGAGTACTATTGAAAATTCTTGAGAGTGTTTTATTTATTTATTTATCAGTCTCTACATGTTTGTCTTCATAAAACAAGACGAAATAAGAACAACCCATCACACATCACGGTTTCTGTTCCCTTTTCTAATGTAAGGCAGTGTTGAAAGAGGCAGCATCAAACTGAAAGTGTCACATTTCTTTTTTCTGCGTAGGTCACCTTATTCATTATTTGCAAAAACTCTGATCAGTATGTATTCCTGACAAAATGCTGTTTACATCTAAACACTACTAATAGAATAGAAAGCAACTATCGAGATTATATGAGCCTGAAAGACATGAAATAATGAATAAATTGGATTTTAGTTTCATCTAATAACAAATTGAGGTTTCTTTCATATAATAGAGAGTATAGAATATGCAGGATCTGGCCCTTGTTCAGAAAAGCAACTTGTTAAATCTTAACGTATCAAAGTATTTCTTCCCTTCTCTACTTTATATAATGCTTCTGAAGTGTTTGGCTTATTTTTGTATCAGTGAAATTACAAACTAGATGGTAAAGCAATCAAAGGTTGAAGCGTGCTCTTGAGTATGCACATATTGGCCCTGCAGGGGTAGGTGGAAGTTTCTTATACAAATACAGTGACTGTATTTAGTTCACAGTATGTAAATGGACTGTTGAGAAGAGTTTTGTGTTGCACCCTAGTGCCCTTTAATGTATGCATGCTGTGATGCTCGTTTGCTGTGCCACAGTCCTGTTCTATCTCTGAGGATTTCTCAGTGGCCTTCATCAGAAGATGAAGAAAAGCAGAATATGCAAAATAAATGCGGTGGGAGGTTTTCAAAATGACTAAGAAATAAATGAAGTAATCAGTATTTCACCTGCTACACTAAGTGGATGCTATTAGTAAACACTAGAGGGTAGGTTTTCAGCATATAAGGACTCAGAGTTAGCAGCGAGTTTTGATAATGATGTGAATTGCTTGTTAAATTCCCTGCATGCCTTACTGAGAATTAGCTAGTAGTTGTATGGGACTTAAGATCATCTAAAGCTGTCTGCAACTCGAAGTTTTCATTTCCCAAAGATGCAAATACTTTTTCTTTTGGCTTACAAATCTGTAGACACTCTGCTCTGTTATTATACATGCAAATTGACTCTAACTGGATCATTTTGCGTCATTCTGAGCTGATGAGAAAAGCCCCATGCTAACCATATGTTATACTAGTTCCGTAAAGGGAGCAATGGGATATTTTGTACTTTTTCATGTCTGTCACTGGATCCATAGTTTTTTTGTTTCTTTTCTTTTTTTTTCTTAAACTGTGTATTTAAGCACACAAGGAGAACTGAATTTACAATCCCTGTATCCTGAGATGCAGCACTTGTAAGCTGAAGACAGAAGAAAAAAATTAAAGGAAATGGGAAACAAACTATGCAACTGTAAAGGTCCAAAAGATTCTCAAAAGCTGGAAATTCATCATAAAATCTTTTTTTTTTTTTTCCAGCTGTCATGAAAATTAAACATTCACATTTTTGCTCTGCTTAAATGAAGGATAGTCTATGAGTCTATTTATGAGCATTTATGCTAAAGAGCAGCATAAGTAGCTTGAAACAATTTCAGTAGTCTTTACTTGCTACTCAGTTTACTGAGGGAGTGTTCCCTGTGTTTTTCTCTCATGAGACTGACCAAGTTTTCCCCATTCAAAAGTAGTCCTTACAGTTCCGTGTACATTTTTTTTTCTACCATGTGTTTGGTATTGGCTTTCTGGTAGGTAGTTGATTTGAAAGATATAATAAGTATTATTATGCAATTAGAGATTTTTTTTTTTTCTTCTTAAGAAAGAAAAGTTTTGGGGCTTTTTGAAAATGAGGAAAAGTTTCCACTCTGGCTTTATCAAGCTGGGAGTAAGACTGGAGATTGTACTTTAGGCTAATAACAGTTTGTCTATTATTTATTGCTTTGCAGGTGATAGTCAGCATTTCTGTAGCTCTTCTAAAACTTCCTAAAGAATTTAATACCATTTGTTAATGAAAATCTTATATGTACTTGTACTGGGTCTGGCTGGGATGTCAACTTTCCCTGCAGCAGATCATACAGTGCTGTGCTCTGCACTTGTAGCTATCCCAGTGTTATCATTCCAGTGTTGTGTCTACTGCTGAGCAGTGCTGGCACAGCATCAGAACTCTCTCTAACCCTCCAAGGGGGTGGGCAAAAAAGTGAGAAGAGAAACATCACCAGGGCAGCTGACCTAAACCAACCAAAGGGATATTCCATACCATGTGGTGTCACACTCAGCAATAAAATGTGAAAAAAGGAAGAAGAGGGGAGGGGTGGGCTCTCTTTGTGAAAACGTTGGTCCTCCTCCTGAACACTGGCTACGTGCCTTGAGGCCCTGCTTCAAGGATGTGGTCAAGCATCGCTCATTTGTGGGAAGTGTAGAGAGTAATTTCTTTCCTCTGCACTTCCACATAGCCTTTATTTGTTTTGTTTGTTTTCCTCCCTTTTTTCCCTTTCCTCCTCTGTTTCCTCCTTTCTCTTTTTTTTTCCCTTTTAGTTAAATTGTTTAGTTAATAATAATCTTTCCTTAATTATTATTATTATTAGTATTTCCCTTTAATTAAATTATCCTTATCTCAACCCGTGAGTTGTTATTTACTTTACTTCTTCCCCTCCTCATCTAAGGCAGGGGAGCAGTTGTGGTGTTTAGCTGCCTAGCACGGTAAAACCACCACAGTACTGCATATGGTTTTGATACAGATTTAAATAAATGTTTAAGAACAAAAATGAATTATTTCCCTTTTTTCATTATGGACTCTGTTATAGCTAAAAAGATTATAAATTGAAATGGAACATTAGAAAAGGTATCCCTAACTCATAAAAATTTTAAGAACTGTAGCAATTGAGCAAGAATTGGCATCTTTTGCGTAAATTTTAACTAGGGTCTATGGTGTAGTTAGGATCAAAATGAGCTAGCTTATATGATTTTTGGTGAGTTAATAGGATCTGAAATACTTAATGGAGAAAAAACATGGATAAAAGTTTTCAGAATCAGAAAGAACCTGAGATGACCTTACTGCTGGAGGAGGTGTAGAAACAATGTTCCTTTGGTAATTTCAGTCTGTTTTCCTAGAGAAACAAGATTTTTTCAGTCATATAGTATTTGTCTCTGATAATTTTTAGATGTGTTTCAGCCATACACATCTATTTTGGCCATGTTTGACAGTGTGATAAAGGTCTCAGAGACAAAACAGT
This sequence comes from Anas acuta, assembly GCF_963932015.1. NCBI lineage: Eukaryota > Metazoa > Chordata > Aves > Anseriformes > Anatidae > Anas > Anas acuta. Next base: position 36,579,756 of record NC_088982.1, read on the forward strand.
ATTAAAATATGTAGGTGGATAACATGCTCAAATGAGACAGATGCTGCATTACTTTATTATCTGGTAAAAACAAAATAAATGTCCTAGGCTCAGAAAAAGGTTCAGTTGGGGCTTACATCTTCAATAAACAGCAAGGTCAATCAACCACAGGCACAAATCTATAGGATAACAGGCTTCACTGGATTAGGTACTAGAGTTCATTGGGTTGCGGTTTGTTTGGAAATAGGACTTACCGACTTTCCTATGAAGATATTTTCCTTACTAGTTCACAGGAAAATTATGTTTCTATCAATTAGATATCAGTTCTGTTGCCTGCTTAACTGTTTTTCTTAAATCAAAGTATTATCACGATTTATCAAGCCTCCTAGACTTCAGGGAGTGTAGGGGTGAGCAGACCAAAGGGTGGATGTGTGCAGGGAGAAAGAGAATCTGACCATGAGAAAAGAAGGCAGTGGAAATTTTTGTGCGTTAGATATAGGGATGTGTCATTGTAGATCTCATATATTTGATTGAAACAACTCACAGCATACAGTAACAAACATCGACCAATGTAGTTGGTGCTGCTTCTTGAATGCTTCGTATTTAAGGAACATAGCATTTACTACCTGGTATAAAAAGTGCCAGAGGGTGTTTCTTTTCTTTGTTTCCCCCTTCTTTTTTTTCTCCCTTCACCTTACCCTACCCTACCCTACCCTACCCCCCTATTTTTCTCATTATCCCGTGGTGCTTTTTGTTGTCGTTTTATTTATTTATTTTTGTTTGTTTCATTTGATTGTTAAGTGTGTGCTCACTTAGAGGAACAAATAATAGGAACAAATAATTTGTTTGCAACTGTCAGGAAAAGCCAGCCTCTCAGCTGAGGGTGAGGGGAGGCAAGAGGAGGGAGATTGCAGTGCTAGTGCTATCTGGGATGGTGGCCCATAAGTTCCTTAAGGGTTAATTTGAGGAGTTCAGTAAAATGCAGTTGAGGATTAACTGGGTCTAGTGTTAATAATTTTGCCTCTGAATGCTAACAAATGAAGTGCATGGTAATCAATACTGGAAGGGAAAGAATATCAATTTGTTCAAGAAATGTGAATAAGACTGCATTTTTAAGAGGATGCCTGTCATCTTGCTGCTTTCTGCCAGGAAGGTAATTTGTATGGCTGGGGCTATGCAGAAATGCTAAGTTTCTGTTAAATCTTCATTAAAAAAAAATAAATAAAAAGTTTAAAACAAAATTTAAGTGGTCGATGATAAGAAGAGTAATGTGGTTACAACATACATGTGATCAAGAGTTTACTTGATTGGGAATCTGAGTCAAATGATCATGTTGACTAGATCATCAGCAGAACATGAAGTTGTGGGTGTTTTGACATCAGCTATCCCTTAAGTAAATAAACCTTTGCAGAAGGTTCCTTTCACAAGCTTCTTTCTAATAATTTTCAAGGATATGGGCCAGGGCTGGTAGCACTAGCCTATCCACATTACAGACAAATTCATTAACCACTGAGATTACTCAAGATTAATGTTAAACTATTTTTCTTTATGTAACTTAATATTTACTAGTTTCTCAATATTTTTATTTTGGCTGAATAATCATTTTTTGTATAATCTGGTTAAAAATTTTTTGTTCTTTTATGTCAAAATAATAATAGCTATAATAATAAATCTAGACTCTCTGAAACTCACCAAAGGCTTTAATGAATTTGATATTTTTATAATTAAATAATTTTACTAGAAATTTCCTTGGCAGCTCTAATGATGATCAGTAGCTTTTTCACTTGTTCTTTATTTTTCAAGAACAAAAGCAAAGAAAAAGTGTTTCAGAGGAACAATTTCAAATATTGAAATATATGTTTGCATTAAAATATTTTAACCTATATGAGATTATTTGACTATACGTGTATTAGCTCCAGGGGGATTAAACTGAGTGAAAAAAAAAAAAGTTATTTGGGAAGCATCATTTGCATTTTCAGGATTGCTTAATAAGCATTTTGTGTTAACAAGCACACTTTAGTCATTCCATAGGAGTTTAAGAGCCATTAATGGTGGTGTCATTCCCAGAATAATCATAAATATTTAGATCCCTGTAGTGAGTTTAATCAGTTAAAATATAAATTCTCCATAGTTAATATGCTGCCCCCAGAATATGTTTTTCAACTATCAAACTACTTTTTCTTCTATGCTGTTAATCAGTTTAGAAGAGGTAGCTTTTAATTATTTAATTAAGATGTTTTTATGGAATATGGGATTAATTTAATTCACATTTTAAGCTAGTTAAATAACCTCATAGACACGATTAAATGAGTTACATTGAATATCTGCTGTTCAAATAAATAATAAAAGCCTCTTCATGAATGACATCTAATCCCTTTAATTAAATTCTGTTAGGATTCCCTCTTAAATATTTATTTTATTATATGTTAAAAGACCAGTTCGTGTGCTATTCATTTAATATAATTTAGTGGAGCACCTCCTAGAAAAAATTGTTGATAGACATTGATATAGGTGTGAATGTTCTTGGTGTATTGGCTTTTGTTTTGTGAGACATTTATTATAAAGCACTCAAATCTACCACAGTAGAAACAGAAGTTTCCCAATTCTAATATCAAATTCCAAACAGACAAATTCTAAAATGTTGTTTTAAAAGTTCAAGTTATTTTTCTGAAAATTACACATTAAAAATAAAATTAACGTGAAAAATAGCAATATTCCATTCCTAACATTGAGTTACTTTGTTCAGAAATAAATTAAATGTACCTTGATACCCATGAATAATTGGTGGTCAACATTGAGCTCTGGGAAGTGCTGGATTTGATGATTAAAGAACTGATTTAGCAAAATATTGGAAGGTGTTCATAATTTTAAACAAATGAATAACTGTAGACTTTAGTTGTGAATGCCTTGTCCACGCTTGCAAAAGTCACTCTTAAATTTATATGTGATAGTGCCTTTTTGAGTCTGAGGCATATATAATCAATTTCTTTACAATAAAAGGTAAAATTATTTTGAGATAAAACATAACTTTTATTACCTGCATTTGTGTTCAATGAATAATCAAATTAATTCAAACAAGCCAAAAGCCCTAAGGATTAAACTACAACTCTTTGTTTCAAATAATGGCATTATATGGTACTGGTGAGTCCCAGTGCATTGGATTCTTCTCATTTGCACTCAGTTTAGTTTTGGTATTTTAAATAACACTACATTTGAAAAATCTCTTTCTTTAATATCTGATGGTGTCACTGTTTCACAGACAAGAAGAGAATAGCCTTACTGGGAAGAGAACACCCATTCTCATAGTTGCTCTCTTTTAACCTACCAAACACCTTGTCAAGCTTTTTTTTTTTTTTTTTTTTTTTCCTTTCCTGTAATGCTAATAACTTCTTCAGCTTTTGCTTGCAGTGGTTTATGTTATGGAAAGAAAACTGGACTTGGGAAGCTGTCTGTGGAGCACTGGTAGTTGGAACTGCGTGAGCAGGTGGGGTCACTTAATGTGAGAGGATGCAAAGAGGAACAGAAGGAATCGTAAGCATGGCAGTTACTGATAGGCAACTGCCTACTGATAGTAGGCAGTTTCTATCATCATAGATCTGTCACTTCTTGGTCCTTTCCCAGTCTTTTAAACTCTTTGGCTGTATAATCTTCTGTTCCGAGATAGACTTTATAGGTTGTTCAGTAGCTGTTTGCAATTCCAGATTATCTTTGAAGCAAGCACGTATTGACCTTGAACTGACAAAGATATTCTTATTAGTAAGAAGAGCATGTTCCGTGCTCTGTTTCTGCATAGTGATTGTGTGAAATGTGAAAACCCTTGGGATGTTGAGTGGACAAGGCTGTATTCTTCTGCAGTTTACCTTTCTCATCATGAAGTTGATCAGTGAGCTGTAACGGAGAGAAAAAGGATAGAAGCATGAGAGAGAAAATCCACTTACAGAGATTAGCCTCGATACGCATTGATTTAACACAACAATAAGAGCTTTTAAGAGAGGCTATACAGCAAAACAATAGATTTTCCATTTTATTACAATATGAAGAGAAAAAGAACTTATAAAAATAGTTATATAAATTAAATTAGATAGCCAGGAGAGAAAATTATATATAACAAGGAGAAAAATATTGCTTTGTTTGTTTTCAAAAGAGGCAGAAGTAAATTTATGGAAATTGCTTCTAGTTTCCAGCTCCAGTAGCTTTAACAGAAAATTCCATTAAAGAAAGATAAAAACTAAATATATGTTTTGTATAAATGTGTGACTTTTCCAAAGATGAAGAAATTATTGGAAGAACCAGAAGTTAGATATTGCTTTTTTCTTTTTCTTTTCTTTTTCCTTTTTCCTTGAGGGAGCTGGGAATTATTCATCTTGAATGTCTGCAGCTGTGGTGTGTTAAATATTAGTTTCACCTAACAATTCTTATTTAGAAAAGTATTTTGAGAATTATACACTGTATTGCTTTTTTTTGGTTACAGTATTTTGAGAAGCATCTTACTCATTCCTTTGTTGAGCCTTGTTTTTCTGCAGCACCACGGACAAAGGCCTTCTTCCACCTTCAGTTTGCTTTTTAATTTGACTTAATCAGTGAGCTATTTAAAGCTCCAGAAGATGGGTTTGCATGAATACAGTCAGAATCTAGTAACAAAGCAATCTGTATTAGTCTGCCTAGATTCTGGTACTGACTCATTGCCCTTTGGCACATCTATGGTATTGCTCACTATTAGCCAGCTCTTGCCTTTTGGCTGGAAGGCACTGATAGTCTTACCGTCTGTAGATGGGTGAAGAAGTGGAATATTCACAGGTCTGCACTCCCATGAGTCCTGCAGAATATAGTCTGCAAATTCTTCCTACAGCGTAAGTCTTGCAGGTTTTGTTGTGCTGCAGAATGTTTATGCAGTAGTTTCAGCTGGGTAGAGGAAGAAAACTATGGAAGTATTGATATTTTAAGACATGATATGATAAGGCTCTGGTGGTACTTGCAAGTCTATGGAATTAACCACATTAATTAGTTGCATTATACTTCAAAAGCCCAGTCCAAAGATCCACCAAGGTAATGCAAGGACTGTCTTCAGGATTCATTGAAATGAGGTCTTAAGATACATAGACATTAAAGGTTTCAGGTTGCAATATAAGAGTTCTTTGAAAGTACATGCCTGTCAGAGATTTAGCCAGCTTTTAGTATATCGACACACTTCCCAAATTTTATTATAAACACATTTGTTCTCTATGTAGATTTTAATTTACCTTGTTTATGCATGCTGTACATAAGCAAGAGTTGAAAATGCATTATTAAAGCTGGACTTTGTACATACTTTCCTATTTCATTGCTATTTCTGGAATTCACCTGGTCACTAATGTGTTAGGTTTATTATGTAATAAATGGATTAATTTGCTGTAGAGGATGTTTTCTGGTATTTTTTAGAAATATGGTACCTTGTTTTAGTTAGAATATTGTAACCCCCAAAGACCCTTTACAATATTTAGTCAGAGTTTCTTAAGTGCTAGCTTGAAAGCGTGAGCTTACTTGTATTAAGCAAGTAGTGATACATACCATATTTTAATATTGGTAAAATCTGATGAGCATGGAAACAGACCTAATTACATGAACTTATATTTATTAATGACATAATATAAGAGAAAAGACGAAATTGGTGTCACCTGTGTGTTAACTGCTTTGCCATTCTGACACGATATACACATAATTAAAGTGTCAGTATCACATAGTGCCGTAAAAGAATCTCCATATTCTCGCTCTACTTAATGACAGCCAAAAAGGTAACTGAAATGGACGCAATTTATTTTTTTATATCTGTGTGCTTTGCTATATTTCAACTATTGTATTTCTCCTTTCTCTGAGACTACTTGTATCTGCTTAAGCAATTTGAGTATAAAGGAAACAACAGAAATAGGCCAATACATATTTAATTTTGACCTATAGCCTCCTTCATGGAATTTAATTCTCTTATGCTTTCAAATTAATGGTAATTTATCTGAATAAAGAATCATATTAAACATGCCAGCAATGCATTTATTACTAATCAAAGGAAAGTATTAATTTTACAAAACTGAAGTTCCTGATTTTGCACCTTTATTTATATGAAGATGTTTGTACTCAGACACTTGTATAGGCCTCTGCTTACATGAGGTAATGCATTTAATTGCATGCACCCTGAAATCAGCAGGATTACCAGTGCATGCCATCTCCCTTTTAACTCATAGTTTCTTTTTTTTTTTCTTTTAAAGGAGTAAGTGGCACGTTTCTGTTGAATGAGCTAGACTCCACAAATAATTTCCCTGAAGCAGATCCACAGATAAATTTGATGTATGTGAAGCTTTGATGATAAATCAAGCTTTAGAGATGCTTGCATTAAAAGAGCATGGCAAGTTGTACAATCAAGTTTCTTGTCTAGGATAGAAAACATCTACAGATATCCCTTCTTAGAATACTTTTCACCTTTACAACACCCGTTAGATAGTATCATCTAAAGTTGTGCCATTGGAGGAACTGTAAGGGCCATGATCTTTTCTTTCCTATAGTTTCTTGTAGTTTGTAATGCCTTGAACTGAGGCTTGAAGTCTCTGAAGCAAAGGCTAAATTTTTGTTCTAGCAAAGTCTGTGAATAGAGTTTCTGATGCTTAAATAGTACCAGCAAAGCATTGGTCTTGCTGGAATTAAGGTAGCTTTGTGATTGAGTCAAACTCATTTACTTTAAGATTTCTGGTACAGACTAATAACATATTCCTCTCACCCCATCAGCCAGTCAAGAACAGCTCAAAGGTAGTTGAAAACTATTTTTGGACGTAAGATTTTTTCTCAACAGGTGAGCAGTCTACTGATGGCTTCAAAATTCAGTCTGAATTGAGATGTGTAGAAGTTCTGCTAATGTGAAGAAGTACGGCTATGATGACTTCACATCAATTGAGAATTTTATCTCAATCTGAAACTCATAATGGTACTCTAACTAGAAACATGCTACTATTACTGCAATACTAAATGTAAAATAATCACATTTCATTCTGAATAGCGTTAAGCACATTTTTCAATTGATATTTAATTTATTTTCTATTTTAACATAATAGATTAATATGACTTCCTGTGTATTGTCTTACGCATTTGATTTGTTTTAAACACTATGATATAGATAAGTATTTCATTCAATAAAAGTACTATGGAGTTAAGTGTCTAACAACAATACAAATAATTTAATTTGGTCTGGAATGCTGTTCTGCTCTGATTGAAATACTGCAGCTTTACTATCTAAATTTAAAGTAAGGAGTTGAAAGTTGCTGTTGCTATGAAACACAAAATGCTTGCAATGGACAACCTACTCTATTTATTTATTTATTATATTATCTAACACTATGATAGCTTTTAAGAGTATTCTTATCAATCTAGCCATGGCAGTCTTTCTTGAGCTGTCACTTCATTCAAAATATTGTCTTGAGACATGCTATTCCAAATAATGTCATTTTTTTTTCTATTTTTAATTCTTCCTTTTGGACAATGATTGAATTGTCTGTATATAATTGACCAAAAATGTTGTTATTTGTACAGATGAGAAATATGAAACCCATTTCATTTTGGTCTATTTACATGAGACTGTGATTCTGATCTTTAAAAGTAATATTTTCTGAAAGTAAACAAATAACATGCAAAAGATGCTAAAGAATAAAAGTGAATTGAAGTGAATTCAAGTGCTTTAATGAGTTTCTTATCAGCCCTAAATAAACTCCCTCCTTAGAACCTAGAGAGGTTCCTCCTAGAGAGCCCAGGTCATCCATGTACTTGTGTGTTGAGTGGAATGGTAGGAGACAGAATTGAAATGAAATTATGCAAAGGAAAAATGAACTTTGAGGAAGAAAGAAAAAGAGCTTGGGATACAATTTTAGGGTGATACATCTTGGGTGGGGAAGTAAGCCAGTATATTCTTTAGTTCAGTCCTGTACAGTCCTAGTTGGTAAGAACTCATTGATATGAATCCAATGTATTTATTATAGGGGACTCTATCTCAGTTCTTTTTTTCCCCTTCTTCTCCAACTTCGTTGACCTTTACAGCATGGTATATAGGTTATGAGATGACTTGAACTAATGAGGGTATCAGGCAATATATTTGTGTAAACATATGAAACCTCTTTATATTTTCTTGCTGTTTATCAACAAAATGTATATTTATATTCAAGACATTATGCATTGTTGTTGCCTAGAGTTAGAAAATGGATTCATATGGAAATTGCTGATAGAAGGGTGGAAAAATAAAAATGCTCTGACAGCATCCATATTCTCCCCAGCGTTGTCAAGAATTTGGCTGGCATTTTGGTGCCAGAGAAACACAATGTTCTTTACTGAAGTGATGCTTTCATTTCAGTGTTGAAATATGAGATATTTTTTTTCTGCAAGTGACAAAATTTCACTTTGTGTACTATAGAACTAGCCTTCTTAATCCTTCTTAAAACTAATCCAGACGTTGTGGAAGATTTTTGCTTCTTTACAGCCTAATAAGTATTGCAAAAACTTTCTTATAACTAATTCTTTTATTTTAGTTCACAAATTCATTTTGACTGTTTTAGAAACTCTTGCACTCTTTATTTTCCAGTGACTGAGCGTTACTGAGAGGGGTGTGTAGCATACAGTGAACTCTTGGAATAAGTAATCAAATGTTGAATTAACTGCAAATTACCTGAAAATTTAACATTGTAAGCAGTGTTTAAACATATCAAGTAGATTAAAAACAGAATATTGGAGGAGGGGGAGACTCAGCTCTGGTGACCATAATAATTTAGCTTTACAATTGGTTTGCCACATACTATGCTGGTGTTAGCTAGAAGAAAGGAGATAAGATTGTGCCAGATTAACTACCTCAGTTCTTAATTTCTTTCAGCATGGGTGTTATACTTAGAAGAGAAATACACTGTATTTTAATGGTTATAATACATAGAACGCTTATGCTATGAATACTTCTCTGTTTTTGAGGAGAGTAGGTTGAAACAACAAAAGTTGGGAAATTGATGAGGCAATGTAGCTGAAAATTTCTGAGGAAAGTTTGTTCTCTTTCTCTGTTGAAAAAGAATGTGTTTGGTTTCTCTTAACCTTTTGACATCACAAAGACAGGGAATGAAGTTTGTATCTCTTTCATTTCTGGTTGAATTGATTTGATATATGCCATTGGTTATTGAAGAAAACTTCTAACTGGGCCTGGCAATATATGAAGTCTTTCTTATCAGTATACAGAGGAGGATCTGATTGTGTTCTCCCAAGCTACCACTTCACTAGGGCTTGATGGAAAAGTAGGTAAGTACTGAATTTGGACAGTATCTGGGTGTTCCCCAGACTAATGGTGTTGAAACAACAGAAGGGAATCACCAATATTACTATATATATATATATATATATATATATATATATACACACACACGTATATATATATTATTTTTTTTCAAATCCAGATTGGTATTTCTTTCTAATGATTTTTTATTATTTATTTATTTTTATTTTTTTTTTTAAGTGTCAGAAAGGAAGACATTCTGCCTATTAGGCAAATGTTTCATACTAAAACAAGGATAGTCTGATTCTTAGAGGCACTAAGAAAGTTCAGGTCCTATTTAGGGTCATTAAATTTCCACATTCAATTTCCATGCAAGGAATAGAGTCAGGATACATACCTACTACTTCCATACTTAAGATACTTTGTATCTTAAGAACATGAGACTGCTGGTGATTTTGATTTTTACAATAGTTCTGCAAGGTAATACTTTCATTTCCCAAGAAGATAAATTCTGGTAAACAGAAGTGATTTATCCATGGCCCAAAAAAAGGTATTGGATGAAGCAGTGATAAATTGTGCTACTGCTGGTTCTCAGCCATAATAATGGGTGCTTTTAAAATAAAATAATCTTGGAAATGCATCCTCTGTATTAACCATAGCATTTATGTATATACAGATTGACCCTTTATAAGTACTCTGTTGTAACAGCAAAAAGTTTCAAATAGTGTCATAAGAATTTTGGAGTTTTGCATTACATTGCATCTGGATATCGGTAACTAGTTTATAAAAATTAGAGAATTGTTTCTCTTCTGTGTGCTGTGGGCCTTTGTGTTATGCAGGTGGACAGATAAAGGGACACAGTGTTGATGACATGCTAAAATTCTCAGAGGATGAGTAGATCTAAGGAAGGTAAGTAAGCTAAGGAAGGAAAGGACATCTGAGTCTGTGCTAAGCCATAATGACAGAACTTTACTTCCTTTCTGCGGAAGATGAGAAGAAAAAAAATGTCTGTGCTGTTTTGAGACCTGGTAGATATGTTGAGCGTAATGAATGAGGAAATCCCTAGCTAGCAACCTAAGCCCAATCATTAGTCTGAAGATATTACATGGACAGAGTTGATGAGTCTGTTGTGCTGTACTGTCTGGAAGAAGTTAAAGTATAAAATGGAAGTCATTTGTATCCCCTGTGAGAATGCAGTCCCTGCTGCAGCTTTCAGATGATAGATCATTTTTTAATTAATTTTTCCTACTGCTCTATTTTTTCTTTTCGCTTAAAAAATTTCTATTAACTTTAATTAACTTTGCCAGCCTTGCAAACATATTTGTAAATCAGCAAAAGGCATGCTGGTTCAGAGAACAAGGTTTCTCGAACTTCAATATGAACAGATCCAGTAGTTCTGACAGATTACTACTAAGGGCGCTCTCTATAATAAGAATAAGAATAAAAGAATAAGAATATCCTAGGTCTGAACCAAGGGAAAATAAAATCTGAAACTGGTGGTTTTCTAGCCAGCATAAGAAGAAAATCTGTAGATGACTATGAAACTCCCTGGTCATGTTTGTGGTGGTTAATAGTATTCCTGTGTCCCTGCTTTAACTCTTCTTTAGATTTAAGTGTTGCACTTTGGGCAAAGGAAGAAGATGTGGAATCATGAAGAAAACAGCCTATCTATGTATTTAGTTTGGCATAAGAAGAGCGGGGATATATATTTTTTTTTTCACTCGTAAAAATCCATGTACATCTCAAACAAATTGGGTATGTGAATAAGAACAGCAGATAAGAATCGACCTTGTTAGTGTCACAAAAGTGCTTCTTGAAGACCTAACACTCACTTGAAGACCTATCAGTTGTAGTGATTTCTGAGATGGTCTACAAGTAAGAGTCACCATTCTGGGTGTGTTCTCTACAAGTGCCCAACAATCCTTGTTTACTGAGACTAGATGCACAGTGCATGAGTTGGGCAAACATGACTCTTAGGCTGTAAGCTCTTTGGAAGACATCTGTGATGTGCAGACTCACATCACAGTGGAACTTTGGGATGGTTGGAGTCTAGGCACAATCACAAATAGAAATGTTTGCTAAAACCTGTATGATGTTCCCAGAAGTTGGTTACTGCCACTGGAACTTCATTGATAAGGCAAAGACCACTGTAAACATTGACTTCTAATAGGGAAAGAGAAGTGTTTTACTGTAACTTTTGCTAGTTTTTTGTTTGTTTGTTTGTTTGTTTGTTTTCCTAAGACAGACTACTACGAACTGTTCAAATTATCACTTTGCTACATGTGTGATGAATATTTCTCCAGCAAACCAAGCAGCATGATACACCATTCCCCTGTCAAACAGGAGTGTGTGGTTGGCCTGAGCCGTGTTGATATGAATCTAATTTTCAGTTTGCAAGAGTTTATGTCCTTGTGCTGACATTTGTTTCAGAACAGATGACACTTCAGAATAAAGAAAGTTAGGGCAATTTAAGCAGCCATTTAAAAAATCCACACAGCAGTAAATAAAGTATGAGCTACAGAGATTTTTTTTCAGAAACTTGAAAACATTTAATTAGGTATTTTTTTTTGAGAGAGAGAGTTCTGGCTGTTTTGGGATAAAAGAGTGTTATAGACAAAATAAATAACAAAATGTTAATCCAGGTCCATAGGAGAAAAATTTGAATGATTGGTGTAGCGTTAAGGTCTTTTCTTTTATTAACCATTACTCGTATGAGGTCATCAGGATTTAACTTGCAGTGTCATTTACTCCATAGGTTGTGTGTTTCATAAAGCTGTGCAGCTGTGTATGGCACATGAAAGGATAATAATATGCATACAATATTTAGCAGCAGAAAAGGAAAACAAAATACATATTTCCTTTGTAATCCTAATGGATCACTTTTTTTTTTTTTTTTTTTTTTAATGCAAAGCATCAGGGAGCGTACATTCACAATGTGTATTACAGAAGCTTACATTTCACATTAATTATTTTGTAACTGAGTTTCTTTCAACATCAGACATAAAAGTGAAGGGCTTTTTGTTTTTGCATTAATTGCTGTCTTTGTGATAAAGCACATTTTGCTCCTGTGGCTGATAAAATAATCAGCATTAGGGTATGTATATGAATATTCCCTTAGGGTTCACTTCAAAGACTATAAATGAGGCAGATATTCATACGCATGAAGAATTGGTTTAGTACTGTGTGACATGCTGTTTGATAAACACTTCTGAGGCATACCTTATAGTATGCAACACAAACAAAATAGTATGTCTTTTTAAATTTGAATTATTATTATTTTTTTTTAATCAGGAAAACATTTTTTTCATCAACACATCACAACAGAAGATCATTATAACCTAAACATTTTAAAACTTCTGCAGGTTGGTTATATTCTCTTTCTTTTTGGAGCACAAAGATGTGATTTTAATTTTTTACTTAAGTTCACAGAGGTATAGCCTGCCACTGTTATACCCCTGTTTATACACAGGGGAGCTTCACTGTGGATTGAGATCAGAAAGAAGCCAAATCTGGCATCCCTAACCAAAGCTTCCTATGATACCTAATCCAGAAATATTTGTCTGGTAGCACTGGTTTGAAAACAAGCATTCATGCTTATAAAATGTCTCTGTATTTATGATTTTGGTAATCAGTACACAATACAATTAATAATAAAAAAAAGGGTATTCAATACATGACTAGATATGTCTTGGGCATAGATCAAAACTTCTACAGAGGCACTTAATCATCTTGTACAAAGTAAATGTTGATGGATGTTACTAGTACAATAGCATGTAGCAATTCTAGTTCAACACTGAAACAAAAAATCACATGGGTTTATGTTAATCGGAAAGCAGATTAAATATCAGCCATCCTTTGCCCTTACAGCATTTGCAGTACTCCTGGTAAGATCAGTAGGGAATTTTTAGGGAAAACAAACAAATAAACAAACAAAAAAGTTATCTACTACATCTAAATCCTTATGCTTTGCCCCTTTAAAAGCCTATTTTATTATGGAACTAATGAAGAGTGCATGAAGTGTAAAGGAAAATAAAAGGTCAGTAAGAAGAGCTACCTCCTTGCAACATGGGCTTTTTATCAGCTAAATAGTGATGTGAATTTCCTGGATTTGAAATGTTGCTTGTTTTTTTTTTTGTTTGTTTGTTTTGTTTTGTTTTGTTTTTTTCAACAACACTGACTGATCAGGCTATTCCTGAGCACACCTGAGGGACATATAATTCTAGACTAATAGACTAATAGGACTTTTATTTGCGTACCTACAACTTTGCATGTACAGATTGCTCCTTGCTCACTATAGCAAAAGGATTTTTGATGGTAGGATTGCTACTTGCTGACCATCTATGTAATTTAATCTGGTTCTCTCTTTATATGCTATGTGTTGATTCCCAATCTCAAATTCAGGACAGTGAGAAGGAAGAAACTAATTCCTGAGTATCTGAGTTCTCCATTATGCTCTTCTACAGACTTCCTTTATAATCTTGAGTAAATTGTTTATTATGTTTCTCACTTATTTATACTGTTCTTCAAAAGATGAAGATCCAGCAGGGCACTTTTCAGGGCACTTTTGTTTCTGTATTACACAGGGGGATGGTATGTCAGGTAAAGTGTTATTTATTATAGGCTGTCTCTAGTACCAGTTCTTGTCCTTCTGTCTTTCTCCACAAGGTCTCTTTTTCCTGTGTCTTCAGCACAGGAGTGCTTTCATTTCTTCAGACCTTGGTGTAGTATTTGTAACTGATGTATTTTTTCAATCAAACTTGATGCCGTCTTTTTTGAAGATATGACCAAAGTAACTTGCTTGCTCTATACTGATTGACATTTGATGTGAAAATTTTGAGATCATGTTCTTGTTTCATTAGGCTTTTGTCATTTTCTTTGCTTCTGCCATGTATTGTATTGTCACTAAGGATGAATTTAATTCCCGTCCCTTCTGTTAGTATTATATGTACCATTTTCCAAAACACTTTCAGTGTCAAAGAGGATCTAGCCTTGAAGAGGTGATTTTTCAAATAATGCTAAAATAGTTTGGTGTTTTGCTGGTATTTATGAACTTGCAGTACATTGTGTGCAGTAGTGACAGAGATGATGCAATTTGGGGCTTGTAGGTTTTTATGTTCCCGTACTGTTTCTTTGTTTGAACCAAGGGTTCTGTAAATATACGAACTGCCTGGGTATTTTCTTTTACAGTCTAATTGCTGAGCTAATCCGTTCTGATAATCCTTCCATCTTTTTAACGCTGCTGAACTGTGCCATACTGTGGAGCTCTTTATTTGCCTTAGCCCTTCTTGTTAATCTTGAGAGCATGATCCTTAGTACGTCTCAATCAAATGGTATTTGCACTCTGTATAATATCCCAGAAGACATGCTTTGCATTTGAACATGTCAAGAAACACTATACTTGTCTCTCCCTCCTGAATTTTCCTCTACTGTGACATATCCTGTGATAAACTCCATTGATATTAGGTCTTTCTATCAATTTAGCAAGATTTTCTTTCCTGAATTTTTTAAAGTATTTTACTACTTAGAAAAATATAAATACATATTTGACATTTTAAGCTTTGTGCCAGCATTTTGCATTGAGTTCATATAATCATAAAACATCCTGAGTTGGAAGAGACCCACAAAGATCATCAAGTCAAGCTCCTGGCACCACACAGGAAATCCAGAAATCAGATCCTATGCCTGAGAGCGCTATTCTAATGCTTCTTGAACCCCAGGCTATTCTAATGCTATTCTAATGCTTCTTGAACCACAGAATCTCATGGGGTCATGACCACTTCCCTGGGAGCCTGATCCACTCCTTCTGTACAGAGCGAACGGGGAATATACCCAATGCAACTTCGAACAGGTCTTTTCACAGCAGACCTTTTCACTTGCCTTGAGCATTGTACTGGGTTTACATGGTAAGGGCTTGGTAGTAGGGGGCTGCAGGGGTGGCCTGTATGAGCAAAGCCCAGAAGCTGTTGCACGTCAGATCTCAGACGGCTCCAAATTGGGAACCACAGCTGGCCAGAGCCAAGACAGTTGGGCCTCTGGAAAGCAGATTTAAGAAAGGGAAAAAAAACTGCTGTGCAATAGCAGCTGGGAGGGAGGAGTGTGAGAATGCAGAGGGAAGCAGCCTGGCAGATACCAAGCTCCCCTGCAGCCTGTGGAGAGGCCCCTGGTGGAGCAGGCTGTCCCCCTGCAGCCCATGGGTCCCACATGGAGCAGATCTCCATGCTGCAGCCCATGGAGGAGCCCCCAGTGGAGCAGGTGGATGTGGCCTGGAGGAGGCTGCGGACCATGGAGAGCCCCTGCAGGAGCAGGTCCTGGACTGGAGCTGCAGCCCATGGAGAGGAGCTCATGCAGGAGCAGGAGGTCTGGGGGGAAGCTGCCGGTGGGGGGAACCTGTGCTGGAGCAGTTTGCTCCTGGGGGTTGGATGGACCCTGTGGTACAGAGCCATGTGGGAGCAGTTCTCGAAGAGCTGCTGCCAGTGGGAAGCCCCTGCAGGATCATGTCAGGAAGGACGGCATCCTGTGGGAGGGATCCCACGTGGGGCAAGGCCAGAGACTGACCTTGAAGGAGTGGTGGAGATGAAGAGTTAAGGACTGGCTGCAGCTTCCATTTCCCCATTCCCCTGTGCTGCTCAGAGGGAGGAGGTGGAAGAGGGTGGATGAGGGGAAGGTGTTTTTAGTTTGTCTTCTTTCTTTCTCCCTTCTCTAGCTTGTTAGCAATAGGAAAAAAAAAATGTTAATCACCCTATGCCAAGTCTGTTTTGCCTGTCACAGTAATTGTTGAGCTATCTCCCTGTCTGTATCCCAACCCTCGAACCCTTTCTATAGTATATTCTCCCCCACCCCATTTTTCCCTTTGAGGAGGGGAATTGAGAGAGTGGTTATGGTGGAGTTCAGCTGCCCAGCAGCTTAAAACCGCTACAAGCATAGACAGACAAACTCTTAGCAAGGGGTGTGACAGTAAGTGTCCGATTTTCTTCATCTCCACGGCATTAATAAAGCCGTTACTCAGGATAGGCTGCAAGATGGACCCATGAAGATCCCAACTACAATTATGATTATTACAAGATCCCAAGTACAATTATGAGTCACTTATCACTATTATTTGTTGATTTTCAGTGGGATTCCTTTGTGAATTATTTCACAATTAGCAGGGAGAAAACACTAAAGTTCAGGCAGAAGAAATTCCCCTTACATTTGGAAAAAAGAAAAAAAAATATTGTCAAAGTGAAGTCTATAAAAAGGAAGAGCTTTTCATTTTATTTTCACCAGCGATTACTTTCACTCTTCTTTCTGCATTGTATTGCAATCCTTTCAATAAATGCTCAGCACGTAGACTGCAAAGATTTCTGCCCAGCATTCTGTGTATATGTTATATAAAAGTGCTCATCTAAATGAAAAGGCACTTCAAGGCAGAATTAGGGTTCCATATGTATTTTGGGCTCTGTTGAAAGTATTTAATCTGTTTTGTGCAGCCCCTAGCTATTGTAGTACACGTAAGAAAATACGATGTTGCAGTGCTATCTGATGAATAATTAAGCCTCAGAGATGGTGATTTAGCATAAAAGATGTTTCTGTTTTTTTCTTTTTCCCAGATAAAGGATTAATATGATGATCTATGACAATTTTGTATTTCTGCTTGTTGTATTCAGAATTTCATTCTCAAATACTCTACGTATTATTTCTTTTAACCTGCATTTGACTCAAGAATCATGTTCTAGAGATGGAGTAGAGTTGGTCTGGAGAAACAGTAATATATGGTACAAGCTGGTGCTAATCTTTATTCATTTGTGAGAACAGGGATTGGTGAACACAGATACAAAGAGTGCTTTACTGGCAGTATTGAATGGAACAGATACCGTGCACTTGAGATTTGTTCTATATCGTCGGTGAATTATTTTGGTTCTCTTGACTGCAGTATGTCGTCTAGCAGCTTCTACTTTCCTGTCTGCAATATGGCTGATTACATTAGGGTATAGGAAGGAAAGAAAATGGTTATGCATTTTTTTCTCTGAAATGTGAAATTCTGACAAAATATAAATTTTTAAATATGATTGAAATCTCAACACAAAATTCCTCGATCTCTCTCTCTGTAAAATGCTGATGAAAAGGGACACTAGTCTTTGATGATGCAGTTTCAACAATTTGAACGGGATTGGAGTCAGTGTAAGGATAATGTCAATGGTTTTAGTATCCTTGAATTTCATCTAGTTTTACAAAATACTGTTATCTGTCTGCAAGACATTATTTAATGTAGTACTGCTTGATAGTCCTAAACCTTGTGCTGTTCATCTAGCCAAAGCACTGCATTCCTTCTCTTTTGAGGGATCTGGAACTGTTCTGCAGGGTGGGAAGAAACTGAAGGAAGCACACAGATCTCAGCTCCTGTTACCTTCTGTTCACCACTCAGAGGTTCATCCTCTGTATTTTCTTGACCTGAGCAGCTTTGTTTTTTCTTCTCCAGTATTGCCTTTTGTATAGGAGGTAGATTCACTGGAAATATGTGGAGTTACCAATAAGCTATCTTACTTTCCTTCAGCTGCTACCTCAAGACTTGTCAACATGTTTCTAGTCAATTGAACCCTGATAATGAATAGGCAAATGGAAAAGAGTAACCTCTGCTTTTTGGACTTAAGGGTTCTATATTCTCTGTTTTGTTTTGCCAAAGTCATCTTATTTGTTTTTCTTCTTTGCCTCTCATTCCTTGTTTTCTGTTAAACAGCAACAACGTAAAATCTTTGGAAGAAGTCTGTCAGTATGTCACATTCAGGCTGTTCCAGAAGAAGGGAATCAACCTAGTTGTGGTCATTGGATGCTTTTTTTAAAAAACAGGCTTTGAAACAATAGGAATGTTAACAAAGATAATATTCCTTATGGTGTAGAAGAAGAGCAGAGCATCTGTTTGAGAGCACTGGTAAGGAAATGATGTTATTTTTCTCTTTAAGTACAAGTACTGCTCTCCTCAGGGCAAGGTTTTACCTAAAAGAACTCTCAAACACTGAAATAATTTATTCTGAAGTTTGGATATTGCTGTTAACTTTACTTGCCGGGAGTCCTTTTTGTAGCAATTACTATTGCTATAACACACTTCTGTATGTGACTTTTATCTGTTTTTGATACCGAAGCTTTGACAGTGAGTGCCAATAACATACATGTACATACAGAGTCTGGTATGTGCTTTCTCCCTCTGAGCTCTGTTCTTGTTATTGCTAGTTGTAGATACTGAAGTTTCTTGTATATTCTGTTTTTATTCTATCATTTTCTCTCAGAAATCTGAATTTCTCTCACTCTCCTTGTGCTCACTTCTTCCTTTAATTTTGCTCTTTTGCTCTCCTCTATTACTGTAGAGATCTACTCTGTTCCTTGTTTCACACACGAAGAAGCAAAAACCAGCCTCTGAAAACAACAGGGCTTTCCTTTATGACAGTTAAATCTAGCTATACCCCCAGCACCCCACAGCTATCCCTTTTACAGTTAAGCTTGATCTGAATTCACACTTGCTCTGAAGCACCTTTCCTCAGATTTTATCCCTCCCCATCCAATGGTTTAATTTCTCAAGGTTAACTCTTGATAAGGTCTCCATTAACTTCCTAGCCAAATCTGGTATTTCCTGACCTGTCATTTATTTTCAGCGCAACTGACTGTTCTTTCCTTTTTTCAAACTTTTTTTTTTGTTTCTCCTGGTTCTGTTACACGTCCCAGCCAGCTTTTTGTGGTGCTCTTGTTGGTGCATCTGTTTTTCCTCTTAATTTCTTCACTTCTTTCCCTGTTAGGGTAGAGTTTCATTCACAAACACAAATTAAGGGAGCTCTGTTCTGCTCCTGTCCAAACTGTTAGTCTATCCCTGATATCTCCAGCTGGTGGTGTCTTATGCTTGAATTTGCTGTCTTTCAGGAAGGAATTGGACTTCCTTCATAGACCTTCTTTGTGTTATTAATTGTGTGGACATCAGCAACACTTTTGTGAATCTGACTTCCTTCTTGACTTAGACTTGTCTCAGAACCTTCAGATTTTCCAGACTGTTGCTAAGTTCTGCAAGCACTTTCCACATAATGTGCACAAAGTTGTATTGTGCTTACTCATTGACTAAGCTCCAGTCTGGGCTCTTATCATCTAACCACCTTGATTATTATTATTACGTTCACTTCCTGAATTTGACGATTTGCTTCACTGTGATCTCTCTAGGATGTTGCTTCAAAGAGCATTGATTGTTTTGATCATCTACTTTTTCTGTATATGTTGTCAATGATTATCTTCCTCCATCATTGATTAGCAGTTTGTTTGATACACCTTTGGCATCCTTCAGGGACCATCCCCACTCTGTCTGTTGTACCTCATTGATTTCTGTCTTTTCCTTTCACCCATAAAAACACCTTCCATAACTCAATCTTATTGTTTTCAATAGTGAATATTTATGTTCTTTGTTTCAGAAAGATCTGTTTATGGATCTTTAAAACAACCCTGTTGTAGTCCTTCAAATCCTACTTTGTTTCTTATTTTTGTTGACAAATCAGGTTGTTATTCTTCTGTGAATGTAGGTGAGTTTTTTTTTTTTATTATTATTAATTTGTTTATAGCTCCCTGTGTGCTGTTTTCATTCGAACTGTAAGATTTTTCTTTGAGTATAGAAGATGGCTTTTTATACTAGAGTTCGTATAGTGCCTTGAAGTGTGAGGCCGTGGTCCATACTTGAGGTCTTCTGTTGCCAGGAGTTTCTTGGCATAGCAGTTGCAAGGACATCTTGTCAGTGTGTAAAACACCAAGGACACTGGGATAGCTGCAGAGCACACACCTTTTTTTTTCTCATTTTGCAAAATTTGCCTTTCAGCTTAGGAACTGTTCTCTGGCATTTGTAATGAAGACAATAACAGTTTTCCTTGGGTGGCTTGGGTGGCTCCTTGACTGATGCTGTCCTGTGTTGACAAAAGTGTACTTCAAAACAGATTTTAGTCCTACCTGCGAAATTGTTATTAGCTGTTAGTATGCTTATGGCCTATGTCTTTCAGTTCTGATATATACGAGTTATTGTCTTCCTTTTTAAGGCAATAATGCAGTTTTTTGACGTGATTTTGGAGTGCTTCATACAACAGTTGTCACTAAAACTTGTACAACCCACTTTTAAACTGAATAACATAGTTATTTACTGTTGTTTCCTCAAAACATCAGAATACATCACAATCATTAATTTACAGAGGCAATTCCTGTTGCTCATTTGTTAGTGTTATTAATACTTGGAATTGCTGCTTCACTTTAAACTATTATTAATTTTTTTTTTTATGCAATGCTAGTCTGCTGTACTATTTCAGATAAGAAAAGCCATTACAAAAAATACAGCAGCTTTTCTTACTAAAGCTGAATATTTTACCTTTCAGATTTCAACAAACATAATTTTTAGATGTCCTGTATTATTTTATTTTAACACCTGCACTCTTTACGTAACTGAATTGTAACAGAACATGAAAATGATTAAAAGATGTTCAAAAATACTTTATTATGTTATTTTTGTTTATACCTTTGTATGTACTCCCTCAACATTGCATTATTAACTGTATTTGTAAAATTAATGTTAAAAAAATTAATCTCTTCAGTGGAAGGGTCACTTGCTGTCTCTATATAACACATACACTTGTGCAAAGAGATAAATTTTTTAATTTATTTAGTTTTGATACTTTTGAATCTATTTTGCAAACCTTATCACATCTATTCTCAGCCTAAGGTACTTCTGCTGATACAAGACCATAAGTACTTGTATCAATTTCGTTGTTTGAATATTTCAATGATGCCAGAAATCTGCTTTTGGATATCAAACCTGTTATGGTAGCTGAAAATAAGTTTACAGAGTAACCATGTTGTTCGCAGTGTGATTTTTTTTTTTTTTTTTTTTGATTGGTATACAGCTGGAAACATATTTGGATAATGGAAGTTAATTTTTTGGGACCTAAAGGGCTAAGAACCATCAGAGAATGACCCATTGTATTAACCTCTAAATAGTTCTACTTTTTGTTTAACAGTGTCTTATCTAGCCAATACGTCAGTCTCCTAGCTCTGCTTTGGGAGAGAATGTTATTTATGGTCAGAGGGCATTCTCCAATCTTATTCAAACCTTAGCACCATCCGTGGAAGCTGTTGTTTTCTGGTAGGTGTACTCTCATATACCTGTCTGCTTGGGAAGGATTGATGATTCAGTCCTATTTCATATGTCATAGATCATCAACATCCACTAAATGCTGCCCGCAGAAGGAATGGGATTAAACTATTTGAATGTTGAATGTTCACAGTCGCTTGGTTCTCAAGGTCATTGTTGCATATGGTTGCCTTCAAATAATTCATAGTGGTTACTTGCTCATTTGCTGTATATGGATTTTTTTTTTTCCACCAAAGAAAGCTCTTTTGAGAGAACTTTTATCAGCAAAGTAGGAAATTATCTGGTGAATATTAATAAGCTTGTCTAGTGCCTGATACTTGAAAGTAAAGCTTAAGTGTTTGATCCTTAGCTGCACTGCAGTCAGCTTGAGCCACTCAAGCAGATATCATAAGTAAAACAGAGAGAAAGACGGAAAAACAAGAAAGGGGTTGTTGGTGATCATTACTTGAAACAAGTGGCTTTACAGGCTAGAAATGAAATGTTCAGTTCTCTGTTCCTGAATAACTGAAGATCCAATCTGCTTCTTTCTTAGAGCACAACATATCTGCTATAAATTAAGATGCAGCCTAGATGCCAGGGCAGTGAATTCTGACTTTTCACTCCACATAGCTAAAGCAGCTGAGGAGTTATCCTGGCAGGAGGGAGAGGCCTCCATTTCCATGATTATGAAGATCATGTCTTCCTGACCACATGGAGGGAAAAAAAAAAAAAAAAAAAAAGGCAGCTTTTTTCTGCTTATGAATAGAATCAAAATCAGAGGGGATTTGCAGCAGCTCTTTATCATGTGCGCAACTGGGGAGCATGGCTCCCATTCCCACAATGCCTACTCAGGGCACTGCAGTCAGTCCTCAGCATGGTGCAGGGATGGGTGAGTTTCACCTTGAAAGCTTTAAGCTTGGCGTCTGACATCTATGATTACATTTGCAATTCAAGTTAGTCTATTTTCTGCTTTTTAGGTTTTATTCAACTGAATTTAGTGCTTGTGAAAGATGTTGGATTGTTATTTCTGGTGACTGATATATTTCATTTATCCATGTAACAGATACAGCTTAAGTAGTGGCAATGTAGTCCTAGCCCTGTCCAACACTACCACACTACCCTTTCCCAAGTTACTGATGCCAAGGAAATAAGTCTTAGGAGCGATAGCAATGTTTGGTTTTCATATAGCTATGGCAGTACTAATGAGTAGCTTTGTGTGGATGAACTTAGGGAAAATCTGGACCTATCCACATTGTGCAGTACTAGGGAATAAATGATGGTGAGCGTCACCTGGTAGAATCAGTAATGATTTCAAATGTTCTATATTAAAACTGTGGTAATCCAAATAGGTGAGGTACGTACATATGTATCTAAACTTTACTTTGTGAATGGAAGTAGTGTATCTCATGGTATTGGAAAACAAAACAAAAAAACAAACAACAAAACATCAATGGAGTTTCACAAGCACATACACTTAGCATATAATGCAGTGCTATTCTGTTCTGTCACCAAATATCTGGAAGAAATTAATAAATTTGTCTTAATAAAAACAGTGTAATAGTAAATCAATCAGAATAATTTAAAGATCGTGATTTTTACTATGGTAAATTTTAGTTCGTATATAGGGTAACAAAAAGTATGTTTGTAATATGGGGATAACAGAATATGGTAAAACAGCCTGAGAAAGGAGTATTACACACAGGACTGAGGTACAGGGAAGCTTAGTGTTGTGATACCTCAGTTAAGCATCTACAAACTTGAAACTGGAATTTGTGATTACTACTAGAACTTGGATTAAAACAGAGACAGACACCGAGTGCAATGTGCTACTGTTGTTCAATAAGTCTCTGAAGACCCCAGTTTGAAGTAAAAAGTGCAGTGTACATTTCAAGTCATTCCATCTGCTTGAGATTTAGATTAATTGCTCAGTGGTATCGAGAGTATTCTTTCTTTTTCAGGTTTCTAGGATGGAGTATAATATAAAGGTAGATTCATTGGGCTAGAGAGAAAGTGAACATAGGCATGCACCTCTAAATTAGGAAATGCAGCTGAAAGCTGAGTCTTGGATATCTCTTCCTAATTCAAGAAATTATAAGCAAGCAACCGTATAAACTTGGAGTAGGAATAAAGAAAGAATTCTTTAGTTTGTTCTGTGCTCCTGAGGAAATAAAAGCATCAGGTAGTAAATGGAACGTTTCCTGAAAGTAAGGTATGTAAGATGAAGTATTCCTTCATCTCCCTGTGCACGAATTGAAATAGCTACACTACTCTGAGTAGCTGTGTAGGTGCATTTGAATTGTTTCTTTCAAGAGAGGGGATTGAGTATAAGTGTTTTAAGATTTTGGTGGGTTAACTGATCTGTTAAAGACACTGGGGGGGGGAGGGTACCATATCCTCCAGACGTATTTTTAAGGACTCAGAATACTGCTGCAATTTTAGCTATAATTGTTCAAAGTGCACAAAGGACTTTTGTTTTTGGACCTTGCTGAGAGATAACCATGAAGCAGTTGTCTAGATCCTTGGCTATGTCAAGACCCCAGACACTTCTAGTCTTCTCAAGCAGAATTTTGGTAATCCTAAGGAACCTGATTTTTGAAGCTGGTAGGCCTATGAAGTTTAGAACTGTATAGGTTAATGAAGCTGAATGGATATCATGATTTTAAATGTGAGCCATCTGCAAATCTCACTTTCAGACTTAATGTATGGATTTAGACTTGAAACTGCCTGTCTTAGTCAAATAAATCTTAGCTTCACTAAAACCTGGAAGCTAAAAGTGTGAAATATAATATAAGGTAGGAATAGAAAATCTGAGTTACTTCTGTATTTGATGTTATGGAGGCTGGTGCTAGACTACTGCTTTCAGATTCTCTTTTCAGCCCAGAATTGTAAGACTTGTGGAAAAGTTGAGAAAGATTTCAGAATAAAAAGGTACAAGAGTGAATCTGGAAAGAGATAGGATAATGTAGTAAGAAAACTTAGAAGTGAAGTTACTGACATTAAGGTATAGAGATGGTCTGAGTACTGCTTACAAGTATGTTTATGGGTATGATATGTCCAGCAGCAAGAAATTCTCCAGGGCACAGGAAAAATAACAGAAGATTCATATGTTTGAAGCGAGGTAAATTCAAATTAGAGTAAAAGACGTGTTTTCAATGTAAAGTACTTAACTGTTAGAAGTCTTTTTAGGATGTGGTGAGTTCTGTAAATTTAGTTTATTATTTGAAGTCTGTGAATTTGAGGCTGCATGTCTTTCCAGTTGTAAGTTGTAAATCAAACAGAAGTTTATGGACTGACTATAATGGTTACCACAGGTTCTTTGGCTTGTGTTGTGCAGGGAATAATTCTAAATTTAGCTAACTGCAAACTATTGCAGACAAAACTATTGGTAAACTACTACTTGACACTTTACACTCACTGAGGTATAAAAGGTTACCTCACTGAGGTAAAAGTGGAAGATGCTAATTCCCTTTGATCCAACATCAGCATTCTAGGACTGTGTGTAAACAGCTCTCCTGTGGTGCATGTGAAACCCTCACGGGAACCCAGTTCTCCCTTATTTTTAATTCCCCCATGTGGCATTTTACTCATGGTAGAGATAAGTCCTCAAAATCTGGTAAAATGAGTAGGGAGCTATTAGTGATTACACCCAGCAGGACAAAAATGTCATTTAATGTGGTCCCTGGCTTTTGCATTATGTGCAGTACTAAGTCAGAGTGGGAAAAACAAAACAAACAACAAAAAACACTTTTTTTCTTGCTATCTCTGAACACTGAAGTTATTTCAGCTAAACTATCCAAGTGGCTGTGTGAGCTTGGGCAGTTTTTTTTCAGGTTCAAACAATCCATGCTTACGTAGCACAGATGTGGCAGGTAGATTTGCACTTAAAAGCTGTTTGTTGGTATTGTTTGGGAGAACTGTAATTTATCAAATATTATGATTCCTATCAGCATTACTATATGAATATATACATATGGAAGAAAGAACACTATATTACATGATCTCTAATCACTCCTCCATTGCTTTTTCTTAGTGAGTGCAAAATGTTGTTAATCATTTTAAAATCATCCAGATTTTATGGTTTCTTATGGATGATACGCAGCACTGGTGAAGACTGTACATTGAATATTGTGTTCAGTTTTGGGCACCTCAGTGCAAGAAGGATATTGAGTTGCTCAAGCTGAGGAAGAGCAATGAAGCTGGTGAAGGGACTAGGAAACAAGACTTACCAGGAGTGCAGAAGAGGAACTGGGGTTGGCTAGTTTGGAGAAAAGGAGGCTTGGGGGAGATCTCATCGCTCTCTCAAACTACCTGCAAGGAGGTTGCAGTGTAGGGGCTGCTGGTCTCTTTTCTCAGGTGATAAGTAATAGGACATGAGGAAACAGTCTTAAGTCATGCTGGGGAGGTTTAGATTGGACATAGGAAGAATTTCTTCACAGACACAGATTAAACATGGGAACTGGCTGCCCAGGGAAGTGGTGGAGTGTCCGTTCCTGGAGGTATTTAAGAGATATGTAGACTGGGCACTAAAGGACATGGTTTGGTGATGGGATTTGGCAGATCAAGTTGATAGTAGGACTTGATGATCTTTTGAAGGTCTTTTCCAACCTAGATGATTCTGTGATCTAGTCTCCTAAATTTGGGCTCATATTATGGAATTTTCATGTAAGTTTATAAAACATTAAACCCAAGTAGGAATGAGTAGTCCATTCAGAGCATAGTTGGAAACATCCCGTTTCATTTTTCCATGGAAGTAGTGCTTAGTTCATCTTACCTATATAGCTATGCTTGGTAGTTGTCAACAGTAAAAAATCTTGTATTTCATTTTATGTAAATCATTTCTCTTGTGTGACTGACCAGATTCTTCTTTTATAACAGGATTTTGTTTTTAACTGCAAAAAAAAGAAATTCCATAAGATTGAAGCAATCCAGAAGTACCCATGAACAGTAAACTGCTAATTTCAACCCTCAGACAGAAAATTGCTGAGTTATGAGACTAATAAATACATTCAACTGAAATCAGGATTGCTTCGTGAACAAATACCAGTAAGAATAAATTTGCATTGATTACAATTAGTGTCAAACTGATTTCCTAGGAACTGTAATCTTAATTATGATGCCAGTTCAGGAAATACTTAAGCACATGCTTATAATTAAGCACATGCTCAGTCCTTCATTGATTTAGGGCCTCTTCACTGAAGTATACGTACGGGGCTGGCAGACACACTGGTAAGTTCTGCAGAAGTGCTTAACTGCTGGGCTCAAATTCTGATTTGTTTTGGTATTAGAAGTGAAACTGCAATTCATTGTTGAGTTATTTAGTCAAGGGCTGCAATTCCTGCTGGCTGCAACTGTATGCCTAAAACATGAATGCAAGCACACTAGGAATTGCATTCAATAAATAAATAAATAAATGTATTTGTTTGGAGATTTAAACAGGTGGACACTAGTTTTCTTTAGTAGAGGGCAAGGTCTTAATTCAAGTCAGGGAATCTAAGAGGCTTTCCCTTTGCAATCTTCATGATTTATGTAGTACCACGTTCATGATTAAGATTTCTGTGTGAATAATAATAGGCAGATGTAGTGTTCCAAAACCAAAATCTTGATTTGATGTGCAGTGATTTATTTTTTTTAGCTTTAAGTCTAGATATAATTCTTAGTGTTTTATTAATCTTGCCTATTTCTCTCTTCTATATTCTTACCTAGTGTGTGAGTGATAAGAATCCTGTATTTGTGCATATTTATATTGAAGGAATTCTTCATAAAATCTGGGATTGTATAGATGTAGGTTACATAAAAGCAAATGGCCATCATCTAGCCCCTCTCCCCCCCCCCCCCCCCCCCCCCCCCAAAAAAAAAAAAAAGAAAAACAACACACAACCCACTGGGATTATATTCTTAATGATCACTTTATGTTACAACTTTGCTGAATTTCTTCACTTGACATTTTAAAGCAAAATGCCAGTTTAAATGTATGCATTTCATTTATTTACATGTCTGAGATTGGATTTTCAAGGCATTTTCTTGTTATTTTACCCTGTAACTGAAAAGTCTCCAAATGAATTTAAGATTAGAGTCCATCTCAATGTTTTTAGTTTTCTATTGATGCCCTGTAGTTTTTGTTATTTTATGTCTTGGGATTTCTTTAACATTCTCTGCCATGATACCTTTCCTGACAACAATTTTTCATCCTCAGCAATCGACTTCTGTTGATGACCCTGGCCCCTTGTGAATATGGAATTAATAAGCGCATTTACTTTCATTCATACCTCTGCTGTCAGCACATTTTTTGCCATCTCTCTGAAGCTGATCTGTCTTCTTCACATTTTTTTAATGTACTTGGGGAAAAATCTTATCTCAGCTTCTTGCAGAGTTTATGTCCATTTTCCATATTTGACTTATCTTTCCTTTCCTCATTTCAAGTTCTACCTTTATTTCTACCTGTATCATATTATATCTGATGTATACTGTCTTCTTATTCTTGATTGCATTATGCAGGTCTGATTTCATCCAGACTGGGATCCTGTTTCCTCTCCCACAAATTCAGTCAAATGAGATGCAGAAAGACTGAACATTTTATACAGAAATATATATGCACAAACACTTGTTGTGAAAGCACAAAAACTGCTCACCTTCTTCAAACTTATTTCAAACTTTTCCTTTTTTTATTTTATTTTTTTTTTCAAGTTCAAATGTTAACATAACAGCCACTTTTGCTATTTAGTCTCTTTTGTATGGATATTATTATTTCTGAAGTTACTCCAGACTAAGTCAGTAATTTGATTCTTACCACCCTTTCTTCATTAGGAAATCACTTTCTGTTTTCTCAAGTCTAAGATCCGTGTGTTTTGTAGTATAGCTTTATTGTGCATTGATTTATATTACAGTAACTAAAAATCAATTAATGATATAAAGGAAAATTTTATAATCATGTCTCAGTGACTGAGCTGTCAGTATGTGGCATGCAAGTGATCATCTTATTTTGTTATTTAATGTACAAAAAACAGTAATTAATGTTTGGGGAAAATTGCTTCAGTTGATATGATCAATGAGGTGACTTTTTATTTTTATTTTTGACTTCCTGATTTTTGTACCAGTGTATTACCACTGATTTCTGAAGTATCGTTATATGCATATATTGGTCCAAGCGTTATCAAAATATCCATGCAGGACACTGAAGTTCACAGTGAAAAATACCTGTTGGGGTAATATGACATTGAGAAGTAGTTTTTTGGCTGTATGAAGGAAGTGAAAGAATCTCACTATTAAGAGCAGAGCTTTACTTAGCTTGTCTATGAATATCCCATTGTATCTTGAGTGATTTGATTACGCTTCAGATGAGCAACGTGGCATTCTATTGCTGATCAGAACCAAAGTGGCGTTTGTTCAGTGTAGCTATACATATAATCAGTAACATTTTGTCTGCAAGTGGATCTTTGACTCCAAAAATAGCAATATATGGCACTTAGTGGAATACATGCAGATTTTGCTTCTCTTGCGTGGTATCTACATTTCAGCTTTATGTTTGATGCCTAGATTTCTCTGGGAATCTGAAAGGAGGTGCTCTTGTCTGTGGAGCAAACTGATTCTGCTTTATACAATAGTAACATGTTCAGGCTGCACAG
Source organism: Anas acuta (assembly GCF_963932015.1). NCBI lineage: Eukaryota > Metazoa > Chordata > Aves > Anseriformes > Anatidae > Anas > Anas acuta. The sequence continues at coordinate 36,608,734 of NC_088982.1, forward strand.
GAGAAAAAAATTAAAAAACAAAATCCCACAACATATCCCCTCCCAACCCAGTACTCTTGCTGATCATATTAACAGGTCTTAACACTATGATCTAATCAAGAAGGTTCAACTTTTAAAATCTCATCAGCATTAGCTGAGTCAGCATCATTAAAGATCAACCTAATGAGTAAACCATACTTGATTGTAATGGCTGATATTTATATTTATATGCTCAGAGTGGGGAAAAAAATAGGAGAGTGGAATTTGTTGATACGCTAGTTCTGAACCATAAATCATTCATTTTTCCTCTTGAGTACACTGCATTTTATCACTTAGAAATTAGCATCTTTCTAGTTCTTTTTCCAAACCTCAATGCAGACAAATTAGGTTGCCAATATAACTGTACAGAATTGTTTAACCGAGGAAAGTGTGTATTGATATAAGTGGGTAGAAAAATTTTCAAACATTTTGGGTTTGGGGGCTGACAGAATATTTTGGCTTCCTGCAAGCCTATAGTATTTTATCATTTAACTTAAAGTTGTGCACATTTTTTCAGGTGCACTGTGGCATGGGGCAAATCACAAAACTACATTTGGCTAATACCTGAAAGCACTTGAAAAGATTAAAAATTGCCTTTGAGGTATAGTTATCAGTTCTGTGATTTTGGGGGGAAGAATATTCATTTGATAAATTTCAATTGCAATATTAACCAATAAATAGTATCCTATTTGCCACTCGTTGTAATGCATTTGCAAATGACTTTTTCTAGATAGAACGATGGGAGACAACTTTGTGTGTTTGTAGGTCTGTCTAGTTAAACAGCGAGATTTTACTTTCCAGAAGACTATTAAATCTGTCCATTTTGCTATCCTTCAGCTCTTCTTTAAACCAGAATTTAAGATTTTCATTCATACTTCTGAAGAATATTCTTTCTCCTGTTGTCATGACTGTGTGTGGCAGCATTCAGAGACTACCGTGTGTAATGGTGGAACAAGTATTTTATTTCAGTTTAAACAAAGGTAGTCAAACATTAAGGAAAAATGATCACAAATATTAATGTAATTTATATTTGGTTTGTATGGTATTTGTATGGTATGTCTGGTATTTGGTTTGCCAGGACTAAGAGACCAAGTGTATGCTACGCTTACTGATTTTCATATGTAATGTGCATGTGTTCGTATATCAGTGCTTGTTAAGTATTTTTTATTTTTTTAAATGATTTTTCATACATTTGAAAAGGAGTGCATGCTTTATGGTAAGTCTTCACTTCTTCAAGTAATAGAGCTATCAATAATCAGAGAAGTATAGAAATAAATACTGCCTTATTTTATATATATATATATATGTATATATATATATAAAAATTAGTGAAAACAAATTGCTCATGAATTCTGAGGGAAGGAAAGTCATCATTGAATCTATCCGGCAAAGCATTGAATCCATAAAAAAAAAATCAAAGTTAATTTGGAGTGGTCTTTGAATTATGTGCTAATCAAAGAGGGAAGCACAGGGTGGATAGAAATGACCAATGATCCATCTGTAAGCCTACAGCAAGTCTCTGGCAAGTCCCAGCAGTCTTTTTCCCTTTAGAGGTCAAGGATGCACGTTTTTAATGAGTGGTCTTTCATGATGGTCCAGACATTTTTCTCTGTGTGAAGGGAGAGAGATTTTATGTTTGCAGATATTTAGAGGATTTAGTAATCTATACCTACTCAATGACCTTTTAAATAGGGAAACTGTGACCCTATTGAGATGTTTCTGAGTTTTCAGATCAGCTTTGCAGGTGCCAATATGTTTGTCTTATGGATTTGATAAACTCATTGAGTAGAACGAAAGAGCTGGCACCAAAGATTGCTTTTTCCATCCTTTACTTTTTAGCATCTCCATTTTAAAACAGACAATAAGGGATAAGTATCTAGTTACATAATTTCTTTATAATTTCAAATACATTAGGAATTAAAAGATCTCTGTGACCTTTATTGTATGATATTTACTGAAACTAAATAACAGAATAAAGTAGTACATGACTAATGAAATATAGCACCATTTTTTCATAAAAAGTAAGGTGGTTGAAGGAAGATTAACAAGAAAGTCTGATGGAAAGAATGATATAACAGATTGTTATTTTGCTTTCTGAATTTCATGTAAATGAGTCTCTTCTGGTTAGTCCTTATTTTTGTGATTAAAATCACGGCTGTTTTGTCTTGAGATGGCAAATTCCAATAATATATCATTTTGTACATTTAAATTTCAGACCCAAGTAGAGGAAAATCATTTCATAGTTATTAGCTATTGTAGTAGAGTGTGTTTTTTATTTTTTATTTTTAAAAATTCATTCTCAAATGATGACCAGTGAAAATATCTAAATGACAGAAACATGATTGGTAATAAAGCTATAGTTTGGGGAATAAAATAACATTTTAATATTCTGATTATAAAATTTTGATTTGTAAAAAAATAGCACCTTTTACCATGGACAGCATCTTATTTTCACTGTTACTGCAGGCTAATATGTCTGTATGTAGTCACGCTTATAGCACAATCTTTGGTGATCTTTATGGCCTAAAGAGCATCGAAATCCCTAAATTTCCACTTTCTTATATATTTCTTCATCTAATTCTTCATTCCTGGTTTTGATTCTACCATTAATTTCCACGAGTTTCCTTTGCATTTTACAATAAGATTTGAACTCTTCCTGATCTGCTTATAAATGTCAAAGGTAGTCATTGTATCTAGCTTCTTAAAAGAACAATGTAACAATTGTGACATCTTCACAATTAGAAAAATTATTTGGAAACAATTTAACAAAGATGTATGAAAATTTAAGATGTGGCATTTAGTCCTTTTGCTGATAAAGGCTAGGCAAAAATGGCATTGGATGAAGTGTTAGTTTGCTCTCACCAATTACTTGAAATATTGTACTCCTATTCATATTTAATAGTAACATTTTGATCTGTCTGTGGTCTTATTTTAAGCATTTGATAATCTGTAACAGTTTACCTGCCTTAACCTACCTCTGTTCCCTATACCTGGTACAGGAAAACAGTGTTTCCCACTCTAGTAGATATATTTGCTGATGCATCGTAATTATCACTGCATTGTTACAAATATAAAATACCATCCTTCAAAATATATATAAAGAGACTTCTTGAAAAGGGGCGTTATTTTATTTATTTTTTTAATTCTGAACATAAACAATCAGCTGTAAGATTTCATTCCAAGGGCATTTTTGAGGAAGGATCTTCACCTATAGATGATGATGTTTAGGAATAGTCTTACTTCTGAAACCTTAGACTTGAGCACAGACAATAACAAACCAATTGTGTTACATCCTGCTGAAGGGTGTGTGGTTAGGGAACACTGCAAGCACAAAATTGTCAAGGCAGACATAGAAAATATAACAAACTGGAATTTGTATTGCGAATTTCTGGCTGAAAACTTCAAAGTAACCATGAAGAACACAAATATTTGTAAGGCTGAAATTGGTGAGTGTATGCCTTTATAAATTAGTATTTGATATAAGTGGATTTTTGCTCTTTTCAAAGCGACTATGGTAGGGTTGTCTGCCATGATCAAGACATCTCTAAGATTAAATGCTAAAAACTGAAATGGAATAGCAAGTGAAGGAAAAATATGCTTTGACACACGTAACTAAAATCTAAGTTATTATACTTTTGATGAAAAAGCCTACAATGTAAAATGTGTGTTTGCTTCAGTTTCATTTCACATAAGTTAAATAAAGCTGCAAGGTTCACACTTTCTTTAGATCATTTTATGCTGATGTATCAGTTTTGTAAGGAGTTGTATTCCAGTGGGTACAGGAAATGTTTTACTCAGTCAAAGCTAATAATTGTTCATTCTGACATGGCACTAATGAAAAAGATTCTATTCCAATTACAAATCTATTTCAAAAATAGTATAGCACTAAAGCTCCCCAAACAAAAAAGGTGGAGTGAATTTTGCATAGCAGTTGAAATGTTACATTACAGGTTTACTATGCTCATTTTGTTGACAAATTCAATTTAGTTTGGTGCCAATTAAGTATACCTCAATTAATGCAAAAATAGCTGCAAAATATGTTCTTTGGGTACCCCCTTTAAGTGACAGAAGTAAGTGCTAGCTTTGATCAAATTTTATTCCGACCAGTTATTGAGGAAAACAGAAAAAGATCAAATCTTAAAGGCAATTGGATTGAAAAGTTAGTTGTCCTGTCATTCGTTCTCTTTCTTAATAACTTCCCCTGAGTTTTGCTGCACATGAAGTTTGTTCTTAGGAACAGAAGATAAGTTGATATAAAGACTGGGGAAGTAAGGCCAGTCCTTTTCTGTCACGAGATCTACATAACATATTTAGTTCCACAAGGGTCTACTATATGGATAGCATTCCTTCAAGCCACTGTGCACAGTTTGCCTCCTTTCTTTTGACCTTTCTGCTGAGCTCATGTGCAGTCTATAATTAATCTAGGCCTTAAGAACAATAGCTGACTTTATAGCAAAAACTGTCAAAGGTAGAGTGCTTGATCCATGAATATTTATATTCATATAAGCTTAAGAAATTTGTTAGGTAACACCATCCAGGTGGTGTGAACTACGTCTCATAAGGCCAAGTGCATTAAGGAGAAGCATATGGAGATTTATATATGAATGAGTTGTGCTGCAAACCTGGTGGTGGGGGAGAAAAGTCTAAGATCTTAAAAAGTTTAACAGATGTATTCTAATCCTTCAGGTCTGATCAGATTTCCCCTTTAACGCGGGCACAGGCAGGCACCAATCGCAGAGCTGGCATCTTTGCAAAGGAAAGGTAGGTGTCTTCCTGCTGCAGCTTGTCTATAGTATATATTCAATTTTACAAGTTGTTTGTTTCACCTCTTTTTTTTTGGTGCTGATATGCATGATTTGGTCAGATTACTATGGCAGGCAGAAGATTCCAGACTGAAAGAGTGGACCTTGGACAAATAGGGATGACATGATCCTTTTGAAACAGCTATGATTTATTGGGCTAATTTACCCCCATTGCATCCACATTCTTCCAGTTTCTCCACTTCCTTGCTTCCTGTGTCTGTTCCTGTTGAAACTTTGTAGAACTCCAGAAGTAGCAGCCCAGGGCACATCTTCTTTGAAGCTACTTGCCACCTTAGCATTTCCCTGAAGGAAGAAAAGAAAATTCTTCTGCATCTCTGCAGCAAGTCAGTCATTCAGCTTCTTTGCATTTCCTCATATTTTTGACAGTATGCAGGGTATTACTTAGTATTAATGTCATTGGCAGAGCAATATAAAAACATAGGTGCATTCAGATAGTGAAACAAAAGAAAATAAGCAGGCAAGATTGCTCTTTAATTTAATCTCCCTTGTAAAATATGGGAGAAAAATGATTTATTAGCCACCTTTTAAAATAAAAATCAGCTTAGCAATATATAGGATAAAGTCTTGTTACTGGGTCTTAAATGTATACAGATTTGGATATTCCAAACTGAATCTTCAGTTTGCCTTTGAGAGTTTTTTTTTTTTGTTTTGTTTTGTTTTTTTTTTTTTTTGAGAGCAAAATTACTTGAAGACAGTAAAAGATCACTAAAATGAACAGGAATCTTTCTAATCAAGGTCAGAGAGCAGGAAGTCTGGTGGAGCCTCATTTGCAGGTTTGACAGCTGTAGTATAACAAACAGATTGTCAAGGCATATACAAGCTACTACAGTAGAGGAGAACAGAGGATGTATCTAGTACTGATTACAGAATGGCAAGATGCCTGATAGAAAGAAAAACAAACTAGTCTGCTCAACGGGTATGGAAAAAACAACCAGTGTAGACCACAGGGCAAAAATCAAAGCAGTCACGCAGAGGCACAACTGCTGTATACATTAAAAGAAAAGAAAGTAGAACAAACAGAACAACCTATTCTACAGGAGAATCAGGTTGAGTTGTTGGATAAAGTAAAGATACTTGACCTTATGGAATCACAAAGGGATATTTTTAATGATGGTTTATAGCTCTTAGTGATTAGTTTCTCACCATGAGAAATACATTTCTCAACTAAAGACATCAATTTTATGATGAGTTTAGTTTCAAAAATTTTCAGGGTTCTGATCTCACAATAATGACTTATGTGCTTAAAGGAACACAATTTCCATTAAAAATGTGCAGGTGGCAAGAAACCTGCAAATTAAAATAACATCTTTTTAAAAATATATATATTTTGAACTTTTTTAAGGCAGTATTTTCTTTTTTTTTCTGATGTTGGGTTTGTCCTTTATCCTTTTCTCTCATGTCTTGCTGTATCTTCATATAGAAAATGTTTGATTGCACATTATGTTGTATAAGGGAAATTGATGGCGAAGAAACTGTTCCTAAACAGGTGAACAAAATATGTAGGAAGCCTTATTTATGGTGAATAAGCTTACTTGGGTTAATTTCATCTGGCTTGTTTCTAGCCTAACTATTAACATTCTACTTGCTAATAGTTTCTGTGGTAGTGCAACATTGAAACTGCATACAAGCTTTGTTTTGAAGGAATACAGTAGCTGGCAAGGCAATTATATGCTAAAAATAATGGAAAGATTTCTGGTGTTGAAAAATTCTCAAAATTCTTTTAAATGTCTGTCTGTCCTTCCTCAGGATGGAATGGTATTATCAAAGTTTGTCACAGCTGGAGGAAATCTGCTCCCTAAAAACATGGCAGGATGGGCTCACTAACATATTTGCATTTGTAGAGCCATAAGGTTCATTTTCCACAAACACAGAAGGAGGTTGCATGATGTTTCAATTGGATTTTTCCAGAAAGAGAAAACACAGAATTTGTCCAGTCACTAGAAGAACAGGCTACGTTTTCTTCTCACAATGAAGGAGCCACTAGGGTAGCGTAATTAAATATTAAGGTCCCAGCTGTGAAGTCTTTATCAAAAAATTACATGTAGATAGAGGATTTTTTACTCCCCTCCATGTGACTAAAACCTAAGTGGGATTCAGACAAATGCCTGCAATGAGGCTGGCTACAGTCTGTTCCAAACATGTGCATTGGGACCGGTGCCTTCCAGAACCCACAGCAGGAGCCAAGTCTGGCAGGCGTGGATTGTAGGAAACCATAACTAACTGCTCAGGAGGCTTGCGCTTGGACACTGCAGTAAATACCAAGGCTTTTGGAGGATTGTTTCTGAAGATAGTTCACAGGGCCATTTAATATTATGGAGAATGGTTTTACATTGCTAATGAAGCAATAACTGGGTAAACGGTACCAAAAGATACTTCAGTAGAACAATAAATGCAATGACTTGAAAATCATTGAATTTTTTAGATTATATTTTGGGTGTGGAGAAAAAGGCTATTTGAAAATGTTTCTGAAATACTTGATGTAGCATGTTCTCAGGAGGGTGTCAAGAGTGGTGACAGTAACAATTCTTTAGATTTCATACAAAATATGATGTTAGATTTCATGCAAAAAATTCTTTACTTTCTTGAAAACCAAAGATTTGAAAATATACCAGGAGACTTGAAATTTTGCTCTCTGATGACACCAAGCAGTCATAGACAAAAATAAATAAATACATAATAATAATAATCTGAACCTGTAACAGGAAACACAATTTAAAATGTAATCTTACTTTCTCTCTTTTGGTGTTTTAGAAGGTCTTTTGAGGGTCTGCACCTGCACAAATCTCCCTGTGGGAGAAAAACAACATTGAAATAGAAGTCTTCCTGTATAGTTGTGGAGGCCCTTGGGTTTTCTCTCTGGATAATGCTGGTTATGAAATTGGATAGAGAACACCTATTTCTTGAATGACTTGTTAGGCACTGCCTAACAAGTGGCTGGTGCTGGCACTCATAGTCTGCTTGTCTCAAAGATTCTCTCTCTTCTTCTTTCTTCTTCTTTATTCTTATAATTAGTTTACCCTTATCTTGCAGGGTTAATTCATGCTCACCAACCTATGTTAACAGTAACTGTTAACAAGGCTAACTTCCTTTAATGTCTATGGTTGCTTTAATTGTAAACACAGATTGGCTGAGGTTGGAAGGGACCTCTGAAGGTCATCTGGTCTAACCCCCAACCCATTACAGTACTCACATGTTGATAAACTTTGTGGAAGTAGAGAGGAACAGGAAGACCTTCTTTTGAGTTAAGTCATATCCTGCTTACAGAATTATAAGTGTTTCCATCTGCTTTATTCTTTTTGTTGGTCTATAAGGAGAAGTGATTATCTATATTTGAAAAGTAATGTTTTATTCCAATTTATAAATTAATTTTAATATGGGTTGTTCTACACATTACTCAATTTTGCATATTTCTTTATGCAAATCAGTAGAACTACTGTGTAGTACTTGATACACAGTGGAATTCATCAAATTCTCTTGGCTCAAGAAGGAGAGTAGAAAACCAACCTCATCTGCTGTAGCTCACCAAGTCTAAACTTTGCATGTTAGAAATGAATAAAATTCATTAGAATGAATTATCTGTATTAATGCTGTATTAGATGAGACTACAAGAAGTCAAAGGCAAGGCCAGAAAGAAAGCTCAACAAAGGAAAACAAGTGTTTAGCAGTGAAGCAGGGCAAAGATCAGCAAAACTCAAATCTTGAGAAGTTTTATGACAAATAGGAGAACAGGCTGAAATTTTGAAGTGCCAGTTTCTAGACCCTGCATGGTGTCTGGAACAGGTTTGGGATCAAAAAATAAACTGAGCAGTGAGTAGATGAGAGGGGCAATTCTATAATGTAGTGAAGCAGTCTAAGCTGGGGATAGTCTGCACTGGCAAAGATACTACTTAGACAGTCTGACTTTTCTGAGGAGTTCTTCATTTCTTCTCAGTAGTAGGGATTCTAACTTTTAAACTCAACTTGCTCATCCAGTGTCCTTTCCGTGCTTCAGTAGAATGAATTTGGAGTGCTATCCTGTAATGAAGCTTATAAACATGGAAGGTTGCAAATGAATAGGAGTAACTGTCCTTTCATCTTTCACATGTCGTCATTCTGAAAAATCCATGGCAATTTTGGCAACTCTTCCTTTGAGAAGATACTGGGTCTTGGAGAATTTCAAAATCTTGAAATTGCTAGATTTCACAGGCCTTACTCTTCCTAAAAACATTAACATACAGAATTCAAAAGATTAGCGATAGCTCTGTACATTTTCTATAGAAGATTAAGTTTCAAATAGTTAAATGAGAGGTTAAGGTAAGCATTAATTCCAATTTCATCAATGGCCCCATCCACATTATTTGGTAAACGTCAGTTATCAGTGTGATAACTGAATATGAATATGTATATTGAGTTATATACATATTATGTATATGTTGCAAAACCTGAAGTGTACAGGGTAGAAATCCGGTCATTAAGTTTACATAGCACATAGTTATGTTACTCTAGACTGTGGGCATGGGGAAAAAAAAAAAAAAAGTAGCCTTCCACAAATGCAAAGAAACAATACATTAAGCACATGGAAAACATTGCAAGACCTAGTAAGATAGACTTGATTTCATTAGTTTATATATATATATGCTTATTTCGTAGATTTGTTTCAGATAAGTGGGTTGTAGAGTGTAAAAAGCTGAACAATACCAATTATTTTCTATGAGTTTTGTAATGCTCACGGCAGAAAGAGGCTAAGAAGTATTAAACATCTTTTGAGGTTGATTAAACACAGAAGCAAAGTGGAGGAGATGAGCAAAACCCATTTATTGCAAATATACTATTACAAGTGGCCAGTATTAGATAAAACAAAAAATAAAAATAATTTCTGATCTTTTTGTCTTGGCTACTATTAAAACTGTTTTATTTTTCCCCTTTTTTTTTTTCTTTTTTTTTTTTTTTTTTTTCTTTTTTGCATTTACAGTATTGTGATTTAAGGAGATAAAGATAGATGTTTTAGGGAGCAAGCACTCTGGATACAACTTTTCAAATGGAAGTCAATGATTAAATACTTCACGTGCCACATATATAGATATACCCCCCTTAAAGGGGAATGAAATAGTAACTACTTACTTCAGAACCATAAGCCACAAAAACTCAAGAGATTTCTCCTGGCAAATCTGAGGCAAAGTGACTAGGCTTACTTGGCTCAGTACCAATTTTTTGTTGTTTTCCTTCTTCTGCCTATGTATGCTGAAGGGGAAGGGGACACAGGGAAACACCCTTACTTTTTAAATTCGGTATGATACATTTCTAGGAGACATACGTGATTTACATGATTGTGAGTTAGATGAATATGGAGTATGATCAAGACCCAGGGTTCCAGTCCGTACAATCAACATCAAGGTAAAATATGCAGAGAGCAAGATAAAGGTGTCCATGTTATTTCTGAAAAAATGTTAAGGGTAGAGATAAAGATACTCTGAAGGACAAAGGTAGCATTGGTTTTGCACTGAAAATCTGATGGGTAGGATAGGAAAAAATCACCTTTAGTTATGGGAATATCTCTGTAAAATACTGAGTATTTTACAGAGAGAAGGCAGGTAATAACCCGCCTTCCTTCTTAGCACTGCATGAGCAAAGAATAGTTCTTACTCTACTATGCAGTATCCTTCAAATTGTGCTATGCTCTACTAAGATTTTCTTTAGGTTATGTAAGCCTCTGATAAATACTGAACACTGGGATTTATATTAAAATTCCTTCTTACAAGGATTTTTTTGTCCCATGCTGACAACTTTTCTGAAAAGTGTTCTTTAGCAAACAGCAAAACCTAATCTGAACAGTAAGTGCTGCCATTCATAACTGGTGGCAAACTAGATGTTTAGAAGGAATGGATAATTTAACCCAGTTCATGCATACAGCAAGAATACTAGTTCCTCCTGAGATTTTGTATTTAATTTTTTCTTTGAATTCTGGGTTATATGCTGGTGATGCCCTATCTAGTAAGCCTTTTTTCTTTGGCAAATGGCCACTTGAATTCTTACCTTGAACTTAAGCTATAATGACATTAAGGTATCTTGATTGAAACTGAACTCCCTAAGGCTGACAAGACAGTGATCTGTCTATAAAACTTTATCATATGATATTTTGCTAATATTCCTATAGCCTGCTGTGCCTGAGCACTTACGTATACATCCCTCTCTAAAACAGCCTATTAGAAAAAAGAAAGTGAGATCTATAACTGCGTTTTGTCTTAGATAAATCTGTTTGCAGTACTCCGAGAGCCCTGGTCTTTGGGCTTAGGTTTCAGGAAGGATATTGGTGGTGTTACCTTGTTGGATAGACAAGTCCTTTTTCTGATTCCCATAATAAGGCAGACACCATTTATCAGTTTTTCATTCACTTTCAGGCAGTAGGAACACAATTCAAAAAAATATAATGCAGATATTCTGTTTAGTTAGTATGGAAATAATAGTTTTCAGCTGAATGCAATCAAAATATAAAATGTGGCCCATTGCAATTTACAGTTCAATTTTGTCAGATTATTGTAGCAAAGAAAATATTACATGTTGAACGGGAACATATTCCTACCGGGATAGATTAAAATGATAAAGTAAAATTTACAGAAGGGATTTCTGCTGAAATTGATAAACAGGTTATATTTTCCAGATTTTTATTATTCCTGTATTTACTTTTTAAACAGAATACTCATGTTCCTGCTTCTCTTAACCTTACTGCATAAAGGCTTAGTAACTCTACTAAGATGAAAGTTTCCAGTAAGATATTTACAACATGCCTCTTCTCTGGGGAGGGCAATAAAATCCATTTACTAGTTAGGGTAAGTTTTTTCCTTAGTTTGTGGCTAGTAATGTATTTGGAACTTTGCTTCCCACTTCCCTATTTCAATTTTAGTTTGGATGCTTTTGTTTGATGAAAGTGCAGGTGTTCTCAGGTTGCTCCTGTTCCTCCAGTTCCTGGGGGTGGGAATGTTAATGATGTTCAAGGCTTTCAAAGAAGGGGAGGGAGGTCTGTATGTTGTCTTCAGACTGGCTCACAAAATAACTTGCTTTCTATTGCAAATTATTGTTTTTGTAGCTCAGTCTGAAGTGCTCCATGCTTCATCACTGTAATATCATTTTGGATAAGCTATTGCAAGATTTCCCGTATTTGGCTCTGTTGTGAAAGCCAGTAGTATCCACAAGAGGAAATACTGTTTTGATTGAAAACAATTGCCCACACCAGGAGAGCTGTAACTAAACACTAAGGGAACTGTAAAAAAATTATAGTATAATCTCATGATGCTTGGAAAGGCTTTATCCTTGTCAACTGCTGTTGATAACATAAGAGTGGAACAGCTACTGACTACCTAGCTCAGTAGTTAACTCTGACTTCCGCATTAACTTGAAGAATACTGCACCTGATCTGCTGTTTTGAGAATAGTTTGTGCCTATAATTATTCAAACAAATGAATGCTTGGACATATTAGCTTGTTCAGGTTTATATACGTTTTAAAAAAAATCTGTTTTGGTTCCAGTACTTTTTGGCATATTTATTCGGACTTGGCTTCAGCATATTATCAAGATAATGCTTAATTTTATTTAAATCAATTTGCATTAAAGTTACTGTCAAAAGTAAGCATGAACTTAGGGACAATCATTTTGGCTCATTTGGTGCTGAAGAGGCATAGAATGCCTTTCTAATTCCTTCTGTGTGGAGTTTTTCTATATTTATGTTTTTAGGGAGAAAAAAAAGTATAGAAGTTGAGCTCTTCATTTGTTGCCCCAGAATTGTCAGAAAAATATATTCAGTAGCTCCGTAACTTTCCTGAGATGATTTTGTACTTATTTTTGAAGTTGGAAGAAGAGCAAGTTTGCTCTTTATGTTAACTACACCTAATGCAGGCTTGGGAACTGAAAGGAATGCATTTTGCATGCTTTTGAGTTGTCTCTCTTCCATCTTAAAACCCAGAATGTTAGCTGTCAGAATGTTGTTTGTTAAAACATATGTATACAAGAATAATATCCTAAGCAATAATTTCTTTGCCCAGTGGAACTCTTAGCATTGAATGTGAGAGAGAGAATGTTGGGAATTGTATTTTTTTATTTTTATTTTTTAGTTTTCCGCCATGGTTAAAGGCTGTTTCTTTAAATATGTTTTTGTCAGAATAGTCTGATTAGTCCTCCCCAAGAAATGGACTTTGCAGGGCTCAGTTTAATCCCTAATTGGATATGTGCTCACATTAAAAGGGATACAGTCTGGTGCCATTCAGTATGATGATTATTCACAGACAAATTTATAAGATGCTATCACTGTAATATTTAAGCACCGCATACAAAATTAAAATGTTTATTCTGGAGTAGGAAAGTGGTTGCTATTTCAGATTACAGTCTTATATTAAACCACTAGGAAAAAAATAATGCCAGTGCTCACAGTGTATTAGGACGACAAGAAATATCTATGAATAAAATGTGTACACAAAATGCACTGTTAAATCAGTGTACTGTCTTCTGCCCAAAGACTACTAAACTTGTGCAGAAAAGAGCTTCAGCTCTTCCAGGGTTTTAAAAGGTGAAGAAAAGGATCATGCAATGGTAGAAAAATGGAGCTGGAGAAGACCTAATGAAGTCATATGATCCATACTTTCTCCAAGGGTAGATTCAACTGTACATAAATTTGTTACAAATTTTTATTCTTGGAGACCTGTACTGACAACATTCTCTTCCAGTTCTCAAGCCAACTGCCTCTAAGAACTGAATTCTATTGACGAGATTAAATTTCTTTCCTTTCAGTTTTATTCCTCTCTTCCTTCTCATTACAGATTCTCCTGGATAGATTAGGTGTAGGTATTTACTGGGCAAGTATTCATTTTCATTCCTGCAAATCTGCATGTTTGAAGACCATTACTATATAATCCTACAGTATTAGGTGCCTGAGGCATTGTTTGTAGACATGTCTGGAACTATTTATAGTAGTTTTTTAGAAAGGTAATACAGACGACCTTTCAAAAGGTTACACGAAGTGTATTTTCACATGTATTTTTAGTGTATATAATACTTTCTTCCACATTTTTTTTTAATTTCCTTTCTGTGAGGTCAATAAAGAAGTAATTATAAACAGATTTAATGAAGAAGATCCAAATGTAAAATGACTTTCTAGTATACATGCTGTGTTTTTATTTGTTTTTCTTTTTTTCACTGTAGCTGTGCTGACTGTAGCCACCTGTTTGGTCTGTGACGAAGTTACAGTTTGGTTTCATCCTCCTCCCAATACATTATTCTTTTTTTTCTGAATGTTTATGATTCTCTTTGTGTTTAATTTATGTATCTATTAAGATATTGCATTGGCAATGAGTGACAGCCCAGGCGGCAATCTGTGGATCTTAATCTTTGTTGGAATGATCTTTTAGGTAGATGACTTGCTGTCTTGGAGCATAATGCATAAACTGACTCAACAAGTCAACAAGTTAAGTAGTTCTTGTTAACTGGAAGAGGAAAAAGAGGTAACATTGCAGGAGCAATAAGTTTAGTTACAGGAGAGAGAAATTAAAGAAAGATTTGCCACTTAAAAACTTTATATAGTTGGGAGGATTGGAAGATAAACTTCTCTCTGTGTCAGGCACTGTTCTGTGCTGTTGTACATTTGTTAGAGAAGTGCAAAAAGTCTTCTGCAACCCAGTTTTAATTTAGCTCAATGTGAGTTTCAGTGGAAATTTTACACACCTGTGAGGATGCTGGTAACTGGTTATATGGAATTTAAAATTTTGTGCTTTCCCATGTCTCAAAGTCTACATGCCTTGTAAGGTTTTCTAGTCCTCCTTATCTTTGTCGTGTTTCTTGAAATTCAGAGGGTTTCAGAGTTCTCTGTTATTCCAGACAGTCCCCCTTTTCCTTTTCTGTAGAACGCGGTTGTAAGAAATGCTTGTTAATTCTCTTAAAAATTATAGTTTCCTTTCTGCTTAGAAACCCATACACCTCCATTTGTCCTAAGACTGAAAAGAAATCCAAAATATGTTCCCCCCTTCCAGGATTTTTTGTCCTCATTATTAAACACTACAACTTTTCCATGGCATGGCTCTTGAAAAGAGTACATAACTTAGAAAACATATCAAGCTGTTTGAAAATAAATGAAAAATCCCCTTTATAATCCCAAATAAAATAAAGTAGAATTCATCATTTACATGTTTTATTTGTTTCAATTTATAATTATCCTAGCAAATTGCTGTTTCATTTGTAAGCTTTTCTGACTTCAAATTTTAGCCATTTGATTGAGTCATGCAATTGTGTCCTAATTTAAAAAGATACTTCTGTTGTATATAAAGATTTGGAGGTTGGAGAGGAGGGTTGGTCCCATTTTCAGAAAATGTCTGTTCTGCTTGGTGAGGAGGATTAGTTTGGTGGATGGGCAATATTGGTTTGTAACTGGGCTATTGCCCTAGGGAAAAGAGAACACATATAAACGACATTTACACATTGTTGTTTGTGCATATCAACCTCCTTCTGGAAGGACATTCTCGAGTTTAAACAAGATGATTCCAGAGAAGAGCATACAGTGGTGCAGCTTGAGCAGAAACACTTTGTAGCCTGGGGCTGTCATGACATATGCTTTGTTGGCACAACAGGGAGACTCTGTAACATGCATTCATCAGCGAGTTATGTATTGCATTAGAGACATTTAAGGTTTCTTAACATCAGAGGGAGACAGGTACAGTTTATATATGGATTATGTAGGTAACAACGCAAAAAGAAGAATGATGTGGATAGGATTTAAAGTGAGGGAGGAGAGGGGTGACATAGGATGTGGTTTGAGTCCTGCTGTGTTTTTTTTTTTTGTTTTTTTTTTTTTTAAAAAAAGGCCTTGTTTTGTTTTAATTTAAGAGCAGAGATCAGGGTTTTGATCTGTAAAGATCTGTTTTATACAGAGTATAATGTATCATCAGAACACAGTATGTTTACTAGTTTTAAGTAACAATTGTTGTGCTCTATACTTTTAATCTTATCACACAGCAGTTCTCCAATTGTGGCACTGGCTTCCCTGGGGAGGCTCTCGTCTCTTCAGCATGAGATCCAAGCATGTTCAAGGAATATCGTCAGTATGTCTCCTTTGTTGATTTTTATGAGAATTAGTAAAAATATAACCTCGTAATAAGGATTCAGTCATGAAAAGGAAACGGGAATCCTGAAAAGCTGAGACTTATAACTTTGTGTATTTGAGAAACCTAGTCTTGATATGTTCTTCAGGTT
The DNA here is from genome assembly GCF_963932015.1 of Anas acuta. Lineage (NCBI taxonomy): Eukaryota > Metazoa > Chordata > Aves > Anseriformes > Anatidae > Anas > Anas acuta. Next base: position 36,624,783 of record NC_088982.1, read on the forward strand.
TATGTCCCTAATTATCTGCCTTAGTCCTTGTCTAAGGTTCCTGTTCTTTTCACGTTACTTCTCGCTGTTTACTGTTCTTGAAGTCTTTTGTAGTATTCCAATTAATTTAACTCTTTTGTTACAATAGTTTTTTTTTTTTTTTTTTTTTTTTCAGGCAATCGTGGAAGAAGTTTGATAAATACCTGAAAAAAAAAAAATTAAAGAGCTCTAGTTTCTGGTTTATCTAGAGAGTCCAGTAACGTGTGTGTTATCTTTAGATTATTCACCGCTCAACAGATGTGTGGGAATAGGTGTGAAGTGCACTGAGGTGCTCTTGGAGAGCTTCTCACCAAATTGGCAGTTAGAGTTAAGTAAACATTGGTAACAAAATTGTGTTACAGTCTCTTAAGTGTTCAGATAACTCATAAAGTTGGATGCAGGTAGGCAGGCACGCAACACGCACAGTACAGAGTATATGAAGAAGACTTTTAATACATTTACCAAAAATATTTACCAAATATTTACCAAAAATAATATAGGATCTCTCTCATTGTCTTCTAACTGGATATATTGGGATTTGCATGTCAGTCCATAAAGTAAAGTGACTATCAGTCCATCTGGTAAAGTGACTATGCTCATGAAAATATGGCTGGAGAAATGTATCACTAAAGACTTGCATGAATTTACATTTACTTGTAAATTATTGCCCCCATTTCAAGCATGTATAAGATATATTTGAAGTATTCAAGAGAATAGTGATACTTTTTGTTGAATTAGTAGGTAATATTGAAGGTAGATTACATTTCCAAGAGAAATTGATAATTGATGTTACTTTGGAAAAAATCTTAACTTGCATATACAGAATAAAAAGATTTGTTTTCCTCAACACAAGAAGTTGTCTGTTTACTGCTAGCCATGATTTAAACGAAAGTTCCTCTCTGTTTTCTGAATGCTACATTTCCTGCTCTTGACCTCCTCTATTTGTCTCAAACACAGATAAATAGTTCTAGACTGGGTATTTTTTATGCCAGAACATAGAAGGCTATTGTTCTCATAGGTGTGCTGCCCAGGCTTGTCAGACTAGTCCTCCATTTTGTTAGGGGTCTACTGCTTTGCTACTTAACCTGAATGGAAGAATTGCTTAGGCAGTACTGCATTTCTAACCCAGGCTCTAAGAAGAAAAGAGGTTCTTTAATACCATGTTTGCCCTATAAAATAGAGATATCAATAAAAGGATTGAAATATTACCAAATCGTATTTTATTTCTGGTTTTGACTTTATTTCATGTCAGCTGTCAAGATAAAGCTTTCCTACTGCAGTATGCTGTGGAATGTTTTGCCTTGAGATTTGGAATGAATAACAACAACAACAAAGTTATTCTATAAGTCCATAACCAATGTAGGTAAAGTACCTGTGGTGGCACTTTTTTTTTTTTTTTTTTTTGTATTGTGTGTGTGGAGGTGTTTTTATGTTTTTAGAGATCTCTAGTATAGTACCTGTTCTGGCCTGTGTGGCAGTTTTATTCAGCTGGGCAGCTGGGCTCCACTACCGCAGCTCTCTCAGTTGAAGGGGGAGCAAATATGGTGAAAAGGGCTCAAGGGTTGAGATAGAGACAAGGAGATCACTCAACAATTATCATCATAGGCAAAGCAGACTCAGCATAGGGAGATTTATTAGGTAATAGGTAATTTATTACCTATTACTAATAAGCTAGGGCAGTGAGAAATGAAAAACTAAAACCACCTTTGTCCCCCATTTACCCTCTTCTACATTCTCCCCCAATGAGTGCAGAGAACCAGGAAATGGGCTGCAGCTCAGGCCCAGGGCCTGCTCCTGCGGGGCTCCTCCATGGGCCGCAGCCTCCTCCAGGCCATATCCACCTGCTCCACTGGGGGCTCCTCCATGGGCTGCAGCGTGGAGATCTGCTCCATGTGGGACCCATGGGCTGCAGGGGGACAGCCTGCTCCACCAGAGGCCTCTCCACAGGTCACAGTCACAGGGGAACTGTTGCTGCCTGCTTGGAGAACCTCCTGCTGCACTGCCCCTGGGGCCTGCAGGGCACCACATTTCTCTCACATTTCTCACTCCTCACTCAAGCTGCTGTGGTTTCACATTTTTTTTCTCTTTTTTTTTTTTTTTTTTTTTTTTTTTTTTCCCTTGCTTAAATCTGCCTTTCCCAGAGGCACAAAAAACGTTGCTTCTTGGTTCAGCTCTGGGCAGTGGTGGGTCCCTTTTGGAGCCGAGTGAGACTGGCCCTTATCTAACATGGGGCAGCTTCTGAATTCTTGGCACAGAGGCCACCCATGCAGGCCACCACTACCAAGACCTTGCCACATAAACCCAATACGGTCTGAAAATGTAATCTGTATTCTTTAAAGTATTAACAGAAAAATTCAAACTGTATATTCAATTCATTTCAATGTAGATTGCATGGAACCTTCCATCTTTCTTTAATTTTCCAGTCAGGCTGTATATACTATTTCTGCAAAACAGTACAAAACCAGTGTTTTTGTTTTTTCTTTCTCCATTGCAAAATTAAAACAACAACAACAAAAACGTTATTCAAGCTATAGACTGTTACCTATTTCTCCTCCTCTTTGAAATGGAGCTGCAGAAGTAGTCAGAAATTTTAGCCTGTCTTTCAGACAAACCCTCTTAATCAACAAAAGACATCTTAGAGAAGATTACAGGCAATCAGGGGAATAGGTTTATGAATAGTTTTCATAAGTAAATACATATGTATGTTTATATATTTGCATATATATATACACATAGACATATTCTAAGTGTATCATGTTCCAATTAAAAGTCACCTGGGAGTTTAAGAAGGCAATAAAATGACAGAATCTAGTGATGGTACATTTAGAAAAGGATTGAGAACATTAAAATCTGAACAAAATAAGGAGTGTCATATAATTTAGCAACTCTTTTCTATTAATAAATGTAGTCAGTTATGAAATCTCCCAAGAATTTTTGTTTCTTTTATTCATTCTTGAAGATATATTTACATTCTGTACCTTTTTGAAAGGTTCTTAGACATAATTAGTCATTCAAGTGAGTGTGTTGTTTTCTGTCAAGCAATATGTTTTCTGCCAGTGCCTCCTGCATATTTAACAGCAATGCTGAACTATTAACAGACTAATACTTGTTACATGAAGTGTAGTTCATATTTTCCCCTCAATATTTGGGGATGAAGATGTATGTATTCTCATACAATAATGAGGTGAACTATGCATACATAATGTAGTATATACATTGCATTGCAACTTGAAGTGATTTTGGTTGACAGCAGTAAGGAGATCTGCAGACATTTCTTCATTGGCTTAACTTATTGACCAACTGCGTATACTGTCAGTGAGCTGAAAATTACAACTTCTGCTCCCAAAAGCATCTTAGATCCCCTATTGCTTGAGTTAAAAGACTTTCTTTTGTAGGCTCGATTTACAATTTTGTTTTGCAGGCAGTAAAAGACTCATAAAAGCCTTTTGTGTTTTAGCCACAATAAAAAAGCCGCGTTGGTATCAATGTGGGTTACAAAGGAAATTGAGATTTAGTTTGGGGACTTGTGATTATGTTTTTGAAGAGTAATTACTTGATCTAGTCTATCTGATTACACTGATGAATTTGTACTTTGATATTATGGATGTTAATATCCTTTAGCTCTCTGTGGAAGTGACCTAAAATAATTTTGTCCCTTTTATTGCTATGACTTCATCACATTGTTTGTTCCCTAGAAATTACAACTATCAACCTCAAAGGGACAACTCTGAAAAGAGTGTTTTTTTGCCTGCAGTCAGTCATGGGTTTCAGTGCCAGAGAGATGAGAGTAAGCACAGCTATTGTGGCTTTTAGACAAAAGTGCAAAATGTCTGATACGATTCATCCTTCGTGCAAGCAACAAAGGACAGGAGAGAAGAACATGGAAAGGAAAACAGAAAAACAAAAATTTTAATCTGTGCATGGAAAAAGTGTTTTACTTTGTTTTATTTTCAAAGCATTATCACAGTCACAGGCTGTACTATTTGAACTGAGATAAAATAACAAAACACAGAGCCTACTTATTTAAAATGGATTTTAATTTTCATATCCAATCTCTGTAGTAGAGACCAAAGTTTTGATCAAAATATTTAATATAAGCAGATTAATCCTACGCTTTAATTCCAGTAGGTGTAACCTACATAATGAGGTTTTTTAGTTTCATCTTCTGCTCTGGGCAAAAGAATGCCCACAACCTACTGTCTAAATACCTGCTTATGCAGTAAATCGTTACTTGGTGTATCTTAGTTGACTCAGTGCTGAACTTCTCACCACAAAAGTGAATGTACTATTAACATGTAAATATTATTTTAAGGTGCCAATAGAGATAATGCACGTGCACTTCAGCAAGTCATACCGGCTTATCTTTCTGAGTAATGGAAGCCCGATGAAATGTCAGAACTACAGGAGAAGATTAAAAAAGGTTACAAAAGTTCTCATGTGGCACTGTACCAAACACTTTCTGGTTGCCCAGAGAAGCTGTAGATGCCCCATCCCTGGAAGTGTTCAAGACCAGGTTGGATGGGGCTTTGAGCAACCTGATCTAGTGGGAGGTGTCCCTGCCCGTGGCAGGGGGCTTGGAATTGGATTGTCTTTAAGGTCCCTTCCAACACAAACATTCTGTGATTCTGTGAAGCTAGCAGAGGATATTAAGCAAGCTAGGCTAGCAGAGAATGCAATGGCAATATAGAATGCTTTTACAGTGGTTCCAGTAAGAAAGGCAAAAGGTAAGGAATTCTGTGAAGGATGGATATCAGGGCAAATAAAGTGATATATGAAATGAAAAGAGGGGTAAGTTTCACTGAAGTCAAATAGACATATATTTCTGTTCTGAGTGTGCTCCAAGACATAGAAGCAAATGTTTAATTGCAAATCAGTACCTGTATAATATGGAGACTGGATGCTGATTTATGAATAACTTTTTTTAACTGAATAGACAAAGTATTACCAGCTATGTTAACTGCAAGGGTAGAACCTAGCTATTCTCAGGTATTAAAAGAATATTGATAAAGCAAATTTTTCACTTTTTCCTTAATTACTCTTTATGTAATTTGTAGAACTTGTGGCTCATGAGCAATTTTGAAAATCTCTAAAATTAATTTTTTGTAACATTTAGTGTTCTAAAAATTATTTTAATATTAGTATTTGAAAATATTTTCTACAGTTGTTGCACTATTCAAGTTTTCTGCTGATATAAAGTAGAAAAAAATTATCAAGAGAAAAATATTTCAAACTTTTTGCCTTGTCCTAAAGAGAAGTACTGAAAGTAGAAAGACAGAGTAACAATTGCTGCATTTTAAAGATAAGTAAGATAAATAGAGATCTTAGTTTTATTATTGTTATGTAATCCTCCTTCATACCTCTTGGTTCTCCCATTAATGAATAGGAGAGAAGGAGTTTTCATATTAAGATGTCACTTAAATACAACTGTTTTTTCATGCTTTTTTATTCTCAGATGGCAGAAGTGGCCCATCTCAGAACATATTCACTAGATTCCTTTTGAGGTATTTGAAACAATGAAAAAAATGCTTTGAAACATTCACCAGAGTAGAACTATCTGGGATTGCTGATTTGCGTGTAAGATGTATTCATTGCATTTTTGCAAGGAATTTTACTTTTGAAGAACTATTATTTGTGGTATTGTTCTGGATTACTAAGGATGCCTGTTTAATTTAAAACAAAAAAATACAAGCTTCTCAATACAGAGAGTCAGATTTTGGTACAATTTCTTGATGAAAAAATGTTTTAATTGCCATCCAGTCTCTTTCAATTTAATAATTTTGTTGGCACAGTGAAGGCAATTGATGAGTAAGTTCTTGCTCTGGGCTGTAGATCTATTCAAAATGTAGGGTGGGTTCTGTAGCACTTCCTAAAATAATACTTTTCTGTGATATTTTGCCTTTTTTTTAAATGTTGCCTCTTTTCAAAAAATTCCTAAGTCTCCAGGAGATTAGTATTTGAGTTCTGAGAGGGTACATTTGAGATCCAAATGTACCATCTGCCAGTATGACTGAATGTGTATAACACGGGAAATGCTGTGAGACTGCCTTTCTTTCAGTAGAACCCACTTAAAGATCTATGCCTCAAGGCTATCATTGCTAATTTAATACTACTCAGATTTTGTGATCTAGAAATTAAGCTAGAATTCTTGTAAAGGACAGATCTCACTGTGAGACTTTTTTTTTTTTTTTTTTTTTTCTTTGCTAGAAGAATAAGACCCTTTGTAATGGTATGGTGAAGTAATAAGCAATGTTTGTCCTCTTTTGCTACAGATGTTACAGTATGCTGTATAGCTTTTTAAATTCTTCCTTTTTAAAGTTATTTTTAAACTTTATGAAATATGATCAATGGCATATTCTGAATGAAATGATAGAAGTCCTAAAATGAATCCTGACTTCAAATTTCACCAAAACTCTTCTACATTTCCTATCCCAATATATACTGTTTGCTTGCGTTAAGAGGTCAGATAGTAAACAAAGAGAGTAGTCACTGGAATTGGTAATAATAACATCTTCTTATTCATTTAACTGAAAACTATTATGCAGATCATAACAAAGTAATCTGTAAAAACCATTAACAAAAAAAAAGGCTAAATTCATCAAGTAAATAATTCCTACAACCTGTTGTGACTATGTCCTGTTGTCCTCACACTTTCATTCAGTTTTCTTATCAGTTTTGTTTAAATATGCAGATGTATTTTTAAATAACGAACAACCACAAACAAAAAAATCACCTCACACATATGTAAGATATTAGTCTCACCTTGTGTCAAATAAATTAATATGAAGCACCAACAGAAACCATCACAAGTTCATGTGAATGGTGGCATTATCTGGCTTCCAGGAAGGTTTCCTGCTCATTTCAGCAGAGAAACTGGTGCTGCAGGCAGCAAACACGTATTTCACACGCTCTGTGAAATAAGGGAAATACAAATGCCAGAGGAACAGTACTCAAGCCCACCCTTACCATACTAAGGAATATTTATCACAATTCTGGCTGATGACGTCACAAAACAAAGTCATGGGAAAGTCATTCTGAATCCAAACTACTGCTTATTCTGGGGACTTCTTCCTATTTTTCTGTTTAATGCTGCAACAACAATCTGATTATTCTTCATGTCCCACACCAATTCCTGGTTTACAGACTTTTTATTATTTATTTATTTATTTATTTATTTTTACTGTTTTGGTGATCTAAGCTGTAGCATAGGATACGTTTCAAAAAGGAAAGAACCTCAACCTATTTGTGCTTTACTAAATAATGAGTGGTCTTTTCACCTTAAATTTCAATTGCAAAACCTCACCAGCCTTGTATGGTTTACATGGGTGTGACTTGAAGGCATCATTTGGCACTTAATTGGACTACGTGTTTTGGGAACACATTTCCTGTAATGGACTTAACATGCTTTAAATCCAGTTTCACTGAGATGCCTTTGGGACTTTATGAAGAATAACAGGGATGTCTGAAAGCAAATTTGTTAATGTCTGCGTGCAACTGAGGTGGAATTAAACTGCAAAGCAATTTAAAAGTGCTTGCTATTGTAAAGACTAAAGTTTTTTTTCTTTTTCAGTTTTAAATATTTCGATATGTACACATTTGTTCTCAGCAGTGCAGTAAGTGCAGTAGTGTTTTAATTGCTTTGAATAAAAATATGTGCAATCAAAGTTCAGTTTCAGTGCAGCTGAGATTGAATGCAGCAAAAAGAGGACATTTATAAAGCTCTACCTGCAAGCTTCCATGTAAGCTTCATTCATTGCTAATGCCAGATTTTCTTGATGTTTCCATACATAAGTCAGTTTTTGTTGTTGTTGTTTTTTTTTAATTGGCATTGTCTTGCATAACAGAAATGCATTTTATTTCAACAGAACTTCTTAGTGTGCTGAGCTATTTGGTAGGAAATACAATAGTCCTACAATAATTATTTAACATCTCTCTTGCACTATTGATTAGGAGTTAACTAGGTCAGGCACTATTGTACTAGGTACTGTAAAGCATATAAAGTGTGACAGCCCTTGCTTCAAAGAGCTTATAGTCTGAAAGGCAGCACATGCCAAGTGGATAAAGGAGACGAGGAATGAGAGGAGACAGAGGTGTGTATGTGTGTGGGGGGGGGGAGGAGGAAAAGAAAAAAAAAAAAAAAAACAATAAAAAACTGTGTGAAATTCATATCTCTTTAAAGAAAGTTCTCAAAACATTAAAAAAAGAGTTTCACCCACATGTTCTAAGGGTAGAGAGGACCATTTTATTGTCTGGTCTAACCCCTTATTTAAAATGTGCCATAGAATTTTCTTTCATAATTCCTGCATTAAGTCCATGATGCCTGGCCCTGCAGGAGTGTTTATTTTAAAAAAGTATAAAAGAACTTAAACTCTCCCATCAATTTCCGATTCATCACAGCTGCTCATCTGGCTAGACTTTTTAATCTCAATGTTCATTCCTATTGTGACAGTAAGTCAGTCAGAGATATGATATACACAAGCGGGTACTAATGAATGCTGTGATAACTTAAAATGCTCTTGAGGATGAGTTATGAATTAATTCTTCTGTTTTCAATATAGAACTTTGCATTAAAGAAAATTCTTGACTGAAAAATCAATTACAGAAGAAGTCAAATATTATAGAAGTTCTCTGTCTGTTTGCGAAATTGGTTTGGATTTGAGATCTCAGTTCAGCTCATGTAACTTCCTTTCTCATGAGTTTTTGTTTGTTTGCCATGGAAAATCCATGCTAGGCAGATTTTAATAAAAAGCCTGTGCTGGCCAGGGAAAAGGCAAATTTGTCATAATGGTATAGTTAGACCTGATTTAGCTAGTGCTGATGCCAAAGCTGATACATATAAGGGAAATATATGTTCCACAGTGGTCATTATAAAAGCATTATTCTCAGAGCAGTGGAAGTGAGGGTAGGCTACCCGATCATTTTTTGTTCCATCTGAAACATAAACAGTAATGCCCTGAGGAATATTGTAGTCTGAAGTCTGTATGTGATTCTGCTCCCTTGCCAACTTCTTTACGGGTTTTACTGCCATTTTTCCCTCTTGACAGTGTTTGTGAATTCCTGCAAAGGATAAAAGAAAATTGTAGATTTAGAAAAAAAGAAAAAAAAAAATCAATATGTTTACTATCAGAAAATGCCTGTCACAAAATTGACAGAAAACTTTTGGAATGATTTATATCAAGAAAGAGGATTTTGTTGGATAAGGTTGAAGGGTTTTATTTTAGCTTTCATTTACATTCTTGCTCTGTTTTATTCATGAGTAGGGGAAATTTCCAAGCCATTTGAATTCCACAGCTAGAAGAGATGTTGAGGTTTGACCTGCTCTAGGAACAGGGATGACCAGGGTGCAATAAGACACCGGTGAAACTTATCTTGATTTTTCATATTCCTTTTTTTTTGTTGTTGTTCTATGACATTCTCTGTAGAACATGTAGCACATGGACTTCTTTGAAAAGACTTTACACAAAAAAAAAAAAAAGTTCCTACAAATATGATACACATACAATATGATTGATACAATTCAGCTTTGTGTATATTTTCTGTTTTCCTTCTGTGAACTGAAATTTGAATCCAATTGCATTTGAAAATTGAGATGTAAATGTAACCAAGGAATACGGTGGCTACAAATACAAGTTTGTGGCAACAAAAATGAGTATATTTTTCCGATTTTGTTTCAAAATAATGTCCTTGTACATTATACAGAATTTTCCGAAATAAGAATTAATTTTGTTTAAACAAATGTACAAATTATGAAGCTAAGTATGCATATGGTATCATTTCTAACAAAAATCAAGGGCTGAGGTTTTTTTTTATTACATTCATGTAAATCAGAAAGTGGTTGTGATTTCAGAAGCGCACAAGTGAAACTGTAATTTATTTCCTTTTTGTATTCTAATAAAACTCAAAGGGTGCAGAGAGCTTTATAATTTTGTACCAGAGACAGTGCGAACACATAAGTCAGTCTTCTTTATTATTTACTGACTGTAGTCTTCTTTAAGAAAGTACTTGGGTAGTTTTCAAGGTAAAATAAATGCAGTCTGGGGTTTCAGACAAGGTGTTTGTAGTATTGAGAATAAAATAATTAACACACTTTGCAAAACATTTATGCAGCTGTAGCTGTAATACAGTAACTAATCTGGTCTAATGTTTAGAAGAAAAATGAATTTTAAGATGTTCATAGGCAAGGAGAGCATTTTCTATGAATGCAATAACTTTGTTTAGTTCTTCAAAGACTGAGATGGGAATTGATTGCTATCTGTATAAACAGCAAACAGTCAAAACCTGGAGGCAAGAAGAAATATTTAAGGCTTAAAAGAATATTAACCTAGTAAGCAGAGAGTGAGGCTACATAGCAGTAAGGTTGGACCAGCCTCAGGTGGCCAGGAGGTGGTGATAAGAGGAGGCTTCATTCTCCAGCCCACCTCTCACTTCATCTCCAAAGCAAAAACAAAGACTGACTATTTTCAAAATTATTCATGCTGTCTGTCTCTTTCATATAATGTATGTCTGAGAAATAAGATGGACTATTGGTTGTGTCTTGATTTTTCCCATGAATTTACAATTGAAGATGTGGATTTATTTCTAAAAATACAAGAGAACTCAATTAGCTACTGAGGGATTTACAGAGGGCAAATGTCTCTCAGTCTTGAGGTAGGGAAAGTATAGTGTTGAAATAGAAAGATGGATGTTGAGGAGGCTTTTATTGTCCTATATGTTCTGCAAATATAATTCTAATATCTTGAGTCAGGTTAATTAGAAATTTGAATTTTGGTCTTTAGCATGCCCAACCATAGAATCATAGAATCATAGAATATCCTGAGTTGGAAGGGACCCTTAAGGATCATCAAGTCCAACTCTTGACACCGCACAGGTCTACCCAAAAGTTCAGACCATGTGACTAAGTGCACAGTCCAATCTCTTCTTAAATTCAGACAGGCTCGGTGCAGTGACCACTTCCCTGGGGAGCCTGTTCCAGTGTGCAACCACCCTCTCTGTGAAGAACCCCCTCTTGATGTCAAGCCTAATAAGCGTTTTCTTTCATCCTTAATGATGTTCCAGGTAGTTCAGGTGCTCTGCTTCTGCTCAGACAAGAGCCTCTGAAAAATAGACAGCATTACATAGCTACCTCAGGTAGATGAAAGGTTTTCTGTATATACTAGCAAAAATGTATCACCATATTGATAAACACTTTTGGAATCACTCTGATGGCAGAGAATAAGAACAGGAGCTGGCACTTCTGTTTCCAAACAATTTAACCATCTACACGTCCACGGTAAACAGATGTTTCAGATATACTCAATATGCTACAGACATTAAATATCTGCCAATCTTTCTTGGAAGCCATTTCATTCAACATAAATAAAGGCGAGTTCTTAGAGACTCTGAAATTTGTCTGTAGGTACAAATAACTGTTCACGTGTTTTGGAAAAACAGATCTCTCATGGCGATTATTGAAATGAAGTAGAGATAATCATAACTAGTTCATGGATAATTCATTAACACAAATGGGGTGAAATGTGTTGATCCCATTATTTACTGTGAATAATTTGCTGAGCTATAAAGAGTCTGAATTAGAGTTACTCTGATAATAAATTTGTAATAATGTATTGTAGTTGCAAAGAGTAACTGAAATAGTTTCTTTATGAACATTTACCAGCTAAGTCAATCAATTTAGATGCATATGAATTCAAAGACTCATAATATTGATCTTCACGTATCTGTCCTACTAAGAACAGCATGAATTCAGATCTAATACGTGCTACAATTTTTTTATTATTAGATCAGATGAATGCAATTCAATCATTTTCAGTTTTTAAAGCAGTAAAAGCAGGAAATAGTCTAATAGTTTCCTAAGGAAAAGATTTTGTTTAAGTTTCATTAAAGTACTAAAAAGTTTTAGCACTTCATTTAGCGGAAAACTTCCTCACCACTGTGAGAAGAAAATGAAAATACAGAATTATAATTCAGGAAATCCATTGCGTTGTCAGACAGCATTTGGATTTCCATGCCTTCTTGTAAAACTTTCATACCAGCTTGAGTAAACTTTTTAAATTCCTGTTCCACGTTTATCCTGAGACTGCTGTGCATCACGATGCCAATATAAAGAGGTCTGAAAGTGGGTCATAAATTATTTTACCATGTCAGAATGATGTAAAGTGCCATTATTTTTTAAATGAGAATCAGATTCTTCTCTCCCTCTGCCAATGCATTGATGTTGTGATATTATCAGATAGTATAAACAACAAATATCATAGCATATTTTCCAGTATGCTGGAAATATTTCTAATAATAAAAATATTTCTAAAAGATTTCATAAAGTCTTTTCACATAGTTTAACATTTTGACTGTAGAAGCAACAAATAAAATATAAGTTTTGATAATTTTATTTAAATATTATGCAGTTTGATCTACAAAACAGTATATTCATAGTTTATATTCTTCAGTGTATCTGCTAAATTTTGATTTATTTTTTTTTTTCCCACAGAACCTGTATTTCTTTTGTAGAAGTATCTTGTATCATATTATATTCCAATTTACTTAGAGTGGAATTATTTAAACTTTCTCCTGTTTCTTTTTCCACTGTTACTGAATGATCACTTAGCATTCTCTTAAAAAGCAGTGGAGGCACAGTTTTTTTCTCTCTCTCTCTCTCTCTCTCTTAACTTAGTCTACACTGCATTGAGTTACTTAGGAATAGCTATGTAGTAAATCATTGAAGGAAAAACAAGGTTGGAGCTATTCACAGTCCAGTCTGATTGGAGGGCTGATCTATTTCCAGTGGCAGTATCTGCAGGGATGACAGTAATTCCATCTGCAGCATCACCAATGACTTTAAATCTTCATATTCAAAGTTCTTACAGATGTCTTTACCTCATTATGTGGCTACTGGGGGATTGTCTCATCTGGTGTGCTTTGTAACCGGGTGTACCTTTAACAAGCAATCTGGCATTAGCCTTCTGTTTCTACCACTGGAAACCACAGAATTGTTATATATCATTGGTACTGTTAATTACACTGCTGTGCTAGGCATCATTAAAGCTCAGAATGCTGAAAGGCATATCAGAAGGATTCATTTTTACTTAAGTGAAACTGCATTTAGCAATTCGAGAAAACTGTTACAAGTAATAACCAGTTTTCTTTTTTCCCTACTATCTTATATATCAAGATGAAAGATATTTACCTTAAACCTGCTGGTCTAAGTAAGCTTTAATTTGGGGGAAAATGTTCTTAATTTTTTTTTTTTTCAGTTGTTACTTTGTTATGCTATGAAGCTTTTAGGTATAATAACATATGTCACAATGTTAGGGATTTCCTTATGTTTAAACAGGAGATCATTAAAAGAGAAAAGACAGGCTTGGACTGCAACAGTGATTTGACATCTGTGATACATATTTGGTTAAGTGAAAAATTTGTTCATTACACTGCATTTTCTCATGTTAGTAGCATCATTGTTCAAAGTACTACTGAAAACAGGCCGGAAATGTTTTTCTTGCCAACTGAAACTTGTTTGAGGGGGAGAGTGTGAATGTACATACATACATATACATCACTCTTCATTTATGCTGGCATAAAGTCAAAGAGTTATATGTTTAAAAACAAAGTAAGCAGAATATGATGACTGTGTTTTCTTTCCCACAGGTGGATGCTCTGACTGGGAGGAAGTGAGCTTTATTGACACCAGCAAGATCTGGTTTCTTCACAACCATGAAATCATATAGTTTAAAGAAACCAAAAGGTAAACCTAGTCCTCTTCCTAAATCAATAAGTAATAGGATTTATAAACTTTCTTCATTTTTTTCCAAGTACATGTTCTCACCAGTCTTACTTTTTTACATATCTATCACATTCCCTATGGGACAACTCTACAGAGCTTTGCGTTTATGTCAAAACCTGGAGAAGGAATTCAAGCTTTCAGATGTCCTTCACCTTGTGCTACCTCTTCTTGAAAGAACTTTAAGGGCTTTGCTGCATTTTGTTGAGTAATAGTATAAGGTCTTCTCTTTTATAAGCAGATTTATACTCTAGGAAGTGTCACTTCTATCATATACCTGAGACAAATGACTGTGAGATGCCCTAATGCTCTATTCCCCTCTGCTTCGTCATTGTACATTATCATGGACTTGTGCTGAATGAGCATTTGTGATACAGTTTTAGAGTTACATCTATGCCAACTCCCCTTCTTTTTCATCTTTTTCCACTTTCTCTTGCCTTCTCCAATCAGAAATATCTTTGAAGAAGGGACTGTGGCTTCCATTGCCTTTAGCATATTTTAAAACTCTGACTTTGGTGCAATTCAGAGATTAAATTTTCTATAGAAGCCTTGTACACAATGTAAAGTGGATTTGTATGAGGCTTCTCTTATGGAGATGGAATATGTAGGTCCATAATAGATCTTGTATCCTTCTTAGATAAAATGTTTTTGTAGCTTTGCTATGCCTCAGCAGTCTTTTGGGTTAGAAAATGTAAAATTTCCTCTACTAAAATTCTAGTAAATTTATTCTTTCTAATGGAAGGAAGTAGGAAACTCCAGAAAAACCAATCATAGAATCACAGAATGGTTTGGGTTGGAAGGCACCCTAAAGATCATGTAATTCCACCCCCCCCGCCATAAGCAGGGACACCTCCCACTAGAATAGGTTGCTCAAAGCCCCTGGCCTTGAACACTTCCAGGGATGGGGCATCCACAGCTTCTCTGGGCAACCTGTTCCAGTGCCTCACCACCTGCTGAGTGAAAAATTTGATCTAAACCTACCCATTTTAGTTTAAAGCCATTACCTCTTGTTCTGTCACTACACTTCATGACAAAGGAACTGACAGGCCTCAGTAAGTTCTCCCCAGAGCTTTCTGTCTTCCAGGCTGAACAAACCCCAACTCTGTCAGCCTGTCTTCACAGGAGAGGGGCTCCAGCCCTCAAACCCAGGAAATCTAAACAAGCCATCAGACAAAAAAACTAAAAAGCCAAATGTATAAAGGTATCTAAGAGTTAATTTGAACATTTCATTTTTGTGTATCTTACTTTACATTTCATGCAGTGCATTTTTTTTCTGATATGATTTGAAAAAAAAGCACAGATTTTATTTTAGACTGCTCAAAAATGTAGTCATAAAAACAAACTCTTTGTAGCACAGCTTTTTTGCTTTTTCTCTTTCGTATGTTCAGTGCTTGGTATAATTTATACATCAAACTGTTCTCAACCACAGTAAAATCATTTTAATCTGCTGCAGTGAACAAGGCAAAACTCTCCTTTAACCAAGTCTGTACTTTGGGAAAGAGAATTTTGCCCCCAGTGTATATTAATTACATTAGATAGAATATTATAGGAAAAATGAACAGCATGAATCCAATTAACAGGCAAAGAAAGAACTTTTGGGGTGAAAACCAAACTTCCTTTATTTCATGGGAATAAAAACAGGCTGTAAATACAGTGGACAAAAAGAAACCAAAGACTGTGCAGTTCAGCTTTGAACTCAAAAGTTTATATTAACAATCTGGAGCAGACACTGTTTTCACAGAATCATTCCATAGAATGCCCTGGATTGGAAGGGACCCACAAGGACCACTGAATCCAACTCCTGGCTCTGCAGAAGACTGCTATCATACCCTATGTCTGAGAGCATTGTACAAATGCTTTTTGAACTCCAGCAGGCTCCCTGACATGACTGCTTGCCTGCTGAGTAGGCTTCCCTGAGGAACCTGTCCCTCTCAGTGAAGAATCTTTCCCCAACACCCAGCCTGACCCTCCCCTGTCCCAGCTCCATGCCGTTCCCTCGGGTCCTGTCGCTGTCCCCAGGGAGCAGAGCTCAGCACCTGCCCCTCCGCTCCCCTCGTGAGGGAGCTGCAGGCCACCATGAGGCCTCCCCTCAGCCTGCTCTGCTCTGGGCTGAACAAACCAAGGGACCTCAGCCACTCCTCATACATCTTCCCCTCTGGACCTTTCACCATTTTTGTTGACTTCCTTTTAATGCTGTATAATGTTATGTCCTTCTTACATTGTTGTACTCAAAACTGCACACGGTGCTTGAGGCGAGGCCTCACCAGTGCAAAGCAGAGAAGGACACACTTCCCTTGCCCTGCTGGCAGTGCTGTGCCTGATGCAATCCAGGGTGCTGCTGGCCCTCCTTGTCTGCCAGGGCACGCTGCTGGCTCATGTTCAACCTGCTATCAACCCAAAACCCCAGATGCCTTTCTGCAGGCCTGTGGAACTTCTGTAACAAGTTTCAGTAGATCTAATAATAACATGTTCTTTTGCACTTACTAAATTGAGATAGTAGTATACAGAGTTACTGTGTCTTCTTGCCATTTGGACTAGCCCCCTTGACTAGTAAACATGACCTAAATAAGTTATACATAAAAATTATATTACCAACAGGTTTCTTTAGTCTAAAGAAGTACTCTTCATGAGAAATTAAACTCATTTAGTAAAGTATTTTATCACTCAATTGTGGACTTAGCGTGTTCCTCTAAATTTTGTGAATTGGCATACATGTTCTAGCTCATTGCCAGCCAAAATGGTGTTATTTATCAAACCAGATGGGTGATTTCAAAATGCAACTCAGTGGTCCTTGTTCTTTAAAATGGTGTATGTATAAATGTACAGATTTGTGAGATAATTGATTTTGACAGTCAATAATTTTGCATTTTTCCTTTGCTTTTCATAATGCCAAAAAAAAAAAAAAAAGGACACTTGGACACTTAAGGTTTCATAAAATGTTGATTGAACAGTAAGAATTGATAGAAACAAAATGTTATTTCATTACAGAAGCTGCATTATTTTAAAATGGAATATTTAATACTTGGACAGAAGCATCAGAGCATATTCACATAAGGAGTTTCAGCTGTTAAAACATATTTACATTCTTTTTAAAGCAAAAATTAGTAGGTAGGTTTAACTTTAAACTATTTGCTAATGGTGACACTCTGTTTCTTTAATGAATAAAGTAGACAATGCCATGTAAAACATCTAATTGATGCGCATGTATGTCACATTTGTATGAGTGAAGAGGACTGGCTGCATGGAATCAAATTTTCGGGGGGATAGGGGGAGGGAGAAGAAATGGAAAAAGGCAGAACAAAACAACAGAGGTGATGATTTCAAATCAGCAGTATCCCTGTAGTTTTGACTGCAGCAACATTCTCAGAAACAACCTTTTTTTTTTTTTTTTTTTTGTCACTTGTGAACATACGTGTATACCACAGTTTCCCAAGACTCCAAGACTTCGTTTATTATAGAATCTGGTACCACTAGGATGCATAACAGAATTACTTATAAGAGGATTAGATAGCTAGTATATAGGCCTGCATATTTTTTGTACAGATCTTCCATTTTTTGTAGGAACTTTGTGTATATAATACATGAAACCTTGTCCCAAAAGTGCGTGGACTGTTCAGATTTTTCTTGTAAAAACACCATAAATTATATTGGTATGGATGGAAATTTTGTTGAAATGTAGATATTTTGTTATGGTTAAATGGATGTTTTCTAATCATTCTGTATCATCCATCCTTTAAGACTATGTATGATTAATGTTTAATTTAACATCTTATAGATTCTTCTGACAGAAGAATTTTCTTAGGCTTCTGGTTAAGAAAGCGTATATATTGAGATGTGTGTGGGCAGGTTGTACATGCATTCTGTTATCAAGCAGCATTTGTGTGCAAACCTCTCCTACATTTTTCCCCAAAGAAAATTGCCATAAGAAATAAAACATTTAACATCCGAAAAACATGGTGTGTGTGTATATATATATATATATATATATATATATGAGAGAAACATATATAATAGAACCAATTACAGGAACTGCTGCTCTCTCCCTCTGTTTTTTAACAAATTAGACATAGTTATGATGTTCCATAAGCCTGCACTGTAGTTCATAGCATGAAGTCCTTATTAACATATACCAATATTGATCTGAAGACTGCTATTTCTTATCACAGGAAGTATATTTGGAGTGGAAACATTAAAAGAAAATCAGAAGTTTTGTGTATCTTTAAGAAGGTATAATTCTAATACTTTGTAATGAAATATGATCACAAGGAAAATACTCAACAATGAAAGCCAACGTTAGTAATTCCTGATGTTTACATGACACTTGCAGTTATTGCGTAGTTCATTTGGCTTGTGTATTAGGTTGTTCTCTCATCCTGAATCTGATTTTGTATTTAGATTATATGCCTTTAGATTATATAATTGAAAAGCATAATTTTCACAAATTCTTTGTGAGTAAACAGCTAGAATAACAGGGCTGCTTATTTTCTAAATACTGTCATGGTAAAATAATTTTTAAAGTAATAGAGTATAAAACGTGGTCCAGTATCTATCTATTGATTCTGTGGACTTTACTAAACATTAATTGCAGTACTAGTTAATTGAAATTACTGCTGTGTAAGGGATTATTACTTGAAGTTTCTCATAATGAAACATCTGATTTAAAATTTCTGAATATTAGAAGAATCCAATGTATGACAAGAATTGTATTCTGCATTGAAAACACCTGACTTTATCTTCAAATATTTTTACTGTTATTTTTTTCAGAAGGTTATATTTCAAAGGAAGGGGTGGAATATGGTCTGAAAAATTGAATTATAAATTTTTAAAGACTATTCTGTGTCCACAGTATAACAGAGTTGAAGGAAATGAGATGGTACAGTCTAGTGTGATAGTTATCTGTTTTTCACCTTTGGTTAGTGAGAAAATAAACAGATAATACATGCATTGCTTTTGCAATTTCTTGTGATTATAGCTAAATTTGAAGGGTCAACATTATCTCAAGTCAATCACTTTTTGCCCTGCCTTATACAAGGTAAAATCATAAAATTGTTGGAATTCAGAAAAATTAGTGTTGCATTCTGTTTGAACAACTTTTTCATGAAGCTGTATGATATTAATTTTATCTTCGGGTTAGTCTATTGTGGAGGGTGCTCAGAGCACAGAAATAAAAATTTGGAATTCTTAGTTTTATTCTTGTACCTGGTAAAATATCTGAAGGATTTTCATAGCAGCGAGATTATTTTTTTTTCTTTTGTACCTTAAAGTGTTTTCATAGTCTGTAATGAATACCACGATACCATGAATTATTCAGAAGAGGGTAAATCATACCAAAGTGTCACTGAATCTAATCTTTTGCCGTCACATGCAGGCGTGTAGTAGGTATTTAGCTTAGATGCTCCAATTGCGAGTCAAGGAACACTTTTACCATTATATAAAATAGTTCAGACCAAAGAAGAGATCAGAAGCTATAGGAAGAGATCAGAAGTTATCAAGTGTATATTCACTAATATAGGTCATTGTTGCAGCTTGGGAATTTTTAGTTAAAGCCTGAGTCTATATAGAAAAACCCAAAGCCTGAACTATTCCTATCTTTCTTCCTGACCTTAGTTAAAACCAGATCGAATAATTTAGTTACTGATTCAATCTTAATGTGACCTTTAAGGTCTTTAGAAGTTAAAGACTTTTCAAGTCTCTAGAAATGCCAGTCTGCACATGCCAGCTCTGTTCTAACTCTGGTCACAGCTGTTTTTAATAACTAGAAGAAAGTGAATTACCCAACAAATCCAGCAACCTTATTATTCCATCAAGAGGAAGAAGAAATTCTTGCTGCACCTTCCCAGTAGTCAGCTAAAACCATGAAGCATAGGTTAATCCAATGTAATGATCACACAAGGAAGGATTTAATACTTTTAAGAAAAGTTTTTGTTCCTAATTAACAGTATGACATTACTTGCAAGTTTTTATGTCCTTTAACATCTGCTCCTTTTTGAAACCTATAGTGTAGGCTATGCAGACTTGTTTGCAGAAGCATAGACAAGTACTTAGTGAATATTTGTCAGTTATTTCTAATCTATTGCCACATATATCCGTAAGCTATCATAATTGTGAAAAGCAGTACTTCATTATCATAATTTGAATGAGAAAAAGTCTGTCTGAAAGTTCATATTTTCTGTCAATTCTCTGGGAATAATTTCACTAGTAAGCAAATAATATCTAAATACCAGAGGTAATTCATAAAAGCAGAAAAGTGCCCTGAAACTGGAGGGGGGGGGTAGGGAGGGGAGGGGGGAGCAAGCACCCTCTTTGTGTTATTTTAGATGTATTTTAGTGAGATCTAATATTTTGAGGCTAACTTATTTGATGATTTGTGGCTTAAAAGCTTTGCTGGCTTACTTTTTTTCAATTCCAAATGTTGTCAACATTAACAAGTTATGAATCAAATCTCACTAAGCATCTCTGCTGTCAAAAAACAAACAAATTAACAAAAACACCTAGTAACCCAAGAAGTAGATTAAAAACAAACAACAACAAGAAAAACCTTTTGCTTTTCAAAATAATATTTTCATACTTATTCTTCTCATTTCTGAATTGGATGGATGTACTCAACCTTTTCAAGCCTGTCTCTGAAATCATGCAGTGTTGGAATCCATATCATAAGAAATTTTCACTTCAAAAATATTCTCTAGTTCAAATATGAATAAATTTAGGAAAATTCTACAGTGATATATTCAAGTCATAAATGATCATACTAGTCTCTTCTCTTCTTGTTTATGAATCTTGAGATCTAAAAGCTTAGTTTAAAAATATGAAAGTCTCAAAAATCCTGTAACTTCTAGAGCTGATGCTTCAGTAAAGTCCATAAATATAACAACATTGATGTAAAATTGAGTGATGACCTTATTGGCAGGCTGCAGATGAGAGTTGTAGGTGACAGCTAGTTAGGCAGGTTTTTTCAGTTAATGACTAAGAAGCTGTGCAGCTAGTTCCAACTGAATTATGTTCATTTTTATTTTATTTTTTTTTTTCCAAGAAAAAGATCTTTGGTGTGCAATGATATAGTATTTGTTGTGTTTTCCTCAGTTATGGAAGAATATACTGCTAAAGGATTAAGTGGTGTCCATAGTTTCTATAGTTAGACAGAATGGTGTTTCCATATCTGAGTGAGAGAAAAAGAGGTGGCCCTTCTTCTAACAGACTTCATTTTGATTCTTTATCTGTTGATTGGAATGATAGTTAAAACTGCTCAAAGATAGGGTTTATCAAAATAATCTCAGGTATAGACAGAAGACATATGGTGTAGAGATGCAGTATGAATATGCCACATTTAATGTAGATAAAATGACAGATAGTGTCAGCAATATAACAGAAAATAGTGTATATTCCAGAACACTTGGGACATATGGGAAAAGTGTGCCAGAATGGAGATATACTTACTGAAATATTATATCCAGTACAATTAAGCTGGCCACAGAAAATGAGCCCATATTGTAGATCAATTACTTTAAGTGTTCTACTCTTATCATAACTATATACCAGATAGGAAGACAGAAACAATCTTAGTAAGAAAGGTGACTATAAATCCTGTTCATCATACTGAAGGTGAGTTTTGCAATGGTGCTTTAACAACTGTTCTTTATCCTCCATAGTTTGTTTATTTGACTGTAGGATTTAAGTGATCCATCTGTGTTACTGATATTTCTGTAATCCGAACTGCATTTTTATAGCATTTAGAGCATTGCATTGTCTTTCACCATACTATACTACCATTGTGTTTTCTGGACAGTTTATCCTTAGCTTCAGCAACATGGCATTGTAGAGCTTTCCTTCCACTCAAAAATATTACAGGAAAGAAAGAAAGGAGAAAGCTCTCAAGCAGTGTTTATATCTAACACCATGGGCAAGCTCTTTAATGAAGGACAGATGAAAGATGTGGTCAATATAAAATCTGTTACTGTCTTTGACTTGGATGTCCAGTTGAGAGAGAAAATCTTTGCCAGGGATTAGACCCACGCTACCTGGAGGATTGAGTTTAAACTGCTTCACCCCACAGTGATCAGATGATTGCTGATGGAGAATTATTAATGGAATCATTGCCACAGATTCAATTAAGTTAACCTTGAATTTGAAGATACAAAAGGGAAAACACTTCACCATAAGGACAGTCATGGGCTGATGGTTCTTTTTAAAAGCAGGTTAATCATATTGCCACATCTTAAAAACAGTGCTCAAGGGGAAAATATTTCTGCTTTGAGGAAATGCAATCTATTCTTTCAGCCAAGCTTCTGTAGAGGAAAAACGGGATGAGTATTAAAATCTGTATGTTTTATTGGATGATCATTAAAATTCAACTACTATTTCAGTAAATGGCTTGCAACCAGTTTAAATTTATGTTAAAAGGTAATTATATGCTAATTATAAAAATATAACTTAATTATGCATGTAATTTATATGGTCATTATAAAAATATGCTAACCTGACATTGTGTTCATACTGTGATCTATATTTTACTTGTAAAATTAAAAGCTACTTAAAAAAAAAAAAAAAACACTTTAAAATATGAAAATATAGTCCATGTTCATATGAATTAGCAACGTTTTTACATCTATAAGATGGGGAATGATGTTTAAGTAACTGCATGCCTGTTTGTCTGATCTGGGTATCATGCAAGCCTAAAGAGTAAACTATAATGGAAAGAATAATTAATAAGATGAAGAAGATCAGATAACATTCTGTGGGCTTGACTGAATGTAGCCAATATCTTGGAAAATTAAAGGGTGGCGCAGAGGTGACTCTGAGTTACCAGTGTTACTTGACCACAGAAGAGTCAAATGCAAACTTTGGAAAACTTGTTTGCCATAGATTTTGAGGGCTGTTAATGCTGAATTAATGTCTTGTCCTCTGCTGAAATGTTAACATAATGAGAATATTTCCCTTTGCAATTTGGAAATAGAGTACTCACCCTAGATCTGTCTGTGCATAAAACATAAATGACACACACACACACAAATCTGTGCTCTTAATTATTCAATTATTTCATCCAGTAAGAGAGGATATGATGAAAACTATTTGCTTGAGGTAAAGACCAGTCATAAATCAGTACCTAAAGATTATAGAAGGTCTAAGGAGATATGCAAAATAGATTAAATTGAGCAAAAGAAAATTTATATCTAGTGTAAGGAAACAATTCGTAACAAAGTTTCAATGTGTGTTTTTTTTTTTTTTCTTTCCTAGTAGATCGGTACTATATCATTCCTTTTGGTAATTCAGAACAAAGCACTCAGATATTTGCTGTAGAAGAGCAGCAATATTATATTTCCAAGGAGATGTACAATATGATCTAATAAGCTTTTTCTAATCACTAATTTCTTTTTGTGGTACTTTAATCTGGTGATTTGTAAAATTGAAAACAGAATTACAAATAAGATTAATACTTGGTTTGAATTTGATTCATATTTTTGCTATTACTTCTCATGGCACATCTATAATTATGTTCTCATGCATTTGCTGAGATTGTACCTCTTTTTGTCAAGTATACCATTAAGGCATTGACCTCTATCACAAAATAGTCAGTTGTTTAAGGTAGAAGCTGAAGTACCTTAAGGAAAGAAGTCTCTCATAACTGTCAAGGAATTTTGCACTCAGGTTGCAAAATGCTTTCTCAGGTGAAGAGTGGTAGTCAAAGAATGTATTTACAGCTCACTCAATTTACAACTCACATGTACTCATATGCCTGTGTATATCCTAGGACAGAAGAAAATGACATTTACTTAACCATACTTACCCTACTGTTTCATCACAGTAAGTGCACTTGCATGTTGTAAAAACTTATTTTTTCATGTTGAATGTACCTTTATACTTGCATTGTATACATAGAGTGATTCAGCTGCAGTGGTGAAGAACCTTCTGTATTTTGGGTTTATTGAAGCTACCGGTCTTAGGAAAGTAAAAAGTCTCTCAACATTCCTTTCATTGTCCTTGTCTATCACTGATCTTTGCCGGGCTACAAAACTTTAATGAAAGACTGCCCAAATAGAAAGTGATTGAAGGAACCCTACTGCATTCATAAGAAAGGAGTTTAACTTCTTCTCAGGTCTCATGCGTTTCACAGACTGAAACATGCATTTCTTCTGAAGTCACATAGGAATGTGGCCTCTGGGCCTTTTTTCTTCCAGGGCGCACAGGGGTTTTGGTTTTGTAGTTTGGTTGTCTTTTGGGGGACCTCTGTGCTGTTTCACCTGAATCCTGCCCTGATTTGGAAAACTCCAATTTTCCGGTGAAACATGAAGTCAGAGGGTAGTAGATATTATAACTTTCAAAAGGAGACAGGTTCTTCCTTACGTCTATTTTTGGTCAAATTCCTTGAAGCAAGGTTGACCTTCACAACTTTGTTCTTATCAGTTATAGAATGGGAGTAGACTCTACAGAGAGCCCATTTTGAAATCTCCACCTAGATCCTATAATTTTTTCATTTCTAGCAGTTACAGAGTTTACATGGGGGGGGGGGGGAAAGTGGTTGGTTAAAAATGTAAAATGTTTTAGTTTGTGTCTGTCCTGAAGTGTCTTAAAAAGTCTTAATTTCAAGAAGGAATGCTTAATACTTTTTAACACTCAAGACTATTGAAGGATTCTCAAATTAGCATACCATAGAGCAAAAATGTCCTAATTTGTTGTTACTTTAGAAAATCCTTGTGTACGTGTTATTTTAGGATTTGGGTAATAAAGAATGCATTTAAATATGCTGAGCTTTTAGGACAGACGGAGAAATTGTTTTCATGAAGAGACTGTGAAAACATCCTGAGAATCTAGATGGCACTATGTGCTCAGAAACAGAAAGCTGCACTTATTTATTTATTTTTTATCTAGGATGAGCAGAAAACAACTTTTTTTTTTTTTTTTTTTCTCCTGTGGAGCTGAAAAAAAATGAGGCTTAGGGATGAATGCACCAGCAACATCAAGAGCAATGGTTAGAGAAATAAGCACCTCAATCAGTTTGTTTGTGAGAGTTATAAAAATGCATTATTCTTCAGAAGTAAGGAAAAGTTCTGTGCTTTCTGTTATGGGCAGACTTCTCATTTTTGTTCACAAGGTCTTACGCATCGGGTATTCACTTGTATATATGACTCAATCCCGTTCTGTGCTAATATTTCTGTCATTTGTACTCCATAAATCAAAATACTTTGCTGTTTCTGAGACATACACTTTTGGCTTCTTTTATGGTGACCATTGAGCATTTTACTGGTGTGTTTGGCTTGTCCAACCACTGCATGGGTGGTTTATCAAAACTTTAAAAAAGAAGAAAGAAATAATATGTACATATATATATATATATATATATATATCTGCTAGAAAGGGTGTTGTCCTTAGTCAAAACATTCCCTACTAACCACCTGTCAGTTCTGATTACTTTTTTGAAGATGATATGTGAGAGATAAACCGCAATGTCTGAGGCTTTGGGAGTTACTCCCTTTTCTGCTCCTAGTATAAATCGGTATAAACTCCTAGAATAATTCTGTATAAACTGTCCAGTAGCTTGGAACAGGGCTTACTCATATTCAGAATTTTCATAGTTCTTAATGCTAGTTCTTCCTTTTGGTCCTCTTGTCCCTTTTGAAGATGGAATAACTTTTTCACAAGTTCTCCTATCAGCATTCTGATTCATGTTTCATCTTATAAGTCCACTTTTCTAAAGTCATTTGCTTTTGTTTTCTAAACTCTAAGCTATTTTCTTTGCATTTCATGTATAAGCAGAGGAGTGGGATAGAGACAACATGAATGAGTTCTGACTAAAGCTGAGCAATTTCCTAATTGTGTCTAGATTTTTTTTTCCCACTTTTTAAAATACTAGCCTTTTCATTTTAAACTACAGAAAGTTACTCTAGTTCCAGAAATAATTAGGATCCAGCTATCCTGTCAATAGCTTTGCTGATTGAAGTACCGGCAGGTTGCTAATGGTTCTTGATTGTCCTGGTTGGCATCTGGAGACAGCTTTTTGTCTCTCTGGACAAAGTCCATGCTTAGAATACAAATGGCATTTTAACATGTGTTAACCAAATACAGATCTTGAAGATCAGTCATCATGGCAAATTGATAGTTTTGAAATGTTTTGAAGCAATATAAATCTGCGCGTTGTGATACGGATTTACTTCAACTACCTACCAAATTTGCAGTTTTAACAGTGGCATATTTTACCATTGTTTATATATCTCAGAAAAATGACTGAAGTTCAGCAGATAGAACTGATTTAGGCTTAATTGTGGTAATATGAACTAGCAAGCAAAATCTGTAGAATCTGTACAAATTCTCTAGTTGCTTGGGGTTGAAGTCCATGCTATTAATTTCTCAAGCTCTTACGACCATGCTACATAGAAAAGAGATTGTGTAGATATTACACAGTGTTCAGGCTCCGTATCCTGGTATGCTCTAACATGCATATTTGCAACATATTTGTTGGCATGTGTTTAGCTAATACACATTAAAAATATGCCATTACTGCTGGCAAAGATAAGACTTTTGACCCTCATGAAGCTATTAAATACATTGAAAAAAAAGCCTATACATTGCATTCTTCTTAAACTTTGAATCAATGATTAATATAGACTCTCAAATTATTATATATTGCAGCTACACCTGCTGATTCATCATATTGAACTTTCATTAATGTG
Source organism: Anas acuta (assembly GCF_963932015.1). Taxonomy (NCBI): domain Eukaryota; kingdom Metazoa; phylum Chordata; class Aves; order Anseriformes; family Anatidae; genus Anas; species Anas acuta. Next base: position 36,651,228 of record NC_088982.1, read on the forward strand.
TGTATTACCAGCTTTCATGGATTCGAAGAGAACCATGAAGAGATCTAGTTGTAGATGAATACGGGTGTCTTCCTGCATTTATGAACAACAAAAAATAAGTTAGAATTTTCATGCAACTGTGTATCTTCTGTCAGATCCCAAAGTTAGATTTTGTGAATCCCATGTAATGCTGATGGAGGTCACTGTAGTATTATTTTAACTATGCAGAAGGAAGTATTTTGTCAACAAGTTAGAAAGTAAACAAACATCCTCCCTCTCACCCAAAATATTAGAATTTCATTGTTACATATGAAATTGAGTAGTTAGCATGTTTTTTTTTTTTTTAATTTTGATAGGAGCATTACATTTCTTTTGTACTATTTTCCATATTTTTGAATGCCAGTAAAACATGAAACTTCACTGTAGAATTTGTCAGGTACATTATATGACAGATATAATGAGTGGGAAGGCATGGGAAGCAGTTTGATATTCTGGGATGCGTCGTTTCACCTTGATGAGCTTGGTAGTGAAGGAATTGATATTTACATGTTTTTGTTAAGTTCTACATTAAACAGTCTTTTGTCATAATCAGAGATTTGATGTAATGCTGAAGTTACAATTCGTGAAAGGCAAAACTGTCAGGAATGAGTAGAAAGAATGAAGTAGTTTATGCATTTGGGCTGTGCTGCTTTTTCTATGCATGCAGAGAAGCCTAAGGCTTGATTCTACTGTGTAGAAGTTAATACAGATTTTAGAAGTACCTCCAGAAAGATCTTCAATAAAGCCACTGGGTAGAAAAGATAAACATCTTTTGCATATCTTTTCTCAGTGAAGTACAACACTTGACTGGTTTATTGCAGCCGTACTAAGCAGTTAATGCATTAACTGAATTAGTTGCTTAATTTGCGTCCATTGTAAATGGGAATAACATTGTTTTCTTTCCATAGCCTATCGGTGTTCTCCATGTATAAGCTGTGAGCTTTTAGATGCATATGTATGAATATAATAAACATCGGTTCCTAGTTTAATCCACCCAACTCATACTGTGTAAATTATTGTATATGTAAAATCATGTATTATCTCCTTAATTCTCCTGACCTACTTTGAAAATGAGCTAATATATATATTTTCTGCTTAATACACAACAGTAATTAAATGCTTGCACACAGTTGCAATTAAAGTAATTTTAATTGGACCTTGATCACTTCAATGGTTGTGTTCTCAACTACTGTTGTCTTCAGCATGATGGAAAAATCATTTGTTTAACAGAGGAATTATTTCAACATTGTTTTCTGCTGGGATAATTAAAACTTCTTTAAAGATTGAGCCACTATAAGAATCTAAGCAAAGATTAGTATTCAATCCGGAGATTTAAAAGTCTTCTTTAGAATCACTTTTCTGAGGGTAGGAGAAAGAAAATGAGACAGTACAGAAAGGCCTGTCAGAAGGAAAGAATGTGTGTATGGAGGAGGAAAAGCTAAACTGGTCACATAGTTTTGCTGGTTACGTGTATTTGGTGCTGATCTCTCTACTTGTCATGAGTTAGTTGAGTATGCATATATTAATAACACAATAGTTTAACATGCATTAATATCCTTTACTTGCATATGTCACAGCACCACTAATGAATTTTTGTGTAATTAGACAGCATTTGACTGATAAAGACTAACTAAGAACTGTTTACAGAGCTGGAGTGCCCTGAACTCAGGGATCTTCATTGCTGGTCAAGAAGAAAGCTTCTAGAGTACAGATGATGGTAGAGTTAACAGTAACCTGTGCCTACCTTCACCATCTTACATTTACCTTTAAAATTCTTCCACTTTATAATGAGTTTGCTTTGTTTTTTATTACTTGAACATTATCTTTTAAAGGCAGCTACTTTGTTGATTCTGCAAGACCTCTTCTGCATCCTTGTTCTTTTTATACTATTGTGTCAGCTATTTCTGTTGTTCTTTCAATGATGGTTATTTTATGATTTGGAAATCCACGTTCCATTTAGGGTAGGAAAAAAAAAAAAGAAAAGGTCAAACTTACTTATTGACTGTAATGGATCCTTTATTTCTATTGGAAAAACAAGGAGTGAGGCAAATACATGAGGCACAACGCTGGATACTTCAGAAAAGCTGTCTTTGTTCTGTTCAGTGACCTGCATGGAAGAATCCTATGGGACTGGAGAGAAGAGAGGTCCAGGACAGCTGGTTGGTTTTCAAGCTCAAGAATGGTCCAGCCTGGTGAGCAGGAAATCAAGTAAAGGTGGTAGGAGTCCTGTATGGATGGGTGAAGAAGGAACTCCAGACAAAGCTCAAACATGGAAACTCAAACTTCTTGCTTATACAAGGGCAAAGCCAGGTGACAGAGGGATAGTATATAGACACTGAGCATGCAGGAATGGAGTTAGGAAAGCTAGAGCCCATCTGGAGCTGAACTCAGTGAGGGATGTGAAGCTTCTAAAGGTACATTAGCAGCAAAAGGAAGACTATGGAGAAATCATCCCACTGTTAAATGAGTTAGCCTTGCAAAAAAGGGCATAGAGAAAGCCAGGGTACTCTAATGCTTTCTTCACCTTGATCTTTATTGGTAAGATTTGACTTCAGAAATCCCAGGAGCCTGAGACCAGTTGGTTAAGTTGGGAGCAAGCAAGACTATAACCTGAACAGAAGAGGATCATGTTAGGGAACATTTAAATAAACAGGACTTACACAAAGTCCATGGGACCTAATGAGATGCATCCATGAGTGCAAGAGGGAGCTGCCAATATCATCGTGATGTGACACTCAATAATCTTCCACAGGTCCTGATGATGGGAGGTTCCTGAGGGCTGGAAGGAAATCAAATGTCATCCTTGTTGCCAAGAAGTGCAAGGAGAAGGATCTAAGGAGCTATCCTGCTCATCCTCATCTTGATCCCTGGAGAGGTGATGGAGAAAATACTTCTGGAAATCATTTCTGAATACATAAAGGACAAGAACATGATTGTGAATAGTCAGCTTGGATTTAGTAATGGGAAATCATGTCTGACAGGCCTGAACAATAAAACGATGAGCTTGGTGAATGAGGGGAGAGTACCAGATATCAATTGTGAGTTTAATAAGGCTTTTCACAGTCTCCTATAGCAGTTTCATAGACAAACTTATGAGGTATGGACTGCTTAAGCGGACAGTGCAATGGGCTGAAAACTGGCTGAACTGCTCTGTTCAAATGGTTGTGAACAGCATAAAGTCCAGCTGGAGGCCAGTCACTAATGGTGTCCACCAGGGCAATATTGTGGCAGATACTGTTTAACAACATCATTAATGACCTAGATAATGGGACAGAGTGCACCCTCAACAACTTTGCAAATTATGTAAAACTGTGAAGAGTGGTTGATATACCAGATGGTTGTGCTACTATCTGGAGGAACCTTGACTAGCTGGAGAGATGTACAAATGGGAACGTCATTAAATTCAACAGAAGGTAGTGCAAAGTCTTTCATCTTGGGAGTCAGCAACTGTGACAGTACACCTTGGTGGCTGACTGGCTGAAAAGTAGCTCTTCATATGTTTTATAACAGAAAGGTCCTGGTGGATAAAATGTTGAAAGTGAGCCAGCAGTGCACCTTTGCAGCAAAGCAAGCTGACAGCCTTCTGGTCTGCATTAGTAAGAGTATTCTTAGCAGGTCATGGGAAATGATTACTATCTCCTGTTCAGCATTGGTGACCTTCCCAGTGTAAGAGACATGGGCATACCAGAAAAAGTCCAGTGAGATGGGTCACAGTGGTGAAGAAGGGATTGGAGTGCTGGACATGTGAAGAGACTGAAAATGCTGGGTTAGTTTTGCCTGGAGAAGAGAAGGCTCTGGAGAAACCTTATTGACATGTATCTCCAAGTCTGAGAGGAGAGTGGTATCCAGTGAAAGAGCAAGGGACACAAACAGAAATGCAAGAAATTTGGCTTGAATGTAACAAAAAGCTCAGGAATTGTTTGTTTGTTTGTTTGTTTTTCCCTCCTCTTGGTGTCATGGTTTTGGCTGGTAAAAAGCTAATTTTCTTCACAGAGGCTCACCCAGTGCTGTGGTTTGGATTGTTGGTGAGACTAGTGGTTGTAGCACAGGGATGTTTTAGCTGTTGCAGGGCAGTGCTCACCCAGAGCCAAGCCTTTGCAGCTCCTCGTGCTGCCCTGCCAGTGAGGAGGCTGGGGGTGTCCCAGAAGCTGGGAGGGGACACAGCCAGGACAGCTGACACACGCTGGCTAGGGGACGTCTTATGCCACATGGCGCCGTGCTCAGCAGTGCTGGGACAATGGAGGAGGAAGGGGGGACACTGGGAGTGATGGCGTTTGTCTTCCCAAGAAATGTTACATGTGAATTAGCCCTGCTTTCCTGGAAGCGGCTGAACACTTGCCTGATGAATGAATGCCTTGGTTTGCTTTGCTTGAGCGTGTTGCTTTACCTGGTCAACTGTCTTAATCTCAACCCATGAGTTCTCACACTTTTAGCTTTCCGATTCTCCCCCCCATCCCAGGTGAGGACAGTGAGTGAGTGTTTGTGTGGAGCTGAGCTACCTGACTGGGCTAAATCACAACAGCTGGTCAAACACAGGCTGCCCAGAGGGATTGTGGAGTTTCCATCTTTCAGGATTCAAAACCTGAAAGGGCAGGCCTTGAGCAATTTGCTCAAGTTGACCCTGGTTGGAGCAGGAAGGTTGGACTAGGCAATCTCCAAATGTTCCCTCCAGTTTCCACCAGTCTGTGATTCTGCATCATCCTTGCTTAGCACTACTTCAGTTTATTGCTGCTGATATTTCAGTGCCCATGGTGTAATAGAAAATCTTAGTGAAAGCACTGGTATTTTATTTCACAAACGTATTTCTTTGCATGTCTGGTTTACTGTATATGAGTACTGTATATGCCAATGCATATTTGGATGGTTGTCCCAGTAGACTTTAATGAAGATGACAGCTTATTTTGTTTTCACATTTCTCTTATATGTGATTGTTTTCTGGATATTATTTAGAATTTTCAGAATCTGAATATTACATGACTTTTTGGTCTGAAGTGATCTCGTATGGAACATTTACAATATGTCATCTTGTAGCCATCAAGAATTTAATAGAAAACTTTTTAAAGGTGGTAGCGGGAATGCTGTAAGTATTAATGGGAGTTTAATACAGTTGTTAAGGGGAGGAAAAAATCTTTTCTCGAGAGGAGTGAGTATGTTACAAATATATTAATTTCTTAACAGCTGTATAAAAAGAAGTACAGGCAGCATATACATGTCACATTTCAAATATATCATTAATATACTAATAAGTATAAATAAACATAAGTTAGAATCAATTTATTTAAAAAAAAAAAAAAAGAGAATATCAATTCCCACAGCAAACTTAACTGTCCCCAATTTTATAGCACTACTACCTGTGCTATAATAACATGTGATTTGATACCATGGAAAAACAAAAGACTATTTCAAAAGACTTTTGGCATCTTGCACAGATTTCAGAGGAATTTTGTACTATTATTTTTCCTTTTCTAGCAGTGGGAAAATGCAGTGTATTTTTGTCTGTGTTACTTTAAAAAAAAAAAAAGTTTTTTTTAAAACTTTGACAAATTTATAGAAATATAGAAAGCATAGTGTAATATAAGACAGGAAGAGTTCTCCATCCCACTCTGAAGAAGTATTAAGCATAATCTAAATTCTAATTGAAATCCTACCCCTACCACATGTGCGTCCAGTCTGTTCTTCACACCTTCATATTAGGATGGCTTTCTATAATGCCTAGCTCTGTTATGAGAAAGTCTGTCAAATGTCATACTAAAGGATTTTCTAATTATACATATATTTATTTTTTTTAATTTTCTTCCATGTGCCATAGAAAACAAATTGTGATTTTTATAATAGACTTTTAATGGTAGAAGATTGTTGCAGATCTTTTGTTGATGGTGTGTTTTTCAAGACTGAACAAACAAAATTATTTCAGTCTTTCCTCATGTCATTCGAAAACGTACAGCTTTTAACAGTTTTGATGTATTTCTGAAGAATTTTACAGTTAATTTATTTTCTGAGATGCAGTACCCACTTGAGCACAATTGTCTAGGTAGGATTTGAAATTCCTGAGTGGACAAATAGATTACCTGTGATATTCCTGTTAACACATGCTATTATAACACCTCATTTCCTGTGGAAGCTGTTTATCCATTTATTTTTCATCTGTAAAACACGAACTATTCTGTTTTTCCTAATTATGTATTCGTGTATTTGATGTTTTTCTCAACTTACTAGTTTTTCTTTTGGGCTATGATCAAGTCAAATGGAAAGCTCAAAGAGAAAAATCAACAAATTGTAGTTGAAAACAGCATGAGTACATTATAAGTGCATTATGAATGTTCTTTAAAAGTACTCAAGTAACTGAAAAAATTGGACTTTTTTTTCATGTAAAATTAGGATAAATTAATGTAAACTTAGTGATTTTTCCCTAAAAATCACTTTTCACAATGGAAAGAACAGCATTTTTTTTTTAATCCTGACAAATGCTGAATGTTTAGTGTAATGATTGCAACCATACATATGTAAGAATTTAAACTGAACATTGAGGAAAATAATTATTAATGTCATGTCTAAATTTGAGGCTTATAGAAATTATTTTACAATAGATTAAATAATTAAAACAAACAAACAAAAAAAATACATTGAAACCTGAGAGTTGATCATTGATGACTAAATTATGTTAATTGTGTTCCTCAGGCTTGCTTCGAGTTGCTAGGTATGGATGAACAAATGTTAGTTGGGGAATTACCATTGGTACAAGATCTTTCTGGTCTTGTTTTCCAGCAGAAGTCATGTCAGTTCAGCAGGACTAGAGGATTTACTACAGATATTAATACATGATAAGTTTAAATTCATTGGAGAGGTTTCATTTCTCAATGGGTGTACACTCACTTTATAGCTTTGCTTTCAGCAAAGCACCTATAGTTAAGAGAGCCTGATAACATAATTTGTAAAAATTATCTTGGAAGATTTAGGCAAGGATGGAATATTTGAGAAACTACCTTTTAGGCAATTTTAAGTTCTTTTGTTCACCCTGGTTATTTCTGTTCTCTTCCCCCTCCCTGCCCCCCCCTCCTCCCGTTAGAGACTCTGGGAGTACAGAGGGGGCACCCAGTGTGCATGGGGAATGTGGGGTTTTGTACTTGAATGGCTTTTTTAGCTTCTCAGTTCTTCTCGTGCATGGCATGAGTTAAATTCAAACAAGAATACTTCTGTGTGCCCAGGTTTCCTGTGAAACATAGTTTCAGTAACATAATGTTTTACTGATATATTTTAGATTGTTTTAACTATAAATGTTTTAAAAATGAAATGTTGTTATAATAAGTTTATTATGAAATCACAGCAGTAAGTTGGGTAAACTTTAAACACTGATGGGAATATTACCTAATTTGGTCTGTCAGGAATGAGTAGAACTTTTATTGCATTCACAATTGCATGAACAGAAGTTCATTCTTTTGTGTTATGCATTATATATATTGTGTTATATATATCTATTATATATTATATGCTCTTGTTATCAGATCTCAATACATTTAATTTCATATTATAATTCCATTTGAGTAGAGAGTCGGACTATGGTGAGAATTCACAATATGGTGACCTCGGTGGACTTTCATAGTTTGTTTCCAGGTAAAAGAGCATTTGAGCTACCACCCAGTGTGATTAGTGGGGAGAAGTGGTCACAGTATCGAACTTGAATGCTTATATTAGACAGTCTTGATGGCTTATTCTCTTTTCTATAAAGTAAAATTCAGAGATATGCACATTATTCCCTATAGAGTTAATGTTATATCTAGTAAACGGAGTTATTGCTGGAAGAAAGTAGAAAACTAATTCATCTGAATTCTGCAACCGGAGCTACGCCTCATTATGGAGGTGTAAAAAGGCTCCCACCTATCTCTGTTATTGTATTCCTGTTATACATGATCAAATATAAATAATTTCAATGACTGTTAAAAATGCCATGACACAAATGGGGGGGATCTCGGAGGACTTGGAAGGCCATGTGTAAATAGTTTTTTTGACATTGTTTTGCAGTCCTTGAGCATCTACAGAAGTTCCAAAAACAGGAGAGAAGGAGTTTAAGAAGTGTTCTGATTTAAGCTGGCAGGCAGCTCAGCACCACACAACTGCTCACTCACTCTCCCTGTGGAGAGTGGGAGGGGGAGAATCAGAAAGGTAAAAGTGTGAGAACTCATAGTTTGAGATTAGGACAGTTTACTAGATAAAGCAAAAGCCATGTGCACAAGCAAAGCAAACCAAGGAATTCATTCACTACTTCTCATCGGCAGGCAAATGTTCAGCCACTTCCAGGAAAGCAGGGCTCATCACGCATAATGGTTTCTTGGGAAGACAAACACCATCACTCCAATACCACATGGTGTAGGACAACTCTTTGGTCAGTCTGGGCCGGCTGTCCTGGCTGTGTCCCCTCCCAGCTCCTGGGGCATCCCCAGTCTCCTGGGGCAGTACAAGAAGTAGAAAAGTCCTTGGCTCTGTGTAAGTGCTGCTCTGCAACAACTAAAACATCCCTGTGTTATCACCACTATTTTCATCAAAAATCCCAAAGACAGCATTGTGCAAGCCTCTACAAAGGAAATTAACTTTATTCCAGCCACAGCCATGACAAAAAGTAATTAAAAGAAAAAAAAAAAATTACGAAGGAATTTAGACCTGTGAAAAGATCTGTCCTCTGGAGTAGACTTAGGTAAACTGGTATGTAATAATCTATTTTCTACTTGAAATGTTATTTCATTTTCCTGCCTATTCAGCTCTTTATTATCTACTTCCTTTTATTTATTTGGAGCGCTAACACATCTTAAAAAAAAAAAAAAGTTTGAAATGATAATGGTGCTTCCACTTCTTATAAGAGTTAGGAAAAGTATATCAAAACTAATAAAACATCATTTGATATCAAAAAAGGGAAGCCTAGCTTTGAACTCAATTGCCAACCACTAGTGCAATTACTGTCAGATCAATTTATAAACACAAATGAAGGTAAAAGCACAGTAAGATAACTCATGTCTCTAAAACTGCCAGTTATTTTCAAATTCATTGTTAAATCTAATATGATGTATAATTTGAAATTTTCAATAGGGAAAGGCCAATTATGTCAGGATTTCTGAGAACTGAGTGTTTTTTAACAAGTACTAAGTGAATGCAATGATGTTGATGGTTGTTATCACAGAAGGAGAATGACTGTGAGATGTAACTTTTTGTGTCTGTTCCCTCTTTTTCAGTCAAAATGTTTGATCAGTCCACTGACTAAATGTGCTTGTTGCTTTGTGTATGTGTTGCATAATAGCTATTAAATACAGCTAGAATGAGTTAAGATCAAGCTTTCTTTCAGACATAATAAGGATATTTGTTTGATGACCTCTTTTGTTTTTTGAGTAAGTCAGTAAGTATTGAAATGACATTTACATATGTCAGCAAAGGGTAGGTTTACAATAATTTACATGATCAGCAAATAAGATCCCTCAAAATGCAGAAGAAGACATATCTCATATTAGAATGTGAAGCTTTAATTTAAGGAGGGGGATTACTTAAATGGCAAGAAACAAGATATATGGCAATATTTACTTTTTGGATTGTATGAAAGCTATGAAAGTGAAAGAAATATACTACTGGCATTATTGGCATTTACATCAAAGTGGGTGGTAAACAAAAATTATTAAAGATCAGTATTTTTAATTTTTTTCCCCTTCAAGATTATTTTTATTTATCATGTTCCCAGAAGCTAGGAAATTTCCGTGTTTTCAGAACTGAGTGGAAGACAACTGTTTCTTTCTTTCCGGTTTTCTTTTTTTTTTTTTTTTTTTTTTTTTCCTTCTTGGAGAAATTGCTAGAAGAAAGTTCCTTGACATTGTTTCAGTTCCTCTCTAGGGATAGTTGCTGACATGGATGGTTTCTCAGCAGAATTCCATATTAACTTTCACAACTAAGCTTCATCACTCAGTTGGGTATTTAGAGATCTCAACCAACCACAGAAGGAAGCGCTGCTAAACAACTTACTAGATTCCCTGCCTTGGAAAAGAGCCAATAGATACATTGGGGAAAGCATAATATCAATTTGCAGTGAGCAGAGAATGAAGGAGCACAGTCCTTGGAGGGGGCCAAAGACTATTATCAATTGTTTGGAGCTCTGAAGTAGCAAGAGATCAATTGATTGAGGGAAGGTGGATGAATGCCAGATGATCAATAGAAGTGGGAGCGATCACATTTGGTCATTGTTTTTGGTTAGAAAAACATCAAACAACGTGGTTGCCAAGAGACAGAAGCTGACTTGTACAGAAGCATGAGAGAAATGGGAAACACAATGAGTAAAATGCCTCCACTTTGACAGGCTTCAGAGGCATTGGGATGCTATGATGTTAATTTTTGCATCTAGGCAAAAATATTGTATCTAACATTAAGAGTGAATGAAAGAATGAAAGATATATATGTGAAAAATATCTGCATTTGTTTTTTTATGTCAGCAATTGACCATACTGGAAGAACACTATAATGTGTGTAATATAAGGTGTTATCAAACACCATTCTGTGACATCAACAGAGAAGTATGCTGGTGGGTTGGAAAATTGCAGCAGCAATAAAGATAGACTGATGTCACAGAAAACCTCCATCACTTGATACTTGACTCAGGGAAAAAAAAAAAAAAGGCATGTTATTGTTGTGTGGGTAAAGGACAAGCAGTAACACTTAGAAAGGTGGAGATAATGTGTTGGAATGGTTGAGATGAGATGAATGGGAAATGTTAGTAAGATGATTGGAGGTTTGGACTATTTTGACATGAATAATTTAGTTAAGATACTTGTAAAATCACAGTTTTACTGACCATGCAGTGAATGTGCAAGTAGTATAAGTGACTGAGTATTTCATCAATGTAATAGTACATCTCAAATGAATGGTAGACTGTAGGTAGGAGGCTATGTGCCTTTGGTGTCTGAAGTTCTAAAGGGGGAGGTTTTGAGACAGGTTTTCCAGAGTCTATACTTTTAGTTTTTACCATGACAAGGAAGATAAATTACTAAGGATATATTTGCTCAGTAAAAATGCTTCCTTTTTTTTTTTTTTGTTTAATTATTTTTTTTTTCCAGATGCTACTTAAATAAGCCTTCTATCCCCAACTTTTCTAAAGATGTTGGTGCAATTGGTCAGTCAGAAGTTACTGTTGTCAAATCTACCATTTCTAGTAAGTAGCTAAGATGCTTTTGAAAGACTGTAAAAAATGAAATACATAAGTGTGTGCAAAAGATAGGTATCAGATCTAATGAAAATCTGTTACGGGTAACCAGGTATCAACTATCTACAGATAGTTGTGACACACAGTAAAATGAGCACATTTGATGCTGAACCTGAGTAATCTGAAATATGCGTAGCTTTCCTGAATAGATGCTTCTGTACACTTGAACTGAGGATATTAACCTCCATTTTTCTTTGTGTTTTGTTTGTTTGTTTGTTTTTTTTGTGCATCTTTTTTAATATATTGATTATTTAATTTTAAAATGTTTATTGTATTTGTAGGAAACTGATCAGATTTACATTTTAGACAATCAGGAAAGAATCAAGAGTAGCAGAACACAGAAGAATAATTAGTGAAGGAGCTACTAGGCTTTGACAGAAACTACGTAATACATAAGCATGATATATAATCTGCATAAATATGGCACTAAGTATTGGCTTCTGACCAACTTTCTAGATTCAGCTAAATATGTCATGGTAGGCAATTTCACATCAACAGAATATAAAAACAAACTGGCAGCATCCTTAATCCAAAGAACAGGAATGAGACAAAAGAGGCAATAACGTCCCTCAGCTCTGGTAAGTGATAATTGGTGAATATAGTTATAGAATAAGTGAAAAATATAGGTGTTTTCTTTACAGCAGCTGTGATGATTTAGGTTTGATGATCTTCACCTTTAGTTGAAAAGTATATATTTCAAATGCTAATAACTCTATGTAAATAGACTCTTGCATATTGTGAGAGTTGATGACATTGTATGCCATGCTGCAGAGCACTCAGGGCTGGTTTGGTGTGTGCACATTCTCCTTTGAATGCAGAGGCCAGTGTTAGGCAGTACATGTGAACCCACTTCCTGGTTTGAGTGGCTGAAGAGTTTCTCTTCTTGCTTGTGGTGTTAGTTCCTTAACTTCCAGCACAGTGTTACCTAGTGGCCACCAGGTAGAATCACGCAAAGGTGGGTTCTTGATGTGAGGGTGTCCTGGTTTAGCCTGGCCGGCAGCTAAACACCACACAGCCGTTCGCTCACCCTCCCCCCTCCCTCTCTGGGACGGGGGAGAGAAATGGAAAGTGAAGCCCGTGAGTTGAGATAAAGACAGTTTAATAAGACAGGAAAATAACAATAATAATACTAGTACAATGATGATAATAGTATTACTACTACTAATGTGTACAAACAAGTGATGCACAATGCAATTGCTCACCATCCGCTGACCGATGCCCAGCCTAACCCCGAGCAGTCCAGCCCCCTTCCCCCAGCTAGCCACACCTATATATTGTTTAGCATGACGGCAGATGGTATGGAATACGCCTTTGGCTAGTTTGGGTCACCTGTCCTGGGTCTGTCCCCTCCCAGCTCTTACTGCACCCCCAGCCTGCCTGTTGGCAGGACAAAGCAAGAAGCTGAGACGTCCTTGGCTTAATATAAGCACTGCTCTGCAACAATTAAAACACTGGGGTGTTACCAGCACTCTTCTCATCCTAAGCCAAAACATAGCATTCTACCAGCTACTGGGAAGAAAATTAACTCTGTTCTAACTGAAACCGGGACAGAGGGAACGCTGTGCTAGTATATTAAGTGTGAATACTTCTGTTGATCTTAAACTGGAGGGAGCTGGACTGAGACAAGTCACAAGTTACACTGACAGGATTACAGTGAAGTAATGCTAATGGATGACACTGCACTTTGTGAAGCCTAAAGAAGTACCTGATCCAGGAAATTTCCTTTGAAACCTGTAGAGCTTCAGTGATCCACTTAATGATCTCTATGGGAGATCCTCCTCCTCTGCATATCTTTTTCTATTAAGCTTCTCTTCACTTAAAAACTGAGAATACCGTTAACAAAATGCAAACACAGGTTATGCATATCCAATATAGCATTTCCTATCAGCTGCATTACAGAGGTGTTCAGAAGCTGCTAGTACAAAATTTATGGCAAAAGCCATCTTTTTGCTTCCTCCCACTTTGCCTCCAGCTGTGTCAGAGCTAATATGAGTGAAACACCTAATTATCTATTAGCCAAGGTTATAAAATAAAATTAGTCACAGCCCTCTATGAAAAATGGCTAACAACTTTCTGCTCATTAAAAATCAAAGCATATACTTACCCATATTTGATACAAAATGACTGCAATAAAATCTGTGAATGAATTTATGAAAGTTATTCTGAAAAAAAAAACAAAAAAAAAACAAACAAACAAACAAAAAAAAAAAACACAATCAATTAAAAGAGAAGCACCTCAAATGAAATGGCCACTTACTTTTTAAACTGTATTCCCTAAAATGTTATGAGCTTATGAATGCTTAAGAAAAGACCCCACACTGTCTTTCTAACTTTAACTTTCTAAATACATGGGTAAAGGAATACCTCCTTTCTCACTATCCATCAAAGCATTCATTAAAACACATCTTGATCTTCAGTTACAGAATAAAATACCGCTTTGAAAAGATTACTTTCAGATTTTCATATTACTATTTGTGATGTTGCAGCATCAATGTCAATAAACTTTAAAGTAGAAGATGAATCTCCAGCTTCAGAAAGGGATTTTACAAATTAATGGACAACAGATACTAAGGGGGAACAGGTGGAAACAAACCCTTTAACATCCCTGATACAACACCTGTGGATACTGGGGAAGTATGAGGGAAATGTGCCACAGAAGGTGGCTGAGATGGTGCAGTATTCCTAAACAGATTCTTCTGTTTCCGCTATCAGAACTGTGGGTTTGATGAACAAGTAGCCTTAGTTGGACATTATTTATTTATTTTTTTAATGCTTTGCTCTTCAAACTTCTTAAAATATGAGGATTAAAATGTGTATCAGTTTACTGCTGTGACTCTCATTGAGTGTAATGAAACCTTCATAACTAACAGGTTACAGTAAAAAGAGGAAAAAAAAAAAGGATATAAAGGCATAATGGTCATGGATATATATTCTTCATGTATATAAGCAACTGTTTGTTTCCTGTGTTGTGAAATCTCTATTATCCTACAGAACATCACAATGAAAACAAGTTTTGCAATCCTAGATATGTTGCTTAATTCAGTGCTGCAGGGTTTCTTAAAATGCTTAGCTTCACATGGTACTTGGTAGCATCATTTAGTGAGGTGTTTTCAGGGTCACTTATCACTGCAAGCCTAGTTTCAGTCGAGCAGAGAAAGAACCCACTGAGTGAGTGACAGGAGCATTACCTTGCAAACTTAGAAGGATTTGTTTGGTATAAACTTGACTAACCAACAGCTGACAAACTCTGATGTGTACAACCTGTTCACTGAACCCAAATTATGTCTGGTTTGTTTAACATACTTCCAGTTTCTGCTTTGAAGTAACAATAACCTGTTTTGTAGGATAGTTCAAAATACACTAAGATTGCTTGACCAAAAAAAAAAAAAGTTGCAATGCTCATGTAACTTTCTCCAAATTATGTTTTTAGTTTCTAATTGTTCTGAAAAAAATTACTGTGAAAATCTGCCAAGATTCCCGTACCTGTGTGACAACACAGATGTCTGCATGCCATTTAACAGCTTTGGGGAGGGATAATGTTGTGGGTAAATGTTGGAACTGACATCCTGAGCACTAGTGAAAAAGCTTGGCCTTCATCATTAGATAAATTGAATCATTGAATAAATAATGATAAAAAAAGACTTCCTACCCGATTTAGGCAAGCTGAACTTGTAGGCTTTGGGGACAGGAAAATTTTTATTTCTTCTTTTATGTTCCTATTTTGCAGTTTTCTTTATCTTTTTTTTTTTTTTTTTTTTTTTTTCCCTTTTTTGATATAAAATCTTTGGTATACTGGCATTAATTTAGTGTATTACATTGTCTTTCTCAAGGATTTTTATCTCATATAAGCAGCATTAGTTTCCTATTGAAATATTATGCTTTTGCCAATGTATTAGTACAGCACAGCAGCAAGTAAAATTACATTATTGCTGATTGCATTCAAAAAGACAGCACATTCGTTTCACCTCTCTTAGCACATGTGCAAAGTTCCTATGTACCAGGTGGTTGTAATTAGTCTGGAATGCAGTTTGGCTGGCAAATTCCTTCCTGTTCATTGGATAATTTCACTGCTACAGTCCCCAAACTGCAATGGGTAATGGGGGGGAGTATTTTAACTATAGGTATTCTGGTATAAATCTTACAAATTTCCTATAACTACTGCTAATGTGAGCTGATACTCTAAAAATGAAAATCATCTGGCTTTTGGGATCCCTGGCACTCAGGTCATAGGGCTTAACTTCATTTTAAAAAAGCAACATCTCTTTGGATGCTGCACAAATTGTGAAGTATTTTTGTTGTTTTTAGCTGACCTGTATGATGAAGAGGAACGTGCAAAGAAGGCTGACATCAATAACTTGTAAGTGGGCATGACAAACCCCAGACTTCTGTTGTCCTTACTCTTGAAGCATGTTCCATGGTGATACATATAGATGGATGACCTAAAAAACAAAGACATTTAATGTCAGCTGAAATAGTAACAGAAGTAATTTTGAAAACTCATGTGGAGGCAGCTGCCCATGCACTATCATGTCGAAAGGATGTATTGCCCATACACAGAGAGGTGTACATGTTTCTGTCACATTGTTTTTCCTCAAATATAAATACTTCAGAAGCTTTCCTACTTTCCTAAGTCTATTTACCATGTTGATGACCTGATCATAAAATCTTAGAAACAGCAGTGCATTGTATCAGAAACACTGATAACCAGTGTTTCTGAAAACTGAAATTGATGTTCTACTTAAAATAATCAGTTCTCTTTATTATTCATATAGCTAATGTTGTTAAGTAAGTATACAATTGTAAGTATGCAATTTGAACATGCATTCAAAACCTGTATTTTCAAGTAGAAATTAAATTTTTATCTTTAAGCTGTTCAGTGACATGATTGTGAAGTTCAGCCTAGTTATGCATTAGGTGGCTACATATATGATGCGAAAAGCATAAAAAAGTAACATTAATTGAATCAGTAAACCATGGAAATAGAATAATATTCCTCCCTTATCCCTCCCCCTCCCCCCCCCCCCCCCAAGTTGTTTTTGAGGATTTATTTATTTCTTCATTCCTAGACAATATATTTAGAACAAGGATATTTAAAACCACACCAGTATAATGGCCATTCTGAAAGTTTTCTATCACGTGTCAGCAGAACTTGGTAAAATTCCTCAATTTTTAATTAGACAATGCCATACTATCACAATCTTGAAACTTTCAATTTTTGAGTGCACTGCTTTTGCTAAAGCTGCCCTTGCATGTCCCTGGAAACCTGGCTTTTTGCCTTGATACCAAGTTAACTCGTGTTCTTTGTCCTGACAGTTATAGAAATGACTACATAAAGTGCAGGGGAAAGGAGACTGGGTCTTAGTATTTGTGAGCACCTTTCAGTGCAGATAAATTTCAGTGGCTGTAAATGATTGAGTAATTTAAATGACTGATTCAAATACCTTGACTACCTCCCTGCACATGCAAAAAGTAAAATAAAATTTTAGATGGCTTTATTTTATCTTCATTTCACACATGCACAGAAAATCTGAAGTACTCAAGGTGTGCACATAGAGTGAAATTCGTCTGTGTTTTGCCATGTATTTTGCTTGTCTTTCTCCTGCTTATGTATTGTCATGCATGCAGGTTATTTTTATTGTGGATGCTATACAATATTTTTTCCTTATTGCTGAAAAAGTGGAGAGTCCTTGGTGGTGGAGGGGGAGGAGGGTTGGAATAGCAGTCCTGGAACTTTGTTTTGTAAACTGGAATGTGCTTTCAAAAAAAGATATCCTGGGTTACCTCAGTAATAATTGCCAGTGGTGTTTTATATTGGTGATATTTAACTGGACAAAAATCTCAACCAAAAACCTTAGGGAAAATTATTCTTTTTCTTACTTTTCTCCTAACTGGACAATTTTATGTGAACTAATATTTGTCATCTGATAAGGCTTTCAAGGGAGCCAGTTACATATTTCCTCCCATCAGTATTGCAGTACTATAGGCTTTTTCTGAGACCTTTATTAGCTTACTTGTAAATATTGACTGAGGCATTGCTCTTTGGGAGATAGCATTTTTAGTTTAACTATGGTTATGCCAGTTACTTCCGCTGATAGTCTGTCAGAAGAAGAAACTTTAAATAAAGCTTCAAGTAAGTATACTCTAAATAAGATTAGTGTTGTGAGAAGTTCATCTGACAGAGTAACTGTGATGCAAGACATCTCTAAGAGGTTATCGCTCTGACAAATTAGATGCAGGAAACTGTTTCTTTAAGAGATATACTAATTATGAAATCAACTAAATTGTTTGGTTCACGACTCATAGCAGTTAGAAGGCCAAGTTTTATGCAGGTCTGGTGACATACACTGTATAGTATATGTGTATGTACAGTATGTATGTTTACATGAGGTTTAAGGTTTACTAAAAATAGAACATCTGCAGTTTTGTGCAGGATTTTTATTGTATGCCTGCGGCATGGATTTCTGAGCACCTTTCTTTGATACAGTGAATGACAACATGATCAACATGTTTTGTATGCAGTTTTCCAGTCCATTCTTTCTTCCTCTCTCCTCAGCACAGGTAAAATATAAAATAACCAGGCAGTAACTAGATGTGCTATGTAATAGCATACGCAGGTTATGTTTTGTCAGACATGGACAGTGATATAAAAAAGTTTACTGTTGTTATTTTAAATTGTATTTCATAAATATGTATTTGCCATGAAGAATCCAGCATCCTTTAGTTTGACTAGTGAGGCTTTTCAGCACAAACTATTCTAATGCCCTGATCCAAAAGTACTATCAACAGAAAGAGAAAATATGAGAGGGTGAGAAGGGGGCAAAAATCAGTGAGCTTTGAAGACTAACTTTATGAACTCAAATCAAGCAGGCAACACTTCCTTTGATGATACAATTCAAACATGAAGGAAGACAGATTATATTTGCTACTTGAGTGGAAGAGCTTCTGCAGCACAAAGTAGGACTTACAAAGTTTAGCACATTCGTTGAAGAGTTAAGATCAGTGAATTAGTTACCTCATGCTTTGAGAATCAGTTTGAGAGAATATTCAAAGCGTTTGAATTTGGTGAAGTGCTTATAAGTTCATTTTTTAATATTAATGAATGTACGTTTAATTAAAACTTGGAGAGGGGAAATGCTGGCTGCTTTTTTTTTTTTTTTTTTTTTTTTTTTTTAATAGTATTATTTTAACCTTTCTGTCTGTTTATTTTTTTAAGAGAGATTCTGTTAAATATCCTTTCCAGAAAGTCATCACATAGCATTCAGAGAACAGGACAGAAAGGAAAATTGGTACTTACCTAGCTTTGCTGATAACTTGCCCTGTTAGCTAGGCTTTACACTTCATATTTCTATACTTAAATGTACCCATCTGTAAAACTGTCATAATCTACTTTTCACAGGAAAGTTGTGAAAAGCAGATTCATAAAAGTGCTTTTACACCTTCTCATGAACTCTATATTTGAGCAAATAATCCTGCTCCTTTCCCATTTGTGAAAAATTTACCAGTTGGTTAGCTGCAGCTCTTTGATAATGCATTTAAGTAAACAAATACATGTATTTCACGTGGAGGTCATTGCAGAAGGTCACTATTTGTAGTTTCTTTCTCAGTGGACCTATAGGAATACATGGTGTTTTTCCTGCTTAGATAACACAGTTGTGCTGTGATGATCCCTTTTTACTGTTTACAAATGATCTCTAAACAGCTAGTAAATCCTTGAACAATGTTAGCCTCTCTGGATAAGGACATAGACATGTATGCTTGGGCTCTTTATACTTTGTTGTTCTTCAAGCAAATGGAGGGAGAGAGGCATTTTTAGGACACACTGATATCTGAGATATCTACATTAGAATGAGACTAATTGGCTTCTGGAAGCGTCTATCTTTCACTAACAGAGCAGCTGAGGTTCAGATGCAGGCAACTGAACTGTGCCGTACATGCCTAAGGTTAGGTAAGGTTAATCCTATCCTGATTATGTGGTAAACCAACATAAAAGCAGTTGTGAGAAAACTTCTAATGTGATACTTGAAGAATTTATTTGTGCTAGTGTTCAAGAAAACCCATGTGATATCTGGAAACAGAAGTACTCTTAGACTTTCATGAAATAGTATTCTGGATATTAGAGAACAAGCGTATCTTAATGGCAAAGATAATCATACATACTTTTAAAATGTGCACTTTGGGCTTTGCAGCTTTTATTGTATGTTAGATTGCTGGCTCTTCTCTTACTGCTCATGTTTATTGCAATAGCACCTATGGGTCAGGAATTAGGAGTTTGCTGTGTCCAGAATTTTGGAAATGATAAAACAGAGAGAATCCCGGTCCCAGCAATCATTGTCTCTTATTGATGGAGAACAAGTTGCGATAAGTAAAGGCAGTCAAGGAAAGAGGTTATTTGAGAGACAAATGACAGTCAGCAAGCACACACTTAGAACAATGTTGTTGTCTTGATTTCTGTTCAGTTTATTTATTACCTACATGCTTGGACTTCACTTTTTTTTTTTTTTTTTTTTTTTTTTAAATTTATGTAAGTGAATCATTCCATTTTCTATTCCCAATCTTAGCTTTCTTGTTTGGGGAGATGAGGTGTTTTTTTTCCTCCTTTTAAAAATTCATTTAAGTGCAATAAAGTTTGCTGTTCTTATTAAGTCCTTTGGGGGCATGGTGCCTTGAACTGAAATTTTATGTAGCAATTTTGCACCCCGCCTCTCTTTTGAGAGTGTTCGTAATCTGTGGCACAGCAGAATGCATAACTGTGTTATGATTTTAGCTTTGTTTTGTAAATTCTGAGGAATATAGCAAAGACACCTCTGTGTGTGACAGACACACAGGTAAAGTATTTATCAAATAGAATTGTAACATGTCTATAGTAAAGCTAAAGATTTTCAGGAGTTCTTGAAATATATATATATTTTTTGGTGGAATAGTGGGAAGGTCAGATTGAACAGCAACTGAAAGTTGGATATTGTGGTACTTGAAACCTCTTATATCCCTTTTAATGGTAGTTTTCTAGCAATGCTAACAGAATTAAATCTTTCTAAATTAAAAAAAAAAAAGTCTGAGATGTGTTATATAAGCGTTGGGGCTTAAGGGAAGAATATTACCAAGACTTCCCATGCATTGCTGTATAATATAGACAGATTTATAAGGAAAATATGAGACAGAATGATAGTGAGTGACGTGTTGTCAACATGCATTGTTTTGCTTTCATGATTTAGAATCAATCATGGATATTAAAAATTCCAGTTATACACATAGAATTTGAGTACTTGTTTATGCCATACATAGAAACTCAGGATCTACTAAGTGCTGTAGTTCTTCCATTGCTTCAGAGACAAGGCAAAGCTACAATCATTTTGTTTTAATACTACATGCTATTGGTAAATGCATACTTTTGATATTTAGTATCAGTCTTTAGACTTTACGATTCAGGGCATGCAAAGCAGAGAGAAATAACAAGCAACATACAGAAAGAAGTTATATAGAAAACTAAAGTAAGAGCATGGCTTAAACCCCTTCAGAATTATCAGGACATTTCCTTTGTTGCAGAAGTGGGAAGGTAAAAGAATGAGCAGAAAGATGGAATACATGAAAAATTTTGGTATGATGTTCGTTGTGCAAGAAAAAATTATTTTTTTTCCTCACTTCCACTGGAAAACATGCACAATTTAATAGATTTATTTATTTGTTTATTTTTATTATTATTTAAAAAAAAAAGACTTTTAGAATAAGTTCCTGACTGGAGCTTTGCTCCAGAAAAATAAGTGAGCTGTCATGACCCTCACACAGAGGCATTGTGTGACAGCTACAGGTCGTCTGACACAGGCAGGATAAGCACTTAAAGAAATGTAGACCCTTTTTTAAGAAAAGGAAATGTCCTATAATATGCTCCTAACCTTAAGAGCTGCAGTGATTAGATGTCTTTATCCTTTCTAGGAAAAAGTCAGAAATTACCATCTTTCTGAGGTTATTAAGAAAATAATAATAACAAAAAAGATCCCAAACACCCTAAGTTAAATACTGATACATAAAACACTAAGAATGGATTTTGTTTTTGTGTAGGAATGTAGTAGGAAGCTATTTTTAAGGAATGAAGCAATTGCTTTGCTGTCACTGCTGAAAACATCGTTAGTTTTCTTTTCAATTAACAACTCTGCATTAACAAATCAAAATTATTCTGCAGTATAGCCATCAAACCTCCTTTCCAGTAACTCCCGGCTGCATGTAGTTAAAAGTAAACTTGAAACCTCTCCTTCAGTGAAGTATGTCATTTATCCTTCTGAAACGGATCTAAAATAAAAGCAAAAATAAAAAAAAAAAATATAAATTTTTAAAGGATACATGTAGACCTTTTTTTTTTTTTTTTTTTTTTTTTAAGTAAGTGATGAGATTTAAATGCCACACATACATTCCTGGTCATCTGGTTCTGATTCAAAATTCCTGAAAAAGTCAACCTTGCCAAGCAGACAAAGGCAGCTGTGCAGTGTTCTTTTGGAAAATCACCAAAAGCAGATGCATTAGCAATGGAGGAATTGTGTTTCCTATCGCTGCCAGCTACCTCAGCAGCCTAAGGAATTCAATGGAGAAAACAAGTAGGTAGTACAGATTTCAACCAAGAACATAGGATCCAAATATCCTAAATACGTATAAAGCAGAAGGTGGCTAACTTGTCTTTTTCTTTAATTGCCTATCAGAAATTCCAGTCTACTTAGGGGCAAGCCAATCTCTCAGCTGTGTCATGATTCACTTGTCTCTCTTCCTGTTCTAGATGATAAATCACATATAAAGTGATTAATGTTCATTTCCCTATAACATCCCTTTGCCCAAACATCTGCTTGGTATCGGTAAGGCTAATGCCTTCTCCTCCCATCTTCCCCAGTGAGTGACCTTTCAAAACTGCATCACTGGATGATCACCTGGTTTCAAGGCTTCATCCATTTTTGTGTCTTGTATAAGACCGTGGAGGCAGATGGCCTTACTTCAGATGTCTGCTTTTTATCACTTCTTGATAACTTGCACTGTGCCTTCAGGTTGGAAAATAGGTAAAATGTCTTTTCATCTGTTGTAAATTTTCCCCTCTACTTCTGTTCTCATCTTCTTACTTGTGGATGATCATATAAGGTTAAATTGTTCTGTGTTTTGTTTGATAACTAACGCTGAATTCATTAAACTACACTTCAGACTTAATTTTCTGTTCAATTTTCCTCTGCCAAGTTTGTTTCCAAATTATGTTCTTCGCACTATTGTCATCTGTGCAAGAGAGCTGCTCTCTTGTTTAATCTTAGTAAGTCCTAGCTAACTTCCACCTGAGGAATGAGATTGCATGCAAGAAGTGATTGTGCATGCTGCAGGACAGACTAAGAACTGTTTTATTAATATAACACACCAAAATACCCAAGGTAGGAGTTGGAGGAACAACCTCTGCCTCTATCTGCAAGGCTAAAAAAAAAAAAAAGGAAACACCACCAGCAACCAACCAACCAAAAAAAAAAAAAAAAAGACAACTCCCCCCCCCCCCCCCCCCAAAAAAAAAAAAACAACAACAAAAAACACCTCTCAACAAACTGAAGGGAAAGAGATGCTCAGATTAGTGACATGGGAATTGATGCGAAAAAAAGAAATTTGGTTTTTGTTTCTGGTGCTGAACTGCTTGTTTTCATAGAAAAAATTATGAGAGATTAATTTTGGAGTCATTCTTCCAAAGGCTGATGACATTGTCTTCAAAGGACAATAACTGGTGGGAGCTTTCTGTGAATCAAAGCATGTCCCCATCACAGTGTTCTACTGTAATTGTTCATGTGCTAAACAGTGGAAGGGGTACTTTTAAAGCACCAAATGTGGACTTAAATGGTCTGAGCGTGTAACAATTCATTGTCAACTGACTGAAAGGAGAGACTTTTCACACTGATATTAATTGTCCATTAAGTTTCCATTTGCTTTTCTCTTCTAATTACTTGATATTGTCTCGCTCAATAAATGATCCCTCTTTATAGTCATGCTCGTTTGCAAACTGTTGAGATCTTTCTTTACAATTTGTATTATTTAATAGACTGTATACAATAGGTTTTACAGAAGCAGAGAACTGATCAGTTATTGTAGTCTTATGAAGAGCTCTGTATCATTTTATCTTCCATGAAGAGCTTGCCCACTGTCACTCGATAAATAGTCTTTAACAATAACATAACCACAGGGTATCTCCAGTATGCATTCTTTAGATAAAGTTCTCATTAGGTTAATGTAAGATCACTGGCTTTAGCCTGCATTTTATTTTATTTAATGAGTTCCTTTTTATACAATAAAGCTTATGAAAGAAGAAATTGTTGGCTCATAGGGAAGAGATGGATGAATATAATAAGGCTTCTGTTGGAGGGATTTATGATGTGTATTTAGCATTGCAGACAACATAGTAAATCACTGCCACAACCAACGTAAAAGATACATTAGTTGCCATTTGTGTTTTTTTACCAGCCTAAGTTCTTTTCAGATGTCATTCTAGAGATTTATAAATCAGTCTCATTTCATGTTATTAAAAAGTCTATTACGCATTATAATGCAGCTCTGAAACATGGCAAATTATTTGACGTTCATTGTTGTTGCTACCATTAATATTTCCTCCACATTCCATGATGTTTAACCTAGATAGAAGAAGCACTGGTGCCAGTATTGTGAAAACAACACAATAATAATAATAGGCAATTCAGATTAAATGGGTCAATGGTAAAATGATAAATGCTTTTTTTGTGAAAAATAGTTTTTGGTAGGATGTTTGTGTAAGTTGAAGTTATGTTATTTGATCAAATGCTGCTGTTATTCCTAAAACATTGAAAATAAATTATTTGTTTAGAAATAGTTTAAAAGAGCAGGGTTGGTATTGTGTTACGTGAACTATGTTTGTAACGTTACCTAATATATGTCAGAGGAGTGCACATAGTTAGATTTTTCTGTTGAAACTTCATAAACATCTGTGGGCAGATTAGTTCAAGCCAGTGTTTACTCAGACAGGAACGTTACAGAACGTTCAATGTTATTTTTGCATTGCCCAGAATGATAACATGCAAAATTATAACAATTGATTATAGCTTTGTAAAATGTAAAGGATAAGAAGAGAATTAAAAACTCAAATAAGAGAAATGATTGCATTTGAGTGAAAATTCATAACTTACATTTTTCAGTTTCCAGCCTGTAGTTAGCCTCTAGTAACTAAACATGGTACCTCAAATTGCTACTTTTATCAAGAGTAATTGTACCCGTCATAGGTAATAGTTGTATCTTGGAGGGAAAAAAAATAAAAATAAAAAAAATAAAATTGATCAGGAGTGTTTTGTTTTGTTGTAAGGTATGGCAATATCTTTTAGATATCTACAGCTGTAATATCAGCAGTAGTCTCAGTCAAGAAGGAAGGCAGGTTGCTTGGGAAGAGGGTTTCTCTTGAAATGACATGACTGAAAATCTGGTGAACAAAAATGTGTTTTGTAGCTCCTAAAGTAAAGAGTAGAGAGTATCATCTCTATCTATCAGGTTTACATTTTATTCAGTGCGGTAATAATTAGCTTGATCTCTTTCAGTTCACATGGCGTCTATTTTACTCAGGTCTGTGAATATTTAGATGGCAGGGTAATAATAGACAGTCTCTATTCTTTCTGTGTACTGTCTCCATTTGTTTTCCAGCTTGCTTGAACAAGTTATGCCTTTTCTTTAAAATATTGCTCTTGGGGATGACTTTTGCTACTTTTTTTTTTTTTTACTCCCCTTATCAAATCATCTCATTTGTTTTACCCCATGACTACTTCACAATCTGTTTTTCTATGTTCTCCTTTGGGTCATTTTAATCCCACTATGTTGTTTGATGGCTGTATAAAACTACTGTAATATTGCCTGAATAAGGACAACAAATTAACTACTAAATTTTTAGCAGTGTGAGGGCTATTTTCCTAGCCCTGTAATATCTTGAAATATTGCAGTTTGAGGGATAAAAAAAAGTGACACATCGTTTACTTGTTGTTTATTGTATAGAGGGCTTAGTATGTCAGCATATAAATTAAGGTCATTAACAAATGAAAACTCATGATAATATTAGTCTGTAGATAACCCCAGTGACCCTGAATGGTGAGCCATTTTGTATGTTGTTTTTTTCTCATTATGTACTGTAATATAATATTCAGAAATAATTAACTAGTAATATGAGGTCCATATTCTTTTAACTTAAATTTGAAAATCTCTTTTTTTATAAAACTGAAGAAACTGAAGTGTAGGCAATGTATTTAAAATTTAATAGCCTATATGTTCTATACATACATATTTATCAAATTATTGTTTCCTTATGAATCACTAAATTCTTCTAGGCAACTGTTAATACAAAGTATGCTCAAAGATTTAATCACAGAATCATAGAATCATTTAGGTTGGAAAAGACCTCTAAGATCATCTAGTCCAACCTTTTCTTGATCTGCTTTTGAATACCAGTTTTATTTCCTTAATCTATTTTTGTTGGAAAAAAAATCTTTATGAAATTTCAGTAGCTGGTGTTTTAAAGTCAACAGCATCCCATCGTCAGTTTCACAGGCTTCACATGGTTTCACATTCACATTTCACATAGATTTCAAATGTAGGAAAACACTGTATGCTTATAATCAAGATCAGGCAACCTGAATCTAAAAGGTCTTATTATCTGTGATCAGAAAACAGCATGGTTTTCTGGCTGTCTGTACCCTGATAAGGTTATTCTGTGTATTACTTTGGGAAGGATCACAAGAGGTAGAGGGGCTGTCTATTGTGAAAAAGGCAAAGTTTGTTCTTGTTGTGCCTCCTATTCAAAGCTCACTCAAACCTCCTATAAAATTATTGATAGAGTTCAAAGAATAATATATTGTTTATAGAATCATTTAGGTCAGAAAAGATCTCTGAGATAATCTAGTCCAAGCTTTATATGTATAATAACATTTGTATTATTATATGTTATGATTAAAGTTGCTTCCACTGCTTTCTTCACATCTATTACTTACCTGACCGAATTTCAGTGCACCTTAAATACAAGTATTAAATTAGATTTTCTAACTGAAAGGTACATTGGCCTGGGCCTTTCTTAGACAAGCTTCTTTAGGAGTTATTCTTCATCTGCAAAGATATAATTGAATGGTCAGATCGATCAATGTTCAGGTGGTTTCCGGATAGATCTTATTAATGGCATTTTTCCTATTTTAAATTCACCTGAAATTAAATAGAAACCATTTTAATCACCAAAGAGAAATATTTGAAATGTCTGGCAAAGTTTTATACTCAACGAGAAACGTGTCATTATGGCAAAGAAATTTGAGGGCAACAACTATTATAACAGATTTATCTGTTTTACTGTCATCTAGTCCAGAAATTGCACTTCTGAAATGTAAATTATTCCATAGTTGCTGATCCTTTACTCTAGCAATAGCAATCTGTACAACAGTACTTCTGTAGGCTTAAACATGTAGATCAGTCTACTTAATGTACAGTTGTCATAACAGTTACTAGTCTTCTGACAGCAAGAGAAGAAGACAAACATCTTTTTTTTTTTTTTTTCCTGAACTTTTCTTTCTCATGGTTGTTCAACATTCAGAATACAAGTCTGTTTGCCATGTGTAGTGACCAGCTTGACTTGTCTTTATTTGTAGTCCATTGGACTGTTTGTGGTTTTACAGAATACTGAAGATAATTTTCTAAGAGTATTGGCAGAGCTTAAAGAGGTAAACTGGTAATCGATCTTCAAATTTTAAAAAGTATTGTTTGCTTTACTTTTAAATTTCAAAAAATTGGCATGGACGTTATGGTGATAGGTGCTTTGTACATTCTTGCAATATCATCATCATTGATAGCTCCCTTTTTACAGGAACAATGCCCTTTGAGGACCAAAATACCTCTTTATCTTGATTGCCTCAGGAGAGAAACCTCTAGGATAAGCAAGATAATAGGAACTGAAATAACTGATTATAGAAACTGAAGTCCCATTAACTGTAGTCATCATAAAGCACAAGTAATGCATGCTCAAACCAATCATTATTTATAATGAATTCTGAAAATATGATATAATGCCTGAAGCCAAATTCATATTAAAATCAATATGATGGCATGTCAGTAGAGATATATCTTCTGGAATAAGCATGTGAAACAAAAGAATGATTACAAAGGAATATATTTATGTAATTAGGAATTTGTATTCATTTATTTTATTTTTTGAAATACTGATTTCCAGTTGTGTAATGAACACCAATGTTTATGATCTTGTGGTAAACCTTTGAGCTCTTCTCTTACGTTTTGGGGTGTAACCTGAAAAAAATCTACTGAAAAAACACTTGTATCTCATACTGCTTTTTAATCTGAATATATATAATATATATATATATATATATATATATATGTGCATATATACATATATATGCATATATACATATTATAATATATTTATTCAGACTATATTAACAGTGCAAATAAAAAAAATCTTGTAAAGTTGAGGTAAATATTTATTTTACAAAAGAAGATAAATACTACTATTTGTTTCACAGAGGAAGGTAATGATGTTGCCAAGTGTACGGTCTCAATAGTGAAATAACCGTGGGCCACTAAACTGCAAAGAAGATTATTCAAAGCAAAACAAAAAAATCAGAAGAGAAACTAAAGGAATGGAGGGAGGGAAAATCGAAAATTTCATTTTACCTTTCGGAGAAAGGAGTTTTAGTTAGGAAGCTTAAAAAACAATATACTCTTTCAGATTGCAGGTGTCATAACTAGATGATAACTTCAGATTATACCAATATTTTTTAACTTTACCTATAATGTTTAAATACTACAATTGTATTAGATTAACTATGGGCGTACTGGAGCAGATGACCATTAGTTAAGGGATAAACCTTCTTGTGGCTGTCATGAGCCTTTCTTCCCATGATCATACTCAGGCTGTTGTTGACCTCTGTCTGAATGAGAAATAGTCAGGTGCAACAATTCCTGGTTATCAGTATTCTGTATATCAGAATATGATCCAAATACCAAAATGCAGATCAATATCTCAATTTTTCTTCATATCCACTTTTCTGTTGCTTAAATCACAGAATCACAGAATTTCTAGGTTGGAAGAGACCTCAAGATCATCAAGTCCAACCTCTGACCTAACACTAACAGTCAAAATGTAAATCAATTTGGTTATTCCTATTAATATTATTCCTATTATTGTTATATTAATTGTTATTCCTAATTGTTATTCCTATTCCTATTAATAAATCAATTTGGTTATTCCTATTAAACACCACTTATTTTTAGTCTTCGGAGCAACCAAAGGACTACTTATCTATATTTTTTATTGATTTTGATAACCCATATAGTTAAGTTTATTGCATTCAACCCAAGACAGATAGACCCAAGACCATCCATAGCTCTTCAGGGTGGATTCCCGCAACAAGAAAGAAAAAGCAAGCAAATAAAATAAAAATGTCTTCTTCAGTCACAGTATTCAGAAATTCAGAATTTGAGGCTACAAATGCTGTGGTTTTCTACTGTAGTTTTATGCTAGTTGTATCTGTTGAACACAGTTTCTTAGAGTTGCATATTGCCGTTCAGTGATAATACTTAAGTACCTTAAAGCATGCCTTACAGTGCCTCAGTTATTCCCTTTCTTGCCTAACCCATATTTGGTCTCCATCCTTTCTTCTGGCCTAAAAAGACACATATATTTCTTCAAACATATATAACACAGTAAGCCAACGTTGTACTACCATTTACTGGTAGTAAAAATGTGAATTTCCATGGGAGGGCTGAAAAAATGGATTTGGCTTTCTTGTAGTCAACTTATCCTTGGAATAAATAAGGGCCATTTAGAATGAAATATAACTCTATTTATATGTTCTCTATAAACAGTAATTCTGAAACAAATTAAATATAGGAAACATGATTAGTTTAGAGTATGAAAGTATGGTTTGAATATTTAAATTTGTCCTCAATATGTGCAATTTAAGAGTATATATGTTTATATTTGTGGTTTATTTCCATTTAGTTGACAGCTCCTCCTTCTGTCAGGTAACTTGATATTTATATCCTAAATCTTATGATTTTACTAAGCCATATTTGGGCATTTTCCTTGCAAGATGGAAAATGGGGCCCGTTTTCATGGAAGGGTATCAGTGAAATAGTCATGATTTACTCTTTAAGAAATATTCTGCATATTTTTGAAAGTATGATATGTAGTATATCCATAGAAAAACAGATGAGGAATGTAACATTTAATTTATTGCATTTTTTTTATTTATTGTACTTATTTTTTTGAATTTATTTTTTTTGGTAAATTTTATTATATTTTCCTAATAATTTTAACTGCACTAATTATAGCTTTCCTAATAATTTTCACTGCTTAATAATTTTAAATTTTACCAATATATTTTTCAAGAATGCTGACAGTCTGAGGTTTATTTAAAGGAAACACATTTTAGACCCACGCATATAGAAGTCTATATTTTTTAACCGGTCATTTTGGAAAATAAGCAATGTTAATTACATATCAAATATGCTGTCTTGGCATTTGAGAAATAAAAAAAAAAAAAAAAAAAGTGAAAAAAGTGCTTTCAGTCTAAGACCAGAAAGAGTTTGTAGGAGCAGCATGATTATTTATATTAGGGTCAGGGATCTTCTTAATTTTCATTTAATTTCAGGTACAGATTTTTAATGAGAGCAGCAAAATTTGCATTGTTATTAAAGTTCAGATATGCAGTAAATAAAGGTCTTATGTTGATACCTAATATGAATCTATGATTGGTTTGTCAAAACGCAAAAAAAATTTCCATCTCAATATCTGAATTTTGCATGTATCCATCATATTTGATTTTATTCTTCTTTACACAGTGTTTTGTGAAGGCACACAGCACAGCTTGCTGTGAAAATACTGAAACACGGTTAAACAGGGAAGATAGTCCACCAAAACCTGTGACAACATGCAAGGTTATTTTTTATATGAAGAATGATTGCAATTATTATTATTACTTTGCAATGCTATTCTTTTTTTTTTTTTTCTTCAGTTTTAAACTTATAGGAGGGCACAAGTAGAATTGTGCAGTAATGAAAATCAAAATGTGCATGTGATGTGCAGTTTTCCTAAGCCATTTCTTAGGAAAATAATGAAATAATTCCTCTTATCTTAACCATTATTAGAAATCTAGGCATCCACAATTACAGCCAAGGGGTGTGCGGTCTAGTTAATACTCTTGGAGTGAACGTGTATATGGATACAAGTGCAAGTATATCTCTGGCTTTGGGGAAGGGTTTGTTTACCCTGAAGACCAATGTCTTCAGACAAGTGCTCATGGCTTAGTGAAGGTGTATCTTCACAGCCCAGGCAAATGAACAGCTACAGGGACTAAGCTAGTGAGGTTCTGGACACAATGTGGGCACCCGCAGAGCTTAGCCATGGCTCAGACTAGGGAGTAGAAGAGCCAGGATTTAGGGCATAGTCAGAATGTCAAACCTTAATCACCTCGAGTGTTGGCTTCTTGGGGGTCTGTGCCCTTAATGGTGAAATCAAGAGCATCAGCTGGATCTTAAATGAGGGGGAGGGGAAGCCTATTATAGATAATGCAGATAAATACCCCTGTACTTTTGAATCCATGGTGGTTATTCAGTTTCACAGAATGCTCTCTCCTACTGCAGGATAAAATGCATGGGCCTTGCTAATGCTGTGGTGTGTTTTTCCAACCTTCTTTAATATCTGTAGATATATGGTTATCAATGAAAAGTTTCACTGCTCACAAACATAAGTATTTCTATATAGCAGCTTATTTTAAAAAAAAAGATAGTAACTATTTCTCTCACTTTACTTGTAAATGTTATTGCAACTGTTTATATGTATACCTTATGCATACGCACAAATTCAATCTCAGACCAAGACTACAGTTTTAGCACTTGTATATGTGTACAAAATTGAAGGATTCAACAAATGATTGTCAATTTCTTAAGTCCCTAATGATTAAAGATCCTGTTTGCTTTCAATCCTAGAAAGATAATGCATCTTTTCTTCACCCTGCATTTATACAGAAATCAGGGGAAAGAGGTCCAAACATATTTCTGGGGCTGTGAGTGTGGAAAGTTAGTTTATGTTGAGTTTAACAGTAAAACTTAATGTTCCTTAACCGTTACCCTATCAAGTTTTATTTTTTTCTGTTATGCTACTCCTTATGCCTCAGCTCAGGATTAAAAAGTTTATGTATCTTCTTTTGTCTTCGTGCTGAAGTTAAAAGGCCTTTGGGAGTTAGGAAGTTTGGTTACTCACTTCTTAGTGGTTGATCAAGAATGCTGTAGTTAGAAAGATTTATTGTTTCTTTCCAGATTTTAGTGGCATCTGGAAGGCTACCACTTCCTGATCTTCTTTTCTTAAATAATAAAAGTGCATAGTAGGCACTTGAGGGATTTTCTAGTTCATGAAAATCTTGACTAATATTTTTCTTTTTTGTAGTCATTACTGATGTGTCACATGCCAGAAATAGTCTGTTTGAAGAGTGAGAGAATCAGTGCAGGAAGTGGAGCTCTTTCCCCTGATTCACTGTATACAAATGTTCTGTGTCTTCTGGAAGTGATACTATGAACATTCATAGGCACAGGTCTTCAGGCTATTGGTACAGAGCTCACACTGCTTGCTATACACTACATTAAATCAGGCACTAGAACAATTTCTGGCAGGATGGAGATTCTTTTCTAAAAGTACACACATAAAATAATACAATGATGTACCTCTCTCCTCTCAGTTCTACTGAGTCACTGCCATGTCACTGGTGAACGCTGTCCCTTCCATGCTCAGGTAAATTTTATTTTCAATGTCATAATTGCTTTTTTATCATAATTTAATGTAGAAAAAAAGTTTAATTCAACAAAGTATGCATTAATTATAATGTAAAGAAGATTGCTGTTTTCTGTGAATTGGTTTGCTTTACAGATGCACAAACCTGGTTTCATATCCCCTCCTTTTCTGCTAGTATTTTATCATCTGCTTTTTGTTCCTTTCTCCTTTTTAATTCTTTACAAATATTACCTTCTGACAAGGAGTCCATTCTTCAATTTTAAGTTGAGGAAGGTAGCCTTGTATTGTAGGATTTTGAACTGAAAACATTTTGAATAAGAGATGAAGAAAAGTTATTGTTTTTTCCACTTGTATTAAATAGCATGTGAGGAAACTAATAAATGCTTAAAATATTATTGTTGCTTTGATAAAGAGCAAGCATGATCTGTTAGCTGTAGCAAACAGTGACTACTGCCTAGACTACTACTTGTGTGCTGACCTTTGGTGAACTAATACCCATAACTAACTGCAAATGCTCTTAGCCAGGAAGATTTATGAAAAAATGTCATCTTGTGGTTAATGCAGTAGAATACAGTTTAGGACTATTTGACATTAGTTGAATGTAGGAGTTATTGTTTGATCACTTGCTATCTTACCTGCAGGTATATTTGGAAATGGGTATAGAAACAGGGGATTTATGTGTATTCATATAATGTATGTTTTGTTTTTAGTGAGGACATATCCCAGTAAGCCAAATTAGCTGCAAAACTTTAAAGGAGAAATCAGATCATTAGTTCTTAAAATCACAATAGTACTATTTTGAGAGAAAATAATAATTAAAAAGTATATTATAAGGCTTTAAGAATATTTTAAAGAATTTGGAAGTAGGATGTTGTTGCTTAGACCACTGTCCCCTGACAGTGCATGATGATAAAATATATTTATCTACTGTCTCTGTGTGTAGTGTTCAATAGTTCTGAAGATGTTTTTCATTTCTTTTTTGAGGTTTGGTAACCTAGCAAGTGCATAGAGGTCTACAGGATAAAACATGCTGGGACACTTGTTCTAATAACCTTAAAAAGTTGCCATTTGTAATGTACGTGTGCTTCCCTTCATGGAAGGAATTGACTTTTGCTTAGAAAATGCTAGTAAGTGTTGCTCAAAGCTTCTATTTTAAAAATGTGTATACAGTCAGAAAATTTCTTATAATACAATGCAAAGCATCTTTCACATAAACATGGCTAACATGATCCATTCTTTGAAACAGTTGTAGTCTTGAGTGCATAATACTTGTATGATAGGGTTCTCTGATCTGTTTTATAAGTTTGTATTGTTTATTCTTCTAATTGAGGATTAATATACATGCATTTTTCATTGAAAATATAATAAAAGGGCATGTGGCTGGCTCTAAAATGGCTTGATTGAGGAACTGAAGCTTTCTTGATACTTTCCACAGAAAAGAGACCAATATTTTTTTCCTCCTGCAAATGTTTCTGTTTTAATTTTGGTTTGTTTGTTGTTCGCCACTAGGTCAGGTAGCCCAGCCTTAGAATAATGGCAGTTATGGTGTCACTGTCCTCAGTCATTCATTAATTATGTACAGTCTGTGCTATATCACTGTTTATCTTGCCTGCAGCTGTTTTTCAACAACGCTACCCAATCATAAGATTCATTTCAAATATAAAACCCCACAATCATAAGGGAAAAAAGAAAACAAACAAATTTGAACTTTAAAGAATTATAACTAAATGTTAAGATGAATGAGTTAACAACTGAAATGTTCCATCTAAAATTCACACTTAAAAGCAGTAAAAACATACAAATATTAGTTCTATCCTCTTCTTTAATTGTTTGTAAATCTGTAAGGCCAGAAGCGTCAGGAAATCATGATCCACCTTTAGGAAATATGCAAAGACATAGATCAGTGCCATCAATTATAGATGATGCTGGAGAACAATGATAAGGTGCAAAGATGTATTTTTGGACAGCATCTACTTCTGGTGTTTGAGCTTTGTGTAGATTTTTTCCTTTTTCTGTGTTCTGGTATAGCCATTTCCAGGATTGTGGCATTTACAACTCTCACTACAGGATATTTGAAGATATTTCTGAAGACCTCATTATTTTGAGAATTTTACCCTTCTTTAGACCTATGACTAAGGCCTCAGTCTTAACAAAGTGTCTCCTGAGTAAAATACTTAAGTTAGGTTTATGCTCTGAATTGCTTCCTGGAGGAGTCTGTTTTTAGTCAGGTAAACACAAGGATGCAATAATAAATAAATAAATAAATGAAGATTTACATGTGCTGAGGCTTTCTAATATGTTGTATTTGATATATTAAAAAAACAAAAAAACAATTGTGCATGATCACTTTGTTTACTCTTGAGAATTACTTCAGGCAATAAAATTTGTTGCACATAGCTTGGCACTCTACAATTTCGTTTTAAGAAAAGAAATCAAGCAATAGTAAAGCTATACTGTATGTCCCAAAATTATTGCTAAAGAGATACAGTTTGTACATTTTCCTAATGGGATGGGAGGGGGAAAGAAAAAAAAAAAAAACAAACAAAAAAAACCAAAACAACTGTGGGATTAGGGTAAAGTAAAGAAAAAGTGAGAGTCACACAGTAGCCAGATATGATTTTACCTCTGTGCACTTTCACTGCACCTTGTTTCAGCACAATCAAAAATGATACAGTGAGTGAAACGTCTAAGGATGAAGTGGGTGTTTCCATGTGCCAGTCAACAGAAAAAAGAGAAAAATGTTGCAGAACCGACTGCTACTGTGCAGAGCTAGGAAGTGAAATGAAGTGGCAGTGTACTTTCTATTCACATCAGCTAGGTCTCCTGAGGTATTTAAATACATTTTAGCAATTCCATGATAATACAATTTTGAAGTCCAGAACATTTCATCCTATCAACCACTTTAACCCCATGACTCCAAGAAAATAGTAAATTTTCATTTGTACAGACATAACTGGAAACATTTTATTATATATGTGATATCTTACCAATATCATCTGCTGCTGTGTAAAGAGATTTTTAAAAATTTACATAATTCTAAAGCCTCAATTCTTATTGTAACTAATAGGCCTAAGTGTCTTGTAAAAATAATAATAATAAAAAAAATAAAATATGAAGCACATTGTTACTATTGGGGAAAATAATTCAGAGACGATTACTTAAGTGAATGTTATGGCATCTACCTCATTAAGGAATGTTTACATGCTTACAATTTTAAATGAATCTCTATTAATATTGGAAAAAAGTAGGGGGTGGATTTTTTTTTTTTTTTTTTTTTTTTTTTTTTTTTTACTTTCTGCAGAATTAGGAAGTAGCTGTTTGATGGCTTATGATGCTTCTTTTGCCAAGTCTGCTGAAGCTGTACTCTGAAGGACTGCTTCTGCACTGGTGCATACAAGAAGTGGCCCAAGAGGGTGATAACCAGTTTGTGTTGGCCATTAAAAAGGTCCAGCATTGGGGGGTGAGAGAATAATATTTCACATGATAATCTCAGTTTTGTTTACCCTTCATGTTATTTCCAGCTGGCCTATACAACTAAAAAATCTTGAATAAATAAAGGTACTACTTTTAGTGTCTTTCTGCCTATTGACAGCAACCCCTTCCTTATATGTTATCATTATTGTCAGAATCATTTGTATGAGATGAAATCTGATATTATTTTACAGGAGAGAGAAAATGATGCTTTCTCACTTTAAAAACACTTTCTATCTTTGTTAATTTTGAATGAGTGAGAAAGTAATGCATTAACATGTGGGTGAACAGGTTGTTGAAACTATATTTAGGTACATAGGCATGAAGTTTTAAAAGACTTGAGTAACCATCATATTTTGAATATCGTTATTAAATTGTTAACAGTGGGAAATTTTGTTCAAGAAAGAACAAGAACATAAATTATAAAGTTTTAAAATATTTTTAAAGACTAGGGGTACTGGAATAGTTCATAAATTCATATTTCTTTATTTTAAATCCACTTTGCATGGTGTTTGTGATTTTGAAATTTGAAAATGCAGCATTCTTTCTGACAATAAGCAGGACAAAAATCTTCATGTTGTATTATGTGTTTATGACATGGAAGGTCTCCAGAGCTCATGTGATTTTCTTGTAGAACACATTTTTTTGTCTACTTTTATAAACAGCTAAAGCTTTATTCTCTGAGACTTTATACTGTTCTCCAAAAATGTCTTTCAAGCATAATTGCAACACAGGAAGATGATGGTTCTCTTTATTCCCTCCAGATCTCTACGCTTGAGGTTGCTTGTTGTCCTATTCCCATGTTAGTTTTTCTACCTTTTCCTCGAACCTAACTTGTTTGTCATCATATAAACTATACCTCCTACAGATCTGTCTTCTGAACTGGATTTTCATCTTCTAGGTCAAACACAGGAACACAAAATTGGGCTCAGCATGCTGAGCCCATAATCACTATTATAGCTCATGTAGCTTTATTATATTAAGGAAGATATTTTGATAAAGAGTTATTAAGATTTGTGAAGAAAGAAAGAGAATGGCTGAAAAATCAAGTTGTATATGAAAGAAGCAATCAGACATTAAGAGAAAGGAAATCTCCAGGTGATCCTGAGTGGATGCAAAAAATTGCAGTGCTGTGGGGGCATGCTTTTGGGCATTACTGTTTTTTTATAGTGAGAGCAGTTTATATGAATAATTGTCAGTTATGGTAATTATACATGAACAGGTAGTCCCAAAAAGTTCAGGGTTATTCTGATGGTGTGCAACATTCAACAGTTAAACATGAGTAACTTTCAAGTAAAGATGTCTCAGCCCTTTTAATTGCATGGCAACAGCCACTTCTAACATCCTCTAGTTTTTGTACTGAAAAAAAAAAAAAGAGAAAAAAGACACATGAAAGGCAAAATACATTTTTGTAAATATATATTCACTGTATTTCTTTTTCAATTTATCTGAAGAAAAATTAGAAAAATCTCATTAAAAAAAGGGGGGTGAAACCTACTCGGCAGTTTTAGAGAGAGATTTAACAATATAATATTCTGGGAAAAGGAGAAATTTAGAGATAAATCTAGAGTTGTTCTCGCCATTGGATTGTGATCCTCATAAGTTAAAGGAAGGTTAAGACCACTTCTTAACCTTACTTCTACGATTTGGAGTGGTATGACAAAGTTGAAGAAAGTTAAGGAAATTCACCTTATTGATTCAGAGAGAGTTTGTGGATGTGGAGCCAGTATTTTTCTTATATTCAGATCAAAAAAAGAAGAGAAGGGAAAAACAGGGAATAAAGTAGAAAGAAAAAAGAACATGCAAAAGAAGATGACGGCAGAAACCTAGGGTTCTTAAATGTTGTTCGAGAGTTAGCTCAAGTTGGCAGGTATCCTCTCTAGTCCCCCTGTTCTGCTCAGATGTGTCAGGACGTAGATTAAGTTCATAGAAATGAAGGGTCAAAAATTGCCCCTGTGGGCATCAGGCCAAGAGGTGAGATGGTGCAAGAGGCAATCATGATACTGTAATTTTGCCCTCATGGTATACTTCAAAACTTGAAACATTTCCTGATAGATGTTATTTTAATATTACTCTAAAATTGTGTTTACTACCAATCAGAAATACACCTAATGAGCATAAAAAAAAAAAAGTTAGTTAAACATTCTGTTAATAGTTCAGTCCTTTGTCTCAATATGACTTCATAGTTCACATGGTCTTCTGTGGGTTTAATTTAAGAATGCTTTTCTTTAAGACTATATTGCAAAAGGTTTGGCTATTTTCAGATTTTTTAAATCAGTTTAATAATAATACAATATTTAAAATGTACAAAAAAATGTATAGACATTAAATATTCAAGACATGCTTGAGGTCTGAGATTGACATCATTTACTATGTTTGTGTTGTACATACAGACACGCAATTAGAAAAAAAGACATGAATGTCTCCAGTCACCCAGAAATTGTGCCACATAACATTAACGTTAGAATTTTGGATCTCTGTCTCTGATTGTCTATTTGCACAGTGCTGTCTGTTTTATTTTGAGAAATATAATTTAAGTGTTTTTTTTGAACAGGAAAATAACACCCCCCACACCTCACTCTAACTTTACGATATTATAATCCATGTATGTTCAAGATGTTTACTAGTAGAGTGCTGATTTCTTCAGATTTTTGTTCCTTTTCACATTCTATGTCTTTTACTGTTATCAATTTCTCTTTTCATTTTTTTTCTTCTTTTCTTGTTTTTTGGGTTTTCCACTGTTTAATCACCTAGGAAACCAAACATTGATATCTTCACTCTATCACAGCATATTCTCCTCTCTTTGTTCAAGAGATTAAAAAGTGCTTAATAGTTTGATTTTCCTCATAGTTCTCTCTAAGCAATGTGTGTCCTTTTTGATACGGAGGTTTCTAGATCCTCTTCTAAATCTAAATGATGCAACTTTTTTTCTCCTTCCTCCTTTCCATATCAGTCCCCAGAATACTTCATAGCTGGTCATCCAACAGAATTAAAATCGTCACTAACAGTCATAAAGAAAGTGACAGAACACTGGTATTGTTTTTGCTTTATAAACTATCCTGTAGGATTTTTATGAACTATCATTGTATGTGGAGTTCAGCTATCACTTCATTATCAGAGATGGAGCTCTTGGCAACAGACCATAGACACCAGTATACACACTGAACTCTTTTGTTCTGCCTATTTATGCTGAAAGTGTATGGTTCCTCTCTGTATGTGAAAAGATGTAAGCTCTTGTGTGAATGCTCATCAATCAAATTAGACTTGCTACTGCATAGACTGTTCTATTTTACCTTAGAGACAAGTTTATCTTAGTACACAAACACAGTCCCAGGAAAGCCCCCTTGGTACCTAGCTATTGAGTTCATGTTTCCACAGCAATGCTAAGAATTTTTTGCCTTCATTTTGAAATTCCTTCTACTTCATCTTCCTTATGCTTCCTGGACACACTGCGGCTGATAAGATGCTATTTTTTCTTAGCTGCTGCAGGAAGTCTTCAGGAGAAGCTGGCTGGAGTAATACTGCCACTTGCTGAGGAGATCAGCTATGGGGCAGACGCGTTCTGCAGCGGAGCGGGGTATTGGACAGGCAGGGCTATTTTTTCTGT
Source organism: Anas acuta (assembly GCF_963932015.1). NCBI lineage: Eukaryota > Metazoa > Chordata > Aves > Anseriformes > Anatidae > Anas > Anas acuta. The sequence goes on from NC_088982.1 coordinate 36,690,345, forward strand.
CATCGAGCCCACTCGAGGGAGCCGCCAAGACCCAGCAGTCCTTGCGAGGGAGGCTGACGAGGCGCAGGCAGAGCCAGCAGCACCCTCTCCCCGGCCGTTCATAAACTGCCCCTAGGGAGCGCAGCGACCTGGACGGGCAAACAGGGCGTGATGCAGCAGTTTGTGCAGGCAGGGCGAGCAGGAAGGGCAGAGTGTTCCCCCCCGCCCATACGAACACCTCCTCTAACGGCGGTCTACCACTAGCTCAGCTGCAATGGTCTCCACCAGGCACAGTGCGCTCTCCAGGAAGTCTGTACACACCCAGACCAACTGCCCACTCAAAACTGCAGCAGTTCAGGTCTCCGGGTGCAGGGAGTGCCTGGGCCTGTTGCTACCACCTGAGGGGGACAAAGAGACTGTGTGTATGAGGTGCAAGCAGGTGGACGACCTGGTCTGCCTCATAGCAGAACTCAAGGATGATGTCGAGAGGTTGAGGGATATCAGGGAGTGTGAGTGGGAGATAGACTTGGGGAGTGACTCACTGCAGGGCCTGAAGGGTAGGTGCCAGGGTGAGACACCCCAAATGGGGTGGACCCCATGCCCTGTTGCTGTCGGGCAGAGGCAGAGGACCTAGGAGTTGAGGAGGAATGGAAACAGGTCCCTGCTCAACATTGCAGACCCCCTGCCCTCACCTTCCGGCCCCACCTTCCCAGATGCCCTTACACAACAGGTTTGAGGCCCTGGAGCTTGAGAGGCTGGTAGCTGAGGAAGAGGTGGAAAGTCTACCCAGGAGGATGCCTAGGGTGAGGAAATCAACTCCACGCCTCAGGACTGCCTCCACCAAGACAGAAAGAAGGGTGATTGTTGTGGGCGACTCCCTTCTCAGGGGAACAGAGGGCCCTACTTGTCGGCCTGACCCTACCCATAGGGAAGTCTGCTGCCTCCCTGGGGCCAGGGTCAGGGACAGTGCCAGAAAGCTTCCCAACCCCTCTAACTATTATACTCTTTTAATAGTCCAGGCTGGCAGTGATGACATTGAAGAGAGAAGCCTGAAGACCATCAAACAGGACTTCAGGGGACTGGGACAGTTAGTGGAGGGTGCGGGAGTACAGGTGGTGTTTTTGTCCATCTCTACGGTGGCAAGGAGGGGTACAGAGAGGACATGGAAAGCCCACCTGATAAACACGTGGCTCAGAGGATGGTGCCAACACAGAAATTTTGTTTTTTTTTGACCATGGGGCGCTTTACTCAGCACCCAGCCTGATGGCCACAGATGGGTCCCTATCTCTAAGGGGAAAATGGATCCTAGGCCAGGAGGTGGTGGGGCTCATTGAGAGGGCTTTAAACTAGGTGAGAAGGGGGACAGGGATGAAAAAAGGCTTGTTAGATCTGTGCCAGGGGTAACAATGGCAAGGCTGGGAGAGAAGGCAGTGGCCCAACTGAAGTGCATTTAGAATAATGCATGCAGCATGGGTAACAAACAGGAGGAGCTGGAAGCCATCGTGTGGCAGGCAGGCTATGACTTGGTTGCCATCACGGAAATGTGGTGGGACCCCTCTCATGAGTGGAGTGCTGAAACGTCTGGCTATGGCATGCAATGTCATCTGGAGCTCAGTCTGGCTACTGCAGTCAAAGACAACAAAAAATGTTTTTACAAATACCTTAATGCAAAATGGAGGACTAAGGAGAATCTCCAGCCTTTACTGGGTGCGGGGGGGAGCTTAGTTACAAAAGATGAGGAAAGGTACAGGTGATTAATGCCTTCTTTGCCTCAGTCTTTAGTGGCAAAACCAGTTGCTCCCTGGATACTCAGTACCGTGAACTGGTGGAAGGGGATGGGGAGCAGAATGTAGCCCTCAGTATCCATGAGGAAATGGTTGGCGACCTGCTATGGCACTTGGATGTGCGCAAGTCGATGGGGCCAGATGTGATCCACCTGAGGATACTGAGAGAACTGTCAGAGGAGCTGGCCAAGCTGCTCACCATCATTTATCGGCAGTCCTGGCTATCGGGGGAGGTCCCAGTTGACTGGCGGCTAGCAAACATGACGCCTATCTACAAGAAGGGCCAGAGGGCAGACCTGGGAACTATAGGCCTTTCAGTTTGACCTCAGTGCCAGGGAAGCAGATTATCTTGTGTGTCATCACGCGGCACTTACAGGGCAAGCAGGTGATCAGGCCCAGTCAGCATGGGTTTATGGAAGGCAGGTCCTGCTTGACGAACCTGATCTCCTTCTATGACAAAGTGACGCACTGGGTGGATGAGGGAAAGGCTGTGGATGTGGTCTACCTTGACTTCAGCAAGGCTTTTGACACTGTTTTCCACAGCACTCTCCTCAAGAAACTGTCTGCTCATGGCTTGGACTGGCATACGCTTTGTTGGGTTAAAAACTGGCTGGATAGCCGGGCCCAAAGAGTCGTGGTGAATGGGGTCAAATCCAGCTGGAGGCCGGTCACTAGTGGTGTCCCCCAGGGCTCAGTACTGGGGCCAGTCCTCTTTAATATGTTTATTGATGATCTGGATGAGGGGATCGAGAGCACCCTCAGTAAGTTCACAGAGGAAACCAAGTTAGGTGCGTGTGTCGATCTGCTCGAGGGCAGGAAGGCTCTGAAGGAGGATCTGCATAGGCTGAGGTCAACTGTATGAAGTTCAACAAGGCCAAGTGCCAGGTCCTGCACCTGGGGTGCAATAACCCCAAGCAGAGCTACAGGCTGGGAGATGAGTGGTTGGAAAGCTGCCAGACAGAGAAGGACCTGGGAGTATTGGTGGATAGTCAGCTGAATATGAGCCAGCAGTGCACTCAGGTGGCTTGCATAAGAAGCAGTGTGGCCAGCAGGTCTAGGGAAGTGATTGTCCCCCAGTACTCGGCTCTGGTGAGGCCACACCTCAAGTAGTGTGTTCAGTTTTGGGCCCCTGGCTATGAGAAGGACATGGAGGTGCTCGAGCAAGTCCAGAGAAGGGCGATAGAGCTGGTGAGGGTTCTGGAGAACAAGTCCTATGAGGAGCGGCTGAGGGAGCTGGGTTTGTCCAGCCTGGAGAAAAGGAGGTTCAGGGGCGACCTTATTGCTCTTTATGAGTACATTAAAGGAGGCTGTAGAGAGGTGGGGGTTGGTCTATTCTCCCATGTGCCTGGTGACAGGACGAGGGGGAACGGGCTAAAGTTGCACCAGGGGTGTTTTAGGTTGGATATTAGGAAGAACCTCTTTACTGAGAGGGTTGTGAGGCATTCGAATGGGCTGCCCAGGAAAGTGGTGGAGTCACCACCCCTGGAGGTTTTTAAAAGATGTTTAGATGTTGAACTTAACGATATAGTTTAGTGGAGGACTTGTTAGTGTTAGGTCAGAGGTTGGACTTGATGATCTTGAGGTCTCTTCCAACCTAGACAATTCTGTGATTCTGTGATTTTGGTCCTGTGTTTTCATTTAACATGATTACTTTGCAGGAGCATATGAAAATTTTAGCTATATAAAGACAGGGATAACAGGCAAAGAACACATTATTTGTACGTGGACCTGTAAAGCTGGGGAGAAACTCTTAAAATAAGTGCAATTGTGTCTGTTTTGGGGGTGGGAGGTATGGACAACCAAAAACAACAGCAGCAACATTTTTGCTAGAGTCTAAAATTAGTGAGTCTAAAATTACTTTGAATTCTTTTTCTACCATGACATTTTCCTATAAATTCTATTATCTCAAGCATTAGAACAATATATGGGGAAACAATATATGGGGAAAATACTATTTAAATACAATCTATCTGAAACTGTGAAATACTTCAATACACGGGTTTCATCTTGTGCTTTTGAGGTCTGGTCAATGCTAAAGATAGATAAACAACATAGTAAATTCAAGTATCTAACTATGACTAATAAACAACATAGTAAAATCAAGTATCTAACTATGACTAATATTCAATCCTGCTATGCAGCCTCTTCACTATAATTGTTTTAGCCCAAGATTTTAGTTATGGTATGAGATACTTCCTTCAAAAATGTGTGAGAATTTCAGTGAGAGAGGCTTGGAGCTTCAGTTAGTTAGAAACTCTCTAGAGGCCCATCTAAACTTCAATTTCAGTTCTTTGTTATATATGCTAATATGATGTGAAGTCTGTTTAATTTTTGTTGCTGGTGCCTCATTGTGTTTTTTTTTTTAATAAGCACTTCATAATTCGGAGTCTTTTAGACTTTTTGCTGTTGATCCAGCCTACAAAAGTACAAAAAGGCTGGATAAACAGATGCAAGCAGCATGTGAAATTGGGAGTGGTGGGAAAAGACACAATCATCCCCCTCTTAGGCTTTCTCCTGCACCCAAATGAGAGTGTGCCCTAGGTGCTCCAAAAGCAGAGCTCCTCCTGTTTCTAAGCTGCACTTACATATGCAGCTGCCATAAAAAGAATTGTTATCACCAGCAGGGGTTATCAGGCACAGTGCTCAATGTGACTTGCACTGCAAAGCTTCTATAAGCACCCCTGGGCAACTGGGAGGGAGGGCACTAGGATGTGCCAGAGGTCAGAGATTTGGCAAGGATTGCAAATGCCAATCTGCAGGGAAAATGAGGGTTTCATTTGCAGGATAGCTGATGTATACGCATGCGTACATAAGATCTAGCCTGCAGCATATATTGCCAGTGGGGAAAGATAACTGGTCTTTTGAAAGAGAACATCGCTTTGATTTTGGATCAAATTCCATATGGATTTGAAATCCTAAATATGATTTTTGCTAATTTATGGAGGCACACTGAAAAAACTCATGTCTCCAGCTCATTTAACCTTCTACAGACTTCTTTAAATGAATTTATCAAATATGACATGGTATCTAAATGCTTTTAAAACATTTTTAAAAGTTATGGCTCTAGCAAGCATGTTTTAAAGAGTGAGACTGGGAAATGAAGTTCTCCAAAGCTAGCAAATGGCAAAATTTAAATTCAGTGCAACCTGAGTTTTAACATTTAAACAAAACATCAGAAACTGTTTTGTTTGAGTCTTTCAGACTGAGTTCTACAGCCCTGGTAACAGAGAATCCTGGCAGCCTATGTTCTTCTCTGTGAGTGTCTGAAGGTGGTGGTGGAGGCTTTCAAGTAACCTCCAGCTATACTTTTAAAATGAATTTTATGCTTTCTTTCATGATATGATCACAGGCATTTTGTGAATAAGCTTTTTTTTTTTTTTTTTTGGTACAGTCACTACAGATGGACAAAAACAGCAGGTGGTTATTTATTTAAAATGAAAAAATATTTTGTAAAATATATGCAGAAAAAGATCAAGTACTGGCAACATCATTTTCCCCTTTTCCTAAAATTTCAATGTTTGATTTTCAAATTTAATGGCTTTCTAATGTGGATGCATTTTTAGAAATCTAATATCCTGTTGGAGATGTTTGACAAAAAATGTTGCTAGTGCAAACGTATTATCTCACATTGTGAAGTAAGATGAATTCTCTTTCTAGTCTGCAAAAGCACTTGTTCGGTAAGTTTGTCTCTCATTTTTAGTCTAAAATAGGAATACCGCTATCCTTTTTAAATACTCTAATTTTTTTTTAAATTGCTGTAAATGAAAAAATTATTTATGCTCTTGATTTTTGAATTGAGGTATGTTCTGCTTAATGAGAATGTATTGGGGGATCCATAGGATAACATTGTCTTTTTCAGACATTGCCTGGGAGGATTATTTTGGTTTGTTAATTTCCTTTTTGTTTCTTTTTGGACTGTTGTATTCTGTGAGGACATGTGTAGATGTATGGTTTTCTTTCCAAAGGGAGAGAAATGGACAAATTAGATTAAATTAATGGCTTTCCTTCATCCAGTTACAGTCTTTACATGAGAGTTGACTGATGTTTTGCCATTTTCACATCGTGTTACAGCTCTTGTCATTTGAATGAATTGTCAGCATTTTAATGTCTTGAATACTCTGTAAATAAAAGCATAGATACTCCCACCTTGTATATCTAATTATGATGGACTTATCCATTCTATCTTCCTTTAGTTTGTAATTTAACTAATTGCTAAAGAAGTTAAATATCTGACCAATCAAAACACAAATAATTTAAAACAAATAAATGAGTTAATCTGTTGTGTTTCATAGATTTCATTAGGTACATTGTACCCCAACACTTTTTTAAATGACTCTGGGAAAATTTCTGTAAGAGCATTCATCACTTTCTTCTCACTGAGGTGAGACTATCCTCCAACTCTGTGCTGTTCTGCTTCTCTGTCCTTGGGATAAAGGAGATCAAAATGAGAAGTGAGACTGTGGGAATAGGAGCTGTCATGCCCACTAACTGTTGGAAGAAGGGTTGCTGGATAAAAAGGGAAATTAGTGGGAGATAAGAGAGTCAGGGATGTATGCTGCAACTGGATTGTGTGGTCTGTGTGTAGGAGAGGAAGAAGGAACAAAGGAAAAATCAGAGAAAAAGAGAAGGGAGAAAATATAAATGTAAGGAAGATAAAATTTCCTCTTCCTTTCAAACTTGAGACTAATCCTGCTTAACTGGTTGTTTCTTCTCAGCTATTTTTGTTCTGTTTCCTGTTCCTTTTCCCTCTCCCCTTTCCCCTTGGTGAGTAGGGAAAGCATAGGGAAAAAACAGTGTCATTTCCTTCAGTGACTCTAGGCCTTTCTAGATTGCTTCCATTTTAACATGTTGTGAAGTGCTCAGTAATGTTCTGGAATTGCCCACCTGTGTGTTTTTGATGTTGCTAGCAAATAGTTCTGATGAGATAAAAAAAAATGGAAATGGGGTGATATGAGTGGCTTTAATTCTGTCCTTAATTCACCACATTTCTTGTATGTGCAAATATATTTGTGCAAGTTGGTATATACATTATATATATATACTATATATATATATATATATAAATATAAAATTTTTTCTTTATTTTTTTTTTAAATGTAAAAAGGTGGTGAAGAACTGGAACAAGTTGTCCAGAGGGGTTGTGGATGCCCCATCCCTGGAGGTGTTCAAGACCAGGCTGGATGGGGCCCTGAGCAACCTGACCTAGTGGGTAGTTTCCTTACCTTTGGCAGGGGATTTGGAATAAGATGAACTTTGAGGTCCCTTCCAACCCAGCTTCTTTGGTTCTATAAGCATTCTTATTCTCTTTTCTTGTGCATTTTTTTTTCCTTCTTTTTGTCAGTGCAGAGTGAGTTTAAAATGCTGTTGAATCTGAATAGTACTGCATCAGGCTTAGCTGAAGCAGATGACTACAAAAGACAATTAGGCAATGGAGACTTAACCCTGAAATATTAAATGAAGTGTGCCTCTTTAATCTCCTTTGAAAAAGGTATGTTTTTCAGGTGAAGATAAACTATGTTATATAGGGTAGAAGACACGCCATTCAATTTAATGATCTATAATTAGTAATCAAATGATGTTTAACTAGCAATTTCAGCCTTTTTAATAACTGAGTCAACAATGTGAACAAGTCAGATATAACTGTTTTTCATTTTGTCCCTATTTCTATTGTTTTCAGTCTTTGGATCTGTGTAGACTCATGCTGTGGATCTGCCCTACTTTAGCAGTCAGCTGGTTGATTTTTTTTCTTCCACATCTTTGATTGTACCACCATAAAAATGAAAGGAGCTTCATCAGTTTTCAGTTTTGGACTAGGGACTTTTCCTAGTTCTCAAGCCTGAATGAATATTTAAGCAACTCATAATATAACAATTGTTATTCTCAGGGAAAAAAATAAAAAGAAATACGCTATTGAACATAACAGTAGCGTGATGAAAAGGTAATGGCACCTCTGCAGAATAGAATAAAATCAAATCCTGATTGTTTTGGTCCATTTGAATTGCCAGCAACTCATACTGTAATATCTGCATAAATTAGAAAAGTTTTCTATGTTCAAATTCCTGTGAGGTTGCTGTCTTTGGCTTCTGTCTACTTAATTCAGCTCAGCTAGTGAATGCTTTTGGATAATGTAATGGTATTTCCATTAAAGAATTCAAAGTTGGTGAGAAGAGAGGTGTCAAACTGCTATTATTCAATCAAGATGAATTTCATTGATAAACTTTTAGTTTGGCATATTCCTTCAGCACTGTAAGGGATGTTAGTGACTAAACTGAGCTCTATGATCCAAGGGCAAAGCTGTTTTCCCAGGGTACCTGCAGGTAGGGTAAGCTGTAATTCAGGCTACAGCAAAGGAAGCTTCCAATGCTGGTGGCTGACGAAGAAGACAGGCATGTCAGTGACTGCACTGGCTTTTGAGAAGAAGTTAGGCATAGAAGGGAAAGAGGAAAGATTTAATGTTGGTTATTTCTTTCTGCAAGAAAGTAAGTTCGGTCATAGGATAAATAAGGATTCATGAAGTTATGGTCTTAGTCTGCTCTTGGTTCAGCATGTCCTGCTCTTCCTTTTTTTCACTTATATATCTAGTGCATATATACATTCTCTCCAGTAAGACTGCTAAACATTTAGTCTAGCTATCGATTTACTGAGTCTAATTCTCTCATTAGAGAACTGCCATTTTGTGTTTGTCTTGATTAAATGACAGATATGTTAGCATGAGGAAGCTCACTATCTCTAAAATGGTGATGATAATTGCCATTATTTCTGAGCAATGGAATATCATTAACATAAAAAAGATTAAATCCCTCTGATAAACGTAGTGTAGTGTAGTTGAAACAAGTAGTTTCAAGTTGACACCAAAAAGAAATAAGGTAGAACAATCTGGAGTGCTGATTCACTAATTAGTTTGTCCATTTTATGTGATACAAGGGCTTAAGTAGATTAAAAGAAAAAAAAAAAAAAAGGTGTTAAAGTATTTGTAACCACCCTTTGTAAAATTACCGCTGAAAACAAGTGTAGGTACCTCAGAGTTCACAGAAATCCTATCAGTCCATTTGGATGACCTTGAAGTGCTCTCATCCTGACACCAGTCAGATTTCTTGGGGAGTAGGGAAGCAAGGAGCTGGAGGGGAAGCACTGGAACATGCATAAGAAAGAAGAAGAAGAAAAAAAAAGAAAAAGATTATTTTCTGGAGAGTTTGAGTTATAAGATTAGATTATAGCTAGCAGAATCAAGGGCACGTAGGCATGGCACATGATGATTATGATTTATGGGAGCATTATAAAGGAAGAAAATCAATATATATTCTAAAAGTTCTGTTTTGCTCATATTAATCTAAACCCCCCTCCTTGGGTTCATGATGACAGAGGAAGGCTGTGTTGATAAGAACTTTTCCTTTTTCCCTCCAATAATAGTTTCAATGACTGTTAATGTAAAATCCAGCTTCAGAAAATGTACCTCTTGTAGCCTTTTATTTTTTAAAAAAAGCCAGTAAGTATGATTTGCAGTAGATATCTTACATATAAGGTCAAATATGACATTAGATATGCATCTGTATTAGTAAACAAAATGACAATGTATAATGAAATTTATGTTACAAGGATATGAAAACAAAATGTTAAATCTCTGTAAAAATATTCTACTCTTCAGCTCTTTCAGTTACTTTTTCTGATGCCTGTAGCAAAGTGGCATCTTCAGCTGAAGTTCTATAATATCATTTTTATAATTTAATGCATTATATATCCAATCAGATGTTTGTATCCAGCTGAAAATGTATCATAACTTTTCATCTAATGAATGCTGTATGTTGGTTTGATTTTTTTTTCCTGTGGTTGACATATATCAAAAATATTTGATAGTCTTTGCTATTATTATATATATATACACATTAATGATTTAACCTATTCAATAATATTACATCTAATATTTCTAGATATTGTAGAATTGAAAAATACACTGTTAAGTTAAAGAGTCATATAGTCAAATACCTACCTTCGTCTCCCCAGTCCTATGAACATCATAAAAACAACAGACAATATTCAGGACTAGGATAGATAAAACCACAATTAAGGCTCTTCTGTTACATAAAGTCTACAGTGCTTTTTGACTAGAAATGGTAAATACAGTATATACATTTTCTTAAGTGTCTCTGTAGCTCTTGCTGGTATTTTGTCATTTTAAAATACTACCTTCCAAATTATTTTTGTTTTTGTTTTTCCACTCCATATTTAGTTAAGAGGTTTAACATTTGAACATCCTTTCAGATTCTCAGTGTCTTCAAAATTAACTCCTACTCCTCAGAATGGCAACAAGTATAATTGCAAACTACAGAAATGTAATTACTGCACTGCAGAATATTAACAAAAATATGAACTATAAAATATCCATAGTAACCTTTCTTTGCCACTGAAAATAGCATTTCTGTATGTTTGTATTTATGCATAGTATTTTAAAATGTCTATACGTAAAGATTTCTATTTAGAGATACTTATAAATGGCACTGAAACCTGTCTTAGAGTAAAAATGAAGGTAAATAATGAAAAAAGTTCGATGAGCTAAGATATTGGGAAGCTGTAAGTAGAAACGAATGCTTTCTAAGTATCAGTCAGTAGAATACAGTACCAGTATTGTAATATCAGTCAGTAGAATTACAATACCTCTGTAGAATAGAGAAATAGTAGCCTATTTATATATTCCAGCTATGTTCTTACTATAACCTATGTCTGAAGCCAATGATAATATGTGGAATAGAAACTGGGGGTCTACGTTGCCAGTCCAATCGTAGAACAGCACAATGTTTAGATAGACTTTGATTTTGTTCATAAAAGTTACTTAGATCCTAACTCTTAAAATTAAATCTCACTTCTTCTCATTTAACAAAATTGTTTCTTAAGAGCTCATATATACCTTTAAAATTAAACTAAACTTTATGAGTAGGACAGGTTAAGGTTGAAAAGGGTATGATAATAATATTAAGGTGAGAAGAAGGGACAGTTTATGGCATAATGTAACTCCAGACAGACACTGCAGCTATTAACAGATGCCTAGAAGCAAAATTAGTATAGAAGACACATATTTCCAAATAAATGTGTAGCTCAATTCACAGCAGACATCATGAAGAAGAGGCAAAATATAAAAGCTAAACACTAATGTGTACCTTTCTTGAACTTAATCCACAGTAGAAACATACTTCGTATGTGAGCATGGAAGGTAAGTCACAATCCCAGTTAATAACCAATCTTTGGAGTCTTGTACAAGGTAAGAATATCTAGAGTAGTACTTTCTTGTTTTGATCACGGAATGGCAGGTGATACAAATATGTTGCATCATTACAAGCTTCTACCAGATACTTTCCTGTTCAACAGATGTTAGTGTGTTTCTCTTCAAAACAAAGAGAAATATTGTTCCTATAAAAAGTAGGAAACTGTGAGAAGATGTAAATATATCTGTACAGTAATTCAGGCAGGTTCTTTTCCAAAGCTCAGTTCTGATGATGGCAGTACTTCCATCATGCAAAGAAGCATAATCCTAAAAATTTATGAGGAAGGGATAGATCGTTATTTTAAGAGATGCTTCTGAGAGTCATTGTCTCCCTTACAAAATAATTACATTTTTGTCTTAAGTGTAATTTTTTCAGTTGTTCTAAGGTGCAGATGATTTGTCATGGTTTTGCTGTTGTTTTAAATCATACTTACAAATTTTAATAAGCTTCCTTATCTTTTCAGTTTTCTTTTTTTTTTTTTTTTTTTTTTTGTCATTTCACAAATGACAAAAACCATCAAATTTGTCATTGTTAAAGGATATATGTATTGTGAAAGGGTAAAAGAGCTATTTTCAACTGTAACATAGAAAAAACAATCCATCCTCTGGGAACATGCTTCAACATTTCCATGCATTTGAGATTGACAAATTAAAAAAGTCTCTTGCAGTTTTTGAATACTGTTGCCAAATAAGGAAGAATGAATTAAATCATCTGTTATTCAGCCTTCAAGATCAAGCAGTTAACATATTCAGAGTTTATTGTGTTATCTCATGCTATAGTACGAACTCAGCAATTATATTAAAGGAAGTCCATTCTGATTATCTCGTAATCCAGTAGCAAACTAGCATTTCTCCTACTGAATTTTACCATCAGAAGCTCAAAGTAAGTAAGTATTCTCAAGTTTTAGATCATTCAAAACACATTTCACAAAATTAGAGTAACTTATTTATCTTTAGTAAAGCACATCTTATATTTTCAATATTATTAAATCAGATTCATTGATAAATTGAAAATAATCAGCTAAAAAATTAGTTATTCTGTTTTGAACTCTGGAATAAGAAGAAACATTAAAAACAAATAAACAAACAAACCCCCACCACTAGATGTTTCCACTTGTTAAAGAATAACCAGATAAAATCATGACCAATATCAGTCATCAGTCCTACCACTATACAGTGATTTACTGAAGACACAGCAGTGTCAAGTATGACTACAGCTATTAGTTTCATCCTCCAAGCACAACTGAAGACACAGAGAAAGGAATTGAGAATTTAAGACCAAGAATGTGTTACTGGAATACTGAAATATTAGGTAAAAAAAAAAAGGGGGGGGGGGGGGGAAGAGTGCTAAAAAGACCTAGATTTACATTTCTAGCTCTCTGAAGAATCTAATTTCTTAGAGTTAACTTGGAATACGAGAGAAAATAAGTTTAACTACAAAGTGTTCTGCTGTTGAACTTGATCTGGTTTTCTTTTTTTTTTTTTTTTTTTCCATCTTGAAACTAGTATTGCTACAGACAGCAGATAATACAGTACTGAATTCAGAACTGCTTTCATGCCCTGCCACATTTATCACTGTACTTTGATAGGTGCCTTTTCAGATAAGCCTTGGAAAATGTGAATAAAAAATTGCTTTAGAATCATATTACCAACTCTGGTGAAATGAAGACCTTAGTAAACCTTTAGATTTGTAGACTATAAAGAGTCACTACTGTTCTAATCTTTATATTAGTCCTGTATTTTCTCTTTACTGTGTAGATGATACTGTGTTTCTTCTTTCTTTTCAATTGTCTTCCTGTACATTAAGACAATATGAAAGAGAACACTTTAGTCCTATGTAATTAGTTTTTCAGTACCAGTTTGCATAAATTGTGTGCTGAATATTTCATTTGGTGCAATAATAAGGGCAGACAATGACATTTAAAACAACAACAAAACACCCGATTGCATAAGTTATGTTTTTTGAATATCAGAGAAGTTGACCTACATTGAGAATGTGCGTAATGCTTGTGAGAGATGCTGGAATAAGATTCTTTGGTACCACAGCTGCTTTTTGCCAAAGAGCAACCATGGTTAATTACAAGCAAACTGCATCAGAAGAAGCAGAGGTGGCCTTCTAGTGTCACTGAAAGCTTCTTTAGTTATGTTCCAGTATCAGGGAGTATTTGCAAGATCAATCTTATGTCTGACCTGTTTGTTCAGAGAATGCTTTTGGTTGTCAAGGCATCAGCTTAAATTAAAATATTTTTTTTTTCACTCCCTTTAATGTGCATTGCTATATCAGCATCTGTATTACAGGTAAGTGCAGAATAAAAAAAAGAACAAAAATAGAGAAAATGAAGAGTGTTTTGTTTCCTCACTGAAACTAAGGTAGAATGCCAACAATGATGACTTCATTTGCTATACTTTATTAATGACATCTCAGTATTGCTGATGTGGGAGGGATCTGGATATAATGACCCTGCTGAAGTTGGATCTGGCTTTGTTTCTGCTTTGTATTTACATAAAGAACATGTAACTTTTTGGCTGCTAATGGGAGCAGAAAAGCAACAGAGGCCTGAGTGACTGGCATACTCCCACTAGTCACCCTGCATCATTTTACTCTGAAGTGTTATATTACTGGGGAAGATATCCTTGAGGAGAAAAAATACATTGCACCTGGTGAGTTAGCACATGGGTTAAAAATCATATCACAGTTTCCACATAAGCAGAAGATATTGCCAGGGTTCTGGCCAACATTACCTACAAATAAAGGAAGCAGCGCCAGATTGTGTACAAGCTATTGCAGAGTATACTGTATTATGACCGTTGCTTTTATGACCCTAATCATTGTTTTACTAGATATAAAAGGTATAAGTGCATATGCACAGAATAATATTTTATGTACTAAGCAGGGGGATTGGGACTAGATGATCTTTGAGGTCCCTTCCAACCCAAGCCATTCTATGATTCTGACAACAGTGTTGTAAAATTGGTATTTTCTTATTTGTTTTCCTTCATTACATGTTGGGAGCAAAGTAAGGTGTCATATTTTGCTTTTCTGTGATACCTTACCTTAAAAATGCTGTGGATAACAAAGACAAAAGGCTAACTCATGCAAGGTCCATTGTGAGCTTTGAAAACCATAAATGCAATTAGGCAGGCCAGATGTAGGTGTTTTCAAAGTTAGTTAAACCAACTCTTCTAGTGTGAGGCAGAGCTCATAAAGAGAGACCCAACAGCATAGAGAAGTTGTCAGTGGAAGGTGTTTGTGTGACAGATCCCCAGGAACCTCTCACTGGCTCAGACGGGGCAGTTGGGGAACAGTGGTGTTGATGCAACCCTATACTGCACGAGCACATGTTGTAGGGACTCATGTGCTGCACAAGTTTTTGCATGAAAGAACTGGAATTAGATGCTTAAAATGTACTACTCTGTATAACTGTTTATTTGGTTCTCTCCTACTTTTTCATCCACTCCCAACTAGTCCTTTCCTTTTAATTTGCCTTGTGTTGTAGAAATTCTGTCTGACTAAGCATAGTGTTCTCTCCAAAGTAAAGCAGTCCACTGTGCGCCCAAACAAGGATATCATAGTGTGCTTGTATTTGACACCTATAATGGCTAATTCCTACATAAGGCTTAACCCAGTAAGACACCAAACCACTTGAGAAATACAGCAAACGTTTTCAATGCTTAGTAGCTCAGCAAAAGTTGAAGATAATCCTCAACTACTGTTCTACTTTTCTACTGTTTTATATAAAGAAATACGCCTGGCATATACATGTGTATTCATTTTTTCTTTAAGATTAGGTTTGTTGATCTTAAATATCAAATATCAGCTTTTGCGAAGACTAGAAAAGTTATATCTGGATGTTCTGATTAATGTGTAAGCACACAGGTAGAGCTTTGACATATTTGTGAACCCCTTAACAACCAGATGTTATTGGTGGACAGCTTGAAATTGGCATTTTTCAGTGGCATTTAAGGCAGATATTTTATAGTCACATTAAAACATTTTGGAAACTTTGATCCTTTGACATTTGTTAACTAATATCAAACAAATAGATATGCTTTCTTGTGCATGTTCTGATCTTTTTCTATCTGTACAGCTTTTTTCAAAGGGTTTCATTTACACATTTGCTTTCCAGAAGTGGTACCCACATAAGTGGTATCACATAATTGGAGTTCTATAAAGATCAGAAATAGGTTTATTTAATTTCGTTCTTTGTGTTAATTGGCTTCTTGGCAAATGATGTATTTCTAACATGTCTATGTATTCGAATGTTGATAGTCTTCTGTTTACCTCAAATAATGTTCTTGTACTCTTCAGTACTTTTTTGTTCCTCTAAAATGTGTGACCTTATTGCTTATAATCACTTTTTTTTTTTTTTTTTTTTTTTCAGTTTTAAGAAATATAAACTATTTTGCCCAATGTGGAGTGCACTCCTTGTGCATTCCTTGATTGTAACAATAAGGTATGTGGAAGACTCCAGAATATCTTAGCAGTTCCAGCTGCGTGCTACTTCAGAGGATGAATTATTAAAACAAAGTACTTTGTTAAGAAATCAAACAAAAATATGCTTACTGTTGGCTCTTTATTAAACCATGTATCTTGATTATACCTCAGTGATGTTAGTTTCTATCTGGCATAGTTTAGAAATGTTAATTGCACTTTATTAGTTTCCTAAGATAGTATTGAACATAAAACTAATCCTGTTGATTGACTATCATAACAAGTGTATTAAAAAATGAATTGGGGACTTTTCCACCTAACATGACAAACATTACACCATTCAGGTTTATGGATTGCTGAATTTTAAAGACAAATCGCTTTGTCTTTTCAATTCAAGTAAAGCCTAAATGAAACCCAATACCTTTATAGTTGAAGATTTCACGGTGCCCAAATATGGAAAACTGTTATCTTCAAGCTGTAAAGTTTCAAAACTTTCCAGTGGGCAAACATGAACTTGAATGGGTCTTTATCTTACCCTATGAACATGTTTATACATGTTAACCTGCTGGCAAATTATCTATATGACTTTTGTTTCAGCCTGAGGAACTCCTTCAATCTATCATACTTAAATTATCATGTATATATTCAAGGCTCAATAAATCACCATGTTTGTGTGTTGTTTTGTTTTGTTTTATATTCAGAGCTTGTTAATTTTGCTTAAAATTCACTTTTGTGGTTTAACAAATAATGCTTCAAAAATACTCTTCTGCTTCTCTGGGCTTGGTATCTTTTCTGTCTGTATAGAAGATCCCTTCCTCACCTGAAGGAGCCTCTTCAAAGAATATTAAGGCAAAGATTCTCTGTTTATATTGGCCGGACTCCTGTGAATCGTTCTTAGCTTAAAGCAGAAACAAGTTCATCTGACTCCTATGTCTTTTTGAAATGCTGTGTGGTACTTAAACAGTTGATCTCAGTGAGACTCCCTCCATCTCAAGGGACACTAAGATGGTGAATTGTCTTGATATATGGCTGTCTCTTCTCAAACTGGTTGGCAAAAGATCAGGACAAAATAGAAAGCTTCCATGCCAGTCAGTATATTTATTTCTTCTTTGTATGATAAAACCTATATAGTAAAACAAAACAAAACAACCCTTTTAACTGAAAAGCTAGTGTATCTATGAAGATTGATAGTTCTTTATTTTTATGTGATAAGAATTATAACTGTAATTATAACCAAAAATTAAGGTCTCTAACCTTAGCCCTACAGCCGGTCCTCGTTCTGCCAAGGATCCCTAAAGAACCTGCCTGTCCTCCAGCATCAGGTGACACATGGTCTTGGAGCAAAGAGTATTTCCATCAACACAGAATCACGGTGACAACTATAATATCATTTCTGCCAGAGTTTGGGGCAGAAGCTTTTTGAATATAAGTAATGAATAGTACTAGTGGAATTTCTCTCTAAACTCTTTTCCTTTTTTCTTTAAATACTGCCTTGCAGTAATGAAATGCAACATTTTTTTTTTATTATTATTACTGAAATACATCAAGTAATTGCAGTACTTTTTATATTTCGTAGTTATGCACTTATAGTGATAGTTCAGAACAAATATCAACTCCTGTTTTTCCTACCAAAAGTTTATCATATTTGTATAATGAAAAATGATGTTTACAATAGTGTGCTGCATAACATTTTTCAACGCTTTTAATTTCAGCTCCTTTTTTGTATGTTACATAGACCACATTCTTCTTGACCTTTCAGTAAGTGTAAATACACATTTTACCAGTGGACATTCTGAATGTTCAAACATCTGTATTTTGCACAATGCAGAATGACTGAAGTATCAGGTGTTCCGTTGTATGAGGTTTGTATAATTGTTTCCATATGGCATATGGTACAAAGCTGTTGCAACTAGGCTGTTAAACTTACTGATTTTATTCCAGATGGCCCAATTTGTGTATCCGCATTAATATTAAAAATGCAAGTGTTTTCTTTGAGAAATCAGCTGAACAGTATCCTGGGAGCTAGAAACATCTCTTCTGGGCTGATTTTCCTGCTGCAGTTCTCTTTCTGACTCAAACCCATTTTTTTATTTTATTTTTTTTCATGTGCTCCCCTGCAGTGTATATGCTAGGGAACTGTTTGTGATCAGATTTTAGAACAAGAAATTTACATACAGTTTACATACAGATTTTTAAGTAAAGTTGTGTTTTAGATAAGTTTAGCCCACTTTATTTCTAGCCAAAAGGAAATATAAGGCTGAATAAATATTTAAGTGAATTCAGCTCGAGTCTATAGAAAACAGATGTAAATTACTAAGACAAATTGCCTTTGTATTAAACTTTTCTTGCACAAAAATCTTCCAAGTAGCTCATTAAAAATGTCTTGTGGATAAATTTTCTGTTAAAACCAATATCCCTTAGAGAGAAGCTAAAGTAGTAAGTACTTGAAAAGTTTCTGGTTTCATTGTCAAGTAAAAGCTTCATTCCCAGAATAAGTGCTTGTATTTTGATTTTTTTTTTTAATATGTATTTAGTATGCTACAAGAAAAATACTGTTTATTGAACTGCTGTGTATTCTTTAGAAGCACATGAGGATATTGTTTAGCTCTTTCAAACTTACAGGATGTCTCCCTAACTAAAACAAGGATGCAAAACAGATATTGAAATAATGCCCATAATAAAGGTGAAAATATCTGGATATTTTTTAGTAGTAATTAGTGTCAGCAGGCTGTTCTCATGACTATCCTGGTTCATCTCTTCTACAGACAAAATATTTTAAGAGCATTATTACCCCGGACTTAAAACAGCGAATATATACAGACTTCATTCAATACATGTTTCTGTGAATTTCCCAGTGCTCTGCCCTGCAGCCTTTTTGGAAATAAGACTCATCCTATTTGTGCTCACAGACACCATTAATACTTAATTTAATTTAATTTAATTTGAATACCTATATGTAATCATTCCTTTACACACCTCAGTTAGAAAAAATATATTTCTTATTGCAAACTATTTTCAAAAATGGCCTGCAATGCATTTTTGGAAGTTAAGCTCAACAAGACTTTCTTCTACTGTCCACTAAATTTCCCTGAAAAAGAGTTTCAGACAAGTGAGTGGAGGCTGGAAGCGATTAATGTCAGCTGGAAAACTTCTGACAAAATATTTCTGCATCAGGAAATGTATGTGTTTGTAGAATAGGACTTTTAACCACCAGAGAAGTCAGTAAATTTTTGCACATGGTTGCTTAGTTTGTTCCTTTCTGTATTTCAACACTCGTTTATGAAGTCTTGTTGAAGCCTTAACCTGTAGGAAACAACAGCTCCAGTTCGTTATGCCTACTAGCTCTGTTTGAACAGCTAGCAGTCTTTTGGGGACATAATTGTTATTCTCTGAACTTTTAGGTTCTTCCAGTATAGATTCCAGCACAGCCAGTGCAGCCTATATTGACCTTTGCAATTTTTATTTTTATTTTTATTTTTAATTTTTTGTAAGCAATTACTTAGAGACTGATTCTGCATCTGTGAAGAAAATTATAACCATTATAACCATTGGTCCTACATAAAAATCATCTATCAAATATGGTGAGAAGGGTAAATGCAGGTCACTATGAGGTCTAACTCACATTGTTGCTTTTTACAGGAAAGGAGCTGATGTAATTTACATCATGGTTAAATGAAAATGTAAGGTCAAAATGATGCAAAAATACCAAATGAGAAGGCTCCAAAAAAAAAACAATGTTGGAAAAAAGTATTCTCATATTCCTATTAGCTCTAAATTACCAGAACCTTAGAGACAACTAGCTATATCTTCCCATTTCAGTGGAAAAGGAAATGTTCTTCCATGTTGACACACCACTAAGAAAGGAAGAAAAAAGAAATCTTCTGGAGTTGCTAGTCTTTTGAATACAATTAAATATTATCAATTCTGCTTTTTATTGGAAATATGAAACTTGAATGTTTTCTCCTAGTTGATACAAAAATAGATTATTACATCAAGATACAGAAAGGCATTCTATTTGTGTTATTACTCCTGCTTAATATTACATGTACAGAATTTGCTAACTACCAGTTAGGTTCACCAAAGCTGTCAACATTAACCCCTGAATGTATCAGAAGAGATAAGGATAAATTGCAGACAAATAAGGAGAGCAGCTTTCTAATAATCTTTCAGAGTGAAACAGTAGGCTAGATAATCTGTTGAATGCATTAGCATATACTTATGATGTGAATATAGAAGACTGAGAAGTAGAAAGCATGTGAAAGACAAAGAGTTTATGTTAAAATAGTGTAGGTGGTATAGGTAGGTGACTTGTGGTGACATTAAGATACAGTGAGGTGATTTTAAAAATGCCAGTGCAAACCTAAAAGACATCTGATTTAAATTTCTGATGTTTCAGTTTTCTAACTCTCTTGAGAAGAGATGAAGCTAGGCTTGTGTTTTTTATTATGCTGTGCAATCAAATAAAGTAATGATATTTAGAGGAGCAGTATTTGAAATCTTGATGTTTGATATTGGTCAAAAAGCCTTAGAAGCAACTGATTTGACAGTTTTATTTCTTTTCAGAGTGTTTCATGCATCTCTCTAAATTGCTTGTAATATAATCAGAAAGCACTGACCCATAATCTAAAAAAAAAAAAATAACATAAATAATACATTCCAGCTTAGTGAACCTTGTACTGGAGAGAAGCTGTAGTGATAATATATGAATTATCTTATTCTGTCCTCTCCATTACCCTGTCTGTAGATGTGGCAAGATACTACAGTTCTTCACAACTCCAAAGCACTAGCTACATTTATGGATACAGATGTCCTTAAGAGTTTCAGAGTTTCAACTATTTCCCTCATTCACCAAACCAGTAAGCATTCATCATATATATATATATATATATGCGATATCTATATATGTGAGATATATATATATTAATTTAAATAAAAGCATAAAATTTACAGACTGGTGTGGAACAGCATTTGTGAAGATAGAGTTCTAAAGATCCACTTTCATCGGTGTTACTTATTTCATTCAATGAAATGTTTTCTCGTTAATGAAAACCATTAGAATAACTCCATATAGCATAAAAGTCTACTTTCTGATGTTCATTTAGTTTTCTCATCGTTTCTCAGTTTAATACTGTTCGGATTTCAGTATGACTTCTGTAAGGCTAATCTCAATGGGTGATAGTGTAATGAAGAATCTAGAAAAAAAAATCCAGATATAACAAATTACTTATTAATTTCATTACTATTGTATCATGAAAATATTATTTCAAAATAAGAAAGCACTGAAAATATTATTGATCTTTCATGCCAAAATGAATACTTTTTAGAACAATCTATTGCCCCCACCCCCTGCACTGTGTGTACTGAAAAGTACAAGGTACAACATTATTTCTATTGTACTTCTGCACAAAGTGTTTGCCCTAGAAAAAAATGTCATTCCTTTGTGAAATAACTGTAATTACTTAAAAAGTTAAGCTCTCACAAAGCTTTGAAGTGTTAAAAAAAAAAAAAGTATGTTTTTTTTTTCAGTTTTAACCAAAAAAATTAATAAAACTTTCAAAGATATACAGAACAGTAATTAATTACAGTGCCTCTGGGTTTTTTAAAATACTGTAATTTTCTAATTACAGAGCTTCCAAAGTTATAAATTCTGATTCGCTCTCAGATACATGCATATAACTTTGCTAAGGTTAAGAGAGGTAATACATAACTTTGGGAGAGGGAAAACATATCCTAAAAGACTTTTATGTCGCACACATAACAGATAATAATGTATAATAGAATCAAAAATATATTCAT
The DNA here is from genome assembly GCF_963932015.1 of Anas acuta. Lineage (NCBI taxonomy): Eukaryota > Metazoa > Chordata > Aves > Anseriformes > Anatidae > Anas > Anas acuta. The sequence goes on from NC_088982.1 coordinate 36,711,592, forward strand.
TTTTATGGTAGACATTGGAATGAAGTATTACATGCTCTCTGTCTAGACTTTGGAAAAATCTCTAGTGAATACATTTGAGGAAGGAAGAAGAAAAGGACAAGGTGGATTGAAATATGATCACCCATCCAAAATTGATTAAGCATATCAGTCTGAAATATTACTGAGTACCTGAGCCTAGTTAAGTCATGTATAATTGTTCAGTTGTTTGAAAAGAGGAACTGTTTACGTTTTCAGCATCTGTTAATCAATAACAAATACTGAAGTATGTGCCTCATATTGAGGTTCCTTTCATAAGGCATAATTAGTGTAAGTATAATAGAGTAGGAGCCAAAAGCAGCCACAAAGAAAGTGTAGAAAATTTCAGCTTCTGCTAGAGGACCCTAAAAAACAGTAGAAAATATGATGTCTCCTGCATAAGCAGAGGATACCTTGTATCTGTGGGATTTTGGTATACCTAGATCTCAGGTGATACTAATGTAATGAGCAAGACTGTGTGCATGTAGGTGGGGAGACAATTGCTCAAAACCTCTATCCATCTTTTTAGGTGACATGCCAACTGCTTTCTGCAGAATTGAGTCATGGAGGTGTATTATGAAAATATGTTTTGGATCAAGCTCCTTAGAGAGGGAGAACAGTTTTTAATTCAGGAATCCCAGCACGATTTAGACATAAATTAGTGTAATATGCATAAAAGCAGTGTTTTGGGCATCCAACAACAGAATGTAGAGTTTAAAAGCATGAATGATGCAACATGATCTCACCATATGACAGAGTTTGATTGTGTGGTGACTCCTGCTGTTTTGAAGCTTTTTAAGGAATCCATCAGCAGTCTTACATCTTAAAAAAAAAAAAAATCTTTAAAAAAAAAAAAGTCTTGAAAACAAACAAAAAAAAACGAGTGTACTTAATTATGAGATGTTTACCAAATCTGGTGTTTTGTTAAATGTTTATGTACATATACTTCTTACATGCTATCGGGATCTCGGCCTGTGGTGGTACTTGTGGAGTAGCTGCATTTTAAAAGTTTATAAACAGCTGTCAACTCTGTGATACCAAAACCACTAATTACCCAACAAAGAATGGATGTTGCTAACTCCAGTATAAATGAATGAAACTGCTTTGCTGGTAATTTAAATGTTCATTATCTGATTCTTAAAATTAGAAAACACTTATCCAGTCATGCTTGATTTGATTCACTGCTGTGTTTCAAGTAAGGAACTGCAGTATATGAAGTTCTATAAACTGCCAAAATGAGCAAAAAGCACTAAGGAAATTAAATATGTTCCGTGAAAAATGTTCATTTATTGTTCATCAACAGAGGTAAAACTCATTGCTACACAAGCTGGTTCAACTTTTTACAAATCTGTCTATCATATATCCTTCTTTGATTCTCTTAGAAGTCATTTTTGGTTAAAGTGTGGTGTCTCAGTACATCAGTACAAATAAAATTCCACAGGACAGAGATAATATCCAATTACTTGTTTGGCTGAAAATAATTTCTGTTAACATTGAAAAAAAAGGAATAAGAAACACCACATCATCTTTAATAAATCTTACAATATTACAATGAATCTTGGAATGCTACGAACCAGCTTTTACTGCATGCTTTTCTATTAAGGCAGAAAATTGTGTTGGGGAAAAAGATACCCATCCTGTTTCTGCTCCATTGCAATGGTTTCACAGATGATGCTTTGCTTTGAATTTGCACTGGAAAAAAAAAATCTTTAAAAATCGAATGCATATGAATTCTGACATAGTATAATAATCAAAAGTCAGTTTGGTTACATATGTATGTATGTTCAAGAGGAGCCTGGTATCTTCTAAATTACTGTTCTTAGGCATTTTTACTTCTTACCAACATCACTGATTGCTTTGCATATCATTCAAGGAGTACAAGTGTATTCTTTGAGTATAAGAATACGTGTAAATTACATTTTTCCTCCTTTGCTATTACCATCACCTTCAAAACAGTTTCCTGGTTTACCAGTCCTGTTCTTGTTACAGTCTCTATCACAGAAATAAGAATGGAATTTTAATGCCAGTGCAGGCTGTGAAAGCAGTAATTGGGTGTGTGACTAAGCTATTGGAATGTGATGTATTAGGTCCAGAATGTACTTATGAGTTCTCCAAACTATATCATAAAAGATGTATGGCAACCAAACTGGCAACGTTGAATAAGGTGCAACATTAGATTTGACTGTTGGTAGTGGGTAACTAGGAAATTCATTCTGAGGATGAGAAAGGTTTCCTTGAACGCTTCCTCTTCTATTTTCCACCCACAAATTATATTACACAAACAATTGTATTCACTAGCAGGTCTCCTTCAGAAAGGTAGCAATGACAATCTATAATACAAGAAATACAAGAAAAAAACAGCTAAAACTAAAAATAAATGTAAATCTAATGTAATTCTATTTTCAGCTATAGTAAAGAATTGATTTGACCCATGAAATGAATTAAGCTAATGTATTCATATCTTTCCCTAATCCTTTTGTAACATGTGAATCATTGTATTTTATATTTCTACTCTTGCTGTATGTTGGGTTATATTTTCAATTAGGTATCCTTGTTAATCAAATACTTACAGCCAGTTAGTCTATTTTAAATATATAATCACAATAATTGGACTTATGATTACCTCAGTTTCACACTAGTGTAATTCAGATATGAATCTACATGCCATAGGCAATTGTTTAATCTAGTTTAATTTGTTGAAAAGGTTGACATTCTTCTGCAAGTTCTTTGCTGTGCACTTGTCTGTACTAAATTTTATATAATGCTGTTTCTTCAACTTACACTGACATCATCTCAAAGTGTTTCATTACAGTGTTGCCTTGTCTTAAGCATTTTGAATGGTCTTATGTTGTCAGCAGTTGTTCTTCCTCAAATTTTCTGTCTTCACAACCTTTTTCATGCCTTTGTGAGGTATACTTTATTAACTGTCCATTTTGAAATACATCAAAAGAATAACATACCATAATTTAATCTTTAGAACAAACTTTCCAGCTCTGGCCAAGTTCTCTGTATTTTGGATGTTTAAAATAATTACTATCAAAGCACTATTGATATTATTAATATGATATCATCACTTTCAGTCATGTAGCTGTCACAAGGACAATGATCACAGGAATTGTTCTGTTCTTCAGCACTAGTAAAGAAGAGGAAAAAGCCTACATTTAGAGGAATCCCGTGAGATGAGTTATCTACAGATGAACCCTCTGTGATTTCCCCATTCTAATCTCAAGTGAAGATTAAAAAATGAATGACATTTTTGCTTTGCAGTTTAGTACTTCAGTGAAGGTGATTTGACAGCCATCTCTAGGAAGGAGCAGATGGTGAAAGAATACTCTAAGGTGGATTCTTTTCTTTCCCTCCAGTAGATTCTTTCATTTCAGTGAATAATTGATGCAGAAGGGAAATTCATAGCATAAACTGCTTATTAGAAACATCAAATTGTTTTGAGGGGGAAACAATGCTTCATTATTTTGGGAGGGATTTGAAAACTGTTCAAAAGGCTATTATCAGCTATGTTAAAGAATACTTGGGCAAAAGAATGAAAGGTGCTGCTGATGATGATTGTATATGCTGTTATGTTCAAACTCCTGATATCAGCAAAAGGTGACATCCCATATATATGTGTGTGTATATATGGAACTCAGCATTTGCTGCCAGTCAAAAAGCTGTTTTAACAATCTGGTAGTCTAAGTTAATATGGAAGAGGCATGTTAATGACACAGTTTAAATTGTTATTAAAAACAAAAGAACAAAAATGCAAAACTCAGAAACTGTTCTGAGCATCTAGCCATTTTCTCTGATGTTAGGTTCACCTCCTTGACCTCTGGGCACACACGGAGCTGCTCCTGGTTCCCCAGGGGTGACCCAAGCAGCCAGGACTTTCTTTTTCACAGCACTGCCAGAGTCAGTGCCTACAAGGGAGGCAATGGTCACAGGTCTTTTGTCACAGGAAGGTCTGACTGGGGGCATGGTGAGACCAGCCCAGCCCTGGGACCTAGCACTGTTGGGTCAGGTCATCACAAAGCCTGTGGCCTTGATAAAAATTGGTTAAAATTTTTCATAGTAAAAACTATATTTACAGGGCTACTCTTCATACAATACTGCCTGACTGACTGGGTCTGTGGTTTAGAGAAGCTGTGGCCACACAAGAAGGGAACTAGACTCCAGCATTCACGGAAGCTAACGAGGTAACTTCTTTTTATTTATTTATTTAACTGTTTGTTTTGTACTATCTAAAATGAGATGATGTACTCAGATATGTGGAAGGTTATGCTTCTGTTCAGTTTCTCTTTTATGTCTCCTTCTCCCACCTCATCCTCATATGATATTTTAAAATAAAAAATGAGTATGGATTTGTTTAATGGATTTGTTTAAATCTCTGAGGATACAACAGTGCTCGTGGGAAACCAACAGGGAACTGTGTGAGCCAGGATTACTCTCTCTAATGAATGAGTATCAAGACAGAGACTAAAAGAAATGTTCCAGAATGGCAGAAAGAAGATACAACGCTAGTTTCTGCACTAATCAAGAAACAGGTAGTTTGTAAAACCCACACACTGAAGCTAGGGGATGTAATAAAACAAGAATCCCTCTATCCAGACACACAAATAGACTGCTTTTAGACAGCCATGGTTACAGAGTGTAATCTCTAAATACATATAACATACCCAATTGAATGATTTGATACTACCATGTACCTCTATAGAATTACTGATCCAAGTTTTGGCAACCCTAACACTTAAAATGCAGTGCATCTTTTTGTATAAAAATTAACTAATATATATATATATATATATTTGTAACTGTGTGTAACAGTAAGGGAAGAACCTTTTTTTCAAAAGAATGAAAATATTACTAAAAAAGCCACAAACCATAAAACTTTAGCAAGTTATATTAACGAGTTATAACAGAAAAGAATGCTTAAATTTTCTTCTCTTAAAATGAAAATATATGGAAATGATATGTAATGATGAGTTCAAACAAACTATAAAAAAATCTCCTGCTTTAAATTAAATGGGTTTGATGAAATGGGATCACTAGATACCTATGCTATTTTGTGAGTAGAAAAAAAATACATATTTTCTGGATCTCGTAAATGAATGTCAGTGAAAAACATTGTGTCTGAACGAGGAAAAGAAAATCTTTTGCAGTGAGACAGCAAGTCAGATAAACATCCAATTGTCTTGAATGCTGATGTATGGTACCAAAAGGATATATTGGGCATATATTTTGTTCTTTCTGTTACTGTTGATGATTGTTATCAGACATATGATATCATTTCTGTTCACTGTGCAAATACCTGACACTTTTAAAGCCAATAAATAAAAGGAATACTCTGTAGCATGAATATGTGAAACTTTATTTCAGGAAAAAAAAAAAAGCTATTAAATCAGTGAACTTAATAGAGAAGAGGTTTTCACTGGCTCTCATGTGTCTGAGTTTGGAGCAATGTTTTATATCCAGGGAACGAAAAGAAGAGTCTTTTAGCTTTTAACTAGCTGTTTAAGGGGTTTATTTATTTATTGATTGATTTATTGGTATCAATATTGAAAGATTTCATTTAGTTTTTTTTCCTTGGCAGTCTTGAATTGCTAGTGAATTTTCTGCCTTGTTATAACAAGTGTTTTTTACAGTGCCCCAAATGGGATGGCCTTTTAAAGTGTATACCCTGCTGTTTTCTGAGTAGGAGGGTAAAATTTTGTTCTTAATGGCTCTGAGATTCAGTTGGAACCACTGCTTTCTGCAATGATCCTGCAAGCATGGTGCACCGCTGCGTAACCATTGATTCTGAATAGCTGCAAGTTACCACCAATCAGAACTATACTACCATTTTGTTAATGCTAAGGTGATGTTTTTTTCATTGCATTTATATACATTTCTACCTTTTATACTGCATTTAGATGTCTTTTAAGCAAATGTCATGACCTATGATTCCACAGTGTCATTAAGATATGCAAATATTGACTTTTTAATTGATATCACTTTGATGATGTTAAAATATTTGTTTGATTGTTCATTTTATCTTCCTGTTGTAGTTTTTTTTTTAGGCAAAGCTGTACATCTTTATTATTTCAAGTTTGCTTGATGAATAAGTCCCTCCAAACTGGTAATTAATTTAGATGGCATTCTCTGAACTCTGAACTGATTGCAGTATATCATCTTTTCATAGACACACTGCATGGGAAAGTAGAGTTTTGGCAATGCCACGTTAACAGAATCCATTAATCATTCATATGTGATGCCTGTGTATATGTAACCATGTCTAACAGTAGCTTTACTCGATCCAATAGTATAGAGTAAATGTTAGAAACAAAAGGGAAAAATTCAACTGAAATTTAAAGTATTTTATCAAAGCTAATTATTTTCCTAAGGGAGTGACCCTTAAAAATGTGAGGTTCTGGTGACTGATAGCAATTTTACCTAGAAAGGGTCTAAAGGATACTGTGTTTCCAGAAGATTCATTAAAAAACGTGACATGATTCAGGCTAAGCTGTGATCTCAGTCCCTGTAGATACTAGAATATCTATCTGTATGAAAAAAAGATACTGTGTTAATCTAAACAACAGGAAAAAATGAAATATTTCATTCAGTTTGCATCTTACCAAAGGGAAATTGAGCTGTAAGACAAAAATCTGTGGGAAACAGAGAAATATATCTGGATTTTTAGAGATCATCAATTCCACCTTCCTGTCCCAAAGCAGGATGATTTAGATCAAAGGTTTATTTTGATTTTTTTTTCTATCAGATGTTTGTTTAAGCTTCTGCACCTTCAAGACCTGCAAGAATGGAAACTTCACTATTCCCTCAGTACTTCACTATTTCTAGAATGTTAGAATGTCAAAAACTTTTTAACTGTCAGGCACATTTACTTCCATTGCTTGTAGAGGTTCTCTGTTAAACATTTTGGCAATTTTATATTCCTGTCTGTCATTCTCCAATACAAAGAAGACTTTTTTTTTTTTTTTTTTTTTTTTCCCCACTATAAACTTCTAATGTACAGAGACATTAGAGAGACAGAGACATCCTGTCTGGCTTCTTAGCGTATACAGAACACCATAGAAGAAACAGAAGAAACTTTTGCTTCTGTAATAGCTATTTCCATGAAAATAAAGAAGCCATTTAACAATTGGAAATGGCTGCTAGACTGTGTGATCTGAAAAGGTGAAATAGAAACAAGGAAATATCAGTTCTGTCTTCACAAGCCTTTCTTCTTGGTCTGATTAAGAAATTAATGGAAATGCAAGAGACCCAGCATGTAGTCTCCTGTATGGTATCATATATCCTGTTTCATACTAGTAAAGTTGTTCACACACATTCATTGTGATCTGCTGGAAAAAAAATCAATGTTTTGTGCAAAGATAATTCTGTCTTTTAGTAACTTTGGCTTCTTAATATGTATAATTTTCTAGTTACATTACAATACATTTGAAAACTATCAGCTGGTCTTGGAGTTGTATTGGGTACGGTATATATACACATATATTGTATATCTATTTATGTATATATTAGTAAAACATAAGCTACTTCTTTCTCTGCAAGGATCTGCAGCCAAGAACTGGCTTTTTATTGTGAATATTTGACTTGTAGAAGCAATTGCAATCTCCTGCTGCTGCACGACTCATGATGCACAAGTCACACAGACAAGTCATACAAGAAATACTGTAGCCATTTTATACATAGAGAACTGAAGATGCCAAATGGAATCGAACTTACACACTGCAGTGAAAGACTTTTAGCACAGGATCATTCTTTGTATTTATGGAATCTATGTAAACATGCAGAGAAATGCATTGCCACTTTATTTACCATTTCCATCCACATACAAATTAGACAGGAAATAAATAAAGCTACTGGCTTGCAATGAACTTACCTGACACTTTTATTGTGACACTGTGCCAGTCATACTTTGAATATATTTTCCAGCTGTTTCATACTTTTGTCTCTGTACACTTGAGGAGAAGGAAATCACACTGTCAGACTTACCAGCTGTTCTTGGTGTTATCTTGACTGCTCAGTAGGGAATATTTTTCCTTCATGACTTATGAAACTCTAATACAGTTCATTGTACTGTTGTGAGATTTTATGAAATCTGTCAGGTGGCTATTCAGCTCTTGTCTTAGAGCTTTGGTTATCTTTCTAAGAACTTTTAAGTGCCTAAATGTATCTAAACCTCAGTAAATAAAACCACAGAGCGTTATCATTGGGATAATCTTTAGAAACATTGCATAATCTCTCATGGCCCATAAAGTTACGTACTGTAAAATAATGCTTTCCTATCATTCTCAGTGCAGGTTTCCCTGAAGTTACACTTAGAAAGTGAGGTTTCATTTCATATTTATGTGAACGTCTACCAGCACAAATAAATGTGTATGAATAGCAAAGCCATAGAATAACATTTATCATGTACTTTCAATTGATTTGCTTCCAATTTGTCAATCTTTTTAAAATTACATATGAACGTGCAGGTTACTTATGGATATGAGGCATACTATAACAACATCTACAGTCAGGGGAGTGGCTGCGGATAAGGAAAAATGGTAGTGAACAAGGCTATATCTTGATTTTCTATAGAGATGTTTTCAGGTATTGAGAATGTATCCATGTCTTTTGTGCAGCAAAAAGGAAAAAAGAAAAGGCAGTACGAACCTTTCTGGGATCAAAAGCAGATTTAATTTATTTAATTTTAATACATTTGGCATTGGAACTCAAACCCGGAGCAGCAGCAAAACCTGAGGCATGCCGTAGGAGCCAGTTACAGCAATAGTCTTGAAAAGCCGTTTAAAAATGGCTTAATTATATTGCCCTCTACTGGGACTATAGAAGATTGCAGACTGATGTTTAAAACGTGGAGGGAAAAAACAAAACAAAACGAACAAAAAACAAAGCAAACAAACAAACAAAAACGAACACGACTGACAGAGCCATGAGCAACAAATAAGTTGTTTTACATTGCTTAGCAGAACGCTTCTGGATTTGGAATCCAAAAATGAGCTTGGGGCTTCTACTGCCCTGCAAAGGGAGTATTCATTTCCTTAGAAAAAAATCTGCAGACAAGAGAGAGATTGAAAGTTAAACTTCCAAGTACGTGGGTTTTGTATTGTGAATTTACAGGAAAAAAGGAAAGGTTTTGGAGTTATGCAGGCAGATGACCTCATAGCTGATGAGAAATGTTGTGTGAAATTCTGAGGAAGAGGTCTCTTGGGGTCCTGTGCCACAGATCATTTTATTTTATATTTTATTTTATATTTTATTTTATTTTATTTTATTTTATTTTATTTTATTTTATTTTATTTTATTTTATTTTACATTCAAAATGAATGCAGTTTTGTCCCCACTGAAATTTATCAAGGTTTTTTATTATTATTATTATCCAGCATTTCATTCAGATCATTTTCCCTGCTAGAACTTTAGGTCATTATTCAGTACATATGCTTTGTTACTAAAGTTAATGGAAAAAAGTAATCCCATGTATATGTATTCATATCTTTAAACAAAAAAAGGCAAATATTTTAAAAGTTTGGCTCATCTTCGATGCAGTAAAATCTGCAAAATGCTGACGACCAGATACAGTAATTCTATACGTGAACAATACACTATGAATTAAATTCTCATCCTTCTGGTGCTTATGGGTATTTGCCACTGTCTCCCACAGTTTTCCTTGGAGCTGAAGCATACAGCAGAAAAAGTGTATGGAACGGTACCAAAGAAATCATACATTAAAAACAACAACAAAAACAGAACAACAGCAAAAACTTATTGGATATTTATTTGTATTTCTAGAACCTGTGTTAGCACAACAGCTGAGGTTACAGGCAAAGTAAAGCTTTTTTCTGTGCACCGATTTTAGAGGTATAAGTAAAGTTTAATAAGCTTATCACAAACTATTAATGCACCTGATTGCCTGTGTGTGGGCATGGGAAATGTGACTACACCAAGCAGCCAAGGAAAATGGCAGAAGCTTGAGACAAAATGAACAGGAAGAGTGCACTTACAGCAGAACAAGCAGATCTTATCATATGTTCAGTACCAAGCAAGGCTCTGCAGTACAGTGAAGCAAAAATGTGTAGTGAAAGCAGTCAGCAAGCTAACAGATAGTTTCCATTACCCCGGTTATTCCTGTTATCACAGCTTTGCTTGAATGGCTTCTATTTTTAACCTAAAACATAAGTCAAGAAATAAGTCAGAAATGTACCAAGATGAAAACTTCATTGATGTAGTTCTGACATGGACAGATTGACCCAATATGTTGGTTAAAGGAAGTTTTGCATGCAGTTTGAAAGGGTTTGATTATTATGTTGTTAAATTCACCAATTTTACATGCCGTAATAATCTCTAGAAGAAAACTTCCTTTCCATATAAAGAATTGGAGAATGTGTGAATTATTCATGGCAGCAAGTTGAAGATCAGACTCATTTTCTGTAAAAGATTAAAGATTAGGTCAGGACTCCTTGGTCCCATAAGATGCACTTGCAATAGTTTCATTCCAGCCACTTCATTTGCAGTTTTCATGTTCTTGTTTAACTTTAGCAAGGTCATCCACACTTTTAAAATCATAAGAAAAAAAAAGAAAAAAGAAAAAAAAGTGAGGGGCTGGTTCTTAAGTGGATAGATCTAGTTCTTTTGTTTTTTTTTGTATTTCTCACAATTAAGCCATCTGAACATATCCACATAAACAATCATTTTTAATTATTATTTCTTCCTAACACTGTTTAGCAACCTATGCTTCTATCCATAGTTGCTTTGTTTTCTAAACTCCACGTGACTATTGGAAATCAAAAGGGTTTTGACTAAATCTCCTTTGTTATTAATCATTAGTTTTTAATTCAAGGACAGTTCCTGAGAAGCAAGCAAAAGGTAACTGAAAAAGCCCAAGGGTTTTCATATGCTAAAATATGTCATAGAGGGAGATTAATTTCATGTCTGGAAAATATACAGGAAATCTGAAAATTGAAAAGCTGAAATCCACTTCTTATGCTACCTATTTGCCTCCCATCTCACCGCAGAATGTTGTTGTGTTTGATTTTTTCTTTCCAAACTCTGAAGACCTCTGTTCATTAGCTGCTATCCTATATCTCCCCAGTACATGTAAACTGCTCTGGTTACTGGAAGCAAGAATTTACAAGCTTGATTTTGCTTGTCTTGGCTGAAGTGCTGAATTCTGCTTTTTGTGACATTAAATGAACGAGGTAGAGCCTAGAAGGACTCACCATCTATTTTTAAGGGAACTTGATATTGTTTTTATTTTAGCGTTTCATAAAGCATATTTTGATTGCTGAAGTAGTTGCGATATAACTGTCAATGAAAGTGTGTTAGTATGCAGTATCTATTTTAGTAACATGTCAAAACTGAAGATATATTTTGAAAGTTCTTCAAATACCTCTGTTACTAGAACAATGTAAAAAGACACATTTACAAAATTTACTGTATTGAGCTGTTTATATTAACACAAAGGATTCCTGCAAAATTGTGGTTTGAAACAAACATGCAGAACTATTCAGATTCAGAAACCCTCCAACTAGTTACATAGTTGGAGGGTTTCACAGGAATCATGTATTTTAAAATTAGAACAGTGGAGAAACAAAATGATGTATTCTTGAATAAGCAATTAGAAGTTTCTGAAAATAAACTGTTTTGTAAAAGAATACTGACCTCAGTGGACTAAGAGATGTTACTTCAATTTGGGGTTCTTAACTTTTTTCTTACTAAATGGAAAGCCTTTTATTTTACATTAAGTGTTCCTTATGAGAATGAGGAAGATAAAATGAAGCATTCAGCAAATGAGTGTATAGATTATGAAATACATAGTAAAATTGTATTCCTCCTTGCTGTCCTTCAGGCTGGTGTGATTGGGATAAAACCCTAAAAATCCTGTTTTCACATTAGTACTAATCTTTCTGTTGAAGACTGATATAATGATAGAACAGTATTCAGGATATTTATTAAAATATTAATCTTTGTTTTACTTTGAAAACTAATATGTAGTCCTGTTCACTCATGTCTTTCACTTACTCAAAGAATGATATGAAGAATTTGTATGGATAGAATACATTCAAATACAGCTTTTTGAAAATAAATAGATAAATAAAAATTAATAAAAATAAAATAAATAAATAAAAATCACATTTAGCATTAAAATGTCTTAAGTAAAACACTCTGTAGTGTAGAATTGGAGAAATTTCCAGTGATTTCCAGTATCACAGTTCATCCTTTTTTCTGTTAGCCTAGTTGAACTTTACATTAATTTTCTATTTTATGGATTTTTATAAATTATTTAGTTGTATGCTTAAATACTGAGAGCAAAGTTAACAAAATAGTTTTTGTAAAGTGATTTTTTTTTTTTTGGTAGGGAGTAACATCTGTTTTGGAAAAATCTGCTACATGTTTTTTAAGAAAAGAAAAAATGGCCAAGTTTATCACACGCCAATATAGACCATACATCCAACAGTATTTTTAAGCTGTGTATAATACTGAATAATCAGTAAAATATCTGACTATAAAGAAGAATAAAAACAAGGTAATTGATCTGTACTGTTCCTCCTAGGACACAGCTTTGCTAAAAGGAGAAAAAATGGCAAATGAAATAATTATATTTTAAGATGCTGAAGAGAATAGACTACATGAATGCCAATTAGTGCATGGTGTAGATGGATGAGGCATGCATTATCCGTTCTTGGGATTCAATTTATTTTTTTTTTCAGTGATTTTAACAATCTGCGTTAGAAGCATAAATTTTGAAGTAGTTTGTATGTCTAATACAGGTTATGCAGGCACAAATGAGAGAAAAAAATGCTGCTTTTTCATATGCTTGAGAATAATCTTTCTTTCTGTAAGGCCTATGTACTCTTCCTCAGGCCTATGTACTCTGAGGTTCTGAGGCCCATGGCTTGTTCATGATACTGCTTCATGAATATATACATTATCTGAGCTTGACTCCAGATTCCTTGAAACCAACAAGAGACTTTACATACAATTGAAAGGTATTTGACCAATAATCTGATTCCAAGGTATATTTCTTATTCACTCATTAGCTGGGGGGAGGAAGTTACATTGTTCTTTTTCTGATATGTGAGGAATCTTATTAATAAATTCTTAAATAATTCTTAAATAAATTATTTAATAAATTCTTAAAATTTTATTTTAAGAATTTATTTAGTGATAATTTGGTCACGTTTTTTTTTTGCCAACAGGTAATTCCTGGTTTTCACCAGTGTGAATACATGTAAGTGGGAAATAAAATTCAGCATTTTTCTCTCATAAAAATGCTGTGACTGTAGATTGTACATGGCTTCAGAGTTGTAACTCTGAAGACTGATCTTCAATGCGAAGTTTAAGTAGCATAGTTCAGACTACAGATGGTTGGAAATATATCACCACAAGGGACTGTTGCTGAAAAATGTTTCATTAAAACTATTTGCATCCTTTTCCTTTTTCATCTTTATTTTCAATTTGTAAAAAAGTATGTTTTCAAACAGTTTTGACCGGTAATCTTTCCTTAATCCAAGATATAATGTCTCATCTAAATGAAGAAAAGGAGCTACCCAAAATCAATCTATTTTGGACAGGCACTTGAGTCTGTTTCCCTTGCATCTCAGATAACGAATCTCAGCACTAGACACATTGCTAATCATAAGTAACAGACTAATGACATTTTTGAGAGATCATGAGTTTTACAGATACTGAATGAAAACACTAGCTTCATCTCAATTTTTTCCCAGGTGGTAATGAAACCACATATATCACTCTTCTAAAAAGATTCAGAAAACAAGAGGATAGGAAAAAAAAAGAAGAAGAATTAAAAAAAAAAACTCAAAACACTGGTAGAACTGCTTCCCCTAATTCACCTCTGAACTGTGTTTTCAGCTATAAAATGTTCTTTCATTAAAAAGAAATATTTATTAAAGGCTTTTCATCCCCTGTCTTCCACTCTTCCCTCCAACCCCCAATAAGAACACAAGGAACTGCACTCAGGACCCCTTTTTTTGTTGTTGTTGACAGAAATCAAAAAGTCTGCATGCTAATGAGTTCTTTTCTCTGAAAATGAGCTCATTACTGTTCATTTTCCTCTGCTTTTAATCTATTCAAGTGTGTTTCTTTAAAAATTTCAAAAGGCATTTCATGAATCTGTAACAAAAGGAAAGTTAAAAAAAAATAGACTCCCTCTAATGAGAAACATAGTCGTGCTTCAGTCATGAAGGCAGGAATTAAATTATTGAAGAGAGGAAAACATGGATGGGCTACAGAGAAGTGAACTGGGAAAACATACAAAATTTCATAAAGGGAGATAAAAGGAAAGCCGAGAAGCCCCAGATTGTTATTAACTTTGTACAGTGAAATGCACAACATACTACAATGTAGTATAAATTACAAATACGTATAATTTCTTGATATAGTGTCCTCTGGTTGGGCTGAGATTTTTTCTAATGTTATATTTTACTGATAAAGAATTCAGTTTATACAGTAATAAAATGAAAGATAATTTCTAAACAAATCTGATCTTTAACAATTTCAGATTTTTCCTAGTCTGACTGCATCTCTACTGGATGCCACATTGTGTATAGAAGGTAATACTTTGCATTAGAGTACTTATATAAATGCATGACTTTTAGCCTATTTATTTACCTGTGCTCATTAACGAGATTCGTTTGAATGACCTGACCTCAAGTTGCTCATCAAATAACTTAGGAGATTCTTTGAAGAATCGAACATGGAATTCTAAATGATTCTGTGCTTAACAGTAGACATCCCTAACTTTTTTTTTTTTTTATTTTCCTTTTTCTGAATCTTCAGAGTTTACATGCTTTCATTGAGTTAGATTTCTACTTTTTCTCCTTCAAGCAATACGTACTAAACAGTTTAAAGATGTTGTAATTACTGAAATTTCTGATTTCTTTTGCCAAGCAGTATAAGAATTCAAAAATTTGGTATGTACTGCTAGGTTGAGCAAAATGGATGCAAGTTGCTAAAAGAAGAGATGTTTTCTTGCTTATGTAAAACTGCTGAGCTGAGCAATATTTGTGCTTTCTTCTGAGATTTTCCATTTGGTAGCGCAGCTGATTTCCAGCCATTCCTATTTTTCACGCAGTATGAGTTCAGTTCTGAGCTCATACATCACTGACCACATGCTAAAAATGGAATTCCATTTACATTTAATATATCTTCATCCCATTTCTACCTTCCAGAAGGCTTGTTAGGTTTACACCCTCCTCTTCCTAGCACTCCTCCTTTATTGGCTTGGGGTGAGTTTTAAGAGCATGAACATAATTCTTGACGGAACACTTTCTCTGTTTCTCTCCCCTCAACATGTAATTATGTAGTGGGCTGTTGAAGAGACTTAATAGCCCTCTCAATGTATAGACAAAATACTTTAGAGAAAGATATATATGTCTAATTAAAGAAAGGCTGGCACTTCAGCATCATGTATCATCTGAGCATCATCCAATTAAAAATAACACAAAAAATACATGAATTGTAATGCCATCTATTCAGTCATGGTCTGTGTGATTTTGACATTGTCACAAGGACGTTTGCTTCTCTATTTGAAGCTGGTGTTGTGGCATAAAAGAAATTGGAAAAACACCTGACTCAGGGTTGCATAGATTTTGGAGAAACAGTCGTGAGAATATTGACAAGCTTTTAAAAGATTTACTCTTTTATTATTCTTTTCTATTTCCTGTGATGCATGTCAACTTGGGTTATTGGAGTTTTATCTTCTGTAGCCTTACTGATCTTTAGCTCTTCAGTAGACTAATAACAGACAACACATGCTAAATAAAGGTAAGAGCACAGGCGTTCTGTCAAGAGCTGTCTCTCAAAGTTCATTTAACCTATATGCTAATATTTTTTTTTTCTGTAGTGAGTAATGTGTATTTACACTTACACCAGTTAAGGTTCAGTCAAGCATTGGATGTGGCTGGTAACGGATATGCTGGCATGATCAGTTTTTGCATGAACTATATGCTCTTGAACCAGAGGCAATTTACACTGAAAAAGATTTTTTATGCCTACTTATTCTTAACTATAAAGATGAATGCCACAATGTATTACTACACCTATTTGTTTAACAGTTTTGGAAATAGAGACAGTTAAAGAACTGGCAGCATAGGCTGAAGGTTAGATGGTGATTTCTGTTCATGTGATCAAACTTAATCATGGTACCTTTTAGGCTACTGCAGCTGTAATACCTGACTGAATGCTGTGAAATTGGGAAAAAAAAAAAAGGAAAGAAAAAAAAAGCCAGTTGTTCTTTCTTCATTCATGCATATTTTTGAGTTCCTGTTTTCCTTGCATCATATATATGCTGTTCCATTATGATTGAAAAACAGAAACAAAAAATAACCACTTCTAACATCAGTAGTCATATTCCTTTGCTTGGATAATCATGTCATGATTTTGCTCCTATCAGAACATTTGTTGTATTCTTCAATTTTGGGGATTTTAGGGAGAGAATACTTTTCTAGAATTTCAGAAGTTTTGAAAATATTGATGCTTCCAAGAGTTGTTATTGCATACTTGATAAAGTAATCAATTTTGTTGTATAAAGAACAATGGTATGAATTTAGTAATCTAGGATTGCGTTGTGAATATACTCACACAACTTTTTCAACTTCCAGTTTTTCAATTGAGTTTTCTGTTTCTATTCATACTTGACTTAAGCATATAGAAGACTGAAATTGTCCTGGAAAGAGGCTGGATCGCAATCAGAAACATCTTTCTTTTCCGTGAGTATTGCAAGTTAAGATACTCAGACTTCAAATTTGTTTGCTTGTTTGTTTTTCATGTTCTGGGGAAAGGTACTACTATAAAAGTGTCTCATGATAGCCTGTTTCCAGATGTATGTCACAAGAAAATGTATGTTTTGTGGTGATCTCACTGTGATAGTTTGCAGTATGTTTTCTCTGAAAGAAAAGTACACTTACCACTGGACCTTACAGGACAAATGTTCTTCCGTGTATTAAAAAAGAAATAGGCTCTGAAAATCAAATGTATATTGATCTCTATAGAGTTATAGATGGTAGAATCTATTTCTAATAAGCGAATGAAAGCAGCAATGAGGACTATTCTGTGAGCATATAAATCTATGAGATAGCACTTAATTTTTTTGCAAAATCTAGTTTTACAAAGTATGTATCTTCACCAGAAACATATAATTTAAATTGAATATGTATTTGGGTAGTAAAGCATTGGAATCTTCATGATAACTGGAAATCTCCGTTGGCAAAGTATGTTCAGATGGTGAGGTATGAAGCTCAGCAAACACGCAAGAGGCAATCCAACTTCTACAGTATGCAACCTGGTAAAGCTCTGCAAAATTTTACCAGTTAATGTGTATACAGTAGCTCATCCTGGAAGGTGCATTCAGTTGAAACTTTAAAAGAAGAAATGGATTAACAAGACACAGATCTTTGTTACTAAAATACGCAAAACAAGGTAATAAATTATGCACCCTGATTGTTAAAATACGTAAATGGATCTACCATATGCATAACAATTTGACTAGAAAAATATGTACATAAGTCAATGAAGAATCAGCAGGCTGTGCAACTTGATGTATGCATTATATAACTTGATCACAAATGTAAACGAAATATTAAATGACAAAATACGTTATGTAGATGAATCTTTAAAGAATACTAAAAAGATTGAAGATCTAATCCTTTAGAGGTGGCAATATTAGGAGCAGTGTTTTATTGTGTATTCATGTAGGAGTGTCAGAACCTGAGTTTGGCAAACTTGATGAAGATAAATGGGATGCATTTTTGATTTAGTATGGAGCTTTTGTTTGCTTTGCTTCCTGGTTCCTTTCTGTTATTTTGTCTGTTTTCATGATGTCACACATCTCTGTGGACTGTATACACATTTATAGAAACAGCTGAGTCACTTGGGAAACTTCTGAAAGAAATCAACTCTGCTGCTCAATCACAACATGGAGATTTCTGTGCCTTTGGTCTGAGGAGGAAAAATGTAATGTCTTTTGTTTCCCAATCAGATGGGGTTACTCCCTGTTGTTTTCAGCACCTTTTTGATTCCTAGCCCAGTTTTCAGTCTGGATTTTTATTTTTCAGAAGTGAGGGAAGCAGTACAATAATAGTAACCCTGCTTTTGGGAGATTGCCAGTTTCTTGTATGTGAAATGAAGGTGTACCTTCAGAAGAACTATTTGCTGTTTACCAACCTGTTTGAAGGATTCTTTATGGGAAAAGACAACTTTAGTAAGATCTAAAAACCTCAGATTTCCTTGCTGCTGTTTTTTGTTTTGTCATCTTTCAGGAATGATATGGGAATCATATGAATTGCATTATACTTATTTC
Organism: Anas acuta; assembly: GCF_963932015.1. Taxonomy (NCBI): domain Eukaryota; kingdom Metazoa; phylum Chordata; class Aves; order Anseriformes; family Anatidae; genus Anas; species Anas acuta. The sequence continues at coordinate 36,729,914 of NC_088982.1, forward strand.
CTGGTGTTATGAGATTATATCCATGCCTTAAGAGTTTCCTTGATACCATTGTCCTCTTCTGGATGGTAGAATTATTATTTTTATAGGTTTTCAGACCATTCCTCTTTTGGGCCTAAGCATGAGGAATCTAAAATATAACTCCTTTGCAAGACATGCACCATCATATCTCTAAAGTGGAAAGTAACAATCAGCAGTTTGATATTGACTCCAAATCAACCTGGATTTTATGTTATGCACATGCTTTCATCAGATGCTGGCGTGGGAGATCTGTGCATAGGATATCTTTGTGCTCCAAACTATCCATTCAGAAAAGATGATACAGGAATCAGGAAGGTAACACTGAGCTATTAACTATTCAGGGCACTTGTTTTGCTATATAAGAAGTGCATTAATCTAAAATGCATAAAACATTGAGTTAATTTCATTGAATTTCAAAGCATGAGAACAGCACATGCGATCAATGGCCTTTTAGGCTATTCTGTTTCTTACAGTAACTAGTAGGTGCTAGGGAGGCTTATGGAAGACTATAAGGACAAGGCAAGCAAATAGAAATGCTCATAGAATGTCATAGATTCTCTTGGGTCAGAAGGGATACTGTTGCATGAAACACCCTTACCTAGATAACCATTGCATTATTTTGTCTAATCACTTTTTTAATCTCTGTCAACTCTTAACAGTGTTTTATAGAATTGAGTTCCACAGTGTAATACATCCTACCTGATGAAATAGCTATGTTTTGTATGTTTTGAGCCTACTCTATGTTAGAGTGTTTCATGCCTCCTAGATAGTGAGCAGTCTTTTTTTTTTTTTTTTTCTCATCTCTCTTTTCTGTCATCTCCTCTCCAAGTTATATCTATTTCTTGTGTGGCAGGCATTCAGAAATTTTGAATGTCCTTCACTATGGTCAGTTCTTGTATCTAGTGCTAATTCTAATCTATCCTTTTTTTTAAATTGAGTAAAAGTGAGACACTTAAGTGAGCTCCAAGCAACAGGGGTCACATCAAAAGCTTTTATTGATAATCCCTCTCAGAACTGTCTGATATTGTCATTCTCAGAAGGGAGTTGATGAGTGCATCATACTTTTGTATCTTCTGCTCCTGCTCACAGCTGCATAGAACAGTATGTAGGAATTGGCTTTGAAATATTTTACAGAATTCAAGCCTTTTGATCTTTCTGCTCTCTGAATAAATTCTGAATACTTCTCTTTAGCATTCCTTCCTGCAATGGATTCCTCCCTTCTAGGGATGGGAGATACTTTTTCTAAGGCCACTGAGTAGCACAGACTCTATGTAGCTACCTTTGTGGTATTTCTTAAAAGTAAGCTGATACGACTTCAGAGGTCACCGATAGGCCATGGGATGCTTTTGTCCCATAGTAAATCTTCACTTGTTTCCAGGAGTTCTTAGGGCAGATCTTGAAAGTGGAAGAAAGAAGTAGAATAGAATTGAATGGAATGGAATAGTTTAGTTGGAAGGGCTTTACTGTGATCATCAAGTCCAACTGCATTACCACTTCAAGGCTAACAAAAAGTTAAAGCATATTAATAATGAATATTAAATAATTTCATTAATTAATGAGGAAGGATATGCTGGTTGATCTGATTGGGATGGCCATTTAGCACAAGTTCATCAGTCAGCAATGTCACGAGACATCTGGAAAAACATTTTAGAAGTACTGACAGAGAAAGAGGAGGAAGGTAATAGACATGGGAATGAAAGAAAGTGAAGGCTGAAAATTAAAACAGTAGAGAAACAGGATACAAGAGAAGATAAGGAGCTACAAGGAAAGTAAGAGGGTGAAAAGAGAAGGGGACAGCAGGAAAGGGGGGAAAGACAAAATACTAGCTAGCATTGCTTCATTGGAAGGTGAAAATGTTAGCTGGGCTGTGTCATTTAATTTTCTGTATGAATGAGTACTAACTGTGTAGCTAGTCTGGGGTCAAATACCTAGTTATGAGGGAAAACACATGAACATACAGAGAACAGTTGTCTCTGGACTGGCCACTAACTGTAGACAGCTGCAGCTGATGTGAATATATACCTTCTTCCTTATGGAGAGTGATTTTTATATGAATGACAGGAGTCTGCCAGCCCAGAGTCTTCCTTTGGCTGTAATACTCTGTATATTGGCATTAGTTTCTTGGAGAGCACAGTTTCCATGCGTAGGCTCTTTTCAGGCTGCCTTTGTGGGTTGCTGATCCTGCAACTGCTTCCACTAAGACCTATACAGGACTAAATCTATTCTGTGCCTTTACACAGAATAGCATTTTCTGGTCCCGAAATGATTAGTGTGGTGTGTTAAGAATATAAAACTCATTTTCTATATTTTGAATTAGACCAGAATAAATATAAAACAGAATATCCCTTGTGCTACGTAGTTTGTAATTGAGTTTGCTTCTTTCTTCAATCTTGAACATATAGCTTATAAATTAGTGGGGCAGCAGAGTGAAACAGAGTGTAAAATATTGCAATAAAACTGAACACTTCGTATCTTCTTCTTGCACAGTTATGATCATTACAGAAAATAGTTATTAAATCTCTAAAGATTACTTTAATTGAATTGCTTGTGTAATGATAAGTTACTGTTCCTAGGGTCCCACAGATAAAAACAACAGAAAACCTTTCAGTAATACTGCTCTTTTTTCATTCAGAAGAAAACTGCAATGTTGAATTTTCACATGAACAAACCTTTTATCTCTGTTATATTCAAAATAGATATACATACTATGGTTCTGCTTCTCATAGGCAATTCATTTAAAATTGCTACATGTCTATGGGGTTAATGCTATTTTACTTCTGTTAAAGAATTTGCCATTTCCTTGAGTATGTGCCCGTCTGCCCGGTCATTTAAAAAGCAGGAAAAAAAAGTCAGTGTACTTGACATATGACAGATAACTGAAGAAACAAACAGTATTATAGTCTTGCTCTTTTCTCTCTTATTTATCAGTCTGTCATAACTCTTTTGTCAACAAGGTGTGGCTTTTGGCTTCCTGGCTTGTCAGACATGCTCACAAGTAAAGATATTTTTCTCTTCTGTGGGGTCAGAGTTTGACAAGACAGGTATCCTAGAGCTTACAACTACCATTTTAGTTATTGGTACCCTTTGTTGCTTATACATATTTTCTTGAAGTATCATCACTGCTGCTGTGACCTTCTTGAAGTTGCCACAAAGCTTTAACTGTTTTCCTTAGGCTGCAGGTCTCCGGTGAGGTAGCAGTGATGTGGTGCTCTCAGGATCTCTGCTAGACCTGTGTTTTGCACTTGGAGTATTTCAGTCTCTAGCACAATCCATTTATCACCCAGTGATGACTGCCAGGACTTTGTCTCCTACTAGCTCATATTTCCCAGCATTATATGTAGCCCTCTTTCTTCCAGTTCCCTGTAACATACCTCTCACCTTATCTGGTGCCCTTCTGTGGTAAGTTCACGAAAACTGGGCCATCGTTTAGAAATGTGTTTTGCATCCAATTTTGTGTGTTTTAAAATTTGTCTTTTATCCACTAATTGCAACAGCAATAGATGAAAAAGAAATAGGAGTAGATTAATAACAGCATATAACGTAAGTAATCAGATGCTTACTTAATGAACCATTGCAGATATGATCCATAGACACATTATTGGCATATAAACTGGCCACAACAAGTATTTTAATGAGATATGATAGGCTACTTAAATCAGATTCTTGACAGGGTTATCCAAATGTGTTCAAGCTGGAAAAAAAAAAAAAAAAAAAAAAAAAAAAGTAATTGCAACATTTGTGGTAGCAAATAGCTAGAAGTTGTAAAACAGAAATACTAAACCACATGGCTTAGCAAGACAGTTTTCTATAATGAGGATAACATCCTCATTGTATCTCCTCTAATGAATATGAGGTCCACAGTGAACACTTTAGTAGCAAAAAAGAGGAACTACCATGCTTTGGGTATCTTTATGGATCAATCAGTCCTTAGTAAGAATACATTTTAGACAAAGCTGCACTAACAAATAATATGTCTAACGAGGGCAAACATTGTGGTAAGAGGCAGGGATATCGTTTCCTTAAGTAGTAGATATTTCTGTTACTATTTTTTCTAGAAATAAAAAAACTCAACATTTGAATACCTTTAATAAATTAACAATTTTTAAAATGTTAAATCTAATGCATATCTTCTCAACCCACACCGATAATTGGTCTCACCATCACAACTACACTGTCACTGGGTTCAAGCGTCAGTTCTTGTTTTCTATACCAGTCTGATATCCATAATAAGTTATTTAGTCATCCATCTTTCCTCATTTCTGTAACTAATAATCTCTCTTCTTTCAATCTATAAGTCTGCTTTATGTCTTCCAATGTAGGAAGTCCCAGATTCTGAGCATTTAAAAGCTAGTGTTGCTGAACCATTGTCCAGGAGTTTTTCAATGTAAACTGGAATAAAATGTCAAGATGTAGAACTTTGCTTTTGTGAGTAACAGATTTCTGCTATTTAAATTTCTGTGGATAGTGTAAATTGTAATTCTGAGTGACTTCCAGGGGACAAAAGATAAAATTAAAATGCATCTCTCAGAGAAATAAGAGAGAAATATGTGCTGTTTTCATTTAATAAGGACAGAGACTGACTCATCATCATCAAAGTCATTCTATTTTGGAAGTCTCCCTCAAAAAACATTAGTATTTCTGTCAAGCTAATAGTTTGCCAGAATGTGATTTGTTCATGGTCGGCACATTCACTCAATTAGAATAAAGGAAGTTATGTGTTTTTAGTCTGTCTAATTTGGGTCTTTGTGAGATTCCTGACGGGATTATCTAAATGTATTCAAGCTGAAAAAAATCTCACATTAATAAAACTCGTAATATTTAAGGCAGCAAACAACCAGAACTGGTAAAACAGAAAAATAGGGGAATATGTGGCTTCTCAGAGCAGTTTTCTTTACTAAGCATAACACTCTCACTGAGAGAATTGTTTAATTCAAAAGAATTAATCTAATTTCAGTCCTCTCGGGAGCTTCCAGTGAAAATAAAGGTACAGGCTATGTAGTGCTGTCCTGGTTTTTTATTTTTGCAGTGGTTGCATTGCTTTATTACAATTCTACGGAGCAGCCTGTTTCTTTTACCCAATACTAAGCCCTTTGTTTGTACCTGATTTTAAGCAACTAGAAACTGCATTGTACTAGTAAGACTAGTGTTTCTTATTTTCCAACGAGGTTTGTTGTTTGTTTGTTTTTGTTTGTTTTGAGGCATAAGGAGGGTAAGGGTACCCCGTCACTTTCTCCTGATTTTGTGCAGTGTTCAATTTCTTGTGCTATTTTATTTGCAGTTTTCTAAGGTCTTGTAGAGAATAAAGCTGGCATCAACAGCAGTGCTTCACCATTGTGTAACTGTAAAGTTTTTCAATAAATGAGCTTAAACTGACAAAATTTAAATAGGTAGCATGTCTTTTTCATTAAATAAATAAAAATCAAGAATTAATGCTGAGAATGATCAGTGAGGAATTACGTCTGAGATCATAATAAAAATGTCCTGTTTCTAGGATGTATTTCAATTATTACTCGTTTCTTGTATTTTGGTGATGGGAATTTTTCTATGGAAAAACACGATACTGTATTATTTAATAATGTACTACACTATTTTTTGTAGTATAACCATTTTGAATATCAGATTTTTAGAAGGGCTTAGCTCATGGGACCTGTGGCAGGGACTATGTTTTCACAGTGCCTAGCAGAAGGGTGTACAAACACTCTGCATAAGCAGAGCATATGCAAAGCCATAATGTAAAACTGCAAGTAGTCTCAGATGGTTGGGAGTAGACATCCTCTTCCAGGTGCAGGTGATCAGCTCCAGAGGTCACTTACTCTCCATTTCCCTGCCAGAGAATATCATTTCTTCAGAAGTGCTGGCAGAGCATTCAGGTAGGAATGCTCTCTAAGTTGTTTAATGTAGGATGAAGTGGCTTAAAAAGACTTGCCAGTTAAAATGTTTCATCTAACCCAGCTTCCTGTGACTGAAAGAGATGAAGGAGCTAAAAAATCACAGTAACATTTACTGAAGAGGGGAGAAGGAAGCAAGGCAGCCTCTGTTTTCAGAGTGCATGTCTGTGTGTCTGTTTCCTGCACTACAGCTGGGTTTGTGGCCCAGGAAAGAATCTGTCTACACATATTCAAGAGAGAATGATGCCTGTGTATCCTAACTCACCTGAGTGAGTTAGTCCTAACTTACTCATACCCATAATTTAAAACAAGTCTAGAAGAGAAAAGTAATTATAATTTAATGTAGAACTGACACTAAAATGGACATTATTCCTGTTCATAGAGTGAATTTATTGATGTTAGTGTAGAATCTAGAAATCCATTTTGGCAAAAAAAAAAAAAATATATATATTGAAAGCGTGAACTTTTTTTTTTTTTTTTTTTTTTTTTTTTGTGAGTGCACTCCTGTTTCTACAAGATAGTATTCACTTTTTTTTGACATTTCATCTAAGGAAATTAATTAACCTATACTCATCTGTTTTTCAGTTGCCCATACTTCAGAAATACTTTAGGCAAGGTACGTATTTGCTTTTCTTTTGTAATTTAAGATGTAAAAAAGAAAGTCACTCCAAAGTAGATCTTTTATCCTGAAAAACAGAAGGATATAATGTCTTGAATTTGAAATTAGTTTTTGAAATTTAGGAGACAACATGTGAGAAATTTTCTAAAATTTGCAGATAATTAATGATAGATAGGTTTAAGTACTCCATACATATTATTTTATAACTTAAATATATAATGACTGCTTTTTCTTTCATTCAGTAATTCAGCTCCTGAATAATTGATTTAATGTACCATAGTTAAACAAAATGTCATAGAAAATCAATATATCTGGAACCCCCTGCAGTGCTATCTACTGGATATATTTTTCAATGTTTGTGCAGTGGCCAAGGGTAAAAGAAAAGGACATTATATTTTTAGTGCCTTTTTAATACCTTCAGAGTAAAATACAATGTAGAGATTCTGTATAAATACGAGCAACAAAAAATAAGAATTTTAAGGATTAATGGAGCAAGGTGATATCTCTGCATACGTAGAGGAGTTTGATGACATAGTTTGTAAGAGAAAACTGCTTTTGATTTTATTATTTTTTTTTAAACTTATATAAAAGAAATACAGGGCTGAAATAAATGGTATTCCTATTTGAAGTTTTAACAGGGTGAATACTTTCACACTAATCTATTAAAGCTTTTGTGGAGTCCAGCTGAATAAAAGAGAGTCACTCTTCTTACTTAAAATTAAATACTTCACCTGCACTGTGGATGGAGTTCTTAGTTTTTTGGTTTAATCAATGTCCCATTGAGCTCGCTTAGAAATTTCCTTCTTCACCTGCTTCTTATAATTAGCCAAGAAGTTTAATGTCTCTTAATGGAATATCTAGCATTGCCTCCTGCTGCAGGTAAATTGACCATTCATCTTTTGCTTTTGTGGTAATTCCTGTTTCACTCATACCCATTTCCAACTCCTTCCTTCAAAATATATTACTTAATTAGCATCTATAACAATAGCTTATTGTAAGGCAGGGGTTCAAAGGTTTGAGAGTAGTTTAGCGAAATATTTCAGCTGCTGAACAGCCGTTATAGCTCTCTAGAGTGGAGCTGTAGACTTTATATGATTCACTTAAAATGGACCAAAGGTGAGAGTAAGGTGATCCTTAACAGGGTTATTGGTAAGATTGTACTGAAGAGAGCATACCCAGGAAATAGGATTGTCTACAGGATAACAAGATTATCCCCTGCTAAGTTCACGCTGTAAAGAAACAGGCATAATATGCAGTAGAGGAAATGAATGGGACTGTTAGAGATTTGAAACAGATCTTTGATTACTTCAGTGCTACCTTTTAAGAAAGGTGGAATTTGGAAAAGTTAAAGATTACAGGGTCAAAAAAAGTTGTAAAGTCTCAAATAAGGTTAATAGTAAAAATGGTTTATTACGTGTCAGGTAAGATAACAGTTTAATATTAACCCTTATACAGCAACATTTATTTTGAGTGCTTTCAGCAATTCTTTAATTACATACCTCTATCGGATAGACTAACATCTTTCTGGCTCCATTTGTCTTTGATTATGTAAGACCACGTCAGGGTCATTTATACCATTTATAGGTATAAATTCCTATAAATCTTTTACCTGATCTTCTGCCATTTATCTCAATGCAGAAATACAAGTAAATTTGTGCATGCCATCAGGCATAGGCATACCTGACTTCTTCCAGAATAGTCACTAAACTTCTTACTTAAGATTGTGCACTGTATCATACTGCTGAGTATTTCTGAGGAGTCTTCTTTTTTACAGTGGTTGCAACTTGCAACTTTGGGGCTGAAATTTCCCACAAAAACTTTTGTGATGCTGTCTTGATACACTGCATGTTTATAGATTTCTGGTCTACATGTGGTAATCCTGGTGAATTGCAATTGGTCAGTCAAAGGCAAGAAATGAATGCCTTTGGGTATGTGAGATACATCTTTATTCTCTTCAACATTTACACTGTCCCAAAATGAGCTATGAGTGGCTTTTCACAGATTTCTACTCCCTGTGCCACAGGATGTACACAGAGGGATATGTCTGATACATTGAATGCATGGAGTACAATTCAGGCTTTACACTTCTTTCAAGTTTAGAAATGGGGTAAAATTTGCCTGTATACTACCCTTATTGCATCTGTATAAGCTCCAGCTATGGTCTACCACTTCTTCCAGAAAGTATTTATCTTTTCGAATACCATCAGCCTCACAGTAACATTTCCTCTTGAGCTGTAATGTTATCAACAGTGGCAAACCAGTCCCACTTCAGCACTGAACAGTTTAGTCTAATAAAAGAAACCGAGGCACCTGCAGTCACCGTCTAGAGCATCCAAGTAATTCTGTCCCCTTTTTTAATTGCATATAATGTCTTAGCAGAGAATTGCAAAAGGATTCAATTGTCAACAAATGTACAGATCTAATAGCAAGATTAAAGAAATGACTCATATTCAGCAGTCAATATGTTCCATTGTTTCTCCATGGGCCAATCACTAGAATTACGGTCAAAAGGTTAATCTGTGTATTGGGGTGAGTGGGTGGTGAGGGAAGAGGAATAACGCGAGGAGTTGGTTTAGGCTAAAGCAAGACAAAGCTGGAGATACTGACAGGTAAATCAGGAAAGAAAAGCAGGGACTGTGAGAAATGAACCACTGAGATGGAACTGAAGAGGTCATTTAAATGAACCAGAGGAGAACCAGAAGCAGAAGAATAATCACAATATTAGGCAGGTGTATGCTGTGAAACCTGGCTCTGCCCCAACTCCCCCATCCCCTGCCCTGGCTCCATCTTTTCCTTTTAAAGTGATCAAAACCAGTTTTATAACTGAGGAAGTCTAGCCTAGAGGCTTTGGCAGCCCTTGTGTTTTATAACAAATCATTTAAAAGAAGAAAACATGTATCAGCTGATTCAGTTCTAAATTCATTTGGAAACATGGGGAAAGAAATTCTCCCCACTTGACCGGACATGATGTAAAATAGCAACCTGTATGGTACCATTTTGAGAACTGGAACTTTTGCTAGGGAGGCCAGGTTAGATCTGAGGTGTGCAGTTTCTTCCTCAGACTGATCATGATTTGTGCTGCCACAAGACGAAATTAACCTGTGCAGACAGCACACGTTACCATTGTGGGCTCCCTGGACCTTGCTGTCAATATTGGGATATAGCAAAAGCATTTTGCAGATCTGTCCCTCTTTTGTTGCCTGTGTGTGGGAGTCATACAGTACACAGACATAGGGGCAGAAGAAACACTTGTCCAAACAGAGAAATGGCCCTGCACTCCTTGTTTCAGACATTGTGTGGGTAAGGAACTGGCATGGCACGAGCTTCCAAGTTTTTACACTTCCAAATTGTGCTCAGTTCCTGCTACTTTTACTTTAAGCAGCAAGTCCTCTTCATTTTTGGTGATAAATACTTTTTGGTTACCTCAGGAGCCTCTTTCACTTCCTTGGCTGTGTTTTCTTCTGATAATTGTTTCTCAGCTAGTAAAATATATGCTTGTGAGTTTATCCTGTGATTTTGATTAAGAATCACTTTTTTTTTTTTTTTCCCCCCCAATCTTCATTCTCCTTCAGTCTTGCTTTTAGAAGAGGGAGAAGAAAACTCATTGGAGAACAAGCCCAAACATTGTAAAACCTCAATGAACCCTGAACAGAAAATCTTGTATGTCACTTAGCAATACAAATAAGCATTAGATGCAATAAAAATGATAACTGTATCATTAAGCTCTTCACATGTGAAAGAACTCTGAAAAGAGCAGAAGATATGAATGCTATCTTACAACTCTTCTGTAATTACCTGAATGAAACAAACAGAAGGCTTGCCAATTCCCAGTTATGGTATTGTCCCCATTTGGATTATATACATTCATTACAATTAACTAATATATGGGTCATATCATCTGCAGTAGTTGCAAAGTGTCTGTGCCTTCATTATGGTCAGTGCAACTAGGACAATTTGCATGGGTAGAAAATATGACCTCATGTCAATGTGATATGAAAAAAATATATTTTATTCTATCCTCACTGCCAACACATATGGCACTTTTATTTGGTACAGTCTCCTTAACACACAGCACATATTTACAAAGTTCTTCTGTTTGCTTGGGCTGGACTACAGATGACCAATCACTATCATCCAAGTGCTGCCCATTAATTCAGCAACTGTGATCATTATGCTCTTATTTTATAAGAGCTTCTGATCAAATAGGTTTCTTGCTGACACATTATCCAAATTCAACAAACTGATTCATGTATCATGGTACTTATCTATAGAACTTGGGAAGTTTTTTGGAAAGGCACTGTGGTCTTCCTGAGAAAGTTTCCAGTTATTCTGGGGGGAGAAGCAGTCTTGAATGATACCTTACCATAAAAGTCTGTGTCCTATTGAATGCTAACATAACAAGCATTACTGTTTTAATTTCAATTTTAATTAAGTATTGAATACCAAGTATACCAAGGGGCTGTCACTGAGATATAAGACTCTCTATTTTTATTACAGTAATAGAGACTATTCCTAAATACAAAAGACTTAACACCTTGAAATATTAATTCTTCCAGAGTTTTGTTTTATAAAATATATATAATTCAAAGTCACTGGAATCTACAGTGGCAAATTACAAGAGCTACTAAAAATTCTTTTCAAGCTAGTGTCAAGTCATCAAAAAATGAATACTCCTGACCCTTTTACCAAAGTGTAAATTAGTGGTCTAATAGTAATATTCAGATGGGCAAAAGAAATATAAGCTCCTTTTGATGAAAATAATACAAGAATGTGCTTCCCTACTGTGAATCATCTTAACATGTGAAATAGCATTTTGGTACAATGATTTCTGCAAAGGACATAGCAAGCTGGCAAATGTGAGAACAAAAATGAAGGCAATTTTGTGCATCTCTTGCCAATGTTTCATTCTCTTTTTAGTTATTATATAAAATCTGAACATCTCAAAGAACCTCTACATCTTATTTTTAAAAGCAAATAACTTGTCCAACCAATAAAGCTTTTTCTGTATGAAAACAGCAGTTATGGATGTAAATTAAAGTTAAAACATATAATAAACTGACCATATGTAGGAATGTTTGAAAAAGATTAAAAATATTTTCATTTATGAATAATATCTGCTTTTACTGTAGCATTAATTTTTGTTATTAAAAAACAAACAAACAAAAAACTGTACATACAAAACAGAGTTGCTACAAAACTGTAGAGATGTTATTATTTTTTTTTTTCCATAATCATATATTGTAGGAAAAAACTCTTAAGAGGTGGAACCATATGTTAACATATAGAAAGCAGATTTTTTTTTTCTTCTGCACATCCACCTGTTTTACTTTTTAAGACCATTTATAAAATGCTGTGTAGCCTAAAATTCCTCAATGGTAGAATCCCTTTTTTTGTAGTAAAAGCTTTATTGCATTATGTCACTTTTGCTCTGTGATGGAAATTTGACTGCTGTTTGTCATATGGGTTGATCTTGATATCTTTCTTGGGCATGAAGATAGTTTTTATTTTTATTTTTATTTATTTATTTATTTTATAAAACTGCTATATATACATATAAAGCAGACAGATGTGCCTTTCCCACCATTTATTTTACTTGCTTTCATTCTCTTTTGGCAGATACAGCTCATGTAGAGCCATTCTGCATACAGGCATTAATCCAAAAAAACACTTGAGCATGTGCTTAGCATTTAACAAATGACTAGTCTCATTGAACTATGGCGTCATGAGCTACAGTGCTGTAATGAATCAAAGCTCTATAGTCTAGCCTAGCTCACATCAAAATCAGTGATGTGGGTAACATTCACTGTAAAGGCTTTGGACTAACCCCAAAGATCCAAGATGCATGATGGCTTAACTTGAAGATAGTTCTATTTTTGCATGTAATGTTTTCTTAATGATACACATTGTTCTTCAAAATACTCTAATATACTTTAAAATCATTAATTGCAGTGCCTTCTGGGTTTTAAACAACTGAAGTCATAATAAAGTGTATAGTTTTCCTCACATGTCATAGGTTGCATCTGAAGATTGCTGATGATGCTGAAAGGAATTATGCTAAGCAAAAACAAATATTCACTTTACATCTTTATCTTTACAATTCCAAAAGAGAGGTGAACATATTGTTCATGATGACTCATTTAATTACTCTGCAGCATCTTTATCTAACTTAAAAGTTTGTTCTTCTGAGGATAGATATTTCCACCCATAGATCTCCACTCATACTCTGGAGTACTCCAGAAGTCAAGGAGATTCTACTTCTGACTGAGATTCTCTTTATTTATTACTGCTAAAATGGATACTTTATATAGTTGCTAGGGTAATATGGACTGTTAAAAAGGAGAGTGTACAATGATCAAGAGAATACACATTATTTGTTACTGGAAGCTATTATATAGCTCTTAATATCTTCCAGATTTTTTACTGCAATATATTCTGTACAGCTGCATATTTTGGGGCAGGGCTGTAATTATGCTTAAGGTTGTGATACACAACAGAAACAAGGAATTCAGAGCCAAAAGACAAGAAAGAGGTTAGCTGAGTGTTTGAACACAGAATCCACCACAGATATTGGTCACTGTCAAATAGAAGTAACTTAAGGTAGATAGTGAGTTGACATTTCCTGTCATCACCTAATGTTATTGCACCCATGGTTTGCGTATTCTGGCTGAAGTGCTTTGATTAATGGTCCAGCAATCACTAAGAGACGTTAAATGATATAAACTCAGTTCCAAGCTCAATGAGCTTGGTAAGAAATCTAAAGGCTTAATGCCTCAGTACTGTTTAAGAAGAACCTTCAAGAAAGCTCTAGGCTCTATGCTGCTGATCTGTATACATACATCATTAAGTAGTGTCTGTCTCCTTCAAAATGGGAAGTCATCGCTTTAATGTTATTCAAATTGATACTTAGATCTCTCTTAGCCATGATATGTCACTAACACTTTAATAACAGTTAAGCTGGTTGTGCACAGATGGGGTATACTGAAAAAATACTGTAAGGAAAAGGGCACTGTGGATGTTTACATATTAATTCTTTGCATATTAAGGTTATATTATTAACTGAACTACGAGGTGTTTTCTTACGATTTATTGCATTGTGGTGATAAAAACAGCTTTTGAATTGTACAAATAGCAAACAGTCATGTTTCCCAGAGATCGGTATGTTTTAGCCTGACTAAAAATAACTAACTAGCTATCACATATTTTGTGTTGTCTGTGTAAGAAGGTTAAGCCACAAGTAAATTCTATGAGAATATGAAGTGGGGCAAAGAAAGGCTCAAAAGAAATGCAGACACAATTTAGTTCCAGACCTTAAAATGATTACTTGTAAAACAGGCATATTGACACACATCTGGCTGTAACTTGTAATATTAAAATAATTCTCCTTCTTTTTCTCTTAAAACAGCTTATTTTACAGAATTACCTCTTCAGTCTTCATTAGTAGTCTTATTTTTCCCACTATTTAAAGCAACTTTCCTTGGGTCTTACAGCTTGTTTATAGTTAAAGAACACCTTTTGCATATTACAAATGACTAATTTTATCATGTAAAGTCAGAACGTAACAGTCATGGGGTTTCAGAGAATATCATCATCTCTACTGTAGTACAAGATGGGAGGGCAAAGTCCAGAAAGAAGCATCCTGCTCTAAAACCTTTCCTGCATCAGTTCATTGGGCATTATGATAATTAGATCATCTGTCTAAATAGTGTCCATATGGTGATTTTTCTGTAAATGTTTTCTTTATTTGAACACAGTGTATTAATCTATTTACAGCTCCACATTGAAATTAACCTTGGAGATGGGACAATTAGAATCTGAGCTGAGTAGCAGAGCAGTTTTTTTTTTGTTACTCAGGGTAGAGATGATGGAAATACTAGACATATTATCTCTTATTCTAAAGTCTAGGAGATGTTAAAGACAAACAATATGAACCTGACAAAGGAAGTGTATTACTGGATTTGTTCTATTTTAGTTTCTCTGAGTATAACAATTTTATTTCTGAAAAACAGTTGTCTGTGATCAGCAGTTAAGAATATGAAATTAAGAAAAGTTACAAGTTCAGCTTGAATGGATACTGGTATTACTTCATTTTTGCATGTTTTTTATAAATGTTTTTTCTTAATGACATGGATTTTTATGTCTTTGTGACCTAACAAAATATGTTGAGCAAAGAAATAGGAATAAGGTAAAAGAGTTTTATTTTGTTTTGTTTTTCTCCAGTATATTCAATTATTTGTCACTTTTTCCTTCCTGTGGCATGCATAGCATATATATCAAAGAGATTGCACTGAAATTTTTGTACAGGCACAAATGAATTGCAAGCTTTTTATTTCATATAATGGACCAGATTTTAAGAATATCACAAAATGTGTCAGAATTTTCTGTACCTATATGCTTCCTTGAGTGTTTTGCTGAATTACACTCTTCGTTTGCATGATGACTGATTGTGTTTGCAGCAATGGACTTGCACAAATAATTGTGCAGTTAATACTCCCAGCTGGTTCAGTTGGCCTCAGATACCATGGTAGTGGGTGCAACATAACAGCTTCAGTAGAGGAGAATGGTTTCTGAAGTCAGAGCAACATAATAGTCCTTTGTGATTGCCAAAGCCAGTACTGACCTCAAAACAAAGAAATGGCAAACCAAAGGAATGCTTCTCCACTGTACGTAGTGCGCAACTAAACCTAAAAATTTTAGAACTGCCTTCCTGCAAGCTTCTCCTCTTGGTAAGGAAAATTGGGTAGCTGATTATTTTACTGCCAGAATAATCCAACAAGTACTGGCACAATGTACTGTAGCATGTTTCTGGGGTAAGGTTTACTAATAGGAGCAGAAATAGAAAAATCTGTTTGGTCTGATGCTACCACTTTGAGAATTTCCAATTCTCTTAGATCCTCCCTTCAGAAAGGCCTGGTATCAGGTACCCAGATCAGCTCAGACTAGTGTCAGAAAGCCCCAAGAGGTTTGTAGGTAGTGGTACCATGTTTCATTTAAAACAACACAATTCAACAAAATATTCCAGTCACTTAGTCCACGCACTTTAAGGAGTGCAAGTAACTCTGTAAAAGCACCCGTCTGGAGAGCGTAAGCAGGACACTTAGGTAAACGAATCTCACAAAACAACAATAATATCATGCTACAATTTCAGGAAGAGCAATGAAATTATTATTAATTGTCATCATAAGTAATGAGAGCATAAAACTGAGAAAGGTCTGTAGAGGAGAGGAATCTCTTTCATTTACCCTCAAAATGGTCATAGCATTGGTAATAAAAGTAGTCAGAAATCCTTCAGGAACAGAGCAGCCTGTACATCTATGCCCTGTGTTTGAACTCATTGGCCTTGTGTAGTGGTTACGGGTCCATCAGGCATGGCAAGCCAACTGGCTACAGAAGCTTCCTGGCAGGGTATCTCAAAGGTGGTTTGCATTTCTTCAGGTAATGTTGCCACTCTAATTAAGAAATTTTGTGATCCATGGGTTAACACAGATAAAATTTTTATTAGCTTCCAAGAAGGCCAAGACTTCTGGGGGCATCTGCCCCACTACTGGAGGAGTGAATTGAGTATGTGAGGGTGTAGTGCCTCCATAGGCAAGGAGTAATGTTTTCATGGATAATGAATAGTGAGAATCTTTAATTACTGAGATGTCTCGGTTTCTCTTTAGGAGTTTTGTCTTGAGTTGCTGCATTAGGTTCTTATTTCTTTATATATTTCACCATATGAAAGAGTTTTATGTGCTTTGCTTGTCTAAGGTAGGCATATTTATGATGATTTCAGTTCACCACTGTACTTGACTGTATTAGTGCCTTCGCTGCATGGTTTTGCTTTTAACAAATGAAAATTTAAAACAATTTACTTTTTAAAATAGGTTTAGAGTTGCAGTCTGGCTCTTACCTGAACTTGTTAAAACTTCCATTTAAGCTCTTCTATCACTTCTCAAAATACCTTTAATGTAGATCTTACATTTTCTCTCTCTTTTTTTTTTTTTTTTTTTTTTTACTAAAGTCTGAGTAATACAATTACTGAGTAATTGTATTGTCTGCTCAATAGACAACTGATTACATCTCCTTCACCTCTTGCTTATAATAATGATTTCTTCAAGAGAATCAAAAAAATGTATGATATAAATTCTTTCATCAGCATCAGGAAGGTCAAAGTAAAAATCACTCGCAAGTGCAGTTTATATCTGGGTCTAAATCTACCACTTGAACAGTTCCATGGTAAGCTGCTAAAACGTATGCAGAGGAAAAACTTGGATATCAGAAATAACTGAAGATGTAGTCTGAGGAAAATTTATTTCCTTCAAATGTATTTGAATGTGCAGTAATGCAGTTAGGGCCCCTCTGATACAAAAGAAGCATTCTGCTATCTTCTGTCACTCTCAGATGCCCAAAAAACACAACAGAGGAGTAACAAATTATTTTATTTATTTATTTATCTATTTGGTAAAAGGCCAGTGCTCATTGTTCCCCTCCCCTTGTGACTTCTAAAGCAAGGAGCATGTCCAGCTTCTGCATCAGCATCTGGGTAGTTCTGCAGGAGGCACAAGCAAGGGGATAGACAATTGAGAAAATCTGTTATGAAATTCCTTATGCATGAAAGGATATTCTCCAATATTCCTATCTCTGTTTGGATCCTGTTTTTTTGTTTTTTGTTTTTTTTTTTTAAGGGGTGAATTATGAAGCCAAGCATAAGGGCTATATTTTTCACCCAAGAATACTTTTTTCCTCAGTATCTATTTTATTTTATTTTATTTGTTTGGCTAAAATTTTATCGTCATCTCCTCTGAAAATGAATTAGTACTCTTGGTTCACCTAAATAGTGATGTAGTTTTCTTCTTTTTATATTGTGGGGTACTGGTTTCCTGCTCTTTCCTTCCCATGAATGGAGAAGGCAGAAAATTCTCCTTGAAACGAGAAATCAACACAATATTATATACACATCAAGTTCTGAATTTCCCAGTTACTGTATACTTTTGTGGCTTACCATCATTTCTGCCATTACTTTGGTGTGTGCTCCAGTATCCAACTCACTGGGAGATTTAAATACACATTTGCTTCCAGTGTAATAGCTAAATCATTCTCTGTTATAACTACGTATCTTGTTTCTGTGAAAAAGTCCTCTGAATTAATGGTCACCCTTTTTGTCCATGTTTTATTATACTGACTTTTGCAAACTCTTGCAAAGAAATAGTTCAGTGAAACTCTCAGGTTTTGTGTTTCTTGCTTTTTTTTTTTTTTTTTTATTTTTTACTTTGTCTTTTCCTTTATGTACCAAAAGTTGTCTGCATTTCTTAATGACTCAGGCATCTTTCCTTATCATATCACTCTTTGTAAGATTAACGTATGAAAGCAATGTCAGTTTGGATTGGATGATACTACAGTAATTTTCATTCAGATATTAGTAGTCTAGGTAGTTTGTCCTAAATGCCAGCAAGTCTTTGGTTTCTTGCTAGGAACAACTTTCCACCAAATTTAAACACTTGTTCATAAATGTGAGAACTTCAGTGATTTCACATTTCTGCATGTTTTCCATTTAAATGGCACATTTTCATATGTGCCTTTTTAATCTACATTATTCTATCTGTTTGTGAGAAGTTTCAAAGTTTACCGCCTCTTTCAAAGTTTACCACCTCTGCATAATCAGCTGAAAAAATAAAAGGGAATTAAGATGTTCAGAATGAGATAATGTCAGGAAAAAAAGTCTTCCTCTGACATTTCTGGCTGGCATTCATTTCAAGCACAGAGGCAGAAGTTGTTTTAAGTTTCCTCATGTACTGCTCACAAAGCTGGGCCCTCTAGTTCTGCACATTCTTTTACAGAACGTACCTGTTAAATATATTTTACTTGTGGTTTAGAAACCACTCAGATCTAAGAAATCTTCCTGAGGTCTCAGCTTCATCCAATGTTTGGCTGAATGCTGCTTAGCTTTGCGCTCTTTCTAATGGGCAGTTGATTTGAGCTCAATTCCCTTCAGTCTGCTATGCTGCTTTTCCAGTCAACTGTAATTTTACTAGCTGTGCAATCCTCACCTATTTGTGTTTCTATTTTATTTTATATTATTTTATTTTATTTTATTTTATTTTATTTTATTTTATTTTATTTTATTTTATTTTATTTTATTTTATTTTATTTTATTTTTATTTGTTAAGGACATTTTGGAATTTTTAGTAGATTTATTCTTTCTAAATGGCATTTCCTTTCCACACTATTTTTGTTGTCCTTTTAAAGCTTTCATCTTCATATTCAGTTTCTCTGCAATTTTATTTTCTTTAATAAGACTAAGTAAAATGTTACCGATGATTGGTACAAGAGGTCAGAAGCCACTTCTGTGTGTCGTGGTGGACCTTCAACTCCCTATGGATATTAAATAGAGTCAGGAGTACATTAGATAAAAGAGCTGTGAAGGTTTGGAGTAAAGGTAACTCCTACTTTTGCGGCTGAAACAGAATGGAAGAGTGGCAGAGATATTCCAGATGGACCAAAATAAAATTAAATAGCTCAACTCTGAAGAGTGGAGATATGGGGAAATAAATGGAAAGAAGAGAATGGTGAAGAGCAGGGAGAAAATTACCCATTTTGCATATAAATGATGTAATTACCCCCTCAGCTTCTCAGGCAGAAGTTGACATCCCTAATTAAAATAATTTTATGATCTTCTGGGGACAGATACACAAAAGCATAAAGAGAAGGAAAAAATAACAAATACAGAACTAACCAACACCAGCAGCCATTTCTACAAAATAATTTTGCAACAGGACCTATGATGTACATGCAGTCTCAGCTTTATAACAAATTATCAGGCTTGTATTTTATTTCAAATGATTCACAAGGCTTGATATAAAAGGCAGAAGCTGAATAAAGCCTTTTCAGGGAAGAGAATGATGAAACCACAATATGAGGACAGGGAATTGAAAGCCTACTGGACTGAATTTCATTGTTTTCTTCTGATTAATACTGGAAATTGAAAGCCACTGTGTTTAACCTGTGCTGATGCTACAGTTGCTGTAATTAAGCATGAGAATATGGTCTTACAACTTGTGCATGCTGATTGTTTTATACAAAGCACCTGGCAAATTTGCCAGTACATACACTATTAAATCTGCAGCAGAGGAGTCCAGCCAACAAAGACTGGTATTCTTACTTGTTTAATTGATCTACTTTATTCTGTCCACCACATCTTCCTTCCCTCCCCACTTGCCAGGCAAGAAAGCAGGTAAGAAGTCTTTTCCAGACTCTTTGATAGTGAGGGGATGCGTTGTTTTAATCACACAAAAAGGAAGGTTGTTCTACAAAGCAAGATAAAACCCGGTTAAGTGTAACAAACCTGGAAAATTCCATTATCATATGCCTCATCTTATCATTCATACCATCTGACTGACTGATTCAACGTTGCTAAGAGACTTGACAAGCCAACTTGTTAGTATTACATACTGCATTGTAGCAATTGAGAAATCAATTGTTACCACTAATTTTCCTCCAACAGGGTGATATTTCAGTAGTCAGAAGTTTGCTAAAGGATATCTTTATGTTCGTGTTTCCCGCCCCCCCCCCCCCCCCCCCCCCCCACCCGCCCCATACAGTTAGTTCTCTTTTGCATTTTCTAAGCATTTCTTTTTGCATTTTCTAAGCATTTTTGGTGATTTCACAGTAAGGTCATGAGCTAGCAGCCAAGAGAATAACATTATACATCAGGACATCAGGCACAAATGCAGAAAATCAGGCTAGAAATCTCACAAGAACTGACAAGATCTGATGTTCTTGTCTTATAGTCACTACTTCTGGTAGTGACTAAGTGTCGTGGTTTTGGCTGGGATAGAGTTAATTTTCTTTGTAGACTCTTGAGAAAAAAATTGGGTTGGTTCTGTTCAGAAGAGAATCCGTTAGTTCAAAGCTGATTCATCCTGCTTTAATTAATGATTCATACATAGACCACAGAATCTGGAATAACTATTGTGGTTTATGAGATAATTAAGTATTATCTAGTACCCCACACGATTTGCTCTTCAACTTTACTTATATAGGTAGGAAGGGGAAAAATATTGCACTTAATTTATCTGGCATTTATGTCTCAAATGTTTTAAAGAATTATAGAATTGTTTAGACTGGAAAAGACCCACAAGATCATCAAGCCCAGCCATTACCTTACGCTGCCAAGTCCACCACAAATACGTATCTCTATGTGCTACATCCACACATCTCCTAAATGTCCAGGGATGGTGACTCTGGTGTTTCCCTAGGCAGCCTGTTCAATGCCTGACCACCCTTTCCATGGATAAATTCTTCCTGACATCTCATCTAAACCTTCCCTGGTGCAGCTTGAAGCCTTTTCCTCATGTCTTGTCACTTGTTGTCCTTCTGTGGACACAAATTATCTGCCAGAGAAACAGTGGTGTGTGAATGGTCCTGAGTGAGTTACCCATTAGCCCAATGCCCTTCTGTGCAAGACTTTCAGGAACAAAAAGTACAAAGTGCAAAGACAGCAGGCAGCTGAAACAAAGTGGTATGTTTATGGTCAAATAATGGCCTTTTTTTTATTTTTTTTTTTTATTTTTTAATGTAAATGAGGATAACATAATTCCACTCTTCCTGCTAGAGAAATAGAAAATCAAAGATACAAGAGCATAACATCTGTTACAGAGACTAACTATAACACAGGCACAATGTAAGAAAGCTAGCAGAAAGGAGCTTCTTTCATGAATAGTGTGACCCTGAAAACACTTTTAAGGATAAGGGATTGATTCTTGAAAAAAAGCTGAGGCTCTGAAAACCGTGTGGAACAATCCATCCTTGATTCAGGTTCTCCTGTCAGTGAGGGAAAGGTGTTCAATGTACCTTCCTCTCTGAGCTCCTTTCAGTCAGAGAATCAGGATTTATTTGCAGAATATTTGACTTGAAAACAAATATATGGCTTTCTCGCTTCTTCTTTTGTAAAGATGTATATACATCCTGCCAAAGGTAATACACAATCTGTACCAGATAGACTTTTTATTTATTTCTGGATTTTAGAGTGTGTATAAATTAATCTGTCTTTATCCCTATTTCTCGAGAGATGTACATAGATGTCCATATACCAGCATTTATCTTTCTGGTTAGTGCCACTGTGTGGATAATACATCACTGGAGCAGTGGTGCTAGTTATGATGTATGACACTAACATATCATAAAAGCATTGCCACTTCTGTGATGTATTATTCAAAACACAGAATTAAACAGAAAGATCAATATAATACAGGCACTTAATTTTTTAAGGTGTGTTAGAAGGTTTTAAATTAAAGAACATAGGCTCCAGAGGGTTTTCTTAAGAGGCTCAGTACGTAACAGAAACAAATGAGAATAACTATTATTTCGTATATGCCCCAGTCTGTAGGAATAAAAAATAAAAATCATTCTATGGCCAGTGAAACTTTTCAAAGCCTCATTCCCAACATGTTTTTAGTGCTTTCTGTCCTCAGCTGCAATACACCCAGCTTCTTACCACATTTCTCCAGTACTTCATCCACAAAATACCTCCTTTGCTGTCTCTGTGGTAGCTCTGAGCAATGCAAAGACAACCAGCAACCTCAGCCCTGCTGATCAGCTGCCTGGCGTGCTGAGCTGAGCAGATAATGGTGCATTTATTTGGCTGCTTTTTGCACAGTGAGGGCACTTCTTTGAGTCTCTTTTCTCTACTTGGCTGCTGATTACTGCTAAACTGATTGAAACTAAGTTCCCCTAGAACTCCCCTAGAACTGCCTCTTCATCAAATTTAGTTGGAATTATCACATAGTTTCAGAAGTTAATAGGGAGATGATGGGGTAGTGGATAAAAAAAAAAAAAAAAAAAAAAAGAAGCCTAGACATCCATCTTATTTCCTTTGTGGCTAGCTAAAGCCCTTTTGAACTCTTACTGTTTCCAGGGATTTTCATTGAAATACATTTGAATTTAGGTTCATTCACTTTGGTTTTCCAACACTGCTAACTCTAGTGCATTTAGCAATCATACTGTAGGCAGACTTTGAATAAGAAATGTGTTTTTGTTGGTGGTGGTAGTTTTTATTTTATTTCAGTAATATTTCTGTAAGTCCTTCCAAAGTTATTAGGTAGTATTTTTCCCCTTTTGTTAAGAAAGGTGTAATGGAAAAAGAAGCTGTCAGATCTTTTAAATATAAGGGGAAAAAAAAAAAAAGGAAAACAACTCCTCCCTCCTTCCATACAAATAAACAAACAAACAAACAAAAAGTTTAAGAAGAAACTACAGATATTGCAAAATGTGTTTGAAACTGCAACAGCTGGCAGTTCTGGGCTTCTCCATATACCACGTAAAGCAAAACAATCCTAAAGGCCCTGCATTTTAACATCTTAGAAGGCCTTGCTCTTAAACATCTTAGTAGAATGAGAATTGGGTATAACTATCAGATCTCTGCTCTTTGCAGGCCTTCTTATTCCACAGTTACATACAATATATACATTATTCTGTTTCTTGTGTTTGTGGTGCAGCCATGCCACTTGTTTTCTCTGGTTGAATACTCCATTTATGAATCACTTTAGCAATTTTTTTTTTCCTGCTGTCTAACCAAAACTTTATAGTTTTAGGATAGTAAATTTTTCTAACCTTTTTTAGGTACAATACAAAATCCCTTTACTGCCTCAATATTATTTCCTTGAATCCTTGAAGATATTTATACAGTTTTATATCCCCTTAATCTCTTTTTCTCTAAGCTGTGTAAATTAAGTTCCCTGCTTGCTCTTCCTCTGTCATATCCTCTAATCCTTGAATCATTTCAGTTGTCCAAACTACCACGAAAGTAGCATATACATTTCCTGGGGCCCAGAGCATAAAAATAATTTAATGTTGAAGAGGCCACAGCCTCCCATGACATGCTTCTATGAAAATACCTCTTGTGGACATCCATAGCCAAAGAGAATTGGAATACTTGCACACCCTTGGAAGTTCTATTTTGTATATTTTTTATCAGGTTTTGGTAGTATTCACAGAGCGCTAACCACTTTGTATACATTAGATGCTGCATTTTCTGCCCCAAACATCTTAAAAAGGAAGATTTTGATGTATTTGAGAGCCTCATAGCAGGAACCCCCTTTGAAGAGAGCTACATTTTAAGACCTCTGTCCTATCTCTGTTCACTTAGAATCAGCATTTGTGACATATGTTATGTGATAAATGTTTTAGATTTTTAATGTATTTTGACCTAAGAATAACGTTTCAATGAGAGGATTTCTAGGACAGTGAGAGAGGAGTGAGTTCAGATTGTACAACATACAATGTTGCACACTGCTGTTTCTGGAGCTCATGGCAATTTACAGCTTGTATCCCCAAATAATACACTGACAAGTTCATTCAGATCAGACAGATATATTTTTAAATATACAGATTACAGATAATTTTGTCCAAGTCAGAGAAAGAGGGGGACTGGCTTTGGTCCCCTAGCCAGTGATTTACAGTAGTCGTCTTCTCTCAGAGGCATCATACTAAATCTGCCAAAATTGTTTTTGTCTTTCCTCATGTTTGATTTTAAACAGAAATCCATATGTGTGGTCCAAATACTAGTGATACTAAAGAGAAATTTCTTTGTGTAGATGGGCAGCTGAAGAGATACATCTCACTTCTAAATTCCTTTTCTGTCTTGGTGTTGTCATTGTAGTGAATTAGTAAAAATGGGCTAAATGATGTTTTTAGTCATTTTCATCCTCTGGCATATCACAGCAGTTTAATGGTTATAGATGTAGGATTTCTTCAAGAAACATCCCAGGGTGGGAGGGAATCAGTTTCGTTATGGAACACAATCCTATATTGCTGGAACATAAAGGAGAGTGATATAATATAGTGGAAGATAATGGTTAGGGCTAATTATGCTACTGAACAGATATAAATGTAGATACAAATATGAATGACCAATGGGTTTGTTTATCCACAATTTCCTGTAGGAGATTGTGTATATGTACTTCCTGTTTAGGGAAGTACATATACTCTAGCAGTTTATATGTTTGTGTACTCAACAGCATCACTAGCTCTGTAGCAGGCTATTCTTTGGAAGCCCTTCAAAAAAGGCCTTGTGCAGAAGTACAATGAAATGTGGTCCCTTTTTAATAACCATATAATTTATCTCAACATGAATCTGAATTTATTTAATGTGAAGTATTAGGAATAAGTTAGAAACAGTTGGAAAGTGTTTTATAATAGTAAAAAAAATAAATACATAAAAATGCATTTTTCAGTATTGTTTAATGAAACGTTTCTCCATAACAAGATGTATCTGTGCCTCTATCGCAGTCCTTATCATGCTCTTTTCTGGCAGTTATAAGGAGGGTATCTCTTACTCAGCTGTAATGCAACAACCTATGGTTGCTTTAAATATAACTTTATTTATGGATCCATGTAGATTTTAGTTTTATGTATATTCGGTAATACTATGGTATTTTACAGTGAATAGGTTACTTATGGTAATCTCAGGAGCATTCCAAATCACAGCCTTTTAAGATAAATATAAATATGAATGTATTATGTCTAAAAATGTTGAATGTGGTGGAAGCTGGATGATGTTGCAATTATTGGAAGAACTACATAAGCAGATACAAAAAGAGATGAATGCAGTTCAACTGACAATCAGTAGAAAACACAATTTAACTTCCTCTTTTTAGAGCTATGTTGGAGATAAAAAGCTAGATGGGAGCCATTAGCTTTTAAAGATTTATAATGCTTTTAAAAGGTTCCATACAATGAGCAAAAAAAAAAGTGGAAAGGTATTGGCCTGTAATTCAGAGAAGGTCATTTCCATCTGGACATAAAAAAAAATATCCTCTGAGGTGTTTATCTGTAAACTATTTATGACACAAAGAGGTTTGATCAAAGGAGTAGAATCATACAGAAAATATGGAAGGTGAATGTTGAACTTAGCGATATAGTTTAGTGGAGGACTTGTTAGTGTTAGGTCAGAGGTTGGACTTGATGATCTTGAGGTCTCTTCCAACCTAGACATTTCTGTGATTCTTGGAAGAAGGACATCAAGGTGCTCGAGTGAGTCCAGAGAAGGGCAATGAAGCTGGTGAGGGGTCTGGAGAACAAGTCCTACGAGGAGCGGCTGAGGGAGCTGGGATTGTTCAGCCTGGAGAAAAGGAGGTTCAGGGGCGACCTTATCGCTCTTTATGAGTACATTAAAGGAGGCTGTAGCGAGGTGGGGGTTGGTCTATTCTCCCACGTGCCTGGTGACAGGACGAGGGGGGACGGGCTTAAGTTGCGCCAGGGGTGTTTTAGGTTGGATATTAGGAAGAACTTCTTTACTGAGAGGGTTGTGAGGCATTCGAATGAACTGCCCAGGGAAGTGGTAGTCACCATCCCTGGAGGTCTTTAAAAGACGTTTAGGTGTAGACCTTAGTGATATGGTGTAGTGGAGGACTTGTTAGTGTTAGGTCAGAGGTTGGACTCGATGATCTTGAGGTCTCTTCCAACCTAGACAATCTGTGATTCTGTAAATGGATGCCTAGCCTTTGGCTTAGGGCCTAGAAGGCAAGGTCAGCATGGTCGTCAGCAGCTTGTCTGCACTCACGTTGGTTGGTGACTCTCAAATATAGGTTCTCTTCCCAGGCAGTCACTTTGGAGCCAAATGTGAAAAGGTACAAAGCCTGCTAAAATACGATTTGCATAGAATTTAAGCATTAATGTTCAATAGAGCAGTCCAAAGGAATGAAGCAAACAAAACGCTCATAGAGAAGACGTGGACACCCAAAGCTGTGCTGTTTGTTCTGCTTCACTGTTACTTTCTAAGGCCTCCCTGTAGGATTAACACCATTTTCAGATCTGGTAATTTCCAAGGTGAGGTGGGAGAACAGCAATCAGGTGGCAGCACTCAGGTCCACCATTGCAGCCTGTGGTTTAAACCTGGTACCACAGGGTGCTTCCCAAGGACTGGCCCTCCTCTGTCCCAGAGAAACAGACAGCAGCTGGGGGTGACTCACAGCACTATATAGATATTTTTGTGCCATTGCTGTTTCAGTGGAGTCAAGGGGTGGCTAGGAAGCATTGCATCAAGTACTGATTGGGTCAGAAAAGATGAGTTCAGGAGCCGGGCGACTCAAGCATCCCCTAATTTGTGGGGAAGAACTGGCTCAGAGTGGGCTTGAGGTGGCTTCAGGTCCATTTAGACAGAAGAGAGCTTGAACCAATCTTTGTCCCACTTCCTTCAAAAACACTCTCTACTGAAAAAAGAGCAAATTTTATTTATTTTGTACTTCAGAATTATTTCTTTATTTTGGAAAGAGAGAAAAAATGGTAGTCTTTAAAGAGACTGAGAAAGTTCTTATTTCAGCCAGATGCTGTTTGTTATTCAGTGAGCAGCCTGGCTGCAATACACTCAGGTCCTTTTCCATCCCTCACAAATATTTTCTGCTAACATTATATGAAAGACATTATTTTGATGTGTTACTCTTCTGCTAGGTCTTGATGGGTGGCAAGAATAATGGTTTCAAATTTAACAGGAATGGTAGTAAAATTCTGGTGGGACCTCCTCACCTAGAAACACTAGAAAGAATAACATTAAACTTTGTAGTGCTCAGGATGAGTCTGCATTAGCATTTTACCTCAAAACAGGCATCAAGTTTGGAAGTGAATTTCCCCTCCACTTACTGCATTCTGGTTTGCTTTGAAGAATGAGCTTGGAGCATTTGGTTCATTTCCTTTTTGAATGAAAGTGAACTCAAAGCTGTGCTCCCAGCATGCACATGTCTGCCCCAACATTTAATGAATGCCAAGCCCACAGAATCAGGCTACATCTAGTCCAAAGGAAAATCCCTGAAGCATATGAGTATCACGTTGGGTCCTCAGCATCAACTACTTCACCCTCTGGTTCTGCCATGCTACTTACTAATGTGGATGCAGCCCCACAAACATGAATTTGACTAATTATATTTTATTATAGGGGAAAAGACTATAAACCATATAAACTATATACAAAAAGATGGCACGATTCCTGAAATATGTACAGAATTTTTCTTAATTGAGGCAAATGTGAGATTTTTGTAAACTATCCTGCCGAGCAACAAAGCCCTAAGGTGTGTGATTTTGTGATCTGAGTTACTTTGTCTTTCTCTCCCTTGCCAACTTAACCAGCCACTCTGGTCCTCAGTCAACCGGTGTCTCTAGCTAAATACTTGGTAGCAGTGGTTTCTGTTAGTTCAGCTCTTCCATATGGTTAACTCTTCTTTTATAAGATGGATCCTAAAGTTCTTCTCATACTTAGTAGGCAATTCTTAAAACAGGTTCTTTCACTTCACAGCATATTGTAGACAGAGCAAAGAACTGTATTTCTGAAATAACTTCTGTGCCTCGGTACTAGAAGCAGACTCTAAGGTGTGATTGATTGGCCCAGAAAAGTATACACTCATAATTCAAATTGTTCTCCACTTTCCCTCCTTTTCAATGGAAATAGCTTTTAAGCATAATAATAAAACACATTCAAGGGAGTATTTCAGGTGCTCAAGTGGAGCACTAGTTCTTTCCCGGTGTTGCAGCCCTTTTCCTTAGAAAGCTCTGTGCAAGAGCATTTTGATTCTCTTCTGAGACTCTACCAATGTGTTTACATAACATACAGCTCAAAGTTCTCATTAAGAACAACCTACAAACATGACAATAAACCCTAGATCATCATGTAAAAAGTGAGTGGCATTTCTATGTATTCCACTGTCCTAAAATTTGTCCTGCTAACTTGTTAGGCTTAATACCTCAAGTCCCTTTCAGGATGTGCTGGCCAGTGGTTATGTGCATGCGCATCTGTCCCAAACATAAATGATTTTGGGATCCAGTATATCAGGCTAGGTTCCTTCGAAGAGTGTGAAGAATTGTTTGCTACATTTAGTTGGTGGTTCACTCAGACTTTAATCATCCAGTTTTGGGTATTGGTCAACCTACTGTTAAGATGTGGATAACTGCCTCCCAAGGAGATGATTTGGGTTCTGTAACAAGTAATTTAGTTACTGCCTTTTGAAACACAATTTCCTTTAGTCTGGCTGGTTTTGGTGTCCCAGCAGGCTGGCTATTGTAAGCACTCCTCTCAGGTATCTAATTCTCTATACATTTACTTTGTGTAACTTAAGGGCCTTATCCTGCATTGTCATTTTTAGCATATGAGCACTGATCTGGCTGGCTCTCAATGCCTTCTGAGGTTAGGTATTTTTTATCAGGCTGAGATGCTGTCAATGTCATTTATGTGGAGCAATGTAATTCAAATCTGGAAAACAGCAGAATGTGATGCACCTTGAAGAAACCTATTACATGACTTTGGGTGGAGTCCTGGAATTTGACAACTACATGGATTTGTTCCAAACAATTAAATGAATCTCTCTTCAGAGCATATGGTGCAGAGAACATGTCATGTTTGAGAAATATGGTTGGCTTCTAATCTTGATTTTTAATTTTGAGACAGAACAATAATTTGGCACAACGATTTTTTTTCTTCCTGTTAAGTACAAATGTGTTTTCCTCAAAGACAGAAAAAAAATATCTTAGGAAAATCCACTTGTCCCTTACATATGTCATAGATATTACCTTTTGTCTCAGTTCTTTTGAGTTACAATTTGGAGTTAATGTGGTTGTTTTTATTTCCTATTGATACTAAAAGTGTGTGGTAGAAATTAAAAATCCAACGACTCAGCTGTTCAAGATCTATCAGTTGGTCTATATAAAGGGTCTGACTGGTATAATTGTTACTAGAAAGGTGATGCCAGAGAGAAAGGATTCATTCTTTGATGCACCAGAAATTCAGCAATGTATCCTACTTCCTTGTCTGAGTTCAGTGCTGATATTTAATAGCCCCAGCTATGTGGCAGAGAGGTATGATGCTCTTTGGGCTCGACCGAGAGCAGCAGTCTAACTCCATTCAGGCTTCTGGAAACATCCTGAGGAGATCCTGGAGCCAGCTGTATCAGGGGAGACCTGCCACCAGTTTCAGCAGTGCCCCTCTGTGTGCTGAGCCACAAGCAGTGGCATTATCCTCGATGAGCGGTCAGAGGGAGCGAGACCTCTGTGTGCTGCTGTATGCTGTTCCCGAACCACTGCCCTGTTTGGGGAGCCAGTCCGGGTCAGGTGAAGAGCAGAAGGCACCTGCCCACCTGGCACCGAGTCTGCCTGCAGCCTGGCCAGGCTGCTCAGCTCTGATGGGCACTGCGCCACAGCACTGCCGAGCCAGGGCTTTTCCCTAAGGGACTAAGGGGATTAGATTTTTAAGGGGAAATTTAAGAGGATTTCAGATTTAAGAGATGGCCAAAGGGGCACATTTATAGCTTTTTAATTAAAAGATATTTTGGCTTGAAGGCCAGAAGGATTAAGGAATCGGTAAAACTAAGTTAAATGTCAAATGCAGGGTTAAACCACAAATTAGGCACAATTCTAATGGATCTCTAGCTTCTAACTTCTTATTGTTTTTTGTTTTTCTTTCTGAGATTAAACAATCCGTAAAGTTTATTAAGGTCATTTCCTATCAATCTTCCTCTTTTACCACCACTCTGCTCTTGCCCGTATTTATGGCAATACAAATACCTTTAAATCCAACATAAGAATTTAGATGGCTGGTAGAATAAAAAGGAAGACCTTTAACATGTTGTGTCATGCTCACATTTTTGAAGAAAAAGCTTATATTTTATGAGAGTGATAGCTGAATTTACATTTTCCAAGCATGCTACATTTGAATATTTAAATGGCACAGTCTTTTCTTTATTCCATTTTTTCTACTTACTTTAAATGTTCTGCAGTATATGAAAGTCAAAGGGAGAAGCAAAGTATCGATCAGATTATGCAAGAGAAATTCTCATAGGCCTAATGCAAAATTTTCTCCATAAACCTCTTGTCATTATACTATTGAGTCATGTAACGTTATTTTGTTGAAGTGAAAGTGAAGGTGTTAAGTTAAAAAAAGTAATTTTAAAATTTTAATTATTCTACAAGTTATGCCCTACAACACATTTTCTAAAAATTGTACCTTTTGTTCAGCACTGAACTGCATGAATTACTTAGCAGATCAATATCTCGGAATGTCTTACAAATAATAATTTAATTCAGCTGGGATTTTTTCTGTTGTTGCTCTTCACTCACCAACATTTTATTCTTGCAGCATTAATAGCAAAAATCTGCTTGTAAAAGGAAAGGTCTCTTACCAAATGAATCTGTGAGTTCAAGGGCAAAGCTAATAGTGGTGTGATGTTCTTACCACACAGCTGTTTCCTAACACAGCAACCAGAACTGTCTTGAGTTGTATTGTGGTGTCTGATGAGTTGTGTTGTGGTGTCTGATGTGTCACTGGAGACATCACCTTACTTCAGTTGCATTGGTCCTCAACTTCATGACCATCAAAACTGTAGTGTATGTACCATTTCCACACAGGAGCCATTCAAACCAGAAGTGCTCTCGAGCACAGTGCTGATAAAACCAGTAACAGTACTCTACCAACCACAGAAGTGTCTAACACAATACGGGAAGGTGGACTATTGCAAATAGGTTTGACCATAGACATTTTTAGTATTACAAAATGGTGGAGAGACTTCTGGTCTATACGATGAAGATACTGACAGCTGTATCAGGCCCTTACCCATACACACTCCCATGCACTGTTCTGAAAGCAGACTTACTAGCTGTGTGATCTGACTGAAGATGAAAAACTATTTTCAATACCCAATACCTCTTCATTTATTATCTTATTTATTACAGTCTAATTTTGTCTTTGGAATGAAGGCCACTGAAAAACTAATGAAAAATCATTTTAAATAATATTTAGCAGCTGCAGCTTCTTGATGCCTTCAAAATGTGGAGGGATACATGAGTATTACTGAATATGAATATTTCACATATAGCATTTGCAAAATTGTATACAAAAAGTGTTTTATATATGTCATAGGTCAGTATCTGCTTGTGGTTTCAGTAAACTATATCGTGTTAAAGTAAGTTTCTTAGGCTATGCTCAGTCAAAAGCATCTGTAAAATTCTGTGCTTTGAGTATCTTTGAAAGTAGCAGCACAAGGTTAAAAGGAAAAAACTGGGTGTGGAAGATGTAGAACGCTGGTTTGGCAGTCACAAAATTCTCTGTTTTTCTCAAGTCCAAACACAAGATAGCATTGCACGCTTCCTTGATTTTCCACCAAGGGATTTCGCTTAGGACATTGCCATACCTTTAGCAGTCTGCTGTCTGCTTGCATATTGTTTGATCCAGTGCTTAATTCATCTCCCTGGAACTGCCTTTAATCCGTGCAACCTCACTATTTGCTGCATGACAGAGGGTCAGTCACCCAGAGCTGAATGTGGCTCTGCTTGCTCGCTTCTAACATTGCTCATATATCCAGAGCAATGCTAGGATTTACCCTGCTGTAAAAAACAGCAGCTTTTGACCCTCTCTCTCCACACACCTCAGTTTGTGAAATTCTTTTACCAAATCCTAAAGCAAAAATTGTGTCAGATTCCTTTACTTCTGAGGTCCTTTGACCTCACTGAAAAAAAATAAAATAAAATAAAAAATCTAAAATTATGTTCATTCACTCTCTGATGTTTTTAATAGATGGTGCACTGTGTTTACTTTCTGTTTCAACACAGCATTAGCAGTAAACAGAAATCTGAACTAACAGTAAAAGGCTCTGGCATTTCAGATGCAGGTACTCCCGCTGGTTTGGTATTAGTACTTTCTGTGTGTAGGGTAATGACAGAGTTGAACTGAAATGGCATTAAATTGTTTAAGAACTGTTTTTCTGCTGTTATTCACAGAAACCCCAGCATTGCTGACTCAGAGGAGGGGGCTCCTTAACTTCTGAATCTTGGTGGCCAAGCAGGCCAGGCTGCCTGCTCTGGGGCTCTCTGTCCCCTGAAACATGTGGAGCACAGGCTTCCAGCACCACGTTTTCTGAACATGGATTTTGTATGCTTATGAGCTCTTCCTTAGCTTGTGAATTGGCACTTCTGTGCTTTCCAAAAGAATCTCATTACAAGGTGCTGGTCCAGTCACTTGTTTCCCGAAGTGTGCTTCTTCTTAAGAAAAATGGTAACAGACCATTGGTAACAGAAGCATTTGGCATGCTTCCTTGCATGCCAAATGGTTTGTATTGCTCTCCTATGCAGCAGGAATTTAGAAGGCCTGAATCTTGCCCTGAATGGATTTGCAGTTACACAGGTATAAGTCACTAATTTAATTAAGGTTGCTTTAGAATTATGTTGGTATAGCTGTGTGGTGGGAAATTGAACTTTGCATATTTTTGCTTGATTAAAAGTGTGCAGTTTAGAGTGCTTCTCATTTCTTCCAGGAAGCTTTTCTCTGTTAGCTTCTGCTATGCTTTTCAAAGAATCGTTACTGCCAATATGTGGTAGGATAATTTTGTATTGATTCCTCATGACAATTTTTCACTTTATATTTTCTTGTGTGTTGTGTGTATATATATACATTGTATACAAGTCATAGCATGCTCCTCCTTTATCTAATAATTTTGTCCTGTATTGATAGCTATTACTTTTGTATTGATCTATAACATGCTGACTTAATACCAATAACATCAGCCTATAAAACAGTCAAGTAGAGCAACCTAAACCACATAAAACCACCTGATTAACATTTTTTACAGCACTCCCTTCTGAAATAAACAGACTGTAGTGGCTTTTAACATCTGGTCCCCAATAATTCTTGCAGGGGTGATAACTTTTTTTTCCTCTTTGCAAATGCTGGACGCTTTTTCATCAACTTTTTCATCAAGGCGCAGCTGTTGCTGCAGAACACCACGTATTCATGTCTGAAATATGGCTGATGCTCACTTCTGCTTATTTCTACATGACATCATTTTTGCATTGGATACGATTCAAAAAGACAAATATCTTCCATGTGCTTTGAAAAGGCGTCTCATCACCACTTAAAAAACAGACTTTTTTCATACTTACATAATACCTGTAAAAATATGCTTCAGTCCTATGCCTCTATAACAGAAATCTGGAGCAATTTCTCTTCTCATAGGGAAGGACAATGACTTCCTACAGACTCCCTCTGTAGGAACTTATACTTTCAGTCATTATTGTGTTGTCTTGTACACAAAGTCTTCTAAGGTTAGCAGCATTCATTTGGATTAGTCAAAAGTGTGGCCCATAACAATTCCTAAAAATATTTAAATAAATAAATAAATAAATAAATAAATACCCCAAATACCTTGTCTTTTTAGAGTATGAGCTACACTTTACTTTCAGCTAGCAATAAGAATCTTTGTGTGTCAAAAATATACTTCAAAATCTTGATCCAAAAGAACAACTTTTTTTTTTTTTTACTTTTTTTGTTTTTGTGTGTGTGTGGTTGAAAACAATAGTTTTCACCATTTAACATTGCCTCTAGTACAAGGTTTCAGTAACTCTTTGATAGATAATTGCAGTTTTCAAAGCGTGAATGGTTTTCATGTTTGTAAGAGTAACTAATTTTACTTTTATTTTTAAACTGAAAGTAGAGAATGCTATATATAGTTCAATTTTCTGAGTGGCGGAAGCCTGTAGCCTGCTAGTTTCCTTATCTTTTGAAATGAACATTTATGAAAAGCTGAATCTTGCTACATTGTGTTTCTGTAGCATAGATAAATAAGAACTATGGTTTTGGTACTTCTGATTTGGTGTGTGCAAACAGCAATAACTGTGCAGTGAGTTAGCTTTAAATGAAAATTATGTACAGGCCGATTCATTTTTCTCAGATGCACAAGATTGCAGTTTAGGTGGCAAATTCTGTTGTACCC
This sequence comes from Anas acuta, assembly GCF_963932015.1. NCBI lineage: Eukaryota > Metazoa > Chordata > Aves > Anseriformes > Anatidae > Anas > Anas acuta. The sequence continues at coordinate 36,764,155 of NC_088982.1, forward strand.
ATTAATTTTCAGCGTAGGGCAACATTTTTCCCCATCCCTTTTGTTCTCTCCCTGTTTCCCACAGGTTAACTTTAAGTAAAATATAGAGATATGTTCAGCATGGGCAAACTTTATATGCATAGATAAGGGATACAAGAGGGCGCCATTCCTTCTGTGACCATTTCTGCTCTGATTTTCTCAGGTTATCAGAGGATTTAATTTTATAAATAAATATCTTAACAGTAAAGATCATCTGAGAACTTGTACTATATTTGAAAACAGGGTTAAAAGGCAGCATTGAGTAATAACTTAGTTTAAAACTGGAGTAAGATACTCTTCTGTAAATGTAAATAATGTAAATAATTACCTAAAATGTAAATAATTACCTACATTTGAGAAAGAAGATCTAGATTTCAGGACTTCTATTATTTCCCTATGAGAAATTTTCCCATTTTCCTAATATTTATTCTCTGTGAGAAATGTGTACCCTCTTGTAACAGTCTTTACTTCCCAAACCAACAAGAATATACCAAACAAACAAAGTGGCAAACAATTGTAGTGGGCTTACATGGCAAGGTTTTGGTAGCAGGGGGCCATAGGGGTGGTTTCTGTGAGAAGGATCTAGAAGCTGCCCCATGTTTGGCAAGGGCCCCACTGCTGACCAGAGCCAAGCCAATAAGTGATGTTTTGTGCCTCTGTGAGACCATATTTAAGACAGGGGAAAAAAAAAACTCTGCACCATACAGCAGCTGGGAGAGTGAGAGGAGTGAGGAACAGCCTTGCAGGCGCCAAGGTCAGTGAAGAAGGAGGGGGAGAGGTGCTCCAGGCGCCGAGCAGAAGTCCCCTGTGGCCTGTGGTGAGGACCATGGTGAAGCAGGATGTCCCCCTGCAGCCCATGGAGTACCACGGTGGAGCAGGGCTCCACGCTGCAGCCTGTGGAGGAGACCCGGTGGAGCAGATGGCCCTGCACCGACAGAGGCTGCAGCCTGTGGAAGACTCCTGCTGGAGCAGATTCTGGGCTGGACCTGTAGCCCGTGGAGAGGAGACCACGCAGGAGCAGGTGACCTGGCAGGAGCTGCTGCCCGTGGGGGAGCCAGGTTGGAGCAGTTTGCTCCTGAGGGATGGACCCCGTGGTATGGACCGATATCTGGAGCAGCTCTGGAAGAGCTGCTGCCTGTGGGAAGCCCACGCCAGATCAGTTCATCAAGGACTGTATCCCGTGGGTGGGACCCCACAACACAGGGGACAAAAGTGACCAAGAAGGAGCAGCAGAGAAGTGCTGTAGACTGACCATAACCCCCCATTCCCCTGTTCCCCTGCGCCACTTGCGGGGAGAAGGTGGAAGAGGATGGATGGGGGGGGAAGGTGCTTTCGGTTTCTTTCCTTTGTTTCTCACTTCTCTAGATTGTTAGTAATAAGCAATAAATCTTACTATCTCCCTATGCTGAGTCTGTTTTGCCTGTTACAATAATTACTGCGTGATCTCCTTGTCCTTATCTCAACCTTTGATCCCTTTTCATCGTATTTTCTCCCCGTTCCTCTTTGAGGAGGGGGAGTGAGAGAGCAGCTGTGGTGGAGCTCGGCTGCCCACTCGAGCAGAACCACAACAACAATCAAGTAAGATTTTCAAGCCAAACTCTGCATTCCAGAAGTTTCTTCCTGTAATAGTCAACTTATTGCAATAGTCAGTAGGTTGTTGGTCAGATATTGGATGCCTCTGTGATCTAATATCTATTTAACAGACACTGGAAGGTCCTCAGCATTTTTGCCTCAGGCATTGAAATGACTGTTTTAGCCATAGTCTGTGGTGGATTCTCTTCTTATGGCAGACAGAACCTGTATGCCTTGGAAGATGCTGAGGCTTTTGTACTGCTTTTTTTAATCTCATTTTTAAGATGATTTTTTTGAATATCTAAATTCTCTCCATATCCTATTACAGGAGGAGGTTGGGACCTTTTCAAGGAAACCTTTCCAATATTTGAATTCCGATGTGCTTTCCAATTACTGGAACTTTTTACTCGTTCTATAGTGTAGTTAAATGTTAATCAAGTTATAACATCCAAAAATTAGTTATTCTACCAGTCTAGAATCTCAGTGCCCAACCTATTGCTATCTTCCAGCAGAAAACCTTAAAGTATGTTGGTAAATAATTAAACTGCAGAACATCCCACATATTTTTGTTCTTATTTTGCAGAAGAGAAAACATGGCTATCATTAAAATTTGCACAATAAATTCAAGTAAAAATGCTTACATGCAAAATGCTAGCTACCTTAGTTGATATTTTTCTATTGGAAGAGTTTTAAATAATGTATCTGTAAATGTTCTGGGGAGAGCCAAGGGAAGACTGACCACAATGAAAATACTTCAAAATAATATTTGATAGAGTTTATGGTATTTATCTGTTTATGTTTTGCTTTTGTATATCAGTATTCATCTATCCTATTTTTCTGGCAATTCAAATTAATTATTTTTTGTGGATTCCCAAGATGCACTACACTCCATTTCTTTCTTATACCACTGACCATGATTAATGACCAACCACAGTGTGAATACCTCATTTTTAATGATCATGATAAATTGTAGCCCATCATGGCAATTTAATATGCTTATCATGCAAGATCTAAGTCAAAAAACTTATATTATAATTAGGAGGCACATTTTAACCGTGAAACACAGGAATAGTTTGCCATTATAAAACTTGTGGTTCCATGCTTTCACAAAAAGGTTGCAGCACATCAACCTAGATGTTCTTTTCTGTTCTTATGGGAGTATAGATCATGAATTTTTCAATATTGCATCTCATACTGCAGGAAGGTCTTCTTGCATTTCAAACTCTTTGATTGCAGTTTTCTCCTGAACCTAATTTATGGTTGATGGAGATAAGGAGAGCTTATGAAACAGGGAAGATTAAAGAGCCTGTAAGCTAGGAAGAAGAAGCTTTAGGTTCCTCATACAATCTCGAGATTATGAGACACACATCCCTGTGACACTACTACTTATATAGAGTATAATGGTACACTCCCCAGTGCCCTGCACGTCCCAACTCTGTATCACCCTGAGAACTGATGACAGATATCACTTTTTTTTTTTTTTCCCTGTGACTTTTTTTACACATAGGATATCTGTGGGCATGTTGTTGGAGAGGAGCTGCAGCACTTTCTAACACAGGCTCTGACATGGGTGGCTGAGATACCTAGCATCACCCATCAAGGACTCTAAACTTGGCCTCTGTGGATGTCACACTTTTTTTCATGCTTAGTTTCTTCCTACTGTGATGCCTTCCCTCATGCTACTGTTTTTCATCATTGTCTGGGGGAAGGTAGAAGCTGAGAGCACAGCAACATCAGTGCCAATCTAGTATCACCTTGGGGTATAACGAATGGTTAGCAGCACCTTTGTAGTTTAAAACTTGATTTTGATTTTTTAAGACCACACCAAAGAAGCACAGTAATGAAGACAGTAATTCATCTTTTTATTTTTGTTTTGTTTGTTTGTTTTATTTGCTGCTATAGCATTTATGGTTTCTCTGAATGCTCTTGTCAAATCATCTCTGAGTTAGCATCACTTGGCAAAATGATATTTTTGAATGGACAGTGTATATACTTCATATAAAAAAAACTTCATGCTCTATAATGTCTCAACAGAAGCATGATCAGCAATCAGTAAAATGGAAATTAACTCGTTCCTTTGTTATAAAGAAATATAATCAGTTCATGGGAGATATTTTAGTATTAATTTTATCATCAGAAGTCATTTGACAGCAGTTCTTTAAGACTGGTCTCTTGTTGTTGCTGCTTGTGCCTGGACCAAGAAAGGAAAAATTGTATACTTCTTCATCACGGAACATTATAGGGGTGGATTCTATGCGGTGTGGGTGGGAAGAAGCTGTAGACAGAACCTGTAGATCTCTCTGCTGTCACTGCAAAAACTGAGCTTTATCAGCATAAAATTTTCTTGATTTAGTAGACTCAGAATACTTGATTCCTAAGAAGGAGATGATAGAAACTGCAAAAAGCTTCTAAAAAGCATCTCAGTAAAAGCGGGAGTTGGCAGAATATCTTAAAAGGGGGACAATTCAGTCAAGGAAAAAATATGATTTAGAAAATAATATTTTAAATGTAAAAAATGGCTTTGCCGATAGAGATAACAACACTGTCTTATGCATTGGGATGCTGAGAGCTCAATAGCCATTTCAGATATATAAGTTTTTTTAAGACTAATTTATAGGGTTGTTTTTAAAATATTCAATTTCAGTGCCATCAATGTTGTCTTAATGTTTTGTAATCATAATGTTGAATTTGCACTGCTCTCAGAACTTTAATTACAAAACTAAATTGTACTAATATCCATTAGGTACCTCCTAATTGAAGCTACATCATATGTCTGATGTGGCAGTACTAATTGGTATAATTAAATTCTAATATGCATCAGTAGACTATTAAAAAGAGAGTTAAGAACAGAAGAAGTCGGTTTGTGAAACTTCTCATATCTAAAGTGTTCTTACAATGGGAACGAATGTTGGCTATACTTGCTAGTTTTAGTTTAAGCACTATGCACAAAATGAACCACTGTTTCATTCACCAACGCTCACTTTTCTTGAAACATTATATGAGCATATTCACTAATAATTTATATAACGCTCTTGTTATTTATTGCATTTATTTATGTTTAGTAGCCTATGATGTTTGGTATGAGTCTTAAACTGTGAAAGATTTGCCCACTTTGGTTTGGGTTTAAGTAACTGCCAAGTTGCTACATGTCTCTTCTTTTACTGTGTTGACTGAAATGGTTCTTTTCATAATAATTCACCTCATTTCTGATGTATGTCACCTTTAATTATTGAAGTTTATAAATTAGAAGGGCCAGGACTCAGAGACACACATGAAGATCTTCAGAAGCAATAAATGTGAATATTTTGTATGTATTTCAAATATCAGGTGACCAGGCTTCAGTCTCATGATTTTACAGGCAGGAAATATCACTGTTCAGAGAAACCTCTCTGCTTCTTTCAGAGGTAAAGCTGGCAGTTCAGGTGCATGATAGGGTACCAACACCAGTGCCAGCAACCCCCCTGCCCTCCTCCTGTTGGAGAATTCAGACTTCTAGCAGTCACAATCCATGGGCATTCATAAGGTCTAGCTCCACAAATGGAGTCCCATTGAATTCCTCATAGTTAATATGCTACTTTACGGTATATACTTTTTATAAACAAAAATACCATATCAACACTCCTACAAGAAATGTATGTAGTAATCACTGGCCTTATGAAAATTAAATATACTGCTTAGTCTGGTCCTTCAGATAGTAAGCATTGTGGTAATAAAGGTATAATCTGCAATTTGCATGCTTGCTAAACTTGCTGTCAGAAGGAAATTATTAAGTCTTGCAGATGGGTAAGTTCCTTAGCCAGATACAACAGACATCTCTTCTCTCCTCCTTAAGATAAGTCTCATTTTTCTCTTAATACAGAAATCAGATGTTCAGTGCCAGTTAGGCAACCTTTTCCTTTCCTTTCCTTTTTTTTTTTTTTTTCTTTGATGCAGTTTTACCTCTTACTTTTAAAAATGATATAGGATGCTAGTACATCTTTTTCACTTTGGAACCATTTTTGAAAACAAAGTTTTGTTTGTTCATTTGTTTTTAAAACCAATCTTTGGTATTCCTTGTAGCAAGGGTACATCATTATTTAACACCATATGGTACTTCTTTTTAACTAATCCTTGAATTTCATAGTTACAACTATAACTTTTCAAACTAAATTTTATTTTATGAATCAGTCTTTTAGAAGCTATCTTGTAGATCTAAAAAACTTGACTGATTTTATATTTTTCAATACAGTATGATTTTCCACAAGATTTAATTTAGAGCTGACAACTTGAAATTTATTCAGGAGGGCCTTAAAATATCCACTAAGCTGAACTTACGTGGTATCTGGAGGGATAAGGGTTTTCAGCTTTGAATGAGAAACAAGAATTGATTAGCTTTCAGGATTTTAAATGAAGCAACATGCAGCAGGAATGCCCAATCAATGAATTGTTTAATCAGCTGGAGAAGGAGTGATGAATACCAGCAATTCTGTCACCAGCTTGCATCATTAGTACTTTTTTTTTTTTTTTTTTTTAAGTATGGTGGTTTTGTTTGTTTGTTTTGATTTTTAGTATTTTTCTTGAGCATGGCATCTTTCTAGATGAGTTCTTGCTTTGTTGGGTAGTGAAATCAGAAGTAATAGCATATTAATATTGAATAATGGGAGAGAAATTTTGGATGTTAATGTCTGAAAAAATCTTTTTCCTTCTCCTGCTGTTATAATGCTGTTTCTGTTTTCCTCTTTTACATTTACTGTCATTTAAAAGTGTTATTTTTCCTTTTATTTGCAATTTTTGCAATTTGTTTTCTCCTTTTTATTTTCTATTGTTAAAAGTTTACTTTTTTTCTTTTTCAATTAAGATGAACTCAGAAAAAACATTTTTTTTCCTAGCATATGCAATCAAAATTGGTATCCAGAAAGATGGCAATGATGTCTTGTTCAGTAATATGGGAAATAATACACAGGCAAAATTATTACAATAATGACAGATTTCATAATCAAAATGATAGAAACTGGAAAATTGTAGTGCCTGTTGAAAATTAGTGAATCTACAATATTATTTGCTGATGGTTTTTCAATAGCCTATAAAATCTGTCATGCATTCTGTAACCACATTTGACAATAATAAAACTTTTTTGCCTCTATCTGCATCAGGATTGCTTTTCCAGAATTGTTATTGATATTTTAATGAAAATGCAGATTGAAAATCCCAGTTGAGATTCCAGGTCCAAATTAAATACAAACTGGAAAACAATGAAAGTAAATTTGGTATGATTAATGAACAAAAGGCTCTAACCCATTTTCCACTTTCATTTGCTGGTTACTGTAGCTAATAAGATCAGACCATTAAATTAAGACTTTGTGATTTCTGACATTATTTTTCAGAAGTACTCTATATTTTAAACATTATGAATATGCTAGTGTAAGTGAGAATTCTATATCTTTAATTGCAATGCAGTGTTATAATCAGATGTATTTAATCCTAGTCTCAGTTGCTATCATAACAGAAGAATTTCTGTTTCAGCTCGATAGCTCTCTACTTGTCTTTATTGGCCTTTTCTCTGCTTTAATATAAGTGAAACTGTTCAGGACTGTTCAGGAACATCTATGAGCAGGGTGTTCTGATATACCATGTGGCCTGGGTAAATAACATCACATCAGAAATTCTATAAACCTGCAGCAGGAAGTCAAAAAATAAAACCAACCCACATCTTCTGTATACCTGTTAAAAAATTTGGTTTCTTTAACTATATCTCAGTAAAGTAAAATGTATTTTGCAGAATTAACATATATTATGATTTGGCTACATTTTCATATTTTCAAAATTGCAAACATCCTCATTTGAACATTGATCACAAAAAGGGATGTTCAAAGAGTTGGACCAGCTGTTTCAAATCTTCCCAAATTTGAAACTCCCTGACCTGGATCATTTGTTAGATGCTTATGGTCAGCATATAGATAAAGAGTAAAAAAAAAAAAAAAAAACCTGTGTGGGATGAACAGCAGATCTGTTTGGTTTGGTGGTTCACAGGTCACAGCACAGTTACTGCAGTAAATTCTGTGATTCTGTGAGTGGGAATACGGAGGACAATTGCAGGAGAATCAGACTGATTCTTTCCTAAGAGCAACTGAAGATATTCTGGGTGGAAAATATCGTAGAGTTCACTGAAGTCATCCAGAAAAGCTGGGGGGGGGGAGGGGGAGAGAAGGGGGGGATTGGCAACTGGAGATCCTGTAGCATGATTGCATACTGCTGAATGACAGCCAAGCAGACCCAGTACCAAAACTGATGGAAGATGGGTAGAAAGGAAGAGACTTCTAAAGATGTAGAGAAACTTGTGTAGTGTTTGCTGAGTTCAGAATACCTCTGAAAATTAGTAGAGCAGAAAGCAAGTTGTACTTTACAAGGAAATCATTGGCATGGGAGATATATGTATTTATTTTTTTTTATCTTTCTTTAGTAATTTCCTATCTACCAGATTTGAGTAATCTGTGTTTAAGAGCCTGTGTTGGTCTGGTTTCTATATTCTTTCTGTAATTCAAAAACAACAACAAACCTGTGTTAAAATTTTGGGGTGCATCTCTTTCCAAAAGACATTCCATCTCAAAGCTTCTGTAAACTCAGGATCCCAACAGAGTAAATTCTGAAGAATTTACAGACTAATAGTAACTGCCCAGAAAATACATTGATTATCAAATATACCTTGCCTGAGGTCTTCCTTATAAAAATAAATTCAAAAAGCACTCATAATCCTGTAAATATGAGCTGTAAAGTACTGTAATCTTACTATTAGCAGATTACTGAAAACAGTCCAAAAAATTAGTTAGGTAAATTAACTAATAGATAATTTACACATCAGATAAAACAACCCCTCTTCTCATTGGACTCCTTATTCAGTCTTAAATTGTGAACGTTAAATTTATGTTTATGACAGCCAGCTACATTTAATATTTAGTTAGTCCTGGTAGGCGCTAAAAAGCTGCCCACTCCATTTTAATTCAGATTAATGGGACACGACCACTCACAGACTGCCTTGGAGTTCTTAAATGTTAGATGCTAGAAGGAAGTGAAACAAAACTTTTTATGCTCAAGAATGTGGATGAATCACATCACTTTCAAATATTCATGAATGAGCTATGTTTGGTTAATTCCAAAGGCATAAAAATAAGTGATTTTATTCATCTTTTCATCATTTCACATTATAATCTCATTATGTGGAAGCCAATTGCTTTTATGTCTTTTTAATTTTTTTTTTTTAAGTTATTTTATTGCAGGAGGAGTTCTAAGGCCTCTGCAAGTGGCTGTGCTGCTGTTAAATTTAATGGGCTCCAGCTGTGCAAGGGTATTGTCAGGAAAAAACAAACAAAGAACAGAAACCCTGGAAGAATAAACAGGAAAACAGGATACTTTTTATGGGTTATTTGTTTATTGGGAGGATGTATCACTGAACTGATAGGTATGTGCGTTTTTGTTGTTGTTTTTAAGAAGCACTAAAAGCATACATAATTTTATATGCATGTAGTGTATTGTTAAATTGCAACAAATAGAATAAGTGATAAGATTAAGGACCTATGGTGGAGTGACATTTAACTATTGAATATCCTTTCAGACATTCTCTGTCTTAAAGGGAATTGAGAATTACATTTTCCTACTCATTAGACAACTAGCATTCACAAGTTGGCTCAAAACAGAAAGCCCTTTGGCCCCTCTTTGTAGAACTACAACCTCGTCCAACACCCATACTGTCATAGTATGCACAGAGCTGCATCATTGGCTGCACCAAATCACAACCACTGACTACATAAAAGGCAGATGCTAACTTCTGCCTCCTGTTGCTCCTTATGCCTCCACATCTCCCTGTCTGAGGTATGTTAGGAATTGCAGCCCAGGATAATGTTGGCCTTTTTGGCCACAGGGGCACATTGCTGACGCATGGTCAGCCTTGCTCTTCATCAGGACTCCCAGGTCCCTCTCTGCAGAGCTGCTCTCCAGCAGGTCAGCCTGCTGTGAAGAATTTCCTTCTAATGCTTAGTCTATCCTCTTTTAGTTTAAGACCATTCTCCCTTGTCCTATTCCTTCTGTAAGAAGGGAGGTATAAGTTTCATAAACAGGCCTGATTTTTAGCCCAAATGATGCTTCTTTCACCTGAGAAACTTCCTGTTCAGCTCCTGTATTCAAGTGTGTTTTTCATGCTCATGTCCCAGCCTGAGTCCTCATCCTCACTTGCATTATTTGGAATAATTGGATCAACCCAGTGTAGACTGTGAAAAAGAAAAGTGTGGTTAAAATAGTGTGTGTCTACTGGTAGAAGAAAGTGAGATTTGAAATTTATGTTACATACTGATGTGCCTAAATTCACATACTGAAAATTGAATGCTTTTAAAGATACTGATTGCAAATCTGAAAAATCATACCATTTCTACTTTTTATTAATAACCCCAAATGTAAGCTGATTCCTACTGCCTTCTCTCTAAATTTGATTCATTTCTTCTATCTTACCGATTAAATAAATTGATCTGGCAGAAACTGAATATGAATGAGAGAATAATGAGAGAATAGTGGCCTAATTGAGTGTTCCTTGTTTACAAGTTAACTTGGAGATACCATGAAATATATATCTTTTATACAACTTTTTTTTTTTTACTTTTTTTTTTTTTTTTTTCATATAACCAGTATTCCAAAAGGAGAAGTGTGTCTTTGAAATGCTATATGGAAAGCAAAGTTCCTGTGAAGCTCTCTGGCTTCAGAAGAAGTCCCAACATTGGACTGAAAGTGGCAATTCAAGACAGAATTGGACCATTTGATAGACCAGTAGATTTTTTTTTGTAGTTGGGCAAAGCAAACACATACTTCAGCACCTCTGCGTGTTTGAGTGCTTCAGGTCATGAGAGCATTACACCTACGTACTCCCCATGTGACATTCCCAGAATGGTATCTGGCGTTAAATTCTGTTATCTTTTGTGTGTAATTATGTGACTTTGAATTCCTTTTTTAAGAAATACTCATCATGAATACAAAATGCTCATTTTCAAATATCATCACAAAAAGATCCATTATTTTCACTATGTTTTCTGTCTTTCAGCTGTGCTTTCTGGTCATTTTTAAAGCTTAATCCATCCTTTTGTGATCTTCGCCATGGGAAAGGTAAATGTAAATCTTTCCAATAGCAAAGAAACAAATGGAATGAAAAAGAAAACTGTTTTGTTTTGATAGAAGTGTTAAAATTAAAGCATAGAATGCAAGGGTAAAGCTCTGCTCTTCAGAGGATTGTTTAGACTTCATAGTAATTATTCATTTTATATGCTTATATTTAAGGATAGATAAGAACGACCACATTCACATTTTTGTACTGTGTCAAGGGAAAGGTTGCAAATCAACATGAAGCTTGTGACTTTTTTTTTCTATATCCCTGACGTAATATTTTATTTTACTTTATTTTATTTTGTATTACAGATGAAACCAGATGATTGCCTGGGTGCAAGCAGGGAGCAGCAAAGACCCTTGATCATCTCAACAATCTCAACAAAATGAGGCACGACTCGATTTTGCTGTGCTCATCTTTTGTCTCTATACTGCCTTCATTAATTGTGTTTCTTGCTGTTTTTTCTCCCTTCTCCCTTCTTTGCAAGGTGAGATACAGTGGCTGTCTTATGCTGCCTCTGAACTGTGAAGCATGTTTCATTAACCCTATTCTGTCATGGATCAGATGTGTGGAACTGAGTTTTGGTGACTGGGACTGTTTGAGGACTTCGGAGGGCTGATTTTGCTGTCTTGCTCCCTCAGTCAGAACAGGGACTGTTCAGCCTAGAGAAGTCTTGGTAGACATCTTATCATTGTCTATAAACACCTGAAGGGAAGGTACAAAGATGATGGAACCAGGCTCTTTTCAGTGATACCCAGTGACAAAGCAAGAGGCAATGGGCACAAACTGGAACACAGGAGGTTCTGTCTTAATATCAGGAAGCACTTCTTTACTGTGCAGGTGATGGTCACTGGAACCGATAACCTAGAGAGGCTATGAAGTCTTCCTCCTTGGAGATCATCAGAAGCTTCCTGGATGTGGTCCTGGGCAACCTGCTATAGGTGGTCCTGCTTGAGCAGGGGGGTTAGACCAGATGGCTTCCAGAGGTCCTGTCCAACATCAACCATCTGTGATTTTATGATTTCATTCCTATTTTTACCGTAAATATTGTTCGCAATTCAAGTAACTACCTTTGAGACATAAATGAGACATTTCTCCTATTTTCTCCTAGAGCTGATAAACAGCTGTTTACTTTTTCCCCCTTCTGCCTGGCATCCAGGGAATCCTAAATAGGGCTTTAAGTTATGAATATCTTTTGGTTGAATTTGTCTGGTTGCTAGACTTCTAAACCATTGAATTGCTTGTCTGTTGCACAGGAAAGAGGCGTGCCTGTTTGACTTGTGCAGCTTTGTTTCAACAGAAGTGGTGAAACATAAACAGGGTTTTCAGAATAAAGTTCCTTTTGCCTTGCTGTAAGCTGGATACTGTTTTTTCAGGACAGTCCTTGGCTGGTGAAGGATAGGAAGGATATGGCCTGCACACTCATGCTTTTGTGTCATTAGTGAGTGCCACTTGAAAGCAACACTGCATCAATGTGGCTGTGTTAGTTGTAGTCGTTGCCCCAATTAGATAATACTTTCTAAATCATTTCTAATTTGGATATTATTATCCGTATAAATGAAAAAGGAAAACTATCAGGATTTTCAGTTAAATTCTAAGAGAGCACAAAGTGGTAACCTTTCTTTGGAATATGGTCTTGACCAATTGGAATTTCCTATTTACAAAATCCAAAACTTTATATTCCCTGAATATTTTACTATTTTTCTTTGACTGTTTTGATAGTTTCTCTTCATACTTTTCTCTTTTCCTACTTTCAAATTTTATGTATTCTTTGTATGTCAACTATGTTCTGTCTCTTTTCCTTTGAACCAGGGTATAATGCCAGTAATACCTGAGTGTTGTGTGTTGTATTTATTAATACTATTAATACAAATGGTACTTTTTTTTTTTTTTTTTTTTTTTTTTTCCTTTCATATTTACTTCTGAGTTTGCTTTAGTGTTTATTGCTTTGGTTCCTTTGCCAGTCTCTACCTGCATTGGTCTCTTATGGAGATGCAGAAGGAGTGTGACCATTGTTCTATTTCCTTAGAGCAGATTTATATCACTGACACAGCCTCAATTACACAGATCTTTCTCATTTTGTGCTTAGTTTTGTAGAGCAGTAAGGGAACCATACCAGAACTTAAACATAAAGAAAGAATTACTCATTATTGCTATTATGCTTGATACTGTCCTTATCTTCACTTTTTGAATTCATAGCAGTTAGTATAAATAAGCAAACCAATACAAAACTGATAAAAGTGAGAAGCCTGTTGACATTTTTGTGTGTATGTTTGAGTGGCAAGGATAAAAAGGGACATTTCTCAGCAAGCTTACCATATAAAAGAAATTGTCTTTGACTAACAGGAATAATTTCATTTAGTTTTAGATGTATGAAGACATTGGTGTTTCAGAACACCACTTCCTTACAGAAATGTTCATTCTTTTATTAATCCTGTTTTTGTTTGTTTGTTTTGTTTTGTTTTGTTTTTTCCCTCCTCAAAGGACAGAACATGATCTTTGTGGAAGCTCATGTTATGAGTAATGTCATAGAAGGCTTTCTGCTACCTGAGCAATTTCTCATTTTACGATGTTAATGTGAATGGATGGAAAAAATCAATATTTATATATTTTCAAAAGCCTCTGCTTAATGTAATGTGTGCTTCATTTCATGTTACTTATTTTTTATATCACCTTTAAAAATCAGTTGCCACTTTAAGTATCTATTTCTTTAATGAATACACTTTTCATTTTCTGGATATACGTCATCTCTTTTTCTCTGAAGACTATGTCAGGTAGAAATTAGATGACATCATGTTTTTTCTCAGGTGGAAAATAGATGATATCATGTTTTTTACCACTCACAAATGTTCAGAGTAGAAGTTAATCACTCTCATATTATCTATCTGAAATAACAGTAGGAAATTTGGAAGTCCAAATTGGTTATGTATTAGTGAAATTAAAAGGGGGGGGGTGAGCTAGGTTCAAACAAATATCTTTATGAGATGTCACTGAGCAACTAATCTAAAAGAGGAGGAAAAAAAAGAAAGTGTCAAATAAAGAGTTCAGATAAAAAATTAGAATAGTCATGACTGGTAGCCTGGTGGGGGGAAAGCAAGCAAACAAACAAAACCAAACATTTAAGTGCTTAGAGTGCAAATCAATTTCCACCTACACATTTACTTACGTTTCTAAAGTTCTGATACTTCCTATATACAATATATTCCCCATTTGTTGAGTCTGTGTGTCAACTGTTGAAGCAGTTGAACTATCTGTTTTAGTTCACATGGAATTAAATTAGGTGTGCTCACAGCAGCTCCCACTCTTGAAATAACTTTTTAAATGTTTCATCTGCATTTCCTGTAGCATTGTTGTCAGTATCAGCTCCTATATTCAACAGTTTTCAAATCATAAATCATGGAAATATCTAAATTAGTCTTCTTTTTGTGTGACATTTTCAAGAGGAGGATCCAGTAGGTGTTTTTGAACTTGCCTAGTGCACAAAGAGCGCTGTGTTTGGCACAGAGTTTTTGTACTAAAACATGGTCTATCTTTTAGATAACAACTTGGTGCTATCAAGCACTGCTCAGGAAGTTAGGGCTCTTCATCAGGTCATTCCAGTTGCACCTTTATCATCATCCTTTTTGCTTCCATCACAGAAGACTGCCCTTTACACCAGGTAAGGCTGTGCTGGAAACCAAAAGGACGAAGAGCAGACTCTACTCCACTGAAAAAAGGGTGCATGGAAGAAGTGTGAGCAAACACAAACCTCTATCTGCTAAAGAGCTATGAGGGCTGTTAGTTTCTATTCTAAGAATTCCTGTGTTTTCCTCATTTCCTGGAGAACTGTTATAAACAGCACTGTACAAAAAGATAATTACTCTCACCATCTTGAATATGACCTCCCCTAGGCCTGAGCTGATGTCCAGATCCAGAAGGACATTTCAGTCTGTGACTGCTATTTGCAGAGGCACTGAACTCTGGGCTGAGATGGTTATCTAGATTTAGGAAATTTCAGGCACAATCTTTATGGCATTTTCCACTGGCTTCTTTAATGGTCTGTCTATCCTTGCCTTGTACACATAACGTGAGGATTGTTGTGAATCCTAATCTTTAGCACTTTTCTTAATCTTGCTGTAGAAAGACCAATGCACCCAACTTTGACAGTGGCTTTCCATTTTTAGCCTGATGCTTGCAAATTTGGGTAGGCGATGCTTGGTGCTCTCTTTGTAAGCACTTTCTAGATAGGGCCTTAAATCTATGTATCCTACATTTGCGAGTCTATACGTTTGCTTGAGAGAGGTTCTTGCACATCATATAGCAAATAGGCTTTGAAATGCATTTACTTGTTCATGTTTCTTATGTCTGAAACAGGTGGTGATTAGCGGTGTTTAATCTTAGCCATAAAAATTAGTTGGGTCAGGTAAAAGGAACAGAACATCTCTTCTAGTAATTGTTCCAATTTGATAATACTTGTGAGGAAAGAGGTCGTGTATTAGAAAGTCTGCATTAAATGCAAAAATCTCTTAGAGCTATCTGGGACTTATTTTCACAGGGTACTAAGTAACTGCCTACTGAGGTTTTCTTATCATTTGTAATTTTACAGACCAGCCTTGTATCATTTCTTGATCATTTCCTTTCCAGGCTGATGATTCTTGGCCTTCTTAAGTTTAACTTAATATGGAAGTTATGTTACTCCTCTCATCATCCCTGTCACTAGACACCATACTTTTCCTTACTTTAGGGAATTTTCTTCACGTGGACTGAGCTGATACAAAATACAAGCTGAAATTCATTAGCATTATAGCAGCTAAATTCAGAATCATGTCTTTTGGAGGTACTTTATGAAAGAACAAAAACAAACAAAGAACTAGCTCTTATCCCTTGCCTATGTTCTAGAGCTCTGGGTTATAAATCCATACTTGCAGAATATCAAGTAGTGTACATTCAGCTGATTTAAAAAAAAAAAATACTGGCAGGGCTCAAGTCAATAGTACATTTATTTAATCTTGTCAGCATTCATTTACAGTACAACATTTAAAGAAGACAAGATTAAAATCATTTTCCCCCACTGCACAAAGCGTCAGATAAAAGAATCTTTTCAATAATAGTATTTCATTTTGAGTTTCACCAGTCCGTTTAGTTTTGATATTACAAGAAGCCTATTAGCATTGTATTCTTGTACTGAATGTTGATGAATTCTGACAGCTGTCACTGAGAAACTGAAAGAGACAAGATTTTCAAGTCAAATATGAATTTTATTGAATAAAGGTGAAATTTACTTCACCCACATAAATCATAAGAATCAAGCTATATATGGATGAAGTATGGAAGGCATGAAGTACATGCCCTTGCCTCTACATCTGGTCTACCCCCATATTATGTCACAGTCACTCCACACTTCTGGAGAAATAAGCCTACATTTTTGCCTGTACTTGAGTGTTCAGGTGGGGGCTGTATGAGACTTCAATAACACTCAGCAGGCCTGGTCTAATCATTACTTCTCATAGTAGCATCACTTCTCATAGTAGAGAATTCACCTGGAAAATACTTTTTGTAATGACCAGGGGATGTGACAGCAACAGAACCTAATTTCCAGGAACCTATTTAAGTATTTTATGTAGTGTGAAGGGCTCCTTTGGACTTTCTGTTATCCTTGTTATCACCCTCATAGACTACAGAAATAACAAAAAGAAACCCATTTTTTTTCTTTCATATATGTTCTGGAGACAGTGTACTTCCATTATTGACCACTAATTCATTCACCTTAATTCATCTTTGCCTAAAAAGATGCCTTTATTCCTTTTTTTTTTTTCCCTAATATTATATATATTTTTTAAAATTATATTTATTTGACACTAAGGAAAAATTTATAAAACTTGATCCTTCTTTTGATTTTTTTTTTCCAAATATGCTCTGAGATTAGGGATCAGAATTTTTTGCTTTATTCTTGTTTCCTGTTCTCTAAACACCCTACTAGAAAATACTTGGTCTCAAGGAGAGGAGTGGTTGGCATTATTGATTAATGCCATAGCATTTGAATTCATTTTTAGCAGAGTTAGCAAGGTATTTGTGTGTGATTTTGAGGAAATATTTTGAAAACAGTTTTCAGATCTTACTTACAAAGTAAGTGTCCCTTTCGCGGTTTCAGAGGGCCAAAAACTAGAAAAGGAAGCTGTAATACAGATCATAGGCATGAGTGTTCACATCTTTTATAGGCTGATAGGAATGAATACTTTGCAGTGACCTTGCAAAGAAGATGCATAGGCTGGTGGCGAGATGAGTTTGGGTAACTTGTTTAAAGCTAGTTCATTTATGAATTCACCAGTTATAAACTGTTATTTATCTATATGTTGCAATACTACATCTTTTTGTGTTTTACTGTGGAATCCCAAGTGTATTTTATTTGAATTTTATTTTTCAGTAGTTGTTTTGCTGCAAAGTACAGAATATTAGTAAACAATATAGTCAATAGCAATACTAAACAGTAACTCAATAGGATCGTATTTTAAAAAGTGAAATGAGTTTTGCATAAATATGTTGTCAAAAGGATTTTCTATGTCTTGCCTTCATTATATTCTGTTTGGCTCATGCCTTTTGAGGCAACAGTTCAGCTCCTGCAGGGCTACTTTTAAAAGGCTGTCATTATTTAGAATGGATCATTTAATTAAGCTACCACAGGGTCTGTAACTAAAATTAATCAGTGTAGGTATATTGCTTGTGTGAGTCACAATTACTAGGCAAATAGGTTACTGCCCAATAGAGTTGCTGTAATCCAACTGTACATAGCCTCATAGAATTTAGAGACAAGCTTTGTTTACTCTTAATTATACCTAATGCCATTTACTTCAGCTAGGCTGTAGCCTTTGTTGCTACTAATTAATTTATGTAGTTAGCAAAATACTTCATTTTAATACCAGTGTGTGACACTATCTGAGATGAAACTGCCTGTCCTATGACTGGAGGGAATAATTAGAGAGAAAATATATCAATTAAAATGAGCTATATTAAACTATATTTGTATCATGAACACAGTTACCAAAACCTCCGAAGATCTGATCTGTATTCTCGGCCTTGGGGCACTTACTTAATAAAAACTTAATAGAACATCTTCAGTGACTCATACATTATGTAGCAATTGAATCATCAGGAAAACAAAGAATATTGATCCTTCATGTCATGATCTAAACCAAGTTATTTAGAGGGCAGATTTTATATATTTATATATATATATATATATATATATATATATATATATACGCACACACATATACATACAGTGTCTTTTTGATATGGTAAAATCACATGATTTGTTATTCATCTGTAAAAAAATCCAGACATAAAGTCAGACAAATAGAAAGGATGCTAACCCAAGTTGTAGTAGACCTGAACTCAGTTTAACTAGTGTTTCAAGAGAAGCATGTGAGGTTCACTAAGACAATTCAATTTTAGGGTGCTACTTTTAATATAACAATTAATACAATCTCAAGATACAAAGCCCTGGTAAAGTATAAATTCTTTCTACCTATGCATTTTTTTTTCCAAAAGATGTGAAACATGACCTAGCTGTCAGAAGTTTTGCTGCTTCTGTTCTTTAATTGGATTTCCTACAGCAATCTCACCCCATGCCCTGTGTGCAGCGGTTCTGATTTCTGAATGCCTTCTTTACAATCCATTTACAATCCATTACAATCCATACTTTTTCTGTTGGAAACTTGCATTGGACCTCTGTGGGGAGGCCTTCTCAGTAACATGGCCTGGATTAAAGCAGTTGATTTGAGATGAACTTGAGCGTAACTACTTCATGTGAATAGAAGACCCAAAACTGCTCTGAGAGTGTTTACCCCACAACTGGTAACTTTATGGGAAAAATAACAGTGACAAAGTTTGTCCATGATGACCACCAGCCAGATTAATCAGTAACTAGGGGGTTACCAAGAGAGTCTTAAAACCAGGAGAGAACTTCAAAAGAAGCATGAAGATTTGTGATTGTGGGGGGAGAAACTCTAGAGAGGCAAAACAGCAACAGACCGGCTGCTGAGTTGTGTTTGACCCTGCCTGGAGTCACCTTATGGGCAGTCCCACCTCTGCGTAGACCTGAGAGCAGCCTCCCCATCAGATGCCAGGAGTAGCCAGCACCCAGCTTGCAGACTGACAGCACAGCAAGAAAGAATTGGGGAACAGCATATCAGCTGTGTGTGTGTATGAGAACTCTTGGGGTGCATTCTCAGGAGCATATAGTTAGTGGACTTCTGGAAGCAGTGTAAGTACACACAAAGCAGGAACACTCGCACCCCCAACGGGCAGGATATGTAGATAAGGGAAGAAGCACTCCCAGAAGAGGTGAGGATAGGCTTGTAACCCTCACTGCTTATGAGAGAGGAGGTTGCACACATTACTTACTGTCTGAATGTGTCTACAATGTGCAAAAAACACTCTGACTAGAGTTTTGAGATCACAGAAGTATGCTAGACATTTTTTTGTGTGTTCATTGGTATTTTAAACACCTAGTATTGTGGTTTATCTGTTGTATTCCTGGTACTGATCTTGGTGTTGTGTTCAGTGATTGCCAGTTAATTATCCAACCACAACAAATAGATAAACCACTTCAATCCTGATTTGATCCAAACCCCTTGAGTTGACTGGTTTTCCCCCAGAGCAACCCACTGTAGTAGATTTGCCCTCCATCAGAGCTCTGACCCCATCACTGTCCCAACACTGTGCGCTGTAACAGCAGCAGAACATTGCTTCTTAGGGTCATCCTGGAGACACAGTCAGCTCATGAGTCCAAGTGAGCTAAGGCAGAGAGCACATGGGCAGTGCAGAAGATTAAGATGGTGCTGATGTGTTTGGAGAGGTTTATATGAATAACAAAGCCAACAAGTTCATATGAACAACCTCTAAGACAGAAATTTCCTGAATGGTGTAAAAACATGTTGGATAGCCGGAATTCTCAAATCCCAAAGACTGGTAAGCATGGTAAGCATTAAGAATGTCAAGACCAAATGAATATATCATTGTTCTCACTGGTCTTACATTGGTTGTCTTTCTGCATGAGGAAAAGATTGAGCTCAGTGTGTGTCACTCTCTCTGCTCCAAAAGTATCCTATTATTTGCCATTTACATGTATGTATGCTTGCTGCATGAACCCCGGTTTCATTTATTGCTATTGCAGCAAAGCCAGCTGTTTTACAGAATGATCAAATATTTGGTTTTAGAATATTTAAGAATTTTACCAAAGTAGTAATTCATTGAAAATCATACATAGAACATGTGCAATCAAAGACTCAAAAATCATATCTCTCAAGGCTTAAGCTAGTGTCCTAACATGTGAATGAGTGTTTTCTTTGGTTTCTTTTACATCTGTATAGGGCAACCATGGTAAAAACAAGTGTGGTTTTGACATATCAAAATAGACTCCAGATGTTACGCAATTTATGGAAGCTTCAACGTGTTTCAGTAATGGTTGATAAACGTTTAATTTTGCTCTCCAGTTTTAATGATGTGGCTTACTTTTCTGAATTCTGAAAAGTGATAAAGAAAAAGAATTTTAGATCTTGTTAGTGTTGACATTAGCCTAGTGTCAGTAATTACTGCTAGGGATTAAAAATTAAGAGGTGTTTTATCAGTGAATGTTTTATGGTAAATCAAATGGTCTCATCCCGATGTATGAAATTCTGAGTTTTTTTTCTGACAGACTTGTTTAAACATATATGATACATACAATAAATTGTTTATCCTTTTCACTGCAGCAGGTATATAATGTAAATTGATAAAATTCAAAATGAGTATCTACAATAGAACATTTTCAGTAAATTTTTTTTTTTTTCCTATGTGTAGACTAAAAGTCAAGAACTTTGGTGGTGATATTTTCTCAAACTACATGTTTTGTGCATTATATAAGATGCTTCAAGCTTCTCACCAGTGATTTGTCACAAAATAGCAGTATACTTGGAGAAAAGGTGACATTACTCAGGAAGAAAATACATGTACTTACAACAAGTAAACAAATCATTCATTTGTTAGAATGTTATTGGTTATTAGTTGTAATCAATTGGAAATGCAGTATCTGACTCAGCGAAAATATCCATTTATAATGACAACTTATATTTTTATCCTTTATATTATAGGTATAACATCTGTTGTTTCTACAATATTACTAAATTTGAGGATGTTATACCATTCACATCAATAATGTTTTTGTTTTCCTATGGTGTGTCAGATCTCAGGGAAACTAGAAGTCCTTTACAACTATATATAATATTTACTTAATCAAACAAGTAGTTTACCGTGGATTTTGAAAAGATTTATTTCAGATGTATTAGCATCTAGATAGAAAAAAAATACCAAAAACAGCTCAGTTACCTAAAAACACTACTAAATTTAAATGGGAATTTTAAGGAGTATATAAAATACCTTTTTTTTCCCCTCTTACTCTACTGAGGTATTTTACTGAAATTATGACAGTTTTTTAAAGACTAATTTTGAATTGTTTCTATAAAGTGTTTTTGTGTCCTTAGAAGTCAACATACAGTTAGTTATACCTGAAGTGGATGCAGAAGGCATCTATGCTTTGCTGTTGACGGTACTGATCCGGAAATAGTGTGCAGTGTGGTAGCATAGATCACTGGGCTGAAATGAGCTTGAGAAACCTGTGTGTAGAATATCCTCTATTTAAGTGATTCACTTATAAAATGTTTTAAAAGAATCATATAAATACAGATGACTGGTATGAAAAGATACAAAATGTAGGTGACATTCATATTTTGAGCTTCCTTTACTGTATTGTTCATAGATATTCCTGTTTCTTACATGTCTCAATTTTAACCAATCCCTCATCCCAAGTGAACATTTGTATTTTTGTATGTTTGTATTTTTTTTTTCTTTGTGAAGAACAAAGTCCCAGAAATGCCTTAAAACTAAGGACTTAAGATTTCACAACTGTTATTGCTTTCAGGTCAGAAAATAAAAGCTTTTGAATCAAGCCCTTTGTGCCTTGTTTTATTAGCTGGCTTAAGTTTTTCCTGGCTCCATTTTCTAGCTTCCCAGTTCTGTGCATATAAATATGTACTTAACTGAATGGGAAACTTTGTGCTCAACATATTGTTAGGTATTGCTAGGTATTGAGTGAAAACACTCCAAGCCATCTTGGGGTCTGAACTTATAATATTTTTAAACAGTTCACTGCTAGATAGGTAAAAATAATTTAGCAATGTGTTTTAATAGGATTTTTTTAAAGAACAAAAGATACTGTTAACCTTAAGTTTTCATATAAATTATTATATGCAATGATCTGTTATGTTGTGGTTTTTTTTTTTAGATAATTTTCCTTCAGGGTGAAAATTCTTATCTTAAAATGTATCTAATTTAAATTAGAATTATCTAATAGTAGAGCTAGAGTTTAGACCAAATGGAAATCTGAGGGATTAAAAAGCTGGTATCCTCTTAACTTGAGGGTTAATGTGATTTCCAGAGTTTAGATCACTCCTGAAGCATGTTTCTGAAACCTCTTCAGTTTTCTTTTGCTGTTTCTGAAGTGCAAACAACAGAAATACACACAGGAGCTTTCTCATCAGTGCTGTATAGAGATGTAGCACTGTCTTCTTACAGAATAGTGTTTTGTTTGTATACCTGAAAAATGTTAGGGTCACAGGGTCATACTGGAAATTCACAGAAATTCTGTACAAAGAATTGCTCCTTTCCAAAATACCCTCTTTTAACATGTACAGACTTAAAAGAATATCCTGCCCTGCTTAAAATTAAATGTTTGCTCACACATTTCCCTAAAATGTGGAATAGACTTAGCAGCACAATATAATTCTCCATTATCATACCATATCATCTTAGACTGGACTTTATGCAGTGAACTGTGCTTTCAGGCCTGTCAAATACAATAGACTAGCAAAAGGTCATGGAAAGAAAAAAAAAAAAAAGTTAGTACCTCAAAGATCTGTTCTCTTTTTTGTTTTCTTTTTCTATTTCCATCTTTGTTCTTTTCCTTAGATCCAGTTGGATCCACTAGCTGATGATGGATAGAATGGCATTGTGTGCTCAACATCTGTACAGAAATAAAATGAATCAAGAAATTCTTTTCTTCAGGAGGAAAAAAAAAAAAAAGGTAAGTGTATCTTTCATTTAAAAAAAAAAAAGTGCAAAGCTGAATGCTGAATAGTTTTCAGGCACAATCCACTTAATGTTATAGCAACAGGTACTGAAATCTACAACAAAAACAGTTTTTAATATATGAAGGAATACATAGTTTGCCATTGGAAAATAATGTGTATTCCTGAGTCAGCTGTCAGGTAGAACCAGAAGTGGCTGCAGGAAGAATAGTCACTAGGATAGGAGAAAGAAATGTATATCCTGTGGTCTATAATAGGTTCTTGATGTTATAGAAATAGCATTGAGATGGTGTCTGTAGCTTGCTCCTATGGAGCAGAAAACCTAAAATTCCTCAAGTAAGGTTGAGCTATGTACAGTTTTCAAGCAGTTGAAGTGCAGTTGTTGAGCTAACTTTATATTATATGATCAGAAGTAGGGTTGCACTGCCTGGAAAGCACTGATGAGAGCCAGAGACCATGCACAGCTGTTGTCAGTACTGTGACCCAAGTCATCAGCCCCGTTACATATGCAGTAGCAGGATAGCTTCAGATCTATGCTCAATTTCAACCATAAACTGCTTTCAAAGTTTTTTACTCCCTGAGATATGTATGTTTTGTGGCTCTTGATTATATGAAAGTCCTGATAGGTAAAGAAAGGTTGGAGAGCCTGTACTAGTCAGAACAAAGAAATAACATGTTTTCTGTTGTTTGTTTGTTTGTTTGTTTTAATTTCTTGATGTTCATGAAAATGATTTTTCCAGTCATTTTTCATGACAGTACAATAAGTTATTTGTGCATATGTGCAGCATTCTAACATTTAATAGATGGTATTATTGTATTAGAATAAGGAATTTCAGTATTAAAAAGTGTATTTCAAATGATATCTAGTAAAACTTAGTGACAGAAAATTTGTTTGTAAAAACGAAAATGAAAAATACAAAATTTCTGAATATATTCAGAAATGTAAAAAACAAGACATTCTTTTATAGTTTTATGAGACAATCTTATTCCTAAACTAATGGTGGCTTACATTGATAGAAATTTCATATATTGTCAAATAGAGAATATCTTAATATATGATATACTTATCACTTTGACATTTTTCAAGCAAGTTTAGAATCTGAGAAATTCACAAAGTAACTGACTATTGTTATTTCATGTATATGTGCATGCTTATAGACAGATGGATAGCTACACTATTCTTCCAAAAAGCTTGTCTTGCAAAAACTTGCTCTTATTTTTCCTTTCTTCCCTTGGTACTAACCCCTTCTTTGTGAAAACTGTAATTCTGCAACCTCGAATACACATTTTAAGATGCATAAGTTGCAGTGTAGAAGTATTTATGCAGTCAAATTGTATTTTTTTATTGTTTAAAAAATTAAGTACCTATTTAGTATGGTTATTGTTTTCTAGTTTGTCTGCTTAGTAATTGAAATTACAAGGTCACTCAATCCCTGTAGTAAAGAATGCAACAACAATAATAAATAATAATAAAAAAAATGTGATATATTATTTAAGATGCTTTATTGACATGGTGGAAAATTGACTAGCATTTTACACTTAAATATGAAATATCCATCAAGGCTGCTATTTGTTTATGTTTCCCTTAAAGCTGCTATTTGTTTGTGTTAATTTTCTTATAGTCTAAGCTGTGTTGCTGTGGAATTCAAAATAAATTTGACAGAGATTTCTTCTGGCATCAATTTCCAAATGAGCTATCATCTTTAACAGTACAGAACCTGGAAGAGGATTATCTCTACTAACATTTTCTCACACTCAGGATTTTGTTCAGGTTGAAGAAACCTGTATATTCCCAATTCTGAAAGAACAATTCTGAAAACCTAATATGACTTCTTAGCGTAGTCCAAAAATTCCTTCATCAAATCAGTAATAAGTGACTGAGCTGACATTATTTCAAGTACTTATCTAATATGCGTGGTGAGAAAGAGAGAATCTACTGAAATCTTTCCAATTAACTGAAATATACAGTATTAAATCTTTTCTTTTTCAAGAACACTTGCTTTGCCATGTCCACATTGTTTGGATAATTCCAAAATATCTCAAAAGTCCTGTAGCATCAAGTTAGCACAAATGTAGCAAACATCACAGAACTTGGCCCTGGAAGAGTAGCTGATGAAACTAATTTCTAGTTTCGTTAGTTTGTGCCCTGGAAATAAAACTGTCCAAAAGACCCTCTTTGAGCTTTGTTAGGGTGTTCTGTCAGTTTGTTGAGAAACAGCTAATTTTAGATGGTCTGTCAGAAGGCCATCCAAGATTGCACAAAGTCACTGTAAGGTCAGATGTGGAGGTACAGTGAAGAGGAGAGTAAAAGAAGAAGAACAAAGCCCTCAACACTGACAGAAGTGTCCAAATAAAAAATGATGATAAAGGTCATAAATCAGACATCACAGTTGCCTTTAAGTCAGCAACTGTCAAAAAAATTTTCCTTTGCCAGAAACATGCTTTGCCTTTGTCATTGTCCTCCATGCATGGGCCAAATCTTACTGAAGGGAACAACCAGAAGCCTGAGAGGCTCCATACAGAAACTGTGAGAAACAAGGCACAATTTTGTCCATGCAATTTTGCCCAAGAATAGTATCCATTTAGATTTAAAGCCATCCATTTAGGACTGGATGCAGCTTCCTAACAGAAATTGTTTTATTGGTTTTGAATAATAATTTGATACACTGATTTATTAAGGATGTCTTGAATCATCCCACTGAATGGAATTTAGGAGTAGCTGAGCATGATCAAAGATATGCCTTTCCTGTCACTGATAAAAACCAAAATAAGGAAAATAAATATAGCTAGGGTACACTATCTTTATTTCTTCTAGAATATGGTAAAAAATAAAATAAAAATAAAATAAAATAAAATAAAATAAAATAAAATAAAATAAAATAAAATAAAATAAAATAAATCACATAACTTTTCAGAGGCTGACAGAGCAACCTTTGAGGCTCTTGAGTCTTTTGTTGGGATCTAGAGTTGATCTAGTCTTTATTTCAATTTGTCTTTCCAGTGTGGGAGTGCACCTTTACTTTGCTTATAGCTTATGAATTAGGTGGACAAAGTGCCATTGAGAAGAATGAAGTGACCGGAATTTTTCTACATCACCAGGTACAAGTGATGTAGAAAAATTACAGCAGTTTGTTTGACTTTGGCCAACTGGGAATCACAAAGTGGCTTATGGTAGCAGCAACTTTCCTGTGAAAAGCTTGGAGGTGTTACGTTACCATCTCAAGACTCATCTTGCTTCTGTAAGCAGCTCTCCTGCAATACACTGACCATCACTGCTTTTACAACATGCTGCTTCTGGTCCTAAGCTTCTGTTAATCTTTTCCATCAGAGTTCTTAAAGCATAGATGAGGGTGTTGAGTCAGAGGCTGCTGCTTGCTGGCTGTCACCTGAATAAGCTTCACAGATAATTCGTTTTATTCATAACTGAAAATCTGAGAGAAGATTCAAGTGAATACTGATATCCTTTCAGTTTTCCTTAGTCTCAACAGGGTTTTCTCCTGTTGCTTCTTAAGTTCAGCAGAGCAAGGAAAGAATGGAAAGCACACTGTGCAGCTGAAGTCACAAGACATGTGGAAGGGAGGAGAGGAAAATTGTAGGAAGTACACTTCAGAGACATTGGTACAACACAAAAGAGAAATATAAATCCAAATGTTTAAATCATATGTAACTGGTGAGCTACTCCTGCTCTGTTGTGTCCTGCTCCTTGTAGCAGTTATATTCTTTTTATCCTTTGAAGCACTGACTGTCTTCCAGCTGACCGGTCTACTATGGTAACTTCACTGAAGTCCTGACTACAACTACAACTCAAGTTTTACAAGAGTACTGTGGAAGTGGAAGCAAGAACCTAGTCTTCGTTTCGATACTAGCAACAGGGCAACTGTTGGGTAGAATCAAATTGATGCAATACACTACAGGAATAAATTGCATTTTTTTCTAGTTATTTAATTTATTTTTCCTCACTATGTTGCTTCTTTCCAAATAGAAATTTTACTACTGGAAGTCAAAAATAATATCCAGAGTGTTGAATTTTGCCATTTTAACAAGATTGCTAAAATAGCCTTTCTAATATTATTGAAAGACAGGGACGTTTTACAACTGGTGAAATACTATTGACTTTTTTTTACTCATATACACTTTCCTCATAATATTGAATTCATTTTGGAGACTTATTTTTCCCCAATGTAAATGAACACAGCTTCACTGAAATTAGCTATCAAGGAGTTATCAGTAATTTGTACTAAAATATAATGCACTTCAGAATCCAAGCCATTGAAGTATTTGGAAAGGTTATTTTTCAGTAACTGAAGGTAAGTCTCCTACTGACTTTTCATGATATTTTATTGTAGTAACAAACAAAATCCCCACATTTATTGCATAGGAACCTCCCATTTTAACAGGATGAAGCAGTCATGCAGGATATAGTAACATAACTTGCTAGTCTTTGAATTCAGCAATCATTTATTCATTATGCTGTAAGTATTTACAGAAGCTGTATTTGATTTATATAAATCTTGAAATGTACTCCTTTATGAGACTTTTTCTGGTTGTAAATTCCATATTCCTCTCATTGTGTTTTCATTTTTAATTTACTACATTCCCCCGAAGGCTTTCCTTTAACTAGTTTGCTTGTTGTAAATTCAGCAGTGATATTCTTTAAACAAATGGAGGCACAGAACATAATTTCCTGGTAACACTGCTTTAGAAAATGGATCAGAATAAGGACCCAGAGCTATTCTGATGATGAATTAATTATAAGATTCCAGGAAAAACAATATATTGACATTTTACAAGTTTGGGCATGCAACCTTGTATACTGCTGCACACTTCATAGAGATGTTTTTTTTTTGATGCTTATAGTATGAAAAAGGACTGAACTCCCTAAGAATTATAATAATAAAAAAAAATCAGCATAATGTAAATAGTAACTTCTTATTCCTCCATTTAAATTACAGAAATCTATCATTATTATGCAAACAGAACAAAAGAGTAGATGTTAAAATGCTGAGTCTGTGTTAAGATAACTTGACCGTCTTTTTTTCTTGTGTAGCTTTTGCTTTAATAGTAAAAAAAAAAATCTGGCCTTTTCTCATTCAATTTATCAATTAAAAAAAAAAAAACAAAAAACAAAAAACATTTAGTAGTATGTTATTCTTAATGCTTTTTCAGTAACAGTTTATTCCTTTTTTACTTTTACATTTATGCATTAAGTTATTTACATATCATACTCATATACTTAGGTATCTTTAGCTGAGCAACCCACCAATAATTAAAACTCAAAATTCATATAAAATCAAAATAGATTATTCTTGTTTTGTAGTGCGGGAACTGAGACAGATATGCACAAGACCCACATACCAGTAGGGGTGAAATTCTCATTGCAATTAATATAAATTAGATGTTTAATTGCCTTTCAAGATTTTATTTAAAGAGATAAAGTTTCTGGTGGTTTCTGGCGGTTCCTGGCAGTAAGGAAAAATAAATAAATAAAAAAAATGTAGATGAGAACTGCATGCAATGGAAGTAAAGCCCTTTAGCACTTTTGAAATGTCACTAGCCGTTTTTAAGTTCCTTTGAGAAATCTCCTCTGAAGATCCAGAGAAGATTTCACCTTTCACCGAAAAAAAAAATAAATGACTTGAATGTAATATTTTAGAAGTATGTTTGTAGTCCTGTTTTCAGAATACATATTGGGATTAGGTAGACACAGGTACTGATTCAGCGTACCTTTTCTTTGCTGACTGGGGCATCTGAGGCTCTTTTCAGTTCAAGAACTGTGTAATGATGCCAGTAAGAAAATTCAAACATAAAGTTGTGACTGAAGAGAACCCTGACTTAGGGTTGCTGAGGAACTAAGCTGAAATTTAAGCTACAGTTGGTGTTGTTGGTGTTGTTGTTTGTTTTCTTTTGTATATTTTCTTTTTCTACTCTCTGAAGAGAGCAAGATGTCACAGCTATTTTTGTCAACTTTGTTAATGTAGGAAATACTTCTCAAGCTCTCTCAAATTGTAGAGATGTACAGGTTCATTAACATTATGCTTTGCCTAACTTAATTAGCTCTTCTGAGAGCAGGAGCATATTACACCAGTAAGATAGCTATGATATGCTGAAATTGGTTACCAGGTTAATTCCTTCAGTCCTAGCTTGGCTGTTTTGTATTTCTGTAGTCCATAGCCTAAATGTTGAGACCACGGTATACAGCGAACCATGTATGTACTATCAGAGAAATTAAAAAAAAAAAAAAATCGCAGCCTCATTAAAGTATTTGTGAACTAAGGAAGCTCAATCATTTTACTCTGATTGTAAAACCTCTATGACTCAGCACTATAGGAAAGAGGGATTTATATTTTTTCAATATTTTGGTGTTTCTGCATCTAGACCTGATCAAGGGCTGAGAATAATAAAAATAAGTTTTACAAGTTTTTTAATGAGTTCAAAAAATGCAGATGAAGTTGTGATGAGTGTTTTAGTGAGTTCTTGCTCCAATTTTCCTGCTTTTTCAGACTCTGGTATAATTGCCTTGGAAATGGACTTGATTCTGATAATACAGATGTTCAGTCCCAATGTTTCCTGCACAAAGCCAAAATATCAGATTATATATTGAGTTGTTACACAATGTGGACAAAGGACCTCCTTCTAGGGAAGACATAGATTATGGTGGCCTGTGCAGGAATTAATAGTTGTAGTTTCTTCTGCCTTTTGGACACCGTGCTGTTACTTAGAATAGGGGAAACACACATAGACGAAGGATGCAAATATTTGTGTTCTTGGTAATGGGTTGGTTATAGCATTATCCTAGAGTTCACTGTGAATTTCTAAAGCTATTTCACTCATGTTGTCTGTAGGGTAGTTTGGCAGGAATTGAGTACTTAGCTTCAAAATCTAAATCAGTAATACTGTTAATGTAAGTTTTTCTGAAGAACCTGTTAGATACAGTTTCATAACCATGCTATTGTTTTTTGATGATGTTATAAATGCACTAAACAGTGCATTCACACAGAGGAAATGAACTGAGCCACAGTCAACCCTCCAATAAGCAAATATAAGAAAATGAGATTTTTTTTTTCACTTACAATAGAGCTGAATTAGTATTAAAGATCAGTACAAACAATATTGTATTACAATTGTACTCCTGTTAAATTCTCATTAAATTTATAATATTTTTCTGTCCCCTGGGGGTTGAATCCAAGCATTCCATTACAAGCATTTATCCCAGTGGGGATTGAATAAACTGACTACCCCATCTTCCTGTTTTACTCACCTTCTTCTGACTTCTTCGCATTGTTTTCAAAACCTTCTCATCCATTTCCGTATTTTTCAAAGTCTTATGTTTCTCACTACTGTTCGTCAGTAAGATCAATCAGGTTCCCATAGAGAATTCTGTTTCTTCATGAGTTCAAGTAGCAAACAAGTTTCAGTCTTCTATTCATTTTAACCATGTCAATATTTAGTTTTTTTTTTTTTTTTTTTTTTTTTTTTTTTTTAATATCATGCTAGAGTGCATGTGTATACATGCATATATACACTGTCTCTTGAATGTCAGGGCTTTGTAATGGCTTACTTTCCTTCCATATTGTTATCTGATATTGCACACTACTGGCTTTGATCTTGGAGAAAACTGGGAGTCCTTTGGTTTAGTGGACTACTTACTATCTGGAGTCTTGGTTGTGGTTCCAGCCTGTTACACAGATTGGTGCTACTCTGAGAAAGTCACTGAAATTGCATATTAGGTTTGCTAAAATGCCTATAAGCAAGCATTAGTTTTTCCTTCATGTCAGCTTGCATGCCGAATATAGACTGTCATTGCAAGAGTAAAGTTATTAGATTATTTAAAAAAAAAAAAAGGCTAAACATTTTCGAGAAAATTATTATTATTAAGAAGATATCAATATACTTCTATGAATTAAAAACAATAATGCAGTATTGTCAGACAGCCATTAATTCTAGTAAAAGAAAAAAAAAAAAAGAAACAGCTTTAGGGGTCTGGGCAGTACATTTATTTCTCAGTCTACGCTCTCAGCATGTTCCATTTACACAAGAGAAAACCCTTCAATTATAAGATCCTTAATTTGCCCAGGAAATTTCATAAGGAAAATGATTAATTACTTTAAGCAATCAGTTTTACAGATAATCACAGTTCTTTATTTAAACTGAAAAAGCAAAAGGGGATCTTATGAATAAAACATAAAGGAAAAGAAAAAAAGAAAAAAGCTTTTAGTTCAATAAATATTAAGTCAGCATTGAAATAGTTCTTCAAATAGGCAAATCTTGTTAAAATTATACCTCTGCTTTTATTAGCTATTAATTATGGTATTATTTTGTGTTAATACAGTTGGAACATGGACTTCAGCATAAATGTAATCAAAAAATCAAGTATTGGTTAGAATGGCCTATTGCTATCCATTCTTGAATTCTATCCAGTTGACCCTAATAACCAGAAACACACTGAACATGGAAATGGAAAAATGGTACTGAAAAGCAGAAGAGGGCTTCTGTGGTTATGCATATTTGACGTGTGTACAGTGACTTTCATTTTTATACAGGTATCCTGTCCAAAACAGAATTGAGGAAGACTATCTTTCTGGGAGAAGCGTGACCTTAAAGTGAGAAACGCAAGTTTGCATCCACTGAAGCATGTAACTTCTTCTGTGGCTCTCAAACCAGTGCCTTCTTCAGAGTCTGCATGCTAGACCAGGACTGCACAAACAGGAAGAGGAGTGCCTGCATTGGCTTTAGTTAGCTGGCTATTGCTCAGGTCACTCAAGAACTTCACGGTAGAAACACAACCATAGATATTCAAGTAATTTTAGTGGGAAAACCCAAGATGCTTATTGTGTCAGATTGCAAACAGGCATCATGCTTCAGAAGTTCTACTTCATACTTAAATGCCTGAATTCATTGGTAAGCACTGGTGGGCTGAGTAACATGTCAGTAGGTTATCCCAGACATTGGAAGAAAACAAAGAGAAGAGACAGAGCAGACCAATGCATTTGTGAGTTCTGAACTTTGCACTGCTAATTCTGGAACATAAATAAGTTGAGAGGTTGATATCTGTTTACGTTGACTGATATGCAGAAAAACATAATTTCAACTGCATATAAAGGTGTTCCACAGGAGCAGAATTGAAAAAATGTGCTATGTTAGGGAAAACAGCATTCATAAACCTCCAGGTTGTGTGGATGGTAGACGATGTTGCTATTCAGCTGCAGTCCTACTGGTAAAACATTCTGAATGTTCTGCTCAAGCAGTCAGATTTCAGCTGAGAGGCATCTCACTTGTGGCATGTATATTTGTCATCCTGTAGGTCTGATGGGTAGATAATGTTTTGCCCTGCTTTTATTTATTTATTTATTTTTCATATACAATGCAATTGTATCGGTTAATAGGACTTATTACTGGTAACTGTGGACTCATGGGTTCTTTTTGTTTGTTTGTTTGTTTGTTTTTCCTTTAATTAAGAATAGATTCTAGCTTTCCTTAGAAAGAGATATTCATATTTAAAATATTTCTTTCCAGAATAGCTGTCTCCTCTAAGCAATACTTTTGTTTTCTGTTTTTGTATTGACTCATCCCCTGAGGATAATGCATTTATTTTGAACTATGTCTTGAGTGGGTTTGTAGGCTCAACTTAAAGGTCAGATTTGAATGATGGGGTACAACAATGAAAAGAGTGGCAAAACATGATCTGAAAGCTATTAAACTTTTGCAATGATGGTTGCCTGAGTACCTAAAAGAGATAGAACCGTACCTGTATGCCCCATCCCTAGCCTTCTCAAAAAGCTAACCATGAATTACATGAATTATGTACAATTTTACATGAAACCACTTTCTTTGCCACATCTTTCATCTTCTTTCACCACATCTTTCCATTCTGGGAACATATGTTAATGGACAGCATGTTATTAATTTGTCAGCTGTGTGCATAGCCACCATACCTATCAGGTTTTTTTTCTTTTCTTTTTTTTTTTTTTTTCTCTCCTGTCTTTACATCATGGAATACCTTTGGTGTTCTCTTTTCTTTCTATTCTAATTATGCATGCTAAGGAAGAACAAAGTGCTTGGCTGATTAATCCCACTTATTCCTAAGGGGAAGAGAGTAAAACTTCACAAGAAAGTAGCCTGCAAGTATATTTTTGATGAGAGCTTTTTTAGTCCTTGCTTTACTTGTCCCTTGGTTTGCCTGTGACCTTAAGTGAAATAGTCTTTTCAGTTCATTCCAGTATGAGTCCCCATCTGTCACAGAGTAGCAGAATAGATGAGGTTGGAGGCATGCAGGGTTCCTTCCAGGTGTATAAAGGGGGCCTCATCTGCCTTGTGTGAAGAGGCAAACTGTGGCAGCAATATCTCCTCTCCACTCACAGCAATATCTCCTGTCTTCCCATGTTCTCCAAGTTTGTGGTATGTTTACCTGAGTCTTGGTTCACCAAAGCCTTTAATGTCATTATTTTATTTTATTTTTTTGTTGCTGCTCTAAAACTTTGTTTTATATTTAATTAAAAAAGAACAGGAGTGACTCCTAATGATTTGATCTAGATTTTTGTCACTTGGGCCTGGGTGATGTTGCTAAAAACAAAATGAGATACTGGAGATCATAGATTTTAAATTTCTGTTTTGTCTTTTACTACATGTACCTTTTGTTGATGGAGATAAGAAGAGAAAGATCTAAAGGCTTTTATAAAAACAATTTAAAGAGCCCACATACTAAGTATAATCAGAAAGTACACTCTGAGACAGTTTTGTATGTTTTATGTATTAACCCGCCATCTGCCTTTCAAGGAAAAAAAGGGGGTACAGAAAGCTTTTATTTATTAAACAAAACAAAGTATGTTTTATATTAGCATAGTCATTTGAAGAAAGATGCAGCATTAAATGCTTAAAGCACCTTAGACAAATATTACCTTGGAATTTTTAGAAGCCTTTGAACTTTACTTCAAACAAATGAACAACAACAACAACAAAAATATGGAATAAATAGAACTGCATGGAAACTCCTTCTCAAGTTCAACCAATTTCTTCCCTTATACCTGTTCCACAGGATATGGAGGAGGGGTTTTTATTTGTTTGTTTTACTGCTGACTAAAACTACCCTGGAAAGTTTAGAGAAAAAAATAATCTAAGGTAAATGTTCCAGGATCCCTTGAAATTAATGTAAACAAAATAGCCCTATTTTGGTGTACATATTTGCTTCCTTCTGAGTGTTCTACCTGTAAGCTTTGAATTGCTGAATGCTCAAAGGACCTTCAGAACAACCAAACCCAAGTGAAGAAGTTGAAGGAATGTATATGACCCCATGTGCTAGGCAAGAAAAGCAAAGTGTAGTGTTGTAGAGTTCCCAGTTCGAATGTCAATATATATCTATATGTATCCATAAAATTAAATATTTCAGTAGCAGCAAAATCACAGTTTTACTTTATGTAAAATAAAAGTTTCCTGAAAGTTTTAATTTCAGTTTACTGTTTGCTGTAGCTTGCATGAGGTGATCACTGTTCTAGCTTCCAAATGTAAAGGGAAAGTAATGGATGCACTGTTGTAGCAGAGGAGCAGTGACCATATTTAGCATATTCTCATGTATGAGGATGAAACAAATGTAGAAATAAGCTGTTGTGAAAAGCAGATGAGAAGATTATGTATCAAAAAAGTGAGCAGTCACTAAAGGCTTTTGTTAGGATGTGCTGACAACTGGCTAAGAGTTGTGAAATGTGGGCAGACAAAGAAGACAAAATTAGGGATTCATTGGTAATTGGTACTGTTGATAAGGAACTGTCATTAAGGTCCAGAGTATGATCTGATAGTGGAGGAAGCTATTCATCTAGCTCATCACACTCAGTTCATTAGCAAACAAAACATTGTTGCAGGGAACTGCTAAGAGGGTGGACATGTTTTCTTAACAGTCAGAAAAACAGAAAAGAATGTGTTGCATAAAGATAATGGAGGTAACAGTGGAATATGTGTGTAGCATAAAAACAAGCATGCTTACATCCACACAGCAGAAAGATGAAAAAGTCCAGCACATACAAGAACATGTAGAAAGCAAGGGGCTGTTTGTTAGCATCAAACGACTGGGAAAAAATAATGAGCACTCGAAAATGATAAATTATACATGAATATTTTGTGTGAGTCTACAGTAATTGCCTGGCATTGTGAACCAGCTGTGCTTTCAAAGCATACTTGCAGAAAAGTTCTGGGTTAGGTTGTGAAGCACTTTTCCTCCACTCTCCTGAATGCCTGCCAGTAGTAGGTCTGCAGTGAAGAGCTTGGTTCTAGAGTTCCTGGTTTCTGGATCTCTGTCCTGGCCTCATGTATGCTGACCACCAGTACTCCCACTCCCACAGACAGTAAATTTCCTTCAGAGGGAAAGAGGTCATGGTGTGAATGACCCTGGGCTTCAGGGTGGACTGTGGTGTGCAGTTGCCATGCTTTTTAGGTGGAGGTGGTGGGCATGCAGAGAGACAAACAAGAGAAGAGGAATAATGGAGTTCTTCTGCTTCCAAGCCTGCGCATTCTGGCTTCAAGGTGCTGGAAAAAGGTCACAGGAGCACATTTGGCTTCCTAAGAAGTTCCCAGCTGTAATAAGGTACAGAAGCCCAACATTCATAATGATTTTGGTTTTGGCTGAAAAGAAATGAAGGCTACTTTATTATTTGTGTGGGTAGGTATTTATGAATTGTTTAGTATGTGTGTGTGTGTTAATACTGCAAAAGCACTATTCAGTTAATTATGTTTAGTTTCTGTGAATTTCCTATATTGTATATTTGTGTCTTGAGTCAGATGACTGCATAGTAGGTGTCTGATGAAATCAGCAGGAGCTGGATTCTTGTAATTAAATGTTAAAGTATCAGAATTTGTTGCATAGGTGTACAAACTGCATAGGTACAAAGAATAGGTCATAATCCCATTTCTTCTGTTTAACCAATATCCTTATTTGCATCAAATAGTTGAAATCACAGGTAGTGCTATAATGATGGCAATCCGTTAAATGGTAGTTTGCGTAGAGTTTTGTTCCTTAAAACAGATGGTAAAGGATTTAAATTAGTCACAACAGCAGAGGTTAAGACAGGGACCTATAATGTTGCAATGGATTTGTGTATCCAAAAGAAAACTCGTGACAACTCAAAGTAACTATAGCTTTCCTAGAGGACAGCTTGCTATTTATATTTCTTCATTCATTCTTTTTGAGTTTAGAAATCCCCACCAAAAGTGCCCTCCAGTGCTCTGAGACCCCATGACAGATATTTGAAACAGAATAAAGTTGAGTTACACAATTAATCACTGTTAACATCAACAGAAGCAGATGGTTAGGAGTTGCCTTGTTTGACTGTTAAAGTTTCTTAACAAAAATATATCTATTTGGGCAAAAATTTTATTACTGGTCATTGGCCTTATTGTCCCTTCTACTGTTCACACTTAAATTGCTATTTGCTATTTTGAAGTGAAAAAAAAATCACTTGTAAAGTATGGAAACACTAATCATTGTTCTCCATTACACCATGGATGCTATTCAGCGTGTAAATGTTATAAAGGGAATAATTATACAATTTATATTCTTTCAGGATCCAAATTAGCAGGTGCTTTGAGGTAAAACGTGAATGAATTTCCCATAACCAGACTGAAGTCACAAACAAGATAGATAAAAAGTGCCTGCGGTTATCTTCAAATGAAGTTATATTAGAATTGTGTCCAATATTCTTTATTACAAGGTGAAGACACTCAGAGCAAATAGAAAGTGATGTGATTATCTCTATAGCCTTTGTTCAAGTTTTGCTTTGTAATGTTATTTATACTTATATTTTTTAATAAAAAAATAACTTTTGAAAATGGTATTTTAAACTGTTTATAACCTTTATTTCCTAACAGTGCTATTCCACATTTTTAAAATACAAGGTCTAGGGTATGATTGGTTTGGTTTGGTTTTAGTAGCTAGAAGTACATATGTATGTCCAAACAGCATCATGTTGTTATTGACTATATCATAATCAAGAAAAATTACTGATTTTCAAAATGCAGTCAGCTGTTAGTGAATTACTTCGAATGAATTACTATTTTTCGGTTAGAAACTCTACTATAAAAACACGATTTTATATGATGAAAAGATGTACAGTGTATTATTTTCCGTACCAGATGTATTGTTTTTTTCAAAATGTTAGAAAATATTTTTTATTATAACCTTTATTTTACTTATATACGAAGCTTTAAAATATGCTTGGGACAAATTCTACTGATTTAGTTTCATAAACCTGCTTGAAATGAATGAACTAGATGCTTACCAAATACAATATTAAAACAAAATGAACATTAAATATATTGCAAATGCCAATGTTTTCCACCTGAAATTAACAGAGACATTAATTAAAATCAGATTAGATGTGAATATCCTGTGATCTCCATGCAAAATTATTTGGGGAAAAAAAAAAAAGTTTTGTTTTCTTGTTCTGGGCATTTAGTAAACCTAGATCATTATTCTAGGCAAAGGCAAAATAGTTTAGACAGCTCTTTGTCAGAAAGGGAGGAGAGGAGAGGAGAGGAGAGGAGAGGAGAGGAGAGGAGAGGAGAGGAGAGGAGAGGAGAGGAGAGGAGAGGAGAGGAGAGGAGAGGAGAGGAGAGGAGAGGAGAGGAGAGGAGAGGAGAGGAGAGGAGAGGAGAGGAGAGGAGAGGAGAGGAGAGGAAAACATAAGAGAATAGGAGCTTCTCTCTGAAAGTGATGTGTTAGCAAAAAGAGTAAGACTGATGTGCCAGTAGTGATGGACTCTTGCCCACTTGGTTGCTTATATGAGAAATGCTAACATTCTTGAGTCTGGCTATGCTATTTGATTTTACTAGTAAAAATGTTTTGGCATTTCAAAGGGCAAGGAAATAGAGAAAAAAATGTTTAGCTCCTGAACTAATTTTGTACAAGTTAACATGGAACCAGAGGCACTTCCTCACAGTTTCTGATATAATCTGATGCTTTTCTTTCTTCACTTTGCCCACTGACAGTGAAGCACAGTATTTTAGTTCACTGTTTTTTTTTTTTTTTTCTTTTCCTTCGGATTTCTAAGTTTTTTTGACTTTCAGTAAAAACATAGATATTTTTAAAATACCTCTGATTAAACAGTATTTCTCATACAGTTTTGCATTATATATTTGAGTTCACCTTAAAAAATAAAAAGATAGCAACAGTCTCTCTCAAATTTTACTCAGGATCTTATCCTGACCTAATTTAAGTGGACAGAAAATGTGTTTGAAGAAATATACTTTAGTGGTATGTCTACAAGAAAGGTCGATTTCATATTATGATATGAACTAAATTACCCCATTTTATTTTTTTAATGTAAAGTTATAGTGGAAATGGAATATATAAAGCAACATAAATCTGGGCAACAGGTTTTAAAGTGCTTTGGTTTTGTTTGTTTTCATGTGAATCATGCCAAATCTCTAGAGACAAAGTGACATCTGGTACGACAAAGACAGAGTTTTAGAGCTTTAGTTAGAATGCATTAACTACCACAAGTTTAACCTTTTATTTTTTTTATAATGTTATGAAAATTTTCATAATTTTCTGGTTTTGTGATGATGTTGGAACACATTTATTGACCCTGTTCTCTTTAACAAAGAAATAAAGGCAAACACAATTTTATTTATTTTTTCTAACTGATGCTTAAAATGGCTTTTTTTTTTTTTTGAAGAGCTTGAGTTATAATTCTTCAAGACCTGAAGCTTTTTATTCTGACTTCTGTATGAATATTTACTTTTCAGTTTGACACTATACAGCATTTACCAGAACACCATGAACATTATACTGTGCATGTCTGCAACTGTTATTCAGATGTGCATTTGTCTAACAGCAACAGGAGATGTTCTGTTCTCCTTCTGTAAACTTTTGATATATATTTTTTTTTTTAGAATCCATGAAACTCAAAACTTTTCACCAGTTTCTAAGGAACATGCTTCTGATAAACAGAAAACTGTTACCTGTCTTAAGCCATATGCAATCATATGACCAATCTACAATTTCAGATGTGCTTAGCATTCTTACCTTCTGATTATCTTTGGTGTTGCTTTCATGGCTTAATGTATGTTTGAAGAAGGCAAAGGAGAGAGGGGGAATGAGGATGAAAATCATTGTTTGAATAAAGAAGCCTTGGTATACTAAAGAGAAAAATATGTTTTGTAGAATTCTACATGATTTCTTTGTTGAATTGTACAGCAATGGTACTAGCTTAAAGCATAAGGTAAATACAAAAGTGTAAATATAGAATTTCATTGCTTGATTCATTGATTTCCATTGATTGAGAGGCAAATTCTTCAAGATGGAGAATATGTATTATAAAAGAAAAAATATCATGCTTCTAAGCAAGAAAATGGAGCCCAAAATTATGATGATTTTTATGATCACACCTGATCACAGTCTTGCCACACCTTAGCCACAGAGTAGGTGTGCTGAAAATGAAATCAAGAGACTGACGAGACTGACATACTTCAGTCTTTATTATATGCAAGAACAGGTTGACATAAAATAGCCAACAGAATCAATTGAACCAATAGCCAATGCATTTAAAGTTCTGTTTTGAAAGGCACTGAAAAAAACAAACAAACCAACCAAAAAAAAAAAAAAAAAGGATAATGAAAACGAATAACAGCAATGAAAAATACAACTTTTTTTCTACGGTTTCTTTTTGCGTTTCATCTGCTTACTTTGAAGATGTTTATTGGTACTATTTATGTGGATGGTCACTACAAAGGAAAACTCCACTTTAACTGAAACTTATATATACTTTCAAGACAGAGTATTTGTGTTAAAAGAAGTCAGAGGATATGTTGAGATGCTGCAGTGATTGGCAGCAGCATAAACCACAAGATAGATGCCATTCCTTCGCCTTTCTTAGCCTGTAATAGTCTTGCAAGCTATTTTGTCATCTCATCTCATTCTGCTGTTTGCAAGCATGTTGTGTGAAGCAGGGATGCCAAAATGAAAGGAGAAATGTAGGCTGTAAAATGTGTACATACCATTATGGTATTTTTCCTAGATAGTTCATCTAGCAACAGAAAAACACTCGAACTGTCTTGTCAAAAAGGAATGGGTTTAAAAACACATTGGGTCAGAACTCAGTGTCACATAATATTTGAAATCACGTTTCATTGCTTAGAAATAGTTTTCAATTGTACTTTTCTTTCTAGACAAAGATTCAAGAATGTCTTCACACTTTCATATATAATGGTGACTACATGCTTACCAATCTTTCATTACTTCAAGTATTCACATGTTCTGTAAAGTTTCCATTTAAATATTCTCTTTCTCACCTCATTTGATCAACTTCTACAACATTACTTTCTTTTAATTGATAGCTGTTTGAATGTGTGGGCAAATTACAGCTACAAATTGACTAAAAATCATAATTCTTGGTATGTTTTCTATACTTGGCTGTATTTTTTAAGTAAGTATGTTTGTAGTCCTTTGAAAATCCTGATGTCCTTGTAAAATACACGTATTTTAGGGAAGTGGATATGAAGAGAAATCCTTCATATTACTTACTCTTTAAAGTCTGATCTCCTTGTTAATTTTTGTGTACTGTCTAGCAGAAAATATTTTGCCTTTTGACTGTAAAACAGGGTATTAGCATAGATGGCGAAAGTGTAATTCTTGTCTTCCCAGTGAAATTAAGCTGGTCTGATTTTGAAGAGTTTGAGTATTTTGTTACTCTGAGTGACTGTCCACTTGCTGCTTGGGAGTCAGGGAGAGTGGTCAAGGAAGGGAAGGAGCTCAGAACTGCACTGCTCACCACTGCTAGTGTGGTTGCTCTGAGTGATTTTTTTTTTTTACTTTTTTCCTGACATATATCCAGTTCCCTTGTTTATAATACCTTTCAGTTTGGAGGTTTTCTGTCTTTATTGACCAAAACAAAACATACATTAAGGTTCATTTATAGTTTCAGGCAAAAAAATAACAAACAAAGTGCCCCAAACAGCTAGTAATACTCATGGTTTACTTTTTCACATACCGTAAAGATAGATTTAATTGTAACAGAAGATCACAATGGCAACAAGCGCTTTTTCCCTGAAGGCTGTGACACAGAAGATGTCTGTTATTATTACGATCTGGATGTAACTTGTGTATCTGTTAATCTTCTTGTGAGTGCCATAGCAGGTTATTTGTAATGGAAGGCTGAGTCAAAGAAAGACTTTCTTATAATAATCTTCTATGAATACAGGCCTGTCTATTTATTATTATCTTTTGTTTTTGAAATTGAGAGGTTTTGTACGTTTACATGACCTTTCATTTAGAGAAACAGTTGTGCTCTTTTGCTGTCTCTTTGTGCTTCCCAGTTCCTAAAAGAATTTACTCAAAGTGAAGCAGCGTGCTTAATGCTTCTAAGATGCAACCCTTAACATTCATTTTAGTTACTTTCAGTGAAATGCATTACAGGTATTTGAAAAGGGAGGAAAAAAAAGTTGTGAGCAACAAACCATAATCTTTCAACATATTTTGCATGCCATTCAGGCAGATCTTTGGCCTCAAGACATGTAAAGTGGATGGGTTTGATTCTCTTTTGGTCTCCCTGCAACTTGAACTGGATAGATGAGAGAAGCTCAGCAGGAAATTAGCTAAATAGAGGAGATAGATAAGCAAAAGAAAAATGCTGGAGAATATTGCAGTATGTAAGTCTAACACTAGATATATATTTTTTTACCAATTTACTGTGTAAGTTCTACTAAAATGTGGACACGGCAATAGCTTGTCTCTAAAAGGATGTGATAACTATCAGGAAATATGAATGCTTCTAATGATGGATGTGGTTTTATTTCATTTGTTTATAAATCTATGACTAGAGTCTAAGCTTTGAGTAGCCTCACTGAACAGGATCTGAAAGTCATTTCTTTCATTTTGCAGTGTAGTGTACTGGTTGTGTTGTTTGATTGCAAAATGTATTTTATTGCCTTAACAAAAAACAACAGTATTAAAAAGTCAGTTGAATCTGACAGTTGTCTGGCAGGCCCAGGGCAAAATCTGAAGCATCTTAATTAATTCCCCCAACTCAATTATTGCAATCTCTTAAAATTGCACTGTCTACATTAGGCACCCACTGTGCCAGTACAGACAGTGAAGATGGTTAAGTACCTCAGAACAATAATCCAAAAACCCCACAGGAGATGTAGAGTAAATCAGCTGGGAGAAGCAGGCACAGGCCTCTGTGCCTGATCACTGGCCTGAACCTGAAATGTGCAACCCCATGGCCAGTCGTTGACTGTCTTCATCCAAGAGCAGGACACAAGGGCTGTTCACACACTACTTGTTCTGTTGCAGTGGCTGACTGAGGTGGTCTCATCCTTACTAAAGAAACACCACAGGAAAAGCAACAATGAAAACAAACAAAAAACCTTCATTTTAAGTGTTATTAGAAAACATTTTGATCAGTGATTCAAGACAAAGGAGATCTGACTTTATTTCTCTTTGTGGGAAGTAAGGACCAAATTTCTTTTTCTTCTTTCAACTTGCGAATGATCAAATACAGACAATTAACATAACAGTCTATTTTTTATATGATATTTATGATTAACAGCTATTTGTTATTTTAAACTTTCAAAATATTTTTGATACAACTCTCTTGATAAATTTTATTTATATAATAGCAGTAATAGAGATACCTGAAAGACAAATTAAAATATACCTATATAGGGTGAGAAGAGAATTTTTTTTTTTTTTTTTGGCGTAACAGCCAAGATTGGCACTCCGACCACGAATGCCGCCAGCAGAGCCCATCTGTTAAGCAACAGAGTAAATCAGATGCTGCAAGTTTCCAGTGATCTCAGGAAAGGAAAGCACTGAGAAAAGTCAAATAGAGGAAGGAAGGTCACTGTCACCTCAATGGTCTAACAGAGCTGTTTCTCTCTATAACCTGCTCATGTGTTTGTCCTCTAACTCGCAGCACTGTGATTGATCTGTCCACTCAAAATGGACCCAATCTTTGTGTCCCTGGCTGTGTCTTGTTAGATTTCCAGAACTCTACAGGCAATGTATTCCAGCATGCAAATGTGACACTCCATTGGAGCATGGTTCTTGAAAAAATTTGGTGTCAAGAGACCTTCTGAATGCTTGCTTTTCACACTGGGACCCTAACAAGGAGCTTTAGGTCTTTAGTTTGGCTAATTGGCCAGAAGTGAGTCAAAAAAAATGTAGAAATTACATCTTGAGCACAGATATATTACTTCACAAGCATACAAGAGGTCTTTGAAGGCACAAGTCCTGAAGAAATATTCATTCCAACAATCCCATTTCTCTTATTAATCCAGGCTCTATCACTTTCAGAGTGATTCCCTCCTGTGTATACAATGAGTATTTATATGTAATTTTATGTGAGTGATGACTGACAACTCATGCTTGTTTGACTTTTCAGTCTCTCTCAATTTTGTTGTTTCTGTTAGCCAGTTGCTTCAACAGTGTAAGCCTTCTTTAAAGTATTCACATTCCATTAGTCACTATGTGAGGTATGATTAACATCAGTGATTTAACTGGTCTCAATAGCTTTTCAGTTGCAGGTGTTCAGTGAGGAGTCTTCTATGTTCCCCACATTTGGCCATCGCCTGTCCTGGAAAACATGGGAATCTCTGACTGCTGCTTGGGAAGTCACAAGGGCACCCATCATGAAGGGGAATTTATAATATACACTCTATTCTGTTACACCATTTTTTGTAGAAATATAACCACTACTTATAGTTGCTGATGTGCATAAGACTTTATTTCGGGCGAGGGCATATGGAGAAAGTGTTGGGCAGGAGATATACTACTGTTGTCTACTGCATTGCCTTGTGTACACCTTTGTAGCTCTGATGTGACTCAAACCATTTCAGTACATGTTAAGACAATGTCACACTTTTTGTAATGTAAAACTGCATGTTGGAACCTGTAATCAGACACAAGATGGCAAACTTTTTAGGTGTTTTACAGAGCTTCATTTGGGAGACTCCAATTGCTATACAGTTGTTTTATTGGGACACCACTTATCCCCCAACACACACATCCAACATCAAAAGCACACAGGATTTTGCATTGTCAAGATTTTATTATCAGACTATATAAGCTTTTCCTGGCACACACTCTAGTTTGTTGATTGCCATGAAGAGTTGTGGACCAAAATATCTTCTTTATTTAAATAAAAATAAAATAAAAGAGCCCTGCTTGATCAAGTCACAGAAAAGAACTAAGCAGAAAATTTCAGTGTGAAAAAAAAAAAAAAAAAAAAAAAAAAAAAGAACAGAAACTAATAAATGTGTAATTCCCCCAATGCAGTGCATATCAGAGCTTCAAGAAATCTTGGAGTTACATTTAGAATTAGATTCCTTACTTTAATACCTACCAAATTTCAAAAGCTATATTACTGCCTTTTGTATGAAAAATACTAACGAGAAAAAATACGATACATACATGGTCTCCCCAATGGCGAAAAAAGTAATAATGCAGTAGAGCCCTTTTCTATTGAATAGTCTGACACAGTAAATGTTTCTAATCCCCTGGATACCTTTATTTAACTTTTTTCCATGTCTTTCAATAGAAAAAAAAAAAAGCCTTTTGCATATTGTGAACAATGATTTTACAAATCCTATTCTAAAGGACATATCATCCTATGCGTTCATAACCTTCTAATTCTCTTTGCAAAATAACACCATAATTTGTAATTGCATCAAACAAAACATCAAAGTAGAAATGTGAGTATCTATCTATATATATGTGTTATTTGTGCAATGAAGCACGCATCTTTGGTTTTCACTGCAAAATGTGTGGATTTTTTTTTCTTCTGTTGCATATCTTTCTCTTTCCATCATGAGCTATGCTGACATGAGTCCTGGACTGGGTTCTCAGAAAATGGCTACCGGGAAGAAATGGTGCATCTGGAATATGGGGATTTCTGTAAATTGCTTTGGTTGTAAACTTAGTTTTGCTAATTCATTTGAACTGACTTGACAAGCTGTTGTTTTGTTCA
Organism: Anas acuta; assembly: GCF_963932015.1. Classification (NCBI taxonomy): domain Eukaryota; kingdom Metazoa; phylum Chordata; class Aves; order Anseriformes; family Anatidae; genus Anas; species Anas acuta. The sequence goes on from NC_088982.1 coordinate 36,808,917, forward strand.
AATCTCAAAAAAATGACCTGCTTTTTACAGAAACTACAAAACCGTAGTTTTTAGTTGATTAAATTGAATTATTAGAATGAATTGTTTTCTGTGAATACTTTAGGAAACCTGGCTGTCTAGTTTCAGCCTAGCTGAAGGGACCACAAATGTCAGAGCGCAGTTCTGCAGCTCTCTGGCACATTTATTTTTACCTATGATGAGAGCCCAAAGTACAGTTGTCAAATGTCTGGCAGAATACCGACTGTCTTTACCTTCCTTTTGCTTTTTGTATAAAAAGTGGAAGCTTTATTTAGTCCGCAAAATGTGTATTGGTCCCATACTTGTGTATCTTGAGTATATCAGCATCAAATGCTAAAGTAATATCGAGGCACTATCAGAATTCCACACTACCTGTTTCTGCTTAAGGACATTTTGTTTTGTGAGGGAGGCTTTTTTAATTCAGTAAATGCACAGTGTAAACATACAGTATCAAATATAATTCAAAATCAGATTTTGCAGGGAGAGTAGAAATTCAGTCACTAGACCACTCTAGAACTTAGCAGTTCAGCACACGTGTCGCTTGTGTCTCTGCCTACAAAGAGTAATTTTCAGCTTTTTCTCAGGAATATGTACATAATATGCATTTAGAAAATTGCTAATGGAATGAGGTTCAAGCTCCTACAGTTTAATATTGAGCTTATTATTATGGCATTTATAAGAAATTTATAAATTGTCTAAACCTAGAGGATCTGGAGCAGCTGCTTGCATGTGTCTGGCAATAATAAAAGTTAGAGATTGTGTAAGATTATGCGAAAGGGGCTTAAGTAAATTAAAAGGGAAACTAGAAGAGAATTGCTTAGACCATATCCACTATATTGGAGAGTATAAACCTGGATTAGCAGTGTTTGTTACCAGTCTCTGTTCATATTATTTGACATTTTGTTAGAAAATGCTTTTTCAGTCTTACATCACTTAAATAATCGTTTCATGATGAGATATTGAAGGATATTGTAGAAAAAGATGAATACTTGAAATCTTTTCAGTAAGCAAATGGATTTCCAAATTTTTCAAAGAGCTGAAAAAGTTTCTGTTAAGTAATTTTAATATATTACAGTATGATGGGAAAAGTCAAATGCTTATAACTGCATTTAAAATTTGAATAAAAATGTATATAATTCAACCTAGAAAATTCAAATATTCACTTATATTAAATATATTTATATGAATAAAAATGAACATGTGTAAAGATTTTTAAGCACTTTTCCTTTCACAGACATTTGAGGGGCACCAGATGACAAGTAAAAACAGAAGGAAAAAGCAAGCAGTGCTGCTCCATTGACAGTATTACTTTCCTGTCTCTTTTCTAGGTGCATGTATTTTGTTCCTCTATACCAATTTCCATCTCTTTTAGGAGGTGCCAATGGCAGTAACACTGATAAGATTATACAGCAGAAGCTTTTCCTGGAGTGAAAGTTATAACTCTCATATCGATCTATAAAAACAAAACAAAACAAAACAAAACAAAACTTTCCTGATCAGGTATCACACTGCAACTCCCATTCCTAAATGTGTAAAGTTCTTTGAGAAAGTGGAGCATGGTCAATGTGACTGTGTGGGGAAACATTGTATAGACTCTACTACAGTAAATTATGAGGTTCGTATACTTGTGCATGATGTTGTATTATAGACTTAGAGCTATTCATAGTAGCTAAGGTATGCAAGTAGATGTTTGTATGGCAACAGACATTACATGATGCTATAACATTTTTGAAGTTCTTTCTCTTGCTAGAGAATCTCTTTAAAAAAAAAAATAAAAATGTCTGAACGCTACTAGTTCTGTACTGTTTTTTATTAGAAATGGTCGCAAACAGGAGCTTTGTGCATTTCCAGCTGGCAGAACTGGAGTGTCCAGCTTGATGCCTACCCTGTCTTTGCTTGGGTTCATACTTATAAATGTGACACCAATAAGAGCACTACCATCAATGTATCCACCCATAGCAGCTTCTGAGAAACCTGCAAGATCTTAGGGATTTGCTTATTTTCATAGCTGATTTTTACATTTTGGTGGGCTGCAATAAATTCCTTGCATTGCAGCATGGCTTATGTAGAGCGATGGCTTTACCATCTAGTAGTTCTTGCATGTATAAGAATGAATAACAAAAGACTGTGGGGCAATGCTATGGCTCCATAACCAGAACGCCTTTAAATATAAATATCCATGGAGAAAAAAAACACTAATCATTAAATCCCCTACATTATTTCTTTGCAAAATACCTGGAAAATACATGTGCCAATGGCTCATTATCTGTTTGTGGCTTTTATTTTGCTATTAAAATTAAAACCAGAATGGCTTTTAGTAGTAGTAAAGATTTTATAATACACTTACTTTACATCAACATACTTCTGTATTCTGAATCGTATCATCGTGCTCCCTTGGTCCAAGTAGTTCTAGCTGAGGGTATAAAGACTATCAGCTTGTGTCTTCCTAGTGCACAAGACTGATCAAAGTAAACCATTAATCAAATAGATATGAAAATTAGAAATAATAATATGAGGTGTTAGATAACACAATCTGCATGCAATAGCAGCTTGATCTCTCAGGAAATTAAAATAATTTAACAAAAAGGCCATATTTAACAGACTGCATGATGAAATTAAGAACAAAAATCTAGCCTATTAATCATGCAAGAAATTGCAATTAAATTATATTTGTTAATTTCATAGTGAAGAGTTTTTAAATTAAATCATTAACCATTTGCTTGAGTCTTCAATTCTATGCAATTATAATTCAGATACGAATGAAATGACATTTTAAGGGGTAAAAGAAATCCAAACATTTTCTATTCAGTTTATTCCATTTTCTATAAATCTATCTTTGAAAAAAATATGAGCAACAGATCCCAAATTCTATATCCACTTGTCTCTAATGGTATTCTTGTTTTGGTTCCTTTATTTTTTTGTATCTCATTTACCCAAAACAACATGGTAGTGTTATCTTATTCAGTATGCTTTTATTTCAAGCATAGAAAAGTTATGCTTATGATAGAAGTATTTGAATTGTCTGTGTATATCTGGAAATGTGAGTTTTAACGTGAATGGAAGACAGAATGCTGTGTTTGTAAATGTAATTATAATGTAATTACATTTATAAAATAAATGTAATTGGTAGTTTGGAGCTATATCATCAGCACTTTTTAAGGCATCAAGTTTACTTTTCAACTTTGTGACTACAACCTGATCATTGCAAACATATATAAACTGGAAACTACTGCAAATAGCATTTCAGCTTTGAATATTAAATGAAAGAAAAATTGGAGAATAAGCATCTAATCTCAGTAGTTCTGTTGAGGCATTCAAATTCATCATTGTTGCTAATAAGTAAATCATCTTCAGTCTTTAGGAAGAAACTCTCCCTACTGACTGGAGATAAGATTTCACACATAAAACCAGAGAGATGTATATATTCGATGAGGGATTAAATTAGTGTATGATCTCTGAAGAATTCTAATATTAGCTGCCTTATTTATTTATTTATTTATGTATTTGGATATATGTACAAAGTTAAATTCATGTTAAAACCTTCCTTGGAATAAATTTGTACAGAAATTTGTACATAATCTCTGTTTTTCCACTTGGTTTCACAAAATTATGTAAGAACTGAATATCTGAGAGACACCATGATCAGGCAGTTGTTTTTCCAGGGCGAGGCTCATCCCCCACACTCCAGGTGTGCTGACCCCTGCGATTTCCCCAAATGTGGGAAACTCGACTGCATAATTTGTGGTTGTGGGGTCTGCTTTCATGCTCTCCCCTGGTTTCCCTGGTTTATTCGCCCAGGGAAGTGGTTCAGTTACTATCGCTGAAGATCTTTAAAAGACATGTAGATTTAGAGCTTAGTGATATGGTTTAGTGGAGGAATTAGTTAGTGCTAGGTCAGAGGTTTGACTAGGTGATCTTGGAGGTCTCCTCCAACCTGATTCTGTGAGTCTGTGACCTGCTGATGTTTGTTTGAATGAAATTGGAGTCTGCTTTTAAAAGTTCTTTTTCAGAGTTAGAGAAGGAATGAGAAACAGCTATTTCCCCCCCATCTCCCCTCAAAAGAAAAAGGAAACAAAAAAAAAAGTTATGATTATGTATTTCTCATTTATTTAGGAAACAAAGCTTAAAATCCATAGTTGTGCATGCCACTATTCCATCTAAGATTTGCTGAATTTCCAGACCTTTTGTTTGCTAGTCACTAAGAAGAAAGATCTACATCTTCACAAAAAAAAAAAAAAAAAAAAAAGTAGAAGAGTATAATGTCATGCTGTTAAGAAAAAACAAATACACACATACTGTTCTTGATTGTATAACGAGAAGGGTTTTTCCAGTAAAGACAGGGAAATCATCACATCAGAGGCCTAGGATACAACTGACATTTCTTGTCATCAGTTTGCAATTCAGGCCAAAACAAACACCTGAGATGGGAGGGTAGGTTGATTAATAAATTCTTGGAATACTTAACAAAGGTTGATAGGAGATGCATTTGTTTCATAAATACAGCCTAAAGACATAAATAAATGTCTTCCCTCTCTGTCTGAACTTTCTCAGTTCAGAACAGAAATAGTAATGTAACTAAAATGTGAGATTTTTATATTCTAGATGTATAGAGTAGACAAGGTTCTTATAGCCTTCCATAACTGTATCTGCCATTGAAGTTATGAACCTAGACTAAGTAACTGATTACATATCTAGATAATACCTCAAGAGACAGATCTGTCCCTAGATAGTAATCTAACTTCTCAGACATTTATTTTAGACTGAGTGAAATTGTTGCTGTAAGGTGCTCATGTCTCTCTCCTTTGACTAAGAAGGGAGCCTAATAATTAAAAGAAACAGTTTATTTTTTTTAGATAGCAAGAAGTAAGTGAGCTGACTGCTTCCCTCACAAAGTCTTTGAAAATTCATAACTATTTTTCATGACCAGAGTAGAACTCAGCTTCTGTATTAATTTCAGTTTTACCTTGGATTGTCTCCAGTTTTAGGTGGATTAACTTCTGTTGTACCTTGAAAATATGTACATCTTCCACATACTAATGGAAACTGATTAAAAAAATTAATCCCATCAACTTGCAATACTAAGATAATACTTCACTTGGAAATTTAATTTTATTATAGGGTGCAAAATTGTGGTCTTAAATAAATGTGATGAGTGTTAAGACACAACTATGTTATGAATGTTTGCTATAAATATAGCCTTCCAAAAAAGGTCCCAACCCTTTAAATTTTTCATTAATTATATTATAAGGAAGTCCAGTAATATTTGCATAAATACATATATATGTGTTCCATTCTATCCATCATGTTATTTTAAAATATGTTACTCTTTTTCTTTTGCATGTTTCTTATGGCAAATGTTAGTATTGAAGGAATTTCATAGCCCCAATTTCATGCTCAGAAAACAGAACTAGGATATAATATATTTTTAAGCTAGACAATTTCTAGAGATACACCTTTCTTTCCTCCTAATAGTAATCTCCAGTGACTTTTGATTTGGAGCAAACATTATTTCTATTATTTCTTAAGTAATTTCTTGGTTTAGTACTGGAATGTGAAGAATATGTTTCAAAATATTCTCAAGCATCTTCCGTCTAGATTCTGTTTAAGGAGTATTCCCAGTTTTCTCAGCATGAATACCATTTACACTTTTTTGTTATTCTAATAGGAGTGTAAGATTATGCATTGTGTCCTTTATCCCAGTGGATTTTGTTCCATCCATTTTGCTTGTTTATCTAATCTGATAACAGAATATATTAAACAAATCTGTCCTTGTGTTACAAGTATTTATTATTTGTAAGGAATAGAAAATAGAAATATGAAATTAATTTTCATTATGAATTATACTTGCCCTCAGAAGAAGTTGCTAGCGATTGTGTATTTTTCTTCTTCTAAGTAAGAAATGAGATTATATCATATTACATTGATTAGAAATTCACTGCTAATATGAAACCTTTACTTATTAGGAAATACAAAGCAAAACAAAAAAAGCCAGCATTTGTTTTCCTGCATTGAATGAGTTAGGATCTTTCTGTCTCTCTGAAGGCAAGTACAGTCAGGATTTCAATCAGTGTTGGTGTTCATGAAAATTAAAGTGTGTCACGAATTGTATGAAACAACTCAGACAATGGTTTGTTATATTTGATAAAATTTATGCATTAGTTACATTCACATGGCTCTGGAACCTGTTGACATCAAAGTTAAAACAAATGTAGGTAAGGTAAAAACTTCTTTGGCCAAAAATGAGATTGACTTCTTTGTGTTGTTTGTTTGCAAAAATAATTATCAAATTTGATTCTGTTGTTATAAAATTTGGAAAACATTTTCTGAGGCAAAATCAAGTCAATTAATAATACCTTTTCGAAAGGTATTTTATAAAAACTGAACTTTTCATTCCTTCTCAAGTTTGCTTTTGAGTTGTAGATTTTTAATTTAAAACAAACAAACAAACAAAAAGTAATTGAAGCTCAAAGAAAATTGTTGAAGAAATTTGGAAGATTGTTTCAGTTCTCAAGTTTTCCCTCAGTTGGATTATTTATTTATTTATTAAATTCTGTGGCTGCTTTTCTAGTATCCTGGAAAAGTCTGAGAAACCATCAGATCCTAATGGAACAAATGGCTATACTTATCTTACTTTACTTTAAATTTTACTTATTTACTGCTCTGTTTTCTGCATAAAACAAACAAACAAACAAACAAACAAAAACACATACAGTTGATTAGCTCCATCCTTACAGGCTTTAAAGCAAATTAGGTCATGGACCATGGGAAGAAACTGAACTTTAGAGCACGTTATGTAGGACATACAATTTTTTCTTCTAGCAAAACAAAACAAACAAATAAACAAAAAAATCATTATCCCTCTTTGTCTTAATATTTTTAATGTCCATATTGGATTCACACATAGCAAAAATCTACACGAATGCTTTTTCATCTTAAGAAGTCATGAAGACCTTTTTATTTTTTTAATGGATATTTCTTGTGTCCAAATGAATAGACATCTATGTCCTTTTCCAATAAAACCCTAAAATTTACAAGTTAAATTTTGTTGCTGTTACCTAATTCTAAGATATAATAATATAATTCAGAGTATACCAAAGCCCCCACCATATTTAAATACTAAAAATGACAGCTGATAAACAATACAAATTCTAGCACTAAACTGTTTTAATATGCCCTAAAATACCAAATTAACTAGACCTCTGTATTATGTGATTTAATAGAGTTTATTGCTTGGAATTTTGCAATAAGGTTTAATCCCTTCGTGTACACCATCATACAGTAAGATTTCTCTTAGAAATCCTGTAATACATATCTTTAATTCTTATAAGTGATGCTGGTCATATTGCTATGTTGTCATGGGAAATGGTTTCAGTTAACTATACCTAAAGTTTTCCAAGTATCTAAAATAGCTAATCACTAAGTGTTTTTTTTTTTGTTTGTTTGTTTTGTTTTCCATTAGAATGGAAATATTCATAATTCACATTCCATTACATTAGTCTAAAAAAAAATTAGTCTAAAATGTAATCATTCTGTGAGACCTTAGTTGCACAAGGAGAGTAAAAAAATAACATACGTTCTTGGTTATAAAAATTAAATATTTTTCTTCTATTGGAACAGCCTTTATACCCAAAACTTCTTATTGTATGGGCTGAAAACATTACAATATTTCCTTTGTTAGACCAAGGAGAAAACACTTCCCAGCTCTCTCAGAGGTACTTGCTTTAGTGTGTCCCACTTCCCAAATAATGCTAAAAAGTTGGAGTAGTTGTATTATGCTGTCATTTGGAGACATGAATGAGGAGAAAAGTCCTCTATCTCCATCTCCCTTTTTAGAATTCTCTCTGTGAAGAATTTTGGCACAATGTATGCTAACTATGGATTAGTGCAAGAGTGGATGGATAGGAACATAGCTGGAGCTAACGTGATTTCTAAAGGAAAAAAAAATCATGCAGAATAAAGTGTGGGTGTACAGACACATTTAGTGAAACTGTTAGCTGATGTTCTGAATGAAACTGCTATAACAAAAAAGCATTAATGCTAAAAGTCTTTACACAATTGAAAGATAATCTGTTTAAAAAAAAAAAGTTTCCTCATTCACCCTGGCATTTCTACTTTACTGAATCTCTTGTAACAATGTTTTCGTAATATACTGTAGCATATTCTTGTTGTCTCAGTTCTAAAGGTCAGATGTTTTACATTTAGTATTTCCTGGTGTTAAAAGCATGATAAAATATTTAATATATAAATAACAAAAGTACCCCCACATAAGCCCAGGTGAGTGCAGGGAGAAAAGAAGATAAAGATATTAACAAGATTGCAAATGATGGGTCTTCCCTAAGCAAATGGTAAGGAATTACATGACTTAGACCTGCAGTTTTAAAACAATAACCAAATAATCTTAAAGGCTGAAATATCAGAGAAAAATATTACAGTAGCTGATCATTTATTGACAATCAGTTGATCCAGATGGAAAATATCTGTGTTTTTTTATTGTTCAAGTACAAAGTGAAATAATAAAAATGTACAACTTTCATTAAGAAAAATAACAATATATCAGGTTTTAGCTAAGACAACAAATTTTCTGGGGATTTACAGATTTGTCTGCTTATAATGGAGTTAATTTCCATCCATTCTGTGCATTGTGAAGAGTGCTTCAATCCATGACAGTAAGTGAGGGACTGAAGAGCCAGTTCTCAACTGCAGCTAATTGGTTGACCATTAATCCCAATTGACCATTGGGATACAAGATCTTACTCATGGCAGGAAAATGCAGCTGCCAGGGAGACTGAGAACTGCCCTGAGGGTGAGCATAAGCAGGAGACTCACAGACTGAGGACTGAGACTACCAGACAGGATGGAAGAAAAGCTGCTTTCTTCAGCTTTGTATATGTCTTGAAAATGTATCTCAGATGCAAAATGGACTTGGTAGCTGAGCAGAAGCTCTAGTGAAGCTTTTTCCATTAGGTTGCTCTTTTCATTCCAAAGACAATTGGCTACCAGAGCTGGCCAAAATACACTACCGACAAGCATCAGTGTGAATAACAGATGCAAACACTGATGCCAAGTCACAAAGACTCAATCAAATCAATCAAAAATCAATGCTGCTTGGAGTTTCTGTCACGTTACAACAGCAGTACTCAATGTGATGGTAGCATAACACTAAGCAATCAAATCATGATCAATCTTGAACTTGATTGCAGAGTGTGACCTGTGCTCAGAATGGCTAAGGACACTCTCGGAAGCTGTATTTCAAGGGATCCATGCTATGCTAGTCATATGCTTTTCTTAGAGGTTTTCCTGGAAGCAATCTTCTTCACCAGTTCTGTTGTGAATTATGGACTCATCATTTGATTGCAGAAATAGAGATTTAAGGTGTGAAAAAACAGACAGATGTTGGTGTTCAGAAAAAAAAAATGCATACTTGAAGATAAGCTTAGTATAGAGAAATGTACAAATACTACTTTTTCAAAGTAATGAAATGTAAAACCTATAATGGGGGCATCACTTTGTTGTCTCAAATATTTTTAGACTTCACTTAATGCAGGTGAAATTAAATGCAGTCATGTTTAAAAACAGAAGGAATTCATTTTCTCCTAGCAGAGACAGAGGAAACATGAAAATTTCATTTTAAGTTAGTGCATTTGGGTTATGTCAAAGTGAGTGAAGTTAGCTATATGGCCTTTTTTTATCAGTCCTGTTTCTAACTCTGAAAAGTGTTGGTAAAAGCTGCAGAAAGTTCCTCTTCAAAAAACTTTAGCTCCTATTGATAGAGGTCTATCACTTTCCTTAGTCAAATCCCAAGAGGAAAAGAGAGGGGAAGAAAAAATAGAGAAAAACTAATAGATATCAAGATTATGATGGGTGACAGTCACTTATAAAGCTGCTGTAGAATTCAGACTGCAGAGTGATTTTCTAGCCTCTTGATTCTTCATCATATGTCAGCTCTTCAAGGTAGAGTCTGAGCACAACAGAAAAGTAGAGCAACAGAATAAGGAATTTTGCCAATGAATGTAACAGGATGGTAAACAGCTTTTATGACTAGAGATGTAGTCTTCCTCAGATTTTCCTGGAAATTTCCCAACCGAGAACAAAGAGGGACATTCCTGTTGAATACTTACACCAATCTACATCCCAAAGTTCAAAGTATTTTGTGAAGGAATTATCAGCTTTAGCTTACTAAACATCTGTTGCAGAACATTTAAGGTGAAAAAACATACTGTTGCACTTGCTCTCCTGTTTATTTTATTTTATTTTATTTTATTTTATTTTATTTTATTTTATTTTATTTTATTATTTTATTTTATTTTATTTTATTTTATTTTATTTTATTTTATTTTATTTTATTTTATTTTATTTTATTTTATTTATTTTATTTTTTTCAAGCAGTGGGAAGGTGAAGTGTTTCAGCTGTTTGGGGGATTTGCTGTGGAAGCTGTTGTTGGTTTCTGCAAGGATGCCCATGACTTCTTTATAAACAGGGACAAAAAGCCATACTGGTCATTCTTTCTCCTTCCTGTAAGAAAAAAGTTTTATCCACATGAGGTCTGAAGTGTGAAAGCAGTAGATTTTATTTTGAAAGAATATGAAGTATCAGAAGATCAAAGATGTTTGCATTATTCTCTCAGTGGAGAGAATTAAGGTTTTGTGCAAGATTCAGAATTTTTAGTCTCTATGTTCTTATTCCCACAGCAAGCAAGCAGTTTTAAAATCATTAATCCTTTTTACTGGGTCTGACTGGTATGGAGTTACTTTTCTTTACAACATCATGGATGGTGCTGTGCTTTACATTTGCACAGCAAAATGCAAAGGAGGAGGAATAATAATTGTCATTATGGAGTTTGTCTTCCCAATAAACAGTTACATGTGCTAAGGCTGTGCTTTCTAGTAAGTGCCTAAACATGTGCCTGATGAACAGAACTAATGAGTAAATTCCTTCTTTTGCTTTGCTTGCACACACAGCTTTTGCTTCCTTATTATCATTATCTCATTTCATTAATTTTCTTTCCTTTCTTCTGTTTTCTCCCGATCTCATGGGAGGGGAGAGTAAGAAAGAGGCTGTCTGGGTGTTTGGTCGTCGGCCAGGGTCAACCCAACTCACCTTTTGTTTGCACTACAGAGAGAAGCAAGAAGAGAGAGAAGCAAAAGGCTTTAAGTGATATTTCCATTGTAATAGCAGTAGAGTATTTCAATAAAATTCTGACTGAACATATAGTGTATTAACTGTCATGCTGGGGGGAGGGTAGCAATGAGATAGATGTGCTAGACCTGTTGGTTTTGGATGTGCTAGAGCTGTTTTTGTCTACATCCAGTCTTTACTGAAAGTGGACAGGGCAAAGATCCATGCGTAGGAAAGTATCATGGAGGAGTGCACAACTTCTATTTCTGGACTCATGCTGATAGTGTGATACTGAAACAGAATCATGGAAGGTACTGTTACAAGGCTGCCAAAGATCTGGCAAACTTGTGGTAGCCTCAGGGTGCTACAGGCATTGATTTTTAACTTGCTTTAGTGACAGATGCACAGCAGCAGTGCAAAGAATCATTCTTTGCTGCCTAAATCTGATTTTCTTTAAAGAGAAGACAAAGAAGAAAGAAGAAATAATATAAAAAGAATTAGTTTATATAGAAAATAACAGAAATCGAATTCTGTCAATGTAGGCTCACAAACCTTGTAGAAATGTGATAATTGTTCTCTCTGGACCAGTAAGATGAGGATGTCTCTGAATAATAGGGTGGTAGAGATTCAATCACAATGTATTAAAAAAAAATAAATAAAAATATGAGTCTTGCCTCTTCTTATTGTTGATTTTGAAATTATGAATGCAAAATTATGTACCATTTTGTCACCAAATAATCGTATTTTCAGCATCACTGTCATTTAACTTCTGTATTCTTTTTGTTATGGTAGTCTTGCAATATCTTCAAAAGCTTCAGTAAGTCATGGACTTAATTTCAGTGTTCACTCTGTTTTAGTTCTCTTTTTCTGAATTTTACAGACAGTTAAAGATAGTAGAGGCAGTTTATAATTTATATGCTTTGAACAAGTAAAGGTGCAGATCCCCCAAGAAAAAGCTGCACTGATGACTAATATGACCTTGTTATGATCTTTTTCATGCCACCTTTGGCTACATCACAGGAATTAAATCGCTAATGATCGTTCTGAGGCATGTGAGAAGGATGGGTAGACCCAAAGTCTACTATTCATTTCATTATATTTTTTTTATGTAAAAATGGGAGAACTAGAAAATTCTTTGTTACTTAGCTGTTGAAATGATAACAAGATAAAGGCAGCTAATGAATGGAAAGTATCTCTTAATTAGAGCTTTTAAATGAAAGACTTAATGTGGATAAACAATTAATGCTGGCAGATGATATGGGAAGATGAGTAGAAATTGTTTGGAAACAATAAAGCCAACAAGAAGAATGCATCAGTTTAGTCTGGAACTGCCCTGTGTCTATATAGTAATATAGTACTCATAAATGGGATTCATCTCATGTTATCACTTGCTTTAATAGATTAATCATTATTAAAGACCTGACACTAATTATTTTCAACCTTTAAGCAAAGGGGATGCATATGAATTGTGAAAGTACAAAAAGTAGCTGGAAAAAAAGTCTTTCCTTTAGCTATACTTTTATTTCACAGAATGCCAATTACTGCAGTTATTTTTTTATATATATTTTTTTAATCATCAGTGAAACATAGTTACTAAGCTTATGCCAAAAGTGCCTAGGAAACAAGATTCATTCTAGGATGAATGACTGATCATTATTTATGTTTCCTTATAATCCTTAATCACTGTGGAAATAATTTTGCATGATAAAAGAACTAAAATACATTGATTTATACCACTGTTCCTTAATGAAATGAGTGAAACATCGTTCTGAACGTGGTTTCACAATTACTGCAAGAACACAATCAGCAAAAAAACATGTTTACAAAACAGAAATTGTTACTGTCAAAGTAGTGACATTATCACTTTAATTTAGTCTCTGTGTAAATGACCAAAAATGTCAGTATTTAGCAATGGCTGTGTTTGGCCTTCTTAGACAGAAATTAGTTTCCCTCTAATATTGTTTTATTTTATGTACCTCCAGAAAGTGCACAAATCTGAAGCCGTAGGCTACAATCCTGCTAGATCTCCTAAACCAGAATAAGTTTAGAAGATATCTAATGTGGAAAACAGCATTAATGGGATTGTGTACTGTTGATGCAACCTTCTTAATAGTGTAACAGTCAGTAAAAGTAATGTTTAATATAGCATCATATATTTTGGTGATCTTTAATGGAAGAACATAATCAGTTCAATTCTGTAGTGCAGTTTTCCTTCTCAGAAAACACATTGTTTCATCAGGTTTAGAGGAGATGGTAAGCTCATCATGTCTAGATAAAGTAAGATAGAAATGCACAACACAGAAGCAGCTGTTTAAGAAAGACAGATTTTTTTTTTTTCTGCTTTTTCTTGTTCATTTATTAGGAAAACCTCTCATAGGGAGCCTTCATATATTTTCACCTTTTCTGCCAGGCAGTTCAAAGAATGTTTGAAGTCTAAGGGTCTGAATCTATCATCTCTTTCTGAAAACAAAATTTTCTCTTTGAAGAAAATTTATCAGGGACTTTTTTTTTTTTTCATCTGAGAGATGGGATATATGATGAAGTAAAGCATAAGGAGATAACTTTACAAGGTTCTAACTTGACGAGTGGAATTTGCAATACTGTAGTAACTCAGAGGTGATATCCAGTGGAAATCAATGCTGAAATTAAATGGCTCACAACATAAATATAAATGGTAGTTCTCAGAGGTGACTAGTAGATTTTATGTCTTCAGTATCAAGTAGAAAAAAGGAGAGAGGGGGGGGAGAGAGAGAATAAAAGTTTCCTTACCTTGCATGTGGTTGGTTGGAGAATGAATTAATTCGGATGTAGAATTACTACTAGATGTGATGTTTGTCTGAAGGAAAAATAATATGATTATCATTAGTACAACATCAAACATTGGAATACTTAACTAAACCCAAGAAATACTGAGGCCAGGGAGAGAATTTTGAGTGTAATACTTTCTATCTCACATTGATGGATTGCTGTATGACATTTTATTTTAATCTAAAAAAACCTCTGGTATTAAGGGCAAGACAATTTGTCTAGAGCTCAGACAAGGTGAGATTTAGTTTGATCTCAAGCAAGGATCTGAGAAGTCTAGAAAGGAGTCTTTTAATTGACCTAAGATAATTTGGAATAAATGAGAACATGCCATGATTCGACATGAGAGGTTTAGAGGTGAATGAGAACAGATTTGGAAATAACTTGGAAAACAATTAGTTTTTTTCATGTTGAATATGAAAAAAAAAAAAAAAAGCCTACCTTACTGTCTGTGACAGTTGAAGTTGAATCATGTAATAGTAACGTAATGACATTGCAAAAAGCCTGAATGTAATAACAGCAGTCTTAATGAGAAAATATGAGAAAGCAAAAGGCAATTTGGGATCTCTTGCATTTCTAAATTCTACTATTGTAGAATGAATTTTGAAAGTGGGACACTTGGTTGTAGCTTTTTTTTTTTTTTTTTTTTCTGTGTAGTTTCACAGTTCAATATATTCTAAAAAAATTAGAGACAGTGGTGCATTATGGCTTTTCTCCACAAAGACAAACCCATGGAAGTGATTGGGTTTAGTTCTTCCTATGTCCTTAGTTCATTTATTATTAAATAGAGAAAATGGGTTAATTGCATCTAAGTACACTGACATGTCATGCAAATTATTTCGTTTTCATAAGGTATGCAAGTTGTTTTTTTGTTTGTTTGTTTGTTTGTTTTGTAAGGTCAAATAAATAATGTGATTTTAGATGTATTATTGTAAATGTGGATTTAAAAGTTTTGATCACTAAGTACTGTTGGTTATCTTTAATCTTACAGAATATTTTTTTTTGTAAACTGACATATTTAGTGAGTTTTTGAATTATTTTTGTAATTTGTTGACTACTTCATTATCTCTCTTCAAATGGGCATTCAGAATAAGAAAATCATTTCTCTGTGTTGCATCTGATTTCTTTGCAGTCCAGTCTTTGCTGTGCCTTTCATAGTTAATGCAGTTGTAGGAACAGTTACATTTTTTTAAAGTGAGAGAGCATTAATACTGGAAAATCATGAAGCTGGACTTATGAAATTTCTTATTACTCCTTTTGATAACTAATTGCTTGTTATTTCTGCTCTCAGTAAATGGTCTTGTAATAATTGTTGAATGATAAGAGGTGGATTTTTATACCACCACTAGCTTTCTGGTGGAATGCTGTTGAAAAACTGAAGAATTACAGTTCAAGAGTCTATGACAAGAGTTTTCCATCTGAACTTTCTTTTCCCAGGCTTCACTACAAGAAGTGGCATATTGATTTTTAAGCCTACATTATGAATAGGAACGTAGACAAAAACCTTAGTTTTTGCTACAGATTTTATTACATATTTTGCAGTTTGATTTTTTTTTCTGAAACCTTATTTTAACACTGGTAGAACTGTGATTCCAATTAAAGAAAAATTGCTTTGAAATGAGAGATAAGAAAAACATCCTAAATTACTCTTCATCTGTTGATGTAGCCATTGGGAAGAAAAAGATAGCAGATGAAAAGGTGTTAATTGAAATTTTTGTACTATGCTTGGTGCCATTGTAGTCATCCATATGCTTAAGGAGAAAGAAAGGCTAGGTTGTCTGAAGCAAAGCTAGATTGTCTACAGCTGAAGCAATTTTTTTTTTTTAATTTATTTATTTCCCAAAAGTCTTAGGGTGCAAAATGTACCTTTGTAATAATTTATTATATGGGAAGTAAAGGTTGTAACCTTCACTTGCTCCCAATATACATGTATTTAAGGACATAGGACTAAGATAACTGTGCAATCCTTATCAAACATGCATTTGTTCATTTGTATTTCAGTAGCTAACATTTCACTGTCAACTGCTAGCAAGCTAAGTGTCATAGGAAAGTACATATTCTTCAGCTTTATCAAAAACAAGCAAAAAATCTCTTTTTACTTCACAAAATATTTTCCCTAACATAGAGACAAGCAATACTTTATTTGTAAAGACAAGATCACTGAGAAAACTGATCAGGAGCAAAATAAAAATCTGAATTATCTTATAACCAAAACCATAATTAAATAAAATTTCTGTTACTTAAATGATGCTCTGTAACTATACCAATTTCATTTCAAATACAAAGGAAGCAAAAACATTAGTCATGAGTGAATTTTAATAAGAAAAAAACAAAAACAAAACAAAACAAAAAACAAAACAAAACAAAAAAAAAACAACTGTGTCCTTGTTTCTCTGTTGAAAACTAGCTGAAATCCTAATAATCTTAAAGCATATCTAAATTATTAAAACCTGATCCACAGTCAGGAGAAATAGCCACATAAAATCACAAAGCTTTGTTTCAGATTCTAACTTGATATCCAGGTTTTCAGGATTAGTTTTATCAGCTTTGTAGTGTTGAACCATTTCCATATTTTTATTTTCTTAGGTTGTGAATCACAACTATGTAGGATCACAATTAATTTCTGGTGTTTTTTTTTTTTTGTTTGGTTGGTTGGTTGGTTGGTGTGTGGCTAACCACTGAGGCTAAGCTTTTCTCAGTTTCTCAAGAAAGAGCAGAGTTAAAATAATAAGTCCAAGTGCAGACTTTCATTTTGTTTTAATCTCTGACTAGGAAAAACACCAGCCACTGCTCCCCTATTATTTTTCTAGGTTAGGATGTTTAAGCCCTTGATAAATCCCCAAGATTAATAAGTGAAAGAAAGAATATAAAGTGTTTCATTGCACTCTCTGAAGCTAGCCTTCTGCACTTTCATGAATGTTTTAAAGCACACTGTTACTGCTAAACATGCACTGTTTTGTTACTATTTTACTTTAAAGCCTAACGAGGGATATTCAATAAAAATCTGTAACATGGTACATTATTATGTTATTTTTTAATTATTATTATTTTTAACTTTGGTCAGTTACCACATCTGAAGAGGAATGACTTGCTAAAAAGTGATTGGGAGAACACTGTCCAAATCTCCTTTTCATTTGTTTGATTTGACACTTTCAGAAACAGTCTTGGAGCTAGCTGGATGCTTGCAGAAGTTTATAAATAATTAAATAATAATAATAAACTAATATATTTGCTTAACTGTGAGAACATGGCCCAGACAGGATGTTTTCCTCTCATTTTAGAAATGGGGAAAACCTATGTGGTAACTCAGCAGTGGTACACTGCACAGTTCACAGGAACCCACCTTGTCCTGATATCGTGTGAATATATCCCCTCCTGACTTGGGTAAGGTTTAGCAGATAAACTGGGGAACTGTGGAAATGGGAATAATTATTCTGCTTAGCTATATTGTTATAAACTTCTACTAACATGGAAAAAACTGTTACAGCAAAGCAAGCAGTAGATTATAAACCTCAACTTGCAACCTGTTCATTAAGGCAGGTATTGCTAACTGGCATCAAACAGTCCTCTTGAAGTTGTGGTTACTTTTTTTGTTTCTTTGTTCCTCAAGCATTTTGCTAATTAATTACCAGACAGATTCCTACCTGCTACATCTTATCAGGAGAGCAAATGGCCCTGCATTGTGTTGTTTATATTTTGTGTTAATTAGTTAAAGATGTTATAACCTTCACTATTGGATTATAGGGCAATCTGTGTCAGAGTGGCTGTACTAAAATTGAAGAGCTTTTTCTATTTTTATCTTACCTCATTTACCTGCTGTCTGATGTTGAATCAAGTAAGTGAAACTGGTAATGCCCTTGTGATAAGAAGGCATGGCTAGCATGCTTAAACACCTTGTTTTCTGAAGAGGTATGTGTCTTTTTATGGAGAGCAGTTTGTTCGCCAACTCCACAGAAAATAGATGAAATGTTGCAGGATACTCTTTTCTGAATACTCCTCTTTGTTCCCTCCTACACTCCTTAAATTTCTACCTAGTTAAAAAATATTGTATACCATATGCATAAGAAATAGCATATGCTTTTATGCTCTCTAGGTATGTTATAATGAACAAGAATTATTGGCCTTATCAGCACACCTCAGCTGAGTGCTTGGTAGAGTCAAAAAGCAAAATTCTGACCCAACTGCAAAACAGTAGAAGGTTTTTTAAACTCTCTAGTAGTCCACCCATTTAGACATATTATCCAAACAAAGATGTTTTGGATTGTTGTCTTAAAAGCTTTGCTAAAATGAAGGTAGATGACTTCTACTGCTCTCTCCTCATCTGCTGGCCTAGTCATTTTGTTATAGAAGACAGGATGGCCATGGATGATTGATTTCTCCAAAGGAGTGATAGCAGTACCAAAGTTCAGAAACAGAACCATGGTGAAACACTTCAGGTCTCAGTGTTAAAATTTCCCAGCCAAATAAAATAATTAATCATTATTGCTACAAGATTGGAACAGCTTCAATTCTTCCCCTTCTCTACATAGTTCAAACTATTATTAGGACATTCCCATGGAAGATGAAAAGTCTACTTTAAAAAAGTTAAGTGTTGCCATCTTTATCCTGGTGAGCACAGTGTAAACTGTAATATTTTGGGGCCCTCCCTCTATTAAATGTGTAGTATATATTTCCAATAGATGTGTAAGTCTAAAAATAGATGGAATTTAAGTTTTCAAAGTTCCTCTTCCTGTTGTCCTTCAGTGCAAGTGCTTGGCAGCTTGCAGTCACAGTGTGTCCCCATTCTCCAGTGGCTGCGATTCTGATTTCCACTCTGGGTGCTGGATGCTTGAAATACTTATTTTGCTATAGCCAGTGTTCTATGTCTAAAGCATATTTTGGAAATAGGCCTATACTCATAATAAATGCCAAATATTTTATAATATTTATAATATTAATAATAGCAAAAAAAAATAACATTCATAACAGGTTTTCTATATAGCTTAGATAAAAACCTGAAGGCATTTATTAAAATAATAATCAGCTCAAAGTTTTTCATGACAACCTTGTGAAACTATTGGTGCAATGATCTGTTAAACTTTGAGCTAAAATACATCGCTAACTAGGAAAATGCAATCCAACACAAATATACAGTCAGATAAATGATGTTTTACAGTGAATTTGCTTGTATAAGCTTAACAGTTACTAAGACGCTCATTCAGATCTCCAGGTTTGTAAAGCCTGCAACAGTATGAAAGATCAGAAGCTCTTGATGATGCAAAGAAAAGAATGGCTGAATGTCAGTTGCATGTCTGTCTGTGCTGCTGTACAGCAGATGCTGTAGGGGAGTGAAAAACATATTTATAACTTAACCATAGTTTTTCATTCAGTGCTTTGAAACTTACTGATAAAATTGAGGTGGCTGCTTCATTCTTAAAGATTTTTTACAGTTTCCCCAAGTGGGCTCTCAATCCTCTGGTTAAAACACATGAACACATTAACAGTAAAAATGTGTTATATATGGAAGCAAGAACACTTCAACTTAAATTCCTTAATTGCTTTTATCATCATAAAGGACACAAATACTTGTTAGTATTAAAATGTGAAATAACATGGACAAAACAATTCATTTCAGCTCATAGGATTTAAAATGTGCAGATAACCAATGCTGACCAATTTTTTAGGGGAGGAATTATAAGTAGTCTGAGGTCTGTATGGTAAATCTCATCCTGAAAAAACTTAGATGGATGAGTCATAAGCTTCTGAAAATGAGATTTCTAATGGAAACACCAAATCAACTTTTACTATAGTGTCAGGAATATGACATTATAATAAAGTACATTGATGTATCTGTATTTGCCTTTTGCAAACATAATGAAACTGAGTTGAGCATAGAAGGTGCCAGGGTATTGCATCCACATCTGCTGTTTTACAGTATAATATAACAATATTCAGACAGACAATGCTAGGTGTTATACATTTACACTAGGATGGAAAAGACTGATAGATTATTATTTTTTTTTTTTCATCATGACTAGAATACGAACTCTGCAAGTTGCAGTATGGAGTATGTCATGGGGACATAATCTGCATGGGGACAAGTTAAAAATCATCAGTGCTTTTTATAGCAGATATTAATAAAAACACCAATACTGCATACTTGAGCACTGTTTGGCTCATCTCCTGTCTGACCTAGCAAAGATTCAGTATGAACCCATCCTGGGCTACTTTATTGCTGGCATTTAGTTTTGAATGTCTGCCATGGTTCTTGGCAGGACTCAGGCTTTCCTCTGTCCCATGTTCCCAGCTAGGGAGTGAAGTCCAGGAACCTGAAGCCAGGAGTTAGGTGAACACACATGGACAGCCCAAGTTTGGTCCCACTAACTAGCAGAGGATGAGAACTGCATGGACGTATTTCCCCAGTGCACTCCTGTTGTGCTCCACTGTCATGGGAAGTCCTTAAGACACCAGTCATCTTTCTGCTTGATAGCTTTTCATATCTGGATATGATTCGATCTGGATAGGCTGGACCGATGGGCTGAGGTCAACTGCATGAAGTTCAACAAGGCCAAGTGCCGGGTCCTGCACCTGGGGCGCAATAACCCCAAGCAGAGCTACAGGCTGGGAGATGAGTGGTTGGAGAGCTGCCAGGTAGAGAAGAACCTGGGAGTGATGGTGGACAGTCGGCTGAATATGAGCCAGCAGTGTGCTGAGGTGGCCAAGAAGGCCAATGGCATCCTGGCTTGTATCAGAAACAGTGTGACCAGCAGGGCTAGGGAGGTGATTGTCCCCCTGTACTCGGCTCTGGTGAGGCCGCACCTCGAGTACTGTGTTCAGTTTTGGGCCCCTCGCTACAAGAAGGACATCGAGGTGCTTGAGCGGGTCCAAAGAAGGGCGACAAAGCTGGTGAGGGGCCTGGAGAGCAAGTCCTATGAGGAGCGGCTGAGGGAGCTGGGCTTGTTCAGCCTGGAGAAGAGGAGGCTCAGGGGCGACCTTATTGCTCTTTACAGATACCTTAAAGGAGGCTGTAGTGAGGTGGGGGTTGGCCTGTTCTCCCATGTGCCTGGTGACAGGACGAGGGGGAATGGGCTTAAGTTGCGCCAGGGGAGTTTTAGGTTAGATGTTAGGAAGAACTTCTTTACCGAAAGGGTTGTTAGGCACTGGAACAGGCTGCCCAGGGAAGTGGTGGAGTCACCATCCCTGGAAGTCTTTAAAAGACGTTTAGATGTAGAACTTAGGGATATGGTTTAGTGGGGACTGTTAGCGTTAGGTCAGAGGTTGGACTCGATGATCTTGAGGTCTCTTCCAATCTAGAAATTCTGTGATTCTGTGATTCTGTGATTTTTTTTGTCTTCCATCTAATTATGTTTTCCAGTCTGACTGCAGAGGACTTGGAGCTGTGCAGAGAAGGGACATTGCCCTGTGAGGAGACAGAGGGGCATGGCTGGGGGCAGAGGAGAGGCCCGGACCCTTCACCACCACCTGCAGAAAGAGCAGCCACCCTCCCACTGCTGTCACACACAGCAACACTTGTGCAAGTGAGGAGACCCCACACATGAAGAAGCTCTCTGGGTGAGTAGAAGTGCAGGAGCTCCTCTGCAGACAACTTTTTCAGACAAAGTAGGGTGTGATTGTCAGAAGGGGGTCTTCACAGCAATGTATTTGTCTACTCAAGGCCTACCTGCTGTTGCGTGTGTTGTGTGTGTGTGGGAGGCAGCTGAATGAAGACGCCAGGCAGCTGCTGCAAGTTTTCCTCTTCAAGGGTTAGGATGTAACACTGTTGTATCTTTTGTGGAAAATAAAATAAAATAAAATAAAAAAATTAAAAAGAGCAGTGAGCTGGTGCACCCATTCATGGTGTGCATCCAACCTATGACTGTCGCCTTGACTTGCCCAGGTATTGCAGGCCTTCCTCTAAGCTTGGACAGACAGCAAGATGGGAAGATCCTAAGCCAAGATGAGGTACTACAATTTAAAAAGCTGAAAGAATAGAGAGACTTAATGGAAGAAACAATTTGTTTCTACAGTACTAAATACAGTACAAATCAAATTTGTTAACAAATGATGTTATGATATTAGTTACATTTGTTTTGTTTGAGTCTTTTCTGTTAACAGAATTCAATTTCTGATTATTAGACTCGGTAATTTTTTCCTGCTGCCATCTCCATACTTACTCTGTCTGTTCCTTCTGTTGAAATTTAATGGACTATCAATTAATTTTCATTCTAGTTTTTCACTTTCTGTAAGAGATTTCTGGGTTTGCTTTACAGAGAAATGAAAGATTTCTATTACATGTTTGAAATGATT
Source organism: Anas acuta (assembly GCF_963932015.1). Taxonomy (NCBI): domain Eukaryota; kingdom Metazoa; phylum Chordata; class Aves; order Anseriformes; family Anatidae; genus Anas; species Anas acuta. Next base: position 36,831,142 of record NC_088982.1, read on the forward strand.
CTTTGGTATATAAAATCAATAACAAGAAATGAGGTAAATAGCTAATAACATCTGCAGTTATAGATACCTGTGAAATTTAGAAATGACTATTATAATTAATCTTTTAAAATGAAAAATAATAAATACTACACTGTAACTGTTTAGCAAACAGATAAATCTACTTGAATTAATGCAGGAGCACCTGTCGTATGAGAAAAGAAAAGGCTGAAAGAACAGGCCTGTTTCTCATGGAAAAAAGACTGAGGGGAGGCATCATCAATGTGTATAAATATCTGAGGGTCAAGAGTATCTGAGTTGTCAAAAGTATGGAGCTAGTCTTTTCAGTTGTGCCCAGTAACAGGACAAGAGGCAATGGGCACAAACTGAAGCATAAGAGGTTCCGGCTGAATATGAGAAGGCACTTCTTTACTGTGAGAGTGACAGAGCACTGGGACAGGTTACCCAGAGAGGTTGTGGAGTCTCCTTCTCTGGAGATATTCAAAACCCACCTGGATGCCATCCTGCGCAATGTGCTCTAGGTGATCCTGCTTGACATGGGCATTGGACTAGGTGACCTTCAGAGGTCCCTTCCAACCTCAGCCATTCTGTGATTCTGTGATTCATGGAGATGTTAGTCATTTTAGTCATTACAGCTCTTGCAGGATTTGCTTAGAAGAAGACATCTTTATTTGTGACTTCTGCCACCAGATAACAAAGATGGCCACAGCAGGCCTTACTGCTGCAGCAGAAGCTGAAGGCAAGGCCGGGCACCGCAGGTGCAACCGCAGGCACCGAGTGGAAGCTGCCTGTGGGCTTCTCTCCCTCAGTCACCCCAGGAGTGCAGGCAGTGCAGCACCCACAGAGCTGGGCCCACTTACAGCAACTGTGCTGTGGGTCACAGATTCCTCCCTGTACTGTGGTCTCAGGATCACTACAGAAGAGGAAATAGTTTTTTATAACAAATGAGATGACTGAGCTAGATTATTGACTAGAAAAAGAAGGGAATTTGTACCAAAATTGCCACTTGGATAATTTTAAACAGTTTTCTTGAGTTAGCCAGTTTACTGTATAATCAACAGAGATTCAAACTCTGATAGAATAATTGCGCCTAATGTTAACACAGTAATGATCCAGGTGGAAATTGCAATTGGTTAAAATCAAGGCTTTTTTTTTTTTTTTAAAAAAAAAGGTCAAGTACATTAAAGAACTTTAGCTGGCCCTGTTTCCTCTTTCAGACAGAAATTTAGAAGTGCTGCTTCGTTGTCTCTTTTTCATTATTATATGTATTGAAAGAGTTTGCTTTCCAAAGAATTTATTTATACACACGTAAGAATAAAAATGCTACTAGTGAACAAAATGTCAGTAGAAATATTTTCCCCCTGCACACAAACATTCAAAGACATTTCTTGAATTCAGATCCACTTGAGAACCAATAAAAGATATCTGGAAGGCAGCAAATGCAATTACTTCTTAACACCCCTTCCTCTGGCTCCAAATGTCAAAGATACATAGAGACAAATGTTTAAATTAACTGAGAAATATTTTCACTTGTTCTGAAATATTAACTTTTAGACCTTTTCTCATTCTCTTATTATATTATTACTTTATTTGTTTGGAAGATCTGGAAAAGACATTTTTATGATCAAAACTTTTAGATCTTAAGTAATATATTCTAGGCAGGTGCTGTCACAATGCATTAGCCTGACAATGACAATGTTATTCAACCAGTGATCTGAAGCATGATATTATTCAACTGCTTTCCTATTAGTGAATTTAATTGTGCTCAAAGTCATAAGGTAGTTGGGTAATTCAGACACATTTATAATGTAGAGTAACTTATATTTTATTCTATTTTTATGAGTTCACTTTGGCCATACTTGTCCTTTATAGCTAATCAAAATATGGGATTTTTTTTTTCCCCAGGAACTTTTGATTAAAACCAGAATATGAATATATATATATACACAGTTATATATATAATATTATAAATATATAAATATATATTAAATACAAAATTAAAAGTTTTTACTTTCTTGAAGAGGAAAAGAATAGAAATTATGTATAAGTCAATAATCCCTTATAATTATTATTATTATTATAATTTCCTTGTAAATATAATATATTTATTTATTTATAAATATAATAAACATAAATTTATAAATATAAATACATATATTTAAGTGTTTTATATACATATAAATATTAAATATTTATTTATATTTATTTGTTTATTAAATATAGTTGTGCTGTAATTATAATTATAGCATATTATAATTATCATAGTTATTAGATCATTATAATTCAATTAATTATGTATAAGTTAATAATTCACAGTGTTTCAAACTTCATTTGAAACATTTGAAACATTTCAATACATCATTTTGGTATGTGGTAGTTAAAGCAAACAGGGAAGGGTCTTTCTGAAAATGTGGAAATACATGCATAGCTACAACTCATACGTAAGATACAAATTATACATGCGAAACAACAGCATGCCAGTATGCTTCTCCCTGACACATTTTTTTTTATTTTAACCAGCTTTCAACAGGTTAAATTTAACCTTTGAATTTGAAGTAAGTTTCTCTCATGAACCCTGTGTAATTTTTCCCATATGTGGTATTTTTATTTTTACTTTTTTGAGAGTGGAATCTCTGTTCTCTCTCTTCCAAACTAGTTTTTGTTTTGTTTTGTTTTGTTTTGTTTTCTACAGCTGCTTTCACAGCTAAAGAGGGATTCCTTTGCTCAAAAAGCATGTGCTCTAGGCTTTCTAATCTCTGTTTCATTAATTCCTTTATTCCAGAATGTGGAATATCTGTTTTCCTCTTTCTGTCTCTCCATTACAATCAGTGAGAGATCATCTCTTTCATAATCTTTGGCTTCCGATGGTTTCTGACCAGGCCTTTGGGGTGATGAAAGTCATCCATCAAGGTAGCTCTTTCTTAGTGCCCTAAAATCTAGAGCTAAAACTAAGATATAGAGTTTGATCCATATCAAAGATTCCCAAGTGTGGGAAGATGAGCACAAATAAAAGCAATAGCATTCTTAGCTTTCACAAGCCACAATTACAGCTGCAATTCTCAGGTATTGTAGGTAGCAGAAATACTTATAATGCTGACCACTTCCAGGTAAAAGCAGAAGTCTGGAGTGAAGCTGGTTTGTGCTGAAGGTGCCCAGCACGTCTGTACTCACACACTGCTGCTGGCCTCTCACTTGCATTTCAAATTTGTAAACTTGTTTCCCAAGGTCCTTGTACACATATTGTGCTAAAAATGAGGTCTAACTTTTGAATTCCTTCTTTGAACAAAGACAGGCTAAATGGGTTTTGTGAGGAACTGCTGCCTAAACCAGAGTAAGAAAGACATAATGGGATTACAACCCAGTACAATTACTGTAGTCTTGGAAAACCCTGTGTCAGACTTCCCTGTGACATTTTATCTCTTTGGTTATGGCTTTACACTCAACTTTGTCCATCTCATTCCTTTTGTGAAACTGTCTAGAGGCTTGACTAATGATAATAAGAAGGTCCTACCAAAAGCCCCATTTTCACTTCCTGTACGCAGTACTACACATGCGTCAACTCTGCTTCTCTGCACTAATTAGCTCCATGTCTCAGCAGCAGGTATCTGTTTCCTGGGGGTAATTTTCCATGAATTTGCCAAACCTGTGGACAGTGAAAAGGCTCAGATGCCTCTAGGGCAACCTGATAACTTTTTTTTTTAAAAAAAAAAAAACAACAACAATCCTCAACCCTTAATCCAGTGCATCAGTACAGCTGGAAAGGTGGTGCATAAATTAGAAACAAATTAGTCAATTAGCAATTTGAAGAGTTAGACATTAAGTTTTTGGTTCATGTTTTGGATATGGTTTAGCACTATAAAAGAACTGTAAGAAGGAGTTAATCCTTTCCACAGCATTAACCACGACTCAAGGAATTGTATTAGGGTCATCTGTGATTCTCCTGCATAAATGCTTTTATGTTATGGGGTAAAAAATGTATGCATTTCTTCCTAGGCTTGGCTAGAGTTTGTATTTGTGTAGAGGAAATCCTGAGACTGCCATCCGTTTTGCTGCAGCCTGGGTGTGGAAGACATAGCGTAGCACGTGGCTTTAGCTTCCACAACTTCTAGAGCTCTTCAAAAAGGCAAGTCATAAATAGGGGCCTTACTTGTAAGTAAGCCAAGCCAAAGAATTGTGCTGGTACAGTTCTGGTGCCTCTAGGTCTCCTATATTTTTAAAGTGCTAAAGAAAAATCTTCATAATTTAAGTTCACAATAACTACACTCTTCATTTGATTGCTGTAGCACATAATAATGAGATTTATAATAACTCTTGTGTCCTGTGATTATTACTTACAAACATAGATGCCTCACCTCTATTCCATCCTCAGTCCTATCATGTCTTGAAAAATTTGACATGCCTGCTCTTGCTAAAATAATGGAATTTTCACTTTTACTAGTAGAATGAACTTTAGAAAGTGTTTAATCATAGATGTTGTGCTCTGGAGGACCTTCAGAACTCAACTAATTTGGAAAGATGATATTCTGAAGACAAAATAGCAACTTAGTTATTAAAGGAAATTATCTGTACAGGAAGAAAAAAAGCTTTAAGTCTTTCCTTCAACATCTAAAGTGGTTAATGCATGACTCTGCATGAATCAGAAGGATTCATTTGATTCCCAAGCTGACCTCTTCCAGAAAATTTAATTTCTCTATCTCAAACATATTATTTTTCTCTAATACAAAAGAGCACCAACCTGAACCTTATTGTGCCCCTTTTACAATTAGTCACCCTTTTGTTACATTAATCTTTTAAAGTAAATGGAAGGATTAGTGTTTGAACACCATACAAAGCAAAGTCTGAATACAAAATAATTGTGGATGCTCTCTGTGTTCTAGTTCGTATTTTATTGGGTTACAGATGTATTTTCTTACTTCATTTAATTTCTGATTTTAGTTTGGATCACAAAGGTCAAGAATTAAAACAAGTATTCTGTTTATAGACTTAATAGAGATCAGGGTTATGTTGTAATTACATCTGAGAATAGGAGATAAGCTTTTATCCTTAACACGTCTGATCATTAAAAGAGTGCGTATGGCTAATACAATAATGATAATTCTGAAATATAAATGCCTACTTTAAGTGAAGATTGGGGCACCTCTGGCTCTGGTTCCTTCCAGAAAAACACAGAGTAACAGTTTGCTTACATAAACCACTCCAGAGGCAAATCGGTATAGTTAAGATCAGAATTTTCTTTCTGTTTTTTATAGTTTTTAAGAAAATGGATCTACAATGGAAAGCTGTAGGACTGTGATATTTCAAAACCAGTAAATGTCAGGCCATGTCTCAGAATACCTTTGCAAAAGTAGTTCCAAATGACAGCCTTTGTAATTTAATGCCTAAAAAGAAGGAATTTTTAAAAGAAGGTGATAGCACTAAGTTTTTGTCTTTCATCTCCTCTTTTGCAGTTGTAATGCTGCTGTTTGATATGAAACTACAGATTGTGAGAATTTGTATATACATGTATTTTGGCTTGACTGTAAATGATTTTCTATTTCTGGTATATCAGCCTTTGAAAATAATGTCTATTTATTTCATACTGTTTTCTTCTTTCATGCACTAGGGTAGCATTTATTTTACCAAATCCATTTTTGTTATGATTTTAATAGATACTAACAAATGATACCTTTGAGTAAGTATACTGAATTTATTAGAATTTTGGAAATCTGTTATATATACACGAGTTGTTATTCACAAGCTTTCAAAACTTTCTGTATATTAGAAAATATCTGATAAAATAAATATTTTAATCAGAAACAATGAAATTCAGTTGAACTTCCCACGATTATAGTAAGCAGATCTTTTAAGAATTTTAGCAGATCTTTTATCTAATGAAGATAAATCATTAAAAAAAAAAAAAAAAATGTACCTTTTGTTTGAATGTGGCCTCAACATTTATGAGGGTAAATAGGGTTGTATTTTTTTCTGTTAAAGAGATACCTTTCTGTTCACTTGAATGTCAGGAAAAAAAATTCTTCATTCAAATATGTCAGTTCATATTAGAATGTGTGTTTATACTAACAGCTACAAATCTTAGCTTGTCGGGGGTCATAGTGCACTGCTACATTAGTGATAAAATAAAAATATTAAGATAGTAGGAAAAATAGCTAAAAAGGTAAGAAAATAATTACTTTTTTCTATTTGAAGTAGTGAAATGAAATGAATTGTGAATGAATTCATAAAAACTGTACCATTTCTAGAAAATTAAACAAAAAGTTTGCATTCATTAAATCATTCAGCAGATCTGTATCTTTAACAGAAATTAAATATAGTGAAATGAGTGAGTTCAACATTTTAATGAACTGCACTGTATGTTTCTACAAATTACATTGTTTGACTTTACCATAACAATACAGTAGAATATGGTTGTTATTGATGCATGCAATTTCAAAGACAAGAAAAAGATATCAAAGAATAGTAATAGAACAGAATAGTTCCATTGGAAGGGACCTACGAAGATCATCTTGTCCAAGTGTCTGAGCACTTCAAGGCTAACCAAAATTTAAAACATATTATTAAGAATTTATCCAAATGCATGTTAAACAGCAACAGGTATGGGGCATCAACCACCTCACTAGCAAGCTTGTTCCAGTGTTTGACCACTTCACAGTAAAGAAATTTTTCTTAATATCTAATCTGGGTTTCTCCTGGCACAGCTTTGTGTCAGTCCTACGTGTTCTATCATCAATTACCGGGGTGAAGAGACCAGTGCCTTCCTCTCCATTTCCCCTCCTCAAGAAGCTGTAGAGGGAGGGGAGGTCGTCTCTCAGCCTCTTTTCTCCAAACGAGATAAACCAAGTATTGTCAGCCTCTTCTTACAGGACATGTCTTCCAGGGCTCTTACAAGCTTTGTTGCCCTCCTCTGGATGCTTTCAAATACTTTAACATCGTTTTTATATTGTGGAGCCCAGAACTGCAAACAATATTCAGGTGAGGCTGCATCAATACTAAATGTAGCAGGAGACCTACCTCTTTTGCCCAGATGGCTGTGTTTAATACACTCCAAAATGCAGTTTGCCCTCTTGGCTTCAAGGGCACACTGCTGCATCATGTTGATCACCCCCAGCTCCCTTTCTGCTGAGCTGCTCCCCAGCCAGTCTCCCAGTCTGTGCCTGTGTCTGACATTACTCCATCTCAGGTGCAAAACCTGACTTTTTCCTTTGTTGAACTTCTTACCATTGATACTTCCCCAGTACTCCAATCTATGTAGATCCCTCTGCAAGGCCTCTCATCCCTACAGAGCGCTGAGGATGCACTCCACTGCTGATAAAAATGTTGATCAGAACTGGCCCTATAACTAAGCTGTGGGGATCACCGCTAGTGCCACTCTGCAAGCCAGATGTAGCCCCTTCTACTACAACCTTTTGAGCTCTGCTGTTAAGCCAGTTCATCAGCCAGTGTAGCATGAAACTTGTTTATCTCACAGCTGGGCAATTTGTCCAGAAAGATTCTGTGGTGGACAGTATTAAAGATATTACCTAAAGAAATATTGTCCTCTGTCTCCCTTTCATCCACCAAGCTGGTGACCTTAATCACAGAGGAAATCAAATTACTAAGGCGGGACTTTCCCTTGATGAACTCATGTTGACTATGCCTGATAACAGCTTTGTTTTTTAAGTGCCCTTCAGTAGCACCCAGAACAATCTTTATAATTTTTTCCAGGGAATAAGGTTAGACGGTCTTCACTGAAATGTAAAAAGTACTGTTCCAGCCAGTCGTTGATGATGCCTGCTTATAGTCTGTTGAAAAGCCTTCAAGTATTTGAGAACAACTTAGCAGGTTAAAGTGAGAGACATGTTACCGGAACAATTTGGAGGCAATAAGAGTTGTTGAGTGTTGCAGTCATCTGCAAATCTACTAAGACAAAGATAAAATAGTAGAAGCACTGCAGATTCAAAAGTGACATCACTTGTTATTAAGAATTAGTGAAGACCTTTTTCATTTTATTTTTTTTTTTTTTCTCAATAGCATTCTGGACAAATACTAATAATACAAATACCTCTTTTATCTAACGAGATTCCATTTGTGAAGTTGCTTGCCTACTTTCTCAGACCCCGTCAAAGGGCAATGTAAACCTCAAAGAGATCTGAACATTTATTTCAGACAAATATGCTTGAATTCATACCTTATTCTCTGTGTAATATTATTACTTGAAAAGCTATCTGTACTCAAATAAATTATAACATTTTCTGTAATAATGTACACTAAAATCTTTATAAGATAAATAGTGTATGAAATGGTCACTTTTGTGTACTGTTCCAGACCTACCACAACCTGTAATATTTCTAAAAGTCTGTCCCTGAGTTCAGCCTTGGAGGAATAAACAATCCAAAGAAACACTAACATGTTTCCAGGAAAAGAAGGAACTGCTCTGTAACCAATTAACTTGTTTAAATAAACAAATCACCATTACAAGCATGTTCAAAGCAATCAACCATCATGAATATAACCTCTCAGGGATAAGGGTGAGATCAGTGATCACTGAACTCCCTCACTTAATCACCTAGGCTGCTCTGTGTCCTTTGGCTAATCATATTATGGTAGTTTCATCTCAGCCTGCTAGTTTATTGCACAACTCCAGAAGGCAACAGTGGAATAACTGTTCTGTTCCATCCAGACTGAAGGGAAATAATAAACAGATCATTTTAGTCAAATTCTTTAAAGAGAATTATTGTATTTTTGATCTTTAAGAGAAAGCATGCTCTTTAAGCATGGATTGCAGTTCAGATGGTGGCATTCATTTCTGGAGGAATTTTGTGTTTGGAAGTGTTAATTTCAGTGTAGATGATGCTTTATGCTCATCTCTGTGCTTTGTGCTCAAAGTCTCCTGGGAAAATTCTCAAAAAGCACCACAACTAGCTCTGCCAAGGTCTTTCACTGTGAATGAAAGTCCAACAGCATTGACCACCCAGATACCACTTTGAGCAGAGGAATTCCTGCTCCACCCTCCCCAAACTATGACAGTGTTGCACAATATGTAGAATTAACAAGGCACGCCTACCACCACTACCACTCTCCACGTCGAATTATATATTTGAATAAAAACTACTATCAAAAGGAATAGCCTGTAATAATACGTTCCCTCACTACAGCCAGAGGCATTCTGACAATGAAGCGATTTCTTCTACAGATGTTTAAAGGATATCTTGTGATAAAAGATGGGAAGCTAAAGTATGGATATTAGGGATTTCACCTGAGTTTTATCAACAACAAAAACAAACACACAAACAAACAAACAAAAATAAACTTTGGAAGATTTGGTTCTGTAGCAAAAGCTTGCTCTCATTTTCTTTCACTTATGAGTAACATATTCTGACCTTTTCCTAGTACTAGTTATATCTAATTAAGATGGAAGTGTTCAAAAGGGCCCTTTTTGAGGACTTTTCTTCCTGGGTCCTTTTAAGAAAGGAAATTTCTTAACTCCATTGCTATACATTTCAGGAACTCACAGGAATGCCCCCAGAAAGTTTAAGATCTACATAAGCATGCTCCCCTGACTCTATTCATTCCTTCATTTCATCATTACTAAAGATGTTTTATCAACATAACTTATGGAAAAGAATGGTCAATTGATAAAAATCTGCTTTATGTGACATACGAAGGAATTTGCATATAAATAGGTTTTTATATTTAAATGCCCTGTGGGTGAATGTGATCCAATATCCCTCAGAAATCAAAATTCTGAACTGTCTCATTTAAAGTTTGCCTGCTAAAAATAAGGTGAAGGTGGACAGCTTTTGATTAGCATGACGTCCCTTTCTGGAGAGTGTTTACAAGACCAACAAATCACGATTCAATTAAACTGTGCCCTGTATAGTACTTTCCAAGTATTTTTTGCAGTTTCTTTATCCAGCATTCACGCCTACCCTATTTTTTTCTTGATTCATTTGGCAAGACTTTGCATGTATAGTCCCACAAGAAAGACAAACGAGGAACATTTTAAAAACTTGATTGCAGATCTTGCTGCTTAAGACACAGGCATTATCCCATGCCTGCCATCATGTCAGCTGGCTCTTTAACAACGAAATAAAGAAGTAACAATTAGGCTGTATTTACATTTCTCTAGTGGCATTGTTTGCTCCCCTATAATTAAAGGATCTGCCAGCTTTTCAATTACGAACTCCTATTTTTAGGGCAGTGAGTATTTAACACGCAAACTCACACAAGGGCTTTTTAAGAAGTGAGGCCCCATCCACTTTGAGTGTGGCTGTGTGGATTACAAACTGATTAACACCAACAGGCAGCTGCCCAACCGGCTGAGTGCCTTGGAAGCCATCATGGTTCTGGATCCTGCTCCAGCCTGGTGCACTGCTGCCATCCTCTTGCTGCACCTACAGCCTGTTCACAGCTTGAAGCCACTCTTTGGTAAGGTACGTAGGACAGTATTGCCCACAGGCACTCAGGGACTTGTGTCTTCTTACTGCCAACCTGCAGTAAGAACAACAATTCTGCAGCTTGTACTTTTCCACCTCCAGTTGCAAACACTTCAGTAAGTTTTTGCAAAGCATGCAGGTACACTTATATACATACCTTGAATTATATATCCTATGGAGTAGTCTTCTCAGAGAATGATCTTTGCAGTAGCTGCTTGTTTCCTATCCAGAGGAATCTGCAGCCTATGGACCTGCCTGAGCAAAGACCTGTATGCTGAGGCACTGCATGCTCTGCAGGAACTTCTTTTATTGTATCTTAGAGCTCTTTGATTTCTTAACCATCTAACAAAAACTAGTTATCCTGGCGGTATCTGAGTTGTCCTTCAGAGATAACACAGAGCTACTCATAGGCTGTATTAAATTTTACCTTAATGATTAATATTGTTTTTCAGAAATATTAAATATTTTATGAAATAAATGCATGTTAAAATCTTAAAAGGCTATGCTGGAAAATGTGGGTAGCTATACACTGGCTTTTTCATCAATGGCAAATAAAGAAATAAGCAATGTGGCATCATAACAATTTGTATGGATAGGTCATAGCAAATACACCGGATGTTGAAATGTAAATCTAAGATTTGAAATGTAAGTCTAAGATGTTGAAAAAGTAAATCTAAGTGGGAAATCAGCAGCCAAGGAGAGATCCTAGGAAATTTCCTTCAAGATGTTTTCTGAGATGAATCACATTCAGTATTTTGGTTGATTATCTGGAAGATATATGCCTTTTCAGTGAGTAGGTGAGAAATGCATTTCCTACATACTGTTAACACAGGAGTGCAAGGAGCTAGTCTCACAGGAGCTCTTATTTTGAGAGTCACTCTTGATAGTTTCAGTGTTGAGATGAAGTCCAGAAATAGTGCCAATACTCGCTGTGGGAAAATAAATCAGGAGAGAACCAGCAATGGGACTCACCCCTGCCAGGTAAACTGCTAAATGTATTTGAAATGACCTTAGGTTGGATGAAGTAGAAGATGATGCAGGAGCAGACACTGAGGTCTTGTCACCATCTGTGGTGGGATTCTGGCCCCTGGGAAAAGGCAAAAAACAGCAGGACTGGGGACAAGCACCTCCCACAGTATGTATTTGCCTATGGGATGAATGGTTGCAGAAAGAAGGCAGAAAAGTTAAGTAATGTATATTCATTTGTAAATTAATGAATTGCATGCAAGTTTTCTTCATTCAACTCCATTAGGCCATCAGGTACTAGTGTCTGTGATGCACCCTGCATGGATTCTTTTAAATGGATGCAAAGCATGACATACATTTTTAATCTCTGATTCTATATTAATGCTTTTATTTTTTTTTTTCCACTAGGTATGTGCTGTGTATACTGGGAGCACTCAAGCTTTGATTAAACTAAATTCAATCCCCAAGACTTTCTAATGAACTGTAAAAACTCACTCTAATTTACATTCAAAAATCACTATGCTCTCCATACTGTAATTACATTAGTAATGATCTATCTGAAGCCTTCTTAAGTTTTATAGGACTTTTACTTGTAATTATAAAAAATATGAAAAAGAGATAAGAGAGAGAAAATAAGGAAATAGTAAAAGATGGAATTGAAAAAAGAAAGCTAGGAGGGGAGAACAGAAAAGATTCTGAAAGGACAGAGAGAGCAGAAGAAACTACAGTAGCATAGCAATGTAATTTACCTATGCAAGAAAGTGATTTTGACAAGCTTTAGAATTTTATTAAAATATCAGAAAAAAATGGAAAAATGTATTGTTTTATAAAAGTAACAACCTTTCCATCTAAAATTCAGGTCATTAGAAATATATATATATATTTATATTATTTTTTCCCCTCTGAGCTGTATGAAAACTAATATTTAGGATCTACAAGGAGTTAAATACTAGCTGGCTATGAAATTACCTCAATTTTAAGTCAAGGTCCTAGTGGGATAGGTTTAAAATGCTAATCTGTTGTGTGTGTGTGTGTGTGTGTTTTTTCCCCCTCTCTGCTTTTGATGAACAATTTCTCATGCTCATTTCAATGAGAACTAATGTCAAAGTGTTCAAAAACAAGTGTTTCAATTCTAAGCATATCCCTAGAGATAGCACTGATATAAAAGTAATTTTTTACTCAGTTAGGATTTGAATTGTAACTCTTTGTGGTTTTTAAATCAAAAGTTGAAAACAAATAGTAATAGTTATTATGGTATCTTGGCAGGTTAATGTAGTATGTCATATCATATTTGTATCCTGTGGTACGACATACAGTACACACAGAATTTCATTGTTATTTAAAATTGTTCTGGTGCTTTATGATGTGCATTGCATTGCAGAAAAGGCAGTTAAATATTAACAAAAATGCAAGAATATGAGTCTTTTCTGGCTCATTGTAAAGTAATATGATAAAAATTCAAAGCACAGTATTTTTTCCACTCTATAGAATGTTCTCTCTTTCTCTTTCCTTAATGTTTATTTAAACACACACAGATAGATTAGGCTTCATTTTGAAATGGATCTTCTTCTGCAGCTCCCCCTTCTCAAGACTTTTCAGGAGTAGCTGTTTAAAATATATTTTTCTGAATTAGCATTTGGGCGTTTTTTTCCTATTAGTCCTTTGCAAGCATGACATGAATAGTGCCATGAAAAAAATAATTACAGAAAAAAAATCACCAAAAAGAAAAAAAAAAAAGATTATCTTGTTTTGATAACATTCTCTTTTTTTCTGAGGGATTATACAAACCATTCATTATCATTGATATTATTATGCTCTGAGTGATTTGCCGTGTCTCCTTAATTCCTGTTACCAGTTACCAAGAAACAAAGCAGCTCTTGAGGATCAAGATATCCTACTTTCTAAAATTATTAGTCTTATGTTCTTCTTTATTGCATTTTGATTCTCCTAAACCTTGTCAGTGAAAAGAGTTTTTATTGTTGTGACAATAAGATAGGATAAGGAAAAAGATTCAAAGTTGAAGCAAGGGTTTAAGTTGTCACAGTCAAAGGGACTGATGAGGAAAATGAACACAGCAACAGAATATTAGATGGATGGGAAGATAAACATAAGAAATTGGAAGACAATGTAAATAATTAACAATAATAACTTGTGTAAATAATGTGTGGCTGAAATATAAAACAGGTTTCTACCCTCAGGCACTTACAAGCTTTTAGACATAGGACAGCAAGTATCAGTAAATAAAAAGTTCAGGGAGAATGATTATCACCATATGATGTCTAATTAGAAGCTGGCATGTTGAAAATACCCTGTTATGTTTCAAGCTGTATTAAAAAATAAAAATAAATAAATAAATATATAAAAGGAGAAGAAATTGAATAAACTGGTAATAAATTAATAAATGTGCAGTAAAAGATATGGGGAAGATTGCGATATTAAAAGGCCAATTACAATGTTGAGAAAGTAGTTCCAGCACTAGGAGGTGATTTTTGGAAAGACTGCCTTAAGGAAATTGTTCCATTTAGGAATTTTTTTTTTTTTTTTTTTGGCTTATTAAAAGAGGAAATCAGATGCAGCAAAACTGCATGCAGATCATAAAAAAATTACTTATTGTGGTGATTAAGGAAGAGAAACCAGAGCAACAGGTTGCTCACTAAAGGGCTGATAAAGCAATAGGACTAGAAGAGTGTTCTTCATTACAAAAAAAAAAAAAAAAAAAGTAAACTTGAGTCAAATGGTTATGCATAGTGAGAGATGGCCAACGGTGGACAAGAGTGCCAACAGTATTGGAAAGGATTCATTCTGGAAGCAGTGGCCTTTATTCAGGTCTCTGTTACATATGCCCATAAGTAAATCCAGGATATCTTTACTGAGAACAATGGAAGTACATGGGTATAGGTGAGATACAATCTGGATAAAGAACCAGGAGGAATTAATTAGACTTTGACATGAGAAGCTAGGGAGGGAAAAGGTGAGATTAAATTAATGTTGCACAGAGATATTTTATGTGTGTGTGTGTGTATGATTTTAAGACTGAGAACAAATATTCTCTTTTGCTTCAAGTACATATTTCTGTTTCATGGACATTTAAAAATGATACTGAAGTTATATTTAAGTATAAATACTACGAATAACAATTCCTAAAATGCTTTTCAATGTCTTTTTAACTTAGTGTTGAGAATTTACTTCTTGAAGTCCAGAGAAGACTGTAATAATAGATGCCTTGTCTTCAACTCTGCTAAGTCATTTACAGCAGTCTGCAATTGGCTTCATTTCTTTAAGATGACAGTGTCCTTTTAAAACTGTTATCATACATCATTATTTAAATTTGTAATGCCTATAGAAGGATAAATGGCAACATGCACATTCATTTAGGCCAAAATAAATACTAGTTATTGTCAAATGCATTTTGTGCATCCCTTATCTTACCTCTGTGGGAATAAAGAAAAGATGAGACTACTTGTCTAAACAATTAATAAATAATTTAAAAGAAGAGTAGCAAGAACATTATCCTAAAATCCACATACAAATAGAAATATTTTTTTTTGTACAAATACATATTAAATTTAGAGACACCTATATTTCATGAACAAATACCAGTAGTTGTTTATACTGATATGTAGCAATTTATGGTTTGAATTATAGGAGCAGAAAAATAATTTTAATTGGCAATAAAACCTTCTGCCTTCAGCTTGGGTGGGTTTGGTTAAGTCTCAAAGTCCAGAGTTGTGATTGTCTTGAGATCTTAGGGACATTGCTTAAGAGATCAAGACTTAACAGATTACTCAGAGGGCCCAAAATACCTGAGTGGAAATAAAAGTACAGCCCTAATTAAAGAGCTTTTTTCCTCTCTCTCTCTCTTTTTTTTATATATATATATATATATATATATATATATATATATTCAAGCACTTAATAGGTGAAATAAGGTAAAGGTTAGATGCTTTATTGAAGTAAGCACGGGTCAATGGCAAGTTGAAAAAAATACCCATCTCTTCAGGTATTTAAAAGGTATTTCAACTCTTATCTGCAATAGTGGATAACACCAAAAGTGCAGCTTATGACAGTAATGCTTTTGAAACTCCTGACTTTTTTCTTTACACTTTAGAGAGCTGAGGAAAGCTAGACTTCACATAAGAAAAGGATGAATTCAGTGACTGAATCCATTCAAGGCTGAAGGTAATGCTATTTTATGGTGCTGTGGTCCAAAGTGCACGATTGAGATATGGGAATAAACAACTGAGGGAGAGAGAAAGACTACTGCATGTAGAACATTTCCCAATGATGTGATTAACACCCTGCAAAAGCAGTTTAAGTTCACCAAACAAACACTACATAATCACCCGGCTCAGAGGTTGATGAATTTTAAGAAAGGTATATTTCAGACATCTAGTGTGGTAGGTATGACTGAGGATCCAAAGTGCTCTGTATCCAGAAGACACTGAAATATATATAGTATCTGAGATTTCAAACTGGAGTTCTTAAAAATGAATTTATATGAGCTCAAACTCCATAGCAAAGGCAAGACCTGTATTTGTAAGAAATAAATTAGAACTGTGGTGGACTGCATGGTGCACAAACATTTGGAAGTGTCACTAGATGGGGTAAAGCAGCACCTCAGCTCAGAGGAGTTCTGCATGGGAAGAATGAATGGATGCTTTTGCAATGCAAAGTACATCACTAAGGTAAGTAGGATGTTAAAGTTGTAAAAAGGTAGGAAAAAGTTTAAAAGGTCAGTATCAATGTCATAAGCTGTAATATCAGCAACAAAAGAATAGGTCAAAATACTAAGAGATAAATCGGTACAATCAGGAGATCTGCCTACTAGATAAATATATTAATAGATAAAAGATAAATAAGTACTCAGTTGAAAACAGTGTTAGTTTTAATACCAGTAAACATAGAAAAATAGAACTTGTGACCATCCAAAATATTTTCATAGTAGGATATCCTAATATCCTTCTTTCATATGGTTGTTTCAGAATAAGAGAAGGTTTTTTTGTTTGTTTGTTATTTTCATTTAAGACAGCCATTTCGGGCGGGGGCTTTAAAGAATACCACTTAGGTGGCAAAGATATGTAAGTAAATAATATTAAGCACAGAACTGTTCTGATTTCTACAGTTTTTGAACACACTAAGTCTTCTGAAGTAACCATTTCCATAATTCTTCCAAATAGAGGACAGAGAGGTTCAACTCCATTTGCTGCCTGGAAACTACAGCACAAGCATCCTGCATACTACTTGTGGACAAGCTGTGTCCATTAGGGTGCTTTGTAGGGAACAAAGCCCATGTGAGGCTCAAGGGCATGGTCAAGCCCAACCTGGATAACCACAGATTTGGTCTTGACAACAGCTTCAAGGATGCTTGCTCTGGTCAGTGTGGGCCTATGCACACTCTTAAAGCAATGCCTGCCCAAGCAGTTCTTGGCTTAAGTACTTATATGCTAGTCACTATTTTTCAAATGTATAATTTTCAGAAGTGCTGCTTCTTTCCAAGAAGTGCTCTGAGCATGACTGGCATGACTGTGATTTAATTAAAGATACTTAAGTCATTGTTAAGATCATAACAATCATGATAATGTAATTTCTCAATTTAGGTTCTAAACATCTTCTACTATTTCCTTTCTGTTTAATAGCGAGTGCCTGTGTGTTTAAAAATGAAGTGTTTTTTTTTTTGTTGTTTGTTTTTGTTTGTTTGTTTGTTTGTTTTTAATTCTCAGTAATAGAAAACATCAGGCAGACTCTTACTCTATTCTGAATCTGAGCTAACAAAAATCTTTGTTTTCTTTTAACACTTCGGCTGGTATCTTTGTCATGGCATGCAGAGGAGCCAGAAAGACTTATTCCCCAGTAAGCTACAACACCGTTGAGACTGACACTGTTTTTAACTGCATATCTGAGAGCTGCTGGTGGGACAAATGGATCATGGTGTGGTTTTTATGCTTTCTTTTGTTGGTTTATGGATTTGTTTGGGAGCAAAGCAACCCGTACTGAAATTATTAGTCCAACAGAGAGCACCAAATAGCTCTGAGAGATCAGGTTTGAATAAGATTCTCATATAATCTAGATATAATAGTCCAGCTGGAGCATATATTGCAAGCATCCTGCCTTTGAGGTTTGATTTGTAGATTCGAGCTAAAGAAAATTCTGCACATAATAAAGTTTGTACGTAATAAATTGTGTAGTATTTGTGTAAATTAGTTTTTGCTAGATACATTTTCACATGTTCATCTTTAGATATTATGTGAATTCTTTGCCCTATCTTAAAACTAATTATAGAACCCTGCGCAAGTGGAGGCAGGAATAGTTTAAAATCAAAAAGACATTCTATCTGTATCTGTACAGCAGTGACTGAATAGCAACATGGAAAGTATAAAATCAGAAAGACATTACATCTTTGCAGGTTATATGTTACTAACATCTCTGTGTGACTAATCTGATATGACTCAGACTTCTCATAAAAAGATTTGTCATTCTGTCAATTGCATTTCAGCTGCATTAAGTGACAAAGCTGGTAAGCTGTATGTTAATGGTTGGAGAGAACATGTTGTGATAGTGTGACTGAATTCTGGAAACACTGACTAAACATTTTTTCGTATCTTTATAGTTGGCTAAATAGACTGATAAATGTTTCTGATTTCAAAACTGCAGTTTCAGGAAGATTAAAAACACAGCAATATTCCATCACCTATCGAATACAATATAAGCTGTGTGTAGGATGACTTTTTGAGCTGAAGACTTCAAACCGGAAAAGCAGAATGCTTTTAGATACTATCTTCTGTAAATAAGAAGCCATGCAGAAGACAAATAAGTAGGTGAAGTTAATTTCAGATTCTTTTAAAACAATTTTTCACTGATATAGTTCAAGGTAGAAATGATCTTTAAAGTCAGCCTTTTTCTCATTATGTGTTTCTATATAATTCAAATTAAAAAGACTAAATATAATGAAACTGCCGTTTTCTACAGTGATTGCTAATTCCAAATTGTTCTATAACATTTTATTGGGATAACTAAACAGCTGAAAGTTAACTTCTATATGAAAATGTTTTATATATGAAACTTATATATATGCATATAATATATGTATATATACATGAAACTTATATACTTGTATATATATATGAAACTTATATATGAAAATGTTTTTTGCAATATGAAGAGGGATGGGCTAGAAAGATCTAAAATATTACAGAAAAAGATTCAGAAAGATACTGTGGCTTCATGATGCACTTGTCAAATGCTTTCCTAGAGCAATTGTACTAATTGTGCAATACCAATACATATATATATATTATATATATATAGACTTGAAAGTCTATGCATTATTTCGTAATATGATAATGTACAAAACAGTTTGTTCATAGTGAAAACAGGTGGTCTTCATGCAGTAAGGGAGAGAAATGTTTATCCCCTCACTCAGCTTCCATGCATCCACAGGGTTTTTGCCATGAATAGCCATGCTCATGGTAGGATGAGACCTTTACTAGGCTGCTACTATACTATATACTGATACTATATGATACTATACTGCTGTGATATAATATACAAGCTGGGAAAGTCTCTATATTGTTAAATGGAACATTTTCATGGCTTTCAACTATTAATTTGTCTTTTGCCTTCATTTATTTATCTAGAAAATTTACATATTTTTATTTTTACAAGTTTTTGATATCTGAGAGTTGAGCTATTCAAGATTTCTGCTTGTGCTAGCTTACTAATTGCAGTAGCCATAAAAAGCTAATACTAACTGCAAATTACCTATCATTGTACTCAGTTGTTAGAAATTACTGAAGCATTTCTCAATTTATGAGATCTTCAAGGATATAAACTCAAATACTTAAAAGAAGTTATAACCAGTCTAGTAGCATTCATTATAACATGTGCTCATCAGGTGGCTTATTACACCACCCGTTGTATTTATTCTCTTGTAAATCTGCATAAATAACTACTGTGCCTATATACTGTGGCATGTACCATTTCATAGCAGCTCATTTCCATCATCTCCTGAAACATTCACAGACTTCCAAAATCATAAGTGCTGTACATCTGGATTTATGATTTATAACTTTAGTCCTCTCTTATTTGGGCAGTGATGGGATTATGGTTCAATTAAAAGTCACCTATAGGAACAAAAACTGGCATATGACAAAATCTTTTTCCTGAAAAGAGAAGCTGCCTGGCAAAATGACGAATCGCTATTCCATAAGGAACAGAGTTATAGCCCACAGTTCACTGTCCACAGTTAAATTAGGCAGTCATAGATACAACAGCGAACTTGTACCCTGATTCTTCTGAAAGCAACTTATTATTAGGTCACTGGTAGATGTTGCTGTTTTTGTTTTTTCTCTTTCTTTCTTTCTTTCTTTCTTTCTTTCTTTCTTTCTTTCTTTCTTTCTTTCTTTCTTTCTTTCTTTCAACTTTATGGGCAAAGGATCAATTCATAAAATTTGGAAGGGTTTGCTGCAACACACAGAAGAGAAATAAATTAAAAGGATTGGTAAAAATTGTCCTTGCAGCCTTAACGGCTACGTGAAAAAGATGAAAACTTCCCTGTTACAAGAATTTGCATTAGGGACACAAAACTTCTTGAACTTATAAGAAATGTGAAGTAACAGTAAGTCAACAGATACATCATAGATACGTCATGTGATTAGTTTAAATAATAAGGGGATGATATGTCATAAAGTGGGGTTAGCACAGGTTTGAAGCTGCTGCTAGTTAGTGTCTCCAATGATTTCTAGTTTAAATGTACTTGGATAAAAACTTTGGGCTTCAAGTTTTAACATATTTCAAAGTTATTTACAGATGAATGGATGAAGGAGACAACTGTCTAGATTTTAACATTCAGCTCTGTTTCAGCTAAAGGTCCTTTGCTTTTAATGTCACTATTACGTGTAGTGAAAGCCAAGAAAAACTACAACCACAATTTGTGAAAGCTGAATGGAGATATTCTTTACAGGATGTATTTCAAAATAAGAGTTTTAAAGGAAAACGTTTTATTTTTGCTGAGTAAAATTATAAAACAGTTTTTGGACGTTTGTGCAAAAACACAGGCAAATTTGAAAGCATTTGTACCTTGTAGTGATGAGATCCTCTCAGTCAGTATGAGCTCACTTCCTCTTAAAGGGAACTAATGCCTTCTTTGTCTAATACCTTCTTTGAATAGCACAGTTTAAAAGTTAATGCCAGACCAAATCATTGTATTTATATTCTTTTACAACAGATTTAAATGTAGTCCTAAGACTTCATGAGTTTGGAACTGAATAGGCTTCTTACCTCTCTTTAGAAGCTGCAGGATTATATTCTCTTCTGGGACTTAATAGCCTGCAGTTTGGTGTCTGTTCTTGTTTGTTTGTGTTTTGTTTTGTTTTCATTTCTTTTTATCATGTATTGCTAGTTTACAGTTGTTTCTGATTTCTATTTCTGTATTTCTGTTTGATAGTCATCCACATGCCAAGCTCTTCTACACTTGTCAACTCTGTTGGTAGGACAGCAAACACCTCAATAGGTCAAGTCCCCTTGGCGAAGAAAAGGGATGCTTCTCCCTGCCAAACCCCTCTTCTGACTACCTCAGTTTGGTGCTGTTCGTCTTAAGCCTCTTCCAGTGCTTTATCTAATGGTGACAAGGAGAGTGGGGGGAGGGCACTAATATGACAGGTGATTAACAGAAGGAAGACAGTGGATGGGAAGTCTGGCTCAGCTACAGTACAGCTAGCTGCTTGATGTAGCACACTACAGTGATCTGACTTGATGGCAATCCTTGTTAAATTTCCTTGTTAAATAGAAATCCTTGTTAAATAGAAAGACTCGTTGAGCTTTCTATTAGTTAGAAGGTTTTCTTGCTTGTTGTTTTGAGTAGAGCTGGACAAAAAAAAATCTGGTGGAGTGTTTTTCAGTTAGAAAATGCTAATTCATTTCAAGAGAAATGTTTTCTGGAATAATTTAATTTAAAAATGAGAAGTAGGATTTTCCATTTCAAAAAACATTTTATTATTTTTTTTTATTATTTATATGAAATTTTATGGTTCCTTTGCTTACAAATATCAAAACCAAAGCTGATATGAAAAATTTTGTTTACTGACAGTGAGATATTTTGAGTGATCAAATATTTTAAGCATTTCATTTAATTTAAAAAATTCTTTTTTTTTTTCCGTTTAGAAAAGTAAAATTGTATTAAAAATGGAGATCTCATGATTACTCTTCAAACAATAAATAAATTGCAGTAAGTTCCTCATTCTTTTATTCTTAGCCTTATTCTTATTCTCATTTTGTATATCTTTTCCTTTATTGGTGATCTGCAAAAGGCTTTTTGGTTGTTTTTGCAATAACCAAGGGGCAGTCTCGAAAATGAAATACACGTAGGTTCACAGTTGTTTCATTCCAGAAACTTAAGGTTTATTTTCACTTCCATTAGGTAGAGGCTCTCCATTGAAGCTCTATTGTGCCACGCCGAGTCCTATTGTTTTTGGTGAGAGTCTCTATTAGACTTAGTGTGGCTGCATGTTAAAAGTATTTGCTCCACAAGTAGCAAAACTAGGGACATATCTAACGAAAACAGAAGGGAATGTTCAGCTTATTGAGCACACACTGTGGGCTCAACTATGAAGTTCTATCAGAAGTCATTGCAAAGTCAGCATTTGACAGTTGTTCCTGCATACCAGACAGTAACAGTAGCTGACTTTGCCATAAACAGTAAGTATAATATGAAGGACAGTATTTCCAGGGTATACAGATCTGGAGTGACAACATGAGTTATTCTTTCTTTCTTGTATGAGAAAAAAAGTTATAATCTAAGCCACAGATTCTTCTCGCTTCCCTCCCTCACACTAGCATATTGCTCCAAGGACATTAGAAAGATGGGCTCCATGAGCCATGATATCAAATGCCAGGCATGCTGTGGAGGAATTGGATGCATCATTTGCTTACTTCTGGCACCTATTAGGATGCCTGGAGAGGAACTGTGCTGTTCCCAGTCTTCTCAAGGAAACTGTAGATCTGTTACTCTTTGAGCAGTACAGTATATCCCTGTAATTCCTTCTAAAAACTAATAATTAAGAGACTTTCATAATTACAGATCTTGCCATTTCAAATACAGCAATTTCTCCTAAACTAGGAATTTTAAAAGGGGATTATGTATTGAGTTCATGTGGCAAAGGTTTGATAGCAGGGGACTGCAGGGGTGTCTGTGAGCAGAGCCCAGCAGCTGCCCCGTGTCAGATCAGAGCCAGCTCCAGCTGGCTTGAAAAGGGACCCGCAGCTGGCCAGAGCCAGGCCAGTGAGTGATGCTGGTTGAGCCTCTGTGAGAGCAGATTGAAGAAAGTGTGTGTGTGTGTGTGTGTGGGGGGGGGGGGGGGGGGGGAATAACCTGCTGCACAGCAGCAGCTGGGAGAGCGAGGAGTAAGAACCAGCCCTGCAGACTCCAAGGTCCATGCAGCAGGAGGGCAGGAGGTGTGCTCCAGGAAGGCAGCAGAAGTTTCTCTGCAGCCTGTGGAGAGGCCCCCGGTAGAGCTGGTGGATGTGGCCTGGAGGAGGCTGCAGCCCATGAGAGAGCCCCTGTAGGAGCAGGCCCCAGGCCGGAGCTGCAGCCTGTGGAGAGGAGCCCTCGCAGGAGCAGAGGATCTCGGCAGAGCTACTGCCCATGGGGGACCCATGCTAGAGCAGGGGCAGAGAGTGACCATGAAGGATGGCAGAAACAAAGCATTAGGGACTGACTGCAGCTCCTATTCCTCTTTCCCCTTTACTACTCAAAGGCAGGACGTAGAAGAGGGTGGATGGAGGAAGGTGTTTTCAGTTTGCTTTCAGTTTCTCATCATTTTAGTTTGCTGATGATAGGCAATAAATTATATTAATCTCCCTGTGCTGAGTCTGTTTTGCCCATGATAATACTTGGTGAGTGATCTCCATGTCCTTATCTCAACCCCTGAGCTTTTTTCACTTCCCCTTTTCTTTCAGGAGGGGGAGTGAGAGAGCGGTTGTGGTGTTCATCTGCCCAGCAGGGTAAAACCACCACAGTTACAATTGCTAGATTTTTAAAATCTGTTTTAACTTTGAGCCAAGTATAGCTGACAACAGGAAACATCCTTATTAACCAACATTGTCCATGAAGGATTGGTGAGCTTTTCAACATTTTCATTCATCGGTGAGGAATTTTTTTCTTTGATTGACTGTATGTATTTCAGGAGAATGGTATACTTAGCCTATTCCCCAACAGGGTCTCTATGTAATCTATGTAATCAACCGTCATATTTTCTGTGGTATTCTTTGATTGAATACACTGATAACAAGAATAGAACAAACGTTTAAAGTTTTATTTTCAAATATGATAACTCCTAGTCTTTCCTCTTCCTTTAAAATGGACTACCATCTCCTGATTTTTTATTTATTTATTTATTTATTTATTTATTTATTTATTTTTAAAAAGGGGGTCCAGGAAGCCTGGACACTCCTCAAGAAGGAAATATTAATGGCACAGGAGCAGCATATTTCTGAGTTCCATAAGGCAAGCAGGAGGGGAAGAAGACTGGCATGGATGAACCGGGAACTTTTGTTGAGGCTCCATGAGAAAAGAGAGTCTATGTCCACTGGAAGAAGGGACAGGCTACTTGGGGCAACTACAAGGAAGTTGCTAAGATATGCAGAGAGGGATTTAGAAAAACAAAAGCACAGCTTGAACTCAGATTGGCCACTGCAGTAAAAGAGAACAAGAAATCCTATTTACAGGAAGAGAAAAGCAAGGAAAAATTCCATCCTGTAATTGATGCAGCAGAAAGTGTGATCACTGAGGATAAGAATAGTGCTGAGGTTCTCAACACCTTCTTAACATCTATCTTTAGTAGTTGGATCAGTTATTCTCAGGGTACTTTACACCTTGACCTGGATGTCCCCTGTGATTCACGTAGAGAATCACCCCCTGTGATCCAAGAAGAGACAGTTAGAGACCTGCTCCTCCATCTGGAATGTCACAAGTCCATGGGACCAGACAAGCTCCACCGTAGGGTGCTGGCGGAGTTGATTGCCAAGCTGCTTTCCACCATCTATCAGCATTCCTGGTTATCTGGAGAGGTCCCAGAGGATTGGAGGCTTGCCAATGTGACTCCCATCTACAAGAAGAGACGTAAGGAGGACCCAGGAAACTGCAGACCTGTCAGCCTGAGCTTGGTTCCAGGGAAAGTTATAGAGCAAATCATCTTGGGTGAGATCACATGGCAGTTGCGTGGAATTCAGGCCGAGACAGCACAGGTTCATGAAAGGCAGGTTGTGGTTGTCCAACATTATCTCCTTCTATGATTGTGTAACCAGACTGGTAGATGAGGGAGAGGCTGTTGATGTAGACTACTTAGACTTCAGCAAAGACTTTGATATGGTCTCCCACTCTATTCTCCTGTTGAAACTGGTTGCCTATGGCCTGGACAGGTGTACTGTTTTCTGGGTAAAGAACTGGCTGGAGGGCCATGCCAGCAAATAGTGGTTAATGGAGTTAAGTCCAGCTGGTGTCCTGTTACAAGTGGTGTTCCCCAGGGGTTGGTACCGGGGCCGATCTTGTTGAATATCTTTATTGATGACCTAGATGAGGGGATTGAGTGTACCCTTTATAAGTTTGCCAATGACACCAAGTTGGGAGGTACTGTCAATCTGCTGGAGGGTAGGGCGGACCTTCAGAGGGATCTGGATAGGCTGAACTTCTGGGCTGAGGCAAATGGGATGAGGTTTAACAAGGCCAAGTGCCAAGTCCTGCACTTTGACCACAATAACCCATGCAACACTACAGGCTTAGGGCGGAGTGGCTGTAAGACTGTGAAGAGGAAAGGGACCTGGGAGTGTTGATCGATACTCAGTTGAACATGAGCCGTCAGTGTGCTTAGGTGGCCAAGAAGTCCAATGGCAACCTGGCCTGTATTAGAAATAGTGTAGCCAGCAGGAGCAGTGAGGTGATCGTCCCCCCGTACTCAGCTTTGGTGAGGCTGCATTTCGAGTACTGGGTTCAGTTTTGGGCCCCTCACTACAAGAAAGACATCAAGGTCCTGGAACATGTCCAGAGAAGGGCAACAAAACTGGTGAGGGGTCTGGAGCACAAGTCTTATGAGGAGCAACTGAAGGAGCTGGGATTGTTTAGTGTGGAGAAGAGGAGGCTCAGGGGAGACTTCATTGCACTCTACACCTTCCTGAAGGGAGGTTGTGATGGGGAGGGGATCAGCCTCTTCTCTCAGATCACTAATAGGACTCAAGAAAATGGCACAAGTTGCACCTGGGGAGATTTAGATTAGATACCAGGAAAACCTTTTTCTCTCAAAGAGTGGTCAGGCAATGGAACAGCCTGCCCAGCAGTCACTGTCCCTCACGGTGTTCAAGAGGTGCCTGGACAAGGTGCTACGAGATACGATTTAGTAGTTTAGTGGTTAGTATTGGTGATAGGATAACGATTGGACTAGATGATCTTGTAGGTACTTTCCAACCTTGTGTTTTTATGATTCTCCATGAGCATGAGGGCTGCTGTACCTTCCCCACGGCAGCCCTCGTGCTCAGCTCTGGACACAAAACATGTAAGGAGGGACTTTTTCCTGGTTAGAAAAAAAATAATAAAAAAATCCAGGAATGATAGGTCACTGGATATTTTGACAGTAACAAAGTTATGATTAACTTGGTTTGAGCCAAACCTCCTTTTCTTATGACTTTAATTGAGGAGCTCTTAAAGTTTGAATTATGTTAATAATTTGAGTACACATGGTATATACTTGTACATATGACATACTCGTACACATGATATGGAATAAACAATACACTTGTCATTACAGTGGTTTGACAGGCACTGTTTTATCATTTATTAGTGGTATTTGCTCAGGCTTTTGGCTCAGTTCTCTGTGATGCTTTTGATACTTATTTTTCTACATAGAATTCACATTGGAGAACAAAATGCAGCCTCATTTTCTGAAGTCAAAAATTTACTGCCATAGCATATCTGGATGATTAAAATTTGATGCATAGTTTAGTACCCTGTGAATCAGGATCTGTGCAGTTAGAATTTGCTACAGAGTATGGCAGAAAGGATTGGGCCTCTGAATTATATGAAGTTAGTGTGATTTAATCAGTCTTCATTTGCAAGAAGTTGTTTTTAGCAGATGGCTATGCTTACCAACAGATATAAAGTTTTCTATAAGGTGGTATGGATGCTCTTGTTTTGGAAATCCAGCTGTTTATGCCCCTCTGCAATTTTCTAGCAAAACACACAGAACTTTACTGTTCTTTCAAGACTTCTCAGTTGGTTGAACTTATGCCATAAATTAATAACTGCAGGCATCCATGCTTGTGCCACAGTCACCATGAATAATTGATAGTGCTTACAAGTTTTGATGATTTAGTATCTGGGCAGGCAAATACATAGAATGTCATATGTTTTTTAGGTAAAGATTTATTTAAAGACTGAAATTTATCTGGATCTTCAAAATGATAAATTCGGTACAAAAATACTAAGCACCTAAAATACTAAGCAACTAAGCACTGTTTTTGTTCTGTTTATCAAGTGTGCTATCATATTGTAGAAGCATAGTCACTCCAGTAACAGAAAGCACTTGAAGTAAACACTATGATAATAATATCATCTTGTAACAAGATCCCTTGTACACCAGCTCCAGTGTATAATTAGATATTTGGGGGGTTAAGGTTCAAGTAGTTTGTATAGTTCTCTAGCTGACTTTCCAAAAAACATGTCATTTGATGTGCATTACTTTTTCTTAGTGGTTCTCTTACCTGCAAAAATATATGTTCAGATACAAGTGCCCTGCAATTACTCTTTAAGGAAGAAGGACTACTTCAATTCAATAATAAAATAGTCACTAACTTTGGAGTCTACCAAAACTAGTGTTATTAATCTTGGTCTTTTTCATTTGCAATTTAAACAATAACTTGACCTGTTACACAGTGCTGACTATTCACTAACACTCAATAACAAATATGTTACTTTAGTGAACAAAGGTATTGTTTAGTGGTGTTAGGATTTGCCTAAGCAACATTCCCACCACTTCTTTATGTGCTAGTCTGTGCCAGGCCCAAGTGCAGTGCCACGTTTCTTCTATGGCAACGGTTTCCCTGTTTTTTGTTGCAGTTGTTGTATTTTTAAATGTGCCCCTCACATAATTGTCTCTGGAGATAAATGAATTTATTTTACTGGCACAGAAATTTTTCCAATTTGTCCCACAGGTTTCCCTAAGATGAAGTGAATTTTAACTTCCCACTCTTTTTTTTTTTTCCCCAGAGTTGTCTGTGGTTCTAGAAGCAGTAGTCTAATACTGAGAGCCAGGAAAAAAAATGGCCTGTTTCCTTAATCAGGATAATGTTTACTTTGCCTTTGCCCAAAGACTTGTTGTGAATGAGGTTAAATCCAGTTGGAGGCTGGTCACAAGTGATGTCCCCCAGGGCTCAGTACTGGGGGCAGTTCTCTTCAATATCCTTATCAATGATCTGGGCAAGGGGATTGAGTGCATCTGCAGTAAATTTGCAGATGACACCAAGTTAGGTGTGTTGATCTGCTTGAGGGTAGGAGGGCTCTGCATAGGGCTCTAGATAGGCTGGACCAAAGGAATGAGGTCAACTGTATGAGGTTCAACATGACTCAGTGCCAGGTCCTGTACTTCAGGCAGAACAGAGGTATTGGTCAATAGCTGGCTGAATATGAGCCAGCAGCGTGCTCAGGTGGCCAAGAAGGCCAACAGCATCCTTGCTTGTTGTCGTGGTTTAACCCGGCCGGCAGCTAAACACCACGCAGCCGTTCGCTCACCCTCCCCCTCCCTCTCTGGGACGGGGGAGAGAAATGGAAAGTGAAGCCCGTGAGTTAAGATAAAGACAGTTTAATAAGACAGGAAAAATAATAATAACAAAAATAATAATAACAATAATAATAATAATGATACAATAGTGATAATATGAAAGTAATAATAGTATGTACAAACAAGTGATGCACAATGCAATTGCTCACCACTCGCTGACCGATGCCCAGCCTAACCCTGAGCAGTCCGGCCCCCTCCCCCCGGCTAGCCACCCCTATATATTGTTTAGCATGACGTCAGATGGTATGGAATACCCCTTTGGCTAGTTTGGGTCACCTGTCCTGGGTCTGTCCCCTCCCAGCTCTTACTGCACCCCCAGCCTGCCCGTTGGCAGGGCAGAGCAAAAGGCTGAGATGTCCTTGGCTTAGTATAAGCACTGCTCTGCAACAATTAAAGCATTGGGGTGTTATCAGCACTCTTCTCATCCTAAGCCAAAACACAGCATTCCACCAGCTACTAGGAAGAAAATTAATTCTGTGCTAACTGAAACCAGGACACTTGTGTCATAAATAATGTGGCCAGCAGGACTAGGGAGTGATAGGCTCTAGTGAGGCCACACCTTGAATACTGTGTTCAGTTTTGGGCCCCTCACTACAAGAAGGACATCGAGGCCCTGAAGTGTGTCCAGAGAAGGGCAACAAAGGTAGTAAAGGGTCGAGAACAAGTCTTATGAAGAGTGATTGAGGGAACTGGGGTTCCCTCAATCTTAGCTTGGAGAAAAGGAGGCTCAGCGGAAACCTCACTCTCTACAACTACCTCAAAGGTGGTTATAGTAGGGTGGTGGGTCAGTCTCTTCTCCCAAGCAACAAGTGATAGGACAAGAAGAAATGGGCTCAAGTTTCTCCAAGGAAGGTTTAAGTTGGATAGTGTCGCGTTAAAGGGGTGTAGCTGATTAACCGTCGCGGGCCCGGTTGGATTCAGAGTACTGAACCAGTCGGACATTCACCAAAAACACATTAACCGCCTGGGGGTCCAGTCAGACATTCACCAAAAACGCATTAACGGTCTGGGGGTCCGTTCGGACATTCACCAAAAACGTAATAACCGCCTGGGGGTCCACTCAGACATTCACCAAAAACGTATTAACCACCTGGGGGTCCGTTCAGACATTCACCAACCATGCATTAACCGTCTGGGGGTCTGGTTAGATTCAGAACACTGAACTATCATGGATAAACACCCTCACCCTAGTTGCATTAATGAGAGCTATCACAATGCAATCAAGTATGGTTTATTACAGCAACAGATAATCAGGTTCTTTTGGATTGCCGGCGATAGTGACTGTCTGCAAAAGCAAGCTAGTATGCATGAAATACACAGGTGTTATAGGTGTTACAGATGTGACAGGTGTTATAGGTGTTATAGGTGTTACAGATGTTATAGATGGTATAGATGTTACAGGTGTTATAGGTGTTATAGGTGCATAGCCTAGAAATAAACGCGTTGAAAGGATCAAAGACTCTATATAGAGATTTATAAGCAAATATTCAGATCTCACCCAAAGGCGTCCCAATGGGGGGGGAAGAGAGGCTCAGCCCGTCAACTAATCCCAGGAGTCAGGAGGTCCTAAGGATGCTGTATGTCCTCGGGATGGTATCTCCCCTGACAGTGGTATCTTCCCTAACATCCCCTCTCTCTTGGGCCAATTTATATTATTTTCTATCTTTTAGGTGGAGCTTGAGTGGCTCTAGTCAAGCATATCTTAGTTATGATTGGTGTAAAGTTTTCCCGTCTCTGTTTAAAGTAATAGGCTCCGAGAAATTCAGAGCGCATGCTCAGTGAGGGGTGGTCGCACCTTGGAGGCGGGTAGCTTTTGGGATGGAGGTGTGTTTTGGTATTATAATGATATTATAATGAGCAAAAAGTACACTAGGGTACAGCATTTGTCAAAACATGACAGGTCTTTGGCTTAGGGTGGCAAAAAGTGCAGCTTTGTGCACAAGAACAATCGAGGTCCCACCTGATTACAGAGCCTAGCCGTGGTGTCTCCACTCCACTCCACGCTCCGTGGTGTTCCTTAGAGCTAGCACACCGAGTTTCCCCAGCGCGATAGCATCTAAGGTTGGGAGCCTAGGGAACGCTCAGATAATGCAGTTATGCCCTACCCTGGAAGCCTCTTCAAAGCTGTACCTTTTCCTTAAAAATGTGAATGTTAGTTCTATTTTCCTAGTTACTTCAGACATTTACACCACAGATAGTATGAAAAAATTCTT
The DNA here is from genome assembly GCF_963932015.1 of Anas acuta. Classification (NCBI taxonomy): domain Eukaryota; kingdom Metazoa; phylum Chordata; class Aves; order Anseriformes; family Anatidae; genus Anas; species Anas acuta. The sequence goes on from NC_088982.1 coordinate 36,861,550, forward strand.
CACTGAAAGGGTTGTTAAATGTTGGAACAGGCTGCCCAGGGAAGTAGTTGAGTCACCATCCATGGAGGTATTCATAAGATGTCTAGCAGTGGTGCTTGATGGCTTAGTGATAGATTTGGCAGTGCTAGGTTAATAGTTGTGCTTGATGATCTTAGCAGCCTTTTCCAACCTAAATTATTCTATGATTGTATGATTAAAACAGATTTTGAAAGCAAACAAATCAAAGGAAAGCTGAAAAAACATGTGTTCTTGTCGCTAGGTAGCCCAAGTTCACTTTGAAAAAATACTTTCTAGCACAAGGAAAGTGCAGAAAAACTGTGTTGATGTTCTAATTAAAGCCTTGTCACTTATCTAAGAAAAGGCATCTTTTACTTGAAAGATGATTTCATGACCCGAAGCTACATCCAGGTTAAAAGCCATCTAAATTAACAGAATAGACATTTTGCTTCTGTTTACAGGCTTGGTGCTTAGCTCAAATAATTGATGAGAGATGAACGTTAATAAGCAGTTTTTTGACAGGAAACCATACAGAAAGCTATTGAGTGCAAGTCGTGTTCTGGTTTATAGAAAAACACTGAAGAATAAGAATTATTTTTAAAAGTTATATTATATAAAAATATAAAACATAAATTAAAAAAAAAAAACAACACACAACAACAAAGAATATTAAACTGAATAACATAAAAGCATTCCCTCTCCATGTCTCAGTTCTCATGAATTGTTTTAATCATGTTTTTAGGAATCGGTAGCTATCTCTAGAATAAACAAACAACAAACACAACTAACAGGGAAAAAAGTATTTGCTGTTACTGCCTTTTTACGAAGATTTTGCCAAGGAACTTCAAGGTTGAATATGTGAATATCAGCCATGATTAGACTGTAGACATATATTTAGAGATGAACTCGTTAGGACTAGGTGCTGAGATACGATGTTGATTGGCACTCCTTATATGTCACAGGTGAATAAGCAGAAAGAGAGATTAGGTAGGACTGGGGATTATCTGAAAATACCAATGAAATCTGATGGTCTTGTCACACAACTATTGCTCTCAGATGTTTTTTCTCAGAAACCTTGGAGAGACAATATGTTAAACAGTGATGGTACCTCATAATCATCCACTTTCCATAATACCTTCAAAAGAAATATTAAAGACTTGGTACCAAAATAATAATAATAATAATAATAATAATAATAATAATAATAATAATAATAATAATAATAATAATAATAATTAATAATAACAATTGAAGAATTTTATAATGAATATAACCTATATTCATGCTATTAGCTATGCTAATGCAAAGCTGTAAAAATACAAAACTCAAAATGGAAAGAATGAAAGAACGAGTTCAGAGAAAATGTTTTTGGATGTAAATTTACTTTGTGAATATCAAAAAATAAAGAGCTCAGTTTATGATCCTTTGTTCAGTTTATAGACTGAACAAAGGATCTCAGTTTCAGCAGATCAAAACTAATCAGATCACTGAGGCAGCCTGAGAATTGCATGCTGAGTTGAATTGGCTGTTCAAGCAAGCAGCTGTATACAGTGTAGTTTAAGAGCTACATGCTTTAGGAGAAGTTTCCTAACAGTATGTAAAGGTAGTTGAGTACCTTCTTTTAAGAGAAGATTCTGTGTATGCGTTCCAGGGAGATAGAAAGGCATTAGCTTAGTTGCTGACAATGAATAGACTGTACAACTGGTATGGGCATCTAGAACAGATAGTGGGGTCATGTTTTGGTCTTGGGAGTGGAAAATAACCATTATTTGGTCATAAATTGATATCACACCGTTCAGATACTTGTGTTTCAATGTTTGATAAAGTACATAAGGCTCATATATGTGACTAAGTTGAATCAAGGGCATTTAGTAGAAAAACATCTGACATACTATTTTTTATTAATGTATGATAACTTATGTCAGTGACAATTATTCTTTTGTATGGGTGATGATTTTGAATAAGTATATGTCATGTAATAAACTGTTTCTGAAGCTTGTTCTCATGAGGTAGTTTTGCTGTCTTCATTTCATTGGTTACCAAAAAGATTATATGATATATTCTATGGGTCAAGTGTAGTTTAGTCAGAAGAAAACACATGCAGGTGTTTTCAAGGCAAACACAATAGCTACAAGCTTCCTGCATTCCTATCCAGTCAGGATATGATGCTCCAGAGATCACTGGTATCCTACTACCTATGTCCATTCAGAAATAACTTAGCAGAGAGATAAGGGGACTGAGCTTTCTATTATCCTGTTGAAATACATGTAATGAAATTTAAAGCAGTAAGAGAGAACAAAAAAGAAAAAAAAAAAAAAGATGTAAAGCAGTGGATTCGGCAAAAACTGCTGTCATCTGAATTACCAGTTACACTCAAAGCTTAAGACTTTAAGTACCCAGAAGAGACCTTCCCTGCAAATAGGTGTCAAATGATGCTTAAGATACTGGAGCAACTTTGAGATTATCCCTCCGATTTTTTTTTTTTTTTCTCAGGGTGTATTTGCCCATTGAAACTAAGTAAAGGCTTAACATTAAGTGTCAACATGAATAATAGTAATCATTTTCACAGGCATCCCTTCCCTGTCAAACACATTTGTTAGCTATGTCTCAGTAACATTTGCAACATAGGTTTCTCACAAAGTTCAAATTTGTTCATACACCATTTTACAGCATCATCCATGCACAAAACTCATTCTAGTATTCTTTATCAGCTCATTCTCTACTCTTCTCTGGACCTCTCTGTGGCTTATTTCCCAATGCTCTCTATATTTTCTGTGCCAGTATCCAGCAGAGTTGTGTCCATAATATTCACCAAAGTAAATCCAATATGATATGCATGAATGTAAGCTTTTCCCCATCTGAACTATGTTATGGCAGAACATAGTATTTAAAATATATTAATGTTATATTGAAAATATTTTTTATTCAATCATTCTTTTCTTAATTAGTGCCTGAAAAATGAAGAGAAAGAGTATCGGACAAAATATAGCTAGAGATGCATGTGTGTGTTCCAATTAAGATCTGTCAGGATCTATTAACTTCCTGCTTATTATTAGCCAATATGGGGAAAATGAGCATGGATTTGCTCCAAAGAAACAGTGCTGAAAGATATAATATTCTATTTAATACTTTTTCAAGCTCTGCATATATAGGCATTTCCTACAGAATAGAAAGGAAGAATTTTGATCTCTGTAACTCTGGACAGGAATATGGCATTGAGGGAATTGGCTGGGTGGGCAATAGAATTTAAATGTCATGGGGGATTTCAGAACTTCTGTTCAACAACTATTTTAAAAATCCTGAAATTCTATGTTAAAACTACCTTGGAAGGAGACAGACTCAGTAGAGCTCCAAGACTAAGTACAGCTTCTGCTCCTGAGTACCGTTTACAACTCTACATTTATAAAATTTTCTAATGAATTATCAGATTAAAATTATTTTGGGTAATACAGTTCTTCAAATGTTACAACCCATCTTTTGCCTAAGGCAATCCAAGTTGCAGTGCAAAAGGAAAAGGGGAAGTTACTGTATTTCTATAAAGATATAGCATTTGGAAAGAAGCTGAGAGATATTTCTAGACGTGTGTGCATGTACCCTTCAAAATAAGCACTTCCTCCTTTAGGATTTAAAAAATAAATAAATAAATAATAAGGAAAATAAAAGAAAAAGAAAAAGAAAAAAATATCTTGTTACAGAGGTAAACTCTCTCAGAAAGCTCTTTACAAAACCTACTAACTTTTCTCTCCTAGTCAGATAGCTTTAAGTCTATTCCTTTAACTGAACAAAATCCTACACACACACACACACACAAAAAAAAAAAAAAGCCTCTTTCTTGGTGTTCAAAACAGTGTTTGTCAAGACAAAATGTCATAAATGAGTATTGTCTTAGAAGCTCTGAATATGATTTAGGTAGATGTCTTTCTTTAGCCTGTATTTTTCTCTAATGGAATTTCATATTATGGTGGGTTAACTAGGATGGATCACACTTGACGATGTTCATTCTCCCAATTTTGCTTTGCTATGAAATTCAGTTTGTTATGTGAAAGGAATTTTATATCATGAAATTATTACACTATTATGTCATTTTGAGTAAAATCATAAACTACTAACAAAAATGTCAAGGGCTTTGCAGAATAAAGAAATATATTTCATTTGAAAAAGCATTAAAAATACAGTGTTTTTAATATTTAATGAATAATAAATATATATTTTAACAAGAAAAGAATCTGTCTATGCTGTTTGGTGTATATGCTTGCATTCACTTTATTCTAAGGAAGGAAGAAATCATTCTATTTTGGGGAAAAAACTAGTAGTTTTCACATGCTTGGTTCAATTCAGGTTAATGTTTTTTAGCAAGATGTGTTATTTTTCAGACACGGAGAACATTGTCGCTATGACATAAGCCATTTTACTTTAGCAATTACATTATAGAATAGTAGGATGTAATTCATGAAGGTATTGAAGAAAAGCTTCTCAGGAAGGCATCCAAATGGGAAAAGAAATTCAATACAATAGCAACCATGCAGTCACGGATATGACACTAGTGTGAACCACGTCTCGTCTATTTCCTTAAGCCTTTAAAGCAGGCAGATCTTCAGTACCCATCTTCAGAGCTAACTCCATGTGAAATATGCTAACATGTAGTTCTGAAGTTTTAAATGCAAAGGCATGATGTTTATGGCCCTGGTTTTCAAGACTGCTGCAGGGGCTGCAGACAGCAGTGCTACGTTTCCCTGGGGTATTTCCAGTGCCTGAGTGCCACTTTCTATCAACACAAAAATGCCTTCTTAAGTGATCTCAGATACAGTATTGTGTCCCCTGATATACTGAAAATACAGCAGTTGCTCTGTAGAAATTTATGGATTTTTGAAGAAAAACTTGTAGGTAGAGAAAGGAGGTGAACTGACTTGAAAACTTGATGTTTGGGGTTTTGTATCTTCACTTGCTCATTTTTTGCATGTATTGTAACCCTCAGTGGAGGTTAGTGTTCTTGTTAACAGTTTGAATCTCTTTACAGAAAAATAAAAAATTCCCATCAGTGTTGTTCACCTTCCTTTCTGAGTCTTACTGTTGCTCTACAGGGTCAAGTTCAGCCTTTGCCCTCATTGCCCTCATCATCATCTCAGTTTAACTTTCTATTATTCAGCGAATGGTATTCCATATTTTTCAATGTGTAATGTCATATCACCATTTTATTTTATTTTATTTTATTTTATTTTATTTTATTTTATTTTATTTTATTTTATTTTATTTTATTTTATTTTATTTTATATTTTATTTTAATTATTTATTTTAAGGCCTTTCTCCTCTCTACAGGGTAATACTGGTGACTGCATTGCTTTTTAGTTGGCACAAATTTCAAATCACAGTTCAGTACCTAGCATTCAGTGCTTGGCATTCTCAGGAGACAACGTATCAAACTGGTCTTTGTCATTTGCCTAAACATTTCAAATGAAGATTGTCCTTGAAGAAGCATGACTATTTGCATGAATACACATATTCGTGTCCAGGGGGATTATTTTCTATTCATATCCTAATATTTGTGACAGAAGGCTTGCTTGACCGTCTTGTATGTGTTGGTATATTTGGAAATCAGTGAGAGTTTTAGGAGGCAAGGAGAGAAAATATTTTTTCAAAGGACAGCATTTCCTGAATTAACTAAACAAATGCGGGATTGGAAAGCCATAATCAAGGAGGGAGACAGAAAGAACAAGTGATGCAAGTAATATCAGAGGCACGGTCGATTGCTCCTCAGAGTCTGGAGGTGCTTCCACAGGGCAGTGACTGCAAGGCTGCTCTGCAGGTGACCCCAGCCCACCCCAGCCTACTGGCTGGACCTATCTGGCTGAAAATGGGTAATGAACACCGAAATTCCAGGTGTCCTCACAGCTGGGCCAGAGGTACCTTTATGGAGACATCAGCTGAACAAGGCATATGCAAATACCTAGCTGCATTTATTGCTTCTTCCACTTGTACCTACTGTGACAATATGATCTAAACTAGAAACAGGAAAATCCAGACAAAATATGAATTGACAAGGAAGTTACTTTCCAGCGGTATCAGTATAAATAGTAACCAATCCTATTTAATGATTTCAGCTACTGCAGCTTATGTATTAAATAATAAAGCCCATCATTGTCAATGGCACTCTGGAGCAACTGAAGAAGCTAGGTCTGTGCTAGATATTTCTCAATAGTAGAGATTCATATATGGACAAAGTAGGTAGAACAATTTTCATAAACCTTGATGCAATAACTGTAATTTTTTATTTTTATTTTTTTTTTTTTTTTTTACCTCTGTTCCTAATTTCAGTAGATGGATGGGTGAATGGATGAACAGATGGATGGTCATACAGCTTGCACTCTGCATATTAACCTGCAGTTTTACTGCACATTACACAAACGTGCAGATACATCTGTGCAACTTTACCAACGCTTCAAGCCAGCTGTGAGCCAACACCAATCCAGAAGCCATGTAACTGTGACAGTGTATACTTGATTCACAGTAAATATACTCTGCATTTGCTAGCCAAAGGAAAGGAAAATCTGTTTGTTTTTTTGTTTGTTTGTTTGTTTGTTTGTTTTTAAGAGAATATACCCTGATTTTTCTCTTTAGGGAAAACATTGTCATACAGGAGAAAAACAAAAACAAAACCACGACTGATTATTTTTTGTTAGTCACATTATAAAAGCAGCTCCTAACAGTGACTCTCTTTCTGTTTTCATTAACGGAAGACAAATATAAGTATGAACAGTGCCATGCTGGGACTCAGCAGCACCATTCTGGAAAACACACAAGACCTATTTTAATCTCTGTTATTCTACTGTCATTTAGTTCATTTAATCAAATAGTAGAAGTCTGGATACATATCATGATGCACAGCTATTATATTTGGCAAAACGCTACTACAACCTGTTCTGAACGTTTTAAGCAGTTAAGCACACAAAGGATATATGAAAGAGCATATACTGGGGTACATAAATTAGATTTAAAAAGAACACTGCTCTACAGCTTTTGGAATGCTTGTTACATTTCTTATTTCTCTATTAAAGGCTTTCTGTGCCAGCTTTGTACTCATTTTTAGATTAAAGTGCTCCAGTGACTGGATCCTCTCCATCAAAAGATAAATACCTGTGATGTTCACATATATATATATATATATATATATATATATATATATATATATATATATATATATATATATATAATATTTATATATATTATTTTGGTGAGATAATTTTTTGCTTAGTAATCTGCCACCAAATACTAATGTATTAGACTGTAGTTTTCTGGAATGTTTCTGCTGATAAGTTGCTTTCTTACGCAAAGTCCACAATGTAAGTCCAATGCAAGTTTCTCTACACTGATGTAAAGCTACAGAAATTGTTGCTAATAATTATTTCAGATATTTTAGAACTAAAATATGTTTAAAATATTTTTGAAATGTTTATAATTTATATACCACAATTATAAGTTTTTGTTTGGTTGGTTGTTGTTGTTGTTTTTCCCTGCAGAATATAGAAGAATAAAGTTAATGTTTACCATAATGAGCTCCTACATTGTACACAAACATTGTAGGCTCCAGCACTCATCTTTCCAGGCACATTCATGGTAGGCTCACATTCAGGCACAAGTATGATAGCCATGGACCTGGTTTAGCAAAACACACTAAGATATATAGCCTTTTCTGCAATGTGTGTGATTTGTATTTCGTATTTCATAAAGAACAGGAAAATGTTCTGTTGATGAGCAGAGGCTCATGATACATTACATTTCAAATGTGATGAAAAAGGAAGATCAAAAGATAAGGTTTATTGTAATATACCAGTGTTATTTGTGAATACTAGACCTCTCAACTGCTTTTGTTGTTGTTTGTTGGTGTTTTTTTTTTTTTTTTTTTTTTTTGTTTGTTTTGTTTTGTTTTGTTGTTTTTTTTTTTTCCCAGGTATCTCATCTGGAAGATAAAGGGGTGGGCTGGTGCTTGAAAGCTAGTAGAGATAACCAAAATAGTATTAGCTACAAACACACTACCTGCTTATGTCTGTCATTGTCATTAATTTTCAGCAATGGCACCTATGTGAACACAACAATTCTGATACCACATTATCTGCCTTGCAATTAGTATTTTCAGAATGCTTTTTGCATTGATAAAAAATATTATAAAAATATATAAAAGTATAATAATATAATATATATAATATATATTATATATATTATTATACTTTTATATATATAATATATAAAAGTATAATAATATAATATTATAAAAATATATAAAAAGTATAATAATATCTTTCCATGCTCAATAAACACTTTGCTTATATATTATCACTATAGTGATGGGGAACCGTAGTTTCAGTGGTTATGACACTGTTTGCAATTGAAAAATTGAAGCTCTCTATCAAAATAATATGAGTATGATCTGAATAGCAATGGGCTTCCTTAGATTCCAAAGGAAGAAACTTTACATTGTTACCTTAAATACAATGACACAAAGATTAGGTGGTCATTTTTCATGCCTAGGAAAATTTGTCTTCCACAGTTAATGCTTTAAAGTAGTCCTTTGCCATTTTCACAGTAGTTCTTTGGCCAAATAAGTCAATTATTACCCGTTTCTTCAAAAAAGCTGAAATCACCAGGATTTACAAATCACAAATCTAACATGGAAATCATACAAATAAATAAATAAATAAATAAATATATTAATTAATTAATATATCTCGCAACAGCAAACTAAACCCAGATTTCCACAGGTGCTTTGACTAAACAAAATACAGCAAGATGACTTTTATTTATGAGAAGTTTGTTACTCTTCTGGGACCTGAGATTTCATTTATGTGTACTTAACTCTGGTTTATGCATTTCTTGACGATTAATGTTGAGAAATTTCTGTATGAAATATTAGCATAATTACGGTCTCTTTTCTTCGTGTTAAAATGCCATTTTAAAAATATTTTAGAATGTGAAATAGCCTTTGAATTGAAAGGCCTTGGAAAAGAATTTCATGAAAATTGGAGCTGTCAAGTGGTATTGTCAATCACCAATTGACCGGTGTCACATCTCTTTAGTTATGCATTCTTTGAAGGGCTGCTTAGGGGTGTCTAAGTCATTTTAGATTTCAGTTTTAGTTTATTCTTACAGAATAATCACATGCACAAGCTAAATATTTTTAGTATTAAAAGCTATTCTAAAAATGACATCCACATAAAAAGATCTTCAATTTCTTATGTTGTAAACCTTGTGAAGAAAATACTAACTATAGCATTATCTATTTTGGTCTACCATAAATAATTTCTTTAATGATCTTCATCTGCCAATAGAATAATTTTTAGTTTCCAGTTAAACCACTTCATGTGAAACTTGTATTTATTTGACAGTACATATGCTGGAAGAATTTGGGAAAAAAAAAAAAAATTCATTCATAAAATTTGAAGAAAAAAAATAATTTAGTACTCAATGAAAAAAGCCCACAAAAGTGATTTAGAAGTTTATTTCCAGGATCTTTCTGAAGTTGCACTCCAGAGATTTGTTTTTCTTTGGAACAAACAGATGAGAAATTATAAATTGCTGTCCAGGCCCTTAATTATTCTGTTTCATAATCTTGTATTACTCCTATCAGGTTTCCATGGAGGCTGTGCCCATGAAGACAGTGGCATGATTTCATTTTGGAAACATGGACTGAAACTAGTGATGTACAATGTATGAAAATTCTAAATAGAGAAGACTACAGTGGACAGTTTCCAGTGATAACATCCACACTGTGTTAATCAGTGAAACAGTCTCTGGCGCAAAAAGGGATATTATATTGGTCAAAGCTGTTCCTGCTTAGAACAAGTTCCACATAAAATCTTCATAGCATCTCTGAGAGCTTCTTATTTAAAGCAGCTTACAGTACCTTCTATCCCCTATAAATCCTGTGTGCCTCAGTAACTGGTCTTCGTCACCTAGCTGGGAGGTAGAATTATTTGGAAAAGAGATTTTAATTTGTGCTTTTAGAATATTTTAATTTTGTTTGTGTGCCTATGCCAGTGAAAGCCTACTAATAACAGGTAGTTTTGAAATTGATTTCTGTCTCAGATTCACGCCTTAAATTCATTGGTGCAGTAAGGCATTTCCTAACATCAATACAGTATATGAACCTGCAGCTTTTCTAGGGTATTATTTACACAGAATATGTATGTATATTTAGCAGCATAAAGGTTGGTTATTTAACTGGTTTTAAGATGCAGAATAAAATGTTCTTACAAGATGGGAAATCTCAATAAGAGTAGTATCTACTACCACTACTTTAATGGCAAACTAACATGAAGTAACTTCAGATCATGATGTCTTCTTCCAAGTACTTTCTTCCCATTTACTTATTTTCAAGCCCCTCAGATCCACAACAAACTAATTCCCAAAGATAACTGACTGTGTTCCCCACGTGCTTTCCATGTACAAATTTGCTATTCACTTCATGATTTTAGTTGTAAGGGTCTTCTAATTCAGGGAAATGCAACTGGATCATAAGCAAGTTCTGCAGTCCTCAAATTTAGAAGAAATTAAACTATTTCATTTTTTTCTTAAAAAATATATGCAGTAGGTTTATAGCAAATTCCTAGATATATCAATTTGTTTACAATATTTGACATGTACACACAGAACTCAAGGACTAAACTGGGTAAGCACCCAAGTCTTTCTCATGCTTTTTAAGTGTCAAAAATCCCTTCAATGCACTTCTCTCTTCATTTAACCTGTGATTTTTTTCTGCCTTTGACCATTTTTACATCTGTTTCTCCGTCTGCCAGTGCTCTTACAACAACAAAAGCCTGGTTTGCTAACTTTAAATACCACAGAGAGATTTGACAAAATGGAAATGGATCAAGACCTGGCTGCTAGTCACTGTTGTAGCTCTGTAAATATGATTGTTTCTGATTTTACTAAAGGCCATATGCTTTGTATTAACTCACCAGTTCCAGCCTTGGGACTCACCTTGGCCTAAGTTCATTTTAGCTTGTCTTCAGCTGCAATAGCAATTGTCTGTCTGTCAGAAGGCTATTGCCTAACTTGTTTAAGCTTATTTCGGTGAATACCAAATGTGGTGAAGATCTAGCAAACCTGTGCAGTCCTTATATCCTTACATAACAAAAGACCTTTTCAGATAATGGAGACCATGGGAATCTGTAGTGTGTCTTTGATAAGGAATGGACAGGAATCACAAAACTGTAGCTTGGAACCCACGGGGGAAAAAATGCAAGGAGCAGACTGCCTTAAGAAAAGGGAAGATCCAAGACTGAGGAGAAAGACACTCCACCCTGAATGCTGTGCTTCTGACAGAGAAGCCCATTGGATATACACAAATTGATGTAATACCTGCATCTCCCAATTTCTTGAAGATGGGTGCTGCAGACCTTGGGACTCAGAGGCACACCCTCAAAGGTGAGCATAACAAAAGAGACTAGAGGTAGATCCAAGAAATCTTCTGAACTACTAAATAATTTTAAATATAATATTAATGAGTTTTTTCTAAATTAGTTTGGATTGTGAGTGTTAGCAGCACTGTAATGGCTAATAAAGAACATTCATTGCATTTTGATTAGATTATCAAGAACTTAAGGCAGTGGTTAGTACATGGATTCACACAAAAACCACATTCCCTTTTCTCCATGAGTTTAACAGCAACACTGTTATATTACCCACGTATCTAATAAAACAGTAATGTGGGCATGAATGAGTTACCTAAGTGTTAGATGTTTAGTACCATTTGAGATGACCTGACATATCTTAGACATCTGTGGTAGATTAATGACATGTACCTCAAAGAAGATGTATGTACTGCCAGAATATGATCAGCAAGCCAGGTGGGATACCCAAGGCTGTCTATGATGGCATTAAGCATCTGTGTCCTGGGAACTGACTTGCACTCTTTGTGACAAAACACAAAAAATCTCATTCTGTAAAGTAGGGTCTTGGTCTTGAAAATACTTACATAGGTGTTTAACTTCTCACAGTCTTATAAGAAACTGTGGTATTATTATGAGAAACTGTGTATTAGCTCTGCGATATTAAGAAAGCTGTTTTGCAGCAAGATTGCTTCCTATGTAAAAAGCACAAGTTAGGCAATTCAGTCTCAGTGGTATTGTTGAAGTTAAGCAAGGAAGAGTTTAAAGTCTTTAAAGTGGATTATGAGATTGTAGGATAATTCCAGTCACATGTCGAGGATATGTAAAGTAATTGTTATATCATGGTGGATGTTACCAACGGCTGATGAAGAATATATGTTTTTAACATAAAAAATAAAATTGCTTGAAATATAGGATCTGGGTAAAATTGATTTGCAGTTTTTCTAGGTTTTTAACAGTTCTTCAGACATCTTACTAGTTTTACTTCTGTAGTTCAAACCTAGAGTTAAGTTCCCTGATGCAGGTGTTTATTTTGAGGAAAACTAAGCTGTGCAAGCACCAGTATTTAGGGAGGAGAAAAAGACTGATACATCTGGATTTTTTTTTTTTTTTTCCTGAGTCCAGGACAAATACAGATAGTTGTAAATTTTAGAAAATTAATATAATTTGTTCTGCAGATCACAGAGGGATGGCAGCTCTTATAATTTTGGCTATCAAAGCACTATGGAACTATTTTATTCTGAAGTAACTCCATAAATCTATTTGTTTTAATATTAAGCAATAAGTATGCTTCAGCTAGGGAAATGTAATCCTAGATCATACACGATGACAGGTTTCGCTTTGATGGAGTACATCTATTTCAGTGTCTGATTGTCCATTGGATGTTTTCTTTCCTTGCCAAGAAGCCAGCCTGCACTGATTATACTCAGCATGCTCAACCTGCTCACCAAGTAGAGCAATGCACGCACACAGGGGAGATATTCCTCCGTAGCTCCAGCTCCTGCCAACCTCTTTGCAGCTGATCAGCCTAAAGGCATAACCACGTCTTCCTGTTTTATTCCTGTCTGCACACAGATAACAGGCTCTGGATCACAGGGCTTCTAACAACTAAGGTTCAATAAATTTTATACAGTACATGCCATGACAGTAACAGGGATAGTGTGTATATATCTTTTGCAAGGGCTGCCTATACAAAGCCCTTTGGCGATTAACAACTACCGTTATGTCCATTGTCAGGAATGTTACTGCTTTGACATTGAACGCTTTGGCCTTCAACCATTTGTGCACAAAAGGTTCAGAGCAGAGTTAGTTCTTTCAAAAAGTGAATCTTTTTTTTTGTTTTGTTCTGAAAAAGAATTAGTGTCACTCTCTTCCCTTCCTAATGTCTTCCATTCCCTGAAGAACATTTAAGAACTAGTTCATCATTGCAGAGATTGAAAGGAGGAGTGATATGTTCCAGAGAGATCATCGGTGTCACTTCACATGGATTCCTCAGAGAAATATCTAACAGAAAACAACATCATTTGCTGGACTGCTGGACTTTTTTTTCTTTTTATTTTCTTTTATTTATTTATTTATGTATTTTTTCCCAGAACAGCTGCACTTCTGCATTTCTGTTTGTCTTCACACATACATAATTTTTGTTTGTTTGTTTTTGTTAACCAGGCTCACTCAGGAAGCCCACACTTTTAAGTGGCTCAGAAATTAAATAATTTTCAAGATGAGAAAAAAGATGAAATTTTTTTGTATTGTCCTCCAGGAAAAATAAAATAACTAGATAGCTCTTTGGGAATATATCCTCAAGAGAGGAAGGACAAAAAGCTTTATCCTTTGAGACTGTTTTAATGACTCAACAATAAGAAAAGTCATGCTGGGCTTCAACATTATATGAAGTCACCAAGAACTACAGGAAATATCATCTTGATCTTCTGCTGTACCAGTCAGTGACAATATACTGCTGAGTGTGGTGATTTGCACTTTCAGGTTACATTTTCTTGGCATAAATATTGTTTTTACTGTTAACCTAAAACCACTATTTTAAAGTCCATATTTGGTTTAGTCTCTTTAGCCCTGTGATATATACTCAAGTATTGTATGAATTATGAAATTTAATGTAACATTTTAGAATGTAGATTTCTCTAACTGCAAAAAAAAAAATAAATAAATAAAATCCAATTCTTGGATGCAAAAATAGTTAAATATTCCATGAATAAAAATAGTTCTAAGGACAACTTGAAAGAGTTTGTGATCTATGGTTCAAAAAGTTAATTGCTCTATTGCACTTTTTTATTCATAGAACAATTGTAACCTAGGTAGATTGGAATATGGAAGATAGTTCATGTTTTTGCAAAAATAAAATTATATGTCAGTAACTCTGATCTCAAACTGGGAATGGTAGACCAGTAGTAAACAATGACAGAAGAGATGAGATGAGCAATATTTTGTATTTTAAAGCAAATAAAACCTAGATAAAGGTTTTACTTAATAAAAAGAGAGCCAGGAAATAAAATAAAAATAAAATAAATAAATAAATAAAGTAGATAAATAAAATAAATAAAATAAATAAAATAAATAAAATAAATAAAATAAATAAAAAGAGAGCCAGGAAACTAGCACAGGACAAATAACTGCCAGAAGTGCAAGCATAACACAGGATTTGGTAAATCCCATGAATTTCATAATTCTCTACTGTCAAATAGAAATGACACTTTGTGTAATACAAGATACTGTTTTTTCATTTACGAATTCTGAAACATTAGTTCCTAAGATGCAAAATGTCTCAAGAATTGATTATAAAATCCAAAGTTTTACAATGTATAAGTTATAAGTTATCATATCTATTGAATCTTAAAAAAATAATAAAGTAAATAAAATAAAATAAAATAAAATAAAATAAAATAAAATAAAATAAAAAATAAAAAAGAACTTTACAAGTCAGACTTGACCTCAGCTTCATGATCAAAACTCCTGTATTAACTGTCAAGAAAGAGAGCAGTTCTTCTAGATTTCCTTTGTTGAACTGTGGTCAGTCTGGAATGAAGCTCATACGTAAATATCTCATTTAATATATTTAGAAAAAACATAGATGCATAAAATGATAGTTTTTGCAAGATCTTTGAAATTTTGCAGTTAAGGCTCTTATATGTTGCTATAATAAGAAATAATAAGAAGAATAAGAAATTTAATCTTTTAATAATAAGAAAAAAAGAAAAAGATCACAGTCATCATAGCCGATGATGTCAGGAGCTTTTGGGAACCTAATATCCTTGGCACATCCAGAATTTACTGGTGCTTTTTTTTCACAGGAGTACTGGTAAATCAACATCATGCTGCTATACAAACATCTTTTTGCTTGTGTAGCAAAATAGCACATGAATTTGTTTCAGATTCTTCAAGAACTTATTTAAGTGTATGTGATTGCAGACTGTAGCTAGTAAACAATTTATGGTATTTCAGCTGCCCCTCAGCCAATATACTAACTTTAGATTTTCTGTTTTCTACATGTGGAAATGCTAGTTCCCCAAATCCCCATTTCTTCCAGATGCAATGTCAATCTGTAAATAATGCAAAATACACTTTCAAAATTCAAATTCCATTGCATCACTATTTTGCTTGTGGAATTACTTTATACAAAATATGTTTTCCTTTACAACTGGAATAGGAAATGGTCTTCAGATTTATGAGTCAACAGGTGATGAGGCAACAGGCTTTTAATCATCTTTTTACCCAATTTCATAGTTGGTACTGACTTCAAAAATAAAATTTAAAAATTATAGTATTTCATGCAGATCATTTACTTTTAACAAAGCAAGGCTGACATGTGTTGGCTGTTGTTAGTATCACGTTATGCCCATGACAGAGGAAGGGAATGACAGACTTAGTGATTCATTCAACTTAGATATATGCTATAAGTTGTCATCACACTAGTAAAACAGTAATGGCAATTTTCCAGTACTAAATGAAGTTGTTTTTAAGCATTTAATCTGCTCAATCAGATTTGCATAAATCCAGAGAGTGAACTCTGCTTTTGTTTTTAATCTACCTGAAGTGGTTTACCTAAAATGTCTGTATGTGGTCTTGTGACCAGCTACTGATGCTGTGGACAAAGGCTTTATGGGATAAGCAAAGTTGCTGTGGTTTGTTGTTGTTGTTGCTATTTACTCTTTTTTTTTTTTTTTTTAACATCTATGTAAAAAATGAATGAAATCTCCTATGCAAAAATGCAATGCAGATAAGTCATCTGAGTACAAAAATTAAATGTTGAACAGATGTGTTTAGATTTTAAAGTGCTGCCAGGATGACACCAATATAGTACAAGGACACTGTAGGGACAGCTGTTATACACACTGGGTCGCAGCTGCAAATATGATGTACCTTTCTGAAAGCAATTCAGAATTGCCATAAATCCTTTGCTAATAAGTTTCTCTAAGGCTTCAAAAGGACTCTGGCAATGATTAGATTTCTGAAATAACAAGATTTACTTACTGACAAGGTCTAAGAGAAACTGTACCCTAGAAGTGAGATGTATAGTGAATGGTCACTCTTAAAAACATTTAATTTGTCACTGCCTTGGTCACTGGGTTATCACATTACTTCTGTATCATTTAGTTTTAGGAGAAAGAACACTGTAATAATTGTTTCTGGTGATTGAAGACGGGGCTAGACAGTAACTCCTTTGAAACTGAACATTGAACAGGAAAGAAAAAAAAAAGCTAAAATTTGTTTAATTTTTTTTTTTTTTTTACATTATCTTAACACTGAGCAACACAGAGTTAGACTGCATGTGTCTAACTTCAAGCACTTCCAATACTGCTTAAATATCTTACTGAACGGGACCCATATTAGATTTAAAGTCCAAAAACTGACAGATTACAAAGATAGAAATACAAAGTCTCTCCTAGTCTTCCTTTTTTGTTTGTTTGTTTGGTTTTTGTTTGTTTGTTTTGTTTGTTTGTTTTGTACAAACAGTATTCCTTATGTTTGTCATGTTATCTTAAATATTTGTCTATGGAATCTTTCTTCTTCTTCTTCCTCTTCGAAATTATTCTGTCTGGGGAGCTTTTGGGTGTCAATCACTGCGAAAAGAGCCAGCAGTAGACAGCAAAATGCTGTCCTTCATCATCTGAAATAAAAGATTCTGAGAATCTCCCAGAGGACAAAATGCTATATTCTTTCATCATGAAAATTGTAATCAAAATAGATTAATTTTAAAACAGTACCAAAGGAAATTTTCAAAGTATACAGATCAATAGAAAGCAAGGCTTGTTTATTCCCCAATGCGTGCTGCTTCATTTACAACGTTGTTATCATAGATGGTTTACTGCTCATGTGAACAGAAAAGGAAAGGAACAGAAACAGTACAACAGAGAAGGATATGAATTAAGGATGAACAACATGATGGATTACTGTCAGTGTGCTAATCACTGTTAAGGGTACAATAGTTCTGTGCATTTCCAGAGTACTTAGCTTAAGGTTTATATGGATATTTCCTGACTTTTACAATTGTTGAGTGTCTGATTGGTCTATACTTCTGCACAGAGACCTAGTTTCCTGAGATCCACCTACATGTCACCATTCCTGAATTCTCCATAGAAGCAGACCTTAATGTATAGAAGTGTAGCATTTTGTTCTTCATGAAAGAGTTTTATTTAATTTGACTGAGAAGTAGAAAATGTCCATCTGTGTGATACCACAAAGTACGTTAAGAGCCTTAAGTTTCCTGCCAAACACAAGAAAATCAATTATGTTTATTAGTAAACTTTTACTACTATTTGTATTAGGTGATTAAAATAAAACTGTTATATTTACAGGGAAGGGAATTTATGAGAGATAAGCAACAAGATTTGGTAACATGACCTTTTAATAAGCTGCAACCACTATCTTCACATTGAAAAGGAAAAGAGAAGATGATACAGCCTAGTCACAGCTTACTGCTGTGACACTTTCACTCCATGAAATACTGTTAAAGGCAGAAGGAGAGACAACAACGAGGTGTAGTTAAATATTTACTATCTGAGCATTGTAAAAGACTCAAGTGATACAACAGCCATCAATGCCCTGGATGTCTTGCTTTAGGAAGAGCTGGATTCTTTGGAACCAGATCATAAATCTTCTTTTAAAGAAGGGTCAAGAGACTAAAAGAAAGGCACAGAAATGCATTTGTGAAATTTTTGGAAAAAAAAAAAAAAGGCACCAACAGTACACCATATGGGAAAAAAAAAAAAAAAAAAAAAAAAAAAAAAAAAAAAAAAGCATAGGCTGAAAAAAGCCTCAACATAAAGCAGGGACAGCCAAAAAACACTTAGCAGAAAGCCTGAACTGTTCAATTTGTCATGAGTCTGATTACAGAGACTCAACACCAATATGGAGGAAGCAAAACTAGACAACCATAAAAATTCAGTAACCATCATCTTGTTTTAAACAGTATTTTAATTAGGATTGTCAAATGCTGGAAAAATCACCTAATTAGCAACCTTCTATGGATTTTTTTTACACTAGAAAATTTTGTGTACATATGGAGCCCCAGTCCACAAGATGCCAAGCATCTTTTTTTACTTGTATGAAGCCCCAAAACACAGAAATATTCAGCATTCATAATTACATGCTTAGATTTACAAATAATAGTAATAAATAGGCAGACAGACAGATAATGCCTGAAAAGTATTATCTGTGTGGCCAAAGATGGCCACACATAGACATCTTGGTATAAAAATTAATAACTGCAGTTATGATGCATTTCTTGATGGATACATGGAGGCATCCCATATCTCAAGATCTGTTTGCAGGCATACTATAGCTCTTTAACCATTTACTAATCATGTGTATATCTTAATCCAGGGAGAAGTTCTACAAGCATATCTGCCAAACTTCTATATCAGTCATGTGATCCTTCACAGTTACTGTACAATTCCACTCAATTATATATGTATATATATATATATTTTTCAGGCATTATCAACAAGGTGATTAGGTCTGGAATATGGAAGATCATGCATGCAATCCCTCTAGCAGTAGTTATTCTCCTTCAGCTGGACTAAGAACATATTCTTTGGATTATATACAATAGTAAAACATGAAAGGAATTTAGTCCCAGTTTTCATATATTCCTATTATTTACAGCTAGGTAATCAAGCTAAGCACAAGATGGTGTAAAAAGTGTAAAGCTGGAAAGGATTGTACTTTCTTAAGATAAAATGTATTGTTATTTGAAAATATGAACCATTTTTGGTGCATATATGGGACTGAAATATAAGAAATCTTATTACAAACTGAGTGAATGACTGAGTTGTCTGAAGGTCCAATGGAATATTGTATGAAAAATGAAATTATCAAGTGTAATAGGATTCATTACTGATAATGGATTTTCTGTTTTTAAAAAGCTACACCATAGTCTTCATTAATGTAGTGAAAAAGCAATGCCAGAAGTTCTCAAAGCAGCCTGTATGGCTGTCCTATGGTATTGCGTGGTTGGAAAAAGAACAACAGGTGAATGTAGAGCTCTTCTTTTCCTTCCCAGGTTTTGTCAGGACTTGGGGAATTTTTGGTCATTACTTTTTTGGTTCCTCTGCTTTCCACTCACAAATCAAGATTAAGAATGGATATAATATGGAATAATAATATATAATTGTAGATGAACAGTGCCTAGCAAATAAAACATTTTTCTGATCTTTTTACACTGCTGCATGACATGAAGCTGCAATATTTGTAAAGAAAAACAACAACAACAACAAACATAGAAACATAGCATAAATAAAACCCTTTTTTTTTTTTTAATATTAAGTGGACTCTGAGTCCAGGTTTGTTTTTAGGGGGTTGTTTTTTTCTTTTTTTTTTTTAATTATTTTATTTTTAAGGGAGGGGGGAGAGAGTGTTGCTGTTTACTCTGTTTTTGTTTGTTTCTTTGTTCGTTTGTTTTGTTTTAGGACTCTATTAGTCCAGAGTTTTTTAGCTTTACCAACACAGTTTCTTCCTAATGAAATCTAAAGTGTATCTGCAAGGTGCTTTTTTTATGTAGAGAAAGAAGAAAAGTAGAAAGTTTAAATAAATGCTAATTAAAAAAAAAAAAAAAAAAAGTTAACTTTACATTTTTGTAGCCACATCTTTATTCTGCTCATTAGGCAATCATCCCAAGTTATTAGTACTGTTTTTTTTTTTTCTTTTAAGTCAAGCATTTGATTAGTTTCAAGAAAATAGTTTCATATCACTTTATAGATCAGTAATTAGTATTTCAGTTAGAAATATTGTTATAAATATACTGAAATTATTTGTAGAAAGACATACAAGAATGTAGTTGAGCCTACTAACTTCTGTCATCAAAGTTTAGGATTTTTTCTTTCTGTATGTGTAGTTGCGTGTGTGTATGTGTATATAAATGTTATATGACATACATCTTTACATTAACGGTTACCCAGACTGGAAAGGAAAGAAAGCTAAGTTTTCAAAGGATCTATTCCATCTAATAAGGGGGAATAAGTAGCTATTTTTTGTGTCATAGACAGATTTTTTTTAAGTATGCCAAAACCTACCCCTTGAGCATGCACCTTTAATTTAGTATTTTATAGGTGTATATAAAGCAATGGGTTGTGGCACTTCAAATTCAGATATAACATTTTTCAAACATTTTCTGTCTGTCATCTTATTGTGTCTGCATTAATAGCTGTACACTGCATCTCGCAATACCTTATCTGGATTAGAGATGTACCTACAGTGAAATATTCAGAGAGTTAACAAGGTCATGCTGAATAAGAGCATGGAATACTCTTCTAAAGCAGATGCTTTTTTGGTTTTGAAATACTTCATCGATAGGGCACAAATAATTCTATTTATTTCTTCTTAAAAAAATGTTATTTTTATATCTATTTATTTCTTATTTATTTCTGCTTTCTTCAGTCATAATGTGCTTCAAGCACCATATGTTGACTTCAGAGTAAATATACAGATTTTTGAAAGTTAGAAATATGACCTGTTCTTTGGGGTTCTCAACTATTACATGAAATCAGTTGCTTGAAGTAAGTTGTAAATGTATTTTTAGATCTTATTTTTACTTTCAAAAGAAGCAAGTCTTTCAGTGCTTTCTTCTTTTTTCTTTATTTTTTTTCTTAACCTCAAATCAAGGACAAATATGGCTTTGCTTCTGTTATGACAGCATCTGTGTTAAGTGTGTTTAAATCTCACTGTGCTTTCTTTTGCTACAAGGAAGTGAGAAATGGGAGTAAGCAGAATTTTAAAATTATTCTATGACCAGATTTGTGTGAAGTAGAACAAAAAAATAAAAGGATCTGAGTAACGATAACTACTAGCAAGTGAGTGTAAACTAGAACATGAGAATGTAACAATAGCTGCTTTAGGTCGGACAGAACCATTTATCCAGTATCTTGTCTCAAAACACAACTAACAGTGGAAGACTTCAAAGTGTAAAACAACAACTAAAATTTTTAGTAAAGTCTCCCACAGACACTATCCCAAAGTCCTGTCATTTGTTGCCCAGGATTTTCAGGGTCACAATTTAAAGAACTTGTCCAAGTTCCCCTTGAGTCCATGTAATCTCTCAGCATCCACTGTCATCACGTTATGGCAATGACAAAAGTTACTGACCCTTGGATTTGACAAAAATATACCCATATACAAAGGTTACATTAACAGGAAAAAGAAATAGGCCACTGACTCTGAAAATACTTAACATTATCATATTATTTTGTATTTATCAAATCATTTCACCTAAAATGTACTAAATTCGCAGAGCAGTGAAAAAAAGTCTTTCCTAGCCTGGTTTGCTCTGATTTATGGGTTAGTTTGTAGGAGTGCTCCTATGGAAAGTTCACTGTTTTCAATCAGCAGTGAGTTCTGGTTATGGAATGGGGAGGAACTCCAGTTTTGTCAAAAAACAGCTGTGTTCTCAGTCAGTCTGACACATCGTTGGTCAAATTTCTATCTATCTGCAAAATTAGGATAACAATTCCCTATTATGCATTATGAGGTTTTTAAATGCTACACAATTCAGTCTTGCATAAGGACATAAATTATGCTTTTTTGCATTGTTGCCTTTTCTTATATTTGCTCTCTAAATAGAAGTCATCTCAGGAATCATCAGTGAATGTGTTCTCATCCATGTTAAATAACAAACCTTTTTTTTTTTTTTTTTCTTTTTATTGCATATAAATTACCATGAGAAACAAGCAATACTTACACCACCTCCTGTGATATTTATGTGGAGAAGTCAACTGATTTTGTAGAATTTGCAGTTCTAATCAGTGCTGTCCTGCCATAAGAGTGAATTATCACAAGGCTCAATACTTGATGTAAATTTATCTTTACAAAGCATTATCAGTGATAAACTTGTAAAAGGAACAGAAAATGACACAAAACCATTTTGCTTTCTGCCAAAAATATAATGAGATCTGAAAATGGCAACAAAAATTAATCCATTTTGTGACAAATCTAAGATTTTAATCTTATGGGAGAACCTTCTTAGAGCCATATATAAATACTATTAAAATGCTGTTGAAAGGAACAGATGGCATTTTTTTCCAGATTGTTATCTGCATGTAGATGAAGTGCAGTGTTATTAATGGTCATAAAATCATTTGCAAATATTTTAAACACAAGTACTAGCATACCTCAAGCTTGGAAAATGTCCTCCTTTGCAGGAAATTGGATTCTGGAAATGTGTTTTCCTTGATACTATATGTAACAATGTAATTAATGAATTGAATGCTTGCTCAATTCAATTAATGTTCAGGTAATGTCATATTGATGAAAAGTCAGGAAATGCAGAAAATTAATGATAAGATTTTAAGGGCATTGTGCCTTTCTAAATTGTACTTTAACATGCACACTATGCAGTGGGAATCCTGCATAGATGGTGCAAATAATGGATAATAATTTACAAACTAATAATGTAAAAAGATAGAAAATTTACCCATATTACTCTAACATCGATATCTTTCATCATTTTTTGTCACTATTCCTTTCATAGGAATTGGACGCTGATTGTACCAATGGACAAGGCGTCAGGAAATGCTCAGCAATTATTGTTAAATTTAATTGGCATTAAGAAAAAGAAAATTTTACAGCCTGTGTCCAGTTTCCCTTTACTGAGGGTAGCCACATACTACTGTTCCATCATGATGTTAATCCTGATGTTCCAGAGGAAGAAGAGCAGAATCAGTCCTTGTGATGACATTCGCAGAGGTCTTAAAGCAAAAATATACATATAAATAAGCTTACTATTTTCAAAAGCTATCCAAATTTAATTTTTATAAATAATTTTCACATGAGCCTGTTTCTACCTTAGAGTAGATTTTTTGTATAAGTATTTTTTCTGACCTAGTTTTACAGTTAATGATGTTATCCAAGGGCAGCTAGATCTCAGTCTGCGTTCTGGTCAAAACTGTCCATGTGAAGTTGCTAATAGATATCTTTATTTCTTTCCTTAACTTTAGCAGTAAATCTCTAAACTTTCTGGACAACTGATGGAAATTAATGAAGTGGCTAAAACTGAAATTTTACTCCTCCTTTTCCATCTAATTAACTGTTTTTTTCCTAACTCTTAACAATTTTAACTAGCAGAGTTTGTCAGTTAAAGCTCTTCCTCTCTGGTATCTTTTGCCTCTCCCCACTTCACTTTTAAAAGTAAACTTAAAAGTAACTTATTTCTAGCTAAAATCTCCAATTTTTATCTTACTATTTTCAGTCTATCACAATAAATCAATCAATCAGTGAGAAAACTGATTGACAAAAACAGGCAGAGCAAAATCTCCGTAACTGTCTTGTGTCCCAATTTAGCCATTTAATGGGTTGCCTTTTAGCTTTGCTGTCAGGGTCCCACAGCTAAAAAGGGGAGCTCCCAAAGCTTTCTCTGTGAAGACAGAATTGTAGCTCTGAAAAGCTGTCCAAAACCTGTATCAGGATACTACAGACTTTTTTTTTTTTCCCTCTTAAACACGTTAACCATGGTACCCCAGTGACCTTCTGCTGGCAACAGAGAAAAACTGCTACATAAATAAGTATTGTAAAATATTAAAGAATTTGTATTAACTTCAATATTGCCTTTACACTTCAGCTATACATACATATGTATAGATAAGCTAGAGATATGCACTGTGTAATAAATTCATCCTTTGTTCTGCTCTGAAGAGAATAGGCATAGTGTGACAAGACTATCTACAAAAGTAAACAATGATTTCAAACTGACCCCTTGTGAAACTTATGGTCATCTTTGTACCTTTGTATCTTTCACAGATGCAGTTGTTACTAAAACCTAAGAAATTAGATAGCCCTGGTCATGGTTACATGTCTGCAGGGACATCAGTAAATATTTATATGCACATACATAAATGTAAAAAAAAAAAAATCAAGCATGACTTTCCTGGCAAGAGACTCATTCATCAAAATAGCATCAGTTACAAGAATAAGACAATGGACTAACCCAGGAATGTATTTGTACACTTGATCTTTTTCTTACTGTAATTGCAATAAATGGCTCATCACTTTTCTTTTCTGGCCTGGCCTGTCCTTCGGTTCCCACTCATAAATCACTGAACTCTAACACCACTGTCTGAAGGTTCTTGCACCCCTAGCATGTGCTTTTAGCACTTTACATATCTTTTTTGTTAATGAAGAGTTTTACATCACTGAAATAACATTTATTTACATGTATTCATTGCACTTCAGTAATCCATAATGTTGGGGGTGGGGAGTGGAGGAGAACTGAAAATAAAATTGACTTACTCTTGTGTACTTCCTGTTCAAATACATAATAAGCTAGATTTTGTCCTTACCCCGAATCAGAAAAACTCTGATATTTAGCAAAAGTGTTCCTACCCATCTTGCATTGCTCAGGGAAAGAAAAAAAAACTAATTAGTAAAGCAATGTTTCTGACTTTAAATCATTAAGCACTTGAAATCTAATTCAAATGTATTCAATGATTGCCCCAGTTTATAATACTTGAGGAAATGAAAGATCATAGGAAAAAGAAATTAAAGCAGAAAGAAGCAAGGCAGCAGTCAGAGTCTCAATGCTAAAGGTGGAAGCTTGTGTTTAAAGGACAGCAAGAAATCACAAGAGGCTGGACACAGTACAATTTTGAACCATCATAAAAAACCCTGTCTGAAGGTTCTTATACAATTGTTTGCATGTGTTCAGCAGCATTGCAGATGTTTGCAGGGAATCACAGCTGAATAATCCCCGCTTCCTTCTTGTGCCAATCATCCTCACAGGCTAGGTTTACAGTATTGTTGCAAATGTCTGAGAAAAGGACAAAGACGGGGCAAGTACCTTGGCCAACTTGTCCAAGGCTTACTCATAAAACATCATAAATGATGAATTTCCTAAAGAGATAGATATTAGCATTCTACTTCCTAAAGTTATTAAACCCTGATGGTTCTCTCAGAATTCAGTTTGCTTTTCATGGTTTATTAACACAATTGTAAGTCATGTCATCATGGGATGTCATGGGTTTAAGTCACTGATTTCTACCTTATTCAGTGGGCTGGTAACATGATGCTGTGATATAAAACTCCTTCCAGTCCAGACAGCCAAAGGCAGCCTGAGATTATCAGCCTACCAGCAAGTCCCTCCTGTGTTGTTTGGGCTTCCTTAACAAGGTCTTTTGCCTGATTCTGTCTGACATCACCAAGGATTTGTGACAGGAATCAATTAAGTGATCAAAAAATTCTGGATGCTGCTTATATGACCCCGTACCAAAGCTTAAGAAGGACACGTTTATTTCTCAGTCCTAAAGTCCTATCTGAACTTGGACTTTCTCCTATACTGAGTTAAAGTGAAATAAACTTTTACATGTATTATAATATGTGGAATATAGGCTCGGGCCTATACTTAAAATACGATTTATAGGTACCACTCTAAGAAACTTTTTTAACATAATGACAGGGATATTGTGGAGTATCCTTACATAATTCAATGTTCTATTCTAATTAATATTACTCTGTTCATGTTCCATGATATAATTCCTGTTTTGTTTTATAATATGAATTTAATTTCTGAATTTCCAGGCTAAATTATCTAGTTTATAGCAGATGAACTAGTTATTCATGGTTTGTTTTTATTTTGTGCTCAGCTAGCTTTTCTGTATCTTTTGGCATAACTCTTTGGCATGTATGCATTTACACAGAAACTATGGTTTCGATGGATTTTGTGTGTTGAGATTTAAAATTCAATTTCCACAAATGCACATATAATTAAAATTAGACAAATTATATATTTGTGAAAAACAAAATAAAAGCAAACATTCAAACAAACCCCC
Organism: Anas acuta; assembly: GCF_963932015.1. Classification (NCBI taxonomy): domain Eukaryota; kingdom Metazoa; phylum Chordata; class Aves; order Anseriformes; family Anatidae; genus Anas; species Anas acuta. The sequence goes on from NC_088982.1 coordinate 36,887,693, forward strand.
AAACTGTAGCTAGTTACTATTTTATGCAATTTTAATTTTCTGTGAACTGGGCTGAAGAAGTTAATCATCACCTATGTGGGATAAAATATTTTGACCTTTCAGAAGATTCTGCATGGCAGTACCTGAATATGCCAGGGCAGCTTTATTTAAATGCAAACTGTAGAAAACTATTGAGTTAATTATAACCTTGAATCAGGGCCAGTTCTAAATATATCTGAGCAACGTATGTAGATTGGGGTAGTAAGCCAGGAATGGAAAATGCCTAGAGTACTTCTACCATTAGGGGCATAGCTTGGGAAAGGCAGATTTGCTGCTGCTGGCAGAAGAATGACAGTGTATAAATTCCTTCAGGGGGAAAGTATGGAGGGTGATGGTTTCTTCCTTATAAGCAGCTTTTGCCACTCCCAGCTTGCCATGTCGCACCAGTACCAAGCCATAATTTGGCAAATTCTCCAGCCATGGCTTTCCATCGCAGCTGTGTTTTCTCACCTCTTCAACCATGTGTATTCATGGTCAGAATACACTGATCATGGTTCCTTATTCTGAAGGCAGCAAAAACTAAATTAGCCTACCCTTTGGGAAAGCCTTTAATTGAATGTAACACATTTAAGAAAGCTGTGTAATTTGTTAGAACAAAAATGCAAAGATTATGTGCTGACTAGTGAGGCATTACTGGCATAGCTACTTCTGTCAAGCTCAAAGACTCCTTGATATCAAAGAAATTTCAATTGCTTCTGCGCTATCTTCAGACTTGTAGAAAGGTTGTCTCCATGCTACTTTCTTTTGTACCAGCTACACTCAAAGCTGAAGTTGTTGGGAGAAGGTTAGATGGCTGGCACTTCAGGAAAAAGGGCGGAGGATAAAACTTGTGAGATTAGCACATTAGCTTAATGTTTCTGTTGAAGCGATTTGCAGTGAAATAGTTTACACCCTTGCAAGTTAGGTTTTTATCTCTGTTTCTGCTGCCTTAGGATGCATGCACCAGCTGACACATATTTGCTTTAGGTGAAATACAGCAGAGGAATTTGCATTTAATTAGGACATATGATAAGTAATTTAATGTGGAAAGCACTCAGTCAAAATCCCTGGTCAGAGGGGTGAAGAAATAAAAAGAATTAACTATTGTGATTGTGTTTTGTTTCATTTTCCTTCTGATTTTGAAGTAGTAATGCTGCCTTCCTTTTAATTGTCAGCAGTTGTCCACCAGTAAAATGTTTGTTATAGTTTCTCAGGATCTGCAGCAATCTGAATCTAATTGGTATGAGGAGCAGAGTCTGTTGGTAAAAGTGATCACACAGTTGCCTGAGACTCCTTACACTTCTTTCTGAATCATTCAATCTGGACACTTACAGAAATGGGAAATTGGGATTTGATTTACCATGGAAATACTTCCAAATAATCTATATTTTTAGGTATCCTTGTATATGAGTAGCTCAATAGTAATCATGATAAGAGAATAAAGAAACACTTTTATTCTAATTATTGAAACATTACATAAAAAATTCAGTCGATTCTATTAATCATTTTATGTTGTACATATAAGTTGTTTTTTGTTTTTTTTTCCAGACAATATGTATGTAGACTGTCTCAGCTCCACAACCAAAACCTACTGAGCTTATAAATAATCAGTATTTTAAATTACTTTCAAAGACAAATGTTTTGACAGTAAATTAACGTAGCATCAGGGAAATGCTTGCACTTTTTTTTCTCTTCTCTTTCTTAGGTAATAGCTGCATTGTTTCACTACTATTTCACCTAGCTTTCAATTTTCACTCCTTAGTAAAAACTGTTTCACAAAAGAAATAAAAGGAAAATAAAAGCAAATGAAAAATAAAATTCCCCCAGAACCAGCTTCATTGCTGATCCTTTGTATGAGTTTGATCTAACTGATTTCTGCTGAGAATAAAACAAAACTCCAAGTGATGAGGTCAGTAATCTAATTTTGCCTGAAGCAATCAGATAAACACAATGCCAAAAGCAAGGTGAATATTCTGCAAAGATAATAGGTAAGAGATGGAAGTTAGTCATTCAAGACTGGAACGAGCTCAAACAGGGACTTACTCAAACAGCTTTCAAATCTGTTGCTGGCTCTCTCCAACTCTTGAAATATCAATGATGATAGTAAATACCAATATATCATTTTTCCTGTCATTAATTTTTCAATCCAATCTGGAACAGACATTGCAATTACATTTTCTGTGAAAAGTCACAACTATATCTCCAAAGACAATGTGGATTGACTAAACATCAGAAATTAGAATGAAACATCTGCATGTAAAAAATTCACTTTTGGCAAAAAAAATAAAATAAAATAGTAATAATAATGAAAACTCAAAGGGCTATATGTGAAAGATGTACTATTTATGTAGACTGTGTCTGTGAACAGGTAAAATACATCTGCATTTAAGTGGATGAGAGGAGTTATCAGAAAGTTGTTTTCTATTTTTAACAATGCTTGTGTTTTTTTTCGCCCTTAACTTTATCCAAATGAAGTGGACCTAGAGATGGCATAGAGAGCATATTTCATTAGCTTAAAAGAATGATAGGTAAAGAAAATAAAAATATTCATAATACCTTATTGTTCAGTAATGTGTATTTGCTACTTCAAGCAAAGAATATATATTCCTAACTGCATTATGCAGAAGCCTAGATCTAATTTTTTAAAGGAAAAAAGAACATACATGTCACCAATTGATGTGAGTGACAACAGGTGCACAGATCTCAGTCAGTGTCACCTACCTAACCTGTCTTAGGATCCAGTCAATAGAGCCATTCAGATGTTTATCTAACTAGATCAGTGAGGATGGAAACATCTAGAAGCTCATACATCTCATTTGCTGCTTCCTTGTGAATTTTCCTTCAGAGATTCCTTTGAGGTAGCATTCCAGAAAACTGTCTTACACCAAACACAATTTTAAAATGAGTCCTGAGTCTGCCAGTTTCTGGCTGATACCACTAGGTAGCTATATATGTATAAAAATGATTTTTTAGGCATCTAAATACTCTGAAAAAAAAAAAATACCTGGGATCCTCTGGCATTTGACTCATAATTCATCCTGTTCTTAGTGCTCAGGGGAGGGGAGGGGAGGGAAAGGGGAAGGGGAAGGGGAAGGATCACTAACAGGAGTCCATTAGGTTATCACCGATCTGTTAGCAGAGAGGTTCAGTGCTGGGAACTAACCCAAGCTGACACAAACAAGAACAGCTGTGGGTCCTAAGTGGATGGCATGAACAGACTGTCTCAAACATGGACAAAAGCACAGCACTTTATATATTTCTAATCAGATGGAACATGTAATCCTGGTGTATGTCCTTGCAAGATAAAAGAAAACAGTAACAGCACAGGTGTGCAGATGTTTGGCTCAGGTACAGAATGAAAGCATAATTAAAGGAGGATAAAGCAGAAAAACGAGCCAGTTTTTCATTTAAGAAAGTTAAACATAATGCTTCAAACCAGAAAAACAGTTATTTGAGCAGAATGTGTTGTCTGAATTAGTCTGTTCACTGATTTACCAGTGCTTTATGGATTAACTCAATAAATCATCTGAATGCTATCTAATTTTTTTATTGTTTTTCTCTTTTGTTGCATACATAAACTTTTCTGATACTTATATTTTTATGCTTTATATCATGAGTGGACATTGCATGACTTGCTGATCTCAGCTTTGCCATCTGCATTACTGAAACAGTAAATAAGTCATGGGAAGCAAAGGTACATTCTTAGAGCTGTCAAAGGGAGATCGTTGCCACAGAAACTACTCTTTGCACTCTGAAGGTTCAGTGAGTTTCATTTCATTTCATTTTTTCTGGTCTGAAAAAGATGGAACTCCTCTCCTGAAAAATGAAAAACCTTAAGCAATTGGAAAGTTACAAAGAAGCAAACAAACTAGGCACCTCCTTTTCTTTAGAAACAGGACCACCTAATCCCATGGGTTACTGAAACTGTTGATGTGGGATGTTTACATTTTCACTGCACAAGGGAAACTATACTTTTTCCAAAAAAGTATACCAAATAGTTTCCCCTATTTGGTACATGTGACATTAGACATCCCTTTCTCAGGCTTAATTTGAAAGTTGAGCTGTTGTTTTGTTTGTTTGTTTGTTTGTTTTTCTAGTCTTGGTAACATAGAAAACAATCCTATAAACAAATCATCATACAACTCTCTCTAGAACTCACCACACAATAGTCACAGCATACAGTAACTTTGAAAACCTGACTGTTTTGTAATAGTTTATTTACCACAAGGTTAAAATACCTTAGAGGATATGTCAGACAGAAGGACACTTACTGCAGTGAAGGAAGAAAAATTATGAAAAAAGCCATGCTTAAAATACAATAGAAATTATTCTAGTGGTGGGAGTGGAAAGAATTTGAAGTTCATATCATGCTCTCTTTCACAAAGATGAGAACACTCAACTTTACAAAAACTTATACTGCTACTTACAGAAATAAGCCTGTGATACAGAAGAAAAACATCAGAAGTGAACAGGATATATGCAGGATAAATAAATAAATAAATAAGGAGAGAATAATTTATTTTTCATGGTGTTTCATATTCAATATCTTTAAATGAAACTCATTTCATCTGAGTACTTTTCAAGTCTTTGCAGAAGTTCTGTGCTATAAAACCTCCTGTGCAATCATAAAACATTCAAGTTAAACATACACTAGAGAAAATAGCCAACAAAGATGTTAAATAGTGCAAAGGGACAAAAACATTTTTCTTCTTATTGCACAGCTTGGCTTTCCACCTGTTGTTTCTTATGATGATGAATCTTACTTCAATCATTATGGACATCCTTTCAAAGAGATGATTGCTTTTAATGAAAGGGGAAAAATCTTTGCTGTTTTGAATGCTAAAATCTCAGGTACTTTTAATACATGGAAAGTAACCTATTATAATTTAGTATTTTCTGTAACAACAACAAACTATTGAGGATTGCAAATTCTTCCATTACAGTGCACGTATCGTAATCCTCCTGCAATAAGTCAAGCTCATAAGACACACATAAACCTTCATACTGAACTAAGCTAAAGTTTTGGAGTTCTTAAACTAAGTTTTTAAGCAAACATGACATTTTTCTATGTTTTGGATTTTTATTTTGCCAGTAGAAATACTGGGGAAGAGTAGTAAAGAAAGGTCTTATAACAATGGAGTGGCTTCCTTAATCTTCTCAAAAATAAATAAACAAACAAACAAATAAATAAATGAAATTATATTTATATGTGTAAATGTTTATAAAATGCACAAAACCATTCATACTCTTTGTTGAGCTCCTGAAATAACAGCCTATGATTAGAATTAGTATCAGCCAAGAAGTGCTAATGATTTTTAGCATTCACATGCTTCTGAATTGGCCCTGAATGACTGTGGAGTTTAGGCTTTAAACAGGAGGAAGAAAACACTTTCCTCAGCTTACAGGTCAAGGGTGTAGCACCTTAACTCCTTATTATCTTCAAGCAAGATCCGTACTTAAACCCACTCTTAATTGTGCCTAAAGTGGAAAGGGAACTGTGATACCTGGGCCTGTTCGGACAGGTCCTGAGTCTGAATAACTGGAAGGTGAGGAGACATGGGGTGCAGGAGATAGTGTCTTTCAGTTTCAGTTTACCCATTTTAACTGACTACACAAGCCAAGAAAATAATTAAAGGTTTTCTAAGTATAAAATCTGCAAGCAGCTTTTCCACTTCCTTACTGTGTACTGCTGGCTCTAAAAAGGAAGATGTATTTGAGCTTCATAATTCATAATTTCCAATTTTCAATTGGAAAATAACAATGTATTACATTCTACGTAATTTTTAAAAACAAGATTTTGATTAATTTTACATTTCTCTCACTCTAAAGAACTTCTAGAGAGCTAATTAAATGATATTTTGCACACCTCAAAAATAATTGGCTCCTTTTCATTAGAGAAAGTACGTAATAAACCCAGAGCTCCTATTGTAGTTAACATATTCTTCATTGCTGTTGAAATTCCAGTTTATTAACATTTGAAGTAAGACCTCCCTAAAATAGTAAGTTTGGAACTGGATATTTTAATGGTTTATACCATTTTCCCATGAAATATCAAATATCAAAAAATATTTATACTAAACTGTATAAATGCTTACTTTAGATATACCACACTTTTCCTACATCAGGCAGAATAGCAGGATGTTAGGTAACTGTAAATAGAAAGCATAAACACATTACAGCAAATGTATTAATCTTTTTACTCCATCAGTCCTCATTCTAATATATACAATCAGTATCTATGATGGTATATGGATTAGGGCTGTTTTTGTTTAAAATTTTAAAACACTAGAAAATGAGGAATAATTCTTCCTTTGAGCTCTTCTTTGAGTTGTCCCACATGGATTAAAACAAAAACAAACAAACAAACAAATAAAATAAAAATAAAATACCTATCTGTGTACCTTGGGATGATCAAAGAGAGGCAGAAACTTACACTTCGTAACCTCTGCCTTCTTGTCCCCTTCAAGGAAGAGAAGAAATGAAGAATGGGCCATTTACTCAATGGGTCATTACTCCTACAGTGCCAAAATGTACTAATAAATATGTTATTTACATTGACTCTCAGGAAACACTCTTCAATAATGTGTCTTGTCTCTGAACGAGGACAAGTGATCATCCTAGTAGAAAGACTACTCAGAGAGCCTCCTACTCATTCATTGCTTAAATTTATCCTTCCAGGAGACCAGACCTTTACTTTTGCAAAGGAAAGGGATCCAAATGAGATGTGACTCATCTGATCTTGCATGTCTCAAAGTTAAATGTTTTTCTTGGGACTAATTGTTAGGCCAAAATAATTTGTTAACCTCAAAAAGAGAAGTGGACCCACCAAGGGATGGTGGGTTAAACATCATTTGAAGATACGTAATAAAGGAAGACAGCATGGATTTTTCTCCTAAAGCTTCCTATATCTTTTTATTGACAATAAGGGGTCTTAACTTAAGGTGCTGGTTTAAACTGTATGCAAAACGTTTATAATTAATATGTTATTTTAGTTAGTTGACATTGATTGTTTGAAGGAATGAGACTTAAACTTGGAAACCAGGAAGGAAAGAAATTTGCAGAAATTCAGTTTGCAAAATGAATCATTTTCAGTAGAAATAAAGCCATACCTGTTCAGTTCCTGCTGTACTAGGCAGGCATTTAAAACCTAGTAATTACTTTAAACATTCAGCCATTGATTTAATAAATCATAAAAACAATTGACTGTCAAGGTCAAAACACATTTGTTTAAAGAATGGTAGATTTGTTAGGCTAGCAAGGACTGGGTAGCTTCTATAATACAGCACACACCCTTGAAATCCTAAATTGTACAATGAAGGACAAATTTTGGCATCTGCAATAGCAGAAAATTTCTGAAGACAGCATATTAACTTAATTAGTCTTCCTGCATCATTACATAATTCACTTAGGGAAAAAGAACAAAAGTATTGATATCTATTTTTGTTTGCTTTGTTTTGTTTTGTTTTGTTTTGTTTTTTAGCTCTAGCTTCTGTCAATCATTCATATATTCATTCATTTTAGTAGCATTCATTTTGATACTCAGCAAGAGCTTTGAAGTGTGTGTTGCTATTTGGTATCCTGCATGTCTGTACATGAGGATTAATACACCATTTGATTAGAAATACATAAAGCCTGTGTTTTTGTCCACGTTCAAGACAGTCTGTGCATGCCATCCACTTGTTAGGACCCACAGCTGTTCTCGTGTCAGCTCAGGTTAGTTCCCAGCACTGAACCTCTCTGCTAACAGATTGGCAATGACCTAATGGACTTCTCTCAGTGACCCTTCCTCCAAAGGACAAATTACAGACTGTACAGCACTGATTGTCTAGCAAGAAGAAAAACACATTATCCAAATTCATTTGTTTTTAATAAGATAGGAATCTGAGCTGACCTGTTTCTGATTTAATTTCCTCTCATTATTTAGAGTCTTCCTCACCATATCCACAGAAATCTATCTTTTACCAGCAGGAAGTAGAATATCTCATGCATTCATTTTTGGTACTAGCAAATCTCATTCGCAAAAGAGCAAACATGCATTCTCTATTGCTTTATATTATGTTCCTATATTATGTTTATAATATGTTCCTATATTATGTCCCTAACACCTGTCTATATTTTTACGCATTTGCATGTATTACACACCTGTTCATTTGATAAACTCATTCAAATATTAGTTATAAGACAAATATAACATTTAAGATCTGCTATTTAACATCTACTATATCAACCTGTATTGAATGCCTTCTTATTGACAAAAATAACCACTAATCAAATAAGCCAAAGAAGTAGAAACAAATTAAACTCCATTGTTTTAATTTTAGCATTAATAATCACTGAATCACAAAATTGTAGATGTTGGAAGGGACCTCTGGAGATCATTAAGTTCACCCCCTTGCTACAATGAGGTTCCTTACAGTAGGTTGAACAAGAAAGCATCCAGGCAGGTCTTGAATATCTCCAGAGAAGATTCCTATAATAATAATAATAATAATTTTCTGTTTGAAAGGATATGTAAGTGGAACAGAATAACATTCTTTCTTACATACCAAAGTGCTTGAAAAAGATTAAAAAGTACAATTGTTTTCACTTCATGAACAAGGAAACAGAGGTGTGCACAGGGCATTTTGTGGGGGTGACATGTAGCATTCTGCTTTGAATAACTGAGAAGGCTTGGTGTCTTCAGTCTGGAGGAGCAAAGACTGGAGGAGGAAAGTACAGAGATCTGCAGGTATGGCAAGAAGAAAGGGAATGGAGATTGATGATAAACTGTTCCTTACAAAGCAAGAACTAAGACCCATCACAAAAGAACAGGGGGAGAGCCAGACAAGGGGCAGTAAGGGTTGTTATGGATGCATATTTCACATGGGCTCTTGCAAAACCTGGGTGTGCACCTGGAAACAGATTTTTTTCTGTGCCTGCTCATGACCACTTTTGGAACAGAATACTGGGCTGGACGAATCCTTGGGAAGAATTAACACAGCAATACAGATAAGAAGAAAATCCATTGTCCTGCAATGTAATTATTAAATTGTAAGTAACTTATTACTAGCAACTAAAATTAAATTCTATACATGTTGACAAATCACAGTGTATACTGAAATAAAATCATTCGAAAGAAGAAACACAAATCAATATAAACAAGTTTTCAAGATCATGCATTTTAAATACTGAATTATTGTTAAAACTGATTGCTGAGGTTTAATAAAAATACTGGAGATAAGAACAGCTGCTTAGTAATTATTCAAAAATGCACATGCTATAAATGAATCATTCGTATTAGTTTATTAAACATGGAAGGTCTGTTCAGGCATTTAATTAGCTTTAAAGGAGACAGCTATGAGCAAATTCATTAGGTACTGGTGAAATTCATTAGGTACTAGTGACAAAGTAATTAGCACTTAACTATTTTGACTGGTATGTTTGTTGGCCTAGAACTCACTATTTCATCAGGAAGCATGTCATACTTTTTACGTTTCATATACAGACCTATGGCTGAATTTTGGAATACAGCTGTTTCTCTAAGAAGGTGCAGCGATTCATCATCTGTGAACAGGGGAAGAAGGAGATTTAACATATCTGATGTTGTGTGAGCAAAAAAGTATGCATGTTTAAGTGAGAATATGATCACAGCCAGCTGTTCTAGGGACTGCAGCCCAGCAATTTGGGAGCTCAGGCACAGGAAGGCAGAGCTGGTTGATTGCTGCCTTTGTATACCAGTCTGTAGCACTTGCAAGGGAGTGCTCCCAGTCTGTGATTTAGAGAAATTCAGTTATCTCTTTAAAAGTGGGAATATCTTCCAGTTTAGGAGTTGAATGCGACACCCTCTCAAAAGAGAGGAAGTTGTCATCAAGAAGAATGGCAGATATCTCTGCATTTCCTCAGCCAGAAGACAAGGCTGATCCTTCCTTCATAGCCTTACCATACTGGTATGTCTATGGCCATGTGCAGTAATATTGAGTATCTGTGGAAATAAGCACTAATACATTTGGTGAGGGATTTTGTTGTAGGTCAGGTTGCTGCAATGTCTATTCTGCCTGTTTTGTTTTAAAGTCCTTTTGTGGCACTGGGTCTGTATAATCCTTTTTTTTTTTTCCTCCCAAAATTATTACAAAAAAAAAAAAAAGTCACACTATTTTTTGCAAAGTCATGTTATACTTTTTAAAAGCAATGGAATTCAAAAGCATTGTACAAACACTTGCTCCAAAAATATCATATTCATAAATGAAAAAAAAATATATTGCACAGAAATTCTACCTGATTGGCATTGACATAAATATTTTGATCTGATGAAAGAGCTCTTCCAAATCTTGTCTGGATTTGTTCTTGCCTGTAAAGAATCAAAATCATGTTTGTATTAGACCATCTATGCTATTTCAGAGTTCACGCTGAAAAAGTATAAACTGCAGTGACATCTATTAATACTGGTATAATTAATTGGAAAAAAAAATCAAAAACTGAAAAAGCTCAGAACACATTTGAACCTTTCTGACTTTGACATTGTTGTCATTCCCGTGACTATATCCCCACTAAGTTGGAGAGAACCAATTCTCTTCTTTATTTTTATGTATCAAATGACATTTCAAAATCAGCAGCAAGACACTCAAACCAAAACATTGCAGGGAGATTATTAGAGTTCTTGTGTGATTATAGCCATTTGGCTTAGTGCCATTAATACCACCTGAGGTGTAGTATAATTGCCCAAAACTGCAATGCCTGTCATGTTTTATTTGTTAAGTGTCTATCACTAAAAATCCTTACTAACGATGATAGAAAAGTGCTAATCACGTTAATATGTATGAACACATGTATGTATATGTATGCATAAAGTGTGTTGCAGAATGTGGAGTGTATGTGTAAATATATATTGTTTATTTCTGTAGGTAACATAGCTGTTTTTTATAGTACTCAGAACATATACCTTACCTAACACTATATATAAAAATATATTGAAAAATATGTATAGGTACAATTACATTTGCATATATACATGTACAAACACCTTTTATTAATATCATATGTGCCTGTATATTTGTCTGCATATAAATTGCAAACTTTTTGTACCTGTACATAATTAAGAATTTCATTAACATTAGGACTCTTTAGAGATGTACATGTATTCTGTAAATTAACATGTTAAATTCTCACAAAACTTAACTTTCAGCAGTCAGTAATTTTTAACTAAAAAGTACAAAATAGAACTTATTTTGAATGAACAGCTTGAATAATGCTTAATTAATTTAGAAATAGAATGTAAAGTACTAGAGCTATAATATCAATGTTTATCAGTGTTATCAGTTTATCAGTATAATATCAGTGTTTAACATCTGATAATTAAAGAAATAAAACATATATTTAAATATATGTTCCTTCTCAGTGGCATACTCTGCTCCTGAGTAACAGATTCACAAGAGAGGAATCATATGTAAGCTGCAGATAAAATAAAGATGGAAGGTAGAACAACAAGGCATCAAAGAACAGGGGAACCTGGAGCACAAGAAAGAAGGATTTTTTTGGAGTTAAGAGAGACTGCAATTCTGAGACTCAAAAAAACATTTAAAAACCTCATGTGAAGTAGGGATCAAACTTTCATAATTCATAAGACATGAGATGAGAATACATTAATTAATATTAATGATTATTTGCTTAAAATTTTTGATAATGAGCATGCTCATTATCAAAGGATAATAAGGAGCATCCTATTAACAAGATCATCTGTAATATTGCACTCATTTTCTATTACGAAAAAGTCAACACATCATCTCCTATGTGTCATCTGAGAATTGAAAAATATCCACCACAATAAAACAAGTCAGTTGATCTCAAATCCAAAAGCAAGTTACATTGGAATAAAAGTATATAAAGACATACCAGAAAGTCTCTCTGCATGATCCAGATGTTAGCAAATAGCCCTTGCACTCAGAGGGGACCTATTTGTATGTATAGTGTCATACTCGCCATTCTGTTTGGACTACTCTACATCATTTCAGCAAGACAAACAGTTTGTAAACCTCATTTGTCCAGATAGACTAGTCACAATATTGAGTCACTGACCTTCTAGTAGATGGCAGACAAAATAAAACAGCTCCCTACATTTCCTCCTGCACAACTATGACAGCATTTATCAAAACCTATGCTACAGGTGTTTGGCTGCAGGTACTTATTTCTTCTCCTGGAATCCAAACTCTGGCAGTGCTGCATCAGGTACTCTGCAGTGGCTGAATTACAGTCACCCATCAGGACAATGAAATGAGGAACAGAGAGAGCAATGGCTTTCCATCTATCAGTTAAAGTATAGGTTTATGGACTGTAATTTTCAACTAGTATTTTGTATTATAAGATCTATATTAATAGGTCTGATAGTTCTTTTCTTGGCAAACAGATTTTGTTCACGTTGCTCTTTAAAACCTACATTACTGAATGAAGAATGAATGAGTGGATCTAAGTCTAGTCTATCAAATAAACTTCTATCAGTGATAAACTTTTATAAGTCACTGAATTTGTTTGCATGAATTTATTCTTGATGAGTCTTTGATCCAAATTAATGAAGTTGCTATGGTAGAGCTGGTTTAGACATAATTCAAATTCAAATTCATTGATTCAAAAATACAGACAAGTCATGTTCTACAGGCTGTTGGATATCCAGAATGCTTCATTTAGATGCTAATTTATTTGTTGATACCTCCGATCCCTGACATAACGTGCACATGGCAGCAAAACAAGAACAGTAAGAACAGTCCTGTCTTGAGCATACACAGGTAGCTTGATTGTGCTTCATCAAAAAAATTTCTCTTAATGCCAGACCAGTCCAATCAGTGTCACTGATGATATGCAGAGAGGCTGGATATTTCAGTTGACAGTGAATAACCTCAACTATAGTGAATATCATGGCCTGTTCAGATGAGTGCAGCACTCAGCTTTGCAAATGGACAAAATCTGATGTGGTGTGTGCAACAGTCATTTTTTTGTTTTGTTTTGTTTTAAAAATTGCAACAGATGAATTAGTGGCCTAATTGGCATAGACACATTTGGATTGGTAATTTTGGTTTGGTGTTCTATGTTAAAAGGATACTTTTTCCCCTCTCTTGTTTTCAGAAAGACCATTTGAGCAAGAATTCTAACAGGAAGCTGCACATTCATGACTGTAGAGAAATATGTATATGTGGTGCTATTTATCATGAAAATATATTTTATTTTTACTAAGCAGAACTACAGAAAATAAACTTTTCATCTGTTGCTTCAATGCTTTTTACACTTTACTGAGCAGGCTATTTGTGCTGCCTCAGGAATGTCAAGCTGAAACATGACAGAAAACTGATCTTCTATTTATTTGAACGTACCCTTTAAAGTCTGAGACTGCACTGAAGATTCTTGACACCAGCAACGCTGAATATTTTCATGCTGTTTACAGCCTGAACTGTAACAGGCAGGTTCAGTGTTAACAGCTATTAGCATGGGAAAAAGGAAAGAGCTGAATCAAAGAGCAGATGGTGGGTGATGAAAGAGCTGCAGGTAATAAAAAGACATATACAGAAAAAGACATTGTTTTTCAGGAAGTGCTATTATTCAGATTTACAAACATTATTCATATCAGCTAGTTATATTGTTCTCTTCTGGGAACAGCTGAAGCTGTTTGACAGTCCACATTGGTTAAAAGATTTTGAACCATGCATGGTACAATGTGCTTAATTTGACATTTGCACCCTTTACTTTGGGAGAAGAAACCCCAGCCCCCTCCCCCCACAAACACCCCTCACCTCTGCTAAGAAAAACCCAAGGCCTTTACAGACACTACTCAAGCAATTAGCAAGTGGCTTTGTGGGACTATGGAACTACAGTTACTCCAAGTCAATGAAGAACAGGTGTATGATACAGTAGTGAAGGAGATCCTCAGCTTTTTATATTGCCACGGCACACATTAAGCCATCTTGTCTTACACCAGCTTGGGAGCTGGAAAGTATCTATATGTATACATGTATATATATACGTAGATATATAGATTTTCCTCTCTCCCTGTGCCCTTTGTATGAGTTGAGGGGCCACCCAGGAGTGCATGCTGTTTGTCCTCTGGAACACCTGCTGAACCTCCACTGCCTCACTACAACCCTTGACAGCTGCGGTTTTATTTTTAAGAGACTTTAAAAGGCCTTTAAAATTACCACATGTGCTAAATGATGCTTTATTTCACTGCTACTGTCCTTTTAATGGTACCTATTCAATATGGTACAATACAGAGTTATTTTGACCTTCTTACGTAATAGGGTAAGTGAAAAAGTGTATGACAAACAAGGACCCACACACTGTGTGGCACATTAAGCATAGCTTAAACAGCAATGGCCTCTAACTTATTGTGATTTACAGGAGCAGCAGTAACTTCAGTCTGGTTTAGAAAGGTTTTGAAAGTTCACATGGCAGCTGCCTCCTCCAGTAAATATCCCAATGACAATAAAGTTACTCTAGCACTTTCTCCTAATTTTCTGCTCAGCTTCATGTTAGCCACAGACAGTCACTGGGAGTCAATGGAGCAAATGCTGAGACATCACTCGGGTACTCCTTTCCTGACAAAAAATTCCTCATGCCAGTACTGGTCTTGGTTCCCCTTGGAAGGAAAACATTTCAGACATGGTGAATACATCATTTACCCAGGATGGAAAAACAAAGTGTATCATTTTGGTTTGGTTTCTCAACACAAATAAGAACACCTTGCTCAACTACATGAAGTAGCTGTTATGCCTTACAGACAAATGGCTGGTTATAATGCAACCAATACAAGTAAGCTGTACTACACTTTAACTGAAAATGCAAAGTTGCAAAACATATAAATCTTTTCTCAAATACACTGTTATTTACAAATTAATAGTATAGCACATAGGTTCAGTATACTCTTTTGCTTTGCTTTCTAACTGACGTATACATGTGGCAAATTGCTAACCAAAAATGACATCATATTTGAAAGCCTTTTGTCATGCACGGTACCACTCAACTCTGAGTATATCACAAATATTCCAGAGAGTGCCAGCAAAATGCTATTCAGACAGGAAGGTTGAGGGAATCTTTCTTTGCATTTTTATGTCAATTCTATACTGACAAAAATTTCAACTCCTCCATATTACTGCAAATCTTAAGTAAGGGGCTTTGGTACCAAAACAATTCAAGCAAAAGTGATCTTCATAAAACATGCTCCTCCTCCTCCTACCTCCTGCCCTCCAACCACACAGTTCAGGGCTACCAATCAGACTGTACAATCTTGTCACACTTAAACTAATTTTTCAATTAAAATCTTCAAAGGCTGGGGTGACAGTCTTTGTCACCCTTAGCCATACTGTGTAATGCACTATATTTTGAATTGACCAACTCAGTTAATATACATTCAGTGAACTGTTTATTATAAAGGTTTCAGCAACTAGCCCTAGGCGAGTAGCATAACAAATATCCCACTTTAGCATTTCTCCACACTTTTCCAGTTCACTAAAACTTTCCATTTTTCTTTTTATGAAAGAAGAAAAACCAGAAAGAGGATTTTTCTTAAGTATATCAGTTTCATGGATGTTTTTCCCCTAAATCAGGTCTTAAATTTTTAAGGCTACAAAGGCTAGAAATATCTTGAGATAATACACAATGAATGTGTGAAGCAGAGAATATGAATAAAGAAATACAAATGGTTATGAATATAAAAGTCTGAAAGGCAAAGAATGGTTTTCATTCAGCGTGATCAACCAAGCACAAAGCCTGATTCAGTATGAATGGGTGTGAGTGAAGCGGTGTAAATGGAAGTCAATATGACTATCAACAAAAGATTAGGAATGTGCAAGGCAGAGTGTGACAGGGTATTTATAAGCATGTCAGATTATAGATCATGATGAGAAAGGAATTTTAAATTTTCTAATAAAAAAAAGCAAACACATTCTGCTTCCTCAGAATATAAAACTCCATTTTATGAACAAGCTCTTTACTCCAAGTCAGAAGTGTGCAGGAAAAATAAAGAATATATGCGTGGAAATGTTTCCCTTTGTCAAACACACACTTTTTTCAAACACTACATGCAAATGTTAGGAAAATTTTTGTAAAAAAATTTAATAGGACCAGTGATTGTATGTGAACACTATAGTCTATGAAATTAAATAAATCACATGGATAAAAATATTTTTTTAAATTATTTTTAAGAACAGTAAAAATAGAAAACTAAACAGACACATTAGGAAAAATGTAATTGCAGCTGGATTCCTACTCTGTTGAAGAGTTTAGCATCAGTTTCCAAAGTTTAGTACAAGTTTCATCATTCTTGTTCTTACCTGGACAGAATGAGATGTCCTAAGTACCCAGATCCCTAGGAAAGTGCTCTCTTATTAAATGATAAGTATTTGGAGATGTCTTTGATAAAGTAAATATGAAAATACGAAGCTTGCTTACCATACTCACTTAGACGCAACCCTCATATCTCAATATTTTGAGTAGAGTATATATCAAACATTCAGTGGTCTTCTGGACTTTAAAGAGAAAATATTATTTTTAAACATATCTTCAGTGTTTGGGAAGATGCTTATGATTGTATGCCTTCCTGTTCATATAAATGCAGTTCTTCATGGAGATTAATTAATCAGGTTGTTTTTTCACTTTGGGGTTTTGCAGATAACCAATAGGAGAAACACTACAGACTTATTATTAGAAAAGGTACTTTATCACCACTGGCACTAAGAAATCAGATTTGTTCAATATGAATAGTATTCTTAGTGAATTTAGGGTTTTACAATACCAGACATACATTAAAACACTTTATTTAATTTTATAGTGACCTAAATATATGAGGTAGAATACCTGAAGAGGGAACTGCAATTCACAGTTATATGTCTAATTTTATACATACATACATGTGTATATGAAAATACATATAGTTACCATATGATAATTTGTTTTAGCAGTTTGAAATTAGAGGACACTATTACTATGTGGTATTTTAAGTGTTCATGTGACTGTGGCACGATTTTTGTTTCCATTCCTATACACAATATGATAACACTCAGTTTCTCTTTCTCTCATCTCTATTGCCAGTACATGAAACTTCGGACAGAGGTTTATCTCTATTACCGATTCTATTCGAAGTAGGAATAGAATTTAAGGGAAACATGATCTATATTAATCATAAGTTTATTATTATGAATTACAGGAATTTCCATTCATGTTTGGAAAGCATGTGTAAAAATTTGGTTGCCTGTCTTTGCTCTAAAAGGTTAGTACATCCACCTTCCTATGCAATGTCTTTCTGAAGAACAGCCCATCTGATTCACAAAGACAGAAAACCTTGAAAAATAAATTAAGATTTAGATTTTTAACTTGTGATCAATTTGTGAAACTTGATGCCAGCTGAATTTCTATGTGATATTCATATTGCATTTAAGACGCAAAGAAATAGAAGTCACAACATCAATAACACAAAGCTAATGTATATGTCAGCTTCAATATTATATCTGCACTACTGGAATTTTGGTTCAATAAAATCTCTCTGTGTGTAACCATAATATGAGCTTTAATACCAGAGCTAACTTTTCACTGAATAGCTGAAGATTGGCGCCTTATTTATCTAAATCTTCTAGCCACTGGATGGATTGAGATTAAGTCATCTAGGTCAAGAAAGGGTTGCTCTAGAGTTGTCTTTCTTCACCGTAAAAATTGTATCTCCGTTGCTTGTGTCCCAGATCCCCAAATTGACATGAAGACTTACCAGACATTGAAGATGAGTTTCCATTTTAAATGTGGTCTATATTTAAAGGTCCTTTGTGGCCTTTAAAACTTAAAGATGTTTATGCTTCTAGTACTAAAGTACATTGGAGCTCAAGAAGAAATATAAACTAGTACCATAGTATCTGCCCTGCCCATAGCAACTTGTGAAAGTGCAAAGTACAGTAAGTATTTACAAATTTTATTTTGCTCCTTTCTACCAATTTCTACCACATATTTCTTTTGCAAAAGGTATATTCTTACCCAAAGTACAGAAAGATCAATGTGATTTTTCCATAGTGTACATTTTAGCTGTTTGGGGGGGAAATTGATGGGGATGGATCAGGAGTCTATCTACATGTCTGTCTGTCTGTCTGTCTATTTATGCAGAGATTCATTCTGAGTCAGAATTTTCCATTTCTTATTGCATGTAAAGTTTGCAGGTGAGCTTACATTGAAAATGGATCAACTGTTGAAAATAAGTTCTCTGTTTCCTTGTTCTGTGATTAGTCTATGGCTATTCTCTTTTCCCACTACAGTTGAAGCCATCGTGATTTCTTTCTCTTTTAAATTGTATGTACTCTGATGTACATAAGGAAATATGGAGGAAATAATTAGGGGGAAATTCTCAATGTATTTTGCTCTTAAAATTATTTGACATTCTCTTTTGTTAGACTCTATGGGTGAACAGAAGTTTCTAACACAATATTAGGCATGAGAAGTGGATTCTTTAACAAAGTGGTCATTTAAACAGTGTCAATCACAATGGCATTATTTACTTTTGACAAATGATTTACTTTCAAAAATATTTGTCTTGCTGATTTTGAAAATTTGAGGAAGGTTTTCAACTGAAAATATGAGATGAATTACCTTACACTGCAGATAGGACTCTGTATTTCTGGACATTATATTCATATTTCTCAGATAATTCTAATTAAGTAGAGTAAAAAGTAAACCTCAGGTAGGTATTATGGCTTTGACAGCCACGGACTCTCAACTTGGACACATATGTTGGCTCAGAGATTTAGCTTTTACTGTTAAGGGCAAAAAGATGAAGTAGGAATATCTTCCAGACTTCTGTCAGATAGACTGAGGACATTTGCAGTGGATAGTAACAGGAAATACAAGAATCAAATAATTTGAACTGGATGGCTCTTTCTCTCAAACACTAAGATTTTCCTAATTTCTAGATCAAAAATATTTACATTTTAACTGGCTGTTTTTTTGTTGTTGTTGTTGTTGTTGTTGTTTGTTTGTTTGTTTGTTTTTAACAACTTTGGTACAATTAATAGGTCTGTAAATTAAAATAACTTGTTACTTTTGAAAAAAATATATCACGTATAAAGAGCAAAATCACAGTCTTACAAGTGGGCCATTTGCTTTCTAGACTCATTTTTTGCAGTCAGATTTACACAACAGATTTTTCAAATTTATTTGTTGGTTTCAAGCTGTAAAACGTTATAATATGTGTATGCATGTGTCTGTGCATCTGTGTGAAAACTAAAAACTATCAATAATAATGGGCTTGCTTTATCTTAAGTTATGTAGGCATACTGTAATTTATGTCCTTCCCTTTTGACACTATAATCTTTTCACAGCAATGTCACATGCAGTTTAATTCTTTTTCTCCTCTGTATTTTCGATTTAATTGCTATAATCAGTGCAAATACTTCCTCATTTACATGCATTTCCCTCTGTGCAAGCATATGCATACAGATCTACAGAAAACAGTTTCTCCAAATGCAATTCAAATCACCAGAGTGAAGTATCTAATAGCAAGTGACGCAACTGAAGGAAGAAGGAAAAAAAAAAAAAAAAAAAGACAAGATAGAATCTTTCCTTGTCAACATATACATAAAGCATTCTATACTTTCCGAAACAAAATTAGTGAGGGACTTCCGCATGTGATTATTTTTTTCAGTTTTGTTATATTATTATTCGTTTTCTGATAGTGTTCAACAAACAAATAGCTAAGCCCATTAGCAGCTTTAATGTTCTTTATCATTCTAGCTCACCTCAGAGGTAAAAATTTATGCTAATTCTGTGGGTGGGGAATTGCCTCAATTCAGAAAGCATCTATCATCTATCATATGTGAACTTAATTAGATTGCATTCTAATATAAAACATACAATTTTAAAATGGGCATGTTTTCATCAATATTTCCATTACAATGCATGGCTTTTCTCTGATGATTTCAGTATAATGTCTACTTTTAAAGGATTTAACAAGTAGATCTTTGAAATATAAAGTTGTAATTCTTATTGATATGATGGCTCAGTTTTGCCCTAAAGCATAGCTACATCAGAAAAAGGCTTTACTCTGATATTTCCTAAAACTGCATAAATGCCTACAGTTTTTTTTATTGTTTATTAAATAAAACTATAGTTAAGTTTAAATAAGTCTTCCAGGTGTTGACTCACATACCTTGAGCCTGTACTGCTTAACCATATTTTTTTATGTACATAAAAAGTGACTGAAGTATTCTTTGTATAAATCAATCCATGCATTAATTAAGCGTTTTCTTTCCTAATTCAAGGATTTTCCAAATCGCCAAATTCTAATGTGAGTTAGCATAAGCACAAAAAATTCTGTCTGAAGGGAGAGTTGAAAATCTGTTCTGGAAATAATCATGGAGCTCTATTACCACCAATTGGTATTTCTGTACATATTTTCTGCAAAAATTGGGCAATACTGCTCACTGATTTTGTGTCCTAGCACAACAAAATTATGTTCTGTATTTTTCCAAATTTGTAATTACAGGTGCAAGAATAGAACTCAGACTCTAAATATAAACTCCATCTAAATATAAAATAAAAAAGTCTTCAACTATTGCTGCTGGACATCAGTATTCAACATGGCCACTTTATTAATTTTTGTTATGCTTATCTGTCTTTTTGCAGGTAGCAGTTTGTCTATGAATCACCTACACTTTCCATATAAACATTTTAATTTTTCATGGTTATTCAAGTAGCAATTCTCAAACGTACTGGGCTCATGACTCTACTATTCAGAATATCCTCCTTATTATTTGAGAACTGCAGTGCAGTTTTTATCTTTTGTCACATTGGGACATAAAACATATTTCATCCAGTAGATGACTTAAATCCCATGGAAAGTAACAAGACTTTTAAATTCTAGGCTTTGAATGACATTTAAATATGTATATTAGATCTAGGTTTTGGCCTAGCAAATATGAAAAGAACAATCAGATTTATTTCTATTTTACAGACTTAATTTTCATTTCATTCTTGTATTTGCATTTAAAAAGAGTGAAAAGGAGTTTAAAAGTGCTTCTCATATGCTTGTTTGTATGTGCTTGTTTGCATATAAACACTTCTGTTGGTGTGCTAATACAGCCATATTTACATAAATGGTTCTTTCCTAAACATTTATTTTAACAAAAGGCTGATTCCTCAAAGCACATGGAAAAGTAAAGGAGGTCCGGTACAAACGTCATTGAATCAAATTGCTGGATTTAGCAATCATGTTTATGAATATGTTATTTCACTTTTTACCCAGTACTAACCAAAAGGGAGATAGATCCTTTCTAAATATACATACTTTACAATATAGCTGTAGAGAAATCTTCTTTTAGATTGCCATGTAACATTGAAGTAGAAATTAAAAAAATAATAATAATAAAAGATCAGAAGTATTTCTTTTTAAAATTTGGGGTAGGCTCATTTTACATTTATTTTGAATAAAAGAGCAAGTATCAGCTACTGAATTACTCACAGAAGTACTATCCCTTAATTTGTCTGGAGATTACAGTCATGGTTTTCAGAACCATACAATTCACATTATGTCTTAAACTATTATTATTGCAACTAGGGAAAATTGCACTATTTTCTTGGAAAGACATTACTCTCTTGGACCCGATTCTTAACTGTCGAACTTAGCCCCTGTTTGAGGTCTTGTAAAAAACGGATCATTTAGAGGAACCCATTCACATAGTTGGAATACATGCTGTTGTGATAAATTCAGAGGCTTTAGCTGCAGTTTGCTTTTAGTTAGGGCTACACAGGGAAGGAATAAAAAAATCTTTGCATACTTATTTTTTATATGTATATTCCCTATTACATAATTACAAATACCCGGCACTTTTTAAATTTAGTATCTTTTTTTTTTTTTTTTTTTAATTTGAATCACTTCAGATAATGTGATATAGGAAATAGAGTAAATTTAATAGTGGCAAGTCAAAATTTAATTGCAAAAGTTGTAAAATGTCACCTAATTTAAACTGAAAATTTTGAATTGTTTTCTGAATACAAACTGATAAGCAAGCACCAGAGAAAGTAATATGCTTATTTCAGAAGTATAGCAAATATACACTATAACATTACTGTAGGTATCACCAGATGGCACTATTACAAATAGTTGATGTATCTTAGCAGTTGGTTAGAAATCGGTGACAGAAGTTGTGCAAAAGAAAGAAGAAACAGGGATACTGTATGCAGTTGCATATTAGCATTGCTGCTTCTTCTGACATCCTGTTCTGATGGTGAACACAGCATTACAGGGTTTGGGGTCATCACGATAAGAAAGCAGAAATCAATGACACTTCTGTCTTGGTAAACAACCCAGTTCTTGGCAGATACCATCATTACAGTATTATGTCAAAAGTATTATGACAATAGCTTCACTGTAAAATGAATTACAGAGCATGGGTCCAATTTAACAAAACACAGAGTGCCATATCTTGGACTGATAGGAAAAAATGATGATATTCAACATCTCACTTCAGAGATGACCCTTTGAACCAGACTTTCTACAGCTTTGCAACAACTGTGTTTTAATATGGGACACAACCTCATTCAATCTAGTCTAGTTTAACAATCTTCTAATGATGATGATTGTAGTGTTTACAGCCACTACAGCTGGGGAAGAAGGTAATGAATTTTAGTTAAGTTTTGTCCAAATTTACAACTAAAAATGAGTAAGTAGGGACAGAATGAGCAAACTTTCCTGGGATAACCAGCAGATGTTTCATAGACCTGATATTTCCATAGAGGAAATATACTCATAACTACTTAAAAATTTAAAAAAGCTATTGAGATGAAATTATTTGATCACATTGTCATACAAATCCCAGCATTTAGTGGGTGGTGGTAGGACTAGTGCCCTAACTACATCTGAAAAACCTAAATCCATTTCCAGTTTTTGTTTATTTTCTATTATTTGCTGAGTGTTTTTCTTTATGTTGTTGAGTGATGCTATGAAAGAAGGCAAGAGTGTGTTTTTATATATGCTTGTATTGACTTTCCAGCCTCAACTGTTAGTTTTTCTTTAAGGACATGTTGCAGTACTGGAACACTGGGAGAAAACCAACAGCAAGAAATCCAATACAACTTTAGAGGACTATTTCACACAAACATGTTTACATTTATTTATGGATGTTTCCTGCTTATGACAATTCTGTTAGTAGCAGACCAAGGAAACTTCAGTGACATGTGACATCACTAGATGTAGATTTGTTCTACCAAATCATTCCTAATCTAAAGTAAGTTAATTTCCAGAAGGTGCTTATGCCTGCTTTAAGCATTAGTGACATGGTTATCCTTTGAGGTGTAGCCTGTAGGTCAAGGAAGATTAGCTTTTTATGCCGATATGGTCTCTCTAGATGTACTTAGGTGTAATCCCCAGCAGGGATGTCACATGTCTCCTGAGTCTGATAGCAGATAAGGGATTGCTTAGTTGGAGTCTCCATAGGAGCCATTATTATTACTCTAAAACAGAGTTTTAGATCAGACTGCATATTAGTGCTACCAATGTCCATGTAGCACTACAGAGCGTAGCACTTCCTGTAACAGAGGAAAAGTACAGAGCAGCAGGAGTGATAAATCACCTCCCCTTCTGCATCCCACATACCCACATTGAACAAGTTGGCAAAAGCTGATAAACAGGGTAGCACTTGAAAGTAGCAATTATGCTGAACTCACTAGATCAGGAGATTCTGGGATTTAGATCACGTTATCAAAGCAACAAACTGAAAACAATCCCAGTCCAGAGGATGCCTTAACAATGCTTTAGAAATACTGTGATCTGTGAAAGAAAAACAAATAAACAAAAAATGCTGTGTTTGCATTATATCAGTTCTGGTCTCACCAGTACCAAGAAAAGCAGATAGGAAGAAAGTAATAGATCTGGGGCAAAAAGCTTGAGATTTTGAACCAGAAAATCCTGACAATGACATGCTTAGAGATAAAACTGTGTTCAGCGTCACTGATAAATCACTTGTGTAAAGGTGTCTGAGGAAGACTGATCTGGGCATGCAGAAAGACATAATCTGCAGAACTGAAGTGCCGCACAGACAGAGATCAGGTCTGCACTGTAGTCTGAAATTTGCATAGGCATGTGGGCCCAGGGGTCCTTGAGTCACAGTAGAAAAACTTGCATGCCTCATACATGGATAGAAACATTACCACAGGTTTGTGCAAATTTTCTGTCACAAATCCAGCATGTGTAACCACTATTCTTGCTTTTCAAAACAACAAATACACCCCAGGGAAAAAGCCACAAATCCCTGGCTGAACTCAGATGTGACTAATCTCTTGTGGGTGCAGTATCATAAAATAGGACAAACTCTACAGCACATGCAGAAAGTACTCCAAGAAATGTACTTAAAGTTAAGCATAGCAGCTGAGTTTCAGCTTTTAAAATAGACTCCATATCCCAGTCCTGATAAAGAAACTAAATGAACTACCTGTGCAGTAATGGAGTCCCAGGTAAAACTCTGAGGTCACCTGAACAAGGCAATGGCTGAAGAAAAGCTGATCTTTGACCCTTTGGGAGTATCTCAGAGGCCAGTGTAACTCAAACACAAGGTTTTAAGGCAAAGCAGACATGAAACTTCACAGAACACTGACCACACCCAAAAGTCTTCCAGGAATTAGTAGTCTCCCTTAAGGAGCACCACATATATCTGCATTCATCAGACTGTGCCAGGCACAGCTGTACTTTTGCAGTTACAGACCTGTTCAAAACAGCAGATAAGGAAACAAGGGAGTATAGACAAAAATATTCAGTCTGTTTGTTAACAGCATCACATCAGACAAAAAACGGTGAAACTTGAACATACCTGAGTTCCAGCAGTTTCAGGAAGGCTAAGCTGTGATAGTAAATGGTCAAAGCCAACTGGCCTGCTAAAAGTAATCCCAGTAGGAGGGATGGATACTGACAAGTCAGATTAGATGAAAAATGATATTAACTGTGCACTTTCAGTACACCCTGGGGCAGAAACACGTTTCTCTGCTTACCTTTTGGAGTAAGGTCAGTGAATGAAGTGTTTCAACAAAAGAACAAAGACTACTTGGAAACCTTACAGGCATCCAGAAAATAACTGATGACATAGGAATAGCAGCATCAATTCTGATGAAACACATCAGTGCTGAGAGAAGTGATGACAGGCTCACAGAGAAAATACTGAGTTTGGGACAGATAAGATCCAGTTCATGGTAACACAAATCAATGACACTGGACAAAATTTCATCAGGAAAACAAACAAGAGGACAGCAAACTCTGACCATATCATACATGAAATCTTCACAGGACAAAACAGACAACAAAATATTATATAAGTCCTTCCTTAGATACTTCATACTGTTGAAGTAAGTATTTAGGGATGATTTCTCATTACAGATGATATACTTCTTTTTGCTCCCCCGTAGCATGAGACACTAGGTCACGGATTTGGGAATGACAAGACACTGCTATAAATAATGGCAGCTCTCTCTACTATCCTGTGTCAAATTGCAATGCCCCAGCAAGTAAGACATCATTCATACAGGTGCATAGAAAGATAGTCAAAGGTTTTCTCCACTTAAAAAATAAAATTAAATTAAAAAGTTCATATGTTGCATTGAGAAAGCTACCCTGCAGTGTAACACAGAAGCAGATGATCAGCACAAAGCCCAGCCTTAAGTGGCAATTTGCTAAACACCCTGAAAGAAATATATCCTTTAATGTCAGCATTACACAAGCTGTCAGTGGGAGCTGTCTGAAAGAAGACAAGAAATGAATTTCAGATCACAATTTAACCAATTTGTTTCTGTGGAACTTTCCATCCTTTCCATGCACTAGGTGGTTTGAATATAGTAATGAGCTTTTAAGGAGGTGCTAGGTCTCTCCAGGCCTTCTACCTCTTAAGATTGTTCCGTGAGGTTTTGTCTGCTGATTTCCTGACCGTGTTGAAGTCTGCCTTCTTGAGACTTATTGAGAATTAAATACAGAAACAGATGAGCCCAATGTTAGGGATTAATCAGCAAGCTGCCAGAATTTCTGCAGTTGTCTGCTCGTGCTGCAAGCCTCATGGGGAGATGCCATTTGAGAAGTTGTTTAGTTACAGGCTTTTGAGTGAAGAAAGGACAATGTCATGTTGTGACTGAGTACTCTGCGAAATTAGCCACCTATCATCAGGAATGTGGTGACAGATCTCTTCAAATGAAGCAAAATGTGCCTCAGACATGTTAAGGAATATCTTCAAGAACTTTTGCTTTTCCTCCAAGTTGCTAATAAAGAGTTTAAACTCTGTATTTTTGCCCATCCTGATGAAAAGGCCATGAAGCAGTTAAGAGTGTGCAACCGACATCTCAGGAACTTTTAGCAGCTCCCTGCGCCTTGAGTCATTCACCAGAGGAAACTGCCTGGAGGAATGACAAAACCGTTGTGCGGCAGTTCAGGCAGAAGAGAGACACGCATCCTAGCTTCTGAGGCAGATGTCACAAACATTTAAACAGCTGTCAGAACCAGCTCAGGCTGTCATCAGGCTTGACCTTAAACCCAGTTTAGTTTTTAAATGTTGGGGGGGAGGGGGAGAGGTGGAATTCAACGCAGTGAAGTTACACAGCTGCTTGAAATATTAAATGAAAGGACTGAACATCTGTTCACTTGCTTTTCAAACTTTAATGGTTTGGAGAGATATTCTGTTGTCTTAGATCTTTAAGAACATCTGAGACCCATGCAGCTTCAGCACCTGTGAAAAATCCCCTCTCAAAACATGCATGCACTTCAAAGCTTATTACTCCTGTTCTTTGCCAAACATATGTTGCCAAACACCACAACAAATTATTAATAATACTTAGGTCGCATTTGACTTTTGTGCAGCAAATTTCCTGAGCGAGCACCAAAATACTAGTTAAGCATCAGCAACCTTACAATGCACAAAGAAATAGAGAATCATTTAGTAGGAAATAAGAGAAGTGTTATATTGATCCATTTTTGGTTTGCATTTGTTTTTGGGATTTTTAGTTGCTCTTTCCTTTTCACTTGAAATTTTAAACTAATTATAGTTTGCCAGAATCAGGCACAATGTATAATGAACTTGCAAGCTTCCTGACACAGGATATTATTGACATAGTTAAGGGAATTATGAGTGGGTACAGGAGGGAAGTATTAGGCATTTCTATGCGTAAGAATAGCCTCTACAGTTAAACTATATGGCTTATATTTATATTGGCCAACAAACCTTGTGTTCCAGGACATAGGAAGTAAAATAGAGAGCAAAGAAATCTGCAGATAAATATCACTGTAATTTTAGAGCTAGATGTTTGCAGTGTGCTTCTGGGACCAAATATATAGTACAAAATTACACTTTGCATATTTTTGCAATACAAGACTTCAAGAGGAGGCAGAAAGTGAAAAGAAAAAACTGGTCAGCAAGATTTCTGTTTATATTTCTGTTTTCATTTCTAATGGGTTTCCACTGAAAGTATTTATTATCACTCTGCAGGGTTTCTTTTTGTTAGCATAACTCACAGATTCAACTATGAAATTTCAGCATGCAATATAAGATTACAAACTTTAATTCACTTACTTTTCCACATTTAGATTATGAATTTTCATTTAATGAATATATAAATGTAGGTGATATTTCTTTCTCTATGTAATGTTAAAAAGGAAAAGCATAAGGCCATAGAGACACACTGCCTAAATGGGAAGCCATGTTAATCTTCCTGCCATTCATGCATTGCAATGTATTTTTAATGTTTTGTAAGTTTAGGGTTCAAATGGAAAAAAAAAAAAAAGTATACCAGCAAAAGTAAATAGGTAGAATTAATAATGATGATACTGATAATAATAGCATTAATAATGCAAATCCCATATAAGTCTCTTCAAATTTTATGAAAGAGATAATGCAATTTCTATAAATAAATAAATAAAAGAACACGTCCTAAAACCCTTAATAAATCTTCATTAAAATTTTAAACAATGAAATATAAGTAAGAGGGTGAAGAGCGGAGGATTAAAAAGCATTGGCATTGTATACAAAGTAATTAATCAGACCAAGGGGCAAGTATTTTTAAGACAAACACAAACTATGAAGAAAGTTTAGTAGTTGGGGGAAAAGGGCTATTAAAGATGGAAGAAATTATATGGACAAAAAACAGTTTAGAAAATGTTACACATTGTGTTCCACTGAAGAAAATAAATTAATTATTGGTTATTTATACAAAGGAACCAACATTATTAGGTATAAATTTATGAAATGAAAACTAAATGGCAAATAGAAGGCAAATTTACTACCCAGCATCGTTTTGTCTTGTGGTGCCACTTGTGTTCCCATCCTGGTATATATACACTTACCATTTACAGAACACTCATACAAAATGAAAACAAAACAAAACAAAACAAAAACTTAAATCTGCCATATCCTACATGAAATTAATTCAAAAACAAACAAACAACACAGAAAGTACAGCTTAATAATGAAGTGTTAGATATAGTGTGAAAATAAACCAACAAAGATAAGAAAAACATTGATTTGTGAAGACATACTGTTTGAAAGTAATCCTTTGTTGTCTGAAAGCTGAGGCTTAGATGCAGTACATTTCAGATATTAGAAATATTTTGCCCTGATACATGTACTCAGCTATAAGACTACAGATAGCATCCCCTGATTACAAATATAGCCTATATAATAGCAATTTATTGAGCTGTGCAGTTTTAGATGCCATTCCACATTTAACTACTGTGATGGAAGACCTCTGTGATATTCATTCCAACACTGACACCCTCAAGTCATATTTCTTCTCTTGTCACAAAGTATTTATTTTTATCAGCAGCTTGTCATTCAAGTGTATTAAAAAAAAAGTGGAGAAATGGGCAGTTGTGGAGCCTCTATGTCAACTGTGAAGATAATGTCTCTCAATTTAGTGCCACTATTTGGTTATTATACATTCATAAATAATCAAATATCAGTTCAAAGACTCCAGGCATCAGAACTGAGAGAGGGGACTGAAAGCATAGGTGGTATTGAATTTTTCACTTACTCTCACAAAACAAGTCATCCTGTTAATAATCTGGCTCTCATCCCAGCCAGACATAACACATTTTGAAGTTGTCTTTCTCCCTGGCTGTGTCAGAATTGGCAGCTATATTCACAAGTAGAAAGTTTCCAAGTGGTCAGACAGGTCTGCTTTGTTTTCTTGCCCCCACTCCACAGATTTCTGCAGTGCTGGTGGATAGAAGAGGAGAACAAAAGCAGCTGGCATATCTGCAATTGTACATCAGCTTGGTATCATGTGAGTATGAACTCAGAAAGGGGGGCATAATGCAGTCAGGGGTGGCGGGCAGCAGAGATCCATAACAACTCCATAACACTGATAGTAAGGAAATTGTACTTGAGCTCCTAGTATTTGTGACTATGTTAGTTGCATACTTGTGCTGCAGCAATGAAGGAATATGGCTTACAATTTTCCATAGCCATGCCTATGGTCAGATATGGTTCACCTCCATTTGCATACATGTTCATCAGATATGAAACTGTCACCAACCTCTGCCAGTTCTTCAAGCATGTCAAAAGAAAGTTACCAATGCAAATCAGAATTATACCTTCCGTATTACACAGAACTAGAACTCAGGCCACAGACATCTCATTATGCACTGAAATCAAAATTTTGTATACCTTAGGAGACTGATACTAAAGGCTTTATCTGAAAAGGTATACACCCTGTACATACAATAAACATATAAGGTCAGTAACTACATCCCCAAATGTGGTATACAGATTTATTAAGCACTGCAACTCCTATTCTATGCTATGGAAAATATGTATTTAATTTTATCTACTTCAGTATACTTTCTAGATAATGTGACTTTGCTTTGCACATTGAGTATATGAACCCTCTTAATATCTTTCTTCATAAAATCTTTGACAATATGTTCAGGATAGTTGAGAAGTGCATGAATAGACCTAAGCCAAAACCAGCTGGTTTTAAGCCCTCTAATGAACGGCTACCCTGTTCTGCAAGCCAAATCTGAAAATGCTATACCTTTCTGACAGCAACGTTGTGTAGGAGCCTGTGAATTCCTGCTTCTGCTGTGCTTGAGTCCAGCCCACTGGCCTGCCTGGGAGTCTGCAAACCAGGCACCACTCTGCCTTTTATCACCATCACCTGAAAGTCCCAAACCAAGAGAGAGTAGATTAATGCTTAGGAAAATACTATCCAAAAATTTCCAACTCCTTCCAGGTGTTTTTTGTTTTTGTTTTATTTTTTTTTTTTTCATTTTAATTTTTAAGAAATTTTGGTCAACCTTTCTTTAAAATTACTCCAGGGTTGTCTGTTTTCTGGCATTCTCCAAATATGCTCTGCCTACTGTTTTTCTTCCATGGAAAGTCCTGAAGCATCCCAGAATATTCTGACATACAGCAGGACACCAGTATTCGTTTAGCACAGCTCCCTAACAGTACAGTACAATAGACATTTACAGTGCTGTAAAATTAAGCTAATGTGCTTAGTAAATCTGTTCTAGAAAGGTTACAGAATGTGGTGCTTTTATCATTACAGGTGAAACATGGCTTCTATACATTTGACATTTTGGAGTGTTTTTTCATAGATCCTAAAAGGTCTTTTTGTCATATAATTATCTAAAACTCGTTCCCTTAGGAGACCTAAAAATGAACAGCTTCTCTGTTCATATGCATCAATTTGCCTCCATAGAATACTGATCCTAACGAGGCTTCTCTTGCTCTACATCCCACTGGATGTAGACATATATTTTGTGATTTTATATATACCTGTATGCGTACGATCTTTTCCCACCTTGCAAAGGTGATGGGGAGGATTGTAAATTACTTTATTTCATTTTAGTCTGAAATATAAACTTTTGTGAAAGCATTTGTATTTCTGCTCTTTCCCAAAGCATCACAATGCTGTAAGGGTATCAAAGATACCATTCGCATTTTACTTGTGTCTTTCTGGAGGTGTCGGGGACATATAATATTGTGCACTGCAGTTGGAGCATGTATTTACATGTGAAATTTTATACTCATTTTTGAATAACGTACTACGGATGGCTATATTGAGAAAAAAGCTTTGATCATTATTGTTGCTAACAACAATATTAATACTAATGTGCAGTATTCTTAACAAAACATATCACAGGATATTTAACAATTCAAATACAATTAAAAAGCAACATCAAATAAACATTTGATTTTGATATAAAATACAAGTGATACAGCTCCCTGAACACACACCAAATTAAGAATATTAGAAAACAACATCCTAGGGCTTAGTTTCCTCTCTGTGCAAGCAGGACTCAGAGCAGCACACAAAGGACCGAGGTTCGTCTTGACCTGTGAAAGATGGGTGGAGTTCAGCTCACAAATCCTGTGCCTCTCAGAGCATCTTAGCCCCTTAGCATCTTAGCTCACACTGCTACCCGAACCCCTTTCACAATGCCCAGATGCTTCCCTCCACTCATTTTCTGAACCATCATCTAGTTTTCCAAGGTCCATTAGCTCCACCCTAAAGAAAGCATGTGTTGGCAATGTGATTTCCCTAGCAGTAGTGGCTTTACCTGATGACAGAGGATCTCCAGGTGTGGCTGAAGATCACAGAGCACCTGGTTCAGAAATCTCATTGTTGCTGCCACCGGAGAAAACATGATTCCAATCTGAATGTCATGATTCAGTCAAAGCAGGAAAAGCTCTTAGAAGAAAAAAAAGCTAATGTTTATTTACAAACTGAACAAATGTATACAGAAACTCACTGCAAGGCAAGAACTGCAATGCATAGCACCATTGTTTTCTGAGTATCACTCTAATTTAAAATCTTATATTGATTTGACAGCCTTACAAATATTTTCCTTGCTTCCTTAATTCACATATACATGCAGAATTCCACTTTCTTTGAACTTATTATTTGACTGTACTTTTTCAGAGGGTCAGACTGAAGGCTCTGCTCTTCAGACATCTATTTTATTTCTTAAAATCAACACGATTATTGCAAAGTGAAAAGAAAGCTTCAGAATGTAATATATCACAGATGAAAAATTTACAGGAAGCTGCACTGCATCATCCTGGTTGATAAATTACATGTTATGGTACACTGTAGCCACTCCCAGTAGTACTCCAAATATTGTATATTGGTTTTGCATTTCTTGGGAAGAATGCTTTTTTTCTTGTGAGTCACTGACTCCAGCAGAAGTTATGCAACATTCGAATAATACCAGAAAAGTTAAAAGAAAAGAAAAACAAAACAAAGCAAAACAATAAACAAACAAACAAACAAACAAAAAACACCAAAGAAATGGTTGCATGCCAGAAGAAATGAACGTAATAGACTTACCCATGAGCCTGAATTTGCCCTGCAGTCTCGTACAAAGCTTTTCAATAATTCTGCTCCAGGCATTCGTGTTGAACCAGCATTTGCTGTCAGCAGGCAGGAGGGGTCATGCTCAGAGCAATCTCTCTTTTCCAGAAGGGAGGAGGTGTTTTGGAAACCATCGCAGGTGCTTCCACGGAGT
Organism: Anas acuta; assembly: GCF_963932015.1. Classification (NCBI taxonomy): domain Eukaryota; kingdom Metazoa; phylum Chordata; class Aves; order Anseriformes; family Anatidae; genus Anas; species Anas acuta. The sequence continues at coordinate 36,920,172 of NC_088982.1, forward strand.
TGGTCTCACTTGGGCATGGTCCCGCACTGGGGAAGCTGGAAGGCATCACTGCTCTAAGGAAACCCCACTTACATCTTCATTGGCAGGAGCAAGGCAAGGCATTAAGATGTCTGTTACAGAGTGCATCCAGGCATGGGGAGGCTGTTCTGGCTAAACAAAATAACATTACATGCCTTTGAACATATATCACATACCACAGGTAATGCATTCCTGGGATCTCCTTCTTAAAATACTGGCGACATTTTGTTAGTTTTATTCTGGCCTCAGGAACTTTCCACCCTGGATGGTTCATTTATGTTTACTTTATATAAAGGCTGTGTTTGTTAGGAAAAGAGTGAAATTCTCACGGCGACAGGTGAAGTGTTCAAGGAAGCCATACATGCTTTCCTAGCTATGGAGCATAAAATTATGCAGTAATGTAATTACACAAAGGAAATCTTGGCACAAATATATATTCAATTATCCCATATTCTATCTGAAATAGGACTTATCCTTCCAAACACAGAGAGAATTATTCTGATGGAAAGGAAGGTGCTTCATTAATGTGTCAGGGCTAAAATGGAAATGTATACATTTCTTCAACACCTGAAAACTATTGTGTATTTGTTGCTCTGCCCTAATTTACACACAATTTAATGTATTTATTCATGCTTTCAGAGTGATGTGGTTCCTAACTACTTCTGTGGGAAAGAACTGTGGAAAAGAAAAAGTTATTTGGTAAACTATCAGGACTTGGGATAGGAATTAAGGGATCCCACATTGCTTATAATAAGAAAATAGGAAATCCAACACTGAGGGATTAATCAGAAGGGTAAAATTTACTGTAGTTCCAGCCAGTGCCCAGTGTAACTGAAAAACTAAAATATCTGGACTTCAGAGATGGGTGGGAAAAAAATAATAAAAATAAGTGGATGCTGGATGCTTTCTCTAGAAGGGCTCTCAAATGCTGATGAATTGGTACCATGCTTGCACCATTTTTCATGTGAGAAGAGGTAAGAGGCACTGGCCAGGGTGGGCTGGAAGAAGATATAGGATCCATAGCAGTTCCGTGCAAATGTTTTGTAAGCCAGAAGTGAAGGATATACATGTTATGGCAGCTACTCTGATTTTTTTTTCCCTTCACTCTACATCATTTTTCAAAGAGGTTCAATATTTAGAAATGTTCATGAGTTTTCAGGATGACATAAAGCAATTCAGAAGACCTGTGTGTATAGTATTTTGAGATCCAGCAGTGTAGTGTGGTGCACCTATAAGTGCAATATTTGCTAAAGGAAAATATGCCTTTTTTAGAAGAATGTTAAAAATTGTTTCTACTTAAGTCATACAAGAAGATTTCTTATAAAATGATACAAATGACTTTTTTTTTTGTTGTATGTCCTATGTGCACAGTATGTAAACCTATTAGCTGAAGCAAGTGAAAACCCAAAGCTCAACCTCTGAAGAGCTGGCATTCACTCAGAAAAGTCTTAATAGGTTTGGCAGGAAATTCAAAAATATTTTATCTGGACTGTCTCAGCAGTATAAAGCTGCAACATTTAGTGAGAATAGCAACTAAAAAAAAAAACTATTAGTAAAGGGAGGAAAAGCAATTCTAAAGACGTAAAATATGGCTGGCATGATTTCTGCTTTTACAGATATGCTGAGAAAAAATAAATAATGGCAAGTAAATACATTTACTGACACTCTTCTGATCTGTGTCTAATTAGTCTTTGCAGAGAAAATGGTGGATTAATAATCCACCCTTGTCTAACACCTTGACAACATTACAATACAGTAGTAGTTTAGTAAACTGTTTATGGGGGGAGGTTGTTTCTAGTTACTCCTCTTAGTTAATATGGTGGTCAGAGGACCAACAGAAAAGATATGGCAACAGCAAAAATGGAGTCTGCAAAATCTTATTTTTGGCAGTTGTTGGCTCTTTTCACCAAAAAACAGTAATGATTACTAGTAGTATCACTTTTTTCCTGCATTTCCTTGCTGCTCTTATCCCACCAGTCAAATTGGGCCTCTACTTCCACTGCACCTCCTTTAATGAGCCTCCAGATTGGGTAAAATGAATTTGTATCAGATAACAAGCTAGACCTTCCCTTTCCTTCTTTTTCTCCACCAGAACCATTGTAACTAAGCAGCTTTCAAATGTGTAAACAGGAACTTCTCTACCACTGTTTTTTTGAACCAAGAGTCACTGCTTCCCTTTACCTAGTAAGTCACCAGACATGACAGAAGCACACAAATATTTTATTTTCTCATTTAAGACTAAACAACAACTCCATGGTTGATTAGGTTCTTTTTTGATACATTCTTGATGTGTAGATTTGTTAATTGTTCAAAGGACACGTTATGTTAAATGAAGATGAAGAGATGTTAAATGAAGATGAAGAGAAGAGCTATTTCAGTCCAGCTAAGAATGCTTCATTAAAACATGATGGATATACCTTGGAGGGGAACAACTGGTGATGGTTGTTCATTTAGAAATTACCAGAGAGAAGTTTAAAACATGAATATTTTTATCTTTTGAATAAATATTATGTATTCAGCTAAATTGATCATATGTGGAAAGCATTTTATGTTTAGGCTTACTGAAAAAGAATACTGATGTGACCTCTCAAACCTTCTTCCCTGGCCTCAGGTTCTGGTTTCACAACTGACCTATTCTGGGATAAGTTTCATTATTTGTCACTTTTCTTTATTTACAAGAACAACAGAAAAAACAACAGCAGCAGCAACAACAGCACGTTAGAATTTGCCTCATGGGAATATACTTGGACTCAAAATTTTTTCCTAGAAACTTTGAAAATAAACCCAAATTATGAAAATCTTTCAGTTAGGAAATAATCAAAAATGACTGCTCGTTTAATAGTTTATTTTTCCTTTACGTTTTTTTAACATCCCTGATAGAAGTATTCCTACAGATCAAATACTTGTGGCAGTATGGAACCTACTGAAGATGGCATGTTTTTTCTGTGATACAGCCAACAAATTGTGATCTACTAGGTTGTACTTGGTGTAACTATACCACACAGTATATATGTGACCACCAGAATATTCTCCACTCCATCTGAATAATTTTTGGAAAAATGTTATTTCTGACCAGTTTGGAACAATTTGTACTGAATTACTGAGTTTCAAAAACATGGTACTAATAAATTGTAAGCAATAGAAATTATAACTTTCTATTTCCTTCCCAGGTGACAAGTAATATTGAAAAAGAGCTTGCAATACTTGATTATTTGTTCCCCAAATACTCGTGTTTTATGGCTTTAAGTGTTGAGGGACTGTTTTCTCTCCTGAAATTGTTTCTGGTTTTCATTAACTCTACTTTTAATTCACAAAATAAATATCAGAAAGGACCAATGGTGTTATGATTCTCATGTAAACTACAAGCCTCTTCTCTATTAACAAAAGAAAACAAAATTCTGCTGCTTCTTCTGAAAACTAAGATAACAACCTAATACCACACTTTCTTCCCACTCTTCCTATTACTTCAAGCAGCTAACAGTAGAAAAATACCTCTGTTTATAAGGAAGACCTTATCCCTCTCACAATGTTTCCTTCCTAGATACAGGAATATTTTTTCCCATTATAACAAACATGGGTTGATACTTGCCAATATATTTTTTTTTCCAGAATCCTTTTTATTCAGGTCTTTAGCATACTGCATGCCCAGGCAAGGTAGCAAAAAACTGAGATAAGAATTTATTATAACATCTCTAGAGGATGACACATTTGGGGCCTTGCAGATGCAAATAACACCAGTTGCTGGTTGGGGCAGTATTAAGACATATTACACCTAAATTGATTCTAGCAGCAATTACGTTAGTATGCTGGAAAGAAATGGGGGAGAGCAGAGAGGCGAATCTGACATAATTTGGGCCATCAGTTGGACAAAAGCTGATGTAGTGATGTTAACTTCAAAAAATGTCTCTGGAGAGCCTCAAAAGGCACATAGATAACTTGATTAAGATCAAAAAAGATAGGAAATGCTGCCTGTCAGTGCTATGGGCTTCAGAACTACTCCCAATATATAACTTGAACTGTTATTTACTGTCTTGATCTTGTTGTACAGTCCCAAAGGTCCACAGAAGACACATTTATACAGTGCAATCACCACATCCCTATTAAATCATTGGTGAGAATCTATTTCAATTTCTTTTTCACCTTCGGCTGCTTGACCACAGACCATGCAGACATGATTTAGAAATCCATTGGCTAGTCCTTATATCACCAGGGTCAGACAATCCCTGGCTAGCATAAATAATAGAGACTTCAAAAACAGTCTAATTTTGCTTGTTAACGCTTTAGGTTATCCCTGCAGTGATTCCTCTTCCATTTTACATATATAAAAATGTTACAAATTCACATTTCGGGTTAGTTTTCTTTGCTTCATAAAGGGATGTTTCCCCTCTTTTAAATTCATTCATTTAAAGACCTGAAAACTTGTAATAAAAGACCCCCACACACACCTCCCCACCCAACCCCATGCCCCACAAAAAAAAATAAATGATGTTTGATGCTCCAGAGAGCCTTCAGCATTCATTACAGAGTCAACCAGAGCTTCATTACATATCAGCCTAGCATGTGTATATGTAGTACCAAGTGCTGGCCTCAGGAGCTCCCTTAGGCGATGTTCTATAGGTTTCTTTCATCTGTCATTTTGCTTTGACTTGAGGCGATTATCACTTTTATCATTGACAATAGAAAACTCATTCCTGTGTGCATTTCATTTTCATTATTCCTTGCCCCATGAGATTGACTGACACACACAGATTCTTCTTCATCTTTTAAAGTATTGTAATTAATCATTTTAAATTCTCGCCTTGGAGTGTTCTTTTATTAGCATTGTTGAAAGAAATCAAATTAAAACTGTGTATTGGTACTGAGAAAAACTTGCTGGGCTATCGAGGCCTAGTAGCAAAAGACTAATCTCATACGTTTTACACTGCTTTCACTTTGCTGCCCTGAATATACTTTCCTGATTTTCATTAGCATGAGCATTAGGAATGTGGGCCAGGGCATGCCTAATGTTTTAAGGCATCAGGTACAAAAAGCTAAAAGAAACAGCTTTTTGTTTGCTTGTTTTTTATTGATGGGAACATCACCTGAGGTTTCTGAATCTGAAAGTTAGTGCAGGTAGTTATGAAACAACTTTGAAAATGAGGAAGAATGATCTTAAATCTTCAGTGCTGGTCTGAGACTGAGAAGACCCGGGTTACTGCCTGTATCATGGGCTTCAAAAGCTATCTTGAGCAAGTGACAAGCTCTCTTCCTGGTTTCCACCTGCAAAATTAAGATATTAGTGCTCCTTCATCCCTCTTTGCTTCTTTTGTTTAGGTTGTGAGCTCTTTTGTACAGAAACAGCCTCTTCTAATTGGCAAGAACTGTGCCTACCACATTCTCACTTAAGCACTAATGTCATACACATAATAATCACATGCCACTGCTTTAATAGTTACTGCGTGCACATTAAATTATCTGAGAGAGACAGCCCTGACAGAAGTACGGAGAAGCCCTGCTCCTGTAGGAGCTACCTACAGGAAGCCCTGCTGCTGTAGGAGCAGGGATGGTCCTTTCCTCTCCACACAGAGGGACAAATTGCCATAGTAACAACCATCAGCACTAAGGCAGTGACAGGGCCTCGCTGGAATTCAGGGGCAGAAGCAGTACAAATGTAATAGCAATACAGCTTGCTTTTTTTTTTTTTTTTTTTTTCTCTGCAATTTCTGTTTACCTTGGAAGTTTAAACCTCAGTTAGGAAAGGCAGAATTCAAAAAAATAACATCAGGCCTAAGTCTGGATAGTAATATATATTCAGCTAAAATTTATCAAGAATGTTTATCAAGAATGTGGAAGGTATAATGCTTTACTATATTTCTGTCTGTTCCAGATCACATTGGTTAATTTCTGTGATCAGTGCTTGATTTTTAAAATTTTAATGCCTGATTTCTTTGAAAAACGTATAAGACATAAATCACTGCCATTTTTCTAAGAGAAATCTGTAACACAATGGCAGAGAAGTGATGTTTATAGATTAAGCCCATGGACTTTTTTTCCTCTGTAATTTCTAAGATGATGCTGAGATGCTACAATTACTAGTGTATCGTAGCCTATCTTACCGTTTTGGGAATCCCCATATGTCACATTTTTCGTATAAAACATTTATTTTGGCAATCTCCAAGATTTGCAAAAAAAAAAAAAAAAAACAACTACGAAGAGCACAAACTACTGCTCTTTTTGTCAGATGCTGATGTAGGGAAACCTCCCTTGAGGGAGTTTCATGGAATCTCTTACCTGTGCCAAGAGGGATGAACATGGTCAGACATTTCTGAGACTCTGTTTTCATATCACTTCTAGGCAAAGTACTTCATTGGTGTAATGGTTTCTATGAGAAGTGAATGCTATGCTGTGGATAAAGTAATAAATAAATTCCACTAAGCTCTCATTCAAATTATATACAAGATTAAAATAAATTTATGGTTGGTACTGATACTCCTGTAACAGAATTCATAAGGTGTTATGTATAATAGGAAGATCTCACCCAATCCTCCATCTATTTTGGTTTAAAAAGCAAGACCTTCAGCCTTAAGAAGACCCTTAAGAAGATAATGAATCTGACATCTACTCACACTTACAATAGAAAACTGCTTCAATGTCTGCAACCAGATGTCTGAGAGTAAACTTTGCATCTATGTGAAGACAGATTAGAACTTTTATTCCAATTTATTCCTGACTGTACTCAGAATAAAATTGCTCTGAATTACGATGTCACCCATTGTCCAGTACCATGTGTGCTCCAGCTCTAGAACCTTCATTAAAAATTAATACAAAAATCTCTGGGTCATAGCTTAAAATGCAAAGATCACAATTTAGGGCATACCTGATATCATTTATCTGTGTTAAATAGAGATGTATTATATCATAGATTGCATGGAAAAGAATATTTAAAATGCTCTCAGTTGGGCTGCAAAGATTTGAGTTCTTAAACTTTCATGCTAGACCAAAGGGCAGTGGAAGCTGAAAGAAAACTTTTACTAAAAGTAAAACAAACAAACAAACAAACAAAGCAATTTGCTATTTATGAAATCACTTCCTCGAAAGAAATGGATGTTAAAGTTGTAAAAAAACAAACAAACAACAACAACAAAAAAAAAATAAAACAAACAAACAAACAAAAAAAAACACTTGTGTTTAACCCAAGCACTAATATCAAGTAAAATAGATTTCTAGCATGAAAGGATTTCTTGGCTTAGCACACAAGCTCACCTGGACTACTAAAGAATGCTGAATGAATGAGTTAACAAAAGATTTTTATATTATACAATTTCCAGAGAGGTTGATTGGGTACATTTTATTCAAGGAAAATCTCACTTCTGAAGAATTGTGAAGCCAGATGGTGCCCCATGAAGCTGCCTTGGAGTAAAATATTTCTCTTGTAATCTGAGAAATGCCCAATCTTTGTAGTTACATATGGAATTCCTTTTGCTTTAAAGGAGAGCATTTGGCAAACACAGTGTTCTGTGTCTATTTAGTGATCCCCACTGCCACAATTATTTCCATGAGTCATCAGAAGAACTAGAATCCAGTAAAGAAAGTGTCAAAGAAAAGGCATCCATTAGTTATGAAAAAGATCCTGTTAATTAAATTGGCTACTGACACCAGATTTCATTTTAAATTCTAGATAATATAAACCATTCAGTGAGTAGCCCATGCAGCATTTCCATGGCCATGTGCCATGTTTTCAAATGAAATTAAGATATTACAAATATTTAATGTTATTTAATAACAACACGTGTAATATCTACTAAACATACAAACTGACATTCAATGTGTCATTCCATTTGTTTATAGTACATACAGATCAATTGAGGTGTGTATACAGTGAGATACTAACACACTGGAGACCTCACATCAGTGGAACTCCTGTGGAAATACATGTATCTTAGAGAAGAGAAGAGAAAAAAAGGAACTTATAGTGGCTTGTGATTTTGGCCTTGTGCCTTGAAAACATGCCCTGTTGTATTTAAATAGGTCAGCACTGAGAGATTTATGCCGTAATTAATCTTGATTAAATCCATGTAGGAGCAAGAAATTATGGAATAGCTGTTTCGGAACTATTTTGTGTATGACATAAGTAATCCAGAGATATAGAATACTAAATGTCTTGTGGATGGCCAGGTTATAATTCAACCCCATCTGAATTTTACTGAATTGTTTGAATATTTAAACATTTTCACTGCAAGGCTTTTATTTTTTTTTCTCCCCACTTAGGCCTGATTGACTGTTATTTACTGAGAAGTAACTGTTCTACAAATAGAACTTGCTGAACTAGTATGAGAAAAAGTTCTTAATTTGAAGAGCTATGTTTAATGAACTTAGTTTGGAGCAGCAAAAATCCAAACTTCCTCCAAAGCCACAAACCAAATACAAACTGATAAATAGGGTAAATGTACTTTGGTATATAACCTAGTAGAAAATCTAGTTAAGCAGAAGATTAATGCAACTGAAACAGATCTCTTGCTTGCAAAAGAGATAAAATATAATAAGAAGGTTTTTTTTTTTTTTAAGTAAAACAGTAAAAGGAAGACTAGGGATAATGTGGGTCCCTTGCTGAATGAGGAGGGTGTCCTGGTAATGGGAGACGCTGAGAAGGTAGAGATACTGAATGCTTTCTTTGCTACAGTCTTTGCTTCAAGCACTCCTCCCCCAGGACTCCTCGATCCTAGAGGCAGGAGAAAGAGTCTGGGAAGTGGAGATCTCCCCCCGTGTTGACAAGGAAGTGGTTCAGGAGCATCTGAGTGGGCTCAACGCACACAAATCCATGGGTCCCAATGGGATGCATCCGCGTGTGCGAAGGGAGTTGGCAGAGGCGGTTGCTGAACCACTCTCTATCATCTTTGAAAGGTCCTGGAGAACGGGTCAGGTGCCTGAAGATCGGAGGATAGCCAATGTCACTCCAGTCTTCAAGAAGGGCAAGAAGGAGGATCCGGGAAACTACACGCCAGTCAGTCTCACCTCTGTCCCTGGAAAGGTGTTGGAACAGCTTGTTCTGGATGCCATCTTCAAGCAATTGGAAGAGAAGAAGGTTATGAGGAGTAGTCAGCATGGATTCACCAAGGGGAAGTCATGGTCAACCAACCTCGTTGCCTTCTATGATGGCATCACCAGCTGTGTAGATGAGGGGAGAGCAGTGGATGTCATCTACCTTAACTTTAGCAAGGCTTTCAATACTCTCTCCCATGATATCCTGATAGCAAATCTGAGAAAGTGTGGGATAGATGAGTGGACAGCAATGTGGGTTAAGAACCGGCTGACTGGCCGAGCTCAGAGGGTGGTGATCGGAGGAGCAGAGTCCGGCTAGAGGCCTGTGACTAGTGATGTTCCCCAGGGGTTGGTGCTGGGTCCGGTCTTGTTCAACATCTTCATCAACAACCCTGATGAGGGAATAGTGTCTGCCCTCAGCAAATACGCCGATGACACAAAGCTAGGAGGAGTGGCTGACACACCAGAAGGCTGTGCTGCCATTCAGCGAGACCTGGACAGGCTGGAGAGATGGGTAGGAAGAAACCAAATGAGGTTTAATAAAAGCAAGTGTTCTGCACCTGGGAAGGAACAACCACACGTATCAGTATAGGCTGGGGGATGACCTGCTGGAGAGGAGTTCTCAGGAAAAGGAGCTGGGGGTCCTGGTGGATGACAGGTTGACCACGAGCCAGCAGCGTGCTCTCGTGGCCAAGAGGGCCAATGGGATCCTGGCGTGCATTAAAAGGAGCGTGGCCAGCAGGTCAAGAGAGGTGATCCTCCCCCTCTACTCTGCCCTGGTCAGGCCTCACCTGGAGTACCATGTCCAATTCTGGACTCCCCAGTACAAAAAAAAGACAGGGCTCTCCTCGAAAGAGTCCAGCAGAGGGCCACAAAGATGATATAGGGCCTGGAGCATCTTCCTTATGAGGAAAGGCTGAGAAAGATCAGACGGAAGTCCTGAATCGTTAGGAGGGGGGAAAGGACCTTATACTACATCACCTGTCTTTCATGGTTTACCATAAAATAGAATCAAGATGTATAAAGATGTAGAGAAAATTCCAGATTAAGATAATCTGGAAAGCACTGAAAGCAGTATCACGATTAAACAACCACTTTTAAATTTGTGGTTTCCTGGTGTACAAGCTGCCAAAAATTATATTCAAAACGTGACTTCTTTGTGAGCTTTGGCTTAAAAAAAACCCTCTATAAGTCAGTTATGGCTAACTATTATGGACTGATTTGTAGGTGAGTTCATTTCATTTGCAGTCCAAAGAGCAGACAGTTATTGGATTTATTTTCCATTATTTACAATGGAAATGAGCTCATCACTATTCCATTTTACATTTCATATTAATCAATTCATTTTTCTAGCTTGCAATCAGTTTATTAGTTTCAATAAGTGCTTCATGAATTGTTAATGACAACATAAAACAACAAAATCCAGAATCTGGTTAAAAATAACACCCTCTGAACACTTTGGCCTGCTGCCACTATAATATGTGTTTGGTGTGAAGTGGAACACACATCACTTTCAGCACAATTATTGGTGAGGGTCAATGCTGCAGCCTGGATTACAATCCAGGATTTTGCAGAGTGCCGATGCTATAATTTTATGGATGCATGTGGCAAAGCCTGTATTTTCATAGATACAGCTACTAGAGGAGCCAAAAGGAGCTGTCAGGTGCTCTTATGATCTCAATCAAGGCCTTAAACTGGAAAGAATAATGCCTCTCAAATAAATGCAAACACAGTATCATGAAAATGTATTTCCAATAGTGTCATAAGAGAAAAATAGTTATATGAATTTGGATGTAATTTATAATGCATTACAAATATTATAAACTTTAATTCGATTTTCAAAAGTCTTAAACACTTGTGTATAATTAAGTGATACTATCCTCCTGAAAGATTCCATTTGCACACAAACATAAATATTGTTTGGCAAACAAAATATCTATTTTAGACTAAGTTCTCGAGTTGTCCTCTACAGAGCAAACCACATGGTAATATTATTATATTTCTGTTTAATTTGTTCCTAAATCCCAGCACCTCTGAGGATTTTAATTTCAATCTTGATAAAAAATACACCTTTAGGAAAATTCTCTGCACATTGAGAGCTATTGTTAGCACAGATATGCAAATAAAATGATACTGTCTGATATGAAAAAGCTTGATGTATACCTGAAAAACCTCTCTTCCAACCTCTGCTTCTCTGCAGAAAAGATGAGGTTTCCAAGCCATCACACTGACAACAGCCTTCAAAAACAAATTTTTGAACATCATGAACTTAAGAGAAATTTCCGGGAATGTTAGAAATTAGTCAACTTTTAATCTTTCTTTTGCTATTTCTAGTTTAAAAAGGTGAAAAAAGTACTATAATTAGAAAGTTCACTGGGCTCTTCCAAACTTGTATTCCTTGTGGTTAATAAATCATTGACAAAAGGATGAACTCAACAAAGATACTGGTTAGTTATACTGACTAATATCCAGCCAAATAACAAGAAGAAATATAATTAATGTGCAAACAGCAAGACAAAATGACCATAAATTTGGCTTGATAGACAATAAATCTCACTTATTCTCTCTCTCTTTCTCTCTCAATTGGGGGTGAGATTGGGGGGGGGGGGGGGGGGGAGGGGGGGAGATGGGGGAGTTGATTTGTTTGGTTTTTAAAAGCAAAACAAACAAACAAAAAAATCTTTAATTTACAAGCAAGCTATAAAGCCATTTGTTGTATGTTCCTTCAGATAGATTTTCTTCCACTCCACACTTTTTCTGTAGTCATGGCCCATTTATTTATGTTTCTTTCATATGTTAGTTAAAAGAGTTAGGAAAGCCATAACCACCATGTGACCGATGTGACCATTTATGAAATATATGTGGCATCTCCTCAAAGGAACAAGCAAAAATACATTAGTGAAAGCATACCACCAATAATATGTTCATGAAAACTCTTTGCCAAGAAATGCTTACCACCAAATAAGTAGATAAAAGCAATTTTCTTCTAGCTTACAATGAAACAACAGCAACAACAAAAAATCAAATCTGTAGTTATGGCAGTAGGGTAAGTTAGGACTTTTTTTTTGGTGACAACTATTGCACATCTATACTCTTTTCCAATTAAACAAATCAAAATGAAACTTGAGTTTCACTCAGGTTATAACCTCAGTTTTACTCATTGACTGTAATGGGTGGAAAGTTTCATTCCAACTCTGAAATCTTGCAGGTACTAGGAAACCTATCAATCTATAAGTCCCAAGCCAGCCTTATTATGAAGACAAACAAAACTAAAGAACTTAAAGTATACATTTTTGCAAGGAGAGCATTATATCAAGTGAATCACCATAGCATGCCATCCACCATCTCTCAGGATTGAGACACGTGGTAAAAATGCCAGTTGACTGTAAGGTTGGTGTAAGGTTGGACCTCCAGTTTCTGCATGAGCTCTCATCACCACTTGCACCTCATGGTCTTCCTCTCTTTTTGCCTAGGTGAGGCAGTGCCCCAGGACAATGAAAAGAGCATGTAAAAACAGACAAGGAAAAATGAATTTTAGGCTCCTGAATTCAGATTACATTTCAGAGATGACAGGTGGAAATTAGAAATGGTGATTATAAAGGGCATAAACAAATAATTTGTAGCAGCAAGAAAGAGGAATGGCCCAGCTTCTTCTGTCTGACACTTGAAAAGAAGGGGATAACACATTTCCACAAAGCAGCCAAAACTAACCTCTGCTTTTCCAATTAGCTGGGTTGCATTAGTTTCAGATTCTCCTCATGGGAAATCCTGAACTTGGGTTCACAGATGCAAATCATATTCATTCTTTATCTGAACAAATTTAAGATTTGCAATAGTATAATTAAAGAAATTGCATCTGCTTTTATTATACTAATTTACCTTACATGTTGCCAGGTATAAAGAGTACTTCATGTAATGAGTGCATTTCAAAGTATTCAGGTACCACAGTTGTAGTATTTAAAATGCAGCAAAAATGATCCTTCATATAGATGGAGTTTTTAATATTTTCCTTAAAAACAACTTGCAAAAAAACTCCTTGCACAAAGAGAATATAGTCTCTATGCCATAGCATTTTTTTTATTTCTTTTTTCTCCTGGAAACTTTAGCTTCCTTATCAAGATAGCTAAAAGTATTGTATTTTTAAAAGGAAAAAAAAAAGTTTTTTCTGAACCTTCTTGTTAACTCTTCTGGTTTTCTTTCGTGATTATGATGACACTCAGACTATGTAGCACAGTAGGCTTACTTGGCTGACATCAGTGCAGCATATTCTGCTTGAAAAGACTTTAGAACAACTTTTATTAATTTTGTATTTAGTGAGAAAGGGTTTTAAAGTACAAAAACAGCTTTAAAAAAAAGTCAAGCAAATAGATGCAATTGCTTAGCACAGTTAAACACTATCATTAGCATGAAAACGATGTCTTTAATGATAAAAATAGTGTTAGTCATCCTTTTTGATCTGAAATTAATGCAAACAATTGCTAACTGGCAGTACAATCATACAGAGATAATAACAACTTGGTCCAACTTAAGGTTTAAGCTGATCTTTATTTTGAGTAGGAGAATGAATTAAGTGACAGGCTTTCTACATGTCTATACAAAAGCAATGGGGTTTAGGCATGGTATATTTGCCAAGAGATCCCCTTTTCTTCCTTGTAGGACCCTTAGAGCTTGCAACCGTCACTGAGGCATGCTAATGCCTGGAGAGATGGGGCAGCTTCCCCATGTTGGCAGCTCTTCTCTCAGCCTTTGTAAGTTTCCCTTCCCTAGCAATACTAAGAACAATAAACAAATTTCACACGTTCCCTTTCTTTCTAGGAAGATCCCATCTCCAGGATAACCCTAGCTGCTAGGCATTGGCCTTGAAAGTGCTGGCTCACTTTTGAGTTGCTCTTTTCTTTTACAGCCATTTGGGCTAAGAGCAGAAATTCTTGCCCTTCATTTATGTTATATTCTAACATGGAATTAAATTATTAAAGAGGCCATGCATATTCAGTTCTTCCCAGGATAGTTTTTCTCTGTTGAGATGCCACTGTGGCTATTTTGCATCAAGCTGCAAATGATAAAGATTGGGTAATCAAATATTTCTTGAACGTTACTAAATAATCTTTAAAAAGATATGGAGAATGTTGAGACTTGGTATCACTTATTAAAAGCGTTTACATTTGTATCAGTCTGGAAAGTAACAGTACTGTGAACAACCACACTAAACGTGCAACTTCTCATGTGTAAAATATTTATTCTCTGAACAGTCTCAGTCAGCAGTGCAAATTAACTTTGCATGCATAAATTCTAGCCATTGAGCACAAAAATGATATGGCACAAAAACTGTGTTTACAATGATTGTCAGACATATAGCTGAGGCCAAATGAAACCAGTTGGAAGCTGCTCATAAAATTTGGCAGTTAAAATACATACTTTAGGCCTTATGGCTGCATTCATTACCATATGTTGAGAGCTGTCCCTCTCTATTTATCTACAGCTATTGTATGTTTGGAACTGTCCACCCCTATTTATTTGCAATCCCTTAATTAGGCATAATGGCTCAGCTACTAAAAGATATTAACATATTTCTGCAGATTGAAGGAAGAACAACAACAGATATAATTAGAGGTTGAGAGGAGCCCGAGCCATGTCAGGAGATCAAGTCGGATTTAGTCACACAATGACAAAGAGGGTGATAACCATGTACAGTTCTTGTTCTGGAAAGATGTGTATTCTATGCCAAGGTCCATTTCATTTTATATTCTAAACTCACTCTCAAAAGTAACCACAGTGAAACAGCAATTAGAAAAGAAATAGTGATTTAAGCTACAAAAGTTTAATCAAAACTTATCCAAGAGTTCCTGACTGGACTGTAAATCATCAAGACTACATCAAGTCCTGTAAAAACAGTGATGGTAGTTGAACTCTGATGTTGCCAAGAATCAGTTTTGAAAGGTTATTTTAATGGGAAGAGACTGCCATCACCTTTTGGAGTTTGCATATCAAAGAC
Source organism: Anas acuta (assembly GCF_963932015.1). Lineage (NCBI taxonomy): Eukaryota > Metazoa > Chordata > Aves > Anseriformes > Anatidae > Anas > Anas acuta. The sequence goes on from NC_088982.1 coordinate 36,935,200, forward strand.
TATAAGGCAAATGGGAGAAATCGATTTCAGCCTGATGACTGGATCTGCCACACACAAAACTCCACTGTGGTGCCTTTGTTAGCCTGATGGAAAATGTGTCCCCGCAGAATGAATGTAAAGTCTAAAATTAGGTGGCATCTTCATCTCCACCATATTTGTCTAGTTCTGACAATACCTGGTGTGACCCTTTGATTCTAGCTATTGTTACTTCCCTGGTGCATTATTCATTTCCTAATTCTTCCTCTTTCCTGTGTGTTCTTGCCTGACTTCCTTCTAATAAGAGCCAGAGAAGATAAATCCACCTTTTTGCAGTGCTACCCTGAGCCTGCAACCTGAAAGTAATGCTTTAAGCAACATAAGGCTGCTAAAAGTTTGCTGAATGTCTGATAAGACACTGATCTGCACTGTAACTTAACAGCAGCAAGACTGCAGAGGAAGGAAATTCAAGAGATGCAAGCTACCAGACAGAAGCAGCATTTTCATGTTCTGTTTTTTGGTGGTGGTGGTGAGTGGGGACATTTATTTTCCTATGCAAGTTTGTTTTGTTTTTAGAGCAAAAAGGATCAAACAGCAGCAGTAAAAAACAGCTCTCAAATGTTATTTAATTACACGTAAGTCACACCATTGTTTTCTGTCTCTTCTAAAAGCTGTTTAACAGGTTAGAATGCTTCTTCTGGTGGTTGTCACCACGAAAGATGTCAATAGCCAGATGCAAAGCTCTCAAACTAAATCATTGATACCACAGATGAAACATTTCTCTACAGATAGCTAGATAGACTCTTGGATTGTAGATCCTTAACAGTTTGCTCTTTCTAAATGTATTTATCCCCATGAATTCCACTCCCCCCCCCCAAAAAAAAAAAAAAAAAAAAAAGAGATGAGCTCCTGTTATCATTTCAGTGAAGGGTTTAAGGACCCCAAAGAAAAAGACAAAGAAGGACTTAGGTGCTGAAGTCCATGCACTCCACTCCCAAATATTCTCTTTCTTATTTAACCATATAGACCCTTAGATATGGGTAGGCTTCCCCATTCTGGGGCTTCCATAAAAATTTTACATTTCACCTGTATTTAAAAATTCATCTTTTCAAAATTTTAATTGTTATCTTCAAAGCAAGTACCTAACAGATGCTGCAGGAAAGATTGGTGCATGTCTAGAACTAACACACAAATGGGAATGGGAATACTCCCTTTATTGATAGGGCAAAGAGAAAGTAAGGGTGCTTTGTAGCACTTCATGCCTATTCGTGAAACAGCTATTCATCAAGATTTCTTTTGTCTGGATGCAAACACCAGCCAGAAATTTATTCCCGACTTCTGAAACCAATCTGATATTTTTTGGTGTGTTTGAACTTTGCTCCATCTGCCTGACAAGAATGAAGAACAACCCCTTCTTGCTCCCCCCAGTGTTATATTACACTGAAGTTTATTTTTCCCCTTTCATCATGCTTACCCCATGTCATAACAGGTCACCTCACATAATGCCCTCTAAATACTAACTCTGTGTGGTAAGGCTCAAGGGAAAACATTTCAACCTTTGCAACATAATAAATTAGAGATCGACAGGTAGGCCCATCTTTTACAAAGTTTCCAGGCTAGTGTCTATCCTCTGTCTTTATTCTCAAATAAAAACTTTTTCTGAACCTTTTCAAAGATATAACATCACAAATCTTCCTGCTAGAAGTACTCATTTACTCAGCTCTGATCAGCAGGATTGTGAAGTGAGTGTCTCCCATACAGCCTCTGGCAAGGATTACAAAGAAATCAAATCTGAGATTTGCTGTTAATTATGAATGTCTAAAAGAAAGTGTGGAAATTGAAGAGAAGGAAAGAGATAGTTCTACAGCTTTTAAATAGAGTTGTTACAACTGCAAGACTAGACATTCACAGTCTGGTATCCTGTAAAGCAATTCACAGAAAATTTTCCTATGAGGCAATACATTTTATATCTTACATTTTCTATTTCTTGAAGAGATGAGCAGAGGAAATAGCTTATTGATGTATCTCAGGAGAAAAGCTTTAAAGGAAAGTTAAAATTCAGCACCAAACAGAAGTAGTACTGCATAACCTAAAATATTCCATTTGGGTAGGTTATTTTATTGTCCTGTTAGAAAAATAAAGTTTCTTCTCCCTGCACTGAAGGAATGTAAAGATTCCAAAGTCAACTGTGTGGACGATGTTAACTGTGAAATACATTATTCTTCTATAGTGATGAAATGTAAATTATGAAGGAACACCATCAAGTTTGCATGTCATTGGTAAGTCATCTATTGCATTTGGAACATGCAGATATATATATATGTGAATATATACAATGGAGGAAAAATAAAATAATAATAATAATTAAAAAAATCAAGGCTCAATGATATCAGCTGATGTCTAGCACATTTTAAGTGGCACACAGAGCAAAGGAAACCTTTGCCTCTTAAAAAAAAAAAATTAAATTCATTACTCTGTGAATGCTCTAACGTTTTATTAATGTAAGTTCATGTTCAGTGCCCAGCTCTTTTCAGAGTAAGTGACATGTCAGAGGTAGGTTTCAAATGGAGACTGGTGTAAAACAATATTCATCATCTGCTGCCAGGACATCTATAAACACCTTGCACCAACGACACAACAGAAAGCGATGTTGAAAAAGTACTATTTGGAATCAAGACTGTGACTGGCTCCTTGACCTAAATTAATAGGAGTTATAGGACAAAAGGAACCTAGTAATATAAATACATTTATAAACAGTCATTTTAAACAACCTTGCATTTTTTTTCAGCAGGAGTAATAGATTATCCTTCAAAACCTAGAAGATCACTTATTATTTCATGGAACTCTGGACTTATTTTTTCCAGTTCCTTCCACAAAAACATATATCATATATGATATTTCATATGCAGATACCCTGCAGGACATTTATTGTTAAAACAATTATGCAATTACACACATTTTTTCATATACAAAGTAAACATATCTATTTATTCTAGATCATGATAATTGTTCTGCCCTGAGTTCTTGATATTTTGGAAAGCAGGTTCTCTTAAATAACCAACTGTGTCACCTCCTGTATATTAAATTTACACTTGACATTGACTTTTAAGTCAGCCTACTCGGCAGCTTTGTCTAATATAGTTGCATGTTCCTCACCTACAGAGATATCTTTTCTTTTGAGAGTAGATGTGATGCAAAGGTCTGCAAGAAAACTTGAAGTTCCTGTCAAAACAGAAGCCAAGGAATCAAGAATCCAAGATTCTTGATTCTTTGATTCTTGATCCAACACCGTGGACCTCAGTTTGAGGCTTGAAATATATTGATTTACAAATAAACAAATACAGTTATAGAACTGAAACAACGAATATACACTACTCTGCAGCTTTTCTTGGAATACTAAAGATAGAACAGTAAATGAATGCATCCAGAATGAATAAATTCAGATTAGCAAGGCAATGTAAATCGTCATGAAGATACTTCTCAAATATATGAATCAAAGTTAAGATAGGACGCTATATATGGGTGACAGAAACTGTTTTTGGGTTATGCATATAAATTGGAAATATATTCCTACAGAAAATGTAAGAAATACATGTGTTTTTGTGACAGATTAACATTTAAAGTAAATGTATAGTAATGGTATAAATTAAACCGTATTTTCATAGTAGTTGCAGTTTGTAAAATGTGTGTCAGACTTGAATGGTTTGTTAGTACAGTTTGTTAGCAGTAACCTGGAAATGTTTTAAATTGAATTAAATTAAAACTAAGGTTTCTTAGTTAAAATAGCATCTAGATGAAGGGGCTAGCAACCACAATCAGTTTTCAATATGATGCAGATAAAGAGAGATTGCAGTGCATACTGAAAGAATTATTTATACCATGAGTATTCATCAAACTTAATACATTAGTGATTGTGGGTTTTTGTTTGCTTGTTTGTTTTTAATGCATTAATCTTAGATACTATGCCATTCCACCACTCTCTTTTTCGATATTCAGGAAAAAAATGTACAATTGAAATTTCCAACCTTTAGATTTATGACTTACTCTCCCTGCTTGTTTAACGTGTTTTCCAACTATTTCATATACAGGATACAACAGCTAGAATAAAAGAAATATTCTGATTGTTGCTACATCTACTAACATTCACCCTTGTCATATTTTGCACACTACATTAAGCAAAAACATAACAGGCAGTTATTACCAAGCCTGTTTTCTATTACAATGAATCTTTGTTGGGCAGGGGCAGAGAAGCAAGAAAAATGAGCAGAGGTGGGAAAATAAAAATAAATAAAAATAACAACAACAACAAATAACTTCTCTAAAAGAAAATAGAGTGATTATGTTGTACCCTGTTAGGAGTGGTGATGAGGTTTCCAGAACAACAATGTACTCGTTATAAAAGATGCATTAAATGTAACATTATAGCAAAGGAAAAGAAAAATAAGAGTCTAAATACAAATGTTGCTTTCAAACCAGAAATCTAATCATAAGAATAGCACAACAGAGGGTAGAAATTTCATATGCCAAGATGCACAGCAACTTCATATTACTGCACTGGGGCCACAATGGAGTATAGCAAGGCATAAGGTGATGTACTTACATCTCCCAAATGCATTTTATATATGTTCTTATAGTCATCTGCATTTTTTTTTCTATTTATTAAATGTATTTAGTGAAGAACTGTGTCTTACTGACAGCATGGCAGCCTCAGTGGTAAAAGCTCTGCTGAATCCCCAAGGTATCCCAGGAACTTGCAGCTTTGAAAGGAAGTCTTCTTTGCCTGGCCAGAGGTACTGGCACAGCCAGGCAAGGGTCATTCACCAAGAACATTCTGCAAGGATATAACTGAAATTTCTGTAAAGCATTTCTGTTCCTCTCTCCTTTTCCTTTCTTTTTCCCCTTTCTCCTATCCCTCTAGCCAGCCCCCTTCGCTCTACAAATATTAATTGACAAATTCTGTCTATGTTTGCAAATGGTTTGGGGAAAATGGAACTTATTTGCAAATTGGCTTGCTGAAAACCTAAAATTCACTCAGCTTCATGTTGCACCTCAAATTATCCAAGTGTCTTTTATGTTAATTAACATTTTACTCTTTATTTTGGTGTCAGTCCAAAAAGTTAGTGCATGGACTGGTACTGAATGCTACCATAGCAATGTGAGTTAGCAGAGAGATTTAAAATCCAGTTAAATGTTATGAAAAAACAGGCATAAACTAACATGTATATTCATACAAGCAAGATAATCTTTTCATACAATATGTGATATTGCTAAAGGGCTACGCCCATATAAGTAGATGAGAATTACTGTCTCACTGCTCAGCTGAACACACAAATATTTTATTTCTTAAAGGTGAAACATGACTTTCAGTCACATATTCCAAATTAAGGGTTACTATTTATTTCTAGTAATTAAATCTTATTGAAGATCTTTTGAGAGCTGCACCCTAACTGAAAAAATAAATACATGCACATTTAGTTGATATAAAATAGAATAGGCAGTCCAAAGCACACTGAAAACACTGGGAATATGACTTCATTTGGTTTTAGATCAAGCCTTTGAAATACAAATAGTTTAAGAAAAAATACTGAAAGCTTTAAAATACACACACATGCAATATACATATATATTGTTTTAGATATGTTGACATGGCCTCTCCATATTCCATAGGAAAAAAAGAATATTAAAAACTAGGAATCATGATTGCCTTCAAAGTGCACAAGAGATAACAAATCAAATCAATGGCCCTTATCTCTGCAGACTACTGAAATCTCCAGGAACACAAAAACTTCTTGGCATTTCTTTGCATGAGAAATCTAATATGCATGTTATTCATATCCCCACAAAGGTGAACAATTAGAATTTATTCTTTAGCCATATCTTTCTTGCTGGTAAGAATGTGTCTGGGGAGCTAGAAAAATCTGGGATATTTTTTAGGTTTAAAACAAAATGTCTGGGAAAGATTGTCCTCCTTCGTTACAGAAAATGCTAGCAAATATCAGAAATATCATGCTATCAGTCTGTTGTCATTCCAGTTAGTAAAAATGAATAGGAAGTTACACAGTTAAATGCATATGCAAATTTTGTTTTCGATCTCTTCTGTTATGAAGAGGGTTTACTATAAGGCAAAATATAGGCTTAATATTTAATCTGAGGAGAGCAAGATATGAAAATTATATGCATGGCTGGAAACATTGGACTATATACACCTTAATCAACTTCACTGGATATCTTTCTGAGCAAGAGAATAGTGCATGCCTCTTCTGTGCGATTGTTTCATTCTTGCTGGCACTGAAACTTATGCAGGAATTTCTTCTGAGATGGAGATTTTAAGAAAATGTTTATTTAGCTTTCTAGTGCTACTCCTATTAATTTCATGGAGCTTAAATTCTCCTTGGATGAGCTTATTTTATTTATTTTTACTTTTAAAATAAAGTCTTTCTTTAGCCAAAACCTAAGCAAAATTATGATACAATACTAGAACTTTTTTTTTTCTAAAAATATTATTTTTTTCCAAGCTACAACAATTAATTCAAAATATGTCCCACTTACAACAGCCTTCAAACATATGTCAGTTACCAATTCATCACGGTTTTGAATCTACATACTACATAATTACGTAAGTAAAGAAAAGAAAGTACCTTTAGGGTTCCTTGAATTCCATGTAGAGAGTACAATATCATGCAAATCAGATTTTCATCATTGCGATGAGAAGGTGGAGTCCAAAGAGCATCTTCTGTAGTCAAGACCAAGAAACATTTCGGCCTTCAGATACAAGTACCTGAAACTCTGCTCTCCCATTAGCTGACATCAAAGGTAAAAATTAGAGTGCTGGCAGAGTATTTATTCCCTATTAAAGCCATCAAATAATTAACTGAATGTTTTAATAGTCACACTTCAGAATGTTTTCAAATGTAGTAGTCCAAAAACAATGGAAAGATTTAAACTTCAAGATCCATATGACAAAAAATATATAAATAAAAAAATAATAATAAAAAAAAAAAACACTCTCCCTCCCTCACACACACACACAAACAATTTTGCCAATGTTGCAAAATCTGTTTCCTATGCTAAGGAACATGTGTAGAAATACCCCAGATTTCTGATGGTACTTAATGAAACAGGTGACTAGTTGTTCCCATCACTTATTTCAGTCATTTTTATTCTCTTTCTGTTCCACAGCCATTGCCTCCATTGGGTTGTGAATGAGACTTATCAAATAAACAATCTGATTACAATTCTATCAGCAGAAATAAATAAACAATGTTTAGACATGTTAGTTTCTGAAAATGTACAATAATAATTTGTCTGCGGCCTGTTACATAACAGTATTCAGTACTATACATTGACTTCTAAATAATGAATTTATTTTTTTTTCCCAAGGATAAGCCTTCAGATTTAACTGTATCATCAAGGGAACCTTGCATTCCAAGCATCAAGAAGTATGGTTTCAATATTTAAAAGATTAAAAAATGCAATTAGACTGAAAATATGAAGTGAATTTCTTATATATATATACTTTCCTTTTGCTTGGAAGACATTCTGAATTTAAAATCTCCCTTTTCTGTCAGTCCCCAAAGTGAATAAATTTACACACATTTAAGTATTTACTGGATTTTGCTAAAGAGGAAAAAATTACAAGGGGAGATAAACTGTGGAAGTATGAAAGAGTTAAGAGCTAATGTTACCCCTTCTGTCTTCTTAGAGTTCCCTTCTTTGGTTGTTTTTTTTTTTTTTTTTGTTTTGTTTTGTTTTGTTTTGTTTTGTGTTTTTTTTTTTTTTTTTTTTTTTCCCCCTCTTGTTTCTTTGTTTTAATTGTCTGTCTGTGAGGAAATTCAACCTTTACGCAAAGAGCGGGTGATTATGTATGGGAGATGCATACAGAGAGAAGAGCACGGAAGAGAAGACAGGCAGTGTGGGAAGAAGGAGCAGATAAGGAAAGGAAACATGCAGAAAATTAAGCTAAAGTACGCAGAGTGAAAAATGAATCATAGGCTTAAAAAAATACCAAAAAATAAGAGGGGAAATTCTTGCACAACTATTCATACTTGCCACATATGGATAGTCCTCCAGCACTTGTAAAAAGTAAAGGATAGATATTTTTTTCTTTTCCAATCTGCGGGAATAATAGGAATTTTAATTATTTTTATTTTTTTGATGTTGAAAAAAAGGAATACAGAAATCTGTATTCTTTTATAAATCAAACAGAAAGAAAAGATAATTTTATTAACTCAAACTGCTATCGTGAGAAACTTACAGATCCTAAGTCTGTATTCACTTCAGTCATCTCTACTATGATTAAGACAACCATTTAAAAGGCAACTGAGAAACTTAAGTTTGGCAATATTTGAAGGAAGTCATCATGGAGATTCTTCATGGTAAAAATCTGCCTACTCTTTGATCTCTGTTCCAGGTAATCAGTCTGTGTAATGCCTTTCTGAATTCTGGATCAGATCCTGCATGTTAGGCTAATTCCACATGATGACAGCCAACGCTTCCACCCCGACAGAGGTTGACATACAGTATGACTAACACAGAAACAACGTGAAGTTTCTTGTCAGTACCAAAGCAAGTGTTTTTATTTGAAGCCAGTATCTGCTATGGTGCCAAAGAGCAAGAAGCCAGCTCTCTCAGCACATTTACAACTGTTTCTTTTTAAGAATGTCACATCACTAAATCAAAGTTGCTTAGTGGTTGCCAAAATGGTAGCTCATTAAGCTGAAGGAATTACTAAGCAGCCTCAGAAAAGAAAATAAGCTTAGAGAGGAGTATATGAATAAGACAGTATCTACTATCTTAGTTAAAATGGAGTGCGGTATTGCTGCAGTTACTCTATTTGTTCTGTCTCGGATGATATTTTCAGTTTTCAAGAAAACCCGGGATGCTGTTTTCTTACCTACTGCTGATCCTTCTACAAGCAAGGGCTTGCAACACTGACAACAAGGTAAGATTTTTCCTACAACCAAGAAGTGAAGACTGACTCACTAAACGTGCTATGGAAAACAAGTATCCACATGCGAAAATTGAGTTTTCAATAATCAGCATGCCTAGAGTAGCCTTTTAATGCACTGTGACCATATGATAAGCAATTTCAGGTGCAATACTTGAAACTGCCAATAATTAATATGATCCCTTAGAGATTTTCAATTAACTCCCGAATTGAATACAGTAGGAATGTTATACTTAATTTTTTAAAACCACAAAAAAGGGTCCTAATATTGACCCAGAATAAAAACTGCAGGAAGCTGCAGGACACAACAGGCAATGAGAGGGAGAGAGAAATAAATGATTCAATGAAAAGGCACAACATATGTCTGCTCCCTGCTATTCTTTCTTTTTCTTAAACAACCTTTTGAAAAGAAAAGAAAGAGAAAACAAACAAACAAACAACAACAACAAAAAACAAAACACTGTTTATCTGATAATACTGTACCAAAAATATACTATAACATTGGTTTATTTTATTGAGGGGACAAGTAGTCACCATTAAGCAGATTTACAGTTTGGGGAATCTTTTTACTGTGCATCTCTGTGGAAATGTCTCTCTTCTAGATAAAGCAGCACTTCAGCTACACAAGGAGTATATAAGGGAACTGCTCTGTAGCATTTTGCACATGCTATGTGTTTAGATTTGCACAGGCAAAAAACACATGAGATAGCCCTGTAGCTATAACTTAAATCAGCCCTTGGCCTCTCTGTGTTCTGAAAATAGTTGCAGTATACTAGAGCAATGGAGAAACACCACCTGATATTTCAAACTTCGGGATATAAATTTGGGGTATCAAATGAGTGGGTGTCAGCTCCTCTGGACTGGGCTCAGGGAAGAAGAGCACAAGAAGTGGGCTGATAAAGCTTTAGGAAAGACTAGGTGGGAAGCTGCAGTAGTGAGTGCAAGAAAAGGAGGGAGTGTGGGGATTCATTTTTGAGAGCCTGTTTACAGATCATGAGAGCAGTTAAAAAGTTAATTTGGCTTCAATGTGACTAATTTCCAGTGCAGCCAGAAGGAACTGTGTGTTCTTGGCTCTCATGTAATTGGCTTTATAATCAGTGGGTTTGGAATAAGATGGTAATTGACCGCATTTAATCACAACACGTTTTAAAAGAAAACACTCTTATTAGGCAAGGTCTTTAAAGTTTGTCTTCAAAAATATCTTAATGAAGACCAGACATAGTTTTCCCAGTTAGACAGATGTCAACCTAAATAAACCTGCAAAAAAATTGACCCAGGAAGCAGAATCTTTTCAACCTTACACAGCATAATGAAATTAGGATGCAAAAGGTGTGCAGGGAGAGGGCTCTGTCAGCAGACAGAGGCAAATATGAGCATGGCTGCATGCTGGCTCAGGGTATGGGTTGCACAGCCAAGTGGCTTCAGCTGGGCTACCTCTTGAGCAAGAGATGATGTCCCACTGGGTTGCTGCTGGCAGCAGGGGCAGCCATCCCTGCATGCATGCCTAGAGACGTTGGGCTGAAGTATATGTTGTGAAGTAGCCTGTCAGCCTTTTGTTTGCATATTAGGTCTGTGTATATCCATAGCCTCAGAAATACAAGGCACAGAAGGTGCTGGCTATATTCAGAACCAAAATAAAACCCAAACCTTACCAAATAATGATAATAATAATCAATAAATAATAATAATAATGAAAAAAAAAAAAGATTAAAAAAAAAGTTCTGTTCGATCATGGAATGAATCAAAGGTTTTAAACATATCCACGAATGACTTCCCCCCGTTTTCCTCCCTGAATGTATTTCCTTAACATTGGGATATTCAGAAATGGCCACATGTACTAGGTTTGTGAACAGTCAGACCATCCAGACTGTCATAGGAGCAGACCATAGGTGGAATAACTAAATGGGGGAAAATTAAATAATTTAGGATAGACACTTGCTAGACCAGAAAAGCAGTATGTCATCATCTCAGCAAGTAATGTACCACACGTCAATCTGGCGTTCAATTCCTATTTAAGCATGTGAAAAGTCCTCTCTAAATGCCTCAGTCATCTGCAGAACCACTTCACATCTGAATGCCCAGCTGTCTAAAACTTTGTCTGTGCTTGTAGATTGTTGTCTGTCCAAATAAATCTGATAACTAACTCAGATGAGCCCTCCATTTCTGAAGAATTTAGAAACCTTTAGCTGAAACTAAAATGTATGCTTCTAATAGGACATATTTATTATCTGAGCTTCTCTCCAATACATGCAGATTCTCAGAATATTTTTTCCCAAGGAAGGTGACATCCTGTCAAGTTGTCTGAAGCTGTGCAGTGAGCAGCCTTGGCTGAAGTTAAACTAGAAGAATTTGGGGTGTGAGGTTTAATTCTCATGCTGACAGACAAATTTGTCTTGGACCCAGTGGAAACGAACACTATCTGAGATAACACTTCCAACATGTCTTAATTGTTTGTTAATTGTTAAGTTCCAGAAAAAAGTCTTCACCAAAGAAAAGATTCCAAAAGCATTTTACAATCTACTTTGAAATGTTTTTCAATTGCTTTTTTCCTTTTTTTTTTTTTTTTTTTTTTTGGAGGAGAAGGAAAAAAATGTTCTTAACATTATTTCAGATTGTCAAGTTCTTCTGCAGAATAACAATCAGATCTTCCCTCCTGAGAGCAAGTGCTCTGTGACAGGACTGCTTCAAATGCTAAATTAATGTCCAGTTTTGATTAATTTTGATTCATTTATAGTACACATGGAATCAATCATTTTACTGTATCCAAAAACACATCAATGGCAACAGTTGAACCAATGACTCAGCAGACTCAATTCCAAATCTACTGTAGGCTGAAGATAGAAATAACACAATTCTAGTAGCAATGTTATATTTTATACATAACACAGGAAGATAGAAATACTTTCCCAATGTAGTAACAAGATGATTATATTTGCTTTTAAAGTATCCATACCACCTATGTATTTGCATTCAAGCAAATTAATTTAGTAGCAGAAATACTTGCTGAAATGAATGAATTTAATGTGGACAGTTACAGATCATTTAAAATAGTTATGAATGGCAACACAAGGAAACTGATTTCAAGCTCAATTCTCATCCAATCACAAACAGAACACTTGTACATGCTGTCTAAACACCTGGAACATAAATATGCTCAGTGAATGCCTTGCAAGTTTGTTACTTAACAATAAATTTCTGCAATATTTGAATTTTAAAGTGAGAAAATCACAGAGTATGAACAGCTTTGAACACACAAACACACACAAAGTTAATGCACACAGAATAATGCACTCACCGATTTTCTCAGAAATAATGCTTTTCTGCTATTCCTGTCCATCAATATTTTAGACAGTCTATTCTAGATACATAAACTTACAGTGTTTTCATTCTGTCCTAATGAATACCACAATACTAATAATTATTAATTCTAGATCTTCTATTATTGATTCTAGATCTTCTGGGTAATACAATGATTTTGTACTTACCAGGAAGAGCAGCTGAGTTACTATCTTCAGTTTATAATGGTAAAGCATTTTGGCAATTGGATGAAACACTGCAGGACCCATGAAAGTGGCCCAATGTTATTGGCTGGTGATAACTTTCTCTTCAGAGATTGATTCTTTTTCATTATATTTCTGGCTGAGTGCAGGTGTATAAAATAATAGCCCAAGGCAGCAAACAGGAAGATGAAACTCAATAAAAACTGGGATAAAAGAAAAATTCATTTTTAGTTTATGTTAGTTGTTGCTACTGTGAACACAATGACAAGCTTTTATCACATAAGAGCAGAGAAAGTCAACATGTAAAGCTTGCTCTCTACTTTATGCAATATGTGAAGTATAAGGTTTTCTAATATATATAAAATATACACATGTGTTATTGTGTGTTTATGTGAAGGAACAACTGCTGTGGGCAGTCCAGCACACACTGCTCACCTGTCTAATGTGAGGTGGAGAGACAAGCAATTGAGTTTTCTTAGACTCAATACTTGGGCCATGCTTATAGCATTCAACTCAATAAAACACCTCCATAAGGACCAATAATTGAAATACTAATAAATAAATAAATAAATAAAAATTAAGGTAATTCTTCAATAGAAAACATTCTTGGATGTGTGAGAGGTAGAATTTCCCCAACACAGCTCACTGCAAAAGGACCTGAGGAGTGCCAGACTGCTGGTCAGACGTGATCCCACTGAAGCTCACTTCTTCATTACCCTTCAGTCTGTATTTTCTTTTATTAGAAGCATGTATTACTCCAAAAAGAATGAGGTCATCTGTCTTAAAAGTAAACCAAGAACTTTCTATTGTACTATGGAGTACAGATAATTTTGGTAGAGCAGATTTTCTGTGGGCCTGGATGTAGATTTGAATTATATTTAAACACATTGACCTTCCTGGTCACAGATTTTATGATCTGCAGGCATGTGGGAGGCAAAAAGAAAGATGATACTGCAAATTTAAAGGCTTCCTAGAATCTATCCTTTCTTTCTCCCAATTTCTGAAAAAATAGAACAAAACAAACAAACAAACAAACAAAAACTCCCTACCCAAGTATATTACATACCTAAAATTTCTACCTTCCTTATTATCATGTCAATAAATAATAATCTTTAAAAAAAAATGAGATAACTATTAACTTCCTCTCTTTAATGTAATTACACAGAATAGACATTTCCATGTGGAAGCTATTACAAGATTGTTAAAATTCCCTCTTATAATAGTATGTTGACATAGGTATAGTGCACCAGCATCATATATTGTACACCCTAACTTAGTAGTAGAATCAATCACATTTTTATATTGCAAACTGATTTATTATACTTCTAACTGTATGCTTTCTCATCCTACTAAGCAGTTGAATAAAATCATGAAAAGATTCATGATTTTTCCACAAGACAAAGAAATTTGCTTTAGCTACTAATTTTACTATTATTCCTTCTTGCATGTTCCTTTTCCACATATTTAAGCAGTAAGCAATCTTGTCAAAAACTCATTACATCTCATAGAAAGGAATAATGCTGTATCTAAAATGGGAATAAAGCACACGCAATATTGCTGGAAGATGTTCTTCTGAATAAATTTTCTTGTGTGTTACCAAGAATTATGACAAAAGAAATTAGCAAACATAAGAGTTAGATTTTTTAAATACAAATATCAATGCAAAATTAATGAGAATTCATAGAAATGGCAGTGTTTCAGTGATATTACTTTTAGACTCAGTAACTATAACTTTGCAAAGATAATATGCAACAATCCCAACTACTCTCAACAGAACTGGAAATCAGCTACCTAATAAGGCTTGTGTAGTGTGCAAGCACTGGTAGCTGGTTAGCTACAGCAAAAGAAATGATACAGAGAAGTGAAATAAAATACATGTATTGTAAATAATGCATTTTCCTTGGACTTTAGTTTCATAAGCAAGAAACTGTTATAACAATGGACAACCGTTGTGTGTCTATGCATGTACAGAGAAAGATGCACACATGAACATACTCTTGGTTGTTCAATGCCTTTTTTTGACAGTGTTTTAAATGTATTTTCTTTTTCTACCTATAGTCACATTTAGACACTTTTGACTGCACAGCCAAGCTGAATAATGACATAAACTATCTTAACATGCTGGGAGCACTCTGCTTCATTTTGAACCTCAATTTGCACCTGAATCATATCATTATATTCAGCAATATCACATGGTGTACAAAACTCCTCATGTTTTATATTCTGAATGTCATTTAGAAATTAAAGGTAAGCAAGAAAACTTCAATGAAAGATAAAGGAAAAACAATTAACTTTGATTTTTTTCCAGTATAACCTACCTTCATATATTAAATGCCAGTATGTCATTATATTTAAAGTTGGCACAAAGGCATGGGGAAAAAAAAAAAAAAAAAAAAGACAAGGACAAATATTAATTCCTGTGGCAGATAGCAATAATGGAATCACTATCTGGATCATTTGGCTTCACCAAAGCCATAGAAGAATTGAAGGGATGGAAGAAGGATAATTAGGTACTGAAGGAAATGCATGAGCACAAGTAGGCCCCACAATACACCAGCAGGATTCCTGTCCTGTACCTGGGTTTTGGGAGGGATTCAACCACTGGCTCAGCTAACAACCTACAAGAGTTCAGACCCCACTAGATCCTGTCTCACAGCTGACATTTCAGATACCCTGCATCTGTGGTGGTGCTAGAAACCTATGGCAGGCCATTATACTAGTAGTAGCCTCTACCAAACAATTCATGCACCTATATTATCCTAAACATTTGATAATTATTTGGAAGTCAACATTAAAATGTTACTGATGAAGAACTGTAGATGGCATTAGACTTCAGGGATTTGCTACTGAGAGACTGGTAAGCACTGAAAATGTTGGGAAAGACACAGATCAGCTAGTCTTTGGGAACAACCATTTAGTATAACTTAAAAATAAAAAAGTCAGCCATACATACACAGTCAGTGAGTGAGTATTTTGGAAAGCAGTGATAAACAAGAATTTCAGAGCCCTGGGAAAAAATAAGCAGAAGGTACTGATTTAACAGCCACAAATATTGTATGTGGAACATAAACTAGGATCTTTTTTTAACATATTGAGAGGTTATGTTACTCTTTCAGATATCACTTGCATGGATGTTTCTGTTCTCTTCTATTTGTGTGACCTGTCTTCTTGGTGAGTTCTAAACACCCCACCAGAGACATTACTTCTCACTAGTTACATCCTCCACAGCCACCTATACCATGACAAGTTTAATGTGAAAGTAACAAAAAGTCCCAGGTAGTTTGAGTTGTTGTAAATATTTTCATAATGATAAAAATGTTACTCCTTTGCCAAGAAAAACCTGCTCTTTGCCCTCAGAATATTTAATAAGAAATGGCAGTGAAATAAGATCAACCTTGGCTCGGGGCCAATGGTAGGGAAAAAAACAGCCTCTGATTAGATTAATTTTTTGTGTCAGTCTTCTTTCTCCAGAATAGCCCAAATTAAATCCCAAGGTCCCAAAAAGTAGAATTTGTAGGTTTCAAGATGAACATCAACATAACACAGCTCAGGAATGTTTCTTATTGCATAGAAACTTCAGTTTGCATCCAAACTGTTCTAAAACTCTGTGCAGACTCTCCCCTCATTCCTCTTAAATCACCTCCATGAATATGAAGTAGGCTATAGGATTAGAAAGTAATTTCATCAGACTCCTTGGGCTGGAACAGAAGCTCCACTTGTCTGCAAGGTGTAAGTTATCAACACACTAATGAACTGGATTTGGCCAATATTTTGTTTGTTAATAGAACAAAACACTGATCATCTGTTTTTCTATTAAAATATTCAACAAAATAATACTGAATATAAACTTATGATGAACAATTTAAACAAATTTGCTGGATTTAATTAAAAGCTTTCAGAAATTAAGAAATGTACAAATAAAAAATTACTTTGGCCCAACGAACAGAATGGACAGAATATACCGTGATGTATATTCATGAAGTACCTTCATGATGTACACATGACCTTTGTGGGAAATAGATACATTTAAAGGTAGAATCTATAAATGCAGAGAAGTTTATATATATATATATATATATATATATAAAATACACGTGATACACATTTCAATTCTCTCCCACAAGTAATTTTCAAAATTTGCCCATGCCAAACTGCAGTCTGAAAGGATTCCTTGTCTTTTAGGCAGTTGGAAACATTCAGAACTAGTGTCTGGGTTTTCCTGTTACTAAAGTCCTCCAAAAGCAGATGAGTTACTCTTCTAGGGAATAATTAGATTCTGACATATTGAAGCTCCTAGGAGCTATACATGCCATTTTCCTACTTCTTGAAAATGAAAGCTACAATCAGAGCACTTAACCAACTTAAGAGCAAGAGTCTTTCTTGGACATAAAGTCTAAAACATACTGCAGCAAGAGCCTGCTAATCTGCCTGCAAGTTCCCATTAGCTTCTTACTGTTACTTTCAATAAGTGAAAGTCACGGTGCAGGCTCCATAAAAATCAGATTTATGCAAGTTTAATAAGCCTCATTTCAAGTTATTTCTCAGATTTTCATGGTCTGATTATCTTGGAAAGCATGTAGAAAAGAAAACAAAAATGCTCACAAATCCAGCATTCTTCCAGCAGCAGGGAAAACAAAGGCAAAACAGTAATTTCCTCTACTGTGATGGAGAGAGAAGTCAACATGCTGCATGGTGTGATGCCATGAAAACTAACATCGTGGGAAACACTTCTTTGTCATATAGAAGCTCGATGTTGTATTAAGAGATAAGCTTTTAATTAAATTGGACTTCCTGAGAAGCTGCTAAAGACTATCTCAGTGCTATCCTGCTGACAGCACCATCAATTGTGGTACTGACAGCAAGTGGGCCTATAGCTCAGAGAACTGAAGTATTTTCCATTTCCCCAGTATTAATTTCACAATTCAAATATGAACTCAGTTATATTATATGTAAAATCCATCACTCCAATCCTGAATGAGACCATACAATCCATGTCAAAATTCAGTAATGCTGTACAACTAAAATCAGCACTCAGAGAGCATTGTAGTCAGAAGGGTGGAATCAGACTTTGAAGTTTAGTGTCAATTAAATTAGTGCTTTTTACTTCAATGATTATTTAGTTAGTGAATTGAAATCGTCAATGTGCAAGTTATGACCAAGTGCCAGGAGCTACTATAGACCTGTCTAGAAAGTGTTGCTGATAAAGAAAGGACTGTAAAAATCATGGCTAGATAGTAGAAAAGCTGTAGCTTGATCTTGCCTGGGAAGCTGCACTGCTGTAAATACTGAGATGCCTTAAGATTGGAAATCAATGATGAGTGTGGTACAGATCTAAACCTGTGAGAAAACAAATACCAGATATCCAAACAGAAAACAGCTCTACTGAGCTGTTCAGACTGGGGCTTGCTATTCTTTTCTTTGTGTTCCTAGTTTTTCTTTTGTTCTGTTTCAGCATTTATTGAGTAATTATCCTTTAACATCTGAGTACCTCAAGCTTATATGTATTCCTTAAAATTTTGTCAATGTGCCTTCTTTATTGATATAAAACTATGGGAAATTACATTACGTGTAGTTAGGAGCCATAATAATACTCATCTAATGCACTGTATAAGCAGTTTTTCTTCTCAAAGCCTACACACTTCCTTTGTTTCCCTTTGTTTGCTGTTTACTGCTATTTGCTGCTTCTGGTTTTATTTGGATTAAAATTTCTTTAGAAAACAGACAGCATCACTGTCTACGTTTGTTTATACTCTGATACAAACAGCAGAAGAAAATAAAAACGTATCTCATATAAACAGGAAGAGTGAAAGATTTTTTATGCTTATTTATTCTTTCTTCCAAAAGGAATGCTTGCATTTTCAAAGACCCAACAATAAATAATTCTGGATTTTGTGTTTCCAGATACTTATTTCACCTTCTTTTCTCTCCCAGTCTCAGGCAGTCAGCTAAATGGACTTCACTCAGAAGTGCCTGATTCAAGACACAAACAGACCCAGCTCCATTGTGCCATAACACAGTGTCCACTTCCAACACAGGTTCATGCTTCCTCCTCTCATGGAAGCTATGTCTTCTTTTCAGTATGCTTTTGTAGTGAAACAAGCCTCAGGAGATAACAATGGAAATACTTTGAAAATACGCTTTCCTTAGCGTATACAAGCCTTTGATGGTCAAAAGATTCAGTAAGATCAAAGTATACACACCCCATTATTTTACTTTTCTGGATTCATTTTATATCATTTGCTCCATCTATACTACCTCTTTCCTGCCTTGTGCACAGAAAATGTATTGCCTTCTTTTTTACTCATAATGTTCTAATGCTACTATGGCCTCATTCTATTTACTCATTAAATAATTTTTGTAAGACCCAACTGTTCTTCCCTCTGTTAGAAAAATGGATATTGTCATACAAATTAGTGTATGACTCACCGTGAGCAACGAGTCTATTGACCGCATAGGCTGCCAGGCATTCTTAGATAATAGATGGTTTAAATCGCTTCTCACTCCTTTGACTTTAGAGAACACGGTTGTCATGACATAAGTTGACTTCATAGCAAATGATCTGAAAAAAAGCCACAGAAAAGAAGTAATAACTCCAGTGTTATACAGGAAGTATTCATACAGTAGTTCTGAGGTCCCTCAACTCCAGGCCAATGTCTTAATCACTCATTCCTTCCTTCCTTCCTAAGGTGGCTTAGAAAAAAAATATGGTAAAGAAAATCAAAAAGTCTTTTGAAATGCAAATAACAAGTCAGAGCCAATGAATATAACTTTACCTTCAATCTTTCTCAAAGATCCCTGCCAAAATATATTTTTTGTTTTGAAGATAATGATCACCAAATCTAGAATTTTTGGTGTTATCTAAAATATTTGCAAGTTTTAAGTGCTGCATGTATAAAGATAGCAAATGGTGCTTATTCATGCTGCATTTTTGCTAGGACATTGTGCACAAACCAGATGCAGTTTTTCTTGCTTGCTAATTCTACTGAAACATAAAATGGTAAAAAGAAAACGTCTTTTAAGTACAATGTCTTTAAGCAAATGCTAATTGTTTTAACAGACAGTAATTAAGTATCATTACATTTTTACTAGATTTACGGTTTCTTTCAAATCTTACTTGCTTATTTCTCTTATTTGAAACAGAAACGGTTTGACAATTTGTGCTTCTAAATTAGTCATGCTTATCACTCAATATGTTCACTTAGGACTTTTTTGTTTAAATGGTAATCCATGAGGGTTCTCAAACTGGAATCATATCCATATGCACATGTGTGTCCTGTGCATGTTCTCCAACTAGAGATTAACAATCACTGGCATGGTCTTCCTGAAATAAAGAAAATAGATATTGATTAAATGACTGAAAATTTAAATCTATGTCAAGAATTAGATAACATAGTCATTTAACATAGTCATTTTCATACCTTTTTTTTTTTTTTTCCCCATTTCTTGGTTTGCAAGAAATTAGCTTAAGGATGGTAGTTTCTTTTTCACAAGGTGATTTGATTTCATCTTACTCATATGTCTAGAATACATTCCTATAATTTTTCATAATTTGCATAAAGAAACCATTCTTCTATTAAAACAATACAAAGTGGTTTCCAAATACATTTAAGGCTTTAACTTTTACTGTACTCTTCTTGATTTCCAAACATAATTTTATTTCACAGTACATTAATTTCTATTACACACTTTTGTACTTTATCATTAACACCCTTTCATTATTTCAATAAACGAAACTAAATATAGTGTTGGCTGTTTGGCTCCATGCTTCAGTGATCTCACCACGCTTCAGACAGCTGTAGGACAATCAAATAAATGAATGCAACATGCCATTGTTTTAATTATATTTATTGATTCAAGGATCTTTAAATCTTTGTGTTTTTTTTTTTTTTTGTTTGTTTGTTTTTGTTTTTGTTTTTGTTTATTGAACAATAATGTATTTATGCCTATAAATTGATTAATGGATTGCCATCTTTATCACGCAATAACCAAATCTACAGCTGATTAAGCAATGTGATTCTTGTACAAATTAGCTAAATTATATATGCCAAACACATCACATTCCCCACTTAACAGAAGAAGCTGCTTGCCAGGAAATCTTTTTATCATCAGCCCTTCTCAAGTGTAATACAGCTGTTAATGAAGGAGCAGGACACTTCAAAGAGGCAACATTTCAAAATGCAGCTGAGCATCCTACATAGGCATCACGTTCTGATATATGCAGTGCCCTTCAGTTGTTGTTCAGAGTTGTTGTTCAGTTACATTACACCAGTTAGTGGACAAGTTTATTTTTATTTTTTTCCTCAAATACACAATCTCTTAACACAATTTGAAATAATGAAGATTCGATTTACAGTATTTTAAAAACATATGCTCACTTACAGCAAGCTTTTAATTCCTTCACATGTTATAACTAATTTCTGCACATAAGAGTAACTGCTTACCAATGTGAGCAGATGTGAGAAACTTATCTTCTCACTACCAGAGTAGCTCATGCTAAGAGCTCAAGGAAACTTGCTCTGCCCTCAGGAAATCAGAACTTGCAATGTTCCCAAGAATGGATAACATCCCTTTCTGTTTCTCAAGTGATTTCTGCTCTTGTACTATGCACTTTAGATGCATCTTTAGATGGTAAGCTGTCTGTCATTACTACATCTCACCTACCTCTTCAGGAAGAAAACAATGTTTTCCTTTTGATGGAAGTCTTCACGGAAGTCAACAGAGTCATTAAAGGCCACCTAAGAACAGAGCACAGGTGATGGAGTCCCTGGGGCAATCCTATTGTTCAAGGCAGAATTTTAAACTCTAAATTTCTAAGTTTCCATTTCATGGGTTTTAGAGCAACATTTTGGCAGTTTTGAGTAAGCTCCGGTGGAACGGTAATTGAAAACTTTAAGATTTCCTTCTCAAAAATAATGTACTTATGTCAATGAATTGTCAATTTTGTCAAATAACCACATCTGTTACTGGCTATTTAACGTGTTTCTTGTGTTAATCAGCCAAATTGCATATGCTTCTAAGACGTTTGCTTATCAACTGCACAAAGCATGGCATACACCAAAATGTCCAATATATATCCCACAATGCAGTTTATGCTGGTCCATAAAAAAAAATGGTTGACTCAAAATTTTTATAGTAAATATATATTATGTACATTTTGGAGGAATTAATAAATATACATACACAACCGCATTGTTAAAGATGGGATACACTGAAAAATTTTCTCCCTGGAGGATGCAAGAATATTTAATTTTTGTTTAGATTACCCTCCATGTGTTTCTCAACCAGTGTCATTGTGCATTCTGGCTGTACCAGTGTCCTCTTGGATAAAGAGAGCAGAGTGCTTATATCCTAGATGGAAAAAAAAAAAAAAAAAAAAGAGAGAGAGAGAGAGAGAGAGAGAGAGAGATTATCTCTCTCATATACATTATGTAAGGTACTTAGAACAGCTCACAGCTCAAAGGTGGCTTTGAAAGCATAGCCCAGTCTAAAAACAGAAATAGGCATTGTATATTAATCAGCAAAAGCATAAGTTGTTCCAGACTGGCAGTTCATCAGAGGGTATTAATTTGTAACCTAAGATAGAACTGATAATTGTTGCTGCAAAAAGTAAAAGTGATACACTAACATCTTAAATTTACCAAAGAACATACAGGAACTCCTTTTAGCCAGTTTTCATTGTCTATGTTGTGCTGTTCATAACTCATAGGCCTCATACTCACTGACATTGAAAACAGGATTTTTGGAATGCTATTTTTGAGTTTTTATAACTTTGTTGGCACAGTTAGCAGACACACTGCAATTTCCTATAATTTCACCTATATTATTAACTAGATCTAATGCTAATATGCCAGTAACATTGGAAGTGGAAAGTAAATTCTAGGCTGTGTTGTTTGCACTGAAATTACTTTTGACCACAGTAAACAAACTAAACATCGTAACAAATTTCATATGGATGTTCTTTCAGAAAATATAAATGAAAAAGGAAATTAGACTGTACACCATGGCAATAATAATAATAATAATAATAATAATAATAACAATGAAATGTAGAGTCCCATCTCTGAAATTCATGCTTTCAGATTAGCAGTCATAAATACCACAGAGGGAGAAGGTCTTATCTGAGGGAAGCCTGAGAGAGAACAGCATTTTTATAAGGCTGGTAGTGAGGAAGTAAGGTTGCATCTCTCTTTTACGTGTGCAGTAATATATGAAGAACTCTGCTGAGCAAAGCAGTAGGTTAACATAAACTATTCATTCAGTAAATACTTCAGCCTCAGCCAACTGTTCACATTGTAGTATTACGGCAGGTTAGAATTTGTGTTTGTGTAACAAGAGGGTCTCCCAGATAATGCTTCCATTGGAATGTATCCTTACAAGAAAACATAATGCAATTCTCAGTCACAGTTCTGACTCTGCCACCAAGAGGGAATTCAGTATTTCTGCAACCATGAAGTTTGCCAAATTCATGACAGCTTATTCTTACAGACTGTTGGGTTTCATCATTTTAGAAATTTAAAGTGAAGTGAACTTGAACATGAATAACTGTAGACTTACTTATTACGCTGAATAGACTTGGCTAGTCAAATCAGACAAAAATCACAGAATGTTAATTTAAGCATTTTTTTCATTCATAAAATATAATACTTTGAGCAACTCCTTCTTGTGATGAAAAAAAAAAACAAACACACACACACACAAAAAAAAAAAAAAAAAAAAAAACACCAGGAAAGGACAATGACCAACACTTAAACTCTATTGAGAACTCTTAGGAGAGTATAGATATTTATTTGAAAAAAAAATATTTCAAAATCTGAATTTTGTAAGACTTGAAAGATAAGTCTATAACTGTGGCATAATTGCTTCCATAGGTCTTTCCTATCAATGAAACAATAATTGCTGAAATTCAGAGAAAGGGGCAACTCTGTTTTACAAGGTCAATTCAAGACAAATTTTAATATATATGATTTCTGGGTTTGACTCAGTTCTCTTTGAAATCTCTCCCTATCTACTTTTTGAAACAATGATACTGGTCTGAAAGCATGAAGTAATAGTTGGGCAATTAACGAACACGGTGACCACACTGTTTGTCTGAAGTATTACATTCCCACTACCCCTTAGATGTTTTATAATACCACATGAAAATGAAAGAATATCTACTAAAAATTGTAAGTATAATTGTAACACAATTTTTTATGCAAAGAGTAAATTAAATAAACTTACCAGTTACTCAAGCTGTTGATCTTTAAAACTGCGTATTTGATGGGTAACAAGCTCCTGGAAGACTCCCAATTAGTTTCTCCCACAGTAAATCTTCTTAAGAAACTATGCACTGTTAATTTATCTAAGAAAATAATATAACAGTAACCCTATAGAAAAATCTCACTTTCACTTTGAAAGAGCAAAAAGTAGTAAAATACATCTGATGTGTTTTCACCCATACAACACAGATGAACATAGCTGTACTAACAGTAAGTTTGTCTCAGTGTAACATATTGAAGTTCTTCTTACTCAGTACATGATTCATAGACAACTAATTCTCCATAAACAGCTAGGTTTTCCAGCAGTGTTCATTCTTATTTGTTTTAAAAGGGAATGATTCATAATTATTCAAATATTTCCTGGCCTTCTCTCTAAAACTAATGCATGTAAGTGCCACATACATCCCTCACAATCACATTTCTAACCACCTTTGTAGAGCATACTAGAGAGTCTTTGCAGCTGCAGTGGGCTGCTCCTGGCCAGCGTCTTAGTACCCACACTGCTGCTCACTCCCCTCCACCACAGAGGAGGGAATAGGTAGAGCAAAAGTGAGAAAACTGATAGGCCACAATAAATGCAGCTTAATAAGCAAAAGAAGGAAGGGGAAAAAAAGTGATGTAAAGGCAATCGGTCACCATCTCCCATAAAAAGACTGATACCCAGTCAGTCTCTGAGCAAGTTCCCTTGACAAGGAAAACAACAACACACACCTACAGTTTTTGTTGCTGAGCACAATATTATATGATATGGGATATACCTTTGGCCAGTTCAGGTCAGCTGTCCTAGCTGTGTTCCCTCCCAATACCTTGCTCACCCCAGCCTACCCACTGGTGAGAACAGAGGGAAAGAAAGAGAAATTCTTGCTGCTCTGCAAGACCTATTCAGCAGTAGCCAGTGTGCTACCAGGTCTGTTTTACACAAATCCAAAACACACGAGCTACTCCATACGAGCTACCGTGAGGAAAGTTAACTCCATTCCAGTTAGATCCAGCACAGTGTTGCGTCTGAAGAATACGTGCCATCATATTTTCTGTGTTTCCCTGAAACTATTATACCTACTTCATGTTCTATTTTAAATACCACAATGTATTCTGAATTCCATCTCCAACACCACCCCCTGGCTCACTATAAACTGGAAAATATGAATTGTATTTATACATCAACACAGCATGAAAAAGGCTCTTAAAAAGTTATGAGCCAATGCTCAACTGCTGACTATAGGTTTTATGGTGAACTCCATAGTACAATTACTAGATTACTCCCACGTAGTCCAGGAAAAAAATATATATATAAAAAAAAAATGCAGGCTCCTAAACATTCATTTGCAATAGGAAGAATAGTAGATCAAAACAAAGCTAGCAACAACAGTACATTTTTGCATTAAATACTGTGACATACGGAATATTAAAATAATTTCTGCCTTTGAACTAACTGAAGCTGGTACACTTTATTTTTAATTAGACATACTATAGCATTCTGCTTCTGGTTAGTGTTAAATAATCTTTAACATAACCTACTCCTGACTATAAAGTAAATACAAATATGTTCCCTGCTAGGCATGGATTTTTCATAATGTTTTTCCAAAGAGATATGCAAGGATAGATGGAGAAAGGCAGGAACAATCCAGGGCTGTTTGTATTTCAGTGAATGCTGAGCTTTGAATTCCAAAAGCAGAAATACATACTCTGAAAGGGCAACAGCTGCCTGAAGGGCCCCTCCATGCCCGACTGGTGGGAGCTGAGCTCTTGAGGAACAAACAGATCCTAGGCCAGCATGAGGGAGTGGAGGTGCCTGTCATTTCTGACCTGAGAACAGTGCAACCTACCCATAGACCCTGTCAGAGTCCTGTAAATACCCCCAGCCTCTTTACTTTGGATACAAGAGTTACTGACAATGTTTTTCTTTTACATTTATTTTGTTAAACTGTTTCTATAGTTTGGAAGACAGATGGTGTTTACCACTTTTTTTTTTTTTTTTCCCTTCAGAAATGCCCATGTTCAAATAGTACTTTACTGAGCCAGTTTGAAAGGCAGATGCCAGATAAAAAGGAAAGTCATGTTTAGTCTCCCAGGTGATCACTACCATTATATAGAAACATTTAAATTAAATAGCTTGGCAAATGTAGGAAGCATCTACCTATTTTACTCAGCCAGTGAAAAACCTACAGCAGTAGTAGTACCCAGTATTCCTGTCATGTCACATCTCAAGTAAAAAGAAAGAAAAATGACAAGAGTAGGCTAACGTGATCTCCCAGGCTGCTCTTCCTATTTCTTCTGATTTTTCCTTTGAATGGGATATCTGTTGGAGATTTAAATGTTCCTGCACCTTCTTTGAAACAAGAGTGAATTCAGCCCAACAATAAAACAAACACAGAAGAGAAAAGGTCGAATCACAAGGCACATAGATTTAATTTAGATTTTAATTTAGATAAGATACTGATTATTTTCTCAGACACAGGGCTTCATGATCCTCAATCTGAAACAAAATGTATGAACAATTACAGATGTTCTAAACAAACAAATTCCACAGATTTCCAGAGAGGGCTTACAAAGCTTCTTGGTGTTGTTATTCTCTCTTTCAAGGCAATGTTGTTAAAAACAATCCTGCTGACAAGGAAATGTGCTATGAATGAACAGAAAGATCTCTGCTTTGTCACACATAATAGGTGCCCTCCAGGCTCTCCTTATTATAGAGGGAACCTCACAGTTTCTCGGTAATAATGACAATGAAAATACAGAATACTCACCATGTGAAAATATGAGATACTCCCCATAACTTGCACTTCCTAAACAATTTATAAGACTTTTTGTTTGGAGCATGCTGCCAGTCAGTTAAACTCTCAGGACAGTTTACAGACTCTAGTCATTAATTCTCACAGTTACCGAAATCCCAACTTACCGTTTTTCTTGTGAGGTAGAAAATGGCTCTACTTTTGTAGGCAAGCAAAGGGATGTTGATGGTAAAGACTACCACAGCTCCTGGAGCTAGTCTCCAAAACACAGCTAGTGGATAAGGTGAATGGAAGAGGTCTCTTCTACCCCAGATGCACTTTTTGCACAGAACTCTTCATTGGAGAGGTCACAGGAATACAGTGACTACAGCAGCACAAAGACAGGTATGCTACATCTCTTCCCTCAAATTTGATAAGAAATGCAAAAAGGTACATTAATTCATAAAGCTCAACCACCAACTTTCACATGTTTTCCCAAACCCCACCTGCCCCAAACGCTGGAAAGGGCCTTTTTACTCCCAGAAGCCTGGTTATTATTTCAGTAACATTCAGCAGTTATGTCTTGCTTACTCAATATCTTAACAGCATCTCATTAATCTCTCTTATATTCTCCAAGTCCTAAAGGACTGACTGAAAATCTTCCTCCACATGTCCTAGAGTCCCATAGTCCTTTTAAATTACTCCATCTGCTGAAGAGATTCAAAGAAACTGTGAAGAGTATATCTGCAAACAAGTACACACTATTCTTAAGCATGGTACATCAAAGAAAAACCATCGAATAGCACATTCCAGAAACAGAAATCACCATTACCTCTTGGACTCCATTGTAAACAATGCACTGAAGAAATAGAAGAGAATGAGAAGACAGACAACAGAGTCCTCACTCATAGCTTTTACTACCTAAGGAGTCCATAAAAATTGTATTACACTGCATCCAGGCTGAATGTGTCCTTTATACTTCCAGAGAGGCTTTGCTGCCTTTGAAGCTATTATATTCTGCCTCAGATAAAACAATGAATCCACTACTAACAGCTGAGCAAGGTAAATAATTTTATAAATTGCTTACAGAGATTTCAAGAACACTCTTTGTTTGTCTGGAAATGACTTTTTTCCAGGCTAAGTCAACATATACTGAATTGATTCTATAGTTTGTGAGTATGTCTGCATACAATATATTTCTGTGTCAACAGTAGCATCATACCAATCTTAGGTGAACAAATATTGTCACAGACTGATACGTAATATATTTTGAAGACCTGGTCTTTGTTTCTTCATCAGTTACACTGTCATCTTTAAAGAGCTAAATCACATCACAGAAAGTTTTCAGCATTATATTTAAATGTATTCTTACAATCTCAGCCTCATTATGTAGTACTCTACTTCTGACCTGTCCCATGAAGCTGACTGGAAAACAGGAGGTGGAAAAAAACCCTGCACACTGGATGTTGGTCTTGATTTCTGTATAGGCACAAACATTTGTGACAAAATTCAAGATTGAGCAAAAGGAATTTGCATTTCTGATTTGGAATAACTTAACTGAATATTCTGTTGTGTTGATGCTGCCAGTGCAATCACAAGAGCATGAAGGTATTAGCATAGTTGCTAAGACAGTAAGAGATAACATCTTTAATAGAAACAATCAGTACAGGGGGAAAAAAAAAAAAAGAAAAAAAAAAGATGTAATTTTAGCAGATATCTTTCTTAAATTTGAAGTAGAAACTTTAAAACAAACAAAAGGCTGAGAATAAAACTAAGTAAATTATTTGAAACAATTAAGTAAATCAAAGGCTAATGTCCTGGTCAGGGTCTGTTATAGACTGCCGAACCAGGATGAGGAGACTGATGAGGAGTTCTACAGGCAGCTGACAAAAGTTGCGAAATCATCGGCGCTTGTTCTTGTAGGGGACTTCAACTTCCCTGACATATCCTGGAAGCACAACACAGCCCAGAGAAGGCAGTCTAGGAGGTTCCTGGAGAGCGTGGAAGATAGCTTCCTGACACAGCTGGTTAGTGAGCCTACCATGGGTGGCGCCCCGCTAGACCTTCTCTTCACAAACAGAGAAGGACTGGTGGAGGATGTGGTTATCAGGAGCTGTCTTGGGCAGAGTGACCGCAAAATGGTCACTCTATTCTTGGCGCGGCCAGGAAGGGGACCAGTAAAACCGCTGTATTGGACTTCCGGAGGGCTGACTTTGTGCTGCTGAGGACATTGGTTGGTAGAGTCACTTGGGAGGCGGTTCTGAAGGGCAGAGGAGTCCAGGAAGGCTGGGCGCTCTTCAAGAGGGAAATATTAATGGTGCAGGAACGGTCTGTCCCCACATGCCCAAAGATAAGCTGGCGGGGAAGAAGACCAGCCTGGCTGAACAGAGAATTGTGGCTTGAGCTTAGGAGAAAAAAGAGGGTTTATAATCTTTGGAAAAGAGGGCAGGCCACTAGAGAGGACCATAAGGATGTTGCGAGGCTGTGCAGGGACAAAATTAGAAAGGCCAAAGCTCATCTGGAGCTCAATCTGGCTACTACTATTAAAGACAACAAAAAATCTTTGTACAAATACACCAACACAAAAAGGAGGACTAAGGAGAATCTCCAACCTTTACTGGATGTCGCGGGAAACCTAGTTTCAAGAGACGAGGAAAAGGCGGAGGTGCTCAATGCCTTCTTCGCCTCAGTCTTTAGCGGCAATACCGGTTGTTCTCTGGATACCCAGTACCCTGAGCTGGTGGAAGGGGATGGAGAGCAGGATGTGGCCTTCACTATCCATGAGGAAATGGTTGGCGACCTGCTAGGGCACTCGGATGTGCGCAAGTCGATGGGGCTGGACAGGATCCACCCAAGGGTACTGAGAGAACTGTCAGAGGAGCTGGCCAAGCCACTATCCATGATTTATCAGCAGTCCTGGTTATCGGGGGAGGTCCCAGTTGATTGGCAGCTAGCAAACGTGACGCCCATCTACAAGAAGGGCCGGAGGGCAGACCCGGGGAACTACAGGCCTGTCAGTTTGACCTCAGTGCCAGGGAAGCTCATGGAGCAGATTATCTTGAGAGTGATCACGCAGCACTTACAGGGCAAGCAGGCGATCAGACCCAGTCCGCATGGGTTTATGAAAGGCAGGTCCTGCTTGACGAACCTGATCTCCTATGACAAAGTGACATGCTGGGTGGATGAGGGAAAGGCTGTGGATGTGGTCTACCTTGACTTCAGTAAGGCTTTTGACACCATGTCCCACAACATTCTCCTCAAGAAACTGGCTGCTCTTGGCTTGGACTGGCGTATGCTTCTCTGGGTTAAAAACTGGCTGGATAGCTGGGCCCAAAGAGTTGTGAATGGAGTGAAATCCAGCTGGAGGCCGGTCACTACTGGAGTCCCCCAGGGCTCAGTACTGGGGCCAGTCCTCTTTAATATCTTCATCAGTGATCTGGATGAGGGCATTGAGGGCCCCCTCAGTAAGTTTGCAGATGACACCAAGTTAGGTGCATGTGTTGATCTGCTCGAGGGTAGGAAGGCTCTGCAGGAGGATCTGCATAGGCTGGACCGATGGGCTGAGGTCAACTGCATGAAGTTCAACAAGGCCAAGTGCCAGGTCCTGCACCTGGGGCGCAATAACCCCAAGCAGAGCTACAGGTTGGGAGATGAGTGGTTGGAGAGCTGCCAGACAGAGAAGGACCTGGGAGTGATGGTTGATAGTCAGCTGAATATGAGCCAGCAGTGTGCTCAGGTGGCCAAGAAGGCCAACAGCATCCTGGATTGCATAAGAAACAGTGTGGCCAGCATGGCTAGGGAGGTGATCGTCTCCCTGTACTCAGCTCTGGTGAGGCCACGCCTTGAGTACTGTGTTCAGTTTTGGGCCCCTTGTTACAAGAAGGACATGGAGGTGCTCGAGCGAGTCCAGAGAAGGGCGACGAAGCTGGTGAGGGGTCTGGAGAACAAGTCCTACAAGGAGCGGCTGAGGGAGCTGGGCTTGTTCAGCCTGGAGAAAAGGAGGCTCAGGGGCGACCTTACTGCTCTCTACAGGTACCTTAAAAGGAGGCTGTAGCGAGGTGGGAGTTGGCCTGTTCTCCCACATGCCTGGTGACAGGACGAGGGGGAATGGGCTTAAGTTGCGCCAAGGGAGTTTTAGGTTGGATGTTAGGAAGAACTTCTTTACCGAAAGGGTTGTTAGACATTGGAACAGGCTGCCCAGGGAAGTGGTGGAGTCACCATCCCTGGAAGTCTTTAAAAGACGTTTAGATGTAGAGCTTAGGGATATGGTTTAGTGGGGACTGTTAGTGTTAGGTCAGAGGTAGGACTCGATGGTCTTGAGGTCTCTTCTAACCTTGAAATTCTGTGATTCTGTGAAAGTATACTGCAGCACCCCGATATCTCAGACACTTAGTTGTTATTTTTTCAAGCTTGATACAAATGCTCTAGCTCACATATTTTGAATTAACATATGAACCCATTTATATTTACTAATCTTAATTGCTTCTACATTTTCTTAATGTAAGTTTAAAATTCATTAAAAATATAAAATGTATTTTAAAATAACATGTTTAAATATTTATAACATTCACTACAGAAAAATAACAAAACTTTAAACATATTTTTAAAATGTGAGTGACAATAATCAATAAAGTTTTATGAGATTGTACAGGTACAACAAACATATAGCCAGTTAGCTGCACAGTGTTGTAGTGCTCATAATGTTTGGAAATTTTTGGATGCAGAAAAGGCTTATGATTTTTCCAAACATGAAGATAGACATTGAAAAAAATATATTTTTTTATATTGATCTCTGTAAAATGTAAAAAAGAAATAGGGAGTCATCTGAAATGACAGATGTTTATGCAGTGTCTGAAGCACTTTCTGAGTAGCTACTGATAGAAGACATTTCAAGTTAAGGATTTCCCTCCATTCTTTCAGGAAACACCTTAACTTTCGCATTTACATAAACATGAACTTTTCTGTGTGTTAACCAAAGTGTGCAGTTTCACTGTTGTGAGCAATAGCTTAATGGGGTGGTGGAAAGCAGGGAAAGTGCAAGGGTCTCTATCTCTCCATTAGCTTGTCCTAAATGTAGAGAAAGTACCACAAAGAATGCCAAAACTTAAGTGGTTTTAAAGTTAATCCTTAGCAACATTTCTGAATCACTGTATTTAAGAAAAATGAATTACTGCATTTCTCCATGAAAGAGCTGATCAAGACTGTTTTTCCCCCAGAAATAGGCATAAAATTCACACACACACGCAAAAACCCAAACCCAACCAAAACAAAAACAAAAACCCAGCCTTAAGAATGCCTGAAGTTAATTTGGGCTTCATTTAGTAACTTACATTATTTGCAAAACAAACACAAATGTACACATAAAAAACGTGTATAATGTAATGAAAGTGTGATACTTAAGGATATATATATATATTGAAATATTATATGAGTATGTTTTGAAATACAACATGCATATACTGAAATACTGCTATAATAGACAAGATAGACAACAGCATGAGAGGAACGTTTCTGCTCCCTTATATTGCCTTTAATGGTAGTGTAATCTCACAGTTGTCTGCTTTTCGGATTGACAGCTACAGAAGATGATCTGTAAGCATACTTGGCATGAGTTCTTAAAGTCTTGAAGACATTAAGCTAAATATGAAATATTAAGCAGATCACAATTTAATCCTTTCCAATTAAAAGTGTAAGTCTCACCCGGATATTTTCTCTTGTGGAATGATCATCATTTCATAAATTGAATCCATACAAAAGCAATAGTGATCTAAAAGCTTACTGCAGCATTCCCCTTGGGGTGAAGGCATACTGTTCATCTCAAGGTGAATGTTGTGTTCTGAGCACTTTAAGTTCCAGTTGAAGACAGAGAGAATTGAAGTACTTCATGGAATTAAGGATCAAGTACCATATCACAGTTCTCAGTGGACCTGAGATGTAAAATTGAGATCCTGACTGTGCCTAGATTTGAACACCTCCCTCCTCTTTTTTTTTTCCTCCCTGGATTACAGCATCTGATTTTTATGTTTCACATTCTGGCTATCACAGAGAGAGCAGGAAACATGACATTTTTGTCAAGTCAGAAACTGTCCCAAATGTGGGCAGCAGCACAGAGTTGGTATTCCAGTTTGAGGCCATCTCCCATTTCAGATGATTGAGGACCCTGTAACAGTTCCTGCTAAGGGGAGTTTAAAAAATAATAATAAACACATATATATATAAATTAAAAAAAAAAAAAAAAAAAGAGAGAGATGTACAAAACAACTAACCTGCAAGATTCATACTCAAGTTGTACAGAAATGAATTAATGGTGGGGTTTGCAGTACCATACTGAAAAAAACTATTTCAACTGCACATACAGTATCTTGTCTCTGTTTTCCACAGGTGACATCTAAACCAAAGAAAAACTGCTGCCATCTGTAAAGAGCAGGAACAAGTATTAGCACAAGTCTCAATCCCAGCTACAGCTACAGCACTGTAATAAGATTTCCCTCAGAGCCAGGTTTGAAGCCATATTTCCACAGGGTTCTTGGTTCTCCACCGTACGGTGGAGAAAATAGAAATTCACAGAGTCCCAGCTCCATAAATTGAATTTTAAAAAGAAATAAAGAAAATAAATCACATTTCTAATTCCCAAAGAGAGTCTGGAATTCTTGATGGGAATTGGCCAAACCTCTTGTACCATGTTAAAAGAAGAATACCGAGTTTGCCTTACTCTGCCAGTGGAGCCATTCAGTAAAGTGACATGAAAAGAAGAATTTCAGCATAAAAATCCAACTCTTACACAGATGCTTATTGCAGATAATACTGTAAATCCGAGAGAAACATATTCAACATAGAAACATATTCATATACTTCCTCATTCTTCTGGAAATTCAGTGTAGGCATCCTCCAGCCAATGTGCTGGGATTTATCCACCTCACTCCTAGACTCTGTCGATTTTCACTCATTCCAGGGAAGTGTGGGTATGCAGCTGAGTTTGTGAATACTACTCCTGAAATTGAACATTAGGCACAATGCTGCCACAGTTCACCCACGTCCTTTTATAGATAAAAAGTTTGCAGAAATGTAGTTGTTTGTCTCAGGTAAAATATTCCCACAGTCTATAGAGAAAACATTTTCATAAGAAAAACTCACAGATGTCAAGAACAAAATTATCTGGAGATGCTTTTGGATCCCTTTTCTAAGGCCTTCCTTAGTCCTAGGTGTTTCTCCTATTTTGATAAAATAAGGTTAGCATATACAGAGAAAAAAAAAATATCTTCTTGAAATACTGCTTTGAGTTTGTGAATCCCTGTTCTTTCTCGTCTAAAGATTTGATCAAATATATGTTCAGAAAAGGTGACTGAAGGAACAAAAAATGAAAGATCAGCAGTCCTATTCACTGTTCATTTTACACCATTCTCAGCCGAAGAAAGTTATTATCACCCTGGTAATATGTGAGATTAGTGTTAGGAAACATTTTAGGGTTGTAACCTCAATTCAGCCAGATTGAAGTTTTTAAAGTAAAGAGTATATTTTCAAAGAATTTGCGGGAAGCAAGTACACTCCAGAAAATAAAAATGAATTTTCACACTTCCATTAAGTTAGAGATAATATACATCACATTCCTATCAGAATTTAACTTTCTTTTGTAAGTAAGTAAATATCTTCTGCCTATGGGTTTATAAGAAGCAATGTTTGCTCATAAAAGGTAGGTGTTTACCTTATCCTACTTATGAAGTGAAGTAGAAAAAAATTGCCCTAAAGATGTGTCTGAAGCTCCTCGTGATGTCTAGCCTGGGGTTTTGCAATCTGTTCTCCTGTTTAATATTTCAGTAAATATCACTTTGTTTCACCTAAAGCAAGACAAATTTCAGTCTCCACTGCAATTGATGGTTGCCAGGGGGCACGTACACAACATCAGGTGTGAGAGAGTGCTAAATCATGAGCCTATGGAATTAATGGCAACATCTAACTTTTTAGCAGATGGAAAATGCTGCAATAAGGCTCTGTACACTGCCTCTTCTCTTAAAGGTTCAGTCTGTTAATGGGATGATATGCTACTGAAATACTTCCAGATCAAGTATGTACCACCACAACCACATCATCTTCACCATTAGTCTCCTCCTTTTCATGCCTAATGTTTCTTAATGCATTTTTAGAGCAAACAGACCCCTTCTGACCATCTACACATTTCTGAGACAAAACACTAGAAAATACTGTCATAAATATTACCCTAAATTAACATCACTGGAAGCTATGACAAACTGCAAGAGCTGTATTGATTTCAATCCTAATCTACACAAGTACCAGGTCTAGCATATTGACTTCCATGATGACCAAGTATTTCTAATTTCACCCAGGAGAACTCTAATTTCTAGGATCCGCTCTGTTGGAACTGATATTCTTAATTCTGATCAATGTCCTGTGATATTTTTAGTTCCTGACTCACTTCAATATTCCCTACCATATGGGTGCAAATTATGATTTAAGGCTGATTTCTAGGAATACTTGTATATGTATCTTTTATGCATATTTTAAAAAAACTGTTCCACCAGTGAAATTTTATCTATATATGTTCTTGAAAACTACACACTATAATTGAGAAAAACTCTCAAGTACAAGACAAAACATTAATTTTTATTTCAAGTGGGACAATTTTCTCTGAATCTCTGCAAAACTCAAAGATCAACTATGGCATTGTCTTTTATATTACTATCCACTTTTGTATCTGCTTCTCACCATAACAGCCACGTTACCAGGTTGAATCATACCATCTACTTAGGTCTTTATGGGCTACTGAAAATATTTAAGCTAAATTTCCATGGACTTCCAGAATTCCTCAGGCAACTGGGTAATGATGACCAATGCTTTACATATCAAAGCAGTAAAAAGAGCATGAGAAGGCATGTTCATTCACAGGGACAACATGAGTGAGCTCCTGAGGAATTCCATGGACTGGACAAGAAAGAGTGGAGCTATTTATTCCTGTGTCAGGCTTCACCATACTGCAAATGTTTAAGTTTACCCTGGGATGAATAAATTATCCAACTCACAATATATTACAATTGAAAGGGGAGTATCTAATTGCTGGAAAGCAGATGGCCTTACCCTTTTGAGTATGCCTGACAAGAACAAAAAAAAATTACTGGCCTGCAGCCATATTCCCATAGGCTGCAATCTTGTCAGATTCCATCAGCCAGGGAAAATTGGATATGATGACTGGTCAGTAATAGAATTTTTCAAGGCCAAAGCGTTGGTTTCTGTTGTTGGTGGTGTTTTTTTTTGTTGCTGTTGTTTGTTTTGTTTTAAAATCAGTCTAACCACATCTGCACACCTTGAAAGGAAAAAAAAAATCTCACTGTCATTGTTTTTGTACTGGTTTACTGCACTGTTTATGGTACTAGCTTATCCACACCTTTGTTACTTGTCACAAATAATTCAAACTTTCTTGTTTCATTTTTGTTGAAAATACTTTAATTACATTATTTTATTGATAAATAATTAATTGGCAATATAAGAAACTAAGAGAATCTGAAATGAGAAAATGGGTTATCCTGACTTTATGAAAGATAAAGTATCAAAATATGCAAAGTATTCTAGTATGTTTCAGAGTGTCATGCTGATATATTAACTATTATGAAAACCAACATCTCCAAACAAATAGCTTTAGAATATGTTGTTCTCTTTATAGTTATGTTAAATTTTTACAATGACATTCTATGGTATATCAGATGGTCGAGTATTACAGAGGTGAATGATGGCAAATCAAATAATTGAATTTGTAATGTGGAACATAAATGGCTTAGAGTTATAACTACAAAAAACTGTTGAAACAGAAAAAGCTGACATCATCTTTTTACAAGAAATTCACTTAAGAGAGCAAGATGCTATCAGCATAGGAACACCTTGGATAGGAAGCAGTCAGCAAAATAGCTTTGCACAAAACAAGAGAGTTCTTTTCAACAAACTCAGTAATTTATATCTAACAACGAAGATTTTCTGACTGTTAAATATACATGGAAAGAACGGTCCAGTTTCAGTTAACATGTATAGTCTTAATTCAAATAAAGCATCTTTCACAGTACAGGTTACTATCTAATATTATGACAAGTGTTCCAGTGGAATACACAGTTTATGGCTGACCTTCCTGGTCTGTCTACATACAACTCTGAACATAGCATGGAAGAGTCCAAAACACAAGGAGAGACAGAGAGACAGAGAGAGAGAGAGAAAGAGAGAGAGAGAGAGAGAGAGTGTGTCTCTGGATGAGTTTCTGGCAGAGAGAGTTCTCATCTCCAGGGAAAGAGGCAAGCATATTTCTGACATGCAGTCAATGTTTTATTTTGTTGGAATAAGACTTTGGAAAGGCATTAATTCCTATGTTTAAGACTGAGCAAGCTTGTGAAATCTGTGACTAGGAGCTTTCTCCTTCCTTCCTTTGCCCTTCCATGCATACCTCCAACTAGTCCCTATATTTAGTGAAAATGTCCCTTTCCTCCATACAGTACAGGTGATGTTGACATAGCTGAATACTCCATTATTCAGTACTTGTTGTCTTTCTTTCACAGGTAACTCAGAGATGCTATCTCTTTGGCATATTTGTGCAGCATTAGTGGTCTACAGTCTCCTCCTGGGGCCTAATATGTGATTAAAGGTATGGGAGAAGGGGAGATAGAAATCCTTGCCAGTGCTCTTCAAGAGGAGTTGTTAATGCTCCCAACTCCTTGAAATTAATATGACAGGAAAAACTGGAAAACACCCAGACAAAGATATCCTTGTGCAGTCTCAGGAAACACAGGAGTACGCTGTAGCCTTTGCTGTCAAACACAACTTATTTAAGCAGGACTACTCATGTGAAGCAACACTCCTTCAGACTAATAATCTTACTGAAGTCAAATATCCCCCTCCTGGGAAAAAGTATCCTACAGCATTAATAGGAGCGCCGAAATTAATTCCAAAATCATTCTAGAAGGTTATCTCTAGCATAATCTTTGTGCTATTCCAGCCCTGATTAAGATGTCTTCAGAGAGATGTTCAGAGATTCCCCCGAGTCAATGGGCTGAGGGGGCAGCTCTGTGGGAGTCAAAACCAACTGCAGCACCAAAATCATCCTCTCACTGCAGTAAGCTCCTTCCCCTGTATATATAGATTTGGTGCCCTTCTTTGGCAGAAAGCTGCCCCAATGTGGCAAGTGGCATTTTTGTGCAGGTTTAGTATTCTGAAACAGAACATCCCTGGCCAGCACAAACTGCAGAGAATATACAAGATAAGGAGTGCAAACCTGAGACCAAGGGCAAGAGGGATCGTGGGGTCAGTCAGAAGCTAGAGCAGCTTAGGCTCTAACTGCAGTTGTGCAGCCAGAGGCACAGATTCTGAGGATATGCCAGAAAATTGCAGACAGAAAAAGGAGAGATGGGGAGGTGGAAGGATTTTTCTGGTCTGGCACCTGCTTGTCCATTGAACACTGTATTTTTCCCCTCTGTATTATTTTTCTGAAATTTAATCATATGCTACACAAGGAAATTATGTAGAAAATCTGCAAGGTGAATAATGTGCTATACTATGGTGAGCATAATACCATGAAATTTTTGGGAGCTAAAGCCCAACAGATATGCATAAATTTCCATTTAACAGTTTTAAAATGTCCTTGGTCATCAGTCCAATAGAATTAATGTTTTTATATGTTGTTCTTGCTACATTTAATAGCTTTTTCCCCTTTCCATTTAAAATATCTAAGTACACATAGAGAATAAAAATAATTATACATTTCTAGAGTAAGCTGTCCTTTTCTTATTCTTTGCAGTAGAAGTCAACTTAGCTAAATAACTTTGTACAGACACTGCTAGGTCCTGGCATTAGCTGATAGTTTTTGCTAAATAACATTAGATTGTGGTATGCTGTCCCGATAATATGTCAGGAGTGATGACATTAATGGGCCACAATGTCCTTCAAATTCATTTTATAAATATTTTTAACAGCAGTGAGGCAATTCTGCTGAGCACTGGCTAATAAAATATTTCATTATTTCAGGATATAACTGGTATCTTATTAGCTGGCCGAGTAAGCAACTTCAGTTTTAAAAAATGTTTATCAGTAGCACTTTCAGCTGGTATTATTTTTTTATGCCCAGGCTACATAGTGACTGTACTTTCAAGTGTAAAGGACCTGCCACAGGCTTTTTAAGAACTGTATCTCCAATTCCAGCAAGTGCTACACCCACATTTTAAGCATCCACAGGGGGCTGAGTCAGCAGCTCAGAAAGTAGAAAATCCATCTTCCTTGCTTTCATGAACATATTTTCGTGGGCCCCTTTTACCCTCACCCTGCATATTGGGAGTGGTGCCAGGTGCCCCTCTGAACAGTTGATTTAGGTGATCTATGTTTTTCTACAAGCAGTGATCCCTTGCCAGCCAAAATACCAACACCAAGAGAGTAATCATGTCCTTGAGAAACAGTGATGAAATCTGAAGGCAGAAAAAGACTTGAAGAGATTTTTTTGTTTGTTTAGTTTTAAGCAAGGTACTTTTCATGTATTACAATTCACCATGAAAAGAAAATAAAAGAAAATTAAGAAGATTCTAGTTACTAAAAATGAAGATAGGGTGGTGAGACACTGGAAAATGCTGCCCCATCCCCAAAGGTGTTAAAAAAAAAGGTTGGATGTGCACCTGGACAACCTGATCGAGGGGGTGTCATCCCCTGTCCATAACAGGAAGTCAGAATTAGATGATCTTAAAGGTCCCTTACAATCCAAGCCATTCTATGATTCTATGAAGATGGCAATTTGATATGACACACATTTCTATTTCTATCCTTTGAGTCAAATATCTGTTCACATTGAACACTGTTTACATACAAGCATGCAATCATTCCAAACTCTAAAGAAACTCAAGACATAGAATTATCTCCTTGATAAATTCTGTGCAGAGAAGATATATCACAGCCTTGCCCACAAGGAGATGTCACTGCACTCAAACACATCTAGCAATATGAATACAAACATGCAGGTTATCAGTCTGGCATACTATAGCCTGAAATCAGGTTTGTGGTTTAACTAATCATGGGTACTGACAGAGGCTCCTAATGAGCTGTTTATATTGAGCACAAACACATTATACAGGAGGAAAATTGCAGTTTGTAAATACCAGCTGAGGTTCAGACAAATAACTAACATTTCAGAAAATCAAGTTTTACTTTGAGTACTGATTAGTTATGTTTACTAATATCGTGGCTGAAAATCATCATAACATTTCAATCATCCACATTCATATAATAGTTATTGCAGATTAAAAAGTTCTTTTTTGAATTATAAGAATTGGAAGAGGGTAAATTTTATAAAAATGTATTTATAAATACTCAGTTAAATAAAAGCAATACATCCACTTCAGTAGAATTTCTGAAGTGTTTTATTTATTTCCTACGAATAATCAGGTTAGCAAAATTTGTTTTGTGATAAGCTTGACAGGAAAAAAAAATCACATCATGTGAATACTCATATAACAAATCCTAGCTATAAAAGTAATCAATTTTTAAAGTCCTTTGTGGATTTAAGAGTCTTCCATCTTGGGGAAGGAAATAGTTCCATGGCTGTTATTATGGGGGGAAAATGTGAGGAACTGGCCCTGAGAACCTAATAATTGAAATATGTTCTTAAACTTTAACTGATATATTTTTTTAATTACAAAGTACTAATAAAAAAAAAAAAAATTCTGCAGATTAGCTGAATGCTATATTTCCTTTACCAAAAGGTTCTTTAAATTTGCTGCCTATTCTTTTCAGTGGTGATCACTGACATTACAAAGGGAAATAGGCACAAACTGGAACACAGCAGGTTCTTCCTGAACACCAGGAAGCACTTCACTGTGCAGGTGACCGAGCACTGGAACCTTTACCTAGAGAGGCTGTGAAGTCTCCCTCCCTGGAGATCTTCAAAAGGTGTCTGGACATAGTCCAGGGTAACCTTCTCTGGGTAGGGGGGTTGGACCTTTCCAGCCTCAAACATTGCATGATTCATTGTGACTTATTGTAAAACTGTGTTGCTTAAAAACATACATGGAGTTAGGAAAAGAGAAAGTGAGCAGTATGAAGTGAACAAGGGGCCACTCATTCCATCTGAGAGTTTAAATCACTACACATACGTGTATGCCAAAACCATGCAAGTGTACTGGTATTTGCCTAGTGCCTATGCAGTGGGGAGCTAGATCTGTGCCAGGTGGGCAGCTAACACCTGTCTGCTCTTGGTTAAGTCCTTTCTGAATTAGGAACTCAAAAGGCCATTTGACTTGTGTGAATCACACTTGTGTCTCTAGTACACTCTTGATTCAATGTAGCTTTCCATATTTATGTATGACTGTACCAATAGGAGACTCATACTTAAACAGTAAAATAAATGTACATCTAATAGCCTTGAAATTACAGAAGGGAGAAATGTTCTTCTAATACTGAAATTTATCTTTGCAGCTTTCTAGGCATCTGTAAACTCCGTTCACTCATAAAATTCAGTATTTTCTAGAGTGAGATGAACAGCTGCTCCACATACAATCTTTTTAGAAAATTTAGGAAAAGGGTCTAAAAATAACACACTCATGGCTACTGGGATAAGTTTAAATAAAAGACTGTAAACGTAACTGAATTTGTCCAGGACACAGAGACATATACACACATGGCTTCAAACCAGCAAATCAAGACAATCAACAGTCCACTATAAACAATGGATGCTTTGTAGAAGAGATTTCAGCATCAAGCAGAAGAATGGGAACATATTATTTCCCCAAATGTTTTAACCAACTATTTCTACAGAACAAACTACTATTTAAAATTTGAACCTAGAAGTGAATTATCAAGGCTGATTTCTGCTTCTTAAAAGACAGAAGCATATGAAGACATATTTCTGCCAGCAAAGTCTTAGTAACAAATAAGAGAGATATCTCCACTGTAAGGTTCTATAGTGAGCCATGAAAATGAAAAGTTCAGTGAATTATACCCAGGTCAAGCCCATGCATTACCTTCTGAGGACAAAGCATGATGCTGAAATGTTGTGCGTCAGCTGATCATTCAGAGTAAAGAATTTAATAGATGAACTTTGATCTAGTGCTACACCTTTCAACAGCAGACTATCAACACAGTTTCACCACAATTTCATCAGTGCTAGCCATATCATTTAGTAAGCCTAAAAATAACATAAACTTAGAATGATACCTCATTTATCTTGTCACATATTCATGCTTACTTTTATAAAATGGGGGACAAATAAACAAGAAATATTACATCATTATATGCATCATTCTCTGAGTACGTTAAT
Source organism: Anas acuta (assembly GCF_963932015.1). Taxonomy (NCBI): domain Eukaryota; kingdom Metazoa; phylum Chordata; class Aves; order Anseriformes; family Anatidae; genus Anas; species Anas acuta. The sequence goes on from NC_088982.1 coordinate 36,976,875, forward strand.
ATGTGCTTATTTTCATATTCCTTGTTCCTGCATAAATTAAGAGTACCAAATCTCTAAAGTGAATTTATTAACTTGAAACAAAGAATTAAAGAATGAAACAGGGTGATTTTACAATTTTATCAGATAAAATGATAAAAAGTGGAAAAGAGTTAAGTCCTGATAACTCTGTTTCACTGACTTAATGGAGAATAATTTAAATCAAGTAACAAGGTGCAGATGAAACTTCTTTACAGTTACTTAAGGCACCAAATTATAATAAAAAATAGCTTTATATATATATATATGTATATATATAAAACCACTTAGATATTATAATATGAAAACAACACATCCACTTACTTAAACATACCTTACAATTGTGATAAAGACCAGCTTACCTTTTTGAAATGAAGTAATCTCCCTCTTCTCCCAGTAAAGTCAGCAACAAGGATTACCTCTGCCTTCAATGAAAGCAAGTTTTGTATATGTAAAGAAACCCTTGCTACACAGAGTTTTATAGTTATCAAGCTAGGGTAGGGCTCAGCAGACATTGTAGTAATATAAGATGGGGATAGTCACTGGGCTACCTACAGGGTAGTAAGTGGGTCCCTGGGACAGATGACTCCCCACTTTAGGGGTCCACGCCATAAGAGCAAGAGGAACCTAACTACCAGTGAGGAGACCACAAGAGTGAGGACAGTTGGTGCTTATTCTTGGTAATCAGCTCCAGCAAGCTGTACTGAATCACTGCCAGCCAGCCTGGTCATGTTAAGGGGATGTTTTATAAGTCAACTGGAATGTCTGCAAGGAAACAACTTTTTCGATTTGCCCTGAAGTGTTTTTGTTTGTTTGTTTGTTTGTATTTTTTTTGTTTTCTTTTCTTTTTTGAAAAAAAAAAATTTTTAAGATGATGCAAATAAATGGAATTTAGTTTCAAAAAGCACTTAACTCCCATTGAAGTCAGTGGTAGTACACTTTATCTTGGAATTTTGTTTGAATTCCAGGTGTCAAACTGCCTTTAAAAGTCTGGCCTTAAACAACTAAGTACAATGTCATGTTGCTTAAAATAAATGTCATTCTGGTTATTTGAAAATTAGTCTTGCTAGGACTCATTGCATGGACCATACTTTCTTTTCCTCGAGGAGCTCAAACCATCTGGAATGCCAACAGCCTTCTCAGCTCAGTGCACCTTAAATCCACATTAAAACTATCCATACAACCCTAGGCTGTGACTACAACAAGCAAGCAAGAGGAAGTAATAATGGCTTTTCTTTTGGGGAGGAAAAACAAAAAAGAGAAACTCTCAAGGTGCACATTTGTATCCTTATAGTGGATACATTGCCTCAGGAGAAGACTATCACTCTGGAGACAGAAACAATCAATCTTCATCTTATTTGGAGCAAGTTACTTAATGTTCTGTCAGAAGGGGCATATAGGTATCACGAAGATGGGACCAAGACAGGCCACAGAGCCATCTGCTGTCTCTCCTCCTTCATATGGCAGACTCCTGGGACCTAATTTCTCTCATCATATCTATCAGATCATTCTACATTCTTGACCTCTCTGACCTACTAATCCCTGAAGAAAAAAAAAAAAAAAAGAGTTAAAAGTTATAGTCTTTTGTAATCAAGTATCATTTCTTTTGTAAGCTTATTATTTTTAATGAACCAGCTCTAACATTTCATAACATCTAGAAAAGCTGTTTGACTCAGACTCTCTTACCGAATCATGCTTTAGGTTATTTAGAACAAAGGTCTTGTTTCAAGGTCATTTTACTTTCAATTAAGTAAAACCATAGATAGAGAGTTAGAGGTAAGTCACAGCAAAGAATTGCAACAAATAAAAATCCCTAACCTAAACTTCTTAAGAAAACTACATAACCCCTTTACAAGGATACAGCCTGAGGTGTAAGACTATAGCTTTGGTTTTCATTTCATATACACTGAAACAGAATGTGGTTAAATACATGTTCCAGAGCCTTGGGTATTTGTTCTTAGATTACTTTGTGATAAGCTCAGTATTTCTGATGCAAATGAGTTTGCACCAACATTTACCCTTTCCAGCCTTAAACGAAACAGCAGGACTCATGAGGACAGAAACAAAAACTTTGCAAATGTTAAAGGAATAAAGCATCTGGCAGAGTCTTTTAACTGCTGGAGAAGAACATATCCCACTGGACATCACCATTTTGTTGTTGGAAAAAAAAATATATTATTATTATTTCTTCTTCTAAAGAATTTCACAGACTGTAGGCACACACTGTTTTAGTAGGCAAGAACTATGTTCTATTCTAATATACAGTTAAATATCATAATTTAGAAAGACATTAAGACAAATTATATTTTCTGAATCTATTTACAGTTAATTTCCTCCAAATAGAGATTTCCCCCCTTTACATGAAAGCAGAAATCAAATTCTTTTCATTTACTACTTCCTGTTGTTCTCCTCAAAACCCTTACCTGTGGTCTGTATGATCCATAATAATGTAGTATGGATGCCAGAGAATGTAGGCACACCCATTTGAGACTCCAAAGTACATTTCTTGAAAAGACAAAGTTGCAAAGGTGTACCTGTTGGTGGAACTTCATCCTCTGGACCAAATTTCTGGACAAGAGTACTTTGAGCTCAGAAAGACATTTTTGGGAATAAATAAATAAATAAATGAACTTGTTATTTAAGGGCGGTTAAAAAGTTTAAAGATGTGAAATTGCATACAAAGTGAATTTCTAACTCACACACGGAAGTGCAGATGCATAAAAGAACAATTTTAACTGCTGGGACAGAGAGGTTAAAATCCAGATACCCAGCTCCAGGGTCTTTAAGCTATTGCTCACTATGACTCCAGCCCTGACAAGCTACTGCTTAAAATGAGGAGCAATGAAGGAAAATGGGGCTGTGCATCAGTGCATAAAGAAAAAGAAAGAATAGCGAACTGTAAGGGGAGTGAAGGAGAGAATTGAGTATCTATATATGATAGAGAGCATTAACATGACAACCACAAGAGCACAGCAAACTATACAAATGAATCATGCTGACATCTGCACAAATTTTCCTATCCTTTATAGACATAAGTGGAAGTTTCCTGAAAAACTAATAGGAAAGTACAAGAAAAGAAAGAAGAGACAAGCTTGATTTTTAATTTTTTATCATTATTAATCATCTATTGATCATCTATTTTTCCATCTATTTCAAAAATATTGCGCACACCTCTGACAGAAAAAAAAAAAAAAAAAAAATCACACAAAACCAGAGGAGAAAATTCTGTCTTACCTCTATCAAGGGTACATGGTACATTCTGCCTAGGTTTTACAAGTTGCGAAGTCTGGCTGAAGGTTTCCTTTTCACTGTGATGGCCAAGGGACTTTTGAATGCATTAGCCAGAAACCAAGAGTTTCACTCTCATTTGGTATGAGTGAAATAGAAAATGAAATATAAATACCTTAGTTAAATCATCAAAAAGTGAGCCAAAATTTTCTAAAATTTTCTTTTAGAAGCACTAGAAATCATATCCCATGTTCTTCTGGAGTTTGGAAAAAATAATTTATTTGTCATTTTGGGGCACAGATCTATATCACATAAGATATGACATCTCAGGTTATTTTATAGAAGGATTCAATTCTGTGTACCAGGAATCAGCTGTAGTGGAAAGAAAATGAAGAGGACAGTTAAGGCTTTGTTTGGAGCATGTACCCAAGGTGATAGATATATGGGAGCATCCACCACCATTTATTTCAGGGGCTGTGTCAAACTCTTACTATTCATTTTGTTTAGGTGATCAAATTTTATATGCTTTTGTTTGTTTGTTTTTTTTTTGGGGGGGGAGAAAGGCACATTTTGTATGCATAATTCATGAATTCTTAATTCTACAAAATTGTATGCATGTAAGTCATGTACCACTGGACTAGAGCTGGCTTAAATATTTGAATGCACTTTAAATACAATTTAGGATGAAGAGAGTATTGGAAAACATAACTGTTGGACAGCTGCTATTTCAAAGAGAAAAAGTCTTTCCCATAATATCTTAACCAAACTGTTATCAAGATATTTATCAAATGTAGCTGTTTACTGTTTACCTAATAATAATATAATTGAGTGACTGATAATACTGGATAATAATTGAGTGATTAAGCATGGTGGAATTACAGTTAATTTTGGATCTCACCATGTTTCAAAAACAGAACTCTGAACTATGGCTAAGTTTTTGTGCTTTGGAATTTCTAAAAGGAGTAGCGTTATGTAACTTAAATGATTATCATTTACAAATTTTACAATATAATAATAAAAAATTGAAATCAGTAGGGAAAAAAAGGCCACTGTGATAAAATAGAAATGCATCAAAATGAAATTTTGATTCTTTTTATACTTCTCATCATTACAATTTCATTCTTAATTCTGATGTGATTATCTTGCCTGTTGCAAAAACACTTGGTCAATATGATTTGAAAAGATAACTTGTGGTCATACTGCATGTGCTGCAAAATTAATATATTGAAATACTCCATACAATTGTCACCTTTTCTATTAGGACATTTGTGTAAAATATAAAAATATCAGGTAAAATTCACCCAAACCTTTTGGACAATTGTGTCAAAGAGCTCCAGTGTCTGAAGTTGCAAGAGTAAAGAGCTCAGTTTACTTTGGGAGAATGATGACATTTTATTGCTCAGATGAAACTCCCCTAATGAACAAAGGAGGAGGATGGTTTCACACCAAGTCTCTGGTGATAACTCAGCTGAAACTACTGGTGCTGACTCTTCTGACTGGAGAAAATCAGGATCATTCCCAGAGGCCAAATCTGCCTAGAACTAGCACGGAGGGTTGGCACTTGGCACCTGCACTTATTGTGAAGTGTCAGAATTATACAGCACATGCTGGTAGTGGCCATCTGTTATGTATATTGATATCCCAGTGAAGGTCGGTATGGGGAACAGCCCTGGTTTTCAGCCCTGTGATTTGAGTGACAGAACGAGACTTATCTTCCATGCCTCTCCAGATCGTGAGCAGTTTTTACTTTGTGAAATTGCACGTAACTTCTGTTCTTCTCCTGTGTATGTGGAGATGTCTTGATATGTGCTGGTCTGTCTGCATTAAACAAGAAAAACAGTATCTAAACAATGCATTGAGAATACAAACCATATATACTGTTATAATTATATTTAGTGCTTTACTTGCTATCTATCACAAGTCTGTATGGAATAAAATATTCCTAATACACACAGCCCTTCTTTTCAATGCTTTTGTTGTTGTTTTCAATTGTGCAGGGATATTTTGAATCTTGTAATCATTAGTCTGTTTTCCCATTCAGATCTCACATATATGACCTCACATTCATGCTTAAGAGCAGTGAATGCTGTGATGAAGAAGAAACATTTTAAAATTTGATTTCTGCTTCACAATTTCTGTTGTTCTACTCTCCCAGTCAAAATACTGATTGTTTTAATCTTTTGCTTAAAATAAATAAATAAATAAATGATCAAGGATAAGTTGTTTTCTTATGATTAATTTTATTATTATAAATTATAATTATACATTTAAAATTTTATTGTTATTTATTTATTTATTATTATTTATTTATATTCTGAATTTTATGGACTATGTACTCTTTAATTTAGAAAATAAAATTGCAAAATATACTGAGTGTATTCTAGAAGTGATTCTACAAAATACCATTCAACTTTTCAAAATTTTATTATTCATCAACCAGTCACTGCTTTCCCCTACCTATTACACAAATGCAACTTTTGACTTATTTATAATTTTTCCAGAACTACAGAACATTATTTTTTGTTAATTTTACCAGTAATACTACTGTTACTATTATTATTCTTAATTCTGTTATGAACTAATAATTTACTATTCCTAAAAAGTAAGAGGAAAAGCACTTGGTCTGATCAAAAGTTAATCTGGCTGGTTTCTTAGCTTTGACAGTTATTATTCATGACTACCTAGGTAAGAATATGAGGACAGAACAAGAACAATACAGCCAACAAATCTTACTCTGTCCCCTAAAATACTACAGTCCAGGGGACTTCCCTCAAACACTTAAAAGTGTTTCTCTAGTGTTTAACGACCCTCAGCTGGATTTATCCTTTCAAGAAATTGTCAGTTTGATTTCAAACTTATGTTGGCTTTTAACGCTCACAGCATTCTGCACAAAGACTTCTACAGCTTAATTGCTCATTACATGAAGAATTAGATCCTTGTATCAAACATGTTCTCTGCTAGTTTCTTTTGATGAATTCTAGTCATATCTCCTAAAGCTATGTAAAATGTTCCCATAAATTAAGACTTAACAAACCATATTTCCTTTTAACATTTTAGTGAAGGTGGTTACTGCTGCCTTTTCAAGTAGGAAGAAATACAAAAATGTCTGCCTTACTTACCAGAAGAACAACCTGTAAATATTAAATGAAGGAAGGAACATCTCTAGGTTTTCAAATTCTCAAACACTTCTACTAGAAATGTTAAATACTACGTGTATACATACAGAATATTAAAAAAAAAAAAAAAAAAAAAAAAAGTCATCACCATTAATTTATAACTATGACAGTATTTTTACACATTCCTATTTTGTAACATTACACAGGGCCCCACCAGTCTGACCTGTGTGCCTCTTAGTCCACAGGAAGATTCACAAACTTTTGGTTTCACAAAAACCATATGCTAAATCATGCCTTTAAAATAATGTAATACTTGGAAAGATGACATGTCACAAAAATTAGAAGGAAAATGGTGACAAAATCCCCACAGGAACTTGTGATGAATTTTTATTTTGCTGTAAAGAAGATAAACTCTTTTTTTAATGAAATATTGAAGATGAAATGTCAAAATAAATGTCAGTGAAAAGCAGACTACTATGGGTAGTTATGGAAAGGAACATTCAACATGTCCTAATGTTTTATTCTACAAATATGATCATGACTTTCATAGAAATCACTAGTTGAGTAGTGATTTTTATATCAATTATCTAAGCATGTGTAATTTTCACTTCATTTTGAACATATTCCTTACTGCCACATAATATAAATTTGCACAGTGCTTTCACTAGAAATCATCTTTATTTGCCACTCCATTCAGAACAATCAGACATGCTTTCCCAATTTCAAGATTTCCCTCGTACATTAGCTCTAACCACTATTTTATTATTTTTTTTTCCCTACCAGCTCTCTGGACTAAATATCAGATGTATCTGTCTAGCTCCATTCCTTCTGTAAAAGGCAGCAATCAAAATCAGACACATCTCAAAGGTTATTGCAAGAGCTTGACCACAATTTTGTCTGGTAAGACACTTTAATTTCTTCCCCCGCCCCCCCCCAATTCTACTGCAACTCTTTAAAAGCAAATTCGGTGAAATTTTGACCATATCCAATATGGTAGAAAAAATCAAATTTTTTCTTCTTGATTTTATTTCTGTTTGCCAAAATAAAGTGCAGTCTAATCTACATGGTGTCCTGCTTAACACCACCTGCCTGAATTGACTTTCCTTCATTTCCTTTCCTTCCTAAGCAAAATTTTCATTTCTGATTTCTATGCAGAAAATATATTTTGCAAAAGCTTTGTAAGGATTGTAAAGGACTGTAAAGAAATGATAAGTAATGGAGCTGAAAGCACTAACCAAATTGAAAATGAGAATCTTGATGTTAGAGGGAGATGAGACCAGATAGAGAAGAGCTCAGAAAGACAATTGTTGGCAAGACCTCCTTGTTGCACTAGAAGCTTTGCCTAAGAGAAAGCTTTGCATAAAAATGTCAGGTTTTAATAGCAAATATATCTTTGAATCACTAAGAATATTAAGAAAGGAACCTGAAATACTTTGCTTCTTCATCAAGCAAAACTAACACCCCTCCTTCACTCAAATCCTCATAGAAATTAGGAGCCTTCCCTGTCGGAAAGAGAAAGAGAAAGGGAAAAGGAAAGGGAAAGGGATTTACCGATGCAGTTTGGTGGATCCAGATATAGAATCTGTGCTGTATTTTACTTTTTTTTCATAACAGTTTCAAATTTTGGTGAAACAGATAACAGGCAATTGGGTTGAGAGAAACAGATGTTTAAATTGGACACACATGCCTGAAGTGTTTAAGGTATCTCTCTTTAAAGTTATACACGTCTAAGAAATTTTATGGATCATGGCTTAATGTTAGTCTTTCATTTTCAATGAAGTCAGTAAGAACACAATAATAAGATCAACAGGCACTGCTAATATTCACTGCCCCACTTCCTTTTTTTTTTTTTTTTTGAATGACATGCTGCACAACACATCCCTCCTATATTCTGTCTGAGTGCAGATATAATCATATATGCATAGAAATAATTACAAATTCATGCCTTCTGCTTAGATCGTCAGAAATCTGAAGGGGAAATGCTACCACTAATATGGTTTAAAACTCACTTGGTCTGATTTTTGTCAAGTTTTAATCCTATTACTTCAAGTGATTATTAATTATCATTGTAAGTAGCAATAATCCTTGCATAAATAAATAAAATGCAGCTGTGTGTGACCATCTGAAATACATCAACTCCCCTAAATTATATTATCTGGCATCATGTATGTTATTAACTTTGATTTTTTGTTGTTAAACCACTCATTGTAATTTATTTTACAAATTATGCTGCCAACCATCATGAAACAAGTCCTTTCCACAGACAGTAGTTGTGGTGATGTTTCCTTCAAGTATTCTTTATTATTTACATAAAATTTGTCCCTCCAGGATGTTGCTCTAATCAATATCTAAGGCTGTACATGAATATATGAAAAAAACTTTGCCCAGAGTAGCTTACATCTTGGACAGACAAATAGTTAAATGCAGGAAAAAGTTGTCATTAATAACCTTCTTTAACAGATCAGGCTGAGGTGCGGCAGTGTAAACCAAATCAATGAAGGACTGAGATTTGATTCTTGTTCAAGCCTTCAGCACCATCCAAACCTTTAAACACAAAACATTTTTTTTCTTTTTCCCCCTCCTGATCAGCCATTTCAGACTCATTGTCCTCTCAAGGTAGTGCTACTCTTTGGAGCCCAAGTGAAGCCACTAGCCAAAGAACACTATTTTCTTGGGAACTGGAAGGAGAGCAGTCATAGTCCTAATCACGTTTTCCTTAGTACACTGCTTTTTCCTTGTGATGGCTGTGCAAATCAACAGGTTTTTACAAAAGCCAACTTCTTAACACAACCACTCTCAACTTTGAAAGTATTGCATTCACCTTCCTTCACTCACCATTTAAGTCTCATCTCTTCATATTTGCACAGTCTTGTTGTTTGCAAAATAAGATGCAAATGACATCAAGTTCTTTTATGAATGCACATTGGCCTCCCTTTTAAAACTGATAATGAGGACCCATGCTTTGGGTCACCAGATTCCAGAGCAAACAATGGTAAAAATGCTGAAAAAATTATTTGGAAAAAAAAAACAAAAAAAAACAGCAACAAAAAAACCTCTCATATGCATACACACTCACATATATGTACATGCATACATGCTATTATATTTTATGTAATACTGATTCTGTGCTAAAACAAGGAAATGTAATTGCAAGACTGTGGTATAAAACTTCCATATTTTGATTAGTGACTGTGATTAATACATTCAAGTGTGGCTTTCCTGAGGCCTAATATGCTTTAACTATGTTTTTCCCTGCATTTTGTTGTTCTGTGACTTAAATATAGAGGGTGACTAACAAGTAGTTCTGGGTGTGCATGTGTGAATCAGAGGGAAATCCATACACTTTAGAGATCGTGACATTGTAAATGTAGTGAACATATTTATTTAAACAATTACTATATTAACCATCAACATTGAGAGTAACACATATTAGGAGCTAAACAATTAGTAGAAGAATTTTGAAAATATTACGTTAATGACTATGCAAAGTAACTGGATTTTGCCTTTATAAATCACTTGGAATTTACATTTCAGTCACCGGTTCTGCTGTCTAATACCTGAAAGACCGTTCAGATTTGTAGTGTAAATGTAAAGTGCTTTTTGTTTAAATTTTAACTACATTTTTTACACTACATATCACAGACAGAAAAGACAGAATTATGAGCAGACTAAGAAAGGCAAATTTTTTACAGTATAATACAGCATGAAAATGTCACTAATTTTTTGTTTGCTAAGTGGAAAATGACTGTTTCATTTCAAATTCAAATGAGTGTGTTATGTTTTTGTTACCTTGGTGGCATAAGAGAAACAAATAAATAGAAAAAAAAAGTGCTTCCTATGGATTGCCCCAGGCATTTTATTTTGCATGTGTTGCTGCTGCACAGTTTCTGGCCATTTGAAAAGTGTGTGGCTATGCTGGACAGGTGCATGGCCAGAATGCACACCTGAAATGTTTGTGCTTCCTCCTGCAGCCCACAACCCTGTGAGCAAATTCTCTGTGCATATTGTCAGCTCTGCCTGCTGGTAGAAGGTGAAACTGCTTATAAAGCATTTACAGAGATGTAAAAATTCCTAAATTGATGATCTAAACTTTCTAACTAAGCTAATTTGGTGAAACAAGAATATCACGAGGAAATTAATACCTGTTATTTGTTCTTGTTCTGTTTAAATAATGGCTTCAAAGTTAAAGCACTACCCAGTTGTCTTATTACTATGGATTTTTAATGTGACTTGGATAATAGTATAAATCTAAAATTATATCAGCAACCACCTTTACAGGCAAGTCATTAGAAGGGACTTTAAGTGTATTTCTTTTTCGATTAGGGATGAAATTTATTATGCTTATGTGATCAGTTCCACAAGAGTCTCTGTGGATTTAATCTGGAAAAAGGAATAATCAGACACTTAATTCTCAGAATCTGACTCACAGCATTCAAACAGGACAGATATCACTGACTGTTATTAATTAAGAACCCTGACTTTTTGGAGTGGTTCCAGCTTGGAAGTCATTCTCCTAAGGAGCACTAATGAGGTCCCAATTATCCTGCTGTGGTGCAAGTGTGAGTAATGGAGTCACACAGTCTCTAGCTTCATGCAGTCCGCTGGGTGTGGGCTTTTCCCTGTGAATTGCTTAATGAACTATTTGACCTTGACTAAATCTTCTTTTTATACTATGAGGGGCAGACAGGAAGGTTCAGGTAAAAGTTTCCATCCTGACAGCTGTGCACCAAATTAAAAGGATAACAAAAACTAAAAAGAAAAAACAAAACAAAACAAAAACACAATCAAAAAAGGCAGAACAAAAGATAAAAATGAACACTATTCTTCTTTAATGGTCAATCATTTCTTCATTTTTGTCTTAATTTTTTTTTACAAAAATAAAAAAATAAAAATAAAAACATTCCCCAAATCTGTTATTTAATGCACTTAGCTGTGAATTAGTAATGATCCAGAGAGCCTGATCATTATCCTGCATCCGTATCTAAAGTTTTGTAGCTATTCACGTTTTGAACTTTCTCGTACGTATACAATATCCCTTTTTTACCTGACCCTGCAATGTTATATTTGGTTAGAGAAGATCACCTATGATCTGAAAATGATCACATTTTCAGAGACTTCAAGTGGAAGACTAAAAAGACAGTAGGCCAAACAGAAACTGTATAGTATTATCCATTTCACTACAAAATCAGATATACTTCCCTACAAAATATTTTCCCTAAGAATTTTTCTCACTTTTCCCCAAAGATGCTCAGAACTTAAATAGTTCATTCTGTGTGCACATGTATACACACACACTGATTATCTTACTTTACTCTTGTAAGTTTAAGCAACTCTCAAGCTAGGATATTTTTTTTAATTTTGAATAAGATCATGAGAAGACAAAGAAATAAAAATTGCGTATTGAAAATTACTTTGGTATAAACATGGTAGAGATGCATGTTTTTCTCTTGCATATTTCCTGTTAATTTTCCAATGCTAGCAGTGAATGTGATCATCTGTTTCTTGCTAGTCATTCTTCTCCAAAAGCATCTCATGTGACATAGAAATGCTCAAAACAGTAGAAATTGGTGAGCAAAGTCTTGTGAAACACCTACCTTCACATTTTAAATTGCTTCATACAAAAGCCAATACTCACAATATTTTTGGTTCTCTTTATTCTTTTATCAGTAAAAATGAAGCCACTGTAAAAATGTTAACGATAAATTTAATGTATTAGTCAAAAGTTATTAAAAGCAAAATAACATTACAATGTACAAGAACAATCTATTTTATTAGTCATATGCACCAGGTGTGTAATGGCACTGGGGACAATGGAGATCTCAAAATCCCAGTGCCAATTTATTTGAGCTCCTTATTTTTCCTAATCTGCTGCACAGCTTTACATTGCTGTCTCTCCTGCTGCCATAACCAATGTTTTGAAAGGCTTCAGAGGGAATCTCAGGCAAACTGGCCCAGGAAGATAATCTGTTGATAGCTTCCAAACTCGGATATAGATTTTTTGTATTATTGGTATGTCAGGAGAAAAAAAAAAAAAATGACCCCTTAGTGGTACAAGTAGTACTTGAAGCTTGGAAAAGACTGTTCTGGAGCTGCATGAGTTTCACATAATAGCTTTCAATTTTGCTCACAACTTTTCTAAAACATACGCAAGCCTGATTAATTAAAAAATAAATTGTCTGATTTAAAAGTAACATGTTATTATTAGGGAAAAAATATAAAACAACTAATGAACTAAGAAATCATTGTATTGCATTTTATGGCATGTAGATATCTAAATACCAGTGAGATAACAAAAAGCTGAGCATTGAAGGAAAAAACCTGTGCTTGTACAACAGCTTTGATATGTGCTGGAGAATTTGGGGGGAGATACTCACAGAACTGATCCCAATGTACTGGTATTTTGTACTGGTATATTAGGTTACTTCTAGAGCACAGCAACAGCTTTCATAGCTCATAGAGAAGGAAGGAATATCTCCAGAGTGGTCAATTTTAGCTAATGCTTCAAATTATCATCATTTTGATAGAAAGCCATAGAGATGATGCCTTTCTTAAAGGCATCAGATACTCAAAGCACTTTTATACCTCTTAATATCTACATCTTGTTGTACTCTGCTGATTAAGATAATGAATAGTTTCAAACCCTGTCAAAACAACTGCACTTCTAGTCTTTACATGGAAAGAGCAGGGGAAAAATCAATTTTAATTTTCTAAATTATGGAATCAAACCTGTAAAAGAATGTTAAGCAAGAGTAATTTCTTTATAACTGTACAGTCTTCAGGAGTGTGCTTTTACAAAAGCTAAGAAGTTAAGGAAGTTTTCCCTATGTATTTATTGTAAACCATGAAACTTGAGTCAGAAATGTGTTCAATTCTACCACTCGTTTCTTCCTTTTCACCTTTCCTGCCCTGATGTATGTAAGAGTATCTAAAATATCTTGTTTTTTGTAAGCAAAAGAAGGAGCGGTCAAAGGAAATTGTTAGGTGATAGGAAAGGTACTCCTGGCAGCAGGGCTCAGCAGTACTGGGTACTTTGTGACAGATTATAGGAAGAGAGCGAGAGCAGAAGGAGAAGGATGCAGAGAACTGTAACACTTTTTAAGCCCGATATTATTAAATACAGTCACCTTAATCATTGTTAGTTGAATTGCTTTTGCTAAGTACAACAGAAATATATGATTTCTAAATAAAGTTTTTACTCTCAAGTGATTTTTGTTGTTGTTGCTTACTAACAAAATTGTTAATATTTTATTGAACTTGATTAGACTTAGACTTCACTGCTTGCTTAGCCTGCATGCTAACACTTCAGATCCACATGAAAATACCTTTTATGTCACTCATGCAAGAACTTTGAAACCAGGTGACTCTTTTCATGTGAACTAAAGGAAGGATTACATGATTTCTTGAACAGGAGCATCCAGCATGAGAGAGAATATTTCTCCAGAGTCCTACCACATAGCAAGTTAACCTGGAAGGAGAGACTTTCAGGTCACTGTTCTTCTTGTGTAGGGAAAATGAATAAATAAATAAATAATGCAATTTAAAATCAGAGGAAAAAAATCTGCAACCTGGATCTCATTCTTTTATGCTGATCCATATGTGCAGAAGGGAACTCTGCAGTTTGAGCAGGAAATGCCAATCTGCAGCCTTGTTTCACAACCAGCTCAACTCTTGAGAGTCAGAATTGCCTCCTTCTCTCCTGTCTTATTGTTTAGGCATCAGTATTTTGTTGTTCAGTATACTGGATTTTTAGACTGTAATTCTAACAAAGCTAACTCATCCAATATAAGGAGGCTGAGCCTGTAACTCTGGATTTGGGATTCTGCATTGCTGGCCTGCTGTAAATAGCTCTCTTACAGGCACCTGAGTCCTGTCCGGTCGGATAACATAGCGTAAAGCTGGCTGTATCCAGACTATGGGGATTCAGCTGATTACAAAGGTTGAGTCATAAGAGAAAAGTCACTCATTTTCAGGGTCAAAACAAAACAGCAGGTCAGGTATTTGCTTTCAAAACTCAAAAATACTGACAAGAAAGTGCCTCTATAGCTGACTTGGCTAGTCAGCCAAGATTCATTAAGCATTTCAGCCTAACTAGTATTTCATTGTTCAAAGGATTCGACTGTCAATGAACATCAAGAGCCATTATATCAGCTAGCCCCAATTCTGTGCAATCAGACCATGGAAGCAGAAGGAGGTCAAACTCTTCATTCTCAGTGTCTTACCAGTATTTTTCCTAGGTACACATCTTCCATTTTTCTGCAAGGAGTGTCCCTGCTATGTGTTTTTAGGGTGATGTTGTGCATGCCGACAGCTGCGCTGTGCAGTGAGCAGGGGCACCAGCAGATGCTTTTTGGGCTGCACTAGGTTCAGCATTTCCCAAACCATGCAGGAAGGAAGCAGCACGTGTGGAAAAGCTGCTGAAGCTTCCTCTCAAAGAAGCACGGGTGTAAATTTGACACCTTGACCGTTGGGTGGCACTTAAAGGGATTAAAACATCGTATCAGTAAATGAATGAAATTTAAGGAAGATACTTAGGCTTAACCGTTTTACTTACTACTTTTACTCAGCTAAACACCAAAATACTTAAGGCATTGAAGGTATCTATGATGGACTTCATACATTAAGCAAAGCTAAAGATGTTGCCTGATTTGATTACTAGGTATGTTCACTTAGTGGTTTGACCAGTTGATGTAGTTCAATAATCATTCATTTGTTAAAATACTGGCTCAATTTAAATGGTAAATTTGATTAGACAATTGCATTGGTTAATTCCTAGTAGTTCAGTATAGTTTCTAGCTATTCAGCCTTACCAATATCACTGTTGTATTTTATTATTTTTATTATTTTTTTTTACTAACACTAATACACCTCATAAAAGTAACAGGGCTCCACAGTATTTTTAAGTAAACAATATAATAAGAAAGGGCTTGAAAAGGTAGATAAGTGAAATGACTCACATAGCTCCTCTAAAATTTAGTCTTTGTTGCTCAACCAAGAACCTTTCTGGCCTGAAGACAGGACCTCACAGAAGTACAGGACAGAAGCTTTAACCCCTTTCTAATTCCCTAGCCAAGGATACTCATTCTCTCACACTTTTCAAAATTCTGAGAAAGAAATTATCTCAGTGTCCTGAATTTAGTATATACATCAGAAAATAGCTTCTGTATTTTGTGTCAAGCAACAATAAACAAGTCTACAGACAGTTCATGCAATGTACATCTATTTTTTAAAACAAAATGCAAATGTAATGATTAATTAGATCTTAACATCTGCTTAGAAAAATATACAATGCCACATATTTATTAATAAAAGTTTCATAATTTTTTTTTTTTTTTTTTTGCATTTCCACTCACAAACAAAAACAATTGTCTCTTCTTTATGTTTGGAGGACATATCTACCAAAACTGTGAACTAGTAAATCAGAGTTTATTTGGGTTTTAACTGAACACAGCATTTGCTTATGCATCTGTATGCATCTTGCTATGTTTGTACTGCTTTACTTTAAAGGTCTAATACTCTGTAGATTCATCCCTTGGTATTCACATGGCAAAGTGCAGCTTCTATTTGCACCTGAATAAATGTGAGACAGTGAGCTGATTATTTCTGACATTCAGTAAAGTGAGAAGCAAACATACTGACAGAAATCCACGTGCAGCACTAAGAAATGAAGAGGAGCAAAAGGTAATCTGCCTGACTCCATTATAAATATAGCCAGTCAAGGTACTTTCAACAAATAATAAGAAAAAAGTACTAAATTAAAATGTTACTATCAAAAAGCCACATGAGCAAATACGTCAAATAAATTAAACGCTCATAGCAAATAAAAATTACTTTGTGAACCAGTATTTTTAAAGTATGCATGCAACTGATTCATGAAGTGACAGAGGAAGATACCACTTAATACAGAATATCTGTTAGTACAAGAGTGGAATTTTATTCTAATGTTCTTTTTTTAAAGTGATAAAAATAAAAATACCTTTCTGATTCTGCATGCATATTCCTCTGTTTACAGTAGCTTGTTTAAAAGGACTCACTCTGTAAATGTGAAGCTTATTCACTCATCAGTCACGTTTTGCATTTATGAAAAATACTTCTCACTGCAGTATTGCCAGTTATGGCAATTTTGAAACACTGAGAAAACGTAGCTAAAAAGCATGCTCTTTGCTTTGACTTAGGGAAAAAAAAATAAACATAAAAAGTAAAATCCATGCTGTGTTTGTTTCTATCTCTGATAGCTTATAATGCATTTTAACCACAGGAGTCTTTCCATCATGTATTAATTATGGTCTACAGATAAAATCATTATCATTATGTAATGAAAAATGTGAGTAAATTACTCTTAATATCATGTGCAGTAGAAATTCAGTAAAAGTCATGCAATTTTTATATCAGCATTTCTTGTTATCAGATTTGCTCCTACCTGCTGTGGACATTATTTGGCATTTCTTTTTCCTTCATGACAAATAGAGATTTACAGAAAGGTCTCTCAAAATAGTAGTGCATCACTCTTGTGTATATTAGTGAATGCCATGCCAGCTCTCCACAGATGATCTCTTGCTGCCTCTGCAGTCTTTTCGCATGTAAGAGCCCTGGAATTTCTATTTGTGCTCAATTGCTCTACTTGAGTGGATAAAACTGCTTGGCAAGCAGTGCTCAGTTAAGCATTTCTAGAGGTTTTCCTAAATAAAACTCCCTTTCTTCAAAGGGTCTGTAGAAAACATTGAGTGCAACTATTCCAGTGAATATATTCTAAATGTAAATTGATATATCTGTCTACGGTTTTTGAAAATCCCCTGCTTAAAAATTTGCCTTGATTTTCCAACTTTAAGAATCTGTGAAGATTCTCATATTAGAAAGTGCTCAATGCATTTACTGAGAGACTGAAAACTTAACTTTGCTGTTAGTGAACACTTCCCAGCAGATGCAGGACAAACATTGATCAAATATCAGCACTAAGTAACATCTTCTGTGAAATGTACTTTGATACAACCAGAAAAGACACTACGTGGAGATGGCAGCACAAAAGAGATTATGTAGGGAGACTATCTCTAGTAGACAGGACACATTCACAAGTGAGGCAAAGCTCATCTGTTGGTCTGTACACTGTTAGAATAGCCATATAATACTGCAAACTTGCCAGAAGTGTAGGTTAGTCCATAAGCATAAACCCTCTTTCTACAAAAGTGTGTGGTGATGGACAAGATAAGAAAATATTAGGGGAAAGACTTACAGGGTGGATAGGACTAGATGATTCAGGGCATCCTGCATTCCCTTTTCTCCTCTCAAGTAGGAAAAAGGAAGTATTTGTAAACCATCAGTGTTGCCACGTCTCAAATAATTCATGGTAACCTGAAGATATAAAATGAAACATGAGCTTAGATTATGTTTCTGTAAGGAGAGGATCTCGTGAATTACATACTTTGCCTTCTTTAAGCTTGCTAGAAGTTGTTCCACATCTTGATATATTCATGTGCATTAGTACACTATACAACAGAAATAGTCACATATTCATATGAGAACCAGACTTTCTTCAGTAAGCATGGGAGAAAAATCAAGGCTCTGTATGACCTAACAAGTAAAATTTAGAATAAACCAACAAATCCTGGATGACAAATATTTGCCAGTATTATACTTCTAAAGAATTCCTTTCCTCTATACTTTTCTAATTCCTTCTAGAGTTACTTCATTGCAAAAGGTTAAAGAAGATATTAACTAATAAGACAATCCATTTTCTAAATATAGATTGAAGTGATACTGCATTAGGCAAACATGGGGCCAGAGTCTCAGCCAAAACCAAGCTCCTCTGCCATCAGTCATGGATTATGTGAATGATTCTAGCTGGCAGAAAAATTGCTAAAGTTGTTTTTTGGCTCTGTTGGAATCCAGGGGGGGATTTGCCATTAACTTCTTTTGGGCCAGCATGCCCTTTAAATGATTTTAAAGATCTCCTGTCATGCAGAAAGCCCACAGTGACATGACACAGCATTATCCAGTATATCTCACATCTTCACTGCCTCCTTATACAGGCACACTCCAGGACAGAACGTACTTGGGAAAGTGTGGCAGTGAAAAATGTACAGAAGAAGATCTGACTCAGAGCAAGGGAAACAAACCAACCATCTGAAGAATTTTTTTCTCATAAATTTTCAGAATAAAATTAAAGATGAAAAACTCGGCTTGCTATACTGCAGATAGATTGATAAAATATTGTTTTAAGAGATCCTAATCACATGACTACAGTCATTATAACCTAAATTGATTCAGAAGAGATTTAATTAATTTAATGCATCTGGCAGTAATTATTATTCTGCATTTATTATGTAGGATTTTTATTAGCTTAATGGTTTTATACATTTATTAGATAGCTACTGATGAAAATTTCAGTTACTCAAAAATCGGAATAAATCAGCAAAGACTTCTTTTTTTTTTTTTTTTTTTTGTTACAGTTTTATTAAAATGATTTGCCATTTTGGCTCCTACCAGTCATGACAAATTTCTGCTGCTTCATTGAGAAAAAGCTCTATCCAATATCCACAAAAGTTAATAAGCAGATTCCATCCATTGCATTTCACTGTAAATTGTGTTTACAGTATCTTTATAATGCAGCAAATCTTTCATTGTTCAAATGTAATTATCAAGGATCACTTACTTCCATTTTATTTAATTTTAAAATAAGTCATTTTAACACTTAGGTTTAAAGTTACCACTCATGCCTTTGACAAATCTTCATTTTCATTTCTCAATGTCTTAAAACACACCCACATCTCTTCCTAAAATTTAAACATATAATCTTTCTCTATAGATGAAATGCGTTTCACATATCCAAGTGAAATTTAAAGCAAGATGTTAGTTTACAATGGATTTTATTTCAGTAGTAGTATTCATAATATTAAAAAAATTAAATATATTTTGATCTGTACAATTGAAAAGGAAATATTATGAAAGCTGTCATATAATTCTGATAGAAACATCTCATCTTATTCTTGAATTAAAAAAAATATTTCATTTTTATGCTGAAATTATAAAATTACGACTCAGATGTTTGACAATACATCAGTCTCAGACTATTTCATTTGATTTTAAATCTAGCATCCTCTGTTTTGAGATAACATGTTATGGCATTAGTCTACGTAACATTTGACTTACATTAAAAAAAAAATGTTTAAATTTGTTTCTAAGTGAAACGATTAAATGCAATAATGCAGTTTAGTGAGATAATTGGTTTTCATGGGTAGCTTCTGTTACTAAGGAGAAAAATCTGTAGATTAGTCAAAACAACATATTATGCTGAAAATTAGCAACCAATGCCAGCTAGGCATTTACATCCCAAGTTAGAGGCTGGACAAAAGAAAAATCATGTTCCCAAAATAAAAGACAAACTTGCTTGATATTCTCAATTTAGATTTTGTTTTTGGACCCTACTGTGTTAGTTCACAAGATCTATCTGACAACAGCAACTAGGAGACGACAAGCAATATCAGCATATCATCACTGGATGATGTTAGGTGAGTTTAGTCAAACTGCATTGTATGCGGTCAATATATGGCCCTGTATCCATCAAAATTACTGCTGTGCCCCAGACTCTACAAGAAGTTTGGAAAAAATTCTTTTCCACTATATGCAGAATCGTCTGACATTCCCCAAGTGGTCTTGCAACATGCTGATGGGAACAAAATAAGAGCTAGGGAGTATGCCTGCTTTTGAAGCTATGAGAGGAAGCACTGATGACTATGCTCTCTCTGCTTAGCTGTTTTGCATTTGCTGCCTACAGAAAAGCAATTTGCCTTTCTGCAGATTAACCTTGCCAGTTTATCAGCAACCTAGCTGTACCACAAAGGTAAAGAGCCATTTTCAGAGCTAACATAGTTCCACTTCATTTTGTACCAGTGCAACACACTGTTCTGAATAAAAGTTCTGTTAAGCTTACTGTCCAAATATTGCTTAAAGTAGGCTTTTGTAAAATGGTGTTATGAAGTATTTCTTCCTAATATGCTTTTTTTTTTTGTTTAAGGATTTATTTACACCATTAAACAATTCTTTCAGAGTGATTTCTATCTACACACAATTTAAAGTATTAGTAACTTCTAGATACCAGTTTTAAAGCTATTTCTAATGCAAAAATGGATTTATTTTACATGCAGAAGAACAGTGCAGCAGTCTCATTCTTTGCAGTTTACAATTGATAAAAGCCAAGGTTAATTAATTAGAAATATTAAAGTTAGGATTAACTCTTGGAATTGATTCACAAATCATTGGCAAGCCGGTTGTTCTGGCACAAAAATTATTTTGATTTTTAAAAGTTAGCATTATAACAACAACAATTACTTTCAAAAACCCAAATGACTTGGAAGACGAAAGGAATAATATTACAAAACTCTTAATAAAGCAAATTCTTCTAGATTGTTCCAGCTGGAAGTTGAGGTTTTGTTCATATTTTATTTATTGCAGTGGTAACTTGTTTCTCTGGAGCCATTATTTTCATTGCATAGCCTTCCATTCTACTAACAGGAATCTTTTTTTAACTCTTCGTTTCATTGTTAAATGTTCAAGGGAAAACATTGCTCTGCGGTAATATAAATATGGGATAGAATTACTGGAGATTGTTTCTAAAAATGCTGTAATGCAGAAAATGAGATAGAAATGGTAATATCTGGACCAATATTTTATTTAGATTTGTTTTTCCCAAAAAAATGTTTTAGGGAGATCCTCCATAAACAACAGAATAGTCACTGTGCATGTTCTCATATCTCCAGCATCAATTTTCTGGACTTTGCAAACATATTTTTTTTTTTTTTTCCAGCAGAATGCAAACACTTACGGGATTAAAGTCCCATCCTGGAATAAAACTGCTGATAAAATCTTAGTATCATAATTATGGCCTAGGGAGAGAAAGAAAACAGGAATTTTCAGAAATAAATCCTGAAAGATGAAATTCTCTGGAAGAGGGGAAAGAATTGGATATTGCAGAGGTGAACACATTGGATGGCAAGTTTATTAAGAGAAATAAATGAGGAATCAGTAAAACAATACATTCGTTTTTATGTTTGTTTTTTTTTTTTTTTTTAATTAAATGTTTATGTATTCTGAAAACAGTGGACAATATGAGAAATACATATGGATGAAACGTGGGAAGTAACAGATATGATAAGGTGTCATTGAATGCAAAAGGGGGAAGTCACAAAAGAAATGAAGAAATTTTAGTTTTCAAGTTTCATTGTCAGGAAGCCTTACAGACAAAAAGAATATTCTCAATTCTATAGAGACTTGTGACAGACAGTGATTTTTGGAAGGTTAGTAATGTTACTTTAAACCCTTGCCTTTTGTATTAGATTAATATTAGATAAGGCTTAATTAAGACTTCTCACTTTCACCCTCACCAATCACATTAGAATTATGAGGGAAAATCAAAGCTTTCACTCAGAAGGAAAGTTAATATTCCTTATCATTCAAATCAGAGTAATTTTGGAAAACAAACTCATAAAGGTTTTGTTCTCTCTTCCATTCTTAGTTTCTTCAGATATTCAGAAGATATCAAACAGATCAAGAGCACCGGAGGATGAGTCATCAACCATGCAATTCATAAATGAAATGATCTAATTTACATTTTCACAGACATACACATGGAGAAATTTAAGATATCTTTTTGTATTTATTAAGTAGCAATTATGTTGTGTTTATTTCCTCATTTCCAAAGTGAGGAAAAATGACAAAATATTTATCAAAGTCTTTTAAGATCATGATATCTATACCAATACCTATTAAAGCATTTCCATTAAAAAAAAAAAAAAAAAAAAAAAAAAAAAAAAGATTTATTGATTTGTACCTTTGTTATGCTGATCAATTAACTTTTGGAATGATCTACCTTGCTACATAGAATATGTCTTTCAAACTTCATCAAAGACTTTCAACAAAATGAAGGACTATGAATTAGGACTAAAACTTGGCTTTATGCCAAACCTAAGCAACATAAAACACCAACAATACTGCAGAACTGCTAGTTGGTATCAGGAGGAGAAGAAGCCAGATTCTGTCCTTATATCCTATTTACTTCTTTAGTAACTTAGGCTGTAAGTAAATTAATATGAAATCAGGGTCTGAGCTTGGTAGATACCCCACATTGAATCTGCAGTAGATACTTCAGCTGAATTATATATTTCAGCTGTGACCTTGAGTTAAAATCACATAAAATTACGAAAAATATGTATTAAAACCTGATTTTCTGCATTAGCAAAAAAAAAAAATGTTAACCATTCTTCAAGCCTACATAAAAATTACAGCCTCATTTAAGCTGCAAAATACTCACCACCTCACTCAAAACTAAGCTCCTTGACCAAACATTGATGATAGATTGCTAATGATATTTTATAAACTTTTAAACGTTTTTAAACTTACTCCTCATGTTTTGTTGGAGATTTTGTCTCCTACTCCTTTAGGAACGATGTAGAGATGAAGGGACAGGGACCCCATTATTCATTTTTAACAAAAGTGCAATGCTTTCAGAAGTAAGAGGGATTTGCAGAGTGACACATGTAATAGAGAGCAGAAAGTGGTCCTTCGTGGGTAAGTCTTGGAAAAAGGGACCCATGACTCAAAGACACAGGCCTGATTCATATGATCTATATTTCCAGCAAGGGTCTTGCAACAGCAACTTCAAAAGCCATGGCTCTCCTTGCACACCGCCCTGCCCACAGGCTTTCTCCTTCACTATTGCACCCAGGCAGGAGCAGGCAGCCTGGCATAAACAGAGTTACCGTACCTGGAAACAGGGAAAGTGTTGCTATTGACTTCAAAAGGGTTAGGACTTCAAAAGGATATTGGGATTTCAGTTTGGCTGGCTTTACTGTAACTATATTATGCAAAAGGTCTCTGGCTGCTGCTTCATTCTGGATTTTTATTCCTAGTATGTCCTTAAACATTTTCTCTGTTTTAACTTTAGCCCACATACACTAACATAGCACTAATTTCATTCTACTGTTTTATTATTGCATGATATTTCAGTTAGAAAGATTTGGCCTGTATCCTCTGGCAAGGAGAATTGCTGATTTTATGAAATATTATCCATCACCTTAGATAAATTTGTTCATTTTGCAAAGTTCTTTTTGCAAAAGACTTAAAATAGAGGCATTTATAGTCTGTTCTAAACCATTTTTCGGCATCTTAATGCACAGCTTACTATTTTGAAGCAGTCTTATGGAACTTATTAACTGTGCTTTTGTTTGCTTTTTATATTCATTGATGCTCAGATCCCAAAGTTGGTAAAAATCACAGGAAACCAGTCAGTCATTCATTTTTGTAAATACATATGCATGAATCATAATTATACACTAACTCATAAAGCCAGGAACTGCCAACAATAAAAATTGTATTCATTATCAAAAGAAAAGAAAGAATTTGATTGTGTCAGGCAGAAAGAGGCCTTGTTAGTGCACCCTTTTCACACTGGGGATTTTGGAGCATAGCAGGTAAACATAACTGTTTTATGTCTCAACACAGAGACTCTTGATTACTCTTTTTTTTTTTTTTTTTTTTTTGGAAAAGGTACTTAAAACTGTCTGAACTATTTAGTTATGGTATTTCATAGTGTGTAAAAGAAAAAAAAAAAAAAAAGCTCTGTTGGCTATCCCTCAGTGTTTTTTCCCTAAGGTGCAGGAAAAGGAAATTGAGATGACAGTGAGTCAGTGCTCTTGAGAAGTTAAGAGCAACTTTGATTTCTCTTAGGTGCAGTCTGCTCTAGCTAATACGAAAAAAATTTCACTGCCAATTTCAGTAAAAAACGTTAGTAAACCTTATATTTCTACATGTAATAAAACATGAATAGACTTCATACTTTTACACACAATTAATGCACCTTATTTTTATTTGTAATCAGTTAACAGTCAATGACACCAGAAATATTTGGATATATATATTTTAACACCTAGAAATATTACTGGAGCAGCATCTCAAGTAAAATGAGCACAAGGTCTCCATCCTCCACAGGAATCCTGGAGGGAAGAATGCTACGCCTACATACATCCAGATTTTGGATTAAGCACTCAAACAAATATAATGGAATGAAAACATGAGGGTACTATCTTTATGTAAATACAGTAGGAACTTCCACATGCAATAATGACTAAAGTCTGTTTTTCCATGTGCATCTCATGTTATATCTACACTTGTATTGACTCATTAATTTTGGCCTGAAACACACTTACTGTTACCCTTCAAGCTCAACTATAAGGATAAGATGATTACTAAGACTGAGAAATGACTGCTGTCATTTAGCTTTGGTGCAGAATCAATTTTTAAATGAAAAAGAATTACTATGCAAATTAGCACTTTCAAGGAAACATTTAACTTTCAGGTTTTCTTACACTAATCTTCTAGTCATTAGTCATCAACCATCCTACAAACAGTAACTTTTGTAATCACAAATGCATTTGACGGATCTTAACCTATTTTGCCAAGACATTTTCCTCAGGAAAATTTTAAATTTTGAATAAAACATCACATATCCATTATCTTCAGAGAGATAACAGGAAAAAAAGGCAAACAGAATTTTGTCTATTTTTTTCTGCTAACATTTCCAACTCCTGATGGCTTCTGGATAACTACTGAAGGCACTCTTAATAAGATTAGATTTTGATTTGATCTAAAGTGTTCCTTTATAATGATATTCTGAAACAATAACAGATTATTCCCCTGTAAACTGAATCACAAATCTTATCTTTTTTTTTTTTGTGTCTTTCTTAAGAAAATCTGAAGTGCTACATGTAATGAAGAACGAAAAAAAAAAATATATATTTGAAAGCAGTATATACAATAAAAAATGAGCACATTTGAAATGTAATAAATGTGTCTACCACAAGGCAAAAAACATGGTATGGACAACCACATGGAAGTAACTGCTATATGCTACATCTTAAGGAACTCATCTCCTGATTGTCAAAAACCCTCTTAAAACTCATGGATACTAGCCTCTCAGCTCTTTTCACAAATTTATCCTCCAATAATATCCTCCAATATCCTCCTTTCATGGTGTCCTACAACCTTCATTAAACTACTAGGTCTCCACATTACTTATTGCAGATATTTGTTCCACAAGTATAAATAAATTGGAAGAGATACCTGGGCAAAATTGTTCTGTGCTATCCAGACAAGAGGCTATAGTTAAACTTCCCCATACTTAAATTTCATAGCCTACATATAAAGAAGACCAGCATTTAGTACAGCTATTTTCAGTTTTGTATGGGTAAATGTGGCATAAAAATGAAATGAAGAATAAATGTATTTACTTTTTCTGATGTCACACTACATAATTTATTAGGCTGATGCTGCTCATTACTCCATCATATTTCTCTGTGAAGTCTCTTACAATATCAAATGAAGAAAATTTATATTTAATAATTTCAAACTGAAACATTAATATTCAAATCAAATATGGTGCTATTGTGATAGCCATTTCTGTTATCTCATTCATTAGTCATTCTGGACAGTTCAGACAGGCTGTTACCTACAATAATAGGGAGCATTTTGCTTTTTAAAGATTAATTTAAACTGTATTTTGAACTGCAGCAAACTATTTATTTAAGTGTTGATTGATTGATCCTGACAAAATAGATTTATTTTTTTTTCTAACGGAATAAGTACTGTTCATAAAGCTGTAGCCAGGAACCTTACATAAGGCAAGGTAAGTAACATATTCTGGCTCTGTGGGAGGATGACCAGCCAGGTCAAAATGTGCACTTGTCTAATAAATTTGTAATACATTTCAGAAATTTATAAAGCAGTCAGGAAAGAGGAGAACTCTTATGACTAGCTTTGACAATCTCACTTCCTTTTTCATTTTCAGTTCATATCTCCATCACTTCTCTGCATAAATCCCCTTCTGAATTTAAACTTACCACCTATTTGTTCATTCAGAGATGTCTTTCAATTTCCTTCATTGATAGTATCAGTGTATAGAGTCAAGTACAGGTGTTATATCAATCCTACATATCATTTTGCAAGCCCTCAGCAGCCACATCCAAAGTTCTACACTTGCATAGTGGAGAGTAACATTTAAAAAAAACAAAATTAACAAATCTCAGCTTGCTTGCTATGTCTGATTTTTCAATGGATCCTATACTTACCCATCACAAAATAACAAAACCAAAACAAACATTGCCAGCAAATATTCATCCATTGTTTTTCTATCTCGAACATTTTTATGCTGCCCTATTTTGAAAAAAGAAAAAAAAAAAAGTAAATATAAAATATTTATTCAATGACTGTATGTGTTAACTCAAAACAATCACTTCAAGAGGAAAAAAAAAGTCATGACTGTAGAAGACTAAATATGAAAACTGCATTTGTTGTAGACACACATTTAAAATAGTTTTATAGCCCCCGAAATTGTAAGGATTCTAAATATCATGTTCCTCTCAATTCTTCTAGCATCACAAAAGTCTTAGCACTATTAAGAATTCCTACTAATAAACCAGCACCCAACTCACTTGGTCTGAAGTCAGTGAAACACAGTTTGAATTGGTGGTTGCATCAGAATCTGATGGGACTAAACTGGCTTGTAAAGAGTGGCTATATCCAACTCCTCCCCCTTCACTTCTCTTCTACACAAATCTGCATCTTTTACATGCTAGAGCCCACCAAAGCTGGACCTCATGCTAAAATTGTCTACTCAACCTCCTTATGAACTGCTTCCCACCTCACTGAAGTGTGCAAAGGATCTTTATCTCTAAACATGGGTTTTGAAGAAACAGACATGTGCAAACTGTTCTCATTACCTGTGCATATTAACCAATAAGCTGATCTATCAGATACTCTGCTTGTGAGAAGGAGTGAGTATGAATGTGTAATAATTATCTCCTTTGGCTCAGAGCAGTGCCATTCTTTTGTGTCTTTAAAAACTCGAGACATGTGAACTCTTCTTTAAGATGAGATCTCTTTTTATCACTGTTAGAAATGTATTTGTATAACCTTGGAGAAAATATTCATACAGTTTTTGAGGGTGCTCTGATTTTCTGTAGCACTAATGTCTGTTTACTTTTGCTTGACCCCATGGGTGCAGATGTGTACACACTTATAGAGGATAATGAAATTAAAAGGGGATGCCACTGAAAATCAAAGCCTTCTATGTGTTTGGGTTCATGCTCAGAGAAACAGCAAGAACACAAGGCTCATCCCTCTGCTGAGTATGGATATTGCAAGACTGCACATCTTTCTTGGAACTATTTTTGATGGCTCAGGAGCAACAGAGAACTGCTCTAAGTAACAGTGGCAGTGGGGAAAGAATAGAGATCTTTTTTCCAAAAAAGAAATTGGGGTCAGTGTTTCACTGCTTTTTGGAAAGATGCTTTCCTACACAGATGACAGTTTCTTTTGCATAAGAGTTACCTCATTTCATCTGCCACTGCTGTCTTAGATTACTAGTGCAGAACCGAACCAGGCAATGGACTCCAGTTTGGGGTACTTGATCACAGATTTGCCACAATGGGCTCGTTTGGGTCCCTGTTTCAGTTCAGCCACTCCTGACTTCCAGTACTTTCCTCTGATTCCAATAAGATTTAACCTGACCCCACGCTTGCAAGTATTCCTTTAAGGAAAAAAAAAAAAAAAAAAAAAAAGGAAAATTGCTTGGGTATTAAATCACAAACTGCTTGGGTATTAAATTACAAATGCTGTATATTGAAGGACACAGGTGTAATTCATTGGACAAAAACACCCTTTTAATGTTCTCAAGCAGCCTTGTGTAGTTTGCTGAACTGGTAAGAAATATCTTGACACATCTAGTCTTTCTTCTAAATGAAAGAGGAGAGGTTAGTTTCTGCCAAGAGCCCCCTGAAGCTGCTTTCAGCATGTAGACTGAGTATGACTTTTACAATCATCTTTGGATCATGAGGCCACAGCCTGTCAGACGAAATCCTCAAAGGGATGGAATTCGAGAGTTTTAGGATGTTTCACTCAGTATATATACATATTTCTAGAGGAAACTAAAGCCTACTATTTTAATCTTCTCAGTTTTCTACATCATCGGTTTTTAGTTTTCATTTTTCCCATAGTCTGTGTTTGCTCCCAGATCCAAAGTTTGACTATGAAGGCAGGAGCACACTACTAACAATAAATCTTTCTGGCATTTATGTTTTAAGAGTAGCATCTGTAATTATATTACTCTTACTGTAAATAACATAAGCACTGATGCTTTTATGATGGAAATGAATTCAGAAGCCTGAATATTTATGAATTAGTATCTTTCCTCTAAGAGAATATGACAGCATTGAAAACATGCAATTACCCAAAATACCTATAGCGATTAAAATTGTAATTAATGACAAGCACTCTTATTAGCATAAAATAAATCAAAGGTAAAATATATAGTATTATATAGATAAAATTATAAATATATATTAAAAAAAGAAAAAAGAAAGAAAAAGAAAAAGACAAGATATCATGGTTTCTACAGTCTAAAGGAATAAAGTGCTTACAGGCTGTTAGTCTATTTGCCAACGACAGGTGGTGCAAAATACCTAGAACATCAGTAAATCTTTCACATAGTGGGGTATGGCTATTTCCAGAGGGGGGGGGTGGGGGGAGGGAATAAAAATGTTAAGACACCATTAAAGCTAAAAATATAAATTAATTTCAAGCATAAAGGAAGTTGTTTTGCCTTCTTCAGAGGCATATTATTGAGGATTATGGCATAATTCTGCTGACACTGGCAGAATCAATGCATTATTGTGCAGTGATTCAGGAAGTTAATTTATAATGAAAAGTACATGTTTTCATTTTAACTCATAGTTTTGAGTTGCTTACAGCTTCCTGAAAACAGAGACACATACATCACACATCTAGACATCTCTGGCAGGTGTCCTGTCATTGCTTAAAATATTCAGTAGTATGACCAATAAAGCCTTTCCTAAAAGGATGGAGACTTCTTTATTCAGTAACTCAGTAAGCTAAAATAACTATTTTCAAATGTTCCTGAAGAAATCATACAAAAATTCTTATGCTTTTTAAATTCAGATGTTCAAAAACACTATTTGTCAGCATACATTCAAAAAATTGTCTGAAAGAATTTCCCTAGAGATTTAAATGTAATGGTTTCCAGGATTTCAAGAGAAGTTTCAGAAAGCTTTGAGACTGAAGAAAGTTAATTGCTATCAAAATACTCATTCAGATGTCATTACAGCTTTCTTTACAAATACAGGAAATTCCATTTTTACTGTGAGGTTTCCCTGTTTAGTTACTGCAGTTTCCTACAGCTTTAAGCATGAATCAGTTGTTTAATCATGGATTATTTGGGCACATAGTTCTTTAAAGCTGGAAAAATTTAAATATCTTGGGTGTAACATGAAATTCTCTTCCAATCTCTGCAGTCTCTTATTATACTGTAAGAGTTGGTTAGCAGTCCCACGCATGACTTTTAGAAAGCCACAGAAAAGTATTGACAAAGAAAGCAGCATAAGTTAGACTGGCTAGCAACTGTCTGTTGTTGCAGAATTTTCTTTGGAGACATCAAAAGTCAACTGTATGATTCACATTCTACAGAAATTTTTTTTCTATGCAGCAATACATTTACTTTCAGTCCAAAACATGGCATATCTCTTCATGCCCTTAAATAACACTTGGATGTTGCTATTCACACTTTCCACAAAAGACCACTACATACTAAACTCTGTTTCTATTATCCATCTAATGTCATACTGTATTGGTTTCATGTTGCAAGGGTTTGGTAGCAGGGGGCTGCAGAGATGGCCTCTGTGAGAAGAGTCCAGCAGCTGCCCCATGTCAGATCAGAGCTGGCTCCAGCCGGCTCCAAAAGGACCAACCACTGCCCAGAGCCAAGCCAATAAGCAATGTTGTTTGTGCCTCTATGAAAGCAAATTTAAGATGGGGGGGGAATAATAGAGTAATAACTTTAAATAAATTTAAAAAATCTGAACCATAATGGCAGCTGGGAGAGCAAGGAGTGAGTGAAAACCAGCCCTGCAACCCCAAAGGTCAGTGCAGCAGGAGGTACTCCAGGCATGCAGCAGAATCACAGAATTGTCTAGGTTGGAAGAGACCTCAAAATCACCAAGTCCAACCTCTGACCTAACACTAACAAGTCCTCCACTAAACCATATCACTAAGCTCTACATCTAAACATCCTTTAAAGACCTCCAGGGATGGTGACTTGGTGACTCAACCACTTCCCTGGGCAGCCTGTTCCAATGCCTAACAACCCTTTCAGTAAAGAAGTTCTTCCTAACATCC
Source organism: Anas acuta (assembly GCF_963932015.1). Classification (NCBI taxonomy): domain Eukaryota; kingdom Metazoa; phylum Chordata; class Aves; order Anseriformes; family Anatidae; genus Anas; species Anas acuta. Next base: position 37,007,465 of record NC_088982.1, read on the forward strand.
AACCTAAAACTCCCCTGGCGCAACTTAAGCCCATTCCCCCTCGTCCTGTCACCAGGCATGTGGGAGAACAGGCCAACCCCCACCTTGCTACAGCCTCCTTTAAGGTACCTATAGAGAGCAATAAGGTCGCTCCTGAGCCTCCTCTTCTCCAGGCTGAATAAGCCCAGCTCCCTAAGCCGCTCCTCATAGGACTTGTTCTCCAGACACCTCACCATCTTGGTTGCCCTTCTCTGGACTCTCTGAAGCACCTCCATGTCCTTCGTGTAGTGAGGGGCCCAAAACTGAACACAGTACTCGAGGTGCAGCCTCACCAGAGCCAAGTACAGGGGGACAATCATTTCCCTAGACCTGCTGGCCACACTGTTTCTTATGCAATACAGGATGCTGTTGGCAGTCTTGGCCACCTGAGCATGCTGCTGGCTCATATTCAGCCAACTATCCACCAATACTCCCATGTCCTTCTCTGCCTGGCAGATCTCCAACCACTCATCTCCCAGCCTGTAGCTCTGCTTAGGGTTGTTGCGGCCCAGGTGCAGGACCCGGCACTTGGCCTTGTTGAACTTCATACAATTGACCTCAGCCCATCGGTCCAGCCTATGCAGATCCTCCTGCAGAGCCTTCCTACCCTCAAGCAGATCGACACACGCACCTAACTTGGTGTCATCTGCAAACTTACTGAGGGGGCCCTCAATGCCCTCATCCAGATCATCGATAAAGATATTAAAGAGGACTGGCCCCAGTACTGAGCCCTGGGGGACTCCAGTAGTGACCGGCCTCCAGCTGGATTTGACTCCATTCACCATGACTCTTTGGGCCTGGCTATCCAGCCAGTTTTTAACCCAGAGAAGTATACGCCAGTCCAAGCCAAGAGCAGCCAGTTTCTTGAGGAGAATGCTGTGGGAAATGGTGTCAAAAGCCTTGCTGACGTCAAGGTAGACCACATCCACAACCTTTCCCTCATCCACCCAGCGCGTCACTTTGTCACAGAAGGAGATCAGGTTCGTCAAGCAGGACCTGCCTTTCATAAACCCATGCGGACTGGGCCTGATCACCTGCTTGCCCTGTAAGTGCCGCGTGATGACACTCAAGATAATCTGCTCCATGAGCTTCCCTGGCACTGAGGTCAAACTGACAGGCCTGTAGTTTCCCGGGTCTGCCCTCCGGCCCTTCTTGTAGATGGGTGTCACGTTTGCTAGCTGCCAGTCAAATGGGACCTCCCCCAATAGCCAGGACTGCTGATAAATGATGGTGAGCTTGGCCAGCTCCTCTGACAGTTCTCTCAGTATCCTCGGGTGGATCCTGTCCGGCCCCATAGACTTGCGCACATCCGAGTGCCGTAGCAGGTCGCCAACCATTTCCTCATGGATAGTGAAGGCCACATCCTGCTCCCCATCCCCTTCCACCAGCTCAGGGTACTGGGTATCCAGAGAACAACCAGTATTGCCGCTAAAGACTGAGACGAAGAAGGCATTGAGCACCTCCGCCTTTTCCTCATCTTTTGTAACTAGGTTTCCCCCTTCACCCAGTAAAGGATGGATATTCTCCTTAGTCCTCCGTTTTGCATTGTATTTGTACAAAGATTTTTTGTTGTCTTTAATAGCAGTAGCCAGACTGAGCTCCAGATGAGCTTTGGCCTTTCTAAATTTTGTCCCTGGAAGTTCCCCTGTGGCTTGTAGAGAGGCCCCTGGTGGAGCAGGCTGTTCCCCAGCAGCCCATGGGTCCCACATGGAACAGATCTCCATGCTGCAGCCCGTGGAGGAGCCCCCGGTGGAGCAGGTGGATGTGGCCTGGAGGAGGCTGCAGACCGTGGAGAGCCCCTGTAGGAGCAGGCCCCAGGCCAGAACTGCAGCCCATGGAGAGGAGCCCACGCAGGAGCAGGGGCTCTGGGGAGAACTGCTGCCTGTGGGGGACCATTGCTGGAGCAGTTTGCTCCTGGGGGTTGGATGGGCCCTGTGGTACAGAGCCCTGTGGGAGCAGTTCCTGAAGAGCTGCTGCCTGTGGGCAGCCCCTGTAGGATCAGTTCAGGAAGGACAGTATCCCACGGGAGGGACCCCACATGGAGCCGAGGCAGAGAGAGACCGTGAAGGAGCAGTGGAGACAGGAGACAAAGCATCAGGGACTTACTGCAGCCCCCATTCCCTGTTCCCCTGTACTGCTCAGGGGGAGGATGGGGGGAATGTGCTTTTAGTTTTTTTTGTTTGCTTGTTTGCTTGTTTTTTTTGTTTTTTCTTTCTCACTTCTCTAGCTTGTTAGCAATAGGGAATAAATTACATTAATCTGCCTATGCTGACTCTGTTTTGCCCCTCATGATAATTGTAGAGTGATCTTGCTATCCTTATCTCATCCCTTGAGCCCTTTTCATTGTATTTTGTCTCTCTTTTCCCTTGAGGAAGGGGAGTGAGTGTGCAATTGTGGTGGAGCTCAGCTGCCCAGCTGAGTAAAATCACAACACATGCATAGAGATAACAGGAAGACATGGAAAACATGGAGACACAGAGAGTTCACTGCATTTAACACTGGAGAGCTGCAACGTATTTATCTTATTAACTTATTGGGAAAAAAAAAAAAATAACAATACATCAAAGAGTTTAGTGCCTATAAAATAGTGTAAGTTATTGTATCATACCTAAACAGTAAACAAACATCCTCTGATCAACATCACACTTTTAGGCATACGTGAACCAAGAGTTAGGTTGACAAAGATTCTTGGACAATGTGAAGCTGAGTTTTGTCAAACCAGTGAAATAGGAATCTGACCTCATACACCAGAATCCACAGTCCTGCATGAAATGCCTAGTCCATGTCCACAGCCTTGGTCTAGATTTAGGAACCTCTGAGCAGAGTTCAAGAAAAGCAACATGTTCAGTGGAGTAATCACCAGAAAGAAAAAAAGTTATGTCAAGAATGAGTCCAACAACACTGTTTTACCTATAAACCATCTCTGGATTTGGGGTGGGAACTCTAGATGTTAATTTCCTCATGTTTTTTACTTAAGTGAGTGCCTATACTGACTGGCAGGTGTCTGGTTCAGAAGCTGAAAGAGACTGACAACAGCAACATCCTCAGGGGCTCCAGGTTTGTATCTGTGGGGCACACCAAATATCAAACTAACCTGGAGAAAAGCAGCATACTTCTTTATACAAGGTTTTATAAATAGTAAATCTAAAATGTTCTTAGAGACCTTAAACATTAATCTTTATCTTTCCTGAGCATTTCCTATACCGACTTTAGATAAAATTCAAATAATCACACCATCCTTAAGATGCACTGAATAATAAAGCCAAGTGCATCTTTATGACTGCCAAGAACTCCAAGCACCTGCATAACTGCATAACTCTCAGCTGACAGCAGCCTGTCAGATGCCATGAAATGCACTAAGAGCACAGAAAAATAAATACACACACACAAAAACAAAACAAAACAAAAAAAAACACAGCAGTTCCTCACGTCTTCTGCATTCTGTGTCCATACACAAACATTACATACTGCTACAGTGATTCAAAATCCACTTACACAGTTTTGTGGTCTTCATCCAGCAACTTATCCTCTGCCCAGAAAACACAAAATCAAGTAGGCTAGTTGACAAAATGAAAGAAATATCATTTTAATAAATCAAATAACCAAATCAGGAAACTTACCTAAATTATATTTTGCAGCAGGTATTAAAAGCTAGGGTTTAGATTTTAATTCAGATAAAAGCACTTAAAATAATTTTCAGAGAAAATTAATTTTGATAAGGGAAATTACTGTCTTAAAATTTGTTCTTGCCACATTTCTTCTTTTTCAAACAAGTATTAAATCACAGGTGGATAATAAATTTCCTACAAGTAAGTTAAAAAGTTATAAAATATTTTCAGATAACTGTAACGGAAGGCATTTTGCAGATTATACTACAAGGAATTCATTAAGTATCTGAATGTTTCTGATAGCCAATCTCTCAAATACCTTGGTAATTCACTTAAATCTGGACTTTTGTTTATATAAAAAATTAATCTGTTTCTTCTTGAAAGACATTTTTCTTTATAAAACAGAATAAAATGAATGTTATATTTCATTTTTGCTAGCTTTTCAATATGATTGATGCAGACCTTTAATGCATTAATTTTACAACATGAATTCATATTCAAATAGATAGTCTTGTTAAGAAAGATGAACAGCACCAAAAAGGCAAGATGTGAGTTACCCCTTTCTTCCCCTTCTCATCAAGAAACAGTCCATGGAAATTATTAGCACATGTAGTTTCTGAATGTCTAGTTCACGTAGTTACAAGGTAAACTTCAGACAGAATTGGAAAAAGTAGTCTGAGGAAAAAAATAAATCCAATAACTAGTTTATAAAGCATGAAGGATCAATGACAAATTTTCCTTCCCTTTAAAGAAATGATTGTTGATTTATCCTGTGTATTCATAATATTGTAAAACCCAGTAAACATGCTTTACCTACTCTGCTGAACAGGCTGTAATGTATTATGCAGGTCTCAGCCTTATATTGGCATTTACAGTTTACAGGCACAAGGCATGCACAAGTCGCTCACTAGAACAGGCTCCCCAGGGACGTAGTCATGGCACCAAGCCTGTCAGAGTTTAAGAAGCGTTGAGACTATGCTCTTAGTCACATGATCTGAATTTCTGGGTAGACCTGTTTGGAGCCAGGAGTTGGACACCTGATCCTTGTGCATTCCTTCCAACTCAGGATATTCTACGATTCTAAGTTCTAACTAAACACCAGTTGGGCAGGAGCTTACATCTGGGACAAGTACACTTGAACAGCAACTTTTCTATGTATAACATGGATTAACCTACCCTAACCCCCCTCCCCCCCCCCAGCCTGTGTTCATAATCCCACAACCTACCATCTGAGGATGGAACACATGTGATTTATTTAGGTCTAGAAAAATGCTGTTGTGGGGAGGGACAGAGCCACATGTTGAACCATCAGTTTGCAAGAGCATGGCAACATTTGCCACTGAACAGTTGCCGTACAATTAGTACGCACTCACTATTACCCACATCTTGACTTCTTATTTTATCAAGAGACAAGAGAGAGCACCAGCATGCTGCGAAGAGCACTGTAAAACACAGTTTCTGTGGAGCCCTACAAACATCTGCACAGCAAGAAGTAAATTCTCAACACTCCAGCTGGACTCCTGGTTGGCCTGTAATATGCAGTTTAAGGACCACATTCTCAATTGGCACAGGTCCAACTAAATTCAGCTGAGCTGTGCTTTAGTGCACCAGCTGACAATCTGAACCAACGCATCTGATAGGCAGCAAAAACCTGGTCAGTCGGCTGGATGAAATGCATTTGTCCCTAAAGAACACTATATTGAAACATCAGAGTTTTTGTACTATTGCTACCTTTCTTCTTACACATTTGGTAAAATAACATAGTGTTCTTGCATCTAGCCTTGGTTAAAGTGAAGCTACAGGCTTGATGGTTATTGAACACAGACATAGCAGCTGCCAGAGTTTTGTGTAAACAGTATGCAAGGCAACACTTTTTTCCAGGGATCCCAATGAAATGTTCTGCCAGATCATCATTAGAGAACAGGCTGCTCTCAAGAACTGACTCTATTCAAAGTCTGAAATAGACAGATCAAGAATTTTATCATGCTCCCATCCCTATGAACATCCGTGTGCCAAACATTGCACTATCCCAACCAACAGGCCAACAGGGCATCTGGCCAAAAAGCAAAAAACAATTCCCATATTATTTGAGGATAGAGCAACAGGGTCTCTGAAGTCTTTAGCTAAGAATACCACTTAAGAGGAAGCACTTAAGGAGTATGACAATATAACTGAACTGATTATAGTAGGACTACTAGGGTCATTATAGAATCAGGTCTTAATACAAATACAGTGTAACTGAAAATCTACTTCTGTAAATTCTCAAAATGAATCTACTGCTCAAGTTAAAGTTTAAAAAATATATATATATATGCAAAAGAATAAGTGAACCTGATTTTCTCTTTCAGCTGAAATCTTCATCTTTTAAACAACTGTTTTATTTTCAACTTTCCTTCCCATTCTCCTGGCTGTTTACCCTCTTGCCCCATATTCCCACATAAACTTACCCATTCAAAAACATTTAGTGCACCTTCTTTTCTCCACTTACCTTCCTTGAAAATTTACTCTCAGCAAGAAAGGTGGAGCAATCATCCAACCAAAATACAGCATATCAAAAAGGTCAAAGCACTACAGCAAAATAACATAAATCACAAAATATAATGGGCATTAAAATTCTGACACCTCACTGTCATGACCAAAATTGTAACTAGAGTGAGAAATTACATGGAATTAGCTTCATATTGATACGCTCTGAAGACTGTAATTTCATGGTGCCTGGATGTCATTTTCAGAACCTTCTACTTTTTTGCAGTCCTGCAGGCATGCATTCAGTTACCATCTAGGGCACTTTAAATAGAAGAGAAAAGGAAAGATACATAAATGTTTTACTTGAAGTAAGAAGTCATGCCAGTTATTCGAACTTTTGTTATTGGTTCTGCTGTAGTCAGAAATCTTCAGTAGATATCTGATCTCTTTTCATTATATGTGTAGTATTGAATCTCCCAGTAGAGAATATTATGAAAAAGTGGATTTCAAAGTCATGAGTTGATTAGCCTCATGTTGCTTCCTTTCTGCTTAGCCCAACAGAGCAAATAGGACAGAACAGAATCAATCCAACTCATCAAATCCAAAGACATGATGACAAGGGCAATATTTACCCATAAATCCTTTAACAGACAGTATGAGAGTTGAAGTGTTAAATTACCAGCAGTAAGTCTCTCTCTTTATTTTTTTATTTTTTAAGGTGTTGTCAGTTTTGAGGATCATTTGATTTAATTAAAGCACACAAGGAGGATTACTTTGCTGACGTTTTGATTTAGGTGATCTGATTATACATACAGTTTATGAGTTCCTGTTTGTTTGCTTTTTTCCTATACTCTGTTTTATGACTGTCTTTCATTCTCTTTGCCTCATGCTCCTCGTAGAGAAAAGGCAAGGGACTGACATCAATGTGACTATCCCTGAATAAATGGATGGTTAAAGACTCTCAGCACTTCTGTACACCTTCACTTGGTGAGAACAAAATGATGGAGGTGAGTCTGAGATGAAATCCATTTTGTCTAACCTCTTAGAAAGCAGCTGGGGTTTGAAGGAATGGAATTTCTCCAGAAGCAAAACAAAAAAGATCAGGTGTTAGAGTTACGTCTTAAAAATCACAGAGCCTGAAATACTTATAAACACAAAGAAAGCAGGAGTAGGAGCGAGGAACAGAAAGGATAAGGGGCAGGATATATCAGCTTAGGTTTACCACCATGTTCACACAACTGTGGTGCTGCCACACAGGAGCTGGCTCACATACAAATAGCCTGGAGCATAGGCGGAGGAGGTCATGTACCTCTTCACTAGCAGACATAATCTCAGTTATTGTTACAGCAATAAGGCTACCATAATAGAAGAGAGAAGGCACTTTGTCAGTGCAAAAAGCAGAGGGAGAAGAAAGTAAGTGAACCAGACAGGGAGGAAGCAAATAACATTACAGATGTTTGGTTGTAGTGGTATAGAGAAGAGGAGAATTCAGTTGTCTTGCTGCAGTGGATGTGAGGTACAGCGCTGTTGCTTCACTGTAGGAAAAACATTTGGATATTCAGCTACATTAGAAAGTATAGAAACTGATCATGGAAACAGTTTCAATTTAGGGCGAATGCTGAATGATGTGGTTGAGAAAATCCCTGTTGAGTATAATACCCGTTGTTCTGAAATTGGATTTATTTAATTTCAATGAATATAAAATATTTAAATGCTGAATGGAAGACTTTAGTTCATAGAGACTATTTAAACTACATGTATAAAGGAAATAATTTTCACTTAAGCAAAAAACAAGGTAACAAAACTGACTGATTTTCATTGCAGACATATATTATTTCATTCATACATTTTAACAGCTCCCTTATTCAATTTTTTTTTTTCCAAGAAAGAGACGTGTTTTCCTCCATCAAGATTTCATTTCCTTTGGTAATTCCTGAGTCCTTATATGAAAGACTAGATCTCTCCAGGGGAAATCGGTCTAGATAGTTTTAAAAGGACTACATAGCCATGTCCAGTTCAGGAGAGTGATGTACTACACCACACAGTGAAGTGACACAGACCTGGGAGACCTGGGTGGTGTATAAGCAGGGGTGCATTGCCAACCTGGCTTTGCTTCAGCCCTCTTGGATTATACAGGCTTCTAAAGAGTGGGCATCTGGTCACAGTCTGTATCTCACAAAGAAACACATAAACCAAGGATTACTTGACCAGGAATTTCCATCATTTTTTAAACTCAGAAGAACTGTGGTCATCTAATTGAATGGTTGAATACTTAAAGAATTAATTTGAAATCTTTTGCTTCATGAGTTGCCAATAGAAGTAATGTGTTACAGGAAAAATGCCAAAACAGAGGGATAATTTCTCAGCATTTTTTTCTGGTGTCCATCTGTGACTACTGTCTAGCCATACAGCTTTTAGGTCATGTTCAATTATACAATTTCCCCCAGTTATGACGTACAAACAGAATACACATCACTCACTATATTTCTGATTAAGATTGCTTTGTTTCAAAGGTGGTTTTACAAGTAAGCCAACTACCAAATATAACACTGTTCAATAGAGTCTATAGGTTACTTATTAAAACCACATAAAAGTGGTAAACCACAACCATAAAAAGATGAAGCAAAGCTCGTCTTCACAATCCACTGTCCCAAAGGTATGATTATCTCCTGATAACCATATCTCCCTCTTCTGCCTTATTGCTAATTAAATTAATTAATTAAGGAAGTCTTTCCCAAGTGGACTTGATTTAATATGCTGAATGTAATTAGCAGCTCTTGGAAATGGAGATGAGGTGTTGTTTTGTGTGCGTGTGTGCATGCACATGGCATAGAGAGAACTCAAACCTGCAGAGAGCATGAGTACTTGGGGTTGTTTTGTACAGCAGAAGGGCACAAAACTGCTGATGGCTACAATCACACATGTGGGACAGGGACTCCGAGACCACAAATTATATCTGTGTTTTTTTTTTTTTTTTTTTTTTTTTTACTGTGATATCTGTTCATTATTAATAGGAAGTGGGTATGTATGTTTTGAAAAGGCAGAATTTGTTGTTTTGGTTTTTTTTTGTGTGTGTTTTTTTTTTTTTTTTTAAAAAAAAAGAAGCAAGTGTCATGACAGAAATGAGCTAAATCATGTTTGCTTGAAAGCTGGTAATGTTTATGGTAAAAAGTACTTTCCTTTTTCCCTTTGCCAAGCATGCTGGATGCAGACCTAATTAAAAAGGCTTAGATTTACTGCCTTTATATGACTATCTGAGAATGTCTGTTTTAAAAAAAATAATAATGTTGACTTCAATGAGTAAAGGAAATTTAATATTCACAATTATGTAATAAGTCCTGTTTATCAAATACTTCACTTATTACAAACACTGAGGAGCACATTTTGTTAGAAAAAGTATCCAGTGCTTATTATTCACACACAAAAAAAAATAATTATGAACTGATTTTTATCATTAAACCTGCAATTCAGATCACATTATTTGTGTAGGTCACACTATGTTACTTCTGTTCTTTGACTGGATGGCTTATGTTTTAAAAACACAACTTAAAGTGATGATTCATTGTGCAAGACCCAAAAAAATATTACTTTAATTTTACACCTTGCCCGTCAGACATTTAATCATAGTTTTTAATTTAAATAAAATTACATCAAGATTCATTGGAAAAATAATTGTTTTCAAATAGGGAAACATTTTAAATCTATTTATAAATTATTATGAATTATTAACTTCCTGTACTGTACCTACTAAAAATGTTACATATAGATATTGAATAGACAAAGAAACCAGAAGTTACATTAAAAACTCTGAACTATAAAAAGCTACACAAAGGTCTTGTATGAGAAATTATTCCACAAGGAGCTTTCCCCACTCCCATCACAGCCACACTGGTTAGCAAGTTAAATGCTGAAATGTGATATAATGAAAAGCTGCTACGACTGTGGGAAGGAACAGGGAAGCATAACACATTATAACATCATTGTCCAATAGTATTTCTTCACAATTATTTATTTATTTATTTTTTAAAAGAGTCAGTGCAATCAAGGACTATGACATTTTTAGTAATCCAGGCACATGCGAGGTGACATAAATAGTTTTACAAATTTGAATGAATAACAAATAAATTCATATTAACAGTAAATGCAACTGCTATAGTAATGATACTGCAGAGATGGAGATCAGTACAGGGATTAAACAGAGGAGAATTGCTCATAGAGTTAAGTGACCACAAATTTTGTGAAAATAACCTTTATATAAACAACAAGCAAGGAAATTGTAGAAATACGTTTCATAACTTCTAAAGATGTACTAGATGATAAATTTATCTGCTAAAATCACAGGAAAAAAATACAAAAGTTATCCAAAAATAATTAGAGTAGCTCTGAATTTGATACTATATCATTACAATAATCATTCTTTTTATAAAACGGTTTTTATTTTCCAGGCACAAACACACACACTTCACAATTACTCAAGTACGTTACATAGGGAGAGGCGATGCCCAAGTAGCTGGTGAGGCATGTTTTCAGTTGCCCTATGTGCCACAACTGCTTTGTTATCTCTCTCTGACCTCTTCCTCTGCCTGCTAACATGTTTCTCAGATTTATTTTAGGACACCTAACACCTTAATACCTGCCAGCAGCTGCCAGTTTTTAAAATTTCAAGTGTTGAAGGTCTGTTTCTTCTTTTATTTAAACTTGTTTCATTTTGTCTCTGAAACCACTATTGCCCTAAAGACCAGGACAGGGAAGTGTTGGTGCTGAAATGCAGATAGATTATCCATGCCTAAAAATGGAACTTTGAAAGCCAAACATTTTGAAGGAACTATCAAGATGAAAAGGGTTTTTTTAATGCCATTTTAAAACAGCAATTTCACGCTTTTGATAGGCTGTTGAATGCCCAAAGATATAAAATCCTTCATTCCACAACACAAATGTAGTGAGAATTAGAGATGGAGAAAAAAAAAAAAAAAAAAAAAAAAGATACTGAGGTTGCCAACAATATAACAATGAAATAAATAAATATTCTCCTGTATTGAGGGAAAAGTTTTTCCCTTTGAAGTTTATCATGGAGGAAAAACAAACAAACAAACAAAGCTACAGGAAGATACATCTTTCTCTCTCCCTTCAACGCCTGCTGTTTCATTGGGTTTGCACACCTGTGTTGTGGTCTCTAAGCAAAAGACCCTGAAAAAAGACTAATATAACTATCCAGAAGACTTCCTCAACATCCTATTTGGCAGCAAAAAAGTGTTTTCTAGTGAAATCTTTCTTGATGTTACTTACTCTTATTACAAAAAGTTTAGCATTGTCAGATCAGCATTTCCATCTATATTTTATAAATCAGTGAGATTCTTAACTGTTCTGAAGCTATTCGGCAGATGAAAAGAAATGAAGAAAGTGATCAGTATTCATTGTTCTAGTAAGTGGGTTTCTCTGCAAAAATTTGACTTTTTGATTAAATATTTGGAAGGAGGGGGGAAGAGTAGGGGTGGGAAAGCTCACTGCTCCAAGCAACAATAAATATACCTTCCCAAGAACCCCAGGGGGAAAAAAGGCACGTACACATGAGAAAATTTGAAATATCATTGTGCTGTGCATTAGAGAACTTTCTGGAAAAAAACAACAACATTCTTCAGGGATTTTTCCTCTTACAGTGTAGATTAAAGTGATATGAATATGGGAAAGTAAAGCCAGCTCCTAATCTTCAGTATATTACTGGGGGGGGGGGGAGGCGGGAGAGGGGATATAATGCTTTACTTTTTCTCCTGAAAAGGTCCAGATGACTGGTAACTAAGATGCATTGCTATGCATCTGCTGGGGCTGGAAAACCATCACTTTGGGTTGTCATTTATGGAGGTCATTAAATAATCACCAGAGTAATTAAAAACGTTCTGGGATAGAAAACAACTAGCCCCAATACAAATTTGTCACCCAAACCAGCCTTTTCCATATCCAGGACTCAGAAAGAAATCCCATTCTATTTCCAGGCCTTTTTATTTATCCTCCCTTGAGCTCAGGTGAGCCAAGCAGCTCCTTGCCATCAGGGCTGCCTGGCTTTTCCACCCCCAGGCACTGTCCTCTTGCCCACAGCAAGCGCACGGCGGGTCCCCCAGGGATGCACTGCCCCCAGCTACAACATGCACAGCATCTGCTGCTGCCACAGGGTACCTACCGCAGGTTGAGGCAGCAGCCCCTAAACACAACACAGAAACTACCCACAAAGCTAATCTCTGTCCAGACTGAAGATCAGGGTTTCAAAGCCAGTCAAGAAAGGCAGACAGTAAATAGCTCAGACGTTTCTCTCTAGCTCAAAAATACTCACCAGGGATTGCATTTAAGTGTGTTAAATACTAGAGAGAGGAGAAATCAGCATTTCAGCAACAGGATTTGGCTAATCTCACTTTGAGATCAGCATTTTGGGTTTGACTAGGGTCAATCTGATCAAAGTAATTGGTCTCTGCTAGCTGACCAAAAATCCATGCAGAAGTTTGTGGTCTCAGTGCAGTAATTTGACACTAGAATAATTTGGCTGCATCAAGAAAGACAGCAAGAACTAAATTGGCAAGAATTAGAAACTAAAACACTGCCAACCAGGCCTCAAAAATTCTGCAGTGAGCTTCAAACCCTTCCCTGAGGTTTCCCTTCCCAGAGGAGAGAGTTGGTGTTTTATCACAATTCCAGTCCCCATCCTCAACTTCTTGCATGACGACTCCCATCAACCATTTCCATGTCAGCTCCTCCCATGGACACGAAACTCAGATGAAACATCTGAACTGTCAGCACCCCAGGAATCAAAGCAATCAGAATCACAGAGTGATTTGGGTTGAAAGGGGCCTTAAAGATCATCTAGTTCTGATTCCCCTGCCATGGGCAGGGACACTGTATCCAATAGTTAAAATATCGTGCTTTTCTTCTGTAACGAGTAGCTTCAGGAAACTCCAGTGCTCATATCTGCAAGCATATCTGCTCTAAGCTTTCTAATATCCTATTAATTTTATTTTTAAATTGTACATACATAGATGCACACATATGTATATCAATATGGGTTTGCTTAGCAAAACAAAAAAAATTTAATATGTATATTCTTCCTTTTACAAGAAGCTCGATGACCAGCCCCCACTGTATGCCATATCCTTTGCACCAGTTAGAACTGGGTCCTATGAAAAGCCAATATATTGAGATGCAATTAGCATCTCTGATTTTTCATACAGTCAAGAAGAGTCAAAAAACAGTGCATTAATTTGTATGTGCTTTCCTGAAGTCCATTTTTTTTTTTCCCCTCTAACACCCATTTTCTAATAACAACAAAGCAGTCAATCCTGAATTGAGCCCTGCAAAGGCAAATCACACAAGTGGAACTATGCTGAAATCATAGAAACCACCTTTTGGAAATGTATATGACAGTCTCCACTGAACTGAGACCATAGGTAGACCCAGATTAGATCCATTATAGAATCATGAGTTAATTAATTTGGTGGATTTAAAGTTAGTTAAATTACCATTTTTTCTCCTGGTATGCCAGTTCATTGATGATATCTATATATACAAACACCCTTATTCTTAGATAAGTACTGTTAGTAGTACAATGAAAGTTATTAGGTAAATATGTCTACTCCTACAGTTATGAAAGAAAGAGTAAAGAAACAAATGGTGTGATGCGTCTCTTTTTTTACGGTTACATTTTTAAACTAACCAGATAAAAAGAGGTATAGATGAATTAGTTAACTAGTTATTGATATACACGCTTGCCTACAGTTTCCTCTCCAGAAGTATTTTGCTAATGATTAAATTTTAAAAGACCATCTCTTTCAAAAGGACAAGTGTTACACTGATAGAAGAAATAAAATGACATCTGAGATAACTCTCTTGTAGGGAAAAAAATAAACACAAGCAAACAACTTATTTTCCTGATGCCAAATATAAAGGAAATCCAAACCTTGAGCCTTTAGTGAGGTATATCAAAGCAAGTGAGTAAAAAAGGAAGACTGATGCAGAGAACAGAAAGGTTTGTTGAAGAGAGGAACCATGGAGAAAATGGAATTCTGTTGAATCTTTGGAAACTGCTTCTACATAATTCTACACATATGTTTTATCTTCTTTAATAACTATTTCACTGAGTCACTAAACTTGTGAACTGCAAGCACACCTAAAGAAACTACTAGAATTATATTCAAATTATACTATTCTTTTTTTTTTTTTTTTTTTTTTTTAAAGTTATTATTCCATTTAAGGAATAATAACTTTTTCATTACGGTCACAAAGATTTTTATAAAAAATCCACCCTATCTCTATGACACATTGATTTTTCTTCATGAATAAAATAATGATTCTGGCTCTCAAGCTTTGTCAGAACAGTAGTCTTTAAAGGAACTAAGAAGTTCATACAGTCAATGTCTTTTGCGTTCCCTCAAAAAATTGAGAAACTGAAACAAACCAGAAGACCAATGTGCCTATTTCTAAGGAATTTCCCTCAGTGTATGCTTGCATGCTCAGAGGTCAAATTCACGTAATGAACAAAAACAATAAAAACATAAAATATCAATAAATAAAAAACAAAAAATACACACATTTTATCTGTTTTAGGTTTTACTGCATATTTCCTTGTATTTTAATCCATCGGCCAAAGCTAAATATCTCTTGGTAAAGTTAGGCTTTATCTTTTGTTTTAAGAGGCAATAATCTCTGTGAACTGAAATCCCAGCTCCCCCTTAGAACTATGGAAGACAACTGAAGTTAAGACTGAAAATGTTCTAAGATTTTAAGAAACTGGTCTACTTAATATTGTCAGCCTAGGTCAGCCTAGTAAAATGCAAAGTACAAAAATAAAGAAGTCTACAGACACTAAGGCAGTATTATATTATTTCAATTATATTAATGAAAAAAATTACAATATCAATCTCATTCTATAATTATGGAAACTGAGAGAAAAGGTATGTTTATCTAGTGCACATATATATATATATATATATATAGTATTTATATTATTTATATTCAAATACATTTCATAATTGAAATGTGTAATTACAGCATTTCCCACTGATCACCAGGAGAAAAAGGAGTTACCTTTTCTTGCTGTCAACTAGATGGGTGACTTAGAAGATGTAAAGAGTCACCACACATCTGGAAATCTGCAAGTTTTGTATGATGGTGAAAATGGTAAATCTTTCTCATAATAGCAAGCTTTCTGTCTGTACCATGGAGCGCTATTGATTGTTATCCAGTACATTGCAAGACAAAACACTTGGTAATAACTCACCAGAGCCATTGCCTAATAAAGTCAATGGAAAGAGTCATGATGATTTCCAATAGTGCTGGGCTGAGGCCACCAAGCATTAGATTTCACAATTCCTGCTTTTAAGAAACAGCCAAATTATCGGCCGGTGTAAATCAACTTGACTTCAGTGAAGTCAAGAAGCTATGTTGATTTAAAAGGAGTCAGTGACATTTATATTATGTCCTTCAAGGGGTTCTGTAGGGAATGAAATTCAATAATAACTTTCAGCCTTTTGCTCAACACGCCGGATGACAAGAGAGACACCACAAATTCTTCTTTTCATCCAGCTGTTTATAATAGGCATAAGTAAAATTACATCAAACCTACCCTCTGAACTTCTACCTCTTCAGCACTGTTAAGTTTCCTGCATTTCATCATAATGTCAAATTTCAGAGCCTCATTACTATGGGATCTCAAGGAAGAGCAAGCAGAAACCTCTCCTTCTGTCTGTACTGGGGGACAAAGTCCCCTGTCCCAACTCACACCTTCTGCAGAAGTACATTTAAGCTAACCATAACAGTCTGGATTCATGTCTATACTATGTCAGATGGAAAATGATTTTCAAGTAGGAAATTAAGTTTATTTACCTGTTCTGTTCATTTGGAAATTTGGGAAACACGACTACAAGGTTTGTGAGCTGATGTCTCATCCAAGTGTTTATTTCAAGGCAAAATATATTTTTGCCTTGAAAGCAACAGCCAGCTCACATCAAATGGATTATCAAAGCTGTATCTCCAAACTTCTGCAATATTTTTAACAAGAGTTTCTCCTACAACCAACCAGCACAATAAATACAATTTATCCATATATGTATATATATATATAAAATTTTGCACTCACCTTCTTCTTCCACCATAAGGAAGTTGAAGACTACAAAGCAGCATCTCTTAACATTATGTTCCACGTAGAATATTTTCTAAAAGCAGTATAACATAATAAAACCAATATATAAAAGCAATTCATTAAATTCATAACGAAAAAAAAAAAGTATTTAATTTTAGCTATCAACTCTGACCTCTGGTTTTCATATAAAATTTTTACCAGCATTTGAATCCAGCCTCTCATTACTGATGCATTCACATGAAATTTATTTGATGAGCTATAGGTTTATCAGACTTTCTGCTTTGTATTTCCTGATGTAATGTTTACAAACTGACAATTTTAAAAGCCTATATTATCTGAATTCCTTTATTAATCTGTTGGATGATGTTCATGCTTCATGCTTAGAGCATTCAAAATCAGCCCAGTACGTGCCATTTAGTCTTCAGGAAATAATATTTAGACTTAAAGAAATATTTTCTCATTGATCCACTTTTCATTCAGGAGTGATAATGACACAGACATAAAATTTTAAATTAATTTGTTTAATGATGCTTATATCATGAGCATCAGTGTGTAGGACAAGGCTTTTGCAATTCTGCATGGAGCTATTATTTAGAGATAAAAGTCATTTAAAATAATTTAAATGTAGGGTTAGAGAGAAAAAAAATAGGCTAAGATTGAATATTAATTTTATATTCCTGGCTTCCCACAGTCAGATGGACATGCTTTGCTATCGCTTCTTTACCAAACCAAATACCTGCTTTTATTAAATCTCATTCATATCCTGGTCTAAGAAATGGTAATGGAAATGGTCCTCCTTTCTTTTTTTTGCCTCTCCTCTAACTTTATTAGTTGCATGACTTGATCCAATGTATACTTTTTCCTTATACTAATATGATAATGAAACAAATATAAGAGATTACTTATAAAATAATCCATAACAATCCATAACAATTGGTGAAGTTATTCCCTGTTACTATTTGCTAAAACTATTTATTTTTACTATGTGTGTTTACACACATAGGCACACACACAGTGGAAGAACAAGAAAACAAGCCTGTGCCCATTGACACTACCTTTACTCTTTTTTTCTTTTTTTTTTCCTTTTTTTTTTTTGTTCACCGCCTTTTTAGAGTCATTCTCTAGATGACTGTTCAGGTATGGTGTGTGAATGAGTAGCAAATAAATACAAAATAGGTTTCTGAAAAGTAATAATAAATAATTATGCCTGTACCTACTCTGAAGATAAATAAAGGTGTCAAAAGCTGTCTGTTTATCTCCAGTAGCACTGTGGCTGTAATTTTAGAGCCATGCTACACTGAGCCAAATGCTTGAAAGGGAGACTTCGCAGAATAAACATCTCAGAAGCATCTGTTTTTACTGAACTTCAGTAGACACAACTCATATGTGCACTGTCTACTAAATGCTGTATTTTTGCTGCAGATAGATTCAGAATCATTTAGGTTGGAAAAGACCACTAAGATTGTCTAAGTCCAACCTTAATGATAGTGCCTATCTGCACAGAACACAACTGGGGTTGCCGGAGATGCTCAGCACACGATTACAGAACCCAACATGCATGGGCAGCCATCAGAAGGGCTCTCCTGTACCCTCTGCTGTCCTCAACTCTCACAAAACCTCTCCAAAATTGAGTGTAATGAGCCTGTGATACCACAGTATCACAGAGCAGCAACTGGTTTAGGTATAACTGTTGCATCTGAAACTTTATTTTCACCTTAAGGGTCCTTGCAATCTGGCAGGTACCTGGTAATAAAGCCCCCAAATGGCATGTGACACCTCTGATACTAGTTACTTTTTGCATATTACAGACATAGCCTATGAATCTACTGAGTAATAGAAGGCTCAATAGGAAAACTGTATTTATGAAACCACTGAAATGAACATCTGTCTGTTCTTGTGTTACAAAGTACCCAGACATCTATCTTCTTTTCAAATCTGACAGGGAAAAATGTCAAATTCTATAGTATAAAATTAACAGTTTTGTATTTTGCACTGCTGGATAACAAAATCAAAATGAAACCAATGAATTCTAATTTTGGATACATACCTATTTTACCGTCTTTCCCATTATAGTCTTTTGACTGTTTTGTATCATATTTCTCCTGATACAAAAATATATTTCACACAAAAATCTACAGCAAAAGCACAGGTGGGATGCATACAAACAAAATCAGACACAGGTGTATTTTTCGTTATCTTTCCACCTAACTACTTCTTCAAACTTTTACTATGAAAAAAAAAAATGTTTTCTAAATCTGTTTTATCTGCTTTTATTTATCATTACAGTTATAAAATATTAATGTGTCATTTTACTCTGAAAAACACTATTTTAAAAAGCAAACTATTCCATGTTCATTAATATCTGAGCAGATGGGATGTGTTGCAACAGATTAGTATTGAATGTAAAAATAGTAGCACCACCTATTGGCAAAACACATAAACTGATCAATCAAATTTCATGCTAGCATTCATGTTACTGAACGTTAAGGTTTTGTTCTTTTTTTTCATTTTATTTTATTCAAAATGCACATATTTGTTAATATGGCTGCTTGATTTATCTTAGAGTATATCTAAAATGTACCAAACCCATGTATGAAACTGGAAAAGTAACCCAAATGTAACGCAGAAATTCTTAATGCCAGCATCAAATTTGGTCTGAATATATTTAAAGGATCTGAAATATATCTAAGCTGTGGATACTACATATTGACTAAAGCCCTGACCATGAAATATTAGCCTCAAATTCCCCCCAAAATCTTGAAATGTCCCTTTGATTTTACTGGACTATATAAATGGGGTCCAAAAAATTATGTGGAGAAAAAGCATTCTAGCACTGGGGTGAGAAAACAGGATTTTCAAATACTTGTGCATATCAACATAGACGATTTATGAACTGACCCTGACAAATAGTTACCGTGATTCTGCTTAATACTGGGAGAGCAAAATTGCTGCAGAAAATAGATGGAATGAGAACAAAGAAAGCTTTAGTTTAGCTGAATATGTGAGGCTAGAAGTTGGGCAATGTTAATTTTTATCCAGATTACATTTAAACAAACTGTAAAAGTTAGTGTATAATTTCTTTCACTGTGCCTCTGTTTAGTTTTGGTTACTTGGGTTTGATTTCTCAGAATAATTCTAACTTAAATTCAACTTTATAGGACAACTTTCTGAATATTTTTTTATTAATGCTATTATTTTCTGCAGGATTGATTTTTAGGGATTCTTTATTATATTTCTTTTCACAAATTTATATTATTTTACTTTTAAATGCTAAGAGCGTTTGCCAGGAAAATTGGTTTGATCTATATATTACTATTGACCCTGCTATTTTCTTAAGTCTTCATTCTCTAATGGTCTTGTTCATTGCTCCATCACTACCTCAGAGAAAGAAAATCATGTTAATCGTGGTGGGTGAGATTCCAGTAGTAGAAACTCTGCACACTAAGTCTGAATATTGACCTTCAGATAGGCATTCCTAGTTGTTTTCACTGTTTCAGTGCTCAAAATATTTGAAAAAGAAACTGTTTGTTTCCTACGAGCAAAGCTTCCCTGTGCTCAGGAGCATATTCATTTTTATTTTGTTTCAAAGGAATCCAGGGCTTTTGAAGTGTGCTAACAGTCTTTGTATCTGCAACCCATTACCAAACAATGTGTTTGGAGCATAAAACCATGCTAAACTATGCTACCCGTCGGACCTCTGGGGAGATGATCACCAGCTGGAAAAAGGACACTTATTCTCCATGTCTGCAGTCCCCTGCATCTCAGAATTCATGCTTTAATGACCTCATTGTCATGCAAAGTGGCTGTCTCTCCCATCAGCACATATATCTCTTGTCTTTGCCTGTGATGATTTTACTAGAAACAATGCCAGCAAGAAAAATATCTTGTTGGTCTCCTTTGTGATGCCTCTTTAATCTGAACTGGACTAAACATAGAGAATAAGGTTGCATTTACCACTTTATGTTTAAGGTTTACATTTTTTTTAGCAGCACACATTTCTTTGTAGTATTTTGTATATGAAAGACTATTATTATTATTATTCAGCAGAAGGAACAATTCAATTTATTTTTTACTCTACAAGGATGTGTTGGCCAAAGTAATTTATGTAGACTTCCTTGGCTTCATTACACTGTTTCAGCAATGCAAGCAGAGCCAGACACAACTGCAGCTGCAGGCTTGTAAATACTTGCCTAACAAAACAGTCCTACCACAGCTAATGAATCTTGGTAAAGCTGACACCTCTTTCCTAGTTAGAGCTACAAACGTGCTGCTTTTGTTAGATAAAGTGAAAAGCAGCCAGTCTTGACACCATTGCATCATTTTCTAGGAGCCCCTGAAGATATGTCACGTACGATGTATCGTCTTGGATTGAGTCAGAGTATTGTGTTGTTCTGTCATATTATATATGTGTTTAATGGTCTTTCACCATAGCTATCTCCGTGCAACATGAAAACAGTACATTAGAAATCCGTTAAGGATTCAGGGCTTCCTGAGGGGCAGGCAACGCGCCAGTGCCCTGTGGCAGAGGACTGCAGTTATGTGGCTGCCACCATGTCATGGGACAGAGGAGGGTGGCCTCAGGTGGGTGCTAACTGTGAGGGAGTGGCAAGAAGGGAGATGAAGTGGAGCCCTGCTGAACCCCTCTCACCAGGGCATCCAGACCTCCTAGGAGACCCTACAGTGAGTGAGAAGTATTAGGCTGAGTAAGCACAATAGAAGAAAAATGTACTAAGTCACTTCTGTGAGCTTTATAAGGACCAAGAACAGAGTCAAGTGGTCATGTGATTATTATGCTTACCTCCATAGCTCCTCAGCACTCAGTGTCTCTGAAATATATTACAGACGTAATTTGTCTAGCAATTACGTCAGCTTTAAATGTGTCACAACTGTCGTCACTGGAATTACTCTTAATTTGCCCTTTCATAACTAGGAAGGAAAACTAAGATTTATATCACTTGTAAGGAACTATATATTTTTGGTACTACAAGTTTTTTCACCTTCTGACTAATAAACAAAAGCAGATTGTGCATCCAAAAGAATTATAGTAGGGGAGAAGATGATTCGTCAGAAGACAGAAAATTTAACAGGACATGATGTCTCAAATTATTCTTGTATGAGTTTCAAGTAGCCATACATTTTTAAAGTCATTAGTAAGTCATTCAAAATAAGAAAATCTAACAAAAAGTCATAACATTACATTGTTAGGGAAAAAGTGCAAGTTTTTTGTAAGGTACACCCTTGGTATATATGCTTCTAATGATGCTCTGATACAGTGGATTATGTTTATTTCTTGAACTCAAATACTGTGGGATTGTTATTTTTGTTGTATATGAAATACTTCAAAACATGACATCATCTAGGTACCAATAGATTACACCGTCTATACTCATATTTGATTACTGAAAGCAATGGAACCATTCACACACACACACAAGAAGCAGTTTCTGAAATATAGAGGAAGAAGCCCTTAATCTGTGAATTTTAGGAACTATCTTATTTAAATGATAGTTAGAGGGATAAATTACCATAATCATCCTACCTTTATCATTTCATTGTTTCATTTGACACAAAAAAGAACTGGCTGGATAATTCTTTTCCAATAATGGTTACATTGACTTTTACTCACATTTCTTCACTCTTCTGTCCTCTTCAGGTCTACGTAATTCTCTTCATTTTTTATGGTGTTATTCACATACCTGGTTTCCCATTTCATAGAAGTAACTACTTCCAAAACTGCTTCAAGTAAACACAAACTACCCTCAGAAAAGCATGTCCTGCACACACGAAAAAACACAAAAGACTAAATATGTCCGTGTGAAAACCATCACTGTGATCGAGAAAGAAAACAGAAGATAATGTGTAAAAGAGAAATCTAACACATTTCTCCTTAGAACAAATAACATTTTGAGGAAAATCAGTGTTTTAAAACACTAGGAAGTCTGCACTGTCTGAGAAACACACCGATAACCTTGGTAGGCAGGAGAGTCACGTTTTGCTCATTTGGGCTGTTCAAGCCAGACAGGGCATGCAACCAAAGCACAGAAATAGGCAAATATATATATATATATATATATATAATAAAATAATAATAAACAGTAATAAAAGCAATTAAATAAGTTTTTTTGAATGATATCGGACTAAAGAACTTCCTACCCTTGACACAACAAGCAGAGGATTCATACAGAGAGTAACATACAGATCAAATTCAGCACAATACAACTCACTCCCATTTCCCATGCAAATCCACACTGCTGAAGGCCTTCCTGCAGGGAAGGACACCCTTCCCTCACAGTCTCTGACATACTCACTATGGGCTGTACCCACCTGGAAGGTGGATGGGCAGAGCACTAGGCTGGTCCTCTGTGTCCTGGTCCTGCCTCTGCTGCTACCCAGTTAGCTTGTGTGACCTTTCCCTCCCCAGATCCCTCTCTAGGACTTCCTGATTTGATGATTATGTCCAAGCTATTGTTTGAACATGGGCCACTCCTCCATAAACTTATTTCAAGGAAACCTTTCTGGCCTTCCAGAATCCCACAATCGAAGCTGTGTGTTCTCTAAAGATCTCTGATTCTCTCAACAACATTAATAGCTAAACATATGAGAGAGACAGGCCATCAGCTTTTTTCCACCACCATGGATGCTGACAGCTCACCTCTGATGGTGACACCAGCCTTTGCCACAAACAACAAGTAATCTTCACAGAATTGCAGGGACCCAAGTTAGATCTAAAATGAGACAGCCTGAGAACCAGACCTCCTACAGAGATGAATCTGCTGCCCAATGTGTCAGGGATGCTTTTGAAAATGCTTATGAATCGCAAACACTTACTTATTATAAATGTTGTACCACTTCTTTCTGCATCATGTAGATGTACATGATGAAGAAAATGAATATCATCCAAAAATTTTAACAGAAAACTGCAAAATTCTTCCTGATCAGCTATGATTCTGCTCACTAGGACATAGAGTTTCAAGTTACATTTTCCTCCATTTCAGATTATTAAACATGAAAAATAAAGATTTAAAAACTAAATTCCTATAATAAAATAGATAGGATGGCTCACAGACCAGAATGCAGAGGTAAAAGATGATGGAAAACATAGGTTAGGAAGATTTCTTTTTCTTCCTTGGAGCAAACTGTATTCAATTAATATCTAAATAATCAAAGCCCTATATCAAAATGACTTGATTTTTAGTCAAAGGAAGAAGATTTTAGGAATGTCATTGTTTCTAATACAATTCTGTCCCAGTGCCTGAGCTCTCTGCTGAAAGCAGTCTAGATTTTTGTACTCCATTCCTTTGTGGTCAGAGTGATGCTTTAGGTCTTTTCCGGACTTTCTCTCTTCCTTCATTTTCATCTCCCCCATTCTGTCTCTTACATTTCATTGTAGGGGACGCCCTGTGTTCTACTCTCATTTTTTCAGGAATTCTGCACAAATTGATATAACTGGAAGCCATTACATATATATTCCCCTTAATTGACAATCATACAGAGCTCACAGGAAAGTAATAATATCCAGTTTTCTCTTGTCTCGTTACGGCCTTTGCTTCCAAACTTGAAAAGCAGCTCTACAAGGCATTTAAGGTCAAGAAGAAAACTGATATAATTATCCCCTAATTCTTCAAATACCAAGTACTATCAGACACAGTATATATAATGTAGAACTGACCAAAGACTTTAACAGTATGGGATCTTGTATGGTATATGACTATAAGAGACTATGGTTAGCATTAATTTATTTAGGACAAGGGAAGAAAAATCACAAAATATATCCAATGCTTCTCACATAAGCTTCCATACTGTGAACATCTAGCACATAGGCACTACTTCTCTTGGCTGGGTATGTAACATTACCTGCCTTTAGATCCCATTGCATTTATTTTAACTAGCCAGACAAACTTTTCAGGCTGAAACTTTCTCATAATTGAGGGTTTTCAAGGTAGGGGGAGAGGAAGAAACAGGTTAAATGAAAGCATTGCAGGTATCTTGTTCTGGAAATAATATTAGGGTGATGATACTGAAATCTACATATTACAGATAATATTAAACAGGTTGATTTTGTTTAGGTATGTCACAGGATTGGAGTAATGAAAGGTTAGACAACATGTTCAGATTTCTCTGGAACCAGGAATGCCTTCTGCTGTTTCAAATATCAGCAACTTAAAAACCTTTTTAAAATCTCTGTTCAGCTACAGCAAGTTGAAATATGACAGCAAACTTCTCTGAAGTACTTATCTAATATGAATATGTACACAGCCCCTCAATGCAAACAACAACGGCCTTCTAGCATTATCAAGTGCACTTCAGTCTGGATTTACAGGTTGTAAATTCTCCCCTGAAGGGTGCTACACACCATCCTCTGTTGGCAAAGAGACTTCCAGCTCTTTGAATTCTCCCCAAGACTGAGGAGGGACAGCAAAGGCTCCAGTAATAAGGTCTGTGAGCAAGAAGGGGAAAGAAATGCAGCATCGTAGTATAGAAAGGAAATATACTCAAGTGTGGCAGAGTTGGTAGAAGAGGGCAGGAGGTACATGCTCTCTCTCACAGGGCTCAAGCATCCATGCAGGGCTCATGGATAAAAGGGCTGTTCATTACAGCACTGAAACTAGTGACACAAACCATCCAAGCAAGGGATTGCTTACACAAAATACTCCTGGGTTAAAATGCAGTAAAAGCTACAGATATTCAAGAGAAAAGTCATGGAAGGCTTGGAATAACCTCTTTCTTGACAGCCCTATTCTTGCCCCAGTGCTATGACTTATAGATACAGAATCACAGACTATCCCAACTTGGTATCAGGGCCCAGGAAGAAAAAAAAAAAAAAAAACAACAAACAAACAAACAAAAAAAACTGCCTTCATTAAACTTCCTTAAAATTAGGTTACATTTAAGATATTTATTTTCTCCTGTTTTAGCTGTGCACATTCAGGGATTTTTTTTCTACCTGTCTTCCTTCAGCACCAGCCCAAGAAACATTCATATCAATGAACATGCTAACAGAAAAGAAGTGCCCCCATGGGGGAGAGTGCCTTTACATTTATTATTCTTCAGTATTTTATCTTCTGTTCTCATATTTTCCACTGAGCATCAAGTCCCTGCTACTTAATGGAATACAATTAAAGCTACAAAAGAAGTAATACGATATCAAGGCAGCACTTAAAGTCGAGATGAGGATACAAAATAGACAACACGAAACAAAGCAGGATTCACCAAGCAGCACGGAGTTCACAATTTGTTCACAGCCATATCTTCAATCTGCCACTTCATGTATCACAACTCCCACCATGCTCTATTTTGAGAGCTGAGGTGGGATTAAATGAACACCCAGATCATGAATCAGTTTTTTGCATATGGATGCATTTCACCTGCAGTGCCTATATTTTGTTGTATATTTTCTCATCAGTAGACGGTGACTATGCTTCTTTATTTTTCTGCCTCCTTTACAATTTACTTTCATTAAAATTTTAACATAAATCTTAACTTAAAGAAATAAAAATAATACAGCTGCTTCCTTTCATGAAAATAAGATCAATCAGAAATAAAATATGCTGTCTGTATTGGTGTTAGCAAGAATGTGTTAAAATTAAGTTTGACTGCAAAGAGCTTGCATACTTTAAATTATAATCTCTCTTTCCAATGGTTTAAACAATAGTAACGATAGCAATTTGTGTGAACTGTATTTGTTTAGCTATATAAAATGAAACTGCAATAATTAGATATATTTCAAATCAGTAGGATTGCAGTACAAGAAAAATACCCATTGCTCTCTATTGCTTCAGATGTGCATGAAACCAGTTCAGAGACTTAAAATGTATGAGAATAAAAAACCCCAAACACTTGCAGTGTGCTACTTATCACACACTGTGACAGTGATAAATTCCCTCAGTGATTCTCAGGTGCCCTGTTGTTATCTTTAACTGCCTTCTAGCTTGTCAATCTTCTGCTTCCAGATGGTATCGGTCATTCACACAGGCAAAACCTTGCTTAGAGGGACTTACACTTTGTGCTGGTAATAGGTGTTTTATCTTCCAGTGGATTATTTGCCCACTGTTCTTGTGGAATTTTACAAAAGAAGCATCTCTGATTATCTGACAATTTATCTTTTGTACGAATCTTGTTGGAGATTGAGTTACTAGAAGGAAGTGGTTCTTTCAAAATGGAATCTCTCCCTTAGGCTTTTAGTGCAGGGTAATAAGACTTCAGCATCACAGAAAGTAAGGGACAGAGGAATACCTACACCTCCAAAGCATCTGATGAGGAGCACCAGTAACTGTATAAACTGTGAATCCATCTGAGGTATCTAATACTACACATAGCCCATACAAAAAGAAATGTACAATCTGTACAAATCTCAGTTATATTGTATATTTGTCTACAGCTACCACATACTATGTAGACCATTTGGGGTCAGATTTTTTTTTTCCTTTAATGAAAACTATAAATATATTAATTTTTTCTTGACTATTTTCATTGTGCATCTGTTACAGAAAACCCTTTATCATGTTTAGAGACCCTACTAATCCCTCTTTTTACTGCTGGCACATGGTTATTTCCATCTTAAGAGAGTTCAGAGCTATGTATGGGTGAAAGCATATTAACATATCAAAAAGTGCAAGCATTCTATCAACTTCATTTTATTTGATGGATTTCACTATGTCCTGACATTTTATCTGAAAATACTTTTGAAAGCAATATAGTAGTAAGGAAATGGTGTGTATATATATATATATATATTTTTTTTTTTTTTTACCTAGAACATCAGATGTCAGATAAATTTTGCATGAATACTATGTTGTATAATAATGTAAAGTACATTTTTCCTTTAAAAAGTTCAGTTTTGTGTAGAAATCTTTAATCAGTAGAAGACCTAATAACTGACTCACTGAAACAAAAATTATACTTGTTTCACAGATCATCATGAGACACGGAGAAGCATTATCCACAGTCACTTTACACTGAATGGAGAGAGATTTCTGTTTTTAATTGTAGCTAAATAAAACATTTGCCAGAATTCTTAGTCAAAAGTAGGAAAGAAAAAACTATTTTTTTTTTCCATTAGAAGGTTAAAATTTGATATTCCTTAATTCCTATGATTCATGTTATGACCTCTGGTCTATTTGGATTTGTAATTTTTATTATTATTTTTTAATTGCTTAAAGCATCCATGTAAAGCAGGGACAAATAGATCAGTGGCAGAAAAATGGAACAAGTTTGCAGCTGCTCATCTTAAGCCAGAGGGAGAAGAGGAGAAAGCTCACTTTTAAGAATAAAGAAAAAAGGATAGGAGCATAGCTCTTGCTAATGGGGCAGTGCCAAAGAACTCTGAAATCTAGATGATATTTTTAAACTCAACCCATTTACAAGTCCTCTTAGTATCAAGGATTCACTTTCTTTTTTTTTTCCTTTTTTTTTTTTTTTTTTTTTTTGGGGGGGGGGGTAGGAAGGCAGGAAGGGGGTTTAGGGCTAAGAACTGTATCCTGAGGTCCTAATAAGTTACTTTGCAATACAGGTAGTAGCCAACAACTGCATAACCCTTCCAAGATCTTATGTAAGATTTCAGAGCTTTGTGGAGGGAGAAAAACAGCATTTCCAGAAAAAAAAAAAAAAAACATTCCTTGTTTCTGCAGGACAGAATCAGTTTCACTAAAACTAAATGAATTGCAGAATGAATTGCAGAAATAAATGCAATAAACACAAGAGTTTTCACTAAACGAAGTATAGTTCATGTCTTCTACTCAGCACTTCTCAGTAGAGAATTAAAATTAAAATAAAAATGGGGATGCAATAAAGTCTGCTAACTGCGATATCATCTACAGGTCAAAATCAAGTTGTCTAGCATACTTCTGATGATTTGAGGCAGTCTTTTCAGGTCAAATCATAAATAAAATAATTAATTTAAAAAAAAAGCCAGAGTTGCTCTTGATCTCTGTAAGACCAAGACTAACTTGAGATGCTGGCTGAAAGATAAGGGGCAGCAGTCTTGTCACAATGCCTTTGAGACATTTGAGTTTGCAGTGTAATAATTAAGAAGATCCATTATCATGTTTATTCCTTACCTACAGAAGAACAACTATCCCTCCAAACAGATCTATTTATGGTCCTCAAGCGTAAGGTCCTGGTATCTGAATGCCTGATTTTCCACTTTCTGCAAGAGGAAATAGGTCTATAGTATTTTCATAAGGAAAATATACATAAGGGCAAAAACTAACAAGGAAGATAGTGATAAAAATAATCAATAACACTAGTAGGGTATTAATAGGGTATTAATAATAGAAAGTTGCTTTCAACTCTCATCCTTATGCTTTATACTAACAGGAAGTATCTTAAAATTTTATTTTGAAAGTAAGATCGTATCATTCCAGCAGGAGTTATATGTTATATGTTATAGCCACCATAACTAATGAGACTACTTATAATCACTTAATCTGAAGATGTCAAAGTATTTTGCAAATATTAATGAGTTTGTTAACAAAGACACAACTTCCTATGAGGTACAGTAATATACCTGTCCAGAAAAAAGGGATACCTTGGTCTCTCAGTGCCATCATAGCACAAGGGAAGAAAAAGTAATTCAAAGTAATTCTTCACATCTTTAAAAACAGTTTTTACCTAGCTAAAGCCCAATAAAGAGAAAAAAAAAAAAAGTTCCTACTCTGTCATGTAACTAACTCTTTCACTCAAAGAAATAATCTGTTAGTTTATTTTTCTTCTTATCTTTCATTTTTTGCTTGTTTGTTAGCAGAAACATGTCTAGGTTTTCTTTTTTTGTTGTCATTTCTTTTTACTTTTGTACTTGTTTAATTTTGATTTGTTTTTCTGATTTTAAAGCTGACGTCTTACGAAGGCTGGGAAATGCTGACTCCAGTCATCTAGTCTTTTCATTGATAATGATTTCAATATGCATATTGATTCTAATAACCTGACCTTTGAAAGTGTAAACCTTTTCACCTAGAGTTATTACTAGGTTTCTTAAAACACTGATAAGTGTAAAACATAACCTTTCTTATCCCTATGCTTCGTGGCCGTGACTCCAGAACTGGCCACTGAAAATACAGATTTTTTTTTAATGAATACCCCTCCTACAGATCATCACTTACAGACTTTTTTTTTTTTTTCCCACCAATTGATACCATCATATATGTGGCAGAGCCAAGAAGAAAACTAAAAATATAGGGAAAAAGCTGCAAGAATAGTAAACAAAAGCTACAGGAAAGGCTGTATATTTTTCAGATTACAAATAAAACATGAGTGAAGAAAAGCTATAGTGATACCAAGTTTCTGGAATCCTAAAATTCCTTTACCTGGAGGTCTTAAATTTTGCTAGCCATTGGCATCAGGTTTTCTTACAAGCAAAAGAAAAAATGGAAAACCAGAATGAGTATGAGTGATTAAATGGATACTTGATCATGGTTCCAAAGGCAACAGGAAAAATGAAAACAAGATTTCCTCTGTGAATGTCAACATTCACACCCTGTATATGTATTTACATGAAATGGCTTCATCAAAAGACTTTGAGCAAAGGGAAAAAAATAAATCAGATATAGGGTTACAGAAAACTTTGCATTTACACTACTATTAGGCTTTTATCAATTTTTTTTTTTTTTTTTTTAATAAGGAAATGCTCACACAGAAACCTCTCTCTCCCATAGCTTCAAATATGTTAATTTGTCACTCACTGCCATTATTCTGAAGCCTTGTGTTATTTTTTTCCCTTGCCTTGTTCTTTATCATTCCACTTATTTCACTGAAACTCTTTGGAGAGCCTGCAGAAGTAATTTGTAGCCACATAACAGCTGGTTTAGATTTTGTCAAGCTTTCTGTTACATTTTAGTGTGCTTTTGGATTATGTTGTCTTGTGCTTAATGTGTGTAATCCATGTCTGTATTAAAAGGATACTTGACCGCATTTGGTGTAAATAGCAGTGCCATCTACTTGCATGAAGACAACCAGTAAATCAGCTTACAATTAGTGTGCTTCATTTTATCCGAGAGACTAATACTAATCCATAGTGTTAAGGATCACAATAGCAATGCCTTTAATTAAATATAACATTATGGTTATAACAAATGTAGTCCTTGAATTCTGACACAGTTAGTTAAATTGAAAGTTGTATAATCCCACTAGTCTAGGAATTAGTATTGTTGTAACCAATAATAGAGTGGAAAAGCATTAAAAAAAAAATATCAGAACTGGTCCATTTTAGGGGTTGATACCTACAATGAGGCTTCCTTAATCCTCTCCAGATGGTTACCAATACATTAGCAGCTACTATCAAAAAAAAAATGTAAAAATAGAAATTCTTATGATTTCTGTCACTAGCAGCTTTTTCGTCAGAAAAGCAATTACAAAACAAGGCGTACTCCACAGCCCTGTGCCTAAATTCCTTCTGTCTCTTCCCAGCACAAAGAATAGGAAAGAGGGGGCGGACAAAGGTGACATTAGTTACCTCGGTGTTTCCAGTACTCCCCTAGAAATTTAGTCATCCACAGATTTGCCCTGATGCTATTCTGAGCACTGGAGCAGAGAAAGCGCACTCTGCCAAACCACTTCCCTTCCCTTCCCGAGCTACCTATGACACATTCTCCACCCAGCCGTGATATGAGTGCATACCAGCAGATGTAAAAAGGCCAATGTACTACAGCTCTTCACCTCTTACAGATATGTAACTGGAATTTAAGATAAGTACCATGTACAAATATTCTTACTTGCTCTTCCCTGTTGCTGTCTTATGAACAGTTGTTTATTGACTATCACCATTCAAAAGCAATGTTTATTGAGGTGATTTGGATGAAAAACTTCAGGCTTGGTGAAGTAGCATTTTCTCACTAAATACATTTTAGATATTTTCTGACCCTTTCTGCTCTGGTAAGCTGCCTTGTTCCATCATGTCAAATGATTTGGACTATTATTTCAAACTATTATTAAGAGAAGAGTTGCAAAAGAACTGCACAGATACTGCTGTAACCAATACTATAGAGAAGGCACAAGTCACCACTGCTGAGAAATCAGAGTTTTGCAGACGCAGTCACGTTCTGAATTTTGATTTATATTCTCCACAACACAGGAAATGTGATCTCTTTTCTTGGATATTTTTGCAAAAACATGAGCCAAAGACACAGAGGGACACCCACAACCTGGCCCTGGTGGGCTCAGTGGAGCTCTAGGGCATGTTTGCATATGGCTGTTCACAACTCCCCCAACTTGCACCACAGCTACACCCAACCCATAGACTTGCTAATTTCAGCATCAGAAGAAGCTTCCAGAAGCTCTGAAGTAAGAAGATACGGGGTAACCTGGGACAAGGAAAGCTCAGCAGTCATGCTTGTGCTTGACCTGCAAGCCTGCTCCCAGGTTATGTGGGACTTTCAGTTTTAAAATATAGTCATAATACAAATATGAAAACCTCATTTTATCAAAAAATGTGATTATTACAGATTTTATTATACTCTTCCAGTCTATAATACTAAATAATTTTATTCTCAGCATCCTTCCTAGATAGGACTCATATTTAAATGACTGCCCTGCAACTTGACAAACTTTAATGATTGTAAAGATGAAAACTATATTTTAGCTCATGGTGAATGAGCCCATTCTATTGTTTTAAAACAGTTATTGAAAAGTTTAGCTTCCTTCCAAAAAGTTTGCGATGATTATAAAATTGTTTTTTTCACCTAATGGTAAATTCACAGAGCAGTAAACAATATTTGGCTGTTACTTTACATAGTGTCAAAAAAGCTACCATTAGGTGTCATTTATTATTATATTATTTGTACTTTGTTTCAGATGCTTATGTTTGTAAATATGTTATTTATTATTTTTAATATGATTCTCTGACATTTCAGTGGAATATGCTGACATACTACTCATATCTCTGGAAAATTAGATGCTACACAAATCAAGCAAGTTTAGAAGGAATATCATTTTATAAGTGTAAGCAATTTCTATAAATGTCAAAATATCTCATTTCATTATACCGGGAGCCAAATGTCTTCCATTTTAATTTTATTTTTAAATTTATATTTTTAAAAAGTATTATGTATGTTTTCTAGTATAAGATGTTGAACTTTAAGAATTAAGATATATATTAGTCAATAACTTACTATTTTGCCTTACACAGGGTATACATTGTTTGGTTTTGCTTCCCTTCAGAACACCAAACTCCAGGCGTCTTTCATGCCTTCATTGTCATGGTCACTGTATTTGTTTCAAAATTGGCCTGCATTACATGGGAGATATCTAAGGGAAAACAGGCTGGGAAGGAGTGGTTGATTGTTACAAACAGTAGGATAATCTTTAACACATGGCACATTCCCATGCTGGCTTTAGAGCTAATACTCCTGAGCATCTTACAGCTAAAATACAAAGCAGTCTGTGGTGTTGTTAGGCCTTAATACTTTTAAAGACACATTGAGTGTTAATGGGGTCCTCTGGATTTAAAGCTTTGTTGTTTATTACACCCAGACTGCCTGGGTTTTCTCTAATGACCTTCTCCAGCAAGTCCTCTAATTCCTGACCTGATGCTGAAGTCAGACAGCCCTGGATTATCCCCGTCCCTGCCTGCAGCAGGCTCAGTTCAGCAGCACAGACTCATTCTCTTCACCCCCAAAACTATGCTCTGGGCTCCCAGAACATTTGCACACGTATCTTATTGATCCTGATCCTTAAGAAAGGACATGTTAGGAAAAACTTTAGTTATGCCTCTGTAGATGCCTATAGAGAGCTGCCATACTCAGCTACATCTGCTCAAAGGCTGCTCTCTCCCAAACCTTCACACAGCCCGACAACCTATCCCAGCAACAGCATGTGCCATATAACTATACAGTATAACATACAAACTAATTAATCCACAGAAGACCAAAAGGAAGATTGGAAGGACTACATGCAAGCACAAAACCAAATAATTCATCCAAGTTCCCAAATCCAGTTGCATGCGCCATTACTGTACCAGTACAAGATGCAGGTACAGCTTAGCAAAGCTAGATTTTCATCCCTGCTTCCACACAGAAGTAACCCAGGCAGAGGCAGGAGCTTCAGCATACTAAATATCCCAGGAATTATTCCCAGACTAAGGTTCAGCACCTTCTGTCACTTAAATCAACAGCAAGGTTCCCACTGCTGTTTGTGGCATGTGTCTGGGCTGCTATAGAATGGCAAGTGAGAGATCAGTCACAGCTGAACACTCAGGTGTTCGTAGCCACTACAAAATGAAATCTGTAACTGTGAATTTCTAATTATTTCTAATAGACTTGTCTTGTCCATGCCACAAAAACACCTTCACTTCCATCTTGGTCAGTTCCACCTCCCACACCTCTGACAGGTTTTACTCACAGCTGCTGCACTTTTTTTTTATTTTTACTTTATTTATTTATTTAAGATTTTGACATGGGGATTTCGAAGAAACTTAAGGGTTTCTGCTGGCTGCTCAAATCTCATTGAAATTCAACGATAAGTGCCTAACTCCTTTAGAGCACTTGAAAATCATGAATTAAACTCTCACAGGCATGGACTAATTTTACCACATGCATTCTTGATTTGAAGAACAACATTTTGTATTCAAAATTGCTATGTATTTTTTCATAATACAAATACCATTACCTTCTTACATATCTAGATCTGGCTAATCTCATGGGTAGAGAGAGTTCATCTCAGAGCTGCATAGGGAAGATCCTGGACTTAGCAGGAGCCTCTGGAGAACTCAGTTTAATTTCCTGCTGTACTGACAGCTCTGTATCGTGTCAAAATGAGTCAGTTAGGATCAGATCTTTAAAGGTGCTTCAGTACCTAAGTCTCAATGAAAAAATAGGATTCAAATGCCTAAATACCTTAGACTGGGGCCATATTAGCTTCATTTCCTAAACAAATTATGGTACCTAACAACTACCTTAGATAGATTTGGGGAACTAACTTCAGTAGTTCAATACTCAAAATCTGAAAACAAAAACAAACAAAAAATGTATGTCAGTTGGTATCCGTAGGTACCTATATACTTTTGCTTAAAAATCTTTTATTGAGCAGTAAATATTTGCCTATGTCTGTATTAGGAAGTGCCTAAACTAAACATAGATTCTGATTAATGGAGCTTCCTCTCCCAGATATCTCCCATTCTTCTGCCTGCTGGGATTATGACTTCTAATGAGTCAGATTTGCTTGTCCAGAATATTTATATGCAGCTCTCTGTGAATAATACTCTTACAAAATTAACTAGATATTTTTTTCTGGAACCTTAACTTTTGATACACTAACAAGACGTGACATATGCCCACATGTTGTAACATATGACAGTGTACAGTGACACATTTCCATTAAGTTCTTACAGAACCTAATGGAGTCCTTACAGGACTCCTAAAATCCTTCCCAGGTTAAAAAACGCCTATCATGTGTTAAGCAAACCCATAGAACTTTTGTTTGATTTGAATGGTTCATACTTTTAACCTATTCCAAACATCTGTGGTGCCAAAAGTTATTCTCAGTTGAAACACTGCTTCTAGCACAGAAAATGGGTATGAGATTTGCTTAAATTCTCCAGCCAACTAACAATTTCTCTCAAGAATTAATTACAACAAATAAAGACAGAAGATGTTCGTTACTCATTACTTATTTAATTCATTCAGGAGTTTATATTGCAGTAGTTCCCAATTCTCTCTTTACCCTGAATCATTTCACATTTTTCCTTAGTATTTCTATTTTAAGTACAGAAACCTCCCATTTCAAGTGAATGAACCTCTTTGTTCTGTAAGCTTTGATAAATGAGAACATTAGATACACCCAACAGCCTAATGAAATTCCACACCTTGGTTTGGATGCTATCAAATGTGCTGCAGATTGTTTATTTCCCAGAGTGTGATTACTTGGAGAAAAATCTCATCTTTGATAATGGTGCTAAACAATGCGTAGCTTCATTGATATTTAATAGATAACATACTTAAAACAACACTGTTGGAGTATATCTTTTGTACCCAACAGCTGTTCAGTTTTAAAAGACAGAAGTACAATACTGTATTGTATACTTGAATTACACATTTAGTTTAAGGGATAAGAATCCCAGTAGCAGATGGCATTCCAGGCTGTCTAACATAGCAGGGGAAAGAAAAAATATAAAGCAGGCCAATAGTCTGTCTTGATATTATAAATCAACAGACTGGTTACTGCTGAACACATGAAGATTAATACATCAAAATCTGTGGGTTATTTCTGACAAATGAAAGTAGAAAACATTTCATAGTGTGGACCATGTCATGACAAAACTGTGCCTGAAACTGCTTCTCAGAGAAACTCTTGCTAACTGCAGTTTCTCTATTGTTTCTCATTAAGTGCAATTACTGATCTTGCACTGAATTTGGGGGAAAGAAACCTGGGTACAGATTCTCTACTCCCAGGAAAGTCCAGGTGTTGCAGTGTAACATGGTATGGGAATCCTGACTCCCAGGCACATCATCCTGTAGCCAAACTGAGCTACACAGCTAGAAATGATGCAGCTACAAAGCGAATCAGGGAACCATGAATGTCGAAATATCTGCTGTAATCATATTTTATTCCAGGAGAGCACCTCTTCCAGCCTGATTTCAACTATATGACAGCATCAGACTAGCTGACAGATTTTAATCCCCAGTGGACAAATAAAGGCATATGGTATGAGAAATCTTCCTTAGAGTTGGAGGAATTAAATTAGCTTCCTCAACTGAAACAAGTATCCTCAAGAATTCAGGACCAGTTCTCAATCTCTTCACTTTGAAAGTTTTACTGTACTGTAAGTTAGGAAAGTAACTTTTTAATTACTGTACATAAGCCTCTTCAAAAGCTGAGGTACCTCTAGTATACATCCATATACGTATGTGATTGATATTTTACACACAACATGTGAATCCATGCAGAAGGACACAAATACACAACACACAAATTGCTCTACAGAAGTTACTTGGTGAATAAAACGCAAAAGCAGAATTTTTGAATTCACAGCACTCTCTGAGGTCTAAGTAAAAAGTTCATGCTTAAGTTTTGTTCTTCACTGTGCATTAATTTTTCCCTGAAGCCTTCCTGTGTGAGATGTTGAATAGACAATTGATAAACTTGCTTCAGCAACCAAGACATAGCTTGTCAAGAATAGAGTCCTCTGAGATAAAGACTTAGCATTTAGTCATCAATTGCATAAGACCAAATAGTTCACAGTTAAATTGGATGCCACAATGGAAAATACTGTTAACAACACGTGTATTCATGTAATAAACCTTTAAAGAAAAGAGGTGAGTTGCAAAAAATAAAAACAAAAAATAAAAACCCACAAAAGAATTCATAGAAGAAACAAATATTCACTCATCACCCAAATTCCAGTACTGTGCCTTACCCAGCTCTGTTATTTTCAAGAGCACCTGCTTAAATACCTGTTAGCTTATGTGATCATCTCCAGTCACCTTTGGAGATTTTATTACTATAGACCGCTCAGTGCTGAAAAATTCCTTGCTGCGTAGGGCGGACAATATTGACACAGCTTCACTGATGTCATAAAATGGTCTTCTCCCATCTTATTTGTTTTCAGTTACATTTACTGAGTTGTCCTAAAGTGATTCTGCGCTGCCATTGTTGTTTTCATTACAGTAACTGCAATGTAATTACATCTATAATTCACAATTTGTAATTATAATATCATTATAAAATTATAAAGGAGCATTTATAAACAACATCTATTTCAAATAAATCACAAAAGAATAAAAATTAAAGTATACGTCTATACAAGACTAATTCTTGCTAATGAAAGTCAACATAATCAGAGAACGATTTTAAAGTAATCAGTACTTAGAGCTCATATCATTTCTTCCTGTGCTACTATTTGTTGTAGTGAGTTTTCTTAAAAGTTTAAAAAATATACTTTAAGGAAATAAAGTAAAGTAAAATAAAATACTTTTTAAAAAAATAAAGAAACTGAAATAAAACAAAAGGTTTGTTTGGTTTAACCTGAGGCTAGGTCTTTCTCTTGGCTAAAGAGAAAAAAAAAATACGGAGGAATAAGGAACAGAAGGTAAAGTGCACCTGAGATACAATGCACCTATATATCTTGGGCTGACTTCCAGAAAACATCTGTTTTGAATACATTTGTCAAGGGAATAATGATCCACTGAGGATTTATTTTTGGATTCTGAACTGTAGAGCACCATCAAATCTTAACTAATATTTTAATATTTTCAAGAGTTTCATCACTGTATTTTTGTTTAGGGAAAACAAATTTATCCAGTTTCATCTTTTCTAAAATTTGGGGTCTGTGACTAAAAAATCTGGAACAAGTAAAATAATTTTTATAGTGAAGACTGGTAATTTTTCACAGATTATGAAAGTTACAAGTTCATACAACTGTTAAGTCTCATCTAGCAAAACACTGCTGTGTGATTTTTGAGTATGAGACCAAGCCCCCCCACCTCAGCAACAGGACAGGTTATATAGTGTTATTTCAGGAGGTTATTTTAGCTAATTCTCAACTAGAAGTGAAAGCTTTGTTATTAAAAAAAAAAAAAAAAAAAAAAAAAAAAAAAAAGGCAAAAAGGCCTCAATTTATAATGTGTAGTTGCCAATAGTAGGTATGTGTTACATGTGAGAGTGACAAAGGAGCTATGCGCTAAACCATACCATCAAACTACATAGGAAATGGCTGTGCAGAGGTGTCCAAGGCAGAATCTTGGAACCACCTCCACACAGAGAGTAAACATGATCTGCTGTATGCTGCAGGTGGGCTAACAGCTCAACAGCTTCCTGCACATCAACACATTTCACAGAGTAGGACACATTATCCTATGACCACATTGCCAGAGGTGGTGGAACTCATACTACCAGCAGCAGTCCACACTATTATATCTATATGTTATAAAGCAGTATTTCTTCATAGTTCTTGTTCAGGAAAATAACAAAAGCAATATACAGAAATGACCTGACAGAATCAAATCACATTGTATGTATAACCAAATAGGATGTATACGTTCACTTGATTGAACTTTAAGCATACTTGTTTATTTGTACTTTGGTTTATAAACATTCTGAACTGCTAAAGGCTCAAATATTTTAAAGAATTGAAAATATATTTTCACAAGAACTTGTACTGTATGCGCTGCCTAGGGAAAAAGTTATTGTCATTTGGAGGAAAGCAGCTCTGATCAAGCAAATAATACGTAAGTAACCTTCATGAATGTGGTAAAAGCGTGTATTTTTAAAACAGTAATTTACTTTGAATCATACCTAGGTCTTCCTACATGTTTCTGAAATAATTTTAGTTAATTTGTGGTTCAAGGTTAAGCTGTGCAATACTTGGTTACAAAATTATTTATGCCTTAGACTGTGGTACTGACAGCATCTGTGTTATCTCAGTGACACGTAAAGAACAATTTCCCAGAGATTTAGACATACATTTATCCTTGCTATTAATAATATACTTGTATTGTATACAGATATTCAGTAGTGATCTATTACCTGCCTACATTCATTTTCAATATTCTTAATTGTAGTGTTCAGTCCAATGTTATTAATATCAGTGTAACTTTCCATATTTTTTCAAGAGGATGTTTCCTGTGAAATGTAGACTTGATCCTTTTCGGTTTTCTATATCATGATCTCTTTATCTAAATGACTATCATTCAGAAAAATAAATAAATAAATAAATCCAGATTCAAATAAGATGGGTAAATACAATAGCTTCTTAACTGAGAAGATAAATATTTATGCTGTTCTGCAGTTAGTCATTTTTAAAAGTAAGCTAAGCATTGGTCTGCTACAGCTTTGGAACCTGATATTTTTTCCGTCACTTTAAAATACCTTCTTCAGGTGTTATCATGTATTATAAAAGAAAAGGCTATCTTCATATTTACTGCTATAGTGCATATGTTATTTGTACCCCTCCACCCCCTCCTAAAAAAAACAAAGTAAAAAAAAAATTGTTCAGTGTCTGATATTTGTATTTCTCTATTTCCTAAGCACAAACCACATGCAGAATATGTAAAAATTTCTTGTGACTACTGCACTCTTTTGAACATTATAACAATGCACATGCAGTGCACAAATGTGGCAGGTCCACTGGGGAGATCACTTCTCACTCCAGAGCGGAAAAAAATGTGATGTAGTTAAAGGAGTTTTTTGAATGATGACTCCTCCGCCTTAACAGAGAAATAACTGATGACCAAATAGGTAAGGGCTCTATCTCTTCACAGATACAGAGAAATCACTCTGTAACCAGACATGAGCACACACTGAAGCTATTTGAAGAGGAATCAAGGTTGAAAGCATCTGTCTGGGGCTTAACAGTAAAAAGTGTACAAGAATCTTATGAACATCCCCAAATCAATTGTCCCCAAGCCCACAAAATTCCGTGATAGTATTACATTAAAAGATACAGTAAAAACAAAACAACAACAACTAAGCTTTCTGAACTTCAACTTTGATCCAAATACTACTCAAAAAAAAAAAATCAGAGTAAATAAATTAATTTTACTGGACTGTACACATTTCCTTCTCTTTTCCCATATTATTTATACTGCATTAAAAATCATAAAAATATAAAAAAAGATCATGAAGATCATGTTAAAGATCATTGCTTTATATAAAGATATGAAGCAATATTATCTTAAACAACTACTTTTGAGCATCAAAATATATTAACTATACACCTTGAAAAAATGATGTTTTGATTAAAAGTATTGGAAGAGAATATACACTGACAAAACTCTTTTATATATTAATGATGCCATTAGAATACCCAGCATTCATGTTTCAAAGTAAGGTATAATTTTAAAGGACTAAAAAATTAAGTCAGTTTGTCTAATAAATTTGTTTTATAATGAGAAACTTAAGAAAAATTAATCTATTTCACTTATTTGAAAAAGTGAATCTAAATATCTACAAAAAATAGACTTTTTGTAAAGGGACTTTGATGCCAACACTAGTGCAACATGACTGCAGTGTCTAGCTATTGACAGTAGGTAGATTCAAACAAGAAATCAGTTACAAATACTTAATAATAATAATAATGGAACATCTTATCTATTGAGGCAGTCAATTCTCTGTTACTTGAAGTCTTTTAAAAATATTAGATACCTTATTAAACTATATTCTCTAGCTCAACCAGAAGTTTGTGGACTTGATTGAAATCAGGTAATAAAATTACATGTTCTCAGTTATGCTGTAAGCCATGAAAATTGTTATATAGATTCCTTTTGGTCTTAAAAGTTTTTATTTTTTAAAAATCACTGACAGAATACCACTTAACTTTTTACAAAAAAATAAGGAATTCATTTTCATTATTCCCTGAGCATTTCTATTATGTCAGCTTTCAGTGCAGAAGTTTTGCATTTCTTCAGTTTTGCTTTAGAATGAGTCATTCTTTAAAACAGGTAGAGTGCACATACTGCAACATTCTGTTGATTTGGAGGAATTACAAACTGAAATCTGCTATACTTCATCCTGACTTTTGTCTAACTGCCTAACTCATCACACTGGAATCGATGGAATGAATTGCAAGGTAAGATACTAATCAACGGTAGCTGGAATGGAAGAGTAAAACCCTCTGTGATAGCCTATATCAGATTTCACTTCAGTGACTTTATTCCTTATAAATATGCAGGAATTTACTAAAATTTAAACATATACATATACACATGCTTTGAATTTTATATTTTACTACCAGTATCAAAATGCATATATCCTAAAGTCTGAGAGGTAGATTAAAATTTATATTTGCAATGTTGTTTGCAACTTTTATGTTACTAAAAAGACAGTATATTTGTATAATTAATCAGTTGTATTATCCCCAAGAATTTTTTTTTCCACAAAGATAATTTTTGTTTTTTAGAAGTAATTAAAACATTTTGACAAGGTTTTCTGGTGTGATTGATAGTCTTTGATGAATACTGTTGGAAGCTTTTTGTTTGAGTGGTGCCTTGAGCTCTTTATTCAGTTTCATGGGATCTGTAACATTGCTTTAAATTTCCACTGGTAACAGGTGATTCTTCTATAGGAAACCATTAGCTCCACGTTTTTAAACAATGCAGATCTGATTTTGATTTCAGGCCTTTTTAGCTGTCTATATATAGAGAGAGATAAAACCTTTAATAATTTAAAAATAAACTTTGTATCTTAAGACTGCTAGTGGAACACTAAGGGCTTCATTCATTAAATAGGCAGAAGCCAATTCCTAAGCCAATGAGCTGTCTCAAAGTAATTTGCATATTTCTGATGTTTTAACTCTTCTCTGAAAATGCAGGTAGAAAGTTTTTTTTTTTTTAACATTATTATTTTTTTCCCCCCTTATGCATTCATTGTGCTCAAACTCAAGTGGAATACAGGGAAAGGTAGCTACTTTGGTTTCAATGATCAGTCTGAAAATATGGGAAGGGACTAATCCTTACCTAGAGGATATGGAATTGAAGAAGAAGAAGAAAAGAGAAGGAAATGTTATAACCGTGTGATGTTAAATCCAGCTATGACTAGTTAGCAGGGATTCTAATACTGCTCTGAAGGGGTAGCTTTACTCTGCTTTGATAACTCAAAGAACATGGGGCTAGCAATCAAATCTGTTGAGAGGGGGATTAGCCAAACTGACACTTAAAAAAAATCAAATAGACATTAGCAAAATTCAGCTGGGAAAGAGTAACTGAAATATGCATGGAAGGATGATATAATATACGTATTATAGGTATCTATATAAATACATGTGTTTATGCCTGTGTATGTAGAGAGACATATAAACACATACATGTATAGACTATCAAAGACTAACAGAAAATGAAAAGATAGGGAAGCACCGCCTTTATAAAACGTAACAGTAGTCATATGAGAGTGATTATTGTCTATTATTGTCTAGATTATTATCTAGAACTATTGCATGTATTACTAGATTATATGTATCCCAATTAATAAAGAAAATTTCAGTTAGCTGCTAATTTTCTGGATCAGCTTTATTTTCTACAAGTTGCCAATACATTCAAGAATGATTTGGCCACTGCAGCTTCCTCACTGATGCTATGCTGGTGATGAGTATACGAACCCCAAATGCAGCTATTTAACTAACAGTGGAATGGAAATACCCCATGGTAGTTATGGGGTCATGTGCACATGTCACCAGTAAAGGCCTAAATGTGGTTTAAGTGGAAAAATGCCACTTGAGAGTGAAAAAAAAATCTGCATGAAGAACAAATAGCCATTTGAACTGCAAGAATGTAGTTCAGAAATTTACAAATATATCTGTTATAACACTGTCTAACGTAACTCCCTAAGAGATATGGTTTCCTTACTGATACAGTAAATCAGAAGAAAACTAAAATAAATAAAAAATAGAGGAACATGCCTTTAATCAATCTTTAACATCTTTAACATCTATTGCTTTGTAGAGCAATGAAAAGAATGGCCGAGAAGGTAAGAACAGAATTTTAAACATTCAATTAATACAAATGACACTTTTAAATCTAAACAGGTTTAAACAAACTAATTATTCCCAGAAGAGTGGATACTCTCTCATGCAATGTTAGTATTAGATAAAAGCCTAATACCATTCCTTCTACCTGTTAATCTGCCCATTTAAGACTGCTTGTTATAAATATGTACTTCTTTCTGTATAATACATGAACTGAATTACCAAGTGCAGTAGTAAGAATAGGCACCTACATGAAACAGGTCAGCTTTTACAGACATAGGATCAGAGCATTAAAATTTTAGTTCTGCAGAGTGATAATTGATCCTGGCATCATTAGCTGAGTTTTCCTTCATGTTTCATCAGAGATGTAAAATATGGTAAAATAATTATTAAGTTGCTATATGAGTGATGTTTATTTGAGTTCTTACTCACACAATTAGAAAGAATGTAAATAGATTGTCACTAAAACTGCACTAACAGACAGCTGTGGGGAAAACAAATTATACACAGAACCAATTTATCAATGCTCTGTATATGAACAAATGTTATCTAAGCCCTTTTATTGATTAATTCTTTAAATAATTTTATTTACCTTTATGCAAACTATTAATCTACTTTTCTCGTTGAAAAAAAAAAATCAGTAAAAGTGTGAATCATCCTGAAAATTCAAATGACATTGTTCCATCTGTTTTGGCAAATTTGGCAAATTATTTCTTGTATTTTCTAAGTAAGTAGATGCTTAACAATTTTTTTGTTCTGAAAGTTCTTTTCATTTTCTCCTCTTTGCAAAAGAATCCTTTCTCCTTCCTTGTTAAAAGGAGCATGCAATGAGACAGAGAAAAGACAGCTGGCTAAAGTAGGGGAAATTACAATTACACTAAAGCAGACATTTAAATCTACTTTTCCATATTTTGTTTTAGAGACCCATTCTTATCACTTTCAATAATGCATTTTCTGCCAGCTCTAAGAGTGACCTTTGGACCTGAAATAGAACATGGTATTTTGC
The DNA here is from genome assembly GCF_963932015.1 of Anas acuta. Taxonomy (NCBI): domain Eukaryota; kingdom Metazoa; phylum Chordata; class Aves; order Anseriformes; family Anatidae; genus Anas; species Anas acuta. The sequence continues at coordinate 37,051,063 of NC_088982.1, forward strand.
TAAACCTCCTCCAAGCTAGGTGTACTGAAAAAAAAAATAAAAAATAGGACTAGCACCAGGGACACAGATGTCAAAGTTTTCCAAGCTGGAGGAAGAAACCCTCTGCTGACACCTGCTTCACTCCATAGTTACAGCTGGGATCTCTTGAACCCCTGACTGCAGAGGCACATCAGTCTTAGCAGCTCAGTGCTTCTCCTCCAGTGGCCGCAACATGCCTCCTGCCCTTCCTAAAAAAACCACGCCACCCCATAGGCAATCCTAGGACATATCTGGGCAGGGATGGCTTCTGCTACCCTCTAAAACAGGAAGTAACCCTCACCACGTCAGGATGGGTCTCACCCTCCTGCCTGGCCCAAGGGGCTCTGGCTGTGTCCCATTTGCCAGAAGGGTATCTTTGGTACCTGAGTGGCACCAGTATCACACTCCCCGCTCATGCTCAGTTGTGAATCGTTTTACCTGACAGGGGCCCATATTTGCACAATGTTTCCTTTGTCATTCTTCACTGGAAACAGGCTAGGGTCCAGGTGACCCTTTTGTAATTTAGTATCATAATCATATAATACAGAGAGTCTCAATCTTGCCAGACAAATAATCCTAAAGCTAGATTTTAAACACTAAAAAAGTATAGAAAAGGGGATCTACTACTACTAAAATAGAAGCTGCATTTAGTTTCTTTCCCTTTTTTTTTTTTTTTTTTTTTTTTTTTTTAAATTTTTTGTGTGTGATAACCAACTGGAAATAACTAATGATTGAATCAAGCCTTTCAGTCAGGCAGGACTGCTTTAATTAATCTTTTTAGGCTTAACCATAAACTGTGTGGTAAGATACTCATCTGTGTTAAGGAGGTAGCACTTTGTAATACACATGAACAGAAATAAACGGACCTGAGAGGGTGTGTGGGGGTGTTTGTGAAAATCCCATAAGATTTTCACAAATTTCTGAGACCTATTAAGTCTAAAGACCTAAATGAAGACCTTAATATCTTCACGGTCACTGTTTTAAACATAAGCATTTGCGTTCTGACCTTTGCTTTTTGCACCAACTCCCATCATTGCTGTAAATGAGGCTATTAAGCTATTTGGATCACATGACATAGATGTGGACTTTTGATACCTAAAGAGCAACTATGTCCAGCCAACCCAACATCAGTTTCTATTAATCTTCCTGTGTGCATAGGATCCTTTTTAGTTTATTTCTTCTAAGGAACAAACACAGAAGTACTTCAGTGATGGAAAGGGAGTTTAAGGAGTATTAGGTAAAAGTAGTCTTTTCACCCAAAAGATCATTTAATACTGTTTGTAACTATTCCAAAATTCATGAGGTCTTCACATTTATTTTAATTGGTCTAAACCAAGATTATAGAACCACAGTAAGTGGCCATAGGAAAAATCAACTTTAGTCAAATAAAACTTTATATATAACTAAACATTGTTTGTGAGAAAACATCGTTAAACCTTTTTAATATTTTTTCCATTCCTTGATTTTCATTTTCTATTTTACTCTGTTAAAGAAGGTGCAAACAAACAAAATCTTACTTAAATTATTTTTGATGTCAGGGAATAAAAATAATTGAGTAGTCTAAGAATGATCACCTACATGCTTGATCAAGCTGTTCAGGAGCTATTAATGTCTCTGTTTCAAAGTAATGTAATTACCTCCTTTTTCCTTGTTCTGCAACTCCTTATTTTAGTCAAATCTATTTGACTGGTTCTTGTTTCTGTTTAGATGGATAGCTTCAAGGTAAATAATATTTAAATACCAGGAGACAAGACAGGATTGTTCATCAGGCATGACAAAATTAGCCTTCTAAGTTCAGCACCTTAACAAAGTTTAAAAGTCAGGTAGTGGACAGACAGTGCTGTGTCTATATGAAGTCCACATGAAAATCCTCTAGTTTGCATATCATAAAATGAATTTCATTAAGTATTTAAACTGTTAACACTATCAGTGATTTTGACTTGATTAGATTAAGAAGTGATCTTCAGTTGGCTGCTGGCAAAGTCTGTTCAGCCTAACTACTTCTGTTTGCAGTATGAACCCCCCCCAGTAAAAAGGGCTTCTGGTTTCCACAAAATGTGAACCTGGAGTAAAAATAGTTTCATTGCCATGATGAACTAATCCCAAAATACATCCTCATTTTCTATATATAAAACTGATCTTTTAAAACTTTAATGCTATGTCAACACGCATATCCCTTAGTATGCAGCACTAATATCATTTTAATAAAAGTAATTGTTCCCTGGTGCAACCTTATGGAAGTCAATGGAACATAAGGGACATATTTGGCCTCTTATGTCTTATCAAACCAATGAGCTAGACAAATTCTGATACGGCTAAAGGAACTTAATGTCCAATTAAGAGCTCAGTATGAAGAGTGAGTCATAACTCATCAGGTCTTTTATGGCTGGAAACACACTAGCCCATTCAGATCAGAGCTACCTATGGGCAAGTCTCATGAAAACATATGTTTGTACTCTCATTTTTTCATTCATGTTGTAACCACTGTGAAACATGACCTTTTACTGATAGTTAAATGGAGAATTGTTGCATTTCTCTTTCACCTCTTTCCTTTTCCTTCTGAACCAAAAGCATTTGCAGGTAGTTACACATGCAAGCAAGTTAAATCATATTATATTTTTTTGTGCTTTTTATTACTTGATAGTACTGAAAAGGAGGCAACAGCCTAAATTTTTTCTCAGATTACTTTAAAGGGAGTTAACACTTCCTGAATAACATCTAGCAGCATTATGCAAATGTGCACATATTTTATACACCAGTCATTCAACACAAAGTCACAGGATACTACTGAAAAAGAGAAACCACAACAAGTAAAAGAGGGGAAAATGTTCTGAAGATACTAATCATGCAAATGAGAGAATGATTAATATGAAAGCTTTCACAGTCGTATAAAAACTCCAGTGAGAAAGGATTCAAAAAAATCAAGGAGAAAAAATCCCAAGATCAAACTGGTGTCATAAGCATAGTTATGAAGTAAACTGGTGTCATAAACATTTATGAAGTGATGCCTCAAAAAAAAAAAAAAGCAGCTTTAAATCGTATTAAAAAAATGGGTAACAAGTTTTAGAATATTAAAGTGACCAGACATGAGGTAGGCTGGCTACCTGATATGTCTGGATGAAGTATTACAAATCACTAAAGTTCAGAGAAAAAAGATTTGGATAGATCATGAAAATGGGGATTACATTCAAGATGAAAAATTACTAATTCTTTAAAATATTTAAAAAAAATCAGACTGGCAATCGTAAGTGGCTGACATGTGGGGAGTATGCCATTATTCATACTTTGAAATCTTAGTGAACTATCAGATAGATATTAAGCTTATATAGTTTCACCAGACTTAGCAAAATCCTATTCTATTATCACAGTGTCTAGAACATTGTCAATCATTAGAAGACCTTTTGATTTATTTTGAAAAGGAACTAAGTCTAATAAGCAGAATTCTGCTATGATGTACTTCTATGCTTTCTAATATACATTTTATAAAACTGTTATATTTCATAAGAATGTTATATTTCTGAGATTTTATCTGATTGTTATGCAATATGAAACATACACAATTTTAATACGTCCTTTAAGACATAATAACTTTACTTCACAATTTCTACATTTTAAAAGCTTTAGCTCCGTTGCATCACATTACAAATTGCTCAAATTAACCTGTTACCAAGCTAAATAATGTGAACAAGTGCAATTACACCTTTGTTTTAATTTGCACTCTAAACAAAATATCTATCTACCCGATATTAAAAATATCGATACTTATAAGAAAAGAGGATTTCTTCCAAGTTCTAGTGTTGCTAAACATTTCTTTTTGGTTTGACATACTGCACTGCAAATGATGTTCAATTTAAAGTTCTGAATTATTCTTTGAAAAATCATACAAATTTGAAAGCAAAACAACCCAACCACTCATAGGAAAACAATGCCCCAGAATGTAGGTTTGGAAAACAGACAAAAAAAAACCACAATAACAAATAAGCAAACAAACAAACAAAATTTTCCAATCTAGTAAAACAGACAAACTGGAATCCACTCCTTTGATTAAAGTCGTCTCTAGTACTGCTAGTCATCTTCTAACTGCACCTCCACAGGACAATTGATCTCATCAAAGATAGTTGCACGGCATTTAAGATATGTGAAGCAAAACACTCTCAAAGTATCAAAGGAATCATTTTACATAGAGTGATGGAGATCCCTGGTTTTAGAATTTGGCGCTGCTACATTGGCCATCTAACAGAACTCAAAACACACAAGCATGCTAACATTGTTATGAACCAGCAATGTTATCTTGATACGGAGAGCATGACAGCACAGACTACTATCACTGAAAATATTACAATGTACAATTAGGCTCTTGTGAGTGTGATAACCTTGCTATATTTTTTGTTTGTTTGTTTGTTTTGGTGGAGGAAGGAGGGGAATGTGTTGGTTAATTTTCTTAAAGCAAGAAGCATTGTAACTGATGTTATTACCACATAAGCCATTCTCCTGAATCTGTTATAGTCTTTCCATGCAACACTTCTAGTCCATCTGCTCACTTCAATACCATAGGCTACATATTTAAAAAGTAGAAAAAAAAAAAAAAAAAAAAAAGAAAAAAAGCTGTTCCAGAAAAGAAAATGTAAACCAGTCCTATCAGCACATTATGAGATTTACTCTGTTGTGTTTAGAAGGAGAGAGGAGGCAATGTACTGAAAAGTGTTTAAAAACAGTAGCTTTCAGAATTTAAGTGGTCTAAAGACACCTATTTTGAGGGCACACAGGGAGCTAAATTAAGACTGTATTGCGAATATATGTGATGATGTCTAGTGAGGAATTTAAAATATAGCACAAAAGAAATCAAGGAGTAATATTCAGGGTTATAGCAAGAATCAACTACTCAAGTCTGTGGAAGCAGGTGGAAATGGGAAATTTGAAAGGGCTGTCTCATTCCACTTTTACTTTTCTCTTACAACAATTTTAAAACACCATCACAGAAAAGATAGTATGTCTTTAATTTTGACAGACAACTACAAATAAAGATATTTTACATAAGTCTGCATAATTCTGTCTATCAAATAATTTTATTAGTATAATTAGTATAATAATTAGTACATTTTTTGAGATGTGAAAACTATAGCACAAGGTGAAAGGCTGCATCAGGCAGCCATGTAATGGAAGTTTTCTAAATACTATAACCAGAGATCTAGTATTACATCTGTCTCACTGCACTATTGAAAAGTCCCATTTATGAACACACAAGCAGACCACAAAGTATCAGGGGGACACTGACTTAACTGTAAACAGATGTACTGAAGACTGTTTTTGGACAAAGTTTATTTGCAGGTCTTTCTTTGCTAGCTGTTTGAAACTGTCTTCCTTGTGTTTATTTTGCTTTTATAAATACATCAGTAGGAACAGCTTTAAAAAGTGCTTTTAAAGAATCAGAAAGCAAAATGGCTCTCTTGACAGTATTGCCTCCCAAAACTGTATGATTTGTTGCTATACTTCACCATCCATTTAGTAAAAAATAAGATTACTGTCTTTCTTCCTTTCAAAAATACATTTTGTATAAATGAGGGTTCTCCTTCACTGTTTAAAAGGCATAAAGTAACAAAAATACAGGGAAAAATTTACTCTTAACCAAAAGAGGAAAAAATGTTTTTGATTTTATATACCACAAGGGAGGAAAAGCATAATCCTATATCCATCAAGCACAGTTCCATTCTTTACCACCTTTGTCATATAACACTCTTCTGATCACAGTGATCCAGGGCAGCATTAATTAGATTAATTGCAAATTTTCACATGAGCTCAGGTTTTTCCCTATTTTATGCATTGGTTCTCAGAAATATTAATTTTTAAGTATAGAGGCACAGTGGTCTCGACTCAAGAGAGTTTTGAGCTTGATCCTGGGGTACCAGTCAAAGAGAACACAGGTATTTTAATAATACCCTTTGCACTGAGGAAGCAACACAAACAATACTCCAACATTACTTGCCATTGAACATTACTTGAAAAATTACTTTCTCAGAAGTACCAAACAGAAAATATAATTATTCACTACTCCAAGTTATGAAATACTGGAAGTCCCATGAAAACTGATTATTAGTTTCTTACTGTAAATAGAGGTAAACAACAAACGTCTCCCAAAAAAAGTAGACTTTGATACATGAGGAACACAATACAAACCTTGCTGACAAATAAAACCAAGGAAAGTAAGATTTTTCAGTCTCAGAATCTCTGCCTTTCACATACATTTTATTTATTTATTTTTTTATCATTGGGTAAGTCTTATGTCAGAAGAATTTGTTTTAGTGATGTTATAAGCAACATCACATACACACTTTTTACCCTTCAGATTCAGCTGCAACATTTACACCTCTGGTTCACAATAAATTCTTCTTTTTTTTTTTTTTATGTTCCTTTTGTAGGCAAAACTATTTAGCTCAGTGAATAATTTTGTAGCAAGAAAAATATGTTGAGCATTTACTAAATCTTCACACTAAATTCACCATAAACTCACTCTTCATTTTGTGAGCTCCTAAGATATATGTATTTTGAGAAGCAACCAAAAACTTACTAGAACTGTCTCAGTGTATGTTTTCACTGCAGGGCTGCGTATTTTAAAAGAAAAAATAAATTAATAAAATCTGTTTTATATTAAAAGAACAACATCAACAAATAAGTATATATTGTGCATCTTATAGTACTCCTGACAAACGAAATTACATTATTCAGATTAAAATGATTAAATGGTTAAAGAGAGGCTTTTTTTCTTGTTTTCCATAAGCCATACAAGCTACATTTCCAGAGTACTATTTTATAATGCACTGTCATACTTGCTCTACTATCATTTTTTAAACAAAAGATGAAGTCTTTGAATTGCAGAGAATATTAATGGCTTTTTTTTTTTTTGCTTTACATTATTGCTGACATCAAGCATATTAACAAAAAGCAAATTACAAAGAAAAAAATGCTATTTCTGAAGTGGAAACAATGAGATGTATGGCTTTTTTCCTGGTTGGATCTATAAGAATAGCTTGCTACAGAGCAACAAGTCTTTTCATGTAGACACTTCAGTTGACTGATAAATAATTTGGGGCAAAACCTATTTTTCAAAGCAAGTTATAAATATAGGAAATAACTAGCCAGTAGATATTCTGTGGCTGAGAGAGGAAATCATAAGTCTAGAAAGACGCAAATGATGCTATTTCATTTTTTCTTACAGACTGTATGATTTATAAGTTTTCAGAAGTAAGATTTATAGTCTCTTTTAAGTCAGCCTATAAATAACAAGAACAAATGGAGCCTGGGAAGGAGTAGCAGGTGTGAAGGAGAACACAGGGGTGGGCCTGGACACAGACACTCTGGATGGATGGCTAACTTGTGTTTTATTGAAAGAGTTCAAGGGAATTTGAAGACTAGAAAAGGCAAGGTGGATTGAAATTGTGAAGAATCTGGCAAATGAACTGAAAGAAAGGCTCAGATCAGATGGGGGACACACACAACTAGGTAACTGAAGCCTTTCAGGAACATTGCACAAATCCATGCAGCTGGACCTCCATGGGGAATGTCCCAGCCTGTCTCCCCTCTTCTTGGAGGGCAAGCTTCTCCTTCTTCAAGGGAAGCAGTCATACCAGGTTTGGCTCTCCTCAACAGAAATTAGAGTGGTGGGAGACAGCAACCTATGGTGAAAAAGTGACTGGTTTCATGTAAGAACAATTTCCCCTGTGAAATCAGCAATTCTCACACCTATACTGACAAAGCACTCTCCCTTGGTCAATAGACCCTTGTACCTCCCTACATGCGCACACACATTTCCTCTGTGGAAACTCGTCTACTAGTTTTCTACCTCACCACAATGAAGATCTTCAACCTACACAAACTTAACTCTTAAAAAAAAAATTAACCACACACCCTGACATTTGTTTCTTATACAGGACACAATCAGAGAACAAATCAACACTCATGGATGGGCATTCGCACATGCTTGCACAGAAGAATCATGCCCTTGCTGTTTCAGAATTATTTTGATAGGAAGACATGATGCAACTTCATTTTAAATTACAAGCTGTTGTTCCAGACTGTTGGAAAACGGGCTTTGCAACATAAACAGTTTGTTTTACATACAGTATCTCAGAACAAATTGCATAACCTGAAATGTAATGCTAATTAAAAGAACTGTTTTTTGTAATTGCTATAACTATTTTTTGTCATTAAAATAGCTTGTTATGTAGTTTCCAAAACATACCTATTTACTGAGTTACCAACTCAGTATAGTTTTACAACAGGTTTAGTTTGCACTGACTCAGTGCAAAAGCCTGGCTATACAGAGACACGAAGTATAATCTCTATGATATGCAGACTTACATAGGCAAGAAATCTTGAGCTGCTTACGTGATACCAATTATAAAGATCACAACAAAAGACTTAATCTGTAAGACTGTCTGTGTCATTCAAATAAACGAGCCAGCTACATATCCCACATTAGCTTACCTGAAGGACTGAGTATAAGGGCATGGGAACCTTCACTGAAGTCTTTAAATATCAGTGCTCATTGGCTCCTAATCATGTCTGGGAAACTCTACCTGTCTTCCTCAGCAAACAGACTGCTCACTCAAAAATGTGATTCCAATATTCAGCAAAGGGAACATAAATCGACTTCATTTTTTGTCCAGCTAAGAAGCATAGTTGTTGCTTACCTACTTAATTCATCCAGTTCAGTTCTACATAACTCTTCAGGGAATTAAAATATCCACTAATAACAGTTGCTGAACCTAGTTCTTAATGGTCAGTAATCTAAATGCCTGAAGTCAATAAGAAATATTTGGAAGGATTTAGCTGGAATTAGGTTAATTCAACTGAAGTTTGATTCATTTCTTCTAAATGTTTAGTGTTTACAGTGTTTTCCTCTGTTCTTAATGGACTCTTTCTATATGGCTATTAAATGTGTCATTGTAGGGGTTTATACCTACAAGATGATTTTTAGTGCTTAAAGTATCATGCTTCAAATGGAAGGTCACATCGATGTGTCACAGCATAGTGAAGTGCTTCTTCTCTTTCACGATGTTTGTAATGGGAACCTTTCCTACAGATACCTGTTCTTCCTCCATACCTATAGCTGAATATTAATACAGATTTCTTTCACAATTTCCAGAATTACGTCTTTTAATTTCAAGGCTCAGTTATTTCAATTAGTAACACATCATATCACTAAGTACTATAGTGTTTCCAGAAGTCATGTTCACAAGACGCTGCTGGTCTGACTTGCGATGTGTGCTTTGCTGCTTATTCATTCTTGCCATCAAGTGTCTGTCTTCCAGCTACAGCAGCAAGCAATATTTGTGAATGAAGCTCCTTTCCACATGCTGCATCTGCCATACTTCTTACTGCTAGGCTTTTCACAACAAAATCACAGATGAGATTATTTGGCTTCTTATGCTCTTCAGATCTGAATAGATGATGTATCACATTAAGCTGGTTCTGACCTTTATAGAGCACTGCTTGACCTCGGTTTGCAGTTTTGCATGGCAGAGAAGTGCCAAGGGATGTATGAGAGACTAGGAACTTACTCTATAAAAACATGAGTTCTTAAATAAGTAATTTTTAGATTTCTGCTGCAGCAATAGAAAACAGCATTGCACAGGAGAAAGCAAAACTTCTCCTACTTCAGCAACTTTCAACTGACACAAAGGATTTAATTTTCTGCCTTGCTTACCTAAAATGTTTAGTGCTTTTGGAAGTGATATATAAATTAAATGTATTCTACTGTTAGGACAAAAGAGAAAAATTTAATATCATATGCAAATAAGGAACTGGACACACATCTGAAGCCTCAGGGCTCAAGAAATGAGAAAATGAGGGACCCCTTAGCTATTTCAACAAAAGCTTATCTCAACTTGTGTTTATTTTTGATCCAGAATTATTTCTAGCATGCCTATTCATACAATGCCTGTTCACAAAAACATCACAGAAACAGTACACTGACATTATTCCTGCACTGTTTTCTCCTCCTATGGCAACTGACAAACTCCAAGGGTTCTGGCTTCACATGGCTCAGACTGGTCAAAACATGAAAAATTCATTCCGGTCCTGTATTTTCATGAGATATTTAAATAATAAATTGAACTTAAACAGTCATCTGAACTTTAACATAAAAAGATTAATCTGTCTCCTGTAGGAACCATCAAAACCATATGCTATGTTGGCATTAAGAAAATCATCATCAGATAAAATAAAAATAAGCTGGACTACCAAGTCCCTTACAAATATATAATTAATTTGACTCTTAAAGGGGAAGAGTTAAAATTAAGAGTTGAAATTAAGGGGTTTTAAATTATTTGAAAGTTGGGAGGCAAAAGTGAGATGAGCCAGTGGAGATTTGTAGAGAACATATCACATTAAAATTGGCTTCAGCAACAGGGTAACCAGCTATGTGGTTAGGGAGAAGCAACAGGCATCATGTATCTTGTCTTTAAAAGATGACATTATTTCACATTACAATCTTTTAAGCTAGGAAAACAGAGTCTAGATTAAATTGCTATAAACTGGGTGCAACAGTGGTTGGATAGTACCTCCCAGAAGACTTGTCAACTGTTCTCTGTCAAAGTGGAAGTAAATATCAAATGGCTCCCCACAGGGCTTTGTCTTTCATATGGCTCCATTCAATTTTTAATTAATGAAAGAAGAGAGGAGAGAGACTAAGCTTCTGTGGAAAATTACAGAAAACACAAAGATAGGAAGGACTATGTTGAAAGTTGGGACTAACAACCTAAGAGAGCTCAACCAAGTAAAGAAATAGTCTGGGAGTAATTCAGAAGGTACAGGTGCAGATTACTTCAAAACAATCAGCTGTAGACATATTGAGCAGGGAACAATCAAGTAGACAGCACTCCTTCAGGAAAGGATCTTGAGGTTAGAGGGTATTGCATGCTCAAGAAGAATCAGCAGTGCCATGCATTCATAGGACAGGCAGGCATCACAGCAGGATGTGTAAGTACATGTCTATGCCAACGAATGCATGAAGCAATCCTCCTGCTCTACTAAATGCTGGCAGGGCCTCATCAGATGCCAGGAGAGAACACAAAGGAGCATCAGAGGTGCCAAGAGGATGATCTGCAAGGCAGCTTTTAAATAATCAGTGTTTCCTCCTCTAGAGAAAGATGGGAAGAAAAAAGAGTACCAGGGGAAACTATGCAACATTATACATCAGGTGTGTGAGCTACTTTACCAAAATGAAAGAAATTATAATTTCCCCATATCTGTGCCATATACAGAAAAAATTAGTGTCACTGCTATGGAAAAAAAAAGTTTAGATGATTGGAATAAAAAAGATTTTTATTAAATATTTACAATAGTGAGAAAATAGTCTACTGAACTTTTTAGTAAGTTGCTCAAATCTCTGTAAAAAAAAAAAAAAAAAATCAAAACACAAAAAACACGTTACTAATATTCCGCAAGGAAGAAAGAAAGGTTAACTTCTGGAGGTCCCTCACAATGAGATGTTCCTCAGCTACTATAACAGTCCACAAGCACATACTGACTAAGGTTTGTCCATATCAACATCTATACTTCATAATTAAAAATAAATAAATCTTTTTCAAAGGATTGGATAAGCACCTGAAATAGCAGCAAGGAACAATACAAAAGCTTTCATATCACTAGTTAAAATGACACCAGCCAATACTTTGCAGCCAGACAGGACTGATTCTCATTATAAACACTTCTTACAATACAGATAGTGATGGATATGAAAAGCCTCATATTATGAGCATGTACTTATGCAAAATTACATTCTTTATCCCTTTCATTTGTTAATTGTTAAAATAATATGGTAAAAAGGACAGTAACAGTAGGCAAGAGTATTTAGCTGGGTATTTAACCTCAAGACTGTGTAAATAGGTGTATTGTAAATATTTAAAATTCTATGACTAAGCCTCACATTAATCCTTATTAACAGACTTTGTGTGTGCAGACAAGAATATTACCCATGCTCCTTCCCTAAGCAACGTCCTGTGAGTAATGATGTTGATAAGCCCAACCTCTGAAAAAACAGCGCATAATCTTTTTCTGTTTGCTTCTGTGGTGTGGGTCACTGGGTTACTTGCTTGAAGCTGAAGTGATACTTTATTTATAAATGCCATGTATATATCCTTTCATAGGTGCTGCAAATTGAGGGATACAAAGTATTGAAGAATACTGTGCGTTACAGGTTTACAATAAATATCTCAGGTGGTTGGAAGGGACAGATCCCATAATAATTGCCATAGAGATGTATAGATGTGGTTTTCCTATTTTTATTTTTATTTTTTAAATATGCAAATGGAAACTCTCTCTCATATTTTAAAGATCTTAAATTTTCTTCTGCTCGAGCATGAAAGATTTAGCTGTTCGTAAAATTCTTACATTTTATAGGATTCATTTTCCTGGAGGAATTCTGAATTTTATGGCTTAGATCATGGAGTTATAGCTGCATTCTTTTATTTTGTCTATAAATAAAGTGTATACATTTTGTTTTCTGTGTAAAACATTTTTTTGTGACAAAGACAAATGTGATGGTTAGCTGAGTTTCTCTTAAGTAAATACACCTCTAATATTCATATGAGCTCTTTCAAGATATTGAAAAACAGTGTTGTGCCACATGCTTATGTTACTGCTGAGACATCAAAGTCTTTCATCTTTTTTCCTCCTGTGTCAAGTGCTAAGAAAAACCTCATGTAAAAGCAGGCCAACAGATTAACTGAAGGAATAGCACCTACAAAGGTGCTAATACAGCAGTGGTGCAGTATTAGCTGGTAATGCACAATTCCTGTTTTAATGCATGTAAGCTCTATTTAGTAACTTATTTAATATAACAGATACACAGTTAGTGAAACTTTTCAAAAGATAGCTTTAAGAAACCAGAATATACCAAGGTACGTTATTTTTCAGCACAATCTAACTTGAAAATGAGCAAGTGATCACATCTATATCATGGTTTCCTTCTGATCTTGGATTAACAAAAGAACAGGTTATTTAGCAGACTCAAATTCCCTACCTCTTCTGGGTAGCATTCAAGCTCATAATAAAGGCATCTGACAAGCACATGCCCTTTGTGTATCATGCATTATCCACAGACCTCTTAAATCTCCTTTACTGTGTGAGTCTCTGAGAATTGCCTTTTGTCTCAATTGCTCAGAACAGACCTGCTCCTCTCCTACTTGTTGCTCCTGGTGACTGACGCTTCCGCGTGGGCAAACCCAAGTGTCATCCATGAAACAACACACTAAGGAGGTCTCAACTACTGAAACGAAGGCAAGCTGAGAGGTTTGTGCTGAGTAAGAAGGACTACATTTTAGTTATCAGCATTTCAATGCTGTGATACTATCACCATACTTTGATTAGCAACATTTGCCACTGGATAACTATCTGACCCACACATAAAAATGCAACAGGGTCAGCAAATAAAATGAACTGTGGAGGTTGATTATGTTAATTTTCAAACTATTGGGTCAATCCATCCCTACACCTAAGAAAAAGGGGATGATATTTATAGGAAGACTGAAAATCCAGAGAGTTTGCTGTGATATACAACAGAATATCTCTTTAAGATGCCTTGCTTTGATTTCACTGGCAAAATAACTGCTCAATATTTTCTAACAGATGTTTAATCAAAACAATTTCATCTATGAAGCATGAGCCTTTCCAATAGGAATAAAACTAATATACATAAAATCGGCATATTTAGAAACCAACCTACTTTGGAGTGTGGGTTTTTTTTTTTTTTTTTTAAATAGTAAGCCTATAAATATATACTTTTTGAGAGAGAGTTCAGTGATTTCTAATTTTAAAAATAGGTTCACTCCAAAATTTACTAAGGCATTTTTGCTGTATGAATCCCAGAGTTTGCCTGCCAAAAAAAACAGGTTGTCATTTTTTTTTTTTTTTTTTTTTTTTTAAGTTTCATGTTAGCATCAAAGTACGTTTTCATGAACTCTAAAAAATAAGGCATCTTGTGCTCTCACTCATGCTATGTATTTGCACTATTTCTTGGTGCAACTTGATTAGTTTCACATAATATTCCGGATACCAGAATAAATGTCTCATTCAAAGCAGAATGGAAATCCTTAAATTACCTTTATTGAATCTTACGTTTGTTGGGAATGAGTCAACTGAATGATATTAATTTATGCAAACAATAAGAATGAAGGCAAGAAAAAGTGCTGACTTGTGTATTATACATCATTTATGCTGAGAGTAAGATTAGCGAGGCAACAAGGGTAATAGAGAAAAAAATACTAGATAGTCAGACAGCAAAATAAGTTGATTATACTCTGTCCACATAAGAGAATGCCATATCAACTTATTTGTTATGCTTAATATATCACAGAAGAGCATTATTATCAGGAGTGATTTCAGTATGACCTACTTGTGACAAAGGTATCATTGTTCCAATAATAAAAAAAAAATAATCTGACATTTTCTTAAACAGTATTTAAGAAGTATAGATCATAACTTTTTAATGCAAGTAGTCCAACATGATGGGCTCATATCTCATCCTAACAGTGAGAAATGGATAAAACAAACTTAAAGCCTGCTTGTTTCCGTTTGTATTAACTACATTTAATGCAAAAACTATGGGTTTACACTGTTTATGTAAAAATCTCAAGGTTGAAGACGTTCTCACAAGGAACTAATCATTATCAGATAAATCATGAAAGAAATAAGTTAAGCAGGAAAACATAGCAGTGGTATTTATGTGGACTTTTGTCCCTGCCTTAAAATTCTGCCGAACAAGAAAGACCAGGCTAATAGAAGTAAAATTAAATCTCAACATTTTCAATATAAACAGATATTAGAAAAGGAAAGGGAAAAATAGGCAACAATTAAAATATATGATAATATAGCACAGTTCATAGCATATCCCAAGATGGAAGGGACTCAGAAGAATCAAAGTCTAATTTCTGGTTCACACAGGACCACTCAAAACCTAGATTCTACATCTGAGGGCATTGTCCAAATGCTTCCTGAACTCCAGCAGGCTTGGGGTCATGACCACTGCCCTGGGGAGCCTGCTCCAGTGCCCAAGCACCCCCTCAGCCTGACCCTCCCCTGTCCAAGCTCCATGACATTCCATAGGGTCCTGTCACTGTCCCCAGAGAGCAGAGCTCAGTGCCTGCCCCTCCACTCACCTCCTAAGGAATCTGCAGGTCACCATGCAGGTTCTCAGAGCTCACCATAAGATAAAGATAAAAGGTGAACAAGGCATTAACATCTCTGCTTTACCCACGTACCTGTTTGTTAGGTCACCAACCCCATCAAGTAACAAACCAACGTTACCTCTGGTCCTCCTTTTGCCGTTAACATTCTTTAAAAGCCCCTTTTTTGTGTCCCCTACAGTTCTGACCAGCTTCAACTCTAATTTGTCTGCACAAATTTTCTCCCTACAATGGTGAACAGCATCTCTCCTATGTCCAAACGCTATCTTTTCCCACTTAAGTTCTAATAGAAAATCCTTGACCAGCCAAGCCAGCCTTCTGTCCAGCTTGCTTGACTTCCAACACTTTGGGACCACCTGCTCCTGCACTGTTAAAGAGATGTCTCTTAAAATGTGACCAGCTCTGATGGACTCCAACATCTTCAAAAGCAGATTCCCAGGAGATCTTACTAACTAGTTCATTGAGCAGCTTGAAGTCTGTTCTCCCCATATGCAGTGTTGAAGTTTTGCTAGCTGCTTTTTTTCTATCATCAAAATTTTGCAAAATGATTCTAATGTGCACTGTGGCCAAGACAGCCAGCAGAAACTGCTTCACCATTACAAACAAGGAAATTAGTAAACTAGTAAGAAAAACAGAAGGAGAGATCTTAAAGTCAGCAGAGCAAAAGAATTCAAAACAGATTTTATTATATATTAGCAATGAAAAAGATCATGTTTTAATTGGTCCCTGGTAGGTAGTGTTGCCTTTAGGACAGCTAATGAAATTGTCAGCCAAAATGAATTTCTAGTATTCTATTGTGGCACAAAAAGCAAATATGTAAGGCACACCAGTTAGGAGTAACAAAGATGTCTTGCTTGTCAATGGAATAACCAGTACTGACAGAATCTGAGTCTGCTACATTTTGATTTCAGAAGATTATGTTAAACTGAAAAAGTAAAGAAACATGCGAATAAGAGTAGAAATAATTTTTTGTTATCAAAAACTTCTGGCAAATCAGACTGTACTTA